>NC_091069.1:31105000-32355000 GCF_032405125.1 Capricornis sumatraensis | reverse complement strand
AGGTAAACTTAAAATTTGCCTTCTAAGGTAAGTTACTCACTTCTGGTTTTAAACATGATCAACTTGAGATTAAAACTCAGTAAATGCAAGGCCCCACCTCCCCCTCATACTTCCACTACCCGCCTCTTCGCAGGGGAGATCTAGAGTTGGGACAGGGCTGCCTTACCTCGCCTCTTTTGGCCTTCTTGGCATCTTTCTTCCCAGTGGCCTCACTGGCTCTAGCTGGTCCCACCTGGCCTGCCATCTGCTGATGTCATCATGGTCCCAGCAGGGCTTCCAGATTGAAGGTCCTGGCACTCATCCTCCTAGGTGTCCAAGCTGAGCCCAGGCTCTTCTGCTGCCTGGTCCTTTAAGCACCTCTACGCCCTGCTCACCTGGGCAGTCAGTAACATGGACCACTTTCCCTCAGCCCAGCAATGAGGCACAACAGCCCCTCTTTCAGTCATCGCCACTCTATGCCAAGCTTCCCTGGTAAATTGCAATGCTCCCAGACTATACCTTGGAAACCACCTTGAACTTCTTTATCAGGCCGGGGAGTTTATGGTGTGCTGGTAAACTGACTCTAGGAGGCGGATGAGAGCCCTGGTTTGTGGGTTTTGCCCCAGTTTTCATGGCATAAATACTCTTTGTGGTTGATTCTAAGTTGGGAAGAGATGCACCAGTAAACTTTCATGAACTGTGATGACAGCAAACTCCAGCTTAGCTCTGGGTTTACCCGCAGAAAGTGGAGGAGGCAGGGTTTTGTGCATCCTCCAGTGTCCAAGCTCTCCTCACACCCCCTCAGGAACCTCTCCTTTTAAATGATGCAAATGGTCTTACAAAACGGAAAGAGGGTCAGACTTAGAAAACAAACATTGTTGCTGGGGGATGGTATATAGTTAGGGAGTTTGGGAAGGTCATGTACACACTTCTATATTCAAAAGGGATAACCAACAAGGACCTATTGTATAGCACATGGAACTCTGCTCGATGTTATGTGCCAGCCTAGATGGGAAGGGGGTTTGTGAGAGGATGGATACATGTATGTATTTGGCTGAGTCCCTTCACTTTTCCCCTAAAACTACCACACGTTGTTAATCAGCTATACCCCAATACAAAATAAAAGGTTTAAAATTTGGGGGACAAAAAGAAGATCCTCTATCTCATCCCTTCAACCAGATGGTTAACCCTTTGGGGCAGGGTTTAAGATTCAGCCTCATCTCTTACAGCACTTGTCACAGTGACTTGCAGGAGGCACTCATTAATTCTGTTGACTGATTACAGTCTTTAACAATATTGCTGTTAAAGATTGAAAACCTCACTCCATTTTCCCTAATAGAGCCCTAAAGGTGACTCGCTTCATGTGATTTTTCCCTACAGACCGGATAAAATTAATCCAGTGCCCCAAAGATATTTATTCCTGCACTAGAGTGTATACCCACTACATTGTCAGGGAATTTTAATACAGCAAGGCTTGGGGTTCTGTAAAATGCATTTTAGGGGGTTTGGTTGAAATTAAACTAGTGTATATCATGATGTAAATTACTGGGTAGGAAGATTGGCTTAACTCACTAGCAGCCTCTGGTCAACATCATCAGTGGGTATTAAGTCTTTGATAGTCTTTTAAAACCAAAGTGTATGATTCATTGCAGCAAGGACGGATTGAACACCTGCTATTTGCAGAGCATGGTGGGTGCTTCAGGAACTGAGAAACTGTGTAGGACAATGATTCCCAAAGTGGGAGCTGGGACCAGCAGCCTGAGCATCACCCAGGAGTTTGTTAGAAATGCCAGTAATTCTTGAGCCCCATCCCATACCTATCTACCGGATTCTTGGGGGCCCAGCAGTCTGTATCTAGATAAGCCCACAAGAGGATTCTGGTGTGTAACGTTTGTGAGCCACTGATAGAGGACAGACTGCTCTGAAAGAGCTTAGAGTATATTGTCCCCTGACATCCCTTCACTAAATCTCTCCTGCTTAAATTGACCAAAGTGGTAGGAAAGAACGCATGTCTTGTAGAGAGAAGGAGGTCCTGCGTTCAGAATCTGGGTCTGTCATTCAAAGCTCAGTGACCCTGGGCACCCGTCTTTCTTCTCCGAGCTTCTGTTGCCTTATCAGTGAGTCTCTTAAAGTTCCCTCTGCTCCCCAAGTTCCTCCCATCTGTTTTGTTTTTGCAAGTCTGCAGGCTTCTCTTGTTTCACTCATTTCCCTTTCTTCTACCAGCCCTGGGCTGTGCCCCTACTGCTAGGGCAGCACCTTCAGGATGACAGAGAGGGACTCTGTCTAAATAACTCTAGGTTTTCAGAGACGTACAGCTCACACCGGCTTGGCGGTGCTGGGCAGCCTCCACCCCACCCCCCACCATCTTCATGTGTCCATTTCACCTTAAAACTCTTGCTGTCTCCATCACTGCTTTTCTAGGGTGACTGTGCAGTGTTGCTGCTTTAGGAGCCTCTGGCTGAGTCCGACCTTACAGAGGGCCCAACCTAGTTACCTCTGCCTTCAAAAATAGAAAAAATTGGGGAAGTAACACTCTTTCCCGCAGGGGTGTTTCCTGCTCAGACACCTACTTTTCAAGCTTTTTGTTGCCTATAGGATAAAATCCAAGTTCCTGTCACTTGTTGAGCCCTTACTATAGATCACAGACTTCCTCCGCAACTTTAAAGTATTTTATCTGACTCTAAAATGACCCCTCGAGATAAATACTCTATCCCCATAGTATGGATAAGGAAATACACTCTTTAAAAGGTTGTGTCACTTGCCTAGTACTGCAGCACTGCATTGTTGCTGTATGATCCCCCAAAGAGATGTCCACCCAGAACCTCAGAATGTGACCTTATTTGGAACAGTCTCTGTGGGTACAGTGAGGGTAAGGACCTTGAGATGAGCGCATCCTGGATGAGGTGGACCCTGAACCTAATGACAAGCCCTGAGAAGAGAAGGAGGAATCAGTGAGACACCAGAGAGAAGGAGGCCCTGTGAAGACAGAGCAGAGATTGGAGCTATAAGGACCCAGGCCAGGGAATACCAACCGTTGCTGCAGCTTCAGAAGCTCAGAGAAGGCAGGGGATGGATCCTCCCAAGGGAGCAGCCTTGTCCACACCCTCCTTTTTGCACCTGAGACCTTTAGAACTGTGAGAAAACAGATTTCTGCTGGGACTTCCCTAGCAATCCAGTTGTTAAGACTTTGCCTTCCAAGCAGGAAGTGCAAGTTCAATCCCTGGTTGGGGAGCTAAGATCCCACGTGCCTCATGGCCAAAAAACCCAAAGGTAACACAGAAACAGTATTGTAACAAATGCAATAAAATGGTCCACTTCAAAAAAAAAAAATCTTACAATATATAGATTTCTGCTGTTTTAAACCACCCAGCTTGTAGAAATGTGTTATGGCAGCCCCAGGAAACCAAAACAACCACTGAGCTATTTTAAGAGTGGAATGTGGGTTCAGACTGGGGCCTGACTATAGCACCCTGCTCCACACTGCCTAACCCAGCCTCCCCCTCCCTCTGTCCCCTTACCTCCCCCACCCCCATTCTCCCCCTCCACCCCACCCCCAGTCCAGGCTCAGTGGACTTCTCGGTGTCCTCAGGGTCCTTCCGCTGTCCACGGCCTGTGGCTTTGTACTTGCTGCCCCCTCGTCATGGCACGCTGTTGTGGACTCAGTGTTTGTGGTACCCTCCAAGTGCATTAAAGTCCTAACCCCCAATGTCATAGCATTTGGAGTTGCGGGTATTTGGAGGTAATTGGGTTTAGATGAAGTCATGAAGGTAGAGGCCCATGATGGAATTAATGTCCTTATAAGGAGAGGAAGAGACACAGAGCTTGCTCTGAAGTCCAAGCAAGAAGGTGGCTGTCTGCAAGCTAAAAAGAGAGCCCTCCTCAAAACCTGGACCTGCCAGCCCCGCGATCTCGGCCTCCAGCCTCCAGAACTGTGGGAAAGAAATGTCTGTCATTGAAGCCCCCCAGACTGTGGTATTTTGTTACAGCAGCCTGAGTGGGCTGAGGCACACGCCCTCTCTTCCTTCTCACAAATTCTTACTGAACTTTTATGTCCAACTCAGATACCTCCTCCTCTGAAATGTCTCTAGACTCACTTCTGCTGCCCAGGCACATTTCATAGATTTTCTTCTCAGCTGGACAGGGGTGTCTCCAGTGTATTACTTCTTGGCAGACTAAGACCTTATCTTTCTTTGTGTTCTTGGTTGCCTAATAAAAGCATAGTCAATGTCTGATAAGTGAATGAATGACCTTTGTTGCTGGACTGTGAAACAGATTGAAGATCTTTCAACCACGTGTTTTCCTACTGATTATGAAAGAAGTCACAACACAACTGAATGTTGATTAAAAGGAGCCTAATGGAGAGTAAGAAAATAAGAAAAACATGGGTGCACTTAGCATCCAAATATGTTGCTCATTAACCCGTCAAAGCTTGGCATAATTTCCCCAGTGAAACTTAAGTATTTTCCAGGTTTATAGAAGTTCCTTGGAAAAGTGACAGGAGAGTTGGCTTTGTCGGGAATCAGGCCTAGTCCATGAGGGCCAGCAGAGTCAGTAGTGTTGGAGGCCTGTCCAATAGCCATTTCTCCTTCTTCCTTGTTGGTAGTGTCTGTCCCCCCACTGTGAGGCTCAGGGTGAATCATGAGTGACTGAAGCCGTTTATGGTGGTACCAGTTCTTCTAGTGACTGATTTGGAAGTGGGTGCGTGACCCTGCTCTGGCCAAAAAGACATAATGGACATTCTAGGGAGCTCCCAGGAAAGAATTTCATCCTCCTGAAAAGGGCAGCATGGGAAGAAACTGTTTCTCTCCTTCTGTGGGATAATGTATCTGTGTATGATGCTAGACTGTGGTACCAGCTGGCCAAGATGGGGAGAGGTAGCCTGTGATGGCAGAACTGATTCCCCAAGGGTGGCAGGGCAGAATCTGGAAAGCAACATGCCCCTTACAGATGGGTTTGAGCCACCAAATAACTAACCTTAGACCTGTTCGAACCAAAGACCTGTTATAGAGATATTTTCTCTACCGTTAAGCCATTGTGAGTCGAGTTTGGGGTTACTTAGGACAGAAATAATCTCAACAATTCTAATACAACCTAACTACCCAAAAACACCTCTGGCCCCACTCCAGGAGAGATGGCTGAGAACTCTACCATTTGTAATTGATTAAAGAAAAGTTCTGTGTGTTGAATTATAAGTTTTACCCTTGAGAGGGATTAATCACTGAGCTTTTAACACCTTAGAATTTATTCATTTCTTCCTAAGCATTCCTTCCTCCATCAGGCATTTATTAAGTGCCTTTTCTATGCCAATCACTCTGTTAGACTCTGGGATAAAACACACACACACACACACACAATGAACAACGCGTATCAATTTATACCTAACAGTCAAATCCTTTATATTATTCTCTCTAAAGTTATTTAAATGTATTTTTTGTTTGTTTAAAGGCATTTTTGAACTTGGGCTTGACTTGAAAAGAATTCCCACTTACAGCTACACTAATCCAAAACCATGAAGATGAAAAGAATGTAGATGACTTGTGGGGAAGCTTTTATTAAGAGAAGCAAAGAAATACAGACCCCTAAGAACACGCCCTGAACCTAGAGCCTGTTATACAGAGTGAAGTAAGTCAGAAACAGAAACAACGCATTTCGTATATTAACGCTTATGTATGGAATCTAGAAAAATGGTACTGATGAACCTATCTGCAGAACAGGAACAGAGATGCAGGCATAGAGAACAGACTTTGGACACTGTGGGGGAAGAAGAATGTGGGACAAATTGACAGACGAGCATTGACAAATATACACTACCATGTGTAAAATAGATAGCCAGTGGGAAGCCGCTGTACAGGTGCAGGGAGCTCAAGCTGGTGCTTGCTCTGTGATGACTTAGAGGGGTGGGATGGGGGTGAGGAATTTCGGGGGGAGGCTCAAGAGGGAGGGGGCATATGTATACTTACAGCTGATTCACTCAATTATCTCCCAATTAAAAATAGGTTTCTTTAAAAAAAAACAAAAACAACTTGTCCTGCCTTAAGAAAGGGATAAAGAGAGCAGTGCAGGGAAGGTAAATGGGCACTCACTGCCAGAGCCGGTCTCTGACGGCATGAGAAAGAAAGAGCAAGAGGCCTCCAAGCCAATAGAAGAAAGACTGACTCAACCCTAACAGCTGCTAAAAATAGCAGAGCAGAGTTATAAGCTTTCCTGTCCAAACAGATCTAAAGCTGGCAGGTAGTCCGGGGCTAATAGTGAATGGAAGGGTCAGAGCCATCTCAAACAGAGAACCTCACAAGGGGTTCTGATCCTTGCTCAGCTATGAGCAGAGCCATTGCTGGCTTCCCACTTGGCAGGGCTGGGTGCATGGAAAGCCAGAGGCACCAAGGAGGGGGAGGATGGGTGAGAGACAGAGTTGCTCCAACCCACCCTGAACCCACTTCACTGAAGTGAGTTTTAATAAAGTGAAAAAAGAATTTTTTAAAATAAGAACTATAATTTTTTTTTAATGGACCAAGTGTTTGCTCTGGTTTTGGAAAAGCTTAGCAGATATCCCTGAATATAACACTTTCAGAAAGATGCTGGCTCTGCCCAGTGTCCCCCACATGGCAAAGGAAGATTGGAAGAGGGGTGGCAAAGCTTGTTAGCTAACTTATTTCCACCACCCCTTGGGTATATTGCATCTTTTCTTAAGAATATGAGAGGGAAAGTAATGCCAGTGTGAGTTATTTAATAGTTATAGAAATCACTATCACTATCAGAAGCACATGGATATGATTAACCTGCTCATGTCTAACTTGAGTGTAAGTCAGCACACCAGCAGGGCCTGAGAACTTTGTGGAATGAATCCTTGAGAGTGTTGCTTAAATCTGGACCACTGTCTTCTGGTAATTATCATTTTGTGCCTTCTTGTCCATTATTCCTTGATGGTCTCATCCTTTTTTGAACCACTTTCTATCCCAAATCAGCTATAGCTGGTTAGGACGTGTCATTCCTCCTGCTTTGCTTTCCCCATAGTCCAATGTTAACTTGACCCCTAGCCAAGCAAGGGGGCAGGCTATGGAGGGTTATTCCCCCATTGATGTCCAGTGAGGCTGGGCAGGTCAGATTGCACAGCACAGCCTGAGGTCAGACATGTGGGTGTAGACTTGGGCCATGCCCTTTACCAGCTATGGAACCTTGGGCAAGTTATGAACCTAGTCTCAGTTTTCTCATCTGTAAAATGGACATATAATCATCTTTCTGTCATAGAACCATGAAGATTACATGAGATAAGTAGGTTGGGACCCAACCAAGGAATATCCTGGATGCTAAAGATTTTAGAATCTGAATCTGAAGGCAATAGGAAAACCATAGACACTTTCTGATGAAGTAAAATTGTCTGAACTGTGTGTGCTTCTGGGAGATATGCCAAAGGCAGCAAAAAGGGGGTTTGGAGAAGAATCTTGGAATGAATCCCATGAACCTCAGGCATCCAGTCTTCTGTTGGGCCCATAATGTCCTCTTGATCCCAACCAGCCATCATGGGACAATGCCAATTAGGTGACATGGAAGGGAGAGGGACCCACAGGAGGGCCTCTTCCTTCCCAGCTTTACCTTGTGGTAGAAGATTTCAAGGGCTGAAAGTACCTTTTAAAATGAGACTTTTAAAATGCTTCGCAGCCTCCAGATTTTACCTGCTAGTGCTTTTAGTGCAACATCAAGAGCAGAAACCCTGCCTGGAGAGCATGTCAGCAGCCTCCCCTGATCAGTGGAATAATGTCTCCCCAAACTGTCCTCATCCTGGTCTCCAGAAGCTGTGACGATGCTGCCTTATGTGGCAAAGGGGATTTTGCAAATATGATTAAGAGCCTTGATGAGATGATACAGGTGGGTCCAAGCTAATCACATGGATTCTTCAAATTGGAAAACCTTCTTCTGGCTCTGGGGTGTGACTATGGAAGAACGGTGAGAAATGCACTATTGCTGGCCTTGAAGACTGGGGAAGGGTTCCTGAAGGAAGGACTGTGGGCAGCCTCTAGAAGCTGGAAAAGGTAAGGATTTAAGTTCTCCCCTACAATCTCCAGAGAAAATGCAGTTCTACCAATGCTGTGGTTTTTGCCAGTAAGTCCCATTTTGGACTTCTGACATGCAGAACTGTGAGCTAACACACCTATACCGTTTAGACACTGAGTTTGTGGCCGTTTATTATGGCAGCTGCAGAAAAGGATTACACTTACCAGGGAGCTGCTCGGCCCTCAGCACAGGGCAATCAGCAGTTTAAAAACCAAAACAGGATCATTGTATCAACAGAACTCACATGCTATGGGAGAGAAAAGTGTTAGTCGCTCAGTCATGTCCAACTCTTTGCAGCTCCATGGACTGTAACCTCTATCCATGGGATTATCCAGGCAAGAATACTGGAGTGGGTAGCCATTCCCTTCTTCAGGGGATCTTTCTGACTCAGAGATCCAAACCCGGGTCTCCTACATTGCAGGCAGAGTCTTTACTGCCTGAGTCACCAGGAAGTATAGGTATGGAAATGTACAATTGGATGCTTAGTTTCCTGTGGCAGCCAGAACAAGTTATCACAGCTTGGATGGCATAAAACAGAAATGTACTCTTTCCCAGGTCTGGGGTCCACAACTGCAGAATCAAGGTGGTCAGTAGTGCCACACGCCCTGGAGGCTGGAGGGGAGAATCCCTCCCCGCCTCCTCCAGCTTCTGGGGGCTCCAGGTGTTGTTCCCTGGCTTGTGGCCACATCCCTCCAGCCTTCTGCCTCCATCACCACAGCACCTCCTCATCTGTGCCTGTCTTCTTTGTGTGTCTTCTAAAGACATCAGATTTAGGGTCATCCAGGCAATCCAGGCAATCACCACTGCAAAGACACGTTTTCCAAATAAGATCACATTCACGGGTTCCAGGGATCTGGCCATGTACCTATCTCCTGGAAAGGTGGTGACAAGGAACCATGCAGCCCACTACAGATCTCCAAAAATGACTACTGTTCCTGGAGGACAGCTTCAAGGGAAAATGACATTGAGCACTTTACAAGTATTATCACATGTGATCGCCTAGCACATTGCTAGGTGGGGGACAGGTAAGAAGATGGGGATAAGATCAGATCTGGATTTGGAATGATCGATTGCCCTAGTTAGGGTAGTAGAGAATGGGTGAGGGGAGGAGAGAGGAAGAATAGGGTCAAGAAATGCTTCTCGAGTCCTGAGATGGGACGCCAGGCCAGGGTGTGGCTGCTGGAATGGTTTAGGTTTGAATATCTGCAATGAGGGCATGGAGCCAGCCCTTCTCAAAGCCCCTAGCCTGACCCCCTAAGAACTGGACTCTTTTGAGTATTGGGACCAGAGGGAGGGAGAGGCACTGTGGAGCGGAGGCCTCCATCTCCTGTTGGCCTGGGCCTTGTCACCTCTCAGTGTTCAAAATCTTTTTCTGCTCCTTCGAATCCCCAGCAGGCTAGGAGAGGCTCGTTAGGGCATATTTCTATGGTGCCTCTTCCCGGAGGGGCCCTGGCTCAAGTGCTTTTGGAAACGTGACATTTCCGTAGAGGCCTTGGGATTACTCAGCATCCACATATTGCTTTGCACTCCTTGGGCATGCATCTTACTTGCCCCAAATTTAACCTGCCTGGGCCTCAACTTCCTCATCCAGGCTGAAGCAGAATAAGTGTCTTCCAGCTCTGACATCTAGGGAGCCATAATTCTGCTGGATGCCCCTGGCCGTAAGCTGGGCACTGAGTCTGAGATCACAGTGTCCTTCCCGAAGCACGCTTCTGAGGATTCCTGCTGGAGCTGTGCTTGTGCACCACCTGGAGCACCTGGAGTCCAGCCCTCCTTTGCCCCTTCCTTGCTGTGGGCTCCGGAGCAAGTCCCCTCTCGTCTCTGAGCCCGTTTCCTCACCTGTAAAATGGGGACCTGGGTAGTACCCAAGTCATAAAGCTGAAGGAAAGAACACCACAGAGCCTCGAGGCAGGATCCCACAGGAAACAGGGTCACTGCCCATGACCAGTACGTGCAAGGGGATGAATGGTTGGTATTAAGTTGAAGTTATATCAGAAGCAGGTTATGGAGTAGCTGCTGTTTCAAATGCTGGGCTGGAGGAGAGCTGGCCCAGCTCATGAGGAGATGCTCACACCCAGGACGGAACAGACCCAGAGACACCCCCGTCCAGGGAAGAGAAGGTGGTCCTCACTGTGCTCTCTGCCCACGCAGAGGCCCCAGGAAGGGAGCAGAGCACTGGGGCTGTCAGATGGGGGAGGAGGAGATGAGGCCGGAGCCTACCTGCTAGGGCAGTGTGGCTGTGCCCGTGAGACATGTGCATGCTCACCCATCACACTCATCACACACATGCACTCACACTCATCTCACATACATAGCTCTCACTGTCACAAACTCTAACACAAAACATGTACTCATACACTCCGAAACACTCATAATCATACTTGTACATGCTCACAGTGGTCCAACAAGTGACCCAGGGGAGGGGCAGAGCCGGGGAGACCTTAACATGGACGCAGAAGCAACAAGAAACAGAGAAGGACAGAGAGACGCAAAGAAGTGACATTCGGGCTGAGTGTCAGAGAGGAGCACCACAGTGGGGTCAAGAGAGGGACCCAGATGTAACCACAGGCAAGGCCCGAGGGAGACGGCAGCCCAGCCCGGTTCTGAGTAGGTCCTTCAGGAACAGCAGCACCAGAGTGGTGGGGCGACCTGGCCAGGAGGTGGCTGGTAACTCCCGTTTGACTTGTTCTGTAGAGACTTGCCAGCCATTCTGCTGGGCTTTCCTGGGAGCTCAGGTGGTAAAGAATCCACCTGCAGTGCAGGAGATCCAGGTTCAATCCCTGGGTTGGGAAGATCCCCTGGAGAAGGGAATGGCAGCTCACTCCAGTATCCTTGCCTGGAGGATTCCACGGACAGTGGAGCCTGGTGTGTTACAGTCTGTGGGGTTGGACATGACTGAGTGACTAACACACACACTGATGCCCTTGAGCCCCATTTCCTAGGGGGCAGTCTCTGTTATCCACCACGAGGATACTGAGAATTGGGGAGCTGGAATCATCTGTCTGAGTCCCCTGCAGCATCCAGGCCAGTGCCCACAGTTGACTCCAGAGGGCTCCTGCCCTCCAGATGAAGGCTCCGAACCTCTGAGCCAGAGGAATCGGTGAGGGGTCTGGGCCCTGTAGGAGACATCCTCCCAGCCCACCCATCTACTCTGCAATTGCTGCAGGTATACCCTGTAGAGTCCTTGCCTCTCTGCACGAGTGTCCTGTTTCCTGCCCCACTGCCCACCACTCAGCCTCCCTGAGGCTCACACCGGCATGCCTGCAAGTACTTGAGAGTAAACCCACTGACCAGGACCCCTCAACCACTGCAGGATGGAAGCAGACAGATAAATACTATCTCCCCTGTCCCGCTCTAGTCACCCAGCCAAACATGCCCAGGTGCCTTCTGCACGGCTCCTCATAGGGTCCCAGAGGGACTGAGCCCCACAGCCAGCGGCAGGGACCACTCCCGCGCACACCCTGTATTTACCGGCTTTCCTGTCTTCCCTCCCTGGGAGTCACTCTCCCAATTAAACCACCTGCACACAGGCCCACGTCAGGCTCTGCTTTCAGCTGAGGCCCCAATCAGGGCCCTCCCTGGGGCCCAGCACCAGGGGAGCTGGGGATCTTCTCTCCTCCCACTTCTCTTTTCCCAGGACTCTAGGGTTCTGCTCTGATCTATTGTTTGCTGGATTCAGGAGCCACCGCTTTTCCCCGGGGGGGCACACCACTCTTGTTTATCCAATAACCATTAATTCTTAGCAATCATCTCTAGTCTCAAACTGTACAAACAGAAGTTGCCTTCGGCAAACAGTTATCCTATCTGAGTGGATCCTGGGATCGGCTGGAGGTTGGGACGCCTTCCAAGCTTCTAGCCAAGCCCGTAATTCTGTCTTCACTTTATGACATGTGTCATAGGCAAGTCACCCACACAGCCATTCATGGTCTTGGGTTGTGTGGGTATGTGCATGTGTGTTTGCAAGATAGATTTACTTTATCTTTTGATTGTAAAAGAATGCATGTCAGTTGTCCAGATAATGCAAGATGCATAGCATAGAAACTGAAAACACTTCGCCCCCTTTTCAGTTGAGTGGGGTTATTCTTATTTTTTTAAATTTATTATAATTATTATTTTTGCCCCACAATGCAGCATGTAGGATCTTAGTTCTCTGACCAGGGATCAAACCCACACCCCCTGCATACCCGAAATGGAAGCTTGGAGTCTTAACCACTGGACCACCAGGATAGTCCCTGCGTGCGTGTGTGCTCACTCAGTCGTGTCCAACTCTTTGCGACCCCATGGACTGTAGACCACCAGGCTCCTCTGTCCATGGGGTTCTCCAGGCAAGAACATTGGAGTGGGTTGCCATGCCCTCCTCCAGGAGATCTTTCCATTCCATGGATGGAAACTGCATCTCCTCTGTCTCCTGCATTGGCAGGCGGGTTCATTACCACCAACGCCACCTGGGAAGCCCAGGATAGTCCCTAGTTATCTTTAATTTACCCCGGCACAGGACACATTCAGCATCAATGAATAAGGCCTGTTGGTCCTCTCAGGGACAGCCAGGTGCACTTACACAGTACCATTTCTCCTTAAGGAAATCATCCACTCATTCAGTGGCTGTTTTGAGCACCCACCAGGTGCCATATTCTGGAGAAGCAGCCACGAGGGAAACAGCTGAGACTCTTGTGGCCTCACTGTCTGTCTCTGACTAGCTGTGTTTTCCCTGACCGCCTCTCTTCCTCGGTTGCCTCTGGCTTCAATGAGGGGCTGCAGCTGCCCTCCTGGGCTTCCCACGTTCATAGGGAAGGGCTGTGCATATGATCCAGGTTGCAGAATGGGGTTGGGAGTGTACTGTCCTGCTGCTGAGCCTTGGCAGAGGCTCCAGACAATCTGATGCTCCCCTCTAATCCTGAAAGGTCCTGTTTCAGGTGGCCTGTGCTCAGCTGAGGGTCTATCTTGGTGGACATAGTACCCTGGCAGAGCTGGCAAGCATCTTGAGAGCACGGGCAAGGTGGCTCCTCTGGTCTTTGCTGATGGATGCCTGGGCAGGCTGGGCATCCTGGGTGCTCTCAGCACAGGTCTGTTAAACAGGTGGCATGGCTGAGAGAGGAGGATTGTGGAAGGCCAGGGAGCAGAGCAGTGAGGTCAGCAGTCAGGGTAGGAGGGGGCGAGAGATTTCTCTGTGGAACCCGCTCCCTTCACAGGGTTCGTGGGGAGGAGAGGCCAGGGCATGGGGTGGGAGCAGGCTCATCAGGAAACCCACAGGGCCCAGGGGCTGGGCGTGGCCTTGCCAAGTGGGAAGCTCCACAGAACCCCAAGAGTTGGTATGTGTGCCAGGAAAGCAGGAGGGATTCACAGAAGGCACAATGTGCTTGTCCCTTGCGCCCAAGCAGGCTCAAACAGTATTTATCAGCTTTTTCTTTTTCCTTTTATTAACACACGTATCTTGATTGTGTTGGTGCTAGTAAAGAACCCGCCTGCCAATGCAGGAGACATAAGAGATGCAGGTTCAGTCCCTGGGTTGGGAAGATCCCCTGGAGGAGGGAGGGCAACCCACTCCAGTATTCTTGCCGAGAATCCCATGGACAGAAGAGCCTGGCTGGCTACAGTCCATAGGGTGGCACAGAGTCAAACACGATTAAAGCAAGAGCATGAGCACTTGGTTAAACATAAAAACCATGCCTCCTTTAACATTGTGTAATGATTCAAAATTCAGAAAACTAAGATCATGGCATCTGGTCCCATCACTTCATGGCAAATAGATGGGGAAACAGTGGAAACAGTGACAGACTATTTCGGGGGCTCCAAAAGCACTGCAGATTTTGACTGCAGGCATGAATTAAAAGACGCCTACTTCTTGGAAGAAGAGTTCTAACCAACCTAGACAGCATATTAAAAAGCAGAGACATTACTTTGCCAACAAAGGTCTGTCTTCCAGTAGTCATGTATGGATGTGAGAGTTGGACCATAAAGAAAGCTGAGTGCCAAAGAATTGGTGCTTTGAACTGTGGTGTTGGAGAAGACTCTTGAGAGTCTCTTGGACAGCAAGGACATCCACCAGCCCATCCTAAAGGAAATCATTTCTGAATATTCATTGGAAGGACTGATGTTGAAGCTGAAACTCCAATACTTTGGCCACCTGATGCGAAGAACTGATTCATTTGAAAACACCCTGATGCTGGGAAAGATTGAAGAGAAGAAGGGGATGACAGAGGATGAAATGGTTGGATGGCATCGCTGACTCAATGGACATGAGTTTGAATAAGCTTTGGGAGTTGGTGATGGACAGGCGTGCTGCAGTCCATGGAGTCGCAAAGAGTCAGACACAACTAAGCGACTGAACTGAACTGAACAACTCAAAATAAATGTTTGAATCCCAACGGGGGGAAATGCTGCTTTATTGAAACTGTTGTTCGCTGTTTAGTCACTTCAGTCTTGTCTACTCTTCTGCAACCCTGTGGACTGTAGCCTGCCAGGCTCCTCTGTCCTCGGGATTCTCTGGGCAATACTTGAGTGGGTTGCCATTTCCTTCTCCAGGGGATCTTCCTGACCCAGGGATTATTGAAATTACCCTCCTCCTAATTTGATGTCATATTTCTCACCTTTGGAAGCAAACCCTGACAGATTTGAGCTGAGGTTAGTAGTTTTTCGTAGTTAGTATGAGAAACAGACAGAAACAGCTGTGATAGGGTCAAGTCTCTAATGAATCTGCCCCCTGAGGTTCTGCAAAGGGCCCTCACATATGATCTCAAGAGATCCAGGAGTCACCTTCATCCAGGGCCTGGAGGGCTGGGTTCCTCTCTTCTCTTACCCAGTTCTGCCTTCCCCAGGGAGCCCACCCTGAAAGGGCTGGCGTCCTCAGCAACTCCCTTCCTCCTCCCTCCACATAGTTTCTTGTGTTTCAAAACAACTTATCTCCCTTCTCTCCCTTTATGTAAATTCCTAAAGCCTGTCGTTGATCTTGACAAGACGTTTTGTCAAATCCGAGGAAAGTAATTTATGCTGTGGTGTAAGAGATTGGTGGCTTCCCTGGTGGCCCAGAGGTTAAAGCGTCTGCCTAATGCGGCAGACCTGGGTTCGATCCCTGGGTCAGGAAGATCCCCTGGAGAAGGAAATGGCAACCCACTCCAGTACTCTTGCCTGGAAAATCCCATGGACGGAGGAGCCTGGTGGGCTACAGTCCACGGGGTCGCAAAGAGTCGGACACGATTGAGCGACTTAACTTTCAACTTTCAAGATACTGATAGACTTAACCATTCAAAGGAGCATCTTCGTTCTTAACAGCGTTCCTACACTACATTCAAAAAACGCCTCAAACAGGTGGAATGTGCACAAGAGACGGTTTTGAAGCAGGGTCTCTTCCAACTCCACGTGCCTCCTGGGCCACTCCTACCCTCTTCCTTCAAGAATCGGGCTCAGCTGCGGGCCCTTCTGCGGCAAGCTCAGACCGGCGTTTGGGCTGCCAGGGTGGGCGGGGACACAGGCCTGGCGCGCCGGGCAGGGGAGTTGTCCCCAAACCTCAGCCCCCGCCTCTCCGAGCCCGGAAGGAAGCCGCGGTAGAGGAGGGGGCGCCCGGGATGCCCCGAGCGTGCCTCACCTGCGGGAGGGCACGTCCCGGGCTTTTATCTTCCGACACCGGGCCTGCAGCGGGAAGGCCCTGACTAGCCCATCCTTCCTGCCGCCGCCCACCCAGAGCTTCCACGCAGCGATCGCCGCCCGGTGCCGGAACGTGGGGCCGCGGGGGCCCCTGCAACTCGCGCCAGCGCTCCTCCTCCTGCCCCCGCACCGGGTAGGGGTCCCGAGCGGAGCGCCTCCCCCCGGCCCCTCCCCTGCCCCCACCTCTCCCACCGCCGCCCCAGCTCCGGACCCGCTCGCCGAGAGGGCGGCTACTGCGGGGAGGGAGGGGCGCCGCCCGCCTCCCGGGGCCTGGAGCGCGCGTGGCCCCGGAGCCGCCAGCGCCGCGCGGGGACTCACTGTGCCGCGCGCCCGGGCTCGGCTGGCTCCGCTCGGCGCGCGGGCGGGGCAGAGGATGCTGGCGGGCTTCCCCGGCCTCGGCCCGCGCTCCCGCCGCCAAGGGCCCCGGTGCGCCCCTAGCCCCGCTGCCGCCGCCGCCGCCGCGACCACTGCGGGGCCAGAGGGAGGGCGCCAGCCCCGCGAGCCGCAGCCCAAGAGGCTGGCGACCCCGGATTTTCTAGCCGCCGCCGCCGCCGCCTCTTTTCTCCAGCGGCCGGGAGCCTGTGGATGCTGAAGGACAGCCCTGCGCCTTTCCCGGCCTGACGGCGGGAGGGTCGCGCCCCGGCCGGGGGACCGGGGACCGCGGCGCTAGCGGGGCGTCGCGGCTCCGTGGAGAGCAGCCCCCGGGCGCGCCAAGCCCTCCTGCCCCCTCCCGCTGCACGCGTGACCCGGCCTCGCAGCCCGCGAGGGGACTGGCACGGGCCACGCGGCTCTCGAGTTCCCGCACAGGTAAGCGCAGGGGCAGGGCCTGCCTTCCGGAGCAGACAGTGCCCTGAGATGGGGAGCCCCAGGGGCCAAAGGGCTGGCTGGGAAGGGAAGTAAACAGAGAAGGATTTAGGAACCCCCCAGGCTGGCGCTGGTTTCTTGGAGCATGTTTTATCCTCACATTCTAAGACTTGGGCCTGGAGGCGACTTAGATGAGGAGATCAGAGGGGTGAGAGAGACTGAGATGACACGGAGAGAGACCAGGGATGGTGGAGAGGTAGCCAGGCCCGTCCACAGCCAGAGACAGGAAGCAGAGTGTTTGGGTGGACAAGACTAAGTATGTGTGTGGTCGGGTGGTGGCCGTGAGCGTTGGGGTGGCGGGAGAAAGGCCTCGGTTTTGGAGCCTCTGGCAGCAAGGATTCTTCCCGGAGGGCTGGGGCAGGTCGTGGAGAAAGCTCGGGTAGGAAGGAAGAGGGGCTTCTACTCAGTGATGTCCTTTTAAGTTCCAGATGGTCAGCTCTCCCTGAGCCCTGGAATCCCACTCTGCGTTCCTGCCCGAAGTGGCCCCAGATCTCCGAGAGTCCCCGTAGGTGGCCCGTGCCAGAGCGCTTCCTCTGCTCTGCGGCCGGCTTCTCTGGAGCCAGTAGAAGCAGATACCAGCCAGGATGCCGAGGACCCAGGGCTTCTCCGAGCCCGAGTACTCCGCTGAGTACTCGGCCGAGTACTCTGTCAGCCTGCCTTCGGACCCTGACCGCGGGGTGGGCCGGACCCATGAAATCTCAGTTCGGAACTCGGGATCGTGCCTCTGCTTACCTCGCTTCATGCGACTGACCTTCGTACCAGAGTCCTTGGAGAACCTGTACCAGACTTACTTCAAGAGGCAGCGCCATGAGACCCTGCTGGTGCTGGTGGTCTTTGCGGCCCTCTTCGACTGCTATGTGGTGGTCATGTGCGCCGTGGTCTTCTCTGCTGACAAGCTGGCCCCCCTCGCCGTGGCCGGGGTTGGGCTGGTGTTGGACATCATCCTTTTCGTGCTCTGCAAAAAGGGGCTTCTCCCCAACCGGGTCACTCGGAGAGTGGTGCCCTACCTGCTGTGGCTGCTGATATCAGCCCAGGTCTTCTCCTACCTGGGCCTGAACTTCTCCCGTGCCCATGCAGCCAGCGACACGGTGGGCTGGCAGGCCTTCTTCGTCTTCTCCTTCTTCATCACGCTGCCGCTCAGCCTCAGCCCCATTGTCATCATCTCCGTGGTCTCCTGCGTCGTGCACACACTCGTCTTGGGGGTCACCGTGGCCCAGCAGCAGCAGGATGGGCTGAAGGGAGTGCGGTTGCTGAGGGAGGTGAGTCCCGCCTTTTGACCCGGCCAGTGACTTCCTTCCCCAGCGGCTCTCAGCTGAGATGGTACCTATTTCGGACGGTGGGTGGTCTGGGGCTCTCATCTACGTATGTAGGAAGGACCACCTCTCTCTCAACCCCTGGCTTCGCAGGAGCGCTGGTCTGTGGTTGGCTTGAGGGATCAGAGGATTTCCGGACATTGGCCACTCTGTCAACCCACGCCCAGCCTGAGTGGGTGGCCGGAAGGGCCTGGGCCTGATCTCAAGCGAGGCAGCCTTGTCTTTGTCACTGACCCCTGCCGGGAAGGCCTCTTGTGGGGAAAGAGGGCTCCCCTGGCTTCTGGCCTCTTAACTTGGCATTGAGTGGCTTCAGCAAGAGGCTGACTGTGTGGACTCAGTGTGCCTCTGCCCAGTGGGGAAGGTGTTTGCCTGCCTAAAGTGGCTGTTATCAAGATGAAAGGTTGTGGGTGACCTCAAAGAATGAGATGTGAAGGACTGTGTGGTTGTCACAGATCCCACTTCTGCTGCTGAGAGCTCAGGGTGCTTGAGCGCTCAGATGATGGAGTGGTGGTCTCCCCCTGGGAGCCGTGGTGCAGGGATACAGACGGGGACAGGGTAGCCAGCCATAGTGAGGGAGGGTCTACTGGTTCTGGAGGAAGCTTTCTGCTGGAAGGGGCGGAAATTTGGCTTTAACTTAACAGACAGTCTGTGCTCCCCACTGGGTGCCAAGACCCTGGGTAGGTGCTGAGGGGCTGCGGAGATGTGATGCCTGGCTTTCTGAGCTGGGTTACCTATGGGGCGATGGGGGTTCCACAGGGCTGAGAGTCTATGAATTCCACAGCTGTGTATCCTACTCGCTACCTTTTCCTCATTTTGTGTATGAGCCCAGAGATGGAGAGTGACCTCTCTCAGTTCACACAACTAGGTATGGCAGTGGGTAGCTGGAATGTCCATGTCCAGATTCCCATTTCTGGACTCTTCCTTCTATGTCACACCACTGCCCCCATCTCAGCCAGAGTCTCCTGGGATGTGGGGGGCTGAGTCTCCAGGGGCGTGGCAGTGCCAGTGGTCGATGCAAGCACGCTGTGGGGCCGCCCCATTGCCTCCCTCTTGGTTAGAGGGAAACACAGGTTTTTTCCTCTGTTTTAACTTTTCCCCCAGTTCTTGGACCAAGATTCTTCCTGTTTTCCCTATCTGGCTCATGCAGTCATCTCACAGAAGCTTTGTGCCTTGATTCTGCAGGGGCCCAGCCCTGGGCTGGTATACATGGATTCATGCAGGCACACTGGAAGGTCCCTTTTCCTCCCAAGGCCCTGTTCATAAAAGGGTGACAGCCTGCCATACCCCTAATGACTTCCGAGTTGGTGAACTTCAAGTTGTGCTCCTGCCAGCTGAGGGCCCTGCTGGAACCTATCTGGGCAAGAATGGTGAGAGGCATTCCTTTTGGGAATCAATGAAAAGTACAGCTTGCGGGCAGATCAGTGAGCATAGCAGCCCTTGGGGCCTGGGATCAAACTCTGAACACTTTACTTTATCTAAACAGTCACTTCTAGCTCTTTTCTCTTTGCCAGGGTCCCTGGACCCCATGAATTTCCAGTATGCTTCGCTGCCCATGAAGGAGGCAAATCAGACATTCTCCACATTGGAGCCCAGAGGGTGATCGCTTGATTGTTGATGTCTTTGGGGCGCTGCTGAGAAACAGAAACTCCAGAAGATTAGGAAACAGGAAAAACAAAAAAGAGAAAAATAAGTAAATCAAGAATAGCAGTTGTTAGCATCCCAGGAGAGCATGACCTTGACATAGAAGCAGTGCCTTGGATACAGCTTTGGGACTAGAAGAGGAGAGAGACGGGGCTCCCAGGGTCTGTTTGGGAGCCTGAGATAGAATGCAGGAGGCCCCAGCCTTCAGTGGGCTGTGTTCCAGAAGTTTCTGAGTCACTTGTTTGGGACTAATATGACTTTTTGAAAAGGTGCCTGCGTTCCCAGGCCCACCCACCGGAGTCTTAAGTCATAAGGGCCCTGCATTCAGTTTCTAGGAGCACGATGGAGCCCTGAGCCCCCTGCGGCCCCCTGCCGCTGTGGGGAGAACACCTCCCCGCCACAGCCTTGGGATGAAGCTCACCTGCCTGCTGCTCCCCTGAGCCCCTGAAACCCCCCGGGATGGGGTGCTGGCATAGAAGAGGGCAGGGCTGGAAGACAGGGATGTGAGGACCAGGCAGCCAGACCCCCTTCCCCCCGACAGTCCGAGTAACACCGGGCGCCTCCTTGCATCGCTTTCTCCTGCCCACAGACTCCTTTTGCTTTGTCTTCTCCCATCATCTGTTGGCTCCAGCCAGGGACTCTCTCCTGGGTTGGTGGAGGGTGAACCCAGTTTCACAGTTAGAAGTAGACACTGGGTTTCTGGGGCTTTGTGAGTGCCAGCAGCACCAAAGGAATGTTCCCGATGCCTGAGTGTGCTTCCCCTGGCCCTTCATCCCCACAAACCGTACTTGAGTCTTGGGTGGGAGGAGATAGAAGGACATGGGGGCCTTGGGGTAGCCTGAAGTATCAGAGGCAAGCCACCCAGCCTACCTTGCCTGGCTCTTCTCATGGAGGCAGGCTGGTTGGGGTTCCATCAGGAAGAGCAGGTGGAGTCAGGAGCTGTGGGATGGGGTGTCACTGGGGCTCACTTATTAGTGGGTGAGTGGCTTTGACTGAGCACAAGTATGGGCCTTGCAGCTTGCAGGTTTGGGACTGAAGGGAGTCAGATAATGATGTCAGAGGCTGTGGTGGAGGAGAGCATGATGTGGGGCTGGGGAGGGAGAAGCAAACTGACTTTCTCCACATCCCTCCCTTGCCTGGGTCCTGGCCCAGCTTGCCTTTTACTGCCCCATCGGTGAGCTGATGAAGCAGGCAGGGGGTCAAGGGCAGGGCCAGGCAGCTGCTGATGGGTGAAAACGAAGGGGAAGATGGGGCGGGAAGAAGATGCAGCCGAGATGGGGAACATTCCTGTGGCCAGCGGCTGCTCTCAAGGCCCTCCCATGTAGCTGCAGACATCTGTTAGCTTCTGAGGGGGTCCTTAAAAAATGAATCTGACAAGTTAGGGTTGAGGAACCCCTGAGAAATAGTTTGCAGCTTTATTTCCTAGCAAAGAGGCTATTCAGGAGCAAAACTCTCTCATGGAATTAATAGCCTGTTAAGACCTTTATTCACAAATTAGAGCATGATGGAGCCGTGGATGTGTGATTCCTTTCACACCTACAAATTACATAGCAGATCATCCACCTAGTGAATGCACATTTGGCTCTGGGAGGCTGGAGGGAGCTCATGCTGCAGTGTATAGGCTGGAACTGTGTATAGGCTGGAACTCAGGTTCACACGCATCATCTCAACTGATCTTGGGTGTTACTGGCTCCATTTTATAGGTGAGAAAAGTGAGGCTTGGGAGGATGAGAGAAGAGAGGAGGACTGGCAACTAGAGAGGGATCACTGGTGAGGGGGGGGATGATGGGTGAGGGGCAGGGGGCATCCCTGAAAGCCTCTTTTTCTCTGCGACCTCTTTCCTGTGTCCTTGGCTGTCCCCTGATGCCTTTGCTATAAGCAGCATTGAAGAACAGGGCCAAGAAGTGGGAGGTCCTAAAATATCACAGGGAGCACCTCTCTGTTTCCCCCTGGGAATTGGATGTAAAGAGGGGAGAAGCCTGTGACAGAATGTTCCTGGTGGAGGCGTGGCCAGGAGTTCATGAGAAGTGAGTGCAGGGAGCAGGAACAGGAGCTGGATGGGGAGGTAGGGGGGCATCGCCTGGGGCTTGCAGCCTCAGAGGTAGGTGTGTGTGTGTGTGTGTGTGACAGACAGGTATCTGTGTGTGTGTGAGTGACAGACAGACAGACTAGGAGTGAGCAACAGCACCCCAGCTCTTGGCCCCTTGGAGCAGCCGAGGGGTGTGTGTGTGTGTGTGTGTGTGTGTGTGTGTGTGTGTGTGTGTGTGTGAATGACAGCCAGACAGGCAGACTGGGAGTAGGTAATAGCAATTCAGCTCTTGTCCTGTTGGCCCTGGGCTCTGCCCCCATCCCACAGTGGGACAGATGGCTCATCCTCCACAAGTGTGTAGACAGGCATCACGTAGGAACTGGAATAACAAGGAAACACATAGAAGGGGACCGGGAGGCCACTGAATCCAACTGCCTGGGGGAAAGAATGGTCAGTTATTGAACATGTAACAGCTTTGCAGAAAGTTTCCTCTCAGTCCATTCCCCTGGCTGCATTTTTCTGGGGCCTTTTCCTATCCTTAAAGAAAGTGAAGATGCTCAGTCATGTCCGACTCTTTGCAACCCCATGGACTATAGCCTGCCAGACTCCTCTGTCCATGGGATTTCCCAGGCAAGAATACTGGAGTGGGTTGCCATTTCCTCCTCCAAGGGATCCAACCTGAGTCTCCTGCATTGGCAGGTGGGTTCTTTACCACTGAGCCACCTGGGAAGCCCCAGTTGGGTCCTCCAAGCCTTTGTTAACAGTGTTAACACAAGGAGTTAAACACTTGGCCACCCCCTCTCCGATCTGTGCCCTCATGAACACAGGCACTCGTGGTGATCTACTTCCGTGGGTACCATCCTGACTGACACTCAGATTTTGAACTCAAAGATAACCCCCAGGTACAGACCCAGTGAACCTGGGGATGGACAGGGTACTCACATTTACTGAGCTCTTGCAGTGTTTCAGCTGAGCATCTTCCAGCAAGAGGCAGATCGTATTTTTGCATTACAGATGAGGACACTGAAATACGTAAGTGAAATGGCTCATCCAGGGCTACATAGCAAGTGGAGGAGCAGGATACGAACCTGGCCAGTGGAATTCCAGAGTTCCTTCTCTTCTCCCGTCATAAAAGAACCCCTTAGATCTTCCCCGAGAATCTGTTGAGATACAGTTCCAACAGGATTGGGTCCTCAGTTTCTTCACCCACAAGTGTCAGAAGGAGCAACGCAGGGGACAAGGAGGTGTTTCTAGGGGCAGACATATTGCTGCTTATGGAGAGGCCGAGCTGTCTGGGCGTTGCAGCTGATAGGCTGTAGACACCTTCCTGGCTGGAGGAGGCATTGCTCCATTACAGGACCTTATAGTAACCCATATCTATAATCATGATCCCCACTTCAAGAAAACATTAGGTTACATTTAGTGTAAAATGGGGTCTAATACTACATTCTAAAAACATTTTTTATCAGAAATGGATAAGAACATGTTTGGATGAATAAGGATTACATTTTGGCCCTCTAGGAAGTTCACTAACGTGGGTTTTCTCAGTGGCCTTACTATACATGTTGGTAAAGAATCTGCCTGCAATGCAGGAGACCTGGGTTCAATTCCTGGGTCGGGAAGATCCCCTGGAGAAGGAAATGGAAACCCATTCCAGTATTCTTGCCTGGAGAATCCCATGGAGAGAGGAGCCTGGTGGGCTATAGTCCATGAGGTCACAAGAGTCAGACATGACTTAGTGACCAACCCCCACCACCATCCCTTCATTTACTCTGTATTTCAGTTATCCGTGGTTATATAACATAACCTCAAACTTAGTGCCTTAAAACAGTAACAGTTTATTTAATCTCACGATTCTCTGTGCTCAGCTGGATGCTGCCCTGTTTCCCATACCTTGGCCAAGGCCACTCACTTGGCTGCCTGGACTGTTTCTTTCAGCAGCAGCATTCAACTGACAGCTATGCTGGCAGAGCCTGAGAAGGTCTTACACACATGCCTGGAGCCTTGGAGCTTCTCTAAGGGACCCTTCCACGTGGTTAGCTTGGGCTTCTTCACAGCATGGTGGTAGTCATCAGAGATTTTAAAGGCTAGACCCATCACTATTGGTCAAAGCAAGTCACAAGGGGTAACCCAGGTGCAGGATAAAAGGAAATTGATTCTACCCCTTGAGGTGAGAGTGATATGTACATACTAGGAAGGAAGGGATGGAGGGCCGCCATCTTCTGAGGCTTTTTACTAATCCAGGGGGTGCATGAGGGATGTTGGGGGAAAGAGATGAAGAGAGCCATGAGTCTGGGTGGGGTACCTTAGGATGCTTCAGAAGTTAGAAATGTGGTCTGCTGTGTAGTCATTTCTCTGTATCCGTGGATGTGAAACTTACACATATGGAGAGCAGACTGTCTTCGTTGTACTGTGCCACTTTACGTTATTTGTGACAGTCCCTGGAACCAGTCTTATGCAGATACTGTGTATAACTTTTTGAAGGTATTGATTCTCTATGAGATCCAACACATCATTTCTAAGATACTCAAAGTTAAAAACTGCCTTGCACGTGAAAAGATGATAGCTCATGGTTCATCTGCTTGGGATTTGCCTTATGTTCTGAAGAAGAATTTGTTCTTTTTTTCAAACACACATACTCGCTCTGTCCAGGGCACTGTCCAGGGTGGAAGGGGGCACACTGCCTCCGTTTCACGACCCCAGCACCAATCCCGGCCCTTTCTCTCCACATATCAGCTAGATGGGCAGCCCGGTCTGATGTTTGTATTCCTTTCTCAGGAGGTGGAAATTTGCTTGTGCGCATCCTTCAGAAACACATCCAGTTTGTCTTTCTTAGCAGATTGTCATTTGCCCCAAGGAGAGGAAGACCACTAGTACAGCCCCTTGCAGTGCCTCGGTCCTGACTCTCTATACATGTGTGTTGAATAAATACATTCCTGCTTTGCTTTTATCTTTATTTCCTTCCTCATCAACTCTGAGAGTTTGGTAAATCTTTGGTTAGATCCAGGCTAGGGAAACATTCTGATGTTAATTTATGTGATTTGAAAATGACATTTTAAAAGCAAGACTTACATAACTCTTCAAGAGTGCTAGTCTGTACTTCCTTACCACTTGTTAATAAAATTTTTTGTCTTGTCTAGGGAAAAAGCAGCAATAGAAAAGGGTTTTAGCGGCCCAGAAAATGAGTCATTGATATCCTGTTGGCCTAGTTCTAATCTTGACCTTAGGCAAAAATGATTTGCATAAGATCGTGTAGAAGAATGAGCAGAGTTGGAGGTCTCACCATCCCATCCCACCCTCCTGCTAGTTCCTCTAGTCTAAAGAGAAACTATATTTCCTGTGTCACTTACCAAGCATCATTCTAGGCAGGAGTATACAAAGAATGAGCGAAAGTCATCCCTCGGCATCAGGGAGCTCCCAGGTTGTGGTATAAGCCTGTTAGTGAAAGAGACCCTGCCTCAGGAAACAGAGGAAGGCTTCCTAAGAGCTTATTGTTGAGCTGGGTTTTGAGGGATAAGTAGGAGTTTACCAGAGGGAGCAGAGGGAACAGGGCTTTCTGATCAGAGTCATAGGAGATTCTAACTGGCTTTGGATTGGTGCGAATTCTGTGTGACAGGAGCCGGAGTGGGTGGCAGGAGCTAGAGATACGAGGTATAGAGAAGCTAAGTAGTGGAAGGGCTAAGGAATTTGGACTTTATTTCTCTAATGATGAGGCTTCATTGAAGGAATTTGGGCTTTTTCCTCTAATGATGAAGCTTCACTGAAACAGGGGACAGATAAGATCTGATTTGTATTTAATAGAATCCTTCTGGTGGACTTGAGTAAGGTTGAAACTGTTTAGGAGGCTATTGAAGTAGTCCAGGCATGATGCCATGAAGGCCACTCACCAAGATGGAATCAGAGGATGGAGAAGATGAGTTCAGGCTCAAGTGCCTGTGGGATATCCAGGTGGAACTATCAGATCATTCAGTGGATTGTTATTGAACACCTTCTGTATGCCAGGCCCTGGGCTTAAGATCTGGAGCTTAGAAGAGAGGTCATGGATTCTAGATATGGGGATCATCAGCCTTTAAGTGGTACCCAAAACCGTAGGGAGGATGAGGGGTTGCCTAAGGACAGTGTGTAGAATCAAAAAGGAAGAGGGCTTAGGACCTAACACTAGGGAGCAGCCTTGTTGGGGGACAGTCCCTCTCATAGAACATCCAAATCAACCTCTGCTTCCTGCGTGTGCCATGCTTTTCCCAGGTGGCTGGTGATAAGTAGATGGCCCTTCTGGGAGCAGGAGGCAGCCTCTGGCTAGTGGCGTTTGCACCGTTTGTTCTTTTGCATTGGGGAAGCTTTAGACAAGCCATGGTGAAGTAGGGCTGGGGTGTCAGGTGGGGGACTGCTCACGGGAGTGTTTGTCACCTTGTGGGGGAGGGGGAATAGGTCTGTAAGGGCACTTTATAAATTGTAAAGCACCTTGAGAATGCTAGCTGTTTATTTCTTTATTGCACCTAATCTTGACAGACCATCTCTGATCTTTGATCTATGAATGAATCAGACCAGGTTTATTCATCATCCTTTTCCTCATCCCTCTTTTGTGTAACCAACTGGCTCTTTCCCGCTCCTTGTGAAAGGATTATTTTAAGGAGTGTTTTTAATTATAAAATGCCATCTAATATTGCAGAAACTTTGGAAATGAGAGAAATTTATTATAATCCTATAATAACGAATTTTGTGTGTGTCTCTTTCTTCTAGTCCTTCCTTTCTGGAAATTTTTACAAAGCTGTACGCCTTACTCTCTACTTAGTCAGCTTTATAGAACAGACTTTTTTCTGTTTTAAATTAGTGTTCACAATCATCATTTTTAATGGCTGCATAATATGATGTCGGCTAAATGTACCATAATTAACTCAACTGTTCCTTTTCTGTAGGACATTTGGTTACTCTTACTTTATTGATTTTATTTATTTATCACCTCATTTTCATTTGCTTATAATATTATGTATATGTAATACCAGCAGGCCCATTGCCTCTCTCCTTTCCCCTCCTGGCTGTTTTGTGTCTGATGTATCTTCCTTCCTCGTATTACATTTTCAGCCGTTCCTTCCAGCAGAATTCCTCTTTGTGGTTCCTAAGAAGTTTGCTTTGAATAATGATGAAACCTTTTCCTGTTCCTCCCTTCAAGAGCCCTTTCTTTGTTGTAAACAGAAAAGAAAATGACACGTTTCACAAGAAATCCCATACCACGCTTTATCCTCATTCGAAATCCCAGTGTATGCAGGCTGGATTTGAACAGTCGCAAGATTCCGTGGTCGTGGGTTGTTGTTCCCATGTCATTTGAGGACTGGTCCCCATGAAATGGGGCCAGCTGAGTCAGAGCTGGCAGTGTAAGGCTGGGAGCTGCCTGCCCAGGCCAGGGTTGGGATCAGAGCTGCCCCTGAAGCCCCCGGAAGGCTGGGTTTTTCACCCGAGGGGGCTTGGCAGTGGGGAATTGATCCCCATGGACCACATTCTTAAGAGACTGACCAATAAGCCCAAGACTAAGTCACCAACCTGCTGATGGTAGGTGGGCCTTACCATTCTCAAAGGATGGTAACACCCTGCCTGTTACAAGTTTACTACCAATTCCTAAGAAACCAAATCAGTCACTTCCTGAAGGGAAATCTGAGCAAAGAGCATTGCCTGGTGCTGAAGTGGAGCATCCTCCCAGGCTGGGGCTGGGAGGCCCCCTGCTACCCCCCGGGGCCCGTTTCCCAGTAATGGGCGATGCCGTCAGCTAGACACAGCCTCCTGCAGATTGCGAGAAGAGTGCCACAGTTTCTCACTCGTCAGCTCTCTGTTTTCTAAACTCCTACACATGACTACAGTTTTCCTTTCATTGTGCTGCATCAAGCACTCTGGAAAACAGAGGAGTCCCCCCACCTTCCCTAAACTGGAGCCGTAGTTGTTATGTGGCCTGTCTCTGGGGACAGATCTGGAATGTTGCCTCTTTATGTCAGTAAAGTGTCCTACATAGGATGGTTGCTTTAGCTGAGCCACCATTTTTCTTGTTGTTGTGTAAGATTAAACGAAATGCATACTTTGCAGATGAAGTTCCCTATGAGGACAAAAAATTCTGTACTTTGTAAAAAGAAAAAATGTATATATTTGTTTGCCTGTGCCAGGCCTCAGTTGTGGCATGAGGGATCTTTAATTGTGGCATGTGGGATCTAGTTCCTTGACCAGGGATCAAACCTGGGTATGCATTGGGAGTGCAGAGTCATAGTCACTAGGCCACCAGGGTAGTCCCAAGAATTCTGTACTTTTGATGCAGGGCTGTTTGTTTGCATCCCAGCCACGGCCTTACACTTAATATCTTTTTTCTTTATTCCCTTTTTTTGGAGGAATCAATTAAGAGTAGCAGCAGGTAAGAGACACAGTGAAGGAAGTCTCTGGAATGATTTAGACTGGAGGCATGTCAAAGGTGTTCTTCCTTTCAGTTGACTGCTTGAGATTTCAATGTGAAGCTTGTTTGCTTCCATTATTGCAGATAAGGGCGCTGTGGGTGCCCACTGCTCCTGGGTGGCCTCATTTTGTTCATTTCCATGCCCACCTCACAGCACTCATCGCTGGATTTAGGGGTAGAAAAGATGGAGCTTGCAGTTCAATTTATAGAGATAACACGGTGCCCAGAATCAGAGAGTGAAGATGGAGCGTGGGTGGTATCAGGTCCAAATGCAGTGACAGTCCTTTAACCTGGAGAGATTGACACAGGTGCTTGGTCAGTTGATGCCAAAAATTAAATTATTTGCCAGTGGTCATACAGCTGTGTGTCAGAACAAAGAGAATTTTACTGTATGTGAAAAAAAGGGAGTAGAAACAAAAGCTAGATGGTGGTAAGCGTTGGTGATCACCAGATGACCTTGATGCATTTTGTGTGTGTAAGAGCCACGATGCCTTAGATACTGTGGGGCAAGAAGGGGGTTGGATGGGGCACAAAAGAACATTCTGGGGGTGATGGAGGTGTTCCCTGCGGTGACTGTGGATGTAGTCACACAGTGGTGTGAACTTGTCAACACTCATCAAAGTAACATTTTATTATTATTATTTGGCTGTGCCACATGGCTTACAAGATCTTAGGTACCTGACCAGGAATGGAACTTGGGGCCCCTGCAATGAAAGCACAGAGTCCTAATCACTACATGGCTAGGGAATATACATTTTACATGGGTGCTTTTTATTGTATGTAAACTTTAACTCCACAAAGTAGATTTTTAAAAGTCAGTAGAATCTAAAAATCACAAAAAGTTGCACATAACTATAAACATTTATATGCATTTAAAAAGCTTATTTCAGCTGAAAACATCTAGCTACTCATCTTTTGTGGAAAGGAAAGATCATTGCCTCTGGGTATCCTTTTTGGTGTCCCTTGTGACCTTTTGTAGGTAAGATGTGACTTCTGTAATTTCTAGTTTCCTTAAAGTGGAGAGAGGGTTAAAAGTCACTTGAAAATAATCTAGGGACCGAATCTTAGATCTTTATGACTTTTATTTTGGCTAAATTTTTACTGGTGTCTTGCCCACTTCTAATTCAGCAGCAGTTTCTGTTAGTTACTCACATTTATTCAGAAATTTCCAAAATGCTCGTTTTACTTTTCTTAGAAATAACAACTGTCTGTCGTTCATACTGATCCTTTACTTGCTTAGGTTCTTAATTACATTATGGGCTTCCCTCATAGCTCAGTCGGTAAAGAATCTGCCGGCAATGCAGGAGACGTGGGTTTGATTCCTGGGCTGGAAAGATCCCCTGGAGAAGGAAATGGCAACCCACTCCAGTATTCTTGCCTGGAAAATCCATGGACAGAGGAGCCTGGTGGGCTACAGTCCATGGGGTCACAAGAGTCGGACACGACTTAGCGACTAAACTACCACCACCACCAGAAATTGGAGCAGATGTGCAGGAAAGTTCTAGAGAGGTCCTGCCAGCTGTGCACATAAGGTCGGCAGGTTCTGTGGGAGTGGGTGGACTTGACTAATCCAGAACACGGGTTTGGAGGGCTTTAGCACTGTCCTGTGTTCCTGGCCCTCGTGCTGGAGCCCCATCCTGCCCCTCTAAGCATCTGGTCCTGGTTCTGGTTTATTCAGGGGAAGAAACTCACGTCTGCCTCTCATTCTCTACCCAGTAGCCTTCCTGGTATTTGGATTCAGCCATCTTGCTCTCTTTCATTCTCCTCTTCAGCCTGACCCATTGCACTTTTTCATGAAGCCCTCAGGTGACGTGGTTTCTGGGCCTTACATCATCCTAGCACTTTCTTTGGCTGCAAACTGAGACGTGGTGCCTTTTCCCCTCTTAGACACATTTTCCCTGCCTGCTCTCTGAACCCTGCCCATCCTGCCTTGTTGCAGGACACAAATGCTAGAGGTGTAGAGACCACAACTGTAATTTGAGGTTTGGTGGGGAGGGCGGTCTCCACTCATGGAAATTTAGATGTTGTTGTTCAGTTGCTCAGTCATGTCTGACTCTTTGTGACCCCATGGACTGCAGCACCCCAGGCTTCCTTGTCCTTCACTATCTCCCAGAGTTTGCTCAAACTCATGTCCACTGAGTCGATGATGCCATCCAACCATCTCATCCTCTGTCACCCCTCTTCTCCTCCTGCCCTGAATCTTTCCCAGCATCATGCTCTTTTCCAAAGAGGTCTTAATTAAAGAATTAGAGTCTACGTGAAAATGGAAGTTAATCTAGAGAAACCCACTGCTGCTTAGGTGGTAGGATAGCTCCCCAGAGACTGACAGAATGTCTCTGACCTGGCAGGATGTGCTATTTAAGAGAGCAGAGGAGCTGGTCCCAGGGAACCATTCACTGAACCTGCAGCCTGGAGCTGGAGGTGCGTTTGCCTCCCTGGGCCGTCCTCTGACCTGGGCCGTCCATGTCCCTCTGCAGCCTGCGTGCCCCTTACGCCTGTCCCTTCCTCACAGCTTCTCTGTTCCTGTTGCCCTGCCAGAGCAATAAAGACCAGCACGATTATCAAGTTACCCAGAGTCTGACCCATCCTCTTCTCTGTCTGCCCTCTTCTTTTCCTACAGGGACGCTGTGTTTGTTGTTGATTGCTTAGGATGTCTAACTGCATGTGTGTGCCTATTGATGGGCATCTGTTATCCTCCTGTCTGCTAATTTACCTCTTCACTCGGCCAAACATGTATGGTTCTGGACACATGTTTGCACAGGTTCCTGGGGACACAGACACAGTATCCTCAGGTCCTGCCTACAAGGGAGCTTGGTTTATTTATTTTCTTAAAAAAATAATCATTGTCTGAATATGGGCCTGGCACAGAGCAATCCCTCCAGCATTGTTGAATGTTGTTGCATGAATTATGAGTAAGTTAAATCACATGAAATAATCAATATCCAACCATTTTCAACATGCAAGCAATGGCAATTTCATTTCATATGGTTCTGTTTAATATAAAAGTAATAAATGTGCTCACTAGGGAAAGCCTCAGTTCAGTTCAGTCAGTTCAGTTGCTCAGTCATGTCCAACTCTTTGCGACCCCATGGACTACAGCATGTCAGGCCTCCCTGTCCATCACCAACTCCCAGGGTTTACTCAAAACTCATTTCCATTGAGTCGGTGATGCCATCCAACCATCTCATCCTCTGTCGACCCCTTCTCCTCCCGCCTTCAAACTTTCCCAGCGTCAGGGTCTTTTTACATGAATCAGTTCTTCGCATCAGGTGGCCAAAGTATTGGAGTTTCAGCTTCAGCATCAGTCCTTCCAATGACTATTCAGGACTGATTTCCTTTAGGATGGACTGGTTGGATCTCCTTGCAGTCAAGGGACTCTCAAGAGTCTTTTCCAACATCACAGTTCAAAAGCATCAGTTCTTTGGTGCCTAGCTTTCTTTATAGTCCGGTTCTCACATCCATACATGACTACTGGAAAAACCATAGCTTTGATTAGACGGACCTCTGTTGGCAAAGTAATGTCTCTGCTTTTGCCTGGAAAATACTAAATAGTATGGGGAAATATTATCCATAGTATTATCTTTCAAGGATACCTGGTGTTAACATTAGGTCCCTTTTTACAGACAGAGGTGATGATTAATTTTTTTCTTCTATACCATGTGTTGTTCCTATTGTAAGAAATATTAACATTTCATACATGCATGCTAAGTTGCTTCAGTCATGTCTGACACTTATGACCCTACGGACTGTAGCCTGCCAGGCTCCTCTGTCCAAGGGAGTCTCCAGGCAAGAATACTGGAGTGGTTTGCCATTTCCTCCTCCAGGGGATCTTCCCAACCCAAGGATAGAACCCATATCTGTTACATCTCTTGTATTGGCAGGCAGGTTCAACTGATGCAGAAATAAAAACACAAAAATGAAGCCCCCCTTTCCTCTGCCGCTCCCCTCCTCACAGGCAGCAATTGCCAAGTGTGTGGCATGCATACATCCAGAGAGTTTTCTTTGAATTTGCATGTGTGTGTGATATATACACATTTGAGATTGAGAGATTATTTATGTAAGTTTATGCAAATCAATGAAGCAAACTTTTCAGTGCTAATATCCACACATTCCTATATAGTAGCTGGTGCCCCCTCGAGGTGGTCACACGTCCTTGGTGATCTGTTGCCCTTCCTTCCTTCAGCCAGGAGCCCCCACTGTGGGGTCCATGCTGGTGGCCTCTCGTGGGCACCTGCGGCCACTCCGTGAGCTGAGGGAGAGTCATAGTATCCACATACCCGCCAAGTGCTGACATCCCTTGTGTTTCTGATTTTGTCTGTTTCATCAGTCTTGTCAGTGAACAGGAGTTGAGTTGAAACTTTGCCCTGCTGTGGGTGTGGGTCTCGGGAAAACCGCTTGATGTCACTGAGCTTGGTCTTCTCCTCAGTGAGTGAGGAGAATAGAGGACACGAACCCAGTAAGCAGGAGCCAGACGTGGGGCCAGATGCCAGGGTTCCATGTCTGGTTCTGCCTCTTGTAGCTCCAGGAGCTTGGTCAGGTTGCTTAGTCCGCTCTGTGCCTTCATTACTAAATCTGACTGATAGAATAAAGCTCCTGGAATAGTACTTGCCTAGTGTGTTTGCCATGCTGGTAATGATGATGCCCCAGCTCCTCCAGGGTTGTGGTGAAGGCTGTAATGAGAGGATGAGTGGACACACTTTGTGAACCACAAAGCCCCATTCAGATGCAAGTGTTACTATGATTATATGCTTATCTGTCACTAGTACAACCCCAGAGTTTCCCTGTTGGAAGGTGGCAGACTGCATTTTGCTTGAGTGGTATTTACAAATTGGGAGGAGTTGGGATTTGCACCTAAGAGGATCTCATTCCTGTGTTTGCACTCCCCTGCTGCTCACACTGCTTCTGCCAGGAAGGGTGGCCTCTGAGTTATTACTGAGTGTTTCCAGAGAGGATGCTGGGGCCCAGAGGGGAAGTGACTCTCCGGAGGTCCCACAGAGAGACAGTCTCAGTGCCTGTGTCTGCAGCCTCGGCTTCTAGGCCCCCAGGCCAGCACTGTGCTCCACCGTGGCCCACCACATGATGGGCCACAGACCCGCGACGGGAACAGGAAACAGAAGGGACTTCATGAGTAGTTTGTGTGGCTCTGATTCGGGAACTTACTGTGGAGATGGCAGCTTCAGAGGGCTATGGGTAGGAATGGTTGGCAGGTGTCAGAGGCAGGTGACATTGCAGCAATGGAGTGAAAAGGGAGTGAGGGGCCCGTGGGGCGTTAGGAGGAGTTTGTTTAGAGAGGAGACTGTTGAGCCTGTGGTTGTGTGGGGAGAATGATGAGAATGGGAGGCGAAGACGAAAGGGGGGCAGGTCACCTGGAGTGGGCGTGTTTGACGGGATGACGTGGAGTTCTGGGCCCCTGAAAGAGTTTCCAGTGAAAGATTGGGATGGCCTCAGGCTTCATGTCTTTTGCTGCTGAGCTGCTCTTGGTTGCTTGATTCATTTTGCTTTAGTTCTTCTAATTTGGGGAATTCTGTTTGCTTTCTTGGGGCCTTGGCAAGGATTCTCTCCTCAGAGACCTGGATCCAAGAGCTGAGTGGTTTCCTGGAATATGATTGCCTCCTCCTGCTCCCCTGACTTTATAAGAAGGAAGTTGGAAGCTGGAATGGGGTTTTTTTCCAACTCTTGAGAGGCCTCATTGAGAGACTGGTCTGAGAGTGAAGATCCTTGGAGGATATTTCCTCTGGCTCAGGATAATTGACTTAATCTGCTATGTGTCTCATTTTTCCCTTTGGAAAAAGGAGCGATGCTGCCTGACTCACTTCTTCCTAAAATACTGTGTGCTCAACTTCTCTCTCTGGAAAGTCTCGCTTAGGTGCATTTTGACATATTATCATTCGTAATGCCCATCACGGAGTCCAGTGCCTTTCTTTCTTTGGGGGCTGAGGGTGGGACTCATCCCACATTTACTGAAAGTATGTCCTCAAGCTCTCAGGGAGTCACTATGACAGACGACCTGTGAGAGTACAGAGAAAAGGCATCATTCTGCCTTAGCTGGGAAGGTCTCTTAGAGGAGGCAGTTCTGAACTGTGCCTTGAGGGGAAAAATATATTTTGAGCCCTGGATTGCTGAGGGGCAGAGACAATTGCTGGTGGGCCATGGTCTGGGTTGAACACACACACACACAACTTTGACTGCAGAATTGGGTGTATGGGACAGATGAGTCTGGAAGGTAGTTTGGAATCTCAAATGGGTGACCCAGAAAGCTATTTGAAATTGCTTTGACTACATTTTGTAGGCAGTGGGAAGCAATAGAATCCCAGAAGAAGAGCAGAGAGAAGACAGAAAAAGTATTTTTCTAATAGTGGAAAATATTTCCAAATTCAATGAAACCTATAAATTCACAGTTCCAGGAAGCTCAAAATAACTCAAATAAATATAAAGAGCAAAAATAGAATCATACCAAAGCACATCACAGTCAAGTTAGTTAATCCTAGTAGTTAAGGGGAAACTCATAAAAACAACCAGAAAGAAAGACATAGAGGAGCAAAGATAAGAATGATAGTAGATGTCTGGCCAGAAGTTATTAAAGGCAGAAAACAATAGAACTGAAAGATAGATCAAATTAGAATTCTATACTCAAAAAATATCCTTCAAAAAATGAAGATGAAGACTTTTTTTCAATAGACAAACTACAGTTGAGAGAATTCATGACCAGCAGACCTATACCACAAAGCATTAATGAAAGTTTTTCAGGCAGTAGAAAATTGATACTAGATAAAAATTTGGACTGTACAAAAAGAATAAAGAGGCCTATGGAAGTAATTTTTTCTCATTTTTAATCTCTTTAAAAGACTGTATAAAGCAAAAACAAACAGTGTGCTGTTTATAACATAGATGTATGATGTATGACAACAATAGCCCAAAGGACGGAAAGGAAGAAATGAAAATATACTGTTATAATTTTCTTCCACTACATGTAAAGTAATAATATTTGATCTAGACTGTATTTTTTTATTTTAAAAAAATTAAATTATGGAAGTATGGTAACACATTTATAGGAGACTTGAAAAATGCAGACCAAAGTTATATATGCTTCTATATATTACAGTTTTTTAAGTAAATTAAGATTTTTAGTTGGAATTTCAATATCAAACTCTCAAAAATCAATAGGATGGACAGAAAAGTAGAAGGATATATGGACTTGAAAAGCACTATAAACTAATTCAACATAATTAAGATTTATACAATTTTCACACAATGGCAGGATACAAATTCTATTCAAGTTCTCATAGAGTATAAACCAGGAGAACTGGAACATATCCAGGGACATAAAACAAGGTGCAAAAATTTCATGGTCTAAAGGTATTGATATCATACAGAGTCTGTTCTCTTATCACTGTGGAATTATTTTAGAAATCAATATCAAAAGATGTTTGAAAATAACCCATATATTTTCAAGTGCAGTGTGACATTTACCAAGAACTTTGACTTAGCCACTGAAAGCCACAGTAAAGTTAGAAGATTGAAAAAACACAGAATCTTTGCAGAGAAAAAGCATTTAAATGCGAAATTGATATCAAAATGAGAAATTAATATCTAAGATGCTTAAAAAAACCCATGCATTTAAATGCAAAATTGATATCAAAATGAGAATATCTAAGATGCTTAAAAAAACCCATATATTTAGAAATTAAATATACATGAAATAGATTATATTAAATTAAAGATGCATATAGGCATAGCTCATTTTATTGTGCTTTGCTTTATTGCAGAATGGGCTTGAGGTGGCTCAGACGGTAAAGCGTCTGTCTACAATGTGGGAGACCCGGGTTCGATCCCTGGGTCGGGAAGATCCGCTGGAGAAGGAAATGGCAATCCACTCCAGTACTATTGCCTGGAAAATCCCATGGACAGAGGAGCCTGGTAAGGTACAGTCCGTGGGGTCTCAAAGAGTCAGACACGACTGAGCAACTTCACTTTCACTTTGCTTTATTGTACTTCTTAGACATTGTGTTTTTCATAAAGTGAAGGTTTGTGGCAACCCTGAATAGAGCAATTCTGTTGTCACTATTTTCCTGACAGCATTTGCTGACTTGTGTCTCTGGCTCACATTTTGGTAACTTTTCCAATATTTCGAAGCACCAGCAAAAAGATTATGATTTGCTGAAGGCTCAGATGATTATTAGTATTTTTTAGCAATAAAGTCTTTTTTTAATTAGGGTGTGGTCCTAGTGGTAAAGAACCTGCCTGCCAATACAGGAGACGAAAGAGACCTGGGTTCAATCTCTGGGTCGGGAAGATCCCCTGGAGTAGGAAATCGCAACCCACGCCAGTATTCTTGCCTGGAGAATCCCGTGGACAGAGGAGCCTGGTGGGCTATAGTCCATGGGGTCACAAAGAGTTGGATACGACTGAAGTGACTTAGCACACCATGTTGTTTTTTCAGACAAGCTATTGCAGTTAGTAAACTACAATATAGTATAAACGTAAGTTTTATATGTTTGGAAAAATTTGTGTGACTTGCTTTATTTCAATATCCTCTTTCATTGCAGTGATCAGAACCAAATCCACAACAGCTCTGAGGTATGGCTATATTGTAAATCTCAGAGCAACCATTAAAAAACATAACAAAGAAGTGTGGCACACAAGCCTATAATGGAGACAGAGTAGAATGATAGACAAAATCAAAAGAGGGCAGGAAAAGAGGGGAAAAGTAACAAAGAACAAATAAGACCAGTAGATGACAAAAGATAGTTTTAGATTCAACAATACTGAAAATAATATTAAATGTATGTGATATAATGACTCTATTTAATAGGCAGGTATTATTGGATGGATAACAAAGTAAAAACCAGCTATAAGCTATCTTAAAGAGGCCCATTTTTATTACAAAGACCCAGACTTAAAAGGATGGAAAAAGCTATTCCATGTAAACACTAATCAAAAGAGAGCTAAGATGGCTGGCTATGTTAGTAACAGACAGTGCTGACTTTGGGATAAAGAAAATTATCAGGAATAAAGAGGAACATTTCATAATGATAAACGAGTCAATTCATCAAAAAGACATTAAGACCCTAAATGTGTGTGTGTATATATATATAATAAGGCTTTAAAATATGTAAAGCAAAAAAACAATAGAACTTAAAGGAATTGACAGATTTGTAATTATATTTGAAGATTCCAACACACCTCTTTCAGTTATGGGTAAAAGAAATAGACAAATTAGAAGTTAAAGAATATAGAACACATGACAAATTAAAAATATGCATTAATAGAACTTAACAACCAGCCAGACCAAAGTGATATTTATAGAACTCTCTACCCAATGAATGCAGAGTATAATATTTTTCAAATGCACTGAAATGTTCATGAAGACGCACAGTCTGAACTACAATACAAGATTCAGTATATTAAAAAGTTACTAAAATCATGCAAAGTGTAATGTTATCTGACAAAAATAATGGATTGAAGTAGAAATAAATATATCTTGAAAATTCTAAATTATATTTGGAAAATTAAGCAACACATGCAAAATGGGTAGACAAATCACAAGTAACATTAGAAAATGTGTTGAATTAATGTGAAAACACAGCATACCAATTTTTTGGAATGCAGACAAAACAGTGCCAAGAGGGAAATTCATAACACTAAATGCTAGTAGTAATAAAAAAGACCTAAAATGAATGATCTATGGGACTTCCTTGGTGGTTTAGTAGTTAAGAATATGCCTTGCAATGCAGGGGACATGAGTTCAATCCCTGGTCAGGGAACTAAGATCCCACATGTCCAGGAGCAACTAAGCCTGTGTGCTGCAACTGCTGAGCCCGTGCACCACAAGCAGAGAGTCCAGGTGCTTTACACACATCGTTTTCATGAGGTCCCTAACCCACCCTGAGGTAGAGGTCCTGTTATTCTCATTTCATAGAGGAGGGAGCAAGCTTAGCGCAGTGATGACACCTCCCAAGGCCACAACCCGTGGTGGTGAAGTTGGAATTCAAGCCCAGTTTCTAACTGCTGTGTTTTACTGTCCTTGAGTGTTTACCTTATAGAGAGATGGTGTGTGTGTGTTAATATATTTGAGAGGGGTTGGGACAGATAGTCCTGCGGGCCCCCAGAGGAAGGATGCCACAGGAAGTGTGACACTGAGTGTGAGCTGGGAGGGACTCGGGTGGCAGTGGGGCAGACCACTGGCCATGCTGGTGATGGGCTTTAATCATCCACTCAGGTTAGAAGAGGAGATCTGATCAAAAGCATAAGGCTGATAAGTGGGAAAATTCAGCAAAAACCAAAGGGAAATATTTTAAGAAATCGAAGCTTCTCAGGAACTCGGGATGGGTTGAGAGCTCTCCTGGGAGCCTGGGATACATGTGTCCCCAGGGTGAGAAAGCTCCTGCCGGCTGGGTGGCTGGTCTTTGAGGGCAAGGACGGTGGAGGCACTCCTGAGTGGACAAGGCATTTGAAGGAAGAGGACGAAAACCAGGTCCAGAGGGAAACTTAGACCCAGTGAGCCGCCTGGCATCATCTGTAAGAGACTTTGCAGTTGACAATGAGAGGATCTCCCTTCGAGTGGTGATGAGCTGGAGTGGGACCACTCAGGATTCATGGCAGCCAAGTTGCCAGCTGGACGCACCCTCGCCTTTATCCAGGGAAGGCTTGTCAGCACGAGGCGATGATGGTTCTGTGGGGGTAACCAGAACCAGCTCCAGTTCAGGAGATGGTGCCTCTTCTGCACGTGTTGGCACTGAATGCTGAATGAAAGACGATCGACTTGACCCCTCGGGTCTGGGGCGAGGCTCTCCCTTCACTCCTGGTGGCTGCAAGCCTGTGAGTTCCTGCATTTCATGGAGCAGAGCAGGAGGGCCGAGGGCGAGGCCATCTGATGCTGCGCCCAGATCTTGTCTGAAGAACCTTGGAAGGTTTATCTTCCCAGATGGCCCTTTGAGAAATCTGGTGGGGGGCGAGGCATGCCCCATGGAAACAGGTATGTGCATAGGGGAGGTTCTGGGTGGGCCTGCCCACCACCGGCTGTTTCTTGAGGTCCTTCCCAGTACAAGAGGGAGTTTCCCTGAAGACCAGTCTCTGTTTCTAAGAGTCCTGGTCCGGTGGTGGTTAGGGTGTTGCAAGCGAGTGGACGGAGCAGCCGAAACTTCCCATAGTGCCCCTTGTCTTTATTGTCTCTGCCCAGAGAGAGTCACTGCAGAAAGATGATGCAGTGAAAAGGGAAAAGACAGAAGTCATCCTAAATCTCCCTCCCCTGCATGATAAGCGCTGTTGACATTTTGGTGTTTCTGCTCCTGCGCCATTTCATTTCTACTCTTAAAATGAAATCAGAGTATGCCTGCATATTTTAACTTTTTTTTCCCTCTGAATGACTTATCTTGCCCTTATTTCCTCTCTAAGAAACTAGAGAAGAAACACAAGGAGAGTGTGATCGCTCAGGGGTGGGGCCATCCCGGAAGGCTCTGTGGAGGGGCGGAGGTCAGCTAGATTTTGAAGGAAGGGAGGGAGGTGATGGGGGGGCCTGTTTGGGTGGGGCGCTGCTCACATTAGGATGGATGCAAGGGTGTGCTTGCCTGGTGTACTGGGGATAACTCAGAGGGACTATAACATCTGTTTCCATCCTCCCGCCCTGCATCCTTTCCTCCCTCCCTTCCTTCCGTCTCTCCCTCCCCCCTCCATCCCCCATTTATTCATTCCTTCACTCAGTAGTCATTGAACGCCTCCTATGTGCCAGGTGTTTGTCCAGTGCTGGCCACACAGGGTCCTTGGAACAGATCTTGTCCCTGCCCAAGTGGAGCGTGTAATGTAACAGGCTCATGTGTTTTACTCAAAGGCAAACATTCAAGACACTTAAAAATAGTAATACAAACATGGGTTTTTATGGGGTAGAATGCAGAAGCGGCATGCCCCAGCAGGGAAAGAGGTGAAGCTTCCTCCACACGTACTTTGGTGGAAAAGTTTGAGGGTCCTCAGAGTGTGGGCTGTGACATGTGCTGAGGTTCAGGAGCGCCTGCCGGGTGACAACGTTGGGGACATCAACTTGGCTAAAGCAGGTGGTTTACATCCGGGGACTGTGGGAGATATTTAGAAAAGGTCCTAGGGAACAGAGTTATGTAGGATCTTGTGTGCCAGAATGAGGAAAATTGGCAGCTCTTGAGGTGTTTTGAGCAGGAGATGGAACTTTCAAAAAGGTAATTGTGGAATTTTAACATGATCCCAGAGGGTAGAAAACTGAGTGCCAAAGAATTGATGCTTTTGAGCTGTGGTGTTGGAGAAGACTCTTGAGAGTCCCTTGGACTGCAAGGAGATCCAACCAGTCCATCCTAAAGGAGATCAGTCCTGGGTATTCATTGGAAGGACTCATGTTGAAGCTGAAACTCCAATACTTTGGCCACCTCATGCGAAGAACTGACTCATTTGAAAAGACCCTGATGCTGGGAAAGATTGAGGGCAGGAGGAGAAGGGGACTACAGAGGATGAGATAGTTGGATGGCATCACCTACTCAATGGACATAGGTTTGGATGGACTCCTGGAGTTGGTGATGGACAGGGAGGCCTGGCGTGCTGCGGTTCATGGGGTCGCAAAGAGTTGGACACGGCTGAGCAACTGAACGGAACTGAACTCAACAGAGGGTAGATTAGCAAGACCAGAGAAGGGCCAGGGAAACAAATCTGTGCCCAGTCCTGGGGGAGGTGAGGGTTTGGGCTAGATGATGGCAGGAGGACAATGAGGAAGACCCAGAAAGACCAGATGGAATGAATGACCCACTGGAGGTGTGGAAAGGAGCACCAACAACAGGGAGAGCAGTCAGCCAACAAAGGCTTACTGCAGATTACTTGGCACTGGGTCCTGTTATCTTGGGTACACAGTCGGGCGAACTGTGGTCCCAACCCTTGGCTGGCAGAAATGGGACCTTCAGCCTGGGGCTGGCTGGGGAGACTGCAACAAGCTTGGGTGTTCCCATTGTTCCTGGGCTGTACCTGGGAGCTTTTGAACGATGCCCACATCTGGGCTTCAGATTTCACTGTTCTGGGATGCTGCCCAGGCATGGTCCCCAGGTGAGTTTCAGGTGCTGTCAGGGTTGGGAGCCTACTCAGATGGTGCTAATTCAAGACAGTTGAGGCTGAAGAAAGTTAGGAACAGTGATACCTTGCCAGGACTTTAAATTTGAGTTGTGGAATTTGAAAGTCTGTGTGTGTCACGTGACTCAGATGGTGCACGGAGAGGACTGGGCCGTGGCCTGGCAGGTTCCTCCCAGGCCAGTGTGTGATGGTGACTATGTAACTCAGGGTGAGAAGGATCAGAAGATTGTTAGGAAAGAGAATAAATGGACAGAATAAAAACAGGCAGTAAGCAGAGGGAGTTGATGTTAAGCGATTGCAGTGTTCACAGTTTGGTTTAAAGAACCAGGAAGGTTCCAGGATATTGTCTTTGTTTTTATATTTACTATAGCAAAGTTCTCCAAGCCAGGCTTCAGCAATATGGGAACCGTGAACTTCCAGATGTTCAAGCTGGTTTTAGAAAAGGCAGAGGAACCAGAGATCAAATTGTCACATCTGCTGGATCATGGAAAAAGCAAGAGAGTTCCAGAAAAACATCTATTTCTACTTTATTGACTATGCCAAAGCTGTTGACTGTGTGTATCACAATAAACTGTGGAAAATTCTGAAAGAGATGGGAATACCAGACCACCTGACCTGCCTCTTGAGAAACCTATATGCAGGTCAGGAAGCAACAGTTAGAACTGGACATGGAACAACAGACTGGTTCCAAATAGGAAAAGGAGTATGTCAAGGCTGTATATTGTCACCCTGCTTAGTTAACTTATATGCAGAGTACATCATGAGAAATGCTGGGCTGGAAGAAGCACAAGATGGAATCAAGATTGCCAGGAGAAATATCGATCACCTCAGATATGCAGATGACACCACCTTTATGGCAGAAAGTGAAGAGGGACTAAAAAGCCTCTTGATGAAAGTGAAAGAGGAGAGTGAAAAAGTTGGCTTAAAGCTCAACATTCAGAAAACGAAGATCATGGCATCTGGTCCCATCACTTCATGGAAATAGATGGGGAAACGGTGGAAACAGACTTTATTTTTTTGGGCTCCAAAATCACTGCAGATGGTGATTGCAGCCATGAAGTTAAAAGACGCCTACTCCTTGGAAGGAAAGTTATGACCAACCTAGATAGCATATTGAAAAGCAGAGACATGACTTTGCCAACAAAGGTCCATCTAGTCAAGGCTATGGTTTTTCTAGTGGTCATGTATGGATGTGAGAGTTGGACTGTGAAGAAGGCTGAGCACCAAAGAATTAATGCTTTTGAACTGTGGTGTTGGAGAAGACTCTTGAGAGTCCCTTGGACTGCAAGGAGATCCACCAGTCCATCCTAAAGGAGACCAGTCCTGGGTGTTCATTGGAAGGACTGATGCTGAGGCTGAAACTCCAATACTTTGGCCACCTCATGCGAAGAGTTGACTCATTGGAAAAGACTTTGATGCTGGGAGGGATTGGGGGCAGGAGGAGCAGGGAACGACAGAGGATGAGATGGCTGGATGTCATCACTGACTCAATGCACATGAGTTTGGGTGAACTCCGGGAGTTGGTGATGGACAGGGAGGCCTGGCATGCTGCGGTTCATGGGGTCGCAAAGAGTCAGACACAATTGAGCGACTGAACGGAACTGAACTGAACTGATAGCACCTAGAGAATCCCACGGACAGAAGTGCTTGGAGAGCTACAGTCCATAAGGTTGCAAAGAGTCAGAGGTGACTGAGCGACTGAGCTTGCAGGCCTACCACCTAGAACAGTGAATAAAAGAGAATCACCTGGAGTGGGGGTGCAAAATTTAGATTCCTGAGTCTTAATCAGTTATACTTAGGATGCCAGTGCATCTGGATCAGAAACTAGAGAAATAGCAACTAAGGAATAAGCACTGAAGGGTCGAGTCAGAACCAGTGACTAAAAAACCACATCCTGGGTGTCTCCAGGCAAGGCTCTGGGAGGCTGCAGGGCTGAGCGAGGCTGAGTAATCACTCAGAAGCACTCAGAGAGCAGAGAGGGAATCGAATCTCCAAGGAGAAAGCCATGACGCGGGTTTCTGCAGCTGAGAATCTGCAGAAAGTTCTACTCTTAGGACATGAGTCATCTTGCATTGAGAGGTACGGAGTCCTTGGAATCCCAAGTTGGCTGAGTTCCGTGGCTCTGTGTACAGGGGCTTCAGTGTGCTTGTGAGACTGCAGATCCCTTCCATGTTGTGCTGTTTGTGTGGCAGTCATACTGCTGGGATTCTAGAACTCTCCTTCTGTCTTCAGATGGTATGCTCCTCTGGGCTGGTGCATTTGTTCTCAAGCTCACTCAAAGTTCCAGGAAGTCAGGATCTCTGCACTCAGTCTAGGTAGGGCTACTTAGAGGTGAGAAGGTCAGAGCAGGCAGCTGGAATCCTCTCGTTGTTCTGATGACTTCCATGAGTGTACAGTTTATTACTTTTTGCCTTTTCTGTATTTAACTTTGGTCCTTGTGAGAAATTGGGTTAAATTGCTTTTACTATCCAAGTATTACCCTGGAGGAGGAGATGGCAACCCACTCCAGTGTTCTTGCCAAGAGAATCCCATGGACAGAAGAGCCTGCCAGGCTGCAGTCCATGGGGTTGCAAAGAGTCAGACACAGCTGAGCACACACACACATAGTAGAGCTTCCCAGGTGTGCCAGTGGTAAAGAACATGCCTGCCAATGCAGGAAACAGAAGAGATTGAAGGTTCATCCCTGGATTGGGAAGATCTCCTGAAGGAGGGCCTGGCAACGCACTCCAGTATTCTTGCCTGGAGAATCCCATGGACAGAGGATCCTGGCTTGTTCAGTCGCTCAGTCGTGTCCAACTCTTTGTGACCCCATAGACTGCAGCACGCCAGGCCTCCCTGTCCATCACCAACTCCCGGAGCTTACTCAAACTCATGTCCATTGAGTCGGTGATGCCATCCAACCATCTCATCCTCTGTCGTCCCCTTCTCCTCCTGCCTTCCATCTTTCCCAGCATCAGGGTCTTTTCTAATGAGTCAGCTCTTCTCATCAGGTGGCCAAAGTAGAGTTCATGGGCTTGCAAAGAGACCCAGCTGAGCACACAAACACTGACACACTTACTGATCCATCTATTAATATGTATATAGAAGCTCTGTGTTGTCAGCATGTGTGAAAACCCACAATTGAGTGTGACTAGCCCATTTTACTCCTTCTTGGGAACTACTGTAGAGCACAGGGAACTATATTCAATATCCTGTGATAAACCATAATGGAAAAGAATGCAGAGAAGAATGTGCATATATGTGTAACTGCATCACTTTGCTGTACAGTAAGGACTACCACCTTTGCCAGCCTGCCCTCCTCTCCTCTCCCAATCTGTGTTTCCTGCATTTCCTGTAGTAGATCTGGGCTCTTGAAGTTCCTTTTCACTCTCCAGGACCCAGTATGGGGTCCATCACTCAGTAAGAACTTGGGACAGTTGTGGGTTGAGTTTAAAATTAAAATCTGAAGCCAAACATGATTAAACATTTAAAAAATAGATCCCTTTAAGTAGAAAGGGAATCATTTGGCCTGCGGAAAAAACTCAAGGTGACTAATGGGGTCACATATGTAAGAAGAGACACAAGGAGCCGTGACCTGATGTTTTGTATTTCTGCCGTGAAGCTGCATGAGGAGATGGAGCACTTTTGATTTGTTTTGTGGTTCCTCATCATCTGGGCAAACAGACCCTTTGGAGAATCTGGTGAAAGCAATGGAATTTGCTCCCCAGAAGAGGGCAAAAATCCCCCCTCACCAATTTTAGAGGTTCACTGACTCTCCCTAACCTTCCATAGGCTTCAAGTGGATAATACTTCATCAGTATCAAATGCCAACTGTGAGATGCTTATTCCTGTATCTCCTGCAGGGAGGAAACAGACCAGGTACCCTTCTCTGGTCTTAATCGTCTCTATCTATGGGATTTGGACCTTCCTTCTGTCCATTGTGAGTGCGTTTGTCAAGCTGCTGTGTCCTTTCATTTAGCAAGTATTGGTAGTGTTGTCCTCTTATCCCATGAGGTCTACAATTGATATAAAAATAAATCTTCTTGTTCCATCTTTGTCCTCAGAGTTCCTTGTGCTTCAGTCCAAAAACTTAAGCAGGTTTCTAGTGAAGACTCAGGAATCAAAAGGGAAGAAGGCATTGTTCTGGGCTAGGGTTTCTCAACCTCAGAGCTGTTGACATTTGGGGCTGGACAGTTCCTCATTGTGGGAGCTGCCTGGTGCACTGTGCAGTCTTCAGCAGTAGCCCTGGCCTCCACCCCAGAGATGCCAGGAGCATCCTCCCCTGGCACAACCTTCCTAGTTGTGACAATCAAAAATGCCCGCAGACATTGCCAAATGGCCCCCAGATCACCACCACCCCACCCCAGTTGAGAACTGTTCCAGCCTTTCTGCAGCTGGATTTTGGCTCTTGCTAAAGGGACACCACAGTGGAGAATGGACTGTTCGTTCAGTTTCTTTCTATGATAGCCCTCGGTGCAGCTAGCTTCTGCTCTGTGCCAGTAACTGGGCCAGGCCCTGCAGCTGCAAATGTGAGTACAAGACACACCCTGACCACAGGTGTTGCTTGTGTCCTTGTCTGGGTGGTACACACAGATGCATCAGGAGGGGGAGGGGGGAGGATTGTCTCATGGGAAAGAGTCTTTGCACCAGTGTATTCTCCATCCAAGAGGCTCTTTCTTCTGATTTTTCCTGTGACTGGGACTGTTCTGACGTTCATATCTCGGTTTAAACAACACTGCTTAGGGAGACCTATCCTAACCATCTAACCGCAGTCAGCTGTTTTCACCTCATGCTTTGTAACAAACAGCCCAGACGTCAATGGGTCACAACCACACATTTCTTGCTCACATGTGTGTGGGTTGCCTGGGATGTGGGTTGGCTGGGGTGTGGCTGATGTAGGCTTGGCTTCAGCTGGTTTTGGCTACAAGCTGCAGCTTCAGTTTAGTTCTCCTCCATGGGTTTCTCATTCTACTGGACCAGTGAACTTTTGGCACATGTTGTTCTCATGGTGACAGCAGCAGCACAGAGCGGGAAGCAAGCGTATTTCTTGCTTGTATCATATGCACGGACATCCATTTGGCCAAAGTAGATCACACAGTCCGAGTCAGCAGGAGGGAGGGACCTCATCACTCTCCATGAGGCCATGGCAGAGGTGTGGCTGAACAGGACATTACAGGGGAGTGAAGAATGGGGCCCAGCCATCTGCCTCACTCAGTCTGCAGCAGCTACCCAGTCACTCACTCATTTTTATTCTCTGCTGAGTTTTGATACTCTTATTGTTGAATTATTTATTGCTTATTTGTCTTTTGTTACCAAATCATCAGCTCCATGACAGTAGGGACTTTTTCTGCCGTATTCACTGCTAAATGCCAAGTACCTACCTAGCACAGGGTGGGCATTCACTAAATTGATGGGTGGATGGATGGATGGTTCTGTCCGGGAATCAGGGAGGGGTGTTGGAGATAATCTTGGAATAGTAACAGCAGCTAACGGTTTCTGAGGGATGAATAAGGGCCAAGGGTGCACTGCATGCTTATGCTTGACCTGGTTAAGTCAGGGCATCATTTCAGTGTGTAGCCAGCCCTCCGCTGGTCGGGGAAGGGAGAGAACAGGGTGTTTTGGACGGAGCTGTAGAGCCCTGAAATAGCTCATCTTGTTAGAGACTGGAGAGATGCCCAGCGCGGCTGGAGTGAGGGGAGCCTGGTGGGCAGCAGCCACGTACAAGACGTAAGAGTGGCATGGGAGCCCCGCAGTCAGGGCTTCTGTTCCGCGTCTTCAGGGGAGCCATCACGTCTGAGTCTGGAGTGGTGCCCCAGTGCACAACCTGGAAGCTCTTCTGGTTACCTAGCAGGTCACAAGGGACCTTGTGTCACATGTCAAGATGGCCGGATAACTATCTGGAAGTCATCTTTGTTTTGGAAGAGAGTGAACATTGAATATCTTTTAGCAGAGCCATGTCCAAGCTATTAAACAAGTAGGAAGCTTCTGGAAGTCCTTTTGAGGGAGGTGGTGGAAACTTGACAAAACCCTTGACTTGGAAGAGCTTGTCACAGAGCCCCAGGCTTGAGCTCTGCTTTGTGTGAGTAGGGTTGTATTGACTAGAGACTCCAGTCATCTCTCGGCTCAAGGATGCTGGCGTTTACCCTGGGGGAGCACGGGAGCATGACCTCACTGACTGCAGACCTCCCCATACGCATAAATGCTCCAGGTCTTCACTGGGTGCTGAGCTCCCAGGGTCCCCAAGCCCCATAGACTTCACCCAGCCTCTGCTGACCCATATCACAAATCAGCTACCAAGAGAGGTATGTGGGGAAAGCGGCCCTGGCCTTGTGTTTGGGTGGTGTGCTTGCTGGGCAAGAAAGTGGTGGTGGACCTGCCCCAAGGCCACCCGTGCCTGGCCAGGCTGGTTTCTGATGTTTGCTCTTCTGAGCTGGGACAGAATTTTTTTTAATGTCTTGAAATTTAAACTCTGTGCTCTTAGGGGGAAAAATGAAAAAGGAGATCTGCGTTCCAGTTTCAGCATTGCTAGGAGACCCCATGAATGTGAAAGTTCTTGTAAAACTTCATTAAAGTGTTATTAGGGGGACTTCCGTGGTGGTCCAGTGGTTAAGACTCTGCGCTCCCAATGCAGTGGGCACAGGTTCACTCCCTGGTTGGGGAACTAGGATCCCACATGCCGCACAGCATAGCCTAAAATAAAAAGTGTTAGATACCAATTTTCCTTCTCTTCTCTGGAAGAAATTTAAAAAATGTCGTTAACCTATTTTGTGCCAGCCCCTCTGTTAGGTGGTGTTGCAGAGAATCTGTTGTAATTTTAGTGGAACAGCCTTCAGGGTTACGGTGAGGATGAGGAGGCCAAGTCTCAGAGAGGTTAAGTGACTTGCTCCAGGCCACACAGCCTGCTGGTGATGGGGGAGGTTCTCTGTGACTGCATGGCCCAGCCTCTTTGCCATGTGTTCATCCACCAGTGGGCCCCTCCAAGGGTCTGCCAGGAGCATGGCTTCCCAGGTGGGGACCCAGTGGGCACTGTGTGGCTGTCTCTGCAGGCTCTGGCCTGTCTTCCTTAGGTTGTGGAGGCTGGTTGCTGCAGAGGTGTCTTCTCCCCTGCTCCTTCCTGCCTTGCAGCTCCTGGGAGAGTTTTTTTTTCCAAAACATCTAAGTTAGCTTTAATGAACAGAGGCCTTCCCCCAGAAGCAGAGCTTCACAAGATCTCTGAGGACAGCTGACACCCTGGAGCTGCAGTCTTCCCCTCCACCTCCCATTTGGGGAATGTTCTGGAATCTGCAGGCCTGAATGAGCTTACAGAACGAGGTTAGCCTGGGTACTTGAGCCACGAGCCTGCCTCTGGTGGGGTGACTTCTATCTTAAAGCCCCACTTAGAGCCACCCCTGTCCCTGTGGGCTGTTAGAGGCTGTGCAGGACATGGTGACTCGTCAAATTCCAAGAGGAAGGATTTTGTAAAGGATTTTTCTCACGGTTGCATTTCTGAACTGGGGTATTATAAACACTTGGTCCAGCTGTCGTGGGTTAGACGAAGTTTTAGTCTGATTGTTTACCCACTTGGGAGATTCATTCGTTTTATTCATTATTTTTAGAATCTTGTATTTAGAAGGAAAAAAAGAACAATTCTTTTTTTATAGTTATGTTTATTTATTTTTAATTGATGATTGCTTTACAATATTGGTTTGATTTTTGCCATACGTCCACATGAATCAGCCATAGGTACACACATGTCCCCTCCTTCCCACCTCCCATGCTTTCCTACCCCTCTAGGTTGTTATAGAGCCCCGGTTTGGGTTTCCTGAGTCATACAGCAAATTCCCATTGACTATCTGTTTTACATATGGTAGTGTATATGCTTTCATGCTACTGTCTCCATTCATCTCAAGGAACAATTCTTTTGAAATAAGACTGCTGCTCAGTCTAAAGGAGGCCACTAGGGCATGAAGAGGTGACCTCAACGGCACCCTAGAGCAGTCTTCTCAGGCATTGCCTGTCTAGGTGGGCAGCCAGGTCGTGGTGCTGTCGTGGCCAGCCCAGGTCCATGGGGAGGAGCAGGAGTGAGGGTGTGTGCATCTGGGCCGCTGCTCACTTTCAGAACTGGAAAGTGGAGCCGGAGGCTTCGGGCCACACTCATTCACTGGCTGCGTTATCAGAGCCTGTTACCATGTTTCGGAGACCCCATCTCTCTTCTGGAGCATGTGTAATGCCATCTGACCTCTTCTTGAATGAACACGGCACCCCACCCATCCCTACCCTTCTCTTGCTGCTTTGTATGCTCTGCTTTGTATTCTGGATATTTCTCAGACTGTCCCCCTCCTGCTGTCCTGGGGGTCCGCACCATCCTGGGGGAGTGACCGAGCCCCATTCCTCTCTGATCTTAGGGTGGGAGAGGGTGGGGTGCTGCAGATGGGATGTTAATTAGAAGGCTGGGTCCTGGGAGGTCGTGGGGGGCTGGAGGTTGACTTTAGGATGGTTTCTTGTCTGCTTATCTGTGTTCAGAGGCTGAAGGGGTCAGCTGAGCAGGGAATCTGTGTTGTAGTTTCATTACCTGGTGTGTCCAGCCCAACTGCTCTGGCTTCCTGAGCATCGGGTGCAGGGTGAGGTCTGGGGTGGATTCTGGGGACACAGGGCTGAGAAGGCCAGCAGTGCTGGCCTTACCAGGTGCCCTGACCGTGAGAGACAGGACAGAACCCTGTGTGAGGAGGCTGGGGAGGGGATGGAGGGGAGGAAGGCAGATGGAGGTTGAGCAGGAAGAGGGGCAGCTAGTGGGCTGGGGTGTTGGGGGAGGTATTTATGCAGCAGTGAGTACAAGAAAGGCAGCTGGGGGTGGGGTGGGGGGGGAGTTGAATTCTGACAAGAAGGCCCTTCCCCACTCACTGGAGTGGGAGCATCGGAAAATTCATCTCAGACCAGCAGAGCTCAAGGTTCAGCTTGAAGAAGCCCATTTGTCGTAATCACGGGAAAGACATCTCAGATTCTCTCCAGGGTTCAAGCTTTCCTGGCGGCCAAAAGTTTGCAAAAGCTGGGCCAAAGCTGGGTCTGCAGCTTTTAAACTATAGTGTGAGAGGCAACACTAGCAGATGAGTTAGAGAGATGACAGCTGCCCGCCTTGTCCATCATGGTGGCCTCCCCTGGACCTAGACCTCCTCTGGCAGCGCTGGGCTCGTGGGCCTTGGGGTGGCCTCCGGGTCACCTTTGATTCCTCGGTGCAGCACTGGGTGGGGGTGGGGGCTCACCGCCGAAGGAGGCACAATTCATTTTTTCAAAGCACGTTTTTGGGAGGCACGTTCCTTTTGCTAAGTGAGACACACTTACATTTATAAATATGAATCAGGTAATTTAGGAATTCCCGAGCCTAGAGCTAATAACCACCCATGTGTGTGGACATTATGGAAATCTGTCGGTGTACTGCTTTGTTTCAGATGAAAAGTGCAAGCAGCTCACAGCAAGTGCCTTAGGGCTGGTACCCTGGTGGAAATTTTAATTTTAGTGTTAAAAAATATCTAATAGCCTTTCTGGGAAAAGGTGGGGTTATAAATATATAAATTAGCCAAGGGTGCGTATAGGATGGGATTGTGCATCAAAGAAGCGAGGACTTCCCAGGTGGGTGCTAGTGATAAAGAGATGACCTGCAGGAGGATTCTTGCAGGAGACGCAAGAGACGCGGGCTCCGTCCCTGGGTCAGGAAGATCCCCTTGAGAAGGGATGACAACTCACTCCAGTATTCTTGACTGGAAAATTCCATGGACAGAGAAGACCGGCAGGCTACAATCCATGGGGGTCACAAAAAGTTGGACATGACTGAGCGAGCAGGAAGAAACCTCATCCTCTAGTTTGAGCCCTTGTTTAATTTCAGTTTCTTCTCCTGTAAAATCAGAATAACATCACCTATCTTGTGAAGATTCAATGAGATGAGGTGGGTAAGGTGCGTGCCTGTGTCTAGGATGTGAGGGTGTGATGTGAGGGGGTGTTACAGGCAAGGGAACTGGACAAGAGCAGGGGCTCCTGGCCCTGGCTGCATTTCGGGGTCCCCTGGAAGTGCAGCCTGCTCTGCCACTCACCTGTGCACACCTGGGGCGGAGCAGCTGGGCCCCCATCACCCCAGGGGACCTGTTGCAATGCATCCCCTGGCCCCTCCCCAGAGCAGACCCCTGCTTCCTTGGCTACAGGTCTCCTTGGCTAGGCAGCATCACCTGGCGGATTTGTGTCCTGGATTTGGAGGCTGAGAGTTGGTCTGTTGTTGTGGGCTGAGCCTCTCTCCACCTCTGCCTGGCCCTGAGGGGTTACCGAGCTCCTTCCAGGCCTCAGAACAGTGGCTGCACATGAGCGAGGTCAGGTGGACTAGAGCAGCTGCACCCCCTGAGGGCCTTTTCTTCAGGGGAAGCAAGTTTAGAGAAGTGGGGGAGCTCCAGGAGACCCAAGTCCTGGGACTGTGGGAAGAATCGCCTGGAAACAGATGCGCTCGCTAAAAGGTGGAAGGGGTTCCCTGGCATGGAGAGCACCTGCAGGACCCACCTGAGCCTCCAGCGCATGGCCCAGAAGCGGCCGTTTGCCTCCATATCCCTGTAGCTAAGAGCGCAGGTCAGGAAGGGGGTGAGGTTTCCCAGGACCAGGGGTGCCCTGGGCACGAGAGGCAGTGTGGGTCTCTGGCCAACCTGGAACCAACCTGCTGTCCTTCCCCTGGCCTCTCGGGACCAGGTCTCCAATCCCAACCTTTGTCCTCAGTGAGGTCAGAGGACCAATGTCAGGGCTGAGGGACCTTCCAGATGAGTCAGTCCCTCTCTCAGCTCAAAGATGATGACACGAACTCGGGCTGGTTATTTGACCTGGCAGCACCTGGGTGGCAAGGGGCAGTGCCAGAGTCCAGGGCTCCCCTTGAATGGACTTTCTAGACTCTGTTCCTGCAAGTGGCATTGCAAAAATGGATTTTATTTTAAAATATGTACAGTTCTATATAATCCAACTCTCACATCCAAACATGACTACTGGAAAAACTATAGCTTTGACTAGATGGACCTTTGTTGGTAAAGTAATGTCTCTGCTTTTTAATATGCTGTCTAGGTTGGTCATAGCTTTTCTTCCAAAGAGCAAGCATCTTTTAATTTCGTGGCTGAAATCAACATTTACAGTGATTGTGGAGCCCAAAAAAATAAAGTCTATTACTGTTTCCAAAAAAATAAATAAATAAATAAAATATGTACAGTTCTATGAAAGGAATGCTGTCCTGCCTACACGGCCCCAGGCATGAACCAAACCTGAATCGTCTTCTAGTTTTGGGATTATAATCTTTGGTTTGAAACCTCTCCACTAGAGCTGCTCTCTGCTGGTCTGTCTGCAAGTTTGGTTTTCTTCGGTGGATGCCTCAGGAGGTAGTGCATAACAGTGATCCCTGACACAAGCTCAGTTTAGTTCAGTCTCTCAGTTGTTTCTGACTCTTTGCGACCCCGTGGACTGCAACACACCAGGCTTCCCTGCCCATCACCAACTCCTGGAGCTTGCTCAAACTCATGTCCATCAAGTCAGTGATGCCATCCAGCCATCTCATCCTCTGTCATCCCCTTCTCCTTCTGCCTTCAGTCTTTCCCAGCATCAGGGTCTTTTCCAATGAGTCAGTTCTTTGCATCAGGTGGCCAAAGTATCAGCGCTTAAACATCAGTCCTTCCAATGAATATTCAAGGTTGATTTCCTTTAGGATTGACTGGTTTGATCTCCTTGCAGTCCTTGGGACTCAGAGTCTTCTTCAACACCACAGTTCAAAAGCATCGATTCTTCGGTGCTCAGCTTTCTTTATGGTCCAACTCTCACATCCATACATGACTACTTGAAAAACCATAACTTTGACTATATGGACCTTTATCAGTAAAGTAATGGCTCTGCTTTTTAATATGCTGTCTAGGTTTGTCATAGCTTTTCTTCCAAGGAGCAAGCATCTCAGCATGGTACCTTGTACACAGCCCACCTCTTCCATCCTTATGAGTGGTCAGGAAGACCCCTGAGTGTGGAGCTCTGTCCCCAGCCGTGTGACAGCCCAGGCTGGCTGTGGCCAGGGCAGACACAGGCCGGTGGCCCCAGGTTATCCCACCTTGTCTGGAGCCCCTTGTTCAGTTGCTGACACTGGCAGGCGTTGGGTCCAGATGTGTGGCCCCTCCCTTACCCTGCAGGACCCTGAGCTCTGTCAATCCCGAGACTCTCGGCCTGGTGGCTACTGTATCTGGACTGCCCTCCTGTGGGCTTTGATGGGGTGCCGCTGTTCCATGAGTATACATGGGGAGCAGCCTGACCTTGACAGTCTAGTTTCCTGAGCCATGAACCTGAGGGCACACAGATTTCTAAGGCCCCTTGGGCCCCATGGAGAGTGGCCTCTGGGCTGGTGGAGTTTCCCGGACCTCAAAGTAGACTGGCTTTGAGACCCAGTGATCTGTGTGATTTGCTTTGACTCACTGAACATACATTATGAATTGGCAGCTTTTTTGATCATCAGGTGTTTAATAAAGTGGCCTGAGGCCATAATGATACTGATTGATCATGGGAATGGGCTGTCATGGTCCAGAAGAAGGTGCAGAAGATGTCCCAAAGGACTTTGATATCCCACCTGCTTGCCCCACAAGTGGTGTAGGCCATCAGAGCTGCTCAGGCCCAAGATCGGGCTATTGTTAATTGCCAGAACCAACTGTCTAAGAAGCTTGTGAAATTATCACCCAGTGACTTGATTACCAGCACCACGCACACCTCTGTTATTGTACGTCTCACCTCCTAATTAATTCATTACTAAGTGGGCCTTTCTTGAGTGTCCCCCTACACCTCCAGGCTCAGACTGGTAGCCAAGTGCAAGCTCTTTAGGAAGCTTCTTTCTGGGCGGTAGTTTCTCCTAGTTAGTATCAACCAGCAGCCCTGATGAAACATTAAAACAGAAGGGATACAGCATAACCAAGGATACTCAGAAAATTAATGTTACAATGAACTTGCCTTATTATCTATTAAACCTTCTTGCTCAAAAATCTAAAATGGACTTCCCTGCATTTTTCACCTACCTCAGAATTTATTGTGTTCCACTGGACTGATCTTTTCTTCCCCTGGGGCCAGGAACTAAGAACTTCTGTCTCCCTTCCCACCTCTCAATTTCCACCTTCCGCTCCCAAAACCACACCCTTGAGAGGAGAGGTCTGTCCACCTCTGACAGGCCCTCCGAGAATCAAGGCAGGGAACCTGGGGCAGCCTCAGGGGAGTAAGAGGTACCAGACCTGGGAACAGACCTTGTTGGAGAAGACTCACAGCCAGTGGTGAATTCACAGCCACTTAGAGAAGTGGGAGGACTAGAACCTTTGTTGTTGTTCAGTCGCTAAGTCGTGTCCGACTCTTCGTGACCCCGTGGACTGCAGGACGCCAGGTTCCCTGTCCTTCGCTATCTCCTGAAGTTTGTTCAGTCTCATGTCCATTGAGTTAGTGATGCCATCCAACCATCTCATTCTCTGTTGCTCCCTTCTCCTCCTGCCTTCAGTCTTTCCCAGCATCAGGGTCTTTTCCAATGAGTTGGCTCTTTGCACCAGGTGGCCCGAGTATTGGAACTTCACCTTTAGCATCAGCCCTTCCAATGAGTACTCAGGGTTGATTTCCTTTAGGATTGACTGGTTTGATTTCCTTGCTGTCCAGAGGACTCTCAAGAGTCTTCTCTAAACCACAAGAAAGCATCAAGTTCTTCAGTGGTCAGCCTTCTTTATGGTCCAGCTCTCACATCCATACATGACTACTGGAAAAAATATTATTCTTGCCTTGTGAACCCCACGAACAGTATGAAATTAGAACCTGGTACAGACCCAAATGGGGCCAAGTTGGGTTAGAGATTGGAGCTGGCAGCAGCCAGCACCCAGAAATGTGGTTTGGATGTCAGGTCCACAGTCAAAGTTACCTCTGGCAGCCTCTGGGAGCTAGGGACCAGGGACACCTAGGGCAGCCTGCAGGGTGCCAGGGCTGGGGAAACAGCCTCTTGATGCCCAAAAGAAGCCCTTGGTGCCAATACACTGAGCTCACTGGACCGACATTAGGTCCCAAACCCCTTCTTCTGCTTCCTGTAGCTATAGTTCCTTGTGAGACCTGGATGTTGGTGCTGGCCGCCCTCTCACCAGGTGGCAGGTGAGTCGGCTCAAAGGATGCACGCGAATCCTAGAGGTCTGTAACCTGTGATTCACATGTTAGGTAGCACTGTTACAATGGAATCAGCCTAGGACCTCTTCTGGTCTCCTGTGACATTCCCTATGACCTGTAGCTGTTAGGATTATACACGCCTGACCAGTAGCTTTCTTTAACTTTCCTCCCCAGCTATTCAGCACAGCGCCTAAATGCACCTATGAAGTAAGGGTAAGTGGTCGTTGAATGAGTGAGTGGGTGAATGGATGAGTAATGGAGGGACCGCTCAGGCCTCGCAGTGGGCGGGATGGGCCAGCTTGGCTACCATGTAAAGGAGGATGGGAGAACATTGGTCCTCCTGCCAGCCTTCCAGGCCTGGAGCCACACCCTTGAATAGCTTCAGGCATCCATGGTGGGGGGCAGGGTCTACTCCAGGGATCTGAATCCCTGCTCAAGGCCGGAGACTCTGCTGGACACCTCCCTGGACCCTGGGCAACTTGGGGGTGGATTTTGGTCCCCTCCCTCTCCTGAAGGTGGGCCCTGACCATTGTCCTTTCCTCTCCTCCTCCTTGGCATGCAGATTCTGGCCAACGTCTTCCTCTACCTGTGCGCCATCGTCGTGGGCATCATGTCCTACTACATGGCAGACCGCAAGCACCGCAAGGCCTTCCTGGAGGCCCGCCAGTCTCTGGAGGTGAAGATGAACCTGGAGGAGCAGAGCCAGCAGCAGGTCAGGCTCTCTGGGGAAGGCCTTGGGGCAGTACCAGCCTGGGACCCCAGTTTGGGGCCTGTCGGAAGGGAGTGAGCCCAGTTGCTTCTGGGTCTCCAGGGCTCTGTGGGGCTTGGAGTTTGAATTCTCTTTTCTAGAGTTGTTATTGTTCAGTTGCTCAGTCGTGTCCAGCTCTTTGTGACCCCATGGACTACAGCACACCAGGCTTTCCTGTCCTTCACTGTCTCCTGTAGTTTGTTCAAACTCATGTCCACTGAGTCAGTGATATGATCCAACTATCTCATCCTCTGTCACCCCCTTCTCCTCCTGCCTTCAGTCTTTCCCACCATCAGGGTCTTTTCCAGTGAGTTGGCTTTTTGCATCAGGTGGCCAAAGTATTGGAGCTTCGGCATCAGGCCTTCCAATGCAAGCTGAGGACTGATTTCCTTTAGGAGTGACTGGTTTGATCTCCTTGCAGTCCGTAGGACTCTGAAGAGTCTTCCCCAGCACCACAGTTGCTTGGGCGGCATCGCTCATCCCTCTGCCACTCCCTCTTGTGCAGATTCATGCTACCCACCTACTGTGTGCCCAGGGCTCCCTGCAGTGGGGTGGGGGTGGAAGACACATTCCCTGGCCTCAGGGTCCTTTCGGGTGAAGTCTGTCATCCCCTCTTCCCTCCTCCCTTGGGCACTGTTTCCTTGGCACTCAGGGCAAGCTCTCCACTGCCTTCTCCTGCTAAGTCATTTGTGGACACGGTAAAGCCAGCCCAGCCCCTGGGGAGCCCACTGTTTACATTTCTCCATTGAGAGAAGTGCCTGCTGTGCCCACGCTGTGTTTACTGGGTTCACTCCAGCCTCGTCCACCGCAGAAGCTCACTGCTCTCATGGGACTCAGTCTTTTAAATAGTTTTTGGTCTGGACTCGTCTCAGATGCTTTTTGAAGGTCTTCAGAAATCTCATCCACCAGTTTCCTTTTCTCCAAAGGCTGACTTCCCCTGAATAAACGAACTCAGTAGGTTGAAAATATATGCCTCTTTGCTCTGGGAACCATGTCACTTTGTGTTCAGGTGGTGCTGTTTGCTCCGGGCTCAGCAGGTTCACTGAAACTGCTATTTTCCTGGACCCTGCCACCCAGGTGGGCAGGGCAGTAGTTTCAGGGGGTTCCATTGGAGAACCTCACATTCTCCAGACGATGCTGTTTGAAGGCACACACTGACTCATTTAGCTGGTGTGTCCTGGCTTCCTCAGTCCTGGGGCATTCCTTCTCTCTCTGTTTACCAATGAGATCTAGAAGCTTCTGAGCCGAGCCTTGGACTCATCTCCTTCAGAAGACAGGCTTTAGAAGGGGAACCATCCTGCCTTCGATGGTGACAAGGAGCCATCACACCTGTTCCCTTCTCCTCGGCCCTGTGTCCTGTCGTTACCGAGGAGCTGCTGTGACTGGAACGTATTTAAAGAATCCTGCTTTGCTGGCTTTATTGAGCCCCTTCAAAGGCATTCTTTAATTTCCGCCTTCTATACTGTCCTGGTTCTTGTTTGTATTTGATCTCTCATACTGTGGAGGCATCCCTCTGTGTTCTCTACATTAAAAAAAAAAAATGTGTGTGTCACTACTCAGCTGGACTGGAGGGTTCTTTTTTATATAGTATGTGCAGTTTTGAGCACACTCATCTGTGTTGATCTTGTCAGTCTCATAGTGTATAATCCAGGACATCTTCAATCATGTTCCACGGTGCTTGTGGGAGGACCTTCTGGGGTGGTGAGAAAGGCCCTGTGTCTCACCCTGGGTCCGTTATTCTATGTGTGGATGATTTGGACAAGTTATCTACCCTGTAGAGCCTCACTTTCCTCATCTTCAAAGTGGGAGTATTGCTACTCCAAAGTGGAGATGTTGATGATCATCATCTCGCTGAGGGTTCTCTGAGGGTCAAATGAGAAACACAGACATAAGTGCTTTGTAACTTGGAAAGCGGGGAGCAGTGATGGTCAGGCCACTAGGCCTGCTTTCTAATGCCCGGGCCGTATGCTCGCTCCTGGCAGGGTCAGTGCAGGGAGCCTGGGGCCTGGCAGAGAGAACCACCCCTGTGTGCTCCAGGCCTCCTGGATGCTATGGAGTAGCCAGAGGGTGCCTGGCTGTCTGCTCAGGCCATGTGGCAGCAGCAGGGCAGACACTGGCCCCGGAATGAGAGGTCGAGGGAGGCGAAGGGAGAGGAGGGACACACCCCCAGGACTTGCTGCGGTGCAGCAGGTGCCTGTAAATGTCCATCAAGTGGACTTGAGCCTGAATGTGCCCTTGGGCTAGTTCTTTCTGTCTTTGGCTCTCAGTTTCCCTATATGTGAAGTGTAGATGATAATACATTTGCGGGTAAAATGGGATAATCTGTGTCAATCCCTTGGAGGACAAGAAAAGCACTGGAGTTCTGCCACCTGTGAGTTAACATTTGCTTGTGTTTTTCTTTAGGACTTTTGTGACTATGTACATGAGACCCGCTTTCCATTTTAACTTTCTTTGTGTCTTTGACAGGTTTGGGTATCATAGTTATGCCAACTTATTAACTGGAGAAATCTTCCCTCTTTTAGGTTACTCTTTTAATGTTTAGAAGAATTCACTTGTGAAGCCCTATTGGGTCTGGAGTTTTTCTTTATGAGTAGATTGGTTCCTCTAAAAAGTAAGGATCTATATTTCCTTTTGTGTGGGTTTTGGAAAGTTTTTGTTTTTTCAAGAACGTATCCATTTCATCTAAGTTTTCAAATTGTTGCTATACGTGTGTTGTATTTTATCTCTATGTATCATTGTCTATGGGATTTGTGTTTCTTTTTTCATCACTGATATTGGTAATTTGTGCTTTCTATTTTTAAATTTTTTCTTAATCTGTTTTACTAAGGTTAATTCATGTTTTAGCCTTTTCAATGAAATACCTTTTTGGTTTTTTGTACATTTCTATAATTCATTAATTTATACTTCTAACTTTGTCATTTTCTTCTATTTTCTTTGGGATTAATTTGGTGTTATTTTTTTATCTTCTTGAAATGGAATATATATAGCTAATTTTCAGCATTTCTTTTCTAAAACATGTACTTTTGCCATAGATTTCCCTCATTATGTTGTTTTAGCTTTATCCCACAAGTTTCAATATGTCATATTTCTGTTGTCAATTAGTTCAGTTTTCTAAATTCTAAAATTCATATTTTCTAAATCCATTGAGGTGCTTTTGATCCATGAACTGTTTCAGTCAGTTCAGTTGCTCAGTCGTGTCCAACTCTTTGCGACCCCATGAACCACAGCATGCCAGGCCTCTCTGTCCATCACCAACTCTCAGAGTCCACCCAAACATGTCTGCATCGAGTCAGTGATGCCATCCAGCCATCTCATCCTCTGTCGTCCCCTTCTCCTCCTGCCCCCAATCCCTCCCAGCATCAAAGTCTTTTCCAATGAGTCAACTCTTCACATGAGGTGGCCAAAGTATTGGAGTTTCAGCTTTAGCATTAGTCCTTCCAATGAACACCCAGGACCAATCTCCTTTAGGATGGACTGGTTGGATCTCCTTGCAGTCCAAGGGACTCTCAAGAGTCTTCTCCAACACCACTCAGCCTATTTCACAGTCCAACTCTCACATCCATACATGACCACTGGAAAAACCATAGCCTTGACTTAGATGGACCTTTGTTGGCAAACTAATGTCTCTGCTTTTGAATATGCTGTCTAGGTTGGTCATAACTTTCCTTCCAAGGAGTAAGCGTCTTTTAATTTCATGGCTGCAATCACCGTCTGCAGTGATTTCGGAGCCCCCAAAAATAGTCAGCCACTGTTTCCACTGTTTCCCCATCTATTTTCCATGAAGTGATGGGACCGGATGCCATGATCTTTGTTTTCTGAATGTTGAGCTTTAAGCCATTAGGAGTACATTAATTAATTTCCAAATATCTGGGGACTGTTTAAAAGTTTTTTTTTTTTTGCCACACCATGTGGCCTGAGGGATCTTAATTCTCCAACCAGGGACCAAACTGATGCCCCCTGCATTGGGAGTACACAGTCTTAATCATTGTGCCCCCAGGGAAGTTCCTAAAAATTATCATTTTATTGTTGATTTATAGGTTAATTTGACTGTGGTCAAAGAACATGCTCTGTATGACTTTGGCCACCTGAGGCAAAGAGCTGACTCATTTGGAAAGACCCTGATGCTGGGAAAGATTGAGGGCAGGAAGAGAAGGAGAACCACAGAGGATGAGATGGTTGGATGGCATCACTGACTCAATGGACATGGGTTTGGGTAGATTCCTGCAGTTGGTGATGGGCAGGGAGGCCTGGCATGCTGCTGTTCATGGGGTCTCAAAGAGTCAGACATGACTGAGCGACTGAACTGAAGCGTATGATTTTAGCCCTGTGAAATTTGTTGGAACTTGATTTTTGACCTAGCATGTGTATGTATCAAAATGCCTTTCAAAAATGAAATAAGATCAATAAATGTCAATTATGACTCATTTGCATCTACCCCAAAGTATTTGTGCCTCTTTGGTTACAATGAAAGACCTCACAACACTTAATTCCCCCTCCCCTGCATTTTCTAGCCACTGTAATGTGTATTATTATTTATTTATTTCAGGCTTTTAAACAATCGGGATGTGGTTGATTTACAATGTCTTCTCAGTTTCGGGTGTACCACATAGTGATTCGATTGTGACGCATTTTAATTCGACATATATTTTAACCCCACAGAACAGTCTTACACAATTATCATTTTTTTACAGTTAATAGTCATTACCTGTGTTTGCCCATACTTTATCATCGGTTATACTCCACTTCTTCATTGCCGTGCTTCCACCTTCTTGAGGAACTCCTTGTAATACTGCTTTTCATGTAGGTCTGTTGGCACTAAATTCTTCCCCATTTTTAATTGCTAGAAGAGTTTATTTTTATTTCAATTTTGAAAGCCACTTTTTAATCAGATAAAGAATTTTAGGTTGCCAGATTCTTACTTTCTTCCCTTTGAAGGAGTCTTTCCCTTGTCCTTGGGCTTCCATTGTAATGCCAGCCGTAAGACGCACTGTTGCTCCTGTTGTTATTTATTTATTGAAGTGTTATTGTTCAGTTGCTCAGTCACGTTCTACTCTGTGCAACCCCATGGACTGCAACACGCCAGGCTTCTCTGTCCTTCACTTCTCCTGGAGTTTGCTCAAATTCATGTCCTTCGAGTTGGTGATGCCATCCAACCATCTCGTCCTCTGTTGCTCCCTTCTCCTCCTTCCCTCAATCTTTCCCAGCATCGGGGTCTTTTCCGGACCAGAGGGCCTAGGTTCAATCCCTGGTTGGGGAACTGAGATCCCACAAGCTGTGGTGTGTCCAAAAAGAAAGGAAAAGAAAGACTGTGGCAACCCTGCACCAAGCAAGTCTGCTGGCACCATTTTTTTCCCCAATAGCATTTGCTCATCTCATGTGTCTGGGTCACATTTTGGTAACTCTCACAATATTTCAAACTTCTTCATTAATTTTAGATTTGCGGTGGTGATCTGTGATCAGGGGTTTTTGCTTTCACTATTGTATTTATTTGGGGAGCACCATGAACTGCGCCCATCTGATATGGCAAATTTAATAAATAATATTTATTCTGACTGTTCCACTGACTGGCCATTCCCCTATCTCTCTCCCTCTCCTCGGACCTTCCTATTTTCTGAGACTCAACAATATTGAAATTAGACCAGTCAGTACCCCTACAGGGCCTCTGAGTGTTCAAGTGAAAGGAAAACTCACATGACTCTCACTTTAAATCAAAAGCTAGAAATGATTAAGCTTAGCAAGAAGGTGGAGAAGGCAATGGCACCCCACTCCAGTACTCTTGCCTGGAAAATCTCATGTACAGAGGAGCCTGGTAGGCTGCAGTCCATGGGGTCGCTAAGAGCTGGACACGACTAAGCGACTTCACTTTCAGTTTTTACTTTCATGCATTGGAGAAGGAAATGGCAACCCACTCCAGTGTTCTTGCTTGGAGAATCCCAGGGAGGGGGAGCCTGGTGGGCTGCCGTCTATGGGGTCACACAGAGTCGGACATGACTGAAGCGACTTAGCAGCAGCAGCAGCAGTGAGGAAGGCATGTCAGAAGCCAAGACAGGCCAGAAACTAGGCCTCCTGCACTAGTTAGCCAAGTTGTGAATGCAAAGGAAAAGTTCCTGAGAAAGCAGAACAGCCTTATAGCTGATATGGAGAGTTTTGGTAATATGGATAGAAGATGAAACCAGCCACAACCCTCCCTGAAGCCAAAGCCTAATCCAGAGCAAGGCCCTCACTCTCAACAGTTCTATGAAGGCTGAGAGAGGTGAGGAAGCTGCAGAAGAAAAGTTTGAAGCCAGCAGAGGTTGGTTTCTGAGGTCTAAGGAAGAGGCCATCTCCATAACATAAAAATGGAAGGTGAAACAGCAAGTGCTGCTGTAGAAACTTCAGCAAGTTATCCGGAAATTCTAGCTAAGATCATTAATGAAGGTGGCTACACTAAACTGTAGGTTTTCAATGCAGATGAAATAGCTTCCTATTAGAAGATGTCATCCAGGACTTTCATAGCTTGACAGGAGAAGTCAATGCCTGACTCCAAAGCATCAAAGAATGAGCTGCCTCTCTTGATAGGGGCTGATGCAGTTGGTGACTTGGGAGTTGAAACCAATGCTTACTTACCATTCTGAACATCCTAGGACCCTTAAGAATTATGCTATGTCGCCTCTTCCTATGAAGACAACAAAGCCTGGACGGCAGCACGTCTGTTTACAGCATATTTTTACTGAATATTTGAAGCCCTCCATCTACACCTAATGCTTAGAAAAAAGATGCCTTTTAAAATATTATTGCTCATTAACAATGCACCTGGTCACCCAAGAGCTCTGATGAAGAAGTACACGATTATGTTTTTTTCATACCTGCCCACATAACATCCATTCTTCTGCCCATGGATCAAGTAGTAATTTCAACTTACAGGTCTCGTTATTTAAGAAATATATTTTGTAAGGCTATAGCTGCCATAGGGAGTGATCCCTCTGATAGATCTGGGCAAAGTAAATTGAAAACTTTCTGGAAAGGATTCCCTAGTTTAGGAATGCCATTATGAACATTTGTGATTCATGGGAAGAAGTCAAGATATCAACATTAACAGAAGCTGATTCTAACCTTCATGAATGACTGAGGGGTTCAAAACTTCAGTGAAAGAAATAATGCAGACGTAGTAGAAATAGCGAGAGAGACAGAATTAGAACTGGAGGCTGAAGATGTGACTGATTTCTGATGAAACTAACAGATGAAGTATGGCTTTCTATGAATGAGCAAAGAAGATTCTACTCCTGGTGAAGATGCTGTGAAGATTGTTGAAATGGCATCAAAGACTTTATTAATAGAATACTACGTAAATTTAGTTGATAAAACAGAAGCCCAGTTTGAGAGGATTGACTCCAGTTCTGAATGTTTTACATGCTATGGAGAAACCATTTATGAAAGAGTCAGCTGATGCTGCAGACTTCATTGTCTTATTTTAAGAAATTGCCTCAGTCACCCGAAACTTCAGCAGCTACCACCCTGATCAGTTAGCAGCCGTCAACATCAAGGTAAGGCCCTCACCAGCAAAAAGATCATGACTTGTTGAAGGGTCAGGTGACGGTTAAAAACTTTTAGCAATGAAGTATTTTTTGATATGCTGTTGTTCACTTGATAGACTCCAGTATAATGTGAACATAACTTTTATATGTGGATCACAATAAACTGTGGAAAATTCTGAAAGAGATGGGAATACCAGACCACCTGACCTGCCTCTTGAGAAACCTATATGCAGGTCAGGAAGCAATAGTTAGAACTGGACATGGAACAACAGACTGATTCCAAATAGGAAAAGGAGTACGTCAAGTCTGTATGTTATCACCCTGCTTATTTACCTTATATGCATCATGAGAAACGCTGGGCTGGGAGAAGCACAAGCTGGACTCAAGATTGCCAGGAGAAATATCAATAACCTCAGATATGCAGATGACACCACCCTTATGGCAGAAAGTGAAGAGGAACTAAAGAGCCTCTTGATGAAAGTGAAAGAAGAGAGTGAAAAAGTTGGCTTAAAGCTCAACATTCAGAAAATGAAGATCATGGCATCTGGTCCCATCACTTCATGGGAAATAGATGGGGAAACAGTGGAAACAGTGGCTGACTTTATTTTTGGGGGCTCCAAAATCACTGCAGATGGTGATTGCAGCCATGAAATTAAAAGAGGCTTATTCCTTGGAAGGAAAATTATGACTAACCTAGATAGCATATTCAAAAGCAGAGACATTACTTTGCCAACAAAGGTCCATCTAGTCAAGGCTATGGTTTTTCCAGTGGTCATGTATGGATGTGAGAGTTGGACTGTAAAGAAAGCTGAGCACGGAAGAATAGATGCTTTTGAACTGTGGTGTTGGAGAAGACTCTTGAGAGTCCCTTGGACTGCAAGGAGAGCCAACTAGTCCATTCTAGGGGAGATCAGCCCTGGGTGTTCTTTGGAAGGAATGATGCTAAAGCTGAAACTCCAATACTTTGGCCACCTCATGCAAAGAGTTGACTCATTGGAAAAGACTCTGATGCTGAGAGGGATTGGGGGCAGGAGGAGAAGGGGACGACAGAGGATGAGATGGCTGGATGGCATCACCGACTTGATGGACGTGAGTTGGAATGAACTCTGGGAGTTGCTGATGGACAGGGAGGCCTGGCGTGCTGCAATTCATGGGGTCGCAAAGAGTCGGACACGACTGAGCAACTGAACTGAACTGAACTGAACTTTTATATGCACTGAGAAACCAAAAAATCCATGTACTCACTTTATGGCAATATTCACGTTATTGCAGTGTTCCAGAACTGAACCCACAATATCTCCGAGGTGTGCCTATATAGACTTTTCACACACAAATGGTATGTTCACTCTTCTGCACTCTCTATTCACCCAGTCCCTAAGAGAGGGTTCCAAGTCCATATTGCATTGCCTCTTGCTTTTTGTGACTGTGTTGAATTCCGTTGTGTAGAGGTAACATCATTTATTTAAAAGGGCTCCTGTAAGTAGACATTTAGGTTATTTCCAGTTCTATGCTACTGCAAACATTACTATGATAGATATCTTTATAGGGATACCATATTATATATGTATAAATCGGAGAAGGCAATGGCACCCCACTCCAGTACTCTTGCCTAGAAAATCCCATGGACGGAGGAGCCTAGAAGGCTGCAGTCCATGGGGTCGCTGAGGGTCAGACACGACTGAGCGACTTCGCTTTCACTTTTCTCTTTCATGCACTGGAGAAGGAAATGGCAACCCACTCCAGTGTTCTTGCCTGGAGAATCCCAGGGACGGGGGAGCCTGGTGGGCTGCAGTCTGTGGGGTCGCACAGAGTCGGACATGACTGAAACGACTTAGCAATTATATATGTATAAATATATCTGAAAGCTAAAAACCTAGAAGTGGAATTGCTTGATCAGTGCATTTTTTAAATTATATGTGTATACATATATGTGTGAACATGTATATATATATGTATATTTACTGTGATAAAATATACATAAGGTAGAATTTACCATCTTAAACGTTTTGAAGTTTATAGTTCAGTGACATTAAGTACATTCTCAATGTTGTACAGCCATCACCACTCTTCATCTCTAGAGCTTTTTCATTATTCCACACAGAAATTCTACACCCATTAAATATTAAATTTTCATCCTTCTGTTCCCTGACCCCTGGAAATCACTCTTCTACTCTCTGTCTTTATGATTTGACTGTTCTAGGTACCTTATACACGTTACTGTTGTTATTTAGTCACTAAGTCACGTCTGACTCTTTTGTGACCCCATGGACTGCAACCCACCAGGCTCCTCTGTCCATGGGATTTCCCAGGCAAGAATACTGGAATGAGTTACCATTTCCTTCTCCAGGGGATCTTCCCAACCCAGGGATTGAGCCCACATCTTCTGCATTGCAGATGGTTTCTTTACCACTGAGCCACTGTGAAGCCCTTTCATATAAGTAGAATCCTACAATATTTGTCCTTTGGTAACTAGTTTATTTCACTTAGAATAATGTCTTCAGGGTTCATCCGTGTTGTAGTATGTATCAGAATTTCATTCCTTTTTAAGGTTGAATAATATTCCAGTGTGTATATATATCCATTCATCTGTTGACGGGATCCACCTTTCAGCTCTTGTGAATGACGCCTCCATGCATTGTTGGTGTGTAAGTATCTCTTTGAGTCCCAGCTTTCCAAGCGTTTGGGGAATAAACACAAGTGGAATCGCTGGGTTATATGGTAGTTCTGTATTTAACATTCTGAGGAACCAGGCACGTGCATTTTTAATGTTGATTTGTTGTTGTTGTTCACTCACGAAGTCCTGTCCAACTCTTTGAGACCCTATGGACTGCAGTACACCAGGCTTCCCTGTTCCCTTCATTATCTCCAAGAGCTTGCTCAAACTCATGTCCATTGAGTCATTGATGCTATCCAAGCATCTCATCTTGTCACCCCCTTCTCCTGCCCTCAGTGTTTCCCAGCACCAGCATCTTTTCCAATGAGTTGGCTCTTCGCATCAGGTAGCCAAAGGATTGGAGCTTCAGCTTCAGTCCTTCCAGTGAATATTCAGGATTTTTCTTTAGGATTGACTGGTTTGGTCTCCTTGCAGTCCAAGGGACTCTCAAGAGTCTTCTCCAGCAGCACAATTTGAAAGCATCAGTTCTTAGGTGCTCAGCCTTCTTTATGATCCAACTCTCACATCCGTACATGACTACTGGAAAAACATGACTTTGACTATATGGACCTCTGTTGGCAAAGTGATATCTCTGCTTCTTCATATGCTGTCTAGGTTTGTCATAGCTTTTCTTCCAAGGAGTAAGCGTCTTTTAACTTCATGGCTTCAGTCACTGTTCACAGTGATTTTGGAGCCCAAGAAACTAAGATCTATCACTGTTACCACTTTTCACTCTTCTGTTTGCCGTTAAGTGATAGGACAGGATGTGAGGATCTCAATTTTTTGAATGTTGAGTTTTAAATAAACTTTTTCACTCTCCTTTCACTTTCATCAAGAGGCTCTTTACTTCCTCTTCACTTTTTGCCGTTAGAGTGGTATCATCTGCATATCTGAGGTTGTTGATATTTCTTCCGGCCATCTTGATCCCAGCTTGTGATTCATCCAGCCTAGCATTTCACATTGATGTACTCTGTATATAAATTAAATAAGCAGGGTGACAATATACAGCCTTGATGTACTCCTTTCCCAATTTTGAACCAGTCCATTGTTCCATGTCCAGTTCTAACTGTTGCTTCTTGACCCACATACAGGTTTCTTAGGAGATAGATAAGTTGATCTTGTATTCCCATCTCTTAAAGAATTTTTCACCGTTTGCTGTGACCCACACAAAGGCTTTAACGTAATCAGTGAAGCAGAAGTAGATATTTTGCTGGCATTCCCTTGCTTTCTCTGTATCATTCAAGGCATGTTGGCAATTTGATCTCTGGTTTCTCTGCCTTTTTAAAATGCAGCTTGTATATCTGGAAGTTCTTGTACTACTGAAGCCTGGTGTGAAGGATTTTGAGCATTATCTTGTTAGCATGTGAAATGAGTGCAGTTGTGCAGTAGTTTGAGCATTCTTTGGCATTGCCCTTCTTTGGGACTGGAATGAAAACTGACCTTTTCCAGTCCTGTGGCCACTGCCGAGTTTTCCAAATTTGCTGACATACTGACATATTTAATGTTGATAAATATTACCAAATTGTCTCACAGAAGTTCAAACAATTTACGCTCCTCTCAGCAGTGCATGAGAATGGACTTAGGCACTTAAGGTTTCCTTGTTTACCTAGAAAAGACTTCTTTGTTTTGGAACTCCTGCAGCTCCCCCCACAGATGTCTGTTTGGAAACCCCAGCTGCAGGGAACAGGCCCCAAGGCAGTGGTAGCATCCTGTGAGCTGTTGCCCACTGTTTTCTTATTTGAGTCAAGTCATAGCCAGGTGAACACAGGTTGGAAGAGTTTCTTTTCTTTTTCGGTATACATTGTACAATATTTGATCAAAACAGACAAGTCCAAAGAAAAAATACTGATAAAGGCATATTCCTTCAAGTCTTTTTTCCTCCTTCTGTGTTTTGCAAGTGTTAACCCTTATAAAAGTCACAGCTTATTCTCAGATGTAGCAGTTTAGAACCAGATATTCAAGTTTTTGCTGTCTCATATGCTTATTATGGAAGCTAAATGTAAAGGGTTTATTTAGCACAGTGCTAAGCCATGAAATTAAAAGATGCTTGCTCCTTGGAAGAAAAGCTATGACCAACCTAGACAGCATATTGAAAAGCAGAGACATTACTTTATCAACAAAGGTCCGTCTGGTCAAAGCTATGGTTTTTCCAGAGGTCATGTATGGATGTGAGAGTTGGCCTATAAAGAAAGCTAAGCGCCAAAGAATTGATGCTTTTGAACTGTGGTGTTGGAGAAGACTCCTGAGAGTCCCTTGGACTACAAAGAGATCCAACCAGTCAATCCTAAATCAGTCCTGAATGTTCGTTGGAAGGACTGATGCTAAAGCTGAAGCTCTAATACTTTGGCTACCTGATGTGAAGAATCGACTCATTGGAAAAGATCCTGATGCTGGGAAAGATTGAAGGCAGGAGAAGAAGTGGATGACAGAGGATGAGATGGTTGGATGGCATCACTGAGGCGATGGACATGAATTTGAGTAGGCTCTGGGAGTTGGTGATGGACAGGGAAGCCTGGCATGCTGCATTCCATGGAGTCGCAAAGAGTCGACACAACTTAGCAACTGAACTGAACAGAAATAGTAGGCCCTGAACTGTCTACCACTAATATTATTGTTGTTGGATATATTTTGAAGATACAGAGAAATAGAAAAAAACTTCCCATAATCCAGGGGTTTCTTTTAGAAAATAATTTTTAAAAAAAATACAATTTTAAAATTGGGCTCTTGGCTAGAACAGGCTTTCAAGTTTACTGGGATTTTTTTTCTTTTTCCTTTTTGTTGAGGTGAAAAAGGCTGTGTTGAGACAAGGGAGCCCCTGGGTGATGAGGAGATGGGACGGGGTCTTGGGTTCCAGTGACTCGGCTTGTCTCCTCCTTTGCCGGGAGAGTGGGGCCTCATGGGTTTGAGGCTCTAAGAGCGAGCATGGCCCTGGCAGGTGAGGCCCTCTCGTTGCATTGCTGAGCACATATCTGACACTTTAGGCCATCCAGTGGGACCACAGGGTGGAGTTGTTTTTCTTTATTCTCATGTGACCATAGCTCCAGGGTTTAGTTGGGGACCTTGAGGGTTGCTAAGCGCCCCAGCTGCCACCTGGCAACTGCAGGCATCCAGGAAATCCACCCAGCACACCTGTCACCAAGTACAGACTGCAGAATTATGAACCTTTCGGAATCACATCCTCAGAATCACTTCCCAGGGATGGGGAGTGGTTGGAGGAGCCTGTGAGGGAGGGTGCAGAGAGGATGGGTCAGGCAGGCCTGCACTTCCCTTCAGATCACGTTCGGTTAGTGAGCCACCCTAACTGGGGTCCTCACTGGGGGAGAACTGCCCTTGGTCCCCACGCTCCTGGAGGAGGAAGCTGCAGGGGAGCCCAGGGTCAGAAAAGCAGTCATCATCACCCATCCCCAGTGAGGGTCAAGGCCAGATCTCCTTGCTCCGTGGTGTCTTGGGGAATTCAGTGTGGGTGGGCACTGGGGGGGGGGTCCCACTCAGCTTCTAGAGGATTGTGCAGACAACAGGTGCTTCTTTCTGCCTCTCCTCCTACTTCAGTCCAAAGCCCAGGTCACCTGTGACCAGGGATGGCCTTTCTTCTTCATGCAGGAGTCTTTGCTGGGGTGGATGACCTTCTGTCCTTGGGCAGGTCTCCAAGGGGAGCCTTACCCACTTAGCATGAGAGTCAGACTTCTCAGGCAAGAGAGGCTTGGGACTCCAAATTATGCCATTTCAAAAGCTCCATCTCCTGTCTGTTTCTGAATGTCTCTGCCCAAGCCGGCCTCCCTGTTCCCTTCAAGACCTTTAGCTGTGAGAATACGGCCCAGAGTGATCTCAGCCTCGGTCGGTGGGGAGAGGGGAGTGAGAGTGACATAGAGGTGAGATGCTCGCTGCCTCCCAGCCTAGGGGTTGGCTTCCAGTGTCAGCCTCAGAGTGCCCGCTGTTGTCCTGGCAACAGTGAGGTTGGGACTGGGGACCTGCCTCCGAGGAGCCAGTGGGGGGCGGGGACCGAGGAGGAGGATGCGCCCTGCTGCCTGCTGCAGCTCCGCCTCTCTCTCTTTACATGACGAGTCCTGTTATATAAGCAGCTGATGTAGGTGGGGCAACCCCATCACCTACTTGATGGGAACCACAGAGGAAACCCCCTGACATCAGCCTCCGGAGATCCCTGCTGCCTTAACTGCTTCACAGAACCACTCGCGAGTGTGTTTTTAGTTTAGCCTTGAAGGCTTCTTGGTTTGAGAAAAGCCAGAAGCTGAATTTCCCATGGCATGAAGTAAGAATTAGTGCATCTCTCCGTTCCAGCTCTCACCTCTTGGATTTCACAGCATGGTCTTCATTCTAACATTCCAGGATTTGGCAAAATAAATGTGTGTTAGATGATGCAAGTAAGGAGCCCTCAGAGGAAAGGTTGTTCTAAGGCCATGGAGGGCCCCTGCTGGTGGGGGGACGGGAATGGGCACTGGTGGCACTGCCCGTGCTGCTGGTGGGCAGCCCCCTGAGCTGGGTCCCTGCCAGGCTCTGGAAGGTCGTGAGCCCTGGCCACATAGCCCAGCAGTGTTACCCTCTGCACACAGCCATGGAGTCCACAGTCTGCATCCAGCGTGGTCCGGGTTATGGTGCATCCCCACCTTTATCTGGCTAGAAGGATGAAGTTTTGTTTAGTAATTGGGGTAGTTGTGCTTTGTTTGTTTTTTTTTTTTAAACAATTTCTTGTGCCAGGTTGTAGGCTCAGTTTTTACTGAATTGTTTAATCATAACCAAACCCTTCTGGGGAAGAGGCCCTCCTGTCTCCACCCTGGTGAGGCTATCTATTTGGGAGAGTTACTAGGAGGGTCAGGCGAGTGGTCCCAGACATCCGCTCTATTGGTTTCTGTTTTCTTTGACCTGCCCAGAGCTTCACGACTTTCCAGCACTTAAAAATGTAGACATATGTAAAAACTTGTTATTTCTGACTGCCTCGGGAAATGGAAAGGTCTGCCAGCATGGGGTCAGAGTGAGACTTGCATTCACATCTGAGCCAGGGCGCTTACCTGAGGCATGACCTCGAGCCAGTTACTTCTGCCCTTTGAGCCCCCGTTTCTTTGTCTATGAAATGGGAACAGGATAAGATTATCAGACTGTCTCAAAGATAGGATTCATCCCACAAATACTTTCAGCAGCTGTGAACAGAACAGAGTCTAGATTGCTGCTTAATGTCATGGGCCAGAGAAGGCTTTCTAATAAGATGAGATTTGAGCAGAGACCTGAAGGCAGTGTGGGTGGGAGCCACGCAGTGATGAGAGAAATGAGCAGTACGTGCAAAGGCCCTGAGGTATGTTTACAGAACGTCAAGGCAGTCAGTGCAGGAGGAGCAGAGGTGAGGGGATGAGAGCGGGGAGGTGCGGCAGAGAGGTGACGGGGTCTGTTAGACCTTGGCTTTTCCCTTAAGGAGGACCCTGCTTTGGAGGATTTAAATGTATCAGTTTGGCTGCTGATGGAGAGGACACAGCAGTAGAAGCAGGGAGACCAGTTAGAAACTTTGCAGTAATTTTGGTGAGAGAGAATAATGGCCCAGACCAGGATGGAGTGATGAGGAGAACAGAAGATTCTGGATATGTTTTGAAGGCAGGGTACTGGAGGGTAGACTGGGATATGGGAGAGTGATGGCTCAGTCAGAGATGGCTCTAAGGATTTTAGCCTGGAGGTGGTGAGTTTGCTCTGGGTCCAAGATGAAAGCAGATGGTCTGTGCTTCCACAGCAGGCATCTTAGCACTCTTCTCCACTGATCACAGATGTGACCTCAGCATCCTTCTCAACACAGTGCTCTGGGCAGCTGCTCTCTGTCCCTCAGAGTTGGTACGTGAGCTGGACTTAATTGCTGCTGTAGCATTCTAGCGGTGTACAGTCATTGGGACTGTTTAAATTAAAATTATTTAAAAATTTTAAATTAGAAATCACTTCCTCCATTGCAGTAGCCACATGCCATGTGCTCGGGAGCTCCATGTGGCTGGCTTGTGGCTACGCGTTGGACAGCAGAGATTACCAAACATTTCCATGAGTGCAGAAAGTGCTGTTCTGGAGGGTGATGCCTTGCCCCTTGAGCCGTGGCTCCTGGTTGGCAGCTCATTAACTCACCAGACCTCTTAGGAGCACCTGCTTTGTGCCAGGCTGTCCGGTGAGGGCTCCAGATACCATGCAGGTGGCTATCTTTGGGCCCAAAGTGCTGTCTCCTGAGATGCTGGTCACCTTGGCCCACAGTAGCCTGTCTCTCGGGACTCCACAGGCACCCAGGGAGGTGACTGTCAGCCCCACCTGCTCCGTACCAGCTCTCCCCTCTAGCAGGGTAGGGATGGGGCCCGACCCTCGGTCTGTGTGGTTTCTCGGCTGTTCTCTCAACTCTGATGTTGGGTGTGGAGTCTGTCTTTCTGGGAGATCCTGGGCTGTTGGCTTGGAGCCTGTCTCGCCCCTGAAGGTCTTATTTAAAGATACGCTGGGTTTTGAGTTATGCAGCCTCTCTGTCCTCTGAACTCTCCCAGCTTTTACCTGAAGACAGCAAAGCACTCCTGCCCTGTGAGACCAGCCAGTTGGCATGGAACTTGATGGCCTTGCTCCCCTGAGTTCCTGGGATTAGTGTTCACCATTGACCTTCACAGCATGTAGCTCAGGGGTCTGCCTAGGTGACCAGTGACTGTTCTTTGAGTGACCTCAATCATGACCTTGTCCTTGGGATGAGGCAGCACACATGGGCCCCCTGGGTCTAAATGGTGGCTGTCTGTTCACACTCAAATGGCAGACTGTCCAGATTACACGATGTGGTCCTGTGTCCTCTTGTCAGGTCAGGTGCTATTTGGGCCCTGACCTCCCCAGGCTAACAGGCCAGGTTCCTACTCGGCATTTCCTTCTCCTTCTGCCTCCTCTGCTCAGGTAGTCAGACCAAGATGGGCACCTGCTGGGGCCCAGTGACCTTTTGGCTTCTAAGTGGCCTGGAAACTCCAAGAATGTGGATTAATGAGGACCAGAACAGACATGTTTGCAGACTGCTATGGGTCTTCTCCCAGCCCATTGTAGTGGCATGTGTGTGTGTGTGCGTGTGTGTGTGAACACGTAAGAACACACACATCCTTTAACTAGATAAGCAGAATTAACATGCTTACTTCATACAGACCCTGTACATACGCGCGCGCGCACGCCAACCGCCTGGGCACTGTCGGTCTCACACAGTTAATCTGTCTCCCTCCCTCTGTCCCTTCCACGAGGATGTTAGCTTCTCATCAGCCAAGCTCATTTAGCCCAGTCCCTGGTGGCTATGCTGCTGTAATTAACTCTTGAATCTGCCTCATCAGAGTATCAGCTGTAGCCACTCGGGGCCCTTGGGAGCAGTGCTGGCCCCCTCCTCTGTCTCAATCCCAGGGCAGCAGGAAGGTGAGACCTGGCATGAGTCCCCACTAAGGAGAAGGGGGCTTGGTCTGTCCTTTCCCCAAGCCTGGCTGAGGCCGGGCTCACAGTGCTCTGTCCAGGGCTCATCTGAGCAGCTCAGCACATGACCACTTACAGATGAGGAGACCACAGCTCAGGAGGCCAGTCATCCTGCCAGGGTCACTGCGCTCTCTTCTCCCAGGGACCACCCCACCTGGGGCTGCTCACCCAGCCCCCGCCCTGGAGTGGGCCTGGGTCCTTCTCCTCTACTCACAAGGTCAGTCTTCAGCTCTACTCATAAGGCCTACCAGAGACTTTCTCTCTCTTTCTGGACCTCGTTTGGTTCTTTGCCCAGAGGGTCAAGGCCTTGCCTTTCGTTGCTGTGTATTTTCAGGATGAGCATCAAAGCTTGAGGGCTGGACAGGGGCTTCGGGAGGCTCTTTGCCCGCCTTCTTTCTCCGTGTGGAACCACATCACAGCCTCTGGGCCCCTGAATCCCCATCTGCTGGCCAGTCCTCCATTGGTGGTCGCCCCCTCCTGCAGCCTTCTCACATGGCATCTGAGGATGAGAGATCACCACCTCTCCGGGCAGCACATTCTTTATTTGAACTCCTTTGACTTTTAGAACATTCTGCCTCCGTTGGAAGCAATAGTCTATTCTCTGCAGTCTTCCCTTGTGGGGCCTTCAGAGCAAGTGCATCCCTTTTCTACACAACAGCTTTCCTTGGACTTGAATTCTCTGTGAGGCTGCAGGACCCTCCCTTTCCTGGGCTGATTCCCAGTCCTCATCCCATCCCCCACCCACCCTCAGGTGCCCCATCTCCAGCACCCTCACCTCATCCCATCCCCCACCCACCCTCAGGTGCCCCACCTCCAGCGCCCTCACCTCATCCCATCCCCCGCCCACCCTCAGGTGCCCCAGCTCCAGCGCCCTCACCTCATCCCATCCCCTGCCCACCCTCAGGTGCCCCACCTCCAGCGCCCTCACCTCATCCCATCCCCCGCCCACCCTCAGGTGCCCCACCTCCAGCGCCCTCACCTCATCCCATCCCCCGCCCACCCTCAGGTGCCCCAGCTCCAGCGCCCTCACCTCATCCCATCCCCCACCCACCCTCAGGTGCCCCATCTCCAGCACCCTCACTTCATCCCATCCCCCGCCCACCCTCAGGTGCCCCAGCTCCAGCGCCCTCACCTCACGGTCACTTGCTGACCACAGCCCAGGTGATCTGTTTCTTAGTTGGGGGAGGACCTAGCGGCTCCACCACCTCCTCTTCCAGGACCTTAACATCTCCTAAGGGATAAGGGACTTGTGTAGGCACCATTTTATGCTGTGGATTCATTTAAGATCTAATAGTGTCTCAAATGGCTAGACTTTCCCCCAGTGTTGATGCGCTGTGCCTCCCCAGTTCTATTCTCTTGTAGTTGGTTATTACATTTACCCACTTGGAACTTCATTCTGTACATTTTACCAGACCACTATGGAGTAAAATCCATATTGACCAATTGTCCTGTGATGTCCTATCCAGATATTCTATAAATACATCCTATATGTCTTCTGAAGTTTTCTTTCTGGAAGGATTTCCACTTTGAACAGAGAAAGAGAGAACCCATTTTACAGATAAGCAATCAAGGCCAAAGGGGCAGTGTATGCCCTGGGTCACAGGAGCCTTAGAAGCTTGACCCCAGCTCAGTGATTTTTTTTGCTCTACCCCCTTCAGCTACTCTTCTTCCTTCCAATAAGATTTTTAAACCTTTAAAATGATTTGTCTCTTTAGCAAAGCCTGCTGTGTAGTTAGTCATTATTATCTCCACATCTGTCTTCAACTTCCAACTTCAATTCCTTCTTTCGGTCTAGACCATCAGATTTTAAAAGTAGCTTCAAGGTAAGGAAATGTCCTTTTCCCACAGTCTAGTTTCTGGCAAATGTCCAGCAGGCTCTTGCCAGAACTTTTCCGGGCACCACCAGCCTGGAAAGGCACAGTCCTGAGAAAAGTGGCCTCTGCACACACGTCATTTTTTATAAAAGGAGAGATGATAGGAAGGGGTCTGGAGTGGATCATAGAAATTCACCTGATAATGAATGCTGAGTGTTAGAATTCAAAATGCCAGGAGTTTTAAAGATGTGGAGGTGATAGTTTCAATTCAGTTTTGAAAATGTTGCAAAAAACTAATTTAAAAAATTAAAAACGGTTAAGGGAGAAGAAAACTTAAATGAAAAGATCATCAAAATTGTTGAACACCCTTCCCCCTGCGCCTTCTCTTTGTTCCTGATAAACTCCGGTCACATCTTCCTCTTCTCCTCCCAGTTCTTTGGGACTGGGATCATCAGTAGATTTTGTCTTTGTTAGAGGAGCCTGGGTGAGGGCTGGACCTCTGCACCTTTGACTGTTCATACAGTCCAAGTTTCTGAGGTGTGTGGTCATTTCCACCTTGACTTGAGTCTCATTGCTGCCTTGTCCTCTGGGTTTTAAGTGTTCTTTCTGATCCTCAGGTCTCGGTTGAAGGTTTTGCCTGCTGCTTGAGCATGGCCTTGGAGGCCAGGGTCTCTAGCAGTGACCTCAGCAGCAGGATCTTTTTCTTGGTACACCAGTAAGCCCCTCCTCACTACATAATCATGGCTGTGCCTTTGCCCTCAGTTTCCTTTCCTTCAGATCCTTCTCAAATGCTTCTAAAGTGGTGCTTACAAACTTCAGTGTGGTCCCCAGTCAGCTGAGGATCCTGGGCCAGGTGAGCCTCAGGCCCCCGTCTGCAGGCCAGACTCGGGGTCATGAAGCCTCGGGTCTCATGAGGTGGGCTTAGCTGAACCAGGGGACCTTCTAAAGCCTACGCACCCAAGGACTCACCAGAGGTTGCTGCTCTTCCTGGCAGTGTCGAGTACTTCCAGCAGTAACCGGGCACCTTGGGCCCTTTGTGGTCAGTCCAGTTGCAGCTCACTGCACCTGCTCTGTAGGGGAGTCCTGCTGGCACCCCTTCTAAGTGAGCCCCTCTGGAGCTGCTGGAGCTGATATCTCTCACAGCTTTGGGGTAACCCAGTATCCCAGGTCCCTCATTGTTGGTTACATTCAGAGCCAACTGTCAGTCGCTAAGGCAGAGCTCATAGCATTGGCCCCTTTCTCCTCCTCCCCTCAGCCCATGGGGAAGTGGGGGTGAGGCCTTCCCAGGACTGAGCCCACGCCTCTCCTGCACCCACCTCAGCAGCACCCTCCTTCTCTGCTGACCATCAGGAGGAATCCCAGCTGTGGTCTGATGTGCCCCAGGCCACCATGCTGAGGCGCCCACAGAGGACCCACCCTCCCACATAGCACCATGGGGACTGGGGCCCACAGAATGTTCTGGTGGGCTCACTCCCAGGTGAGCTCCTTACTAGATAAGATTCGGGCACTTCACATTCATAGCAGAACAACGTCTGATGCAGGTGAGGGTTCCATCAGTCAAAGAGCCCTGGGTTCGAGTTCTGGCTCTTCCATGAGGCCCGAGGAACTGGAACAAACCACTAACCCGCCACACCTCGATTTGGGCACCTGCAGAATGGAGGCAGTTTGCACATTTGTGAAAATACAGGGTAGGTGGGAAGGTTTTAGGGAAGGAGAGGGACAGCTGTGATATTGGTCAATAGCGTCCATTTGCCAGGCAGGGTGCTGTCTTCTGAGAACTGCAGAAAGAAGGCAGCCCAGAGTGTTGCTTCTGTCTCACGGCTCCTAAGGGAGGGCTACCACTGCCTCCTCCCTTCTCTGTGGGGCTGTGGCCTCCTGCTCGTTTCGTACCTGGCCGTCAGTCTTCTTTCTCAGCTTAGACCCGAGCAGACACAGGAGTCTGGAGCTAGCTCAGTGGCCTTGCAGGGATTGTCCTTTTCGAAGAAAACCGTGGTAGCTGTAGACAAGCTGGGGTCAGGTCACAGCTGGAGGCAACAGGAAGTTTTGTGTTTATTTCCAGTTTAAAACGTAGTTTAAAAAAGCCGCAGCAGTATGACGCCATATGGAGGTGGGCTCGTTGCTCAGTCGTGTCTGACTCTTGGCAACCCCATGGGCTCGTAGCCTGCCAGACTTCTCTGTCTGTGGAATTCTCCAGGCAAAAATACTGGAGTGGGTTGCCACCTCCTTCTCTAGATGACACCATATAGCAGTTTCGAGAAACATCTGAAAATTTCTCCTAATTCGATCTCCCGCATTGAATTGCCCGTTTCTGTCTGGCATATATCATTCTGCTGTTATTAAGGTTCATGTGTATCCAGCGTCACCTTCACAGATTACAGTTCTGTGTCTTGCTTCTCTTTCTCAGTATTTCCTTGTAACAGTTTCATCAAGGTCATTTTGAAGGTTTCATAATCTCCCATCCAGAGGATGTGTCACAATCTCATGAGCCATTTTCTGGACGTTTGGGCTGCTTAGAGTTTTTTCCACAAGTGTAAGTGATGCTACAATGAGGTTCTTCTTGCACATAAATCTTTTTATTTCTTTTGGATTATTTCTGTTGGATAAATTCCCAGAGGAGCCATTAATGGGTCAGAGGCTTGGAACATTCTTATGACTCTCAAAACATATAGCAACTGCTGTCTTAGGAAGAGCAGGGTGGGGCTCTGCCTCTCCGCTGGGGAGACCAAGCCATATCTCTCTGCTCTGGGCCCATGAGACTGCCCTGCATGGCCCCTGTCCTGTCCACGCCTGCACCCCCTGGGAGACCCACCTGCCAAGTGCACGTGGGTCCCAGCTTCTCCCTCCTCCAAGGACGTAGAGGAAATGTTGGAGTTTTACCTGGACTCTGAGAGTGACTGTCAAGAACCTGCTATGTGTGTGTGAGGATTTATCAGAAAGATCCATTGTTAGCATCACACAGTCTTAAAAGAGGCCAGGACCCAGGAACGGGTTTAGAATCTCTGAAGTGTAAGGGCAAACAAGGTCAGCAGCAGCAAAGATGCTGGTAAAGTGGGTATAAGTGAGGAGCGGGGTGAACACACCTGGCCAGGGGCTGGGGGCTCTGCGGAGGTGGCGGGTCGGTGAGGAAGGGTGTTCGAGAAAGAGTGACACCAGAGCAGAGGGCAGGAAGGCATGCAGAGAAAAGCAGATGGTGTCCAGCTTGTCTACTGGGAGGGGCCACTAGGGAAGTCAGGGGGAGTCGGGCCGTGAGAGCAAGTGGGTCACGTGGAGGAGGCCTTGGGGCCGCAGAGAACACTGTGGGAGCCATCCAGGGGTGTGAAATCAGATGTGGAAGGCGGTGGGGGGAGGAGGAGAGCAGAGCCTGGCCGGCACGAAAGTCCTGGGGTTGTGACGTGGGCCTAGCCCCTCCTTCACTGCCCACTCAGCCACTTTCCTGCTCCTGTCCTCCACCTTCTAGAATGTTCTTTCCTGTCAAGTCCCTTTCCTGCATTTTTTCTCATCTGACAAATTGTCCCTTCTTCTGTGTACACTATGCCTACTTCTTATTTAAGACCTGTTTTATCAGAGTGACTTAAGGTAGACCCTGCCCTGGAATTCTCCAGGCAGGAATACTGGAGTGGGTTGGCATGCCCTCCTCCAGGGGATCTTCCTGACCCAGGGATCAAACTCACGTCTCTTATGTCTCCTGCATTGGCAGGCAGGTTCTTTACCACCACTGCCACCTGGGAGGCCCCCATCAGACTCTACCTTAAAGTAGACTCTGCCTGCTTAATCGTTTCTGGTCCACCATGAGGTTGCCTCACACGGCCCACGAAGATCTGTAGCCGTAATTTACAACACAGCCGCTTTCTTATTATTTGACAATTTGACGTTGAATGATGATCTGCTTTCAGAACTCATCTGTTCTCTTGCAAAAAGCTACAGAAGCATATGATGCAAAAAGTGACAGTCCCCCCTGTGGCACTCCCCAGAGATAAGCCCCTGACCTCCTCGCCCTGTTGTCTTTGAGGCACCCGGATGTGGGGCATCAGCTTTGTGTTTCAGCTGCTGCCTTTGTCCGGCCCTGGTTGACAGTCCTAGAGCCCAGACTGTGCTAGGAGCGGCCACTACACAGGACTAGATTGTGTCTTGATGTCCCCAAGGTTCCCAGGGAGCCCAGAGTCTTTTTTTGGAGGAGAGTTTGATGCAGAGTCCGAGGGTGTGGGAGAGGCCTGACCGTGTGGGCAGGGGCCGCAGAGTTTGCAGTAGACGGGCAGCACCATGCTGGACTTTCTTGATCCTTGGTGTCCTGTGGTCCGTCTCCACCCTTCCCAGCCTGGCATGTCCTCCTCAGCCCCTCATACACCTGCTCATTCCTTGTATTACTGTGCACCCCGCATGCATATGTCAGGGGGAGAAAAAGGCTGAGACGAGCGTGGAAGGCAGGATCCTTCTTTGTGTCCCCTCATCATGATGCCTGGACCAGACAGAGCTCACAGGCCCGGCTGAGGGACAGAAGGTCTCCTGCTGACCTGAAAACCCCCTGGAGCTTGTCATCTGTAAGCCTGTGGTCAGCTTGGAAGGCTGGGGCAAGTGTAGACCTTGACTTTCTGGGACACTTTGTCTCAGTGCCTTAGTGACACTTCACGTCAAGTGACACAAGAGAAGCTAAGGCATAAGGATACTTGCTGTGTGCAGACACCGTTCTAAGGGCTTCGTGGTAACGAGTCACTCAGTCTCTCCATGGGTTTCTGAGCCCCATCAGTGCTCTGAAGATGCTCAGGTCTCAACACTCAGCCTGTTCAGGGCAGGAACTGACCTGTCCTGGGCCTCCAGCTGCTTCCCAGGGTGGGGTCTGCCCTGCCAGGTCTCCAGGGAAGGTCACCTGGTTCCTGGCCCACGTCTGTGACCAGGATTGGGGCATTTCTTCCCAGAGTGTCCACACCGGCCCTGCCCTTCCCGCTCACCCTCTCTTCCCCCACAGGAGAACCTTATGCTCTCCATCCTGCCCAAGCACGTGGCCGACGAGATGCTGAAGGACATGAAGAAGGACGAGAGCCAGAAGGACCAGCAGCAGTTCAACACCATGTACATGTACCGCCATGAGAACGTCAGGTGCGCGGGCCCCGGGCCTGGGTTCCGAGCACTGGATGGGGCCTTCAGGGGGTCGAATGAGGACTGTGGACTTCGAGAGTCTTCCTGGAAACATGCACCCCCTCCCCACAGTATGAACCTCAGCCCCTGCAGGAGCTGCCTTGCTGCCAGATGTTGGGGGCTGAGATGGGCTGTATGGTCCAGACCCGTCATTGTACATACACCACAGACAAGCTAAGCTAGAGGCCAGAGCCCTGAATGCGCCCTGGATGTGCCAGGCTCTCACCACTTAGGGGCCTGAGCGAGGACCTGGCTGCCTGGGGGCTGGAGTGGGAGCTGGGGGTGATTAGCACGGAGCCCTGCTTGCTATCCGCGTCCTCACTGCTGAGCCTTCCTCCGCTCCAGCATCCTCTTTGCTGATATCGTGGGCTTCACCCAGCTGTCCTCAGCCTGCAGTGCCCAGGAGCTTGTGAAGCTGCTCAATGAGCTCTTTGCCCGCTTTGACAAGCTGGCGGCTGTAAGTACCCTGCCCCCCAGCTGGCTTTCCACAGTGGGGGGTGGGGGGCGGGGGGCACCCACGTGGCCTGGGCCTGCCCCTCCCCCTCCTCCCTGGCTCCCACGACTTCCTCCCACCCAGCCTTCCCCAGTGGTCTTTGCCTCTCGCCCCTCCTCACTGAGGAGGGGGTGCCTCGGGACCCCAGTCCACACCCCGCCCTTTCAGAAATACCACCAGCTGCGGATTAAGATCCTGGGCGACTGCTACTACTGCATCTGCGGGCTGCCTGACTACCGGGAGGACCACGCCGTCTGCTCCATCCTCATGGGGCTTGCCATGGTGGAGGCCATCTCGTAAGTGGGCGCCGCTGGCGGGGGATGGGGGGCTCCCAGAGTATGGGTCCCGGCCCCTTGGGGAAGCACACCTTCCGACCTGGCATGTTTTGGTGGGCCCTGTGCAACCCAGGCCCCCTAGGAGGGTCCCTCAGGGTGTGACGTGGGTGCAGCCTCCGACCGAGGCTTTCCCGGCCTCAGGCCATGCTCTTTGTTCTGCTAGGCGGTGCCCTCATCGTGAAATGCCTCCACCTCACATTTTCTTTACTTTCCTCCCAAGTGTCCCCCCATCTCTTCTCCCTGTGTTTCCTCATCATGACCCCCGCCCTTATCTCTGGACAGATAAGTTCAGAGACCCCCATGCCTATCTTTTGAACCAGGAAGTCCAAGTGCAGCAGAGGAGGGACCACTGAGGTCACAAGGTGTTTGGGCAGCAGAGCCGGGCCCGGAACCCTGGTCTCTGAGCTCAGAGCTCTGGCTCCTGCCTTGAGGCCGGGAGCCTTGAGGGCAGTGAGCTCTGTGCCCCCAGGATCTTTTCCGCTGCGGTCTCTGCACCCTGAGCTTGGAGATGCCTGGGGGATGCTCCTGGCTGTCCCCTCAAGGCCTCTGGGGGGCCCTGGGTGGCATCAGTCCCCCAAAAGCACCTTGCTGAGTCTGGGAATTGAGTGTGTGCCCAAGGGGGTGGTTTTGCATTGTTAGAGCATCCTCCTCTAGGACTGGCTGGAGAGAAGCCGGGACTGCCTTTCCCTGGAGACCATGGTTCAGGTTTTAGAGATTCACTTACACTCCCATCACGGTTGGGCAAAATTCTGAAGTTCACGTGTGTCTCCTCTTGGAGGTCTCAGGCTGGGGGGTGGTCCCCTTCACGCACACACACCTAGCACAGGGCCTGCACATAGTAGGCACTCGGTGATGTCAGCTGCATGGATGAGGGCAGTCGGAGGTCGCTCGGGGGCAGAGGGTCTCTGCTGTTTCCGGCCCCCTGTCTCCCCTCAAATCACACACAGGTTGTTGAATGTAGGCTCAAGCCGCTGCCTGCTGTAACCCCAGCAGTGGGTGACTCAGACGTGGGCAGAAAGCAGGGGGTGCGGCTGGTAGCGGCTGTGGAGGGGTTGGCCACCTGGCTGGGCGCAGGCTCAACCCGCCTTTGTTTGTGTGGGTACCTGGCAGGTATGTGCGGGAGAAGACGAAGACTGGGGTGGACATGCGAGTGGGGGTGCACACAGGTACCGTGCTGGGGGGCGTCCTCGGCCAGAAACGCTGGCAGTACGATGTGTGGTCCACCGACGTCACCGTGGCCAACAAGATGGAGGCTGGCGGCATCCCTGGGTGAGCGCATGTTCCTTCCCAGGGTGGGGACGGGCATAGGGGCTGAGGGAGGGGGCCGTCCCAGCCATCCCTCGGGGCTGTGGTCTAGACGAGGGACGAGGGACCTTGGAGCACCAGGCCTCTGCACCCAGGAGCAGCTCCTCCTCCTGGGCCCTGCAGGAGCCTGTCCAACCTCCCCTTTACTTGCCATGGGGCTGCTGGGCTCCGAAGTCCCCGTAGCTCCTGTAGGGCGCAGGTCTCAGTGGAGGGCGTTATTAGCTGTGAGGGTCTCCTGACAGGCCCTGAAGCACCTGCACATCTCACTGAGCTCTTTACAGACTCGGTCAGGGTTGGCAGGGCAGGCCCTGTCCTCAGGATGGACAGGGATGTGGCAAAAACTTCCCAGCCTGGGTCCAGGGGGCTTCCCTCGGACACAGTCACAATTCTCTCCCTCAAAGTGGCTCCCTAGACATGGGTTACTACCCCTTGACAGCTGGTGGTACAGCTGAGACTCACACTGGGTGGATACTAATCAGACTTTATGACCTTCGTGTTCAGAGCAGACTTCAGTTCCTTATCTCATCTGATACCCTCAGCCGCCTGGGAGGACAGACCGTCTCACGGACTGACCGCTGAGGCCCAGAGAGGGGGACGTGCGGGGCTGCCCACACAGCCAGCTAGTGGCAAGACTCGCTGGGCACTGCTGTGTCCCGGGGGCAGCGGGCAGGGTGGGGGCTGCCTGGCCTGTGCTCAGGGCCCCTCTCACCGGAACCCAGGCGCGTGCACATCTCCCAGAGCACCATGGACTGCCTGAAAGGAGAGTTCGACGTGGAGCCGGGTGAGGGGGGCAGTCGCTGTGATTACCTGGAAGAGAAGGGCATCGAGACCTACCTCATCATCGCTTCCAAGCCAGAGGTGAAGAAGACAGCTGCCCAAAACGGCCTTAACGGCTCGGTGAGTCCTCCGCCCACCCCCCAGGCCTAGAGATGAGATTGTAGAAGAGTTGGCAGGACCGTGAGAGGTCCTCTCAGTGCAGTGTTAGAGCAAAGGGCAGTACAAGGTATTTTGTGCCAAGGGTAAAGTCTGAGCAACAGGAAATGCTCTAAAGAACTCAGAAAAAGTAGAAAGCTGTCCTGCAGAAAATTAGGAAATGGCAGGGTGGAAAGTGGAGCCCCAGGAAATGACACTTGACCCGGTCACAGAATTCTTGAGTCTTCATATTTAATGAGTGCTACACACAGAACTTCAATATATTCCCCAGAACAAACAAAAAGTCTTCTTCTAAGCAATTCTGTAAGATGCTAACTGACAATCATTTGAGAAATCAGTGACCTTTGTGAAGTGATGGAACATTTAGTTTCTGGCCAAAAAAAAGTTTTTAGTGAATTTTAAAATGTTACTCCTTAAAAAAAAATTACCCACAAATTTGCTTGTCCTAGGGACCACCTTGAAGTCACAGAGCAGCAGTCAAATGTGTCTTTGTGACAGCCACACACATTCCTGTTCGCTCTAATCTTGTGTTTTCTTATTCAGTCAACCCTTGCATGGTGCATCATGTGAGTCAGGAGTTGTTTGTGGCACCTGACACCCCCGAGAGGGTTATGGGTGGGGTCTTGGCTTGGCAGCAGCATCTTTATAAAGCTGTTTTTCATTATTCAGTTTTCCAATTAGAGAAAAGTTGAGTTCATGGATGTGTAACTTGAAACACTGGCACAGAGGCTCCGGGTGAGTAGAGTGGGGTCTGAGTTGTTGGGCCCCAGGACCCGGATGCCACCATGCAGGAAGGAAGCACAGGCGACAGCATCCCATGGGCGGGAGTTAGACTTCTTCCCAAATGCTCCAACCAGACAAACGAGCTGACCCATTCCTCATGGAATCATGGGCGCTGTTCCCTTCAAAACTTGTACTGACATTTTGAGGCAATCTAGGTTTTCAGTGTTTTGTAAAGTTGACTTTCAGCTGTTTCTTAGATGCCCCTACCTGAAAAATATAAATGTCTCAAAGTGGAAAAGCTGGGTTAAAGGTTCTGCACAATGTAAGTTTAACCCACGTCCCCACCTCCTGCCACCCTCCCTGGGCCCTTGCCGGTCTTTGACTCACTTTTTTCTTCATTCATCTGAAAGATGAAGCCAGGATATCTCACTGTTTTAATTGCATTTCTTCAGTTATTAGTATGACTGGACACTTTCCACATGGTCGTCAGCCTGGGGCTTCTCTTCTGTGAACAGCATGTTCGTATCTAACCTTTGAGGAGTTTCTGCACCTTTGATTTGTAGACTTTGTTGTTTATGAGATGAACCCTCTGTCACACGATGCTCGTCAGATCTGTGTCAGGCATCTGCTTTGTGCCCAGCACCGTGGTGCATCTCTCTCAGAGAACGTAAGATGCTGGCCTGCTGTAGATCGTATCCGCTAGTTGTTTTCTCTACCAGGCGCTGCAGGAACTGTCAGCCCCCAGTGGGTGTTAACTGTGCTGACAGCTTAGCACAGTTATCATAAGCCTTTGTGATTAGCTCAATGGGAGTTCAGAACTTCTCCTGCTCCAGATGTGCTCTGAGAAGGCTGAGCTAGCAGATCACCAAACCTGCTCAGCAGGGAGTGAGTTGGAAGCAGTCAAGCACGGACAAGATAGAGGAGGTGACACACGGGCCACGTGTGAGTGGTGACAGGGAGCAGAAGGGACAGAGGTGACAGGGCTTCTCTGGGCCTCACGGGAGCAGACACCATTCCATCTGCAGTGACCTCTCCCCGTGGTTTAGCTGAACAGAGTGATGAGGAGGAGAGTGTGAGGAGAGTTATCACAACGAATCCTTCCCAAGTGTTGGAAAGACGTCTCCTGTCTCTATGGACCTTGTTGCCAGTCTCATTTAGTTGTCCTGAATGCCATCGCCAACAGCTCCCAGATTGTGGTCTCAGCCCCACTGGCATCCCTGCGCTAAACTTCCAGCCACGGGTGAATCTCCATCTGTGTGTGTGTGTGCATGCGTGCTCAGTCATGTCTGACTCTTTGCGACCCCATGGACTGTAGCCTGCTAGGCTCCTCTGTCCATAGGATTCTCTAGGCAAGAATATTGGAGTAGGCAGAGCCATTTCCTCCCCCAGGAGATCTGCCCAGCCCAGGGATTGAACCTGCATTTCATGTGTCTCCTGCATTGACAGGCAGGTGTTTTTCATCATTGCGCCACCTGGGAAGCCCACTGGTCCAAAGCCGAGCTCCCAAACCTCTCTCCACCCTAGAACCCACTCTTCCTTGGTCTTCCCAATCCCGATCAGTGGCAACTCCCTTCTTTTAACTGCTCAGCCCCAAATCTTTGAAGACACCCTTGCCCACAAGCCCCTTCTTGCACGGTGTACCTCTAGGCCCCTCTTCTCACCCCTGGCAGCCACGTCCCACCTGCACCACGGTCGTCTCCTGCTTGTGTCAGCGTGGTGGTCCCCCAACTTCTCACCCTGCTCCTGCCCTCGCCCCACTGCCCTGTCTGCTCACAGCTGCCAGAGCGGTCCTGCAGGGATGTTGGGTGAATCATGTCACCACCCCCTGGCTCAGCATCTTCCTTTGGTCCCCGTCTCACTCAGAGGAAAAGCCAAAGTCCCCTGAGGAACTTTGATCCAGGAACCCCATCCAGCAGGTCCTCACCTTTCACTCACTTGCTCGACTGGGGCAGCGCGGGCCTCCTGGCTGCTGCTCGGACCCCCCGGGTGCACGCCCACTCCGGGTGCATGCCCACTCCAGGCTTCCTGCTCCCCAGAACCTGAGAGCTGCATAATGTACTCTTTCACGTGTTTACGGAAATGTTATCCTCACAGTGACCCCTCCCCAGCCTCCCCTTTACAGCCACCTCTCCGGGAACCCCTGTGTCCCTTGCCTCCCCTGCCTCTCCAGGCCCTGGTCCCAGACTTCCTGTAACCATTTATTCTTTGTTTCACTGCTGCCTGCCTCCCCACTAGAAGGTGGGATCCCAGGTCAGGACATTGTGCCTGTGTCCCCAGAAGTTACAACAGTTCCTGTCACACAGTAGCTACTCGATAAACACTCAGTAAATGAATGAGTGGACTGTGTTCCTGTGTAGAGGATCTCATTTATTCTGTCAAGGAAAAGTACTAATCCCTGGGGAAACTGGTTTATGGAATTTATTCAGACATTTGGAAGGCGTTTGACCGGGCTCTCTACCCCAAGCATGACCCCTGTGAGGCTCTATGTCCCTGAGTTACCTAGAAATAGGAGTTGGAACAATAGGATCTTTCTCTGCTTGGAAAAGGTTTAATGCTAGAAATTTAATACTAGAAAATTACAGCATTCTAAAGTGGATGTTCTGGAGGAGGAAACGAATAGTGAGATTTCTAAAGCTATGAGGCCTCTGAACTCTAGTGAGGAGATTCCAAACCAGAGAGTAGACCAGCCCCTTGCCTGGGTGGGCAGCTGGCAGTGCCTGGGGGCCCCTGATGGCCCCTCCCTTCTGCTGCAGGCCCTGCTGAACGGAGCGCCGCCTTCCTCAAAGCCCAGCTCCCCTGCCCTCATTGAGACCAAGGAGTCCAACGGGAGCATTCACACCAGCAGCTCTGTATCTGAGGAGCCCGAGGAGCAAGATGCCCAGGTATGGGTGGGGCTGAGCCCCGGGATGTGGGCGGAGATGGGGAGGCAGAAGGTGAAGAGTCCTGAGCTGAAGGGCAGGCCTGGCCCCTAGCTGGGCTCCATCCTTGGAACTGCATAACCTGGGGCTGGTCACCCCCCACCTGGTCTCACTGGCCCCTCTTCAGTTACTGGGGATGGAGTGGCTAAGGTCAGAGGACATGCCCACTGCCACAGCCTGGTCCAGCTCCGATGTCCCTAACTCTGTAGGTCTGAGGGCACAAGGACACCAGTGGACACTGCTCCAGGATCGGACCGTTTTGGAAGTGGGCCTTCAGGGCTGTGCCCACCTCTCTAGCTAGGTCCAAACCCCACAAGTCCTGTGCTCAGATGGAGGGTTTCCAAAGGAATCAACAGGCTGTCCCCCTGAGATCAGGGCCCACTTTGGGAGTTCAGGATCCTGTCCAGGATCCGTCCATTACTGAAGAGCTTCCTCAGTACCTCCACTGACAGAGGCAAGTGCTGAGATGGGTCTCGGCCCTGCAGAGGCTGCCGTGAGCTGGTCAGCCTCACCGCTGCTCTCTGCTGCCCTGTGCCTGTAGACCAGGAGATGGAGGACAAGAGGGTGGATGGGGCTGAAGAGAAACTGGGTTTTCTTGAGCACCACAATGCTCAGTAACTCTTCCTTGTTGTGATTTTCTTGATAGAAAGTGGAATACCAATGCAGTGTAATTCACTAACAAGGACACAAAGGCTTAATTAGCAGACTGTGACTTCTGTCCTCACGATTAGCCAGTGTCGCATTGCTCTTAGATATGCTTCAGGGACAGAGGTTCCTGGTGCTGGAAAAGAGCATCCGTGTTGTGTTAAAGAGAAGGAATTGGGGCTGGAGGAGCGTGGATTATATGGGTCAGACTCCACCCGAGGCATGCCTGAGCTCCAGCCCGGGGCATCTTGGTTCTGGCTTCTGGATAGACTCTTGGACCCACCCAGACAGCCAAGGAGCCCAGTCCCAGTTGTCGTTTGGACGGATGGCTGTGTAGTCATGGTCTGGAGTCATGTGTCTGGAGCTGACGCTTTTCCTTTGTAACCAGGAATAAAAATGGTAGTGGGGACCCCAGCCCCACCACCCCACTAGCAGTAAGATTGTTGGTTTCTCTGCATTGCTTTCCCCCTCAGATCTTCCTCCCCTCAGAGGAGCCAGATCTGAGCTCTTTTAAGAGCTCTCTTAAGCCCGAGGGCTAGGGGTCTTTTACATCCCTGAGAATGCCGATGCATACGGCTGTGTGACACCCCCATCCTCACAGCAGGAGGTGCTGGCACTGTGCTGCCCAGCAGCAATCTCTGACTCAAGGTCTCCTGCTCAGGAGCCCGGTGGCTGCTCCCCACACTACCATTAGGGGGCGGTCACTGCAGAGCTCCTGTTAGGGGCACGGGGCCTGGGTGAGTTCAGGGAAAGCCGGAAGGCCTGAGGCTTTGGGTCCAGACCCAAGCAGGATGGAGCCACGTGAGACCACTGGGAAGACTTTCCCCAGGAGATGGTTTTGAGAGCCATGGGGCGGTGCTCTGCGATCCCTCTGTTCCTCTTTCCCCTAACACTGCCATGTCTCCCCAACCTCTCCCCACTCCATCCCACCTGCCCCCCCAACTCTGCTGCCCTGCCTTGCAGGCCGACAACCCCTCGTTCCCCAACCCTCGCCGGAGGCTGCGCCTTCAGGACCTGGCTGATCGCGTGGTGGATGCCTCTGAGGACGAGCATGAGCTCAACCAGCTACTCAACGAGGCGCTGCTCGAGCGAGAGTCTGCCCAGGTGTAAGCGGCCCTGTGGACACCCAGCCCCTTGGTCTTAACCTTGAGCGGCCCTGGCACGCAGTCCAGGAAGTTTAGTCTTCTTAAATGTGTCTCACGGGGCTTGTTTGCACTGCAGAGTGAAGAAGAGAAACACCTTCCTCCTGTCCATGCGGTTCATGGACCCTGAGATGGAAACCCGCTACTCAGTGGAGAAGGAGAAGCAAAGCGGGGCTGCCTTCAGCTGCTCCTGCGTTGTCCTGCTCTGCACGGCCGTGGTGGAGATCCTCATTGACCCCTGGTGCGGGGTGGGCAGGGCAGGCCCGACAGTTGGGAGGGCGGAAGGGGACGAGCTACCTAGGCTGGAGGCCTGAAGGGAGAAGGCCTCAGATGGAGCCTGACTCAGGGCCTCAGGCTGGGTTCCTTGCACTGCACCCCCAGAGCAGCCCAGGGAATGCTGGGTCTGTGCCCTGCACCCCCTTCCTTCTGTCTGCCCCTGGGTCTTGGAATAGAACTAGCGTCAAAGTGGAGCTCACACCAGGGCTGAGAAAGCTGAGGAAGGGAGGGGTTCAGGGGATGGAAATCTGGCTGGGTGGGCCTGAGTGGTGCTGGGACAAGAAGACGGGCTGGAGATGCTCTTCAACCTCAATCACCATGGCCCACCTGCTCCCTTTCTTGGCTCATCTTAGTAAAGACAGATTTCAGGCTCTGGGTGTAGACTTGTCTCCTCTCACAGCAGCAGGTCCTCCAGGGCAAGGCAAGGCAAGGCAAGGTGTTGTGGAATCCTTGCCCCAATCCTTGCTGAAGCCTGAACTGAAGGATGGCTGCCCCCTCCCTTGCTTTCTCCTTGTAGCCGATCAGCAGTTCGCTCCAGTTCAGGGATTCCTCACCAGGAGAGGTGTGGAGCCCTATTTTGATCACAGTTTGGGGAACTTAAAAGAGCCCTGGACTTGTCACATAGTCCTAGGTTTGGGGTGTGGCTTGTCGCCTATTTGTTCTATGACCTTGGGCACATCACTAAGGGCTCCTGGAGCATCAGTTTGCTCCCCTGTAAAGTAAAAGATCAGGATGCTGATGATCTGAAGATAATAATATCTGGCTAACTCAGAATTGTCCAGTTCAGTTCAGTTCAGTCGCTCAGTTGTGTCCGACTCTTTGTGACCCCATGAATCACAGCACGCCAGGCCGCCCCGTCCATCACCACCTCCCAGAGTTCACTCAGACTCACATCCATCGAGTCAGTGATGCCATCCAGCCATCTCATCTTCGGTCGTCCCCTTCTCCTCCTGCCCCCAATCCCTCCCAGCATCAGAGTCTTTTCCAATGAGTCAACTCTTTGCATGAGGTGGCCAAAGTACTGGAATTTCAGCTTTAGCATCCTTCCTTCCAAAGAAATCCCAGGGCTGATCTCCTTCAGAATGGACTGGTTGGATCTCCTTGCAGTTCAAGAGACTCTCAAGAGTCTTCTCCAACACCACAGTTCAAAAGCATCAATTATTCAGCGCTCAGCCTTCTTCACAGTCCAACTCTCACATCCATACATGACCACAGGAAAAACCATAGCCTTGACTAGACGGACCTTAGTCAGCAAAGTAATATCTCTGCTTTTGAATATGCTATCTAGGTTGGTCATAACTTTTCTTCCAAGGAGTAAGCATCTTTTAATTTCATGGCTGCAGTCACCGTCTGCAGTGATTTTGGAGCCCCCAAAAATAAAGTCTGACACTGTTTCCCCATCTATTTCCCATGAAGTGACGGGACCAGATGCCATGATCTTCGTTTTCTGAATGTTGAGCTTTAAGCCAACTTTTTCACTCTCTTCTTTCACTTTCATCAAGAGGCTTTTTAGTTCCTCTTCACTTTCTGCCATAAGGATGGTGTCATCTGCATATCTGAGGTTATTGATATTTCTCCTGGCAACCTGAGGACCAAATTCTTTCATTTACTCCACAAATATTTACTGTCTACTTCGCACCTAGGGCTAAGGAAGGTCTAGGGATGCAGTGAACACTGTCAGCTCAGCAGCCCTTGGCCGTAAGCTGCTCTGTTCCATGCTCTCCCTTTCCATCACAGTGACATGGCAGAAGGCTTGTTCCTAAGAATCCCTTCCCAGATTTCACTGGGCTCTACCCAGGGCATCTGTAAGTCTGCCCTTCTCTGGGAAATGCCTCTAAAGAACAGTTACAGCTGGGGATGGTTGCGTGTCCCCAGACCCTGCACACAGCTGTGTGGAGGGGAAATCACATGGAACTTTTAGGGTACAGGCTTGGCCTCACTTAGAGAGTCTGCCTTCTGTCTCCCTTCCTCTGCTCTCCTGGCCCTGGACCCAGCTCACTAAGCCCCCTGCCCATGCCCCACCCCCCAAGCCCCAGCCCCTGGGCCCTTCCTCACTGTGTTCTCTCTCTCACAGGCTCATGACAAACTATGTGACCTTTGTGGTTGGGGAGGCTCTGCTCCTGATCCTGACGATCTGCTCGCTGGCTGCCATCTTTCCACGGGTAAGAAGCGCATCTCCTCCTGGCTCAGAGCCTTCTGGAAGTGAGGATCACTCCCGGTGAGAGCCAGTGCTGATGGAGCTGTGCGCTGTCAGGTCCTGACAAGTAGACGACTCCTGTTGCGATGGTTCAGCACCATCCATTCATTTATGACAGACTCCTTCACTATTGGCTCTGCACCCACTTTGGTCCAGGCCCTTGAGCATGCGAGGGTGAGAGAGCCTGTATCAAGATAAATGGGAACCTGTGTTGAAAAGCAGAAGAGGACTGGCTGGAAGGTGAACTGGCTCCAATTGCAAAGGACCCAAAGCCAGACACAAGGGATTAAGACTTTCTCCTATAAGCAGTGGGTGCCAGGCAGAGGTTTTGATCAGAATGACAAGGGAAAAGCAGCATTTTAGGAAGTTTAATCTGACAGTAACTCACAAGTAACTTGGGGGTTTTAGGCACACTGACCCAGGGAAGGCAGGAGGGGCCAGGCAAAGTCAGCCGGCCCTGAAAACTCCTGACCTGGCTTCACCACCCAGAGGCCAGGAGTGGACTGCTGCTGGAGGGCCACCCACAGGCTCCGCTGATCCCCAAGCAGCTCTGGGAAGGGCCCTGACACCTGGGCCACGGTGTGTCACCCACACCTTCAGCAGCACTGGTAGGCTGAGCTGGGACCCATGTGCCTTCTCAGTTCTGCCACAGTTGGGTTTTGGTTGATGCACGTACACAGCACTGCTTCCCAGGTTCCCAGGAAGTGTGGGAGCAAGCTGAGTGATTAGCAGCCTTGTTTACAGAGGAGAAAGCTGTCAAGGCTCAAGGCCCTTGAAATTCCATGCTTGTAGGCCTTTCCTAAGAAGCTCGTGGCCTTCTCTACTTGGATCGACCGGACACGCTGGGCCAGGAACACCTGGGCCATGCTGGCCATCTTCATTCTTGTCATGGCAAACGTGGTGGACATGGTGAGCCCCCACTGTCCTGCTGAAGGGACGCCCCGCTCTCACAGGAGGGCTCTGAATTGACCTGCATGAGCAGTTGCCAGCCCATCCTGTCCCCCCAGCTATCCACACTGGATGCTAGACACAGGTTTGAGTGGCACTTGGGTTCCTAACTGATCATCCCGATCAGTGGGGTCATCTCCCCAGGTTACCTTCCAGACTGCCTCTCTCCCCCGCCCAGCTCCTTGCTCTCCCCACCTCCAGGAGCCCAGCTCCAGGACCTGTGCTGGGGGCTTTACGTAGGTTGGTTCATTTAATCCGTATAATCCCAAGAGGTCAGTATCATCTGTCGTGTGAAAAAATGCTGCTCAGAGAAGTCAAGTCTGTTTTAGGTCACAGCCAGCTAGCAACCCAGTGGAGAACTGAAGCAGTTCTGAACCCCTGTCCTGTCTTTCCATCCTCCATGTCTCACTACTCAGGGGCCCTGTACTCTAAGCTTTCTGCGTGTCTTAAATGTCCCCGAGTGAGGCTAGTGTCAGGCGTCCAGCAGGACAAGGGAGGTAAGCCTGCTCCCCAAGAGGAGCGCTCCTGTTGGGCCTCCGTCCATCTGAGCGAGGCCAGCCTTCTGGAGCTGGGTCACACTGGGGGCAGCTCCTCAGTGAGCCCGGGAGGCTGGCGGCAGGTTCACACCCCTGCTGGCTCCGATGGTACAGAATCCGCCTGCAACGCGGGGGAACTGGGAAGATCCCCTGGAGGAGCACATGGCAATCCACTCGTGTTCTTGCCTGGAGCGTCTCCATGGACAGGCGAACCTGGTGGGCTACAGTCCATGGGGTCGCCAAGAGTCGGACTGAGCGACTGAGCTCGTGAGCTCTGCTCTCCTCAGTTCCTGCAGGTTCCGTGAAGGGGCAGAGGGACAGCTGTGGGCAGCCACCAGCCAGTTATCGAGCACTGGGTGCTTAAAGCTGTCACTGGTATTCTCTCGCCAGGCCTCACAGCTTCCTCCAATGTTGGTAGCACTAGGTGCACTCTCTTAAGAGTGCTATTTTTAAAAAATATAACCGTATTTGCGTTGTTCTCTTTAACACTGAAGCACAGGAGAAAACTCAGCATGGAGACTTATTCTGGCAGCATATAGGTGAGAAGCCCTAGGCCATTCAATCTAAGTTCAACAGGAATGGGGTTCAGAGCCCTGACATGCCCACAGGTAGCTGGTGCCCACAGTTCAGGGAAGAGAGGGGCCAGGTCTCCTGCATGTCAGGAACCCTCGGAACCTGATGTCTGGGTCTGGGGACCGCTATCCAGCAGGGTCGTGGACACTGGCAGTACAGCAGGAGGTCTGGTCACCAGGGGAGGGGTGAAAATCTGGCTAAGAGTAAGACTTTCCCCATGCTAGAGTCACATGCTGAGGGCTTTCCCAAAGCCAGATAAAAGCCAGGGGCTGAAAGTGAAGAAAAGTAGGTCTGATTTGGTTTATGGATGCACTTTCCATTGACCACATCTGCCCAGCAGCGGGACTGGCAATCAGATTCCAGAAAGGAGTCTGAGTGGCAACTGGCTGCCCTCACAGTGAACCGTGAGGTGGCTGACTGGCTGGCCCATGGCTCCTCCGGGGCAACAGTGTGATGTGGGCAAGAGCATCTTGGGCCTGAAACCTAAACCCCAGATTCCTAGTCTGGTTTTACCACCTGCTAATTTCGCTACTTTGGCCAAGAGTGGCCCGTCTGTTTTATATGATCGTGTGTGTGCTGTGTACTAGGTTGCTTCAGTCGTGTCTGACTTTGTACGACCCCATAGACTATAGCCCTCCAGGCTCCTCTGTCCATGGGATTCTCCAGGCAAGAATGCTGGAGTGGATTGCCCTTCCCTTCTCCAGGGGATCTTCCTGACTCAGGAAGATCAAACTGGCATCTCTTATGTCTAATCTGCATTGGCAGGCACGTTCTTTACCACTAGAGCCAGCTGGGAAGCCCCTTAAATGATGGTACCAGTACTCAGACTACACAAAACAGTTTTCATGATCATCAGAGATGATGCTAAAGCTCTTAGCAGGAGTTACTGACTTTCGCATTACTGTCCCCTGGTACTTTCCCTTCTTGCTCGGGGTTTCTGAGGGAAGTGGCAGCTGCCACGGCCCAGCCTTTTCTTACCAGTGTCTGCTGTCCCCTTGCACCCCACGCTCTCCTCACCCACTCACGGTCCTGGCCTCCAGCTCAGCTGTCTCCAGTACTACACAGGCCCTACCAACGGCACCGCAGAGATGCAGGTGGAGGACGGCTGCGTGGAGAACCCCAAGTACTACAACTACGTGGCCGTGCTGTCCCTCATCGCTACCATCATGCTGGTGCAGGTCAGCCACATGGTCAAGCTCACACTCATGCTGCTCATCGCGGGGGCTGTGGCTGTCATCAACGTCTACGCCTGGCGCCCCATCTTTGATGACTACGACCACAAACGCTTCCAGCAACACAAGTAAGATGAAGCCTGTTTGGAGATCTGCATGATCTCCTTCCTCCCACCCACCTCCCCAGTCCCCACTTCAAGGTCATGGGCCTGCAGTGAGCTGGCCATCTGTCTCTAGGGCTAATCAAAGGCTTGTATGGGAATCAGGGTTCGTGGCTTCTCAGACTGGTTGGCTGTAATCCCAGGATGGATCCTGTCCCTTCTTGAGGACTGGAAGACCCAGGTCACCTCAGTGTTTGGCTGGGTGCAAGTATGTGCTGTTATCTGTCCCGACAGCTTTCCGATGGTGGCCTTAGAGAAGATGCAGGTGTTTTCCAGCTCGGGGCTCAATGGCACTGACAGGTAAGAGTGTCTCCTTTCCCGTCCTGCCCTGCGTCTCCGGTCCCTTTCTTCAGGAGACAAAGTACAACAGTCCAAAGCCCCAGGGTCTCATCCTTCCAGAGGCACACTGTATGGGATGTTCAAGCTTGAAAAGTCAGCATGTTTCTGCGGGAGGCTGGAGCAGACTTTAGTGCTTATCTGGCCGCGCTGGCCTCTCCTGAGGTGAAGAGAATGCAGAGCGGTCTAGAGGGTGGAATAGAGAGCAGGCTGGAGAGGCAGAGAGAGGAGCAGCCATCTGGGTAACGGCTGCGGAACAGACCTCAGAAGCTGGAGGAAGGGGCCCTGTGGCATTCAGTCTAGAACACCTGGACTCCTTTCCTGCCACAGTGGTTCTCTGTGGGGCCTCGGCAGGCCAGTTTGCCTGAGTCTGTATCATCTCTTGAAGAGGTTATCAGCAGAATTCTTCAAGATCCCATCTTAGCTCTGAAGTTTTAGAATGTTATGATGCAGTGACTTGATTAGACTTTTAAATAAGTTAAAAAAAAAAAAAGATTACCTAACAGAGAAGATGGACAGAAGACTTGAATAGGCCTTTCACAGAAGAAGTCTAAATAGGAACTCATAAACTAAGGGCATTCAAGTAATCAGGGTCATGCAAATTAAGGCCACCAGGAAAGACTGTCACACACCAACCAGTTTGGCAAAAATTAAGAAGGCTGATAACATCATGGATTATGGTAACCCATACATTCCTTGTGGAAGTATAAATGGTACAACCAAAAAAAAAATGGTACAACCATTTAAGAAAACAATTTGGAGTTAATTAGTAAAGGTGAAAATAGACCTATGACTCAGTAACTCCACTGCTATGTATACACCTTAGAGAAATTAATGTACATGTTATTTGTCCCCAGATGTATGTACTAGAATGTCCACAGTTGCACTGTTCATAATAGCCACACGCGCGCAAACATCCAACTCAAAGGAGAGCCCCAATGAAATTAAGACTAAGTGGATATGTAAATTGTGGTATATGCATATAATACCAACTCAGCTCCACACAAAAATATGGCTGACAGTTATAAAAACGCATGGTGCAACTGTGTCCTCATCCCATCACTGAGATGTTAGTCTCTCCCTTCTCCAGATTCCTACATGGTTGAGGCTACTGCTGTGATCAGTCAGGTGATGTGGTGTTTAATAAACATCCAGGGAGCAGCTCTCAAGGCCTGACGTGGATTTCAAGTGCAGCCAGAACTGTCCAGGAGTTGGCTGGCAGTTAAGACAAAATCCCAGTGATTTCAGAAATTTTTACTGTCCAGTGGGCATCTGGACTTGATATGAAAGTGCTTAAGCTGCTGAGAAAGGTTTCTGGGGTGATAAGAAACAGCATAGCCACATTAGAGAGGATAAAAACTCCCTTGTCAGCAGAGGGCAGCATGGCGCACTTTCAACTGAATTCTGGGCCCCACAGGCTGCCCCTGGTGCCGTCTAAGTACTCGATGACAGTGATGATCTTCGTCATGATGCTGAGCTTTTACTACTTCTCCCGACACGTGAGTGCCTGCACACCCGCCCCTTCCACGCCGACTTCTCAGGGCCTCCTGAGAAGCAGCCCCAGGATCTAAGAACCCAACCTCCTGGGGAATGCCGTTTTCCTTACCCCACATGGCATGTGACCCTGGTCAGGCCACCGCCTCTGCCATTTCCTGGTCTCCCTCAGGAGTATCAATAGCAGAACAACAGTTCTTACCTCTTGCTCTGAGCTGCTGATGGAAGGCTGGGAGTGGGACATAAAGCCTGGATAAAATCTCTAATTTCCTAGGCCAGGGGCTCATGGATCTCCACTCATCCTGGCTCTGGGGGTCACGAACACACTGACTACAGAGCCAGAAAGGGAAAGAAGCTGGTGAAATTTTTGTTTGGTTAAAAGGAAAAAGAGGAAGAGGGAGGGGAAGTACCCACACAAGGGACTTACACTTCCCTATTAGCTCAGGAGCCACCCAGTGGCTTGTCAGAGAACTGCAGCCACCTCCAGGCACTTGGCGACTGGAGCCTGCTGGAAATGGGGACTTCTCTTCCCTGCGCTGAGATCCCCACTGCTGCCACCACCCACAAGGCCCATCTGTAGCTGAAATGAGGTCCCAGGAGGCCCCTCACATCCTCCTGTAACCACAGAGGCTGGGGTCATCACCCCAGGTGTATGGTGTGGCCTTTTTTGATGAATCATCTTTCTGGGGTTCATTTCCCCTCCTATCCAGCCATCTCCATCTTCCTTTCAGTTTTTCCATGTTGGAACCCCCTCAAGTTCCCATTTCTCAACTTTTTTGTTTTTTGTTTTTTTTTTGGCTGCACTTTATGGGATCTTAGTTCCCCAATCAGGGACTGAACCCAGGGCCACAGCAGTGAAAGCACCTGGTCCTAACCACTGGACCACCCGAGAACTCCCTCAAATGGCCAGCTTAGGGCACACACCTTGCCTGTGTCTATATCCATAGGTGGAAAAGCTGGCACGGACACTGTTCTTGTGGAAGATTGAGGTCCACGATCAGAAGGAACGTGTCTATGAGATGCGACGCTGGAATGAAGCCTTGGTCACCAACATGCTGCCTGAGCACGTGGCACGCCATTTCCTGGGGTCCAAGAAGAGAGATGAGGTGAGGCATGGCCCCATAGGGCTGGAGCCATAGGGCTGTCTTCTGGCTTTCTGCCTTCTTGTGACATGGCCTGGGGGCCCAGGTAGAGCTGGACCTACACAGCACCACAGTATCAGAAGCCAAAGAATCTCTTGCCATAATCTGTGAGGCCCGTTTCAGAAGACAAGGCCTTAGTGGAGTGCACCTTTCTGTCAACTTTGATTGTCCCGAGTGGTTCTCATGCCTCACTTCACAGCTTGCCACTGCCCTCTTTCCTAGAGCTGGGGCTGTTGGCAGGAACTAGCAAAGCTCTTTTTTTGGTTGTTTCCAAAGTTGCAATGAGCTTTCTAATAATTCAAAGTCAGGATAGTCTGGGAGACCTGTGTGTCCAAAAAGCTGAGTGCACGTCATGGGTGTGAAGGACGTTCATTTCTGTAGCATGCCATTCACTTAGACTGTCTTTGAGCACTTTGGCCCTGCCTCTCTTTAGGAGCTGTACAGCCAGTCTTATGATGAGATTGGAGTTATGTTTGCCTCCCTGCCCAATTTTGCCGACTTCTACACAGAGGAGAGCATCAATAATGGTGGCATTGAGTGTCTGCGCTTCCTCAATGAGATCATCTCAGATTTTGACTCTGTGAGTGACTATCCTGGCCCCTGCATCCTGCCACAAAGCCAGCCCTTCCAGACTGCAGCCCAAGAAATTTGGGAGTTACTTTGGCTGCTGTTTTCCCATAAAAACTCAAAACGCATGGCAGTTGTCTGGAAATGTTGGGTCCCAGGTGGGAGCCTTGGAAATCACCTGTAAGTTCATAGGATAAGGTCTGGCCAAAAGATTTTGAGGCCCCTCTGGTTCCTCTTATCCTCAAATTCAGATTCAGCAAACAATAATCAGGTATTAATAACTTGTGTACCAGGGGAAATGCTTTTACATACACGCTTAACACTTCCAAGACTGGCACTTTTATCCCTGTGTTAATATGGTAGAAACTGAGGCTCAGAAAATCAGGACATTGGCCCAGGATAACATGGCAGATGTTGGCTAAATGAAGCTTTTATAGGAAAACATCTCTCAGATGTTTCATGGGTTTGTTGTTTTAAAAAAAAAAAAAAAAAAGGGCAGATCTGTCATTTAGTTGGCTCATTCATCTCTCTTGACTGCTGACAATTCTCTCTTAACACTGGCCTCAGCTTCTGGACAATCCCAAGTTCCGGGTCATCACCAAGATCAAGACCATTGGTAGCACCTACATGGCAGCTTCAGGAGTCACCCCAGATGTCAACACCAATGGCTTTACCAGCTCCAACAAGGTAGCTAACCAGCAGTAGCTAGAGGAGATGGATGGGGCAAGAGAGAGGTAGCCCACATGTCATTGCTGGGAAACAGTGTAATGAAAGTAGCTGCCATTAAGTACTGTTGTTGTTGTGTGAAGGGGTCCCCTAAGACACACCAACTAGCACCATGCGGTACAAATGCAAAATGACTGTTACGTTCACATCTTCATTTTCTTTTCCATTATGGTTATTACAGGATATTGACTAGTTCCCTGTGCTATACAGTAGGACCTTGTTGTTTATCCAGTCTCTGTATAATAGTTTGCATCTGCTAATCCCAAACTCCTAACCATCCCTCCCCCACCCTACTTGGCAACAAGTCTGATCTCTGAGTCTGCTTCTGTCTCATAGAGTTCATCTGTGTAACATTTTAGATTCCACATAAAAGTGACATAGGGTATTTGTCTTTTGGACCTAGTGTAACAGTCTCTAGGTCCATTCATGTTGCTGCAAACGGCACTTTCTTTCTTCGCAGTGGAGTAGAATCCCACTGTACATATGAGCCACATCTCCATTCATTCATCTGTCATTGGACATTTGTTTCCACGTCTGCAGTTCAGTTGCTCAGTTGTGTCCTATTCTTTGAGACCCCATAGACTGCAGCATGCCAGGCTTCCCTGTCCATCACCAACTCCTGAAGCTTACTCAAACTTGTGTCCATTGAGTCGGTGATGCCATCCATCTCATCCTCTGTTGTCCCCTTCTCCCACCTTCAACCTTTCCCAGCATCAGGGTCTTTTCCAATAAGTCAGTTCTTTGCATCATGTGGCCAAAGTATTGGAGCTTCAGCATCAGTCCTTCCAATGAATATTTCCTTTAGTGCCGGGAGCCAGCGTGAGGAATTCCACCCGTGACAAGATCATGCAGCAAGAGCTCTGATGGCAAGGCTAATCAGACCTCAGGTTTTCCCCCTGGAATTTCCTGAGCATCCACCCCCCAAAAAATAAGAATCTGCCTGCTTTTCCACTCTTCTGACATTCCCTGGAAAAAGTCAATTCAGGGCTTTAGTCTTCTGCATTTGAAAGTGTTTCAATCCAAAAACCCCTCTGATGGCTTTCTAGCCTGCCTGCAGGACTTGTACAACTATGCATGTGATTGTTTGAGGCCTCCACAGGAAGCTTAAAACATCCTAGGAATGTAGGGGCTTCCGAAGAGTCAAAATCATTAGAATAGGACTGATTAAAAGTTTCATTTGAGTCAATACTTGCTGCCAAATTTTCATATCCTTTATTTTTAGATATAGTTGGTATATAGAAAAACAAGTAGTAGACCTGGTATTAGCAACATTAGATCTTGGAGTTAAGTACCTTCTTTGTTATAACCCACTGCACCTTTGTTCTATAGAGATGTAACTTTAGCGCTTTAAGGAGATGTAGATTAAAGAAAAACACTTCAGGGGAAACGAGATTAACATTCATTAAGAAAGAGAGCCAAAAAAGTGTTAAGCCTCCTGGCCAGAAGATAATGTAAATCACCTGAGACCTTTCGTATACAAAAAATATACAGAAAGAGTCAGGGCTGCGAATGCTACATAATTTTGTATTACCCATTGATCTCTATGTATAATCAAAAGTATAAAAGGCCTTGAAGGACAATAGAAGGAGAGCCAGTCGCTGGACTGGTTTCCCCCGTGTCTCCTCTTTACTCTAACTTCAGGCTGAATTCCCATCTGGGGCGTGGAGGCTCACTATGTCTACTTACTTCCCCTGGCTTTTAAGATCCATAAGAGAGAGAGCCCAAGGCAGGGCACTCTCCGATATTCAAACGGACTCCGGTGGCCTAACGTAGATGGTGCAAGCTCCTTGTCTGGAACTTTATTGGCTTTCCACGTAACCCAAGTTAATCACCCTCTTCTCTCCACTTAATTTTCTTACTACTTCTTCCTAATCTAATCTTACATCAATCAATCAATAAGTTTTTCTCACGCCAACGCCATCCACCCTTCGAATTCCCTGGATCCACCGGGGCTGGACCCTGGCACTTTAGGAAAATATTTAGGACTGATTTCCTTTAGGATGGACTGGTTGGATCTCTTTGCTGTCCAAGGGACTCTCAAGCGTCTTTTCCAATACCACCATTCAAAAGCATCAATTCTTCAGCACTCAGCTTTCTTTCACAGTCCAACTCTCACATCCACACATGACTACTTGGCTATTGTAAATAGTGCTGCAATGAACACTGGGGTGCATATATCATTAAAATTATAGTTTTCTCCAGATATATACCCAGGACTGCAGCATCACATGGTAACTCTTTTTGAGGCACCTCCGTACGGTTCCATAGTGGCTGTACCAATTTACATTCCTACCAACAGTGTAGGAGGGTTCTCTGCACATCCTCTCTAGCATCTGTTACCCGTAGACTTTTTACCAACAGCCATCTCCATTTTGTGGATGAGCTTAAAAAGACACGTCTAGGACGGTGTTTATAAGCTAGCTGAAGGCGCCCAGCTGGCCCTGGCATTCACAGCCACTCTCTGGTGCAGGAGGAGAAGTCAGACAAGGAGCGCTGGCAGCACCTGGCAGACCTGGCTGATTTTGCACTGGCCATGAAGGACACGCTCACCAACATCAATAACCAGTCCTTCAACAACTTCATGCTGCGCATTGGTAAGGCCTCTCAGTGCACCCTCTCCTGCTGTGCACCTCCTCCCCAAGCAGGGGACTCTACAAATCAGGGGAGGGGTCTTGGAAAGACTTGATGCACTTCGGGTGGGGAGGATCACACTTCTCGAGCTGAAGGGACCTTAAGGGTCTTTAGGTCAGTGATCAAACCAAAAATGTGATGCTCAGCCATTCCTGTCCCATGCTGTTTATGATGGCCTCCCTTCTGAGTCTGGCTGGGGCTTGAGTTTGTCTCTTTCCAGGGAATCTGTCACTTCAGTCCTGCCCGCTAGGATTAACGTCACCCATCACACACTTCTGGGGAGGGGTTCTCAATCCTGGGCAAGGTCACAGGGGACTTGAAGTACCAGGTGGGTGGCAAGAGAAACTGGCAACTTCTGCACTAAATTACTTAGCACAGCAGGGCAGCTGACATCTGCTGAGCACAGTGAGGATGAGACTTGATTTCTGTCCTCTGGGAACTCAAGAGTCAGGCTTGATGAAATCAGGTTATATAACCAGGAGCTTTGTGGCTGGAGTCAGGCGGAAATTGAGAAGAGTTGGTGGGTTCTGCGATGGGGCTGAGCTCAATTTTGTGCCTCCCCCTCAGGAATGAACAAAGGAGGGGTCCTGGCTGGGGTCATTGGAGCCCGGAAACCACACTATGACATCTGGGGCAACACAGTCAATGTAGCCAGCAGGATGGAGTCCACAGGGGTCATGGGCAACATCCAGGTAAGTCCAGGGGACAGAATCAGAACAGTACATGTGTTGCTGGGCACTGTGGCCTCTGTTCTGTGGGCCCAGAATGTTAAGCGGGTCGTGTTGCAGTCAAGAGCAAGAGTGGGATGAGCTTACTCAGTAGAAGGGAGGAAATATTTCAACTCTATTTGCAAAATGTAGGTTTAAGTTTTGGGTAAGAACATCCTGCCTGTTGGTGTGAACTAGCTGACATTTTGGGCCTCCAAGTGCTCCCCTCAAAACCACCTGATCTTTGTCACTGGGTCTGGCAGGAAAGCTCCACAAAAAAGGCAAAGAGGACAGAAAAGCAAGATACACGTTGCCAAACAAGGTGACCTATGGCTGACTTCCTAAGAGAGCAGGCAGGAAAGCTACCTTTAGGAGAGAGAAGAGCTGGGCAAACCCACCCCCAATCTGTGCCCAGACTGAAGGGGACAGGAGGGGAGCCCTGCTGGCCTGAGTATGGGAACTGTGCTGGGTGCTACCAAGCCCCTCAGCCCAGGCTCTCTCTCTAACCCCAGGCTCTCGGTTCTCCTCTACAGGTGGTGGAAGAAACCCAAGTCATCCTTCGAGAGTATGGCTTCCGCTTCGTGAGGAGAGGGCCCATCTTTGTGAAAGGGAAGGGGGAACTGCTAACCTTTTTCTTGAAGGGCCGAGACAAGCTGGCCACGTTCCCTAACGGCGCCTCAATCACACTGCCTCACCAGGTAGTAGACAACTCCTGAATGGCCTCCAGCCCTACGAGAATCCAAAGGGGAGGGAGAGTTTATTTTGGGGAATCAAAGAAAGGCTTCGGGAAAGGACATGTGACCAAGTCCCAACAACCCAGGCTGTTGAAGTGCACACTCACATAGATTTTAGGTTTAAAAAATCTCCTTCAGCCTTCATTTGTCCGTGAACGTGCAAGCTCTGAGGGTGGCCATACTATTCCTCAGTGTGCCTCTAGCTTACCCAGGGAGTAGGGCTCATAGTCATGGTACTGGAATGTTCCTTCCAGAGCCCTAGTTCTTACCAGCCCTGTTCCACCCAGAGAGGCCATGGCCACTGTGAGTAGGAAGGGCTGCCAGAGGTGGAACAAGGCTACTGCCTCTGTGCCTGGCTGGGAGCACAGGCGGAGAAGCTCTGCTTCAGATGAGGGCCGCTCGCTGGGACCACTTGCTCCGCAGCTAGAACCTGGAAGCAGTGCTTTTCACTCTGAAGACCTGCTTGTCTGTGGTCCGAGTTAGGTGAAATGGCTCTTGTCCTGATAATCTTGAAAGGTTCTTCTGGAACCCCAGTCACCTTAGTCATGGGAGCAGAAAGTGCAATATTTCCTTTTACCTGGTGGGCGGGAGGGAGGGAGGGAAAGGGATTTTATTTCTGAAAGAAAAATATATAAAAAGATCTTCTACATTTATATTTTTAACTTTCTGTTAAGAAAACACTCCAATATTGCCTTGCCTTTTGAGCTCTTGCTACAGTCGCCTTTGCTACTGCTTAAAGAGAGAATTTACAGGTATTGATAAAGAACAAGACTGTTTTATTAAAAGCTTTATTCAACTTGAATATGATCATTTGTGCCAATTCTGTTAACGGCCCTCATCTGAGAAGTGCTTTGCTCTCTCCCACATTCATTTGAAAAGACCCTGATGCTGGGAAAGATTGAGGGCAGGAGGAGAAGGGGATGACAGAGGATGAGATGGTTGGATGGTATCACCGACTCAATGGACATGGGTTTGGGTGGACCCTGGGAGTTGGTGATGGACAAGGAGGCCTGGTGTGCTGCGGTTCATGGGGTCGCAAAGAGTCGGACACGACTGAGCGACTGGACTGATCCTGATACACTGGTCCTTACCGTGTGCCGGGAAGGCAAGAACTTAAACTAACACCTCCCTCTCATTCTTAGGCTGCTTCCTTCTAGACGGTGGTCCAAGCTGGCTCGACCATCCCCCTGTGCTCCTCCCACAATTACCTGTGACACCCACACCTGCAGGTTGCTGCTTGGCCATCAGCTCTAGGACGAGACCGTTTTAGAATGAGGCCAGAATACAGCTCAGGGCTTTGGACAGTAAGGGTAGTGATGACTCCTATTTGTGACTTGGCAAGTGACAGGTTTTCACATCCATGCACTGGCCTTGCACATACTCCCAAGGCAGAACAAAAAAAGCCAGCAGAGCGGAGGCCATGGTTATGTGGAGAAGTGGTTCACTAACTGGACTAGGAGAGGATGAAGACAATTGCATGGCCAGGGCCTGGAGCTTACAGAAAAGGGAAGAGATAAAGGAGAGGGGTCCACTTCCTTTGAATGATCAAGGTATGAGTAGACTTCTGATCATGAGCTGACTCAATAAATTCAGTGCTCTCCCAACCTGTTTTAGGAAATGACATTAGATACATGCAACTCCAATTACTCTATCCGCAGTACTCACACCACATTCTTTGTAAATCAGTGGCTGAGCATATTCCACTCCAAACCAAAGATTAACCACACTTCTCTTCTTAACTATGATTCACGTCATATCATGAACCCTGAGAGTTCTAAGAACTTTCTTCTCAAAAGTCACAGACAGGAGAGTGAGACAAAGTTAGCTGAAGGTTTCATAAAAGCTACATAATTAAATGGTAATACTCCCTCTCTCACAAAATGCCTTCTGTAAAAAAATGTCATTTTCAGCTAAAATGTGTGATTAATATCTCAAAAAGAAGAGATGATTTTGAGCACTGGAGCAAGTGACCAGGCAATTTTGGAGACCTGTCGAAAAATGCCAGGGTCAATAGCCTGAAACTTGCCCTTGACCATCCTGATAAGGTGGGTGTCTGTTCTCACTCCAGGGATGGCCCCCAGGAAAGGAGTCTGAGCCTTTCAACAGTTTTCAGTTCCCAGGACCTTGCCCGCAAGTGTGGTCAGTACTTGTTTACTCACTTCTGATGTGTCCCCAAAGAAAATATTCTAGGAGACCAGGCTCATATCCAGCTTTTCTCCTTTTTTTGCAAATGAAGTAAACACCTGATGTAGGGGCTTCGTAAAAAACAGGTTTTCGTGGGCTGCTCGCTGTTCTTCCCACATTCTGGGTAATGCTTCTGTCCCTGAAAAAAAAAAAAAGACAGGATCTGTCAATCTCATAGCGCTAATATTTTGGGACCAATGGAGCATTTTTTTTTGTTTTTGGTCTGGAGCTGAGACAGCCTTGCCCCTTATTGGTCCAGTGAAATTTTGAGACCAGAAACACAGACTCTGCCCAGAGAAATCTAAAAACCTATGATGTGAAACCTGCCTCTAAAAACATTTTATCCTTTTTCTCGTTACTGTCCATTGTGTTGCGTTTAAGAACAAAAGTCTCAGCCATCACTGAAAAATTCCCATTCAGAGACTGGTCTCTGCAGAGCTAAGGGTATGCCGACTTGTCACATCTATTTAGCTTCACAGTGAAGCGAGTCTCAGCTTTCGCCACCACAGTGACCCTATGATGCAACCTCATCACCAGTCTAAGAGGGGTTTCCAATGAAAACAAATCATAACCTGGAAGAACTCTGGTGGTGGTGGACTGAGCAAAGGAGAAGAAAAAGTTGGATAATTATCTTTAATACTTAACAAAGAGGAGAGGAAAACTGACAGAAATAGGGCAGATATTCTTGGTATCTTGCTGACTGTATTTTTCTGTTCACAGTACAGAAACAGCAGATAGTATCTCAACAGGACCAGCTGATATAGTCTCACTATTTCACTGTTTCAATCACGTGAATAACACAGAGCATATTATAATTTCTTCCTGGAGGCATCCTTCCTCTTACCTTGAGAAGCAACAGTGACATCAGTTGGAAGGGTTGTGGTGAGGTCCTTATACAGCAGTCTAGCACAGAAGGGGAAGGACTGACCTTCCAGCTTCACTTTGTAAGTAAATGACAGCAAGTTGCACAATGAGTTTCTCTGCAAGGGCCCCACAAGAAAGGCTGCAAAGTCACTCTAATGGGGATGGGGATCAAAAGAGACACAAAGTATACGACAGTTACAGCTCCAAGGCAGTAAGTGGCTATGATGCATCAAACATGTCTGCCAAAAACAGGGCCCATTAATTAAATCTCAGAAATAAATGAAGGATAGAGAAAGGCCTGAAAAAAGGACAAATGACAGAGATGTATAAGATAATTAAGAGTTGGCAGCAGCCTAGAAGGCCTGTAAGAAGCACTTACTAAGTCAATGGCCAGAGGCTGGGGAGACAGTATTTCTGCTAAGAACTCAGGGGACGTCACACGTTTGGCTGAAATGCTTCATGTCTATATTCACATGTCAGTATCTAACTGATAACCAGAAGCTTCAGTCATTCCAAATGCACAGAGAAATGTTAAGAGTCACTTATTTCCTGCTTTCATTCATTTCCTTTTTTTTTCCCCCCCTTTTTACTGCAACCCTAGCTCAGTTACAACTCTAAGAATGTAAGGCTGAGCTTAGGTAAAGATGGACAGCTTTCCTCTATGGCATTTTCAGAAACCATTATTCTGCTTGCACCTATTCCCAAGGCTCAGCAAAGACAGCTGGCACAAAGCAGGTCATCTACTGGGCCTCCACTGAATTAAAAATAAAGCAACTGTACCCTACGACTTTGTGAGAGGAAGGAAGGGTCAAGTATAAAAGCCTGAGAATCACCATTCATGAGTAAATAATCACTTCACCAGTACCCATGCTCAACACCATCCAGAGTTTCAACAGAAGAGGAGGTGGAAAACAGCTTGTATGTAAATAAAAATGAGCATTAGGACGACAACAGTCAAACCTCTGGCTTGGAGTTATGAACTATTCTAAAGTACAAAAGAATATGTCCCTTTCTTTCAAGTCTATCTGGGCTCACAAAATGTTTTATAAGATCACAGATACCTGAAGTCGATCTGCCTGGTACTTCCTCCCCGAGTAAGCATTTAGGTATTCGCAGAGAACAAACAGGAAGTGCTGAGTATTAGTCTGTAGGTATTTTGCAGATATCTCTTCTAGGGGAATGAAGACTGGCACCGAATGGTGATGTATCCAAAGTGGTTTCTCCATGACAAGATCCACAAAGTAGGAATCCAGCAGGTTCCCCTCAAAAGCAGTGCTGATGCAGACACATACTCCTCGGCTGGTCAGCTTCCCGCTGATCCCTGGGACAAGTAAGACAGTGCCTTAAGGGACGTGAGGCAAAGGCTTCATCTGTGCATCCCACGCCCCTCAGCTCCGCCCAGTACACACACCATGGGCTCAAATGCTCACTGAATGAATGTCTAGACTTTCTTCTGACTTTGACTCACTTTGAGTTTGTGTTCTAAAACCACAGAATGGTGGGGGGAAAAGAACATTCTAAGTTATCAAATTACTGAAGAAAAGATTTTGAAATTTTCTATTTACCTATGGCTCCTTTTCTCCCCAAATGTCAAGTAACTTACGGTAGTACCCAGGTCTTCTCACAATCCTCTTACGATACAGATAATAGCTAAGTCCTCATTTTAGTGGTGAAACAGAGACTTGAGGGGTTCAGACTATTTGAACAGTGGCATCAAGCAAACCAGCTGTAAAGGAAGTCCTGGCACACGGTCTAGCACATGTTGGATCACTACAATGAATAGTCTAAGCCAGTCACCAACCAATCGGCTGCTGCACAGGGGCCAACTTTGCAGGTAAAGCTGCCTATGAATGACATGCCAGTTCTCCAAGTGTATGTTGGGGGTGGGGGGCAAAATTCAGTGTTAATGAAATAGGTCCAGGACTAATAATACATCTTGCAAACTATCTCACCAGACAGGAGACTCAGACTGAAACAGGTCAGAAAAAAATTATACCTGTAAAACGATATGCCTGTAGAATGGCTTTCATATTTTCCTGTTTTCTCTCCAAAATTTCTTGCTCACTAATCTCTAATGTTTGGTCAGGTTCTACATTGGCAGTAGATGCTTTAACCTGCAAGACATGTGGCAGATCAATCTGGGTACAGAGGCGTAATAAAAGTCCCATGCCCTCACCTACATGGGAAAAATGTACATGCAGAGAATTTGTTTTTATTATGTTATGAATCAAGAAATGCTACTGTGGCCAGCCAGCTGGTGCTATGAATTCACAGTAGAGGAAGAATCTTGTGGGTTATATACAGTACCAGGAATCAGAAGTAGAAACTGTGCCGGCCTGAAGAACATGGCTGCAGTATAGAGTCTTGTGAGAGGAGAAAGAAAAGGAGGTAAGGAAAGCCTAGGGTAAGGAAAAAACAGCTGTAAAGAGGCAAAGCTGGTAAAGCTGGGTCAGACTGTGCAGGCTTTCAAGTGCCAGGATGACAAATACTGATTGTAAGTTGCACACTGTGAGCTACAATCCAGTAGATGCTATCAGACTAACTCCTGAGACAACTACACAAGCTGATGAAATACCAAAAAGAAATAAGCAATTATGCTAGTAAACAAACAGAAAATGGCCCGAAGGCATCAGAAAACCACCAAAATAGCCAGACTGAAGACTAAAGATAAATGCGGAAGTTAGCTGGGTTTCCCCCTTCATAGTCTTGTTGATTTTTATCACACGGCATACAGGCCAAATAGAAAGCTGCAAGCTAGATTCTGCAGCAGTCTCCACAGTGCCAGGGCAACAGAAACTGGAGATTGAGGTTACCAGAGCAGACTTCCTATGGGCCAAGACAGAGAAATGGGAACCCAACAGGCTGCATGCCACTTGTCCTCCAGGCATAACAGAAAGAAGCTGGTGAAAATTAAAAAGCTAAGCAGACTGTGGAAGTCAGAGCCTGCCAAAGAAGATGGATCTTGACACATCTGTCCTAGCACACCCAAGCTTTCAAGTAAGGCCTCCACAAAGGACTACACTCTACGAATGAGGGCAAACCAGAAACAGACGACAGATGACCTCAGCTGGTTGATAGTGATGTGCCCATACACTATCTGCCTGTCAGAAAAAAACTGAAATTCTTTCTGGAAGAAGACAGCATAGTTCAGAATCCCTATTTTTTCCAAACACTACCCATCATTGAATCAAAAAGAAAAATTACCAAGCATAGCAGGAAAGAGGAACACATGACTGAAAACCAGAAGGAAAAAGAAGACAACAGAAGCAGATCTGAGGGGATTCAGCTATTTGAGTTATTATCAGACATAGTCATTAACACAAATTAAAGGATGGAAAATTCATACCAAAGGCCTGGAATCTATTAAAAAGAATCAGATGAAAATCCTGAATCCAAAAAATACAGTAACAGAAATCAGGAATTCAACGGGTTTAAAAGCTGACCAGACACAAAAGAAAAGTGGAAAATAGTTATATTTTCATAGCTAGATTAAAACAGAGTAAAGATATAAGACAGATCACAGTAAAAACAAAAACTCCACACATGGAAACTCCAGAAATAAAGAAAAAGAACAAGACAGATACATTACTTGAAGAGACAGATACTGGGCAAATTTTCCGAACAAATGAAAACTGCAAGTGATTAAGGCGTGCTATAACACAAAGCAGGATAAAGAAAGGAAACCAATCCTAGCTACATGATGATGTGAAACTGCTAAAACCCAAGGACAGAATCTTAAAAGCAGCCAGAGGAAAAAAGACACATTATATTCAAACAGTAAGACTAACACCTGAAAGAAACCATGGAACCAGAAGACAATGAACAAATGTATTTAAAGTGTGAAAGGAAATAAATTTCAACCTATAATCTGAATACCCAGCAAAAATACCCATTTAAACATGAAAAATATAGTGAAAGAAGGGTGCTTTCAGACAGACAAAAATAGAGAATTTTCATTTTCAGCAAACCAACACTGATAATAGAATCAAAAGGAGCTACTTAAACTGAAGAAAAATAATCCCAGATGAAAATATGGAAATGCAGTACTAAAGAGCACTGAAAAGGGTAAATAGGTATATAACTTTATAGGCACAATGACTGTACAATGAAGTGTTTCACAGAGTTTAATACATGTAGAATTTACATACAACAATAACATGAAAGGTTGCATGTGTGGGAAAGAAAAGATGTTAGGTTCTATAATTATCTATGAAGTGGTAAAGGTACTAATCTAAAGTATATTCTAGTAAGAAAAACAAGCCTGTTTTCTCAAGGATAATCACTAAAAAAGTGCTAAAAGTCATATAATTAACAAGCTAATGGAAAAGCAGAATAATATCCAAAAAGTAGCAAGAAAGAAGAGAAAGAACAAATAAAATAGTAACATGGTAGACGGAGATCTAGATATACTGCTTTATATGCTTTAGTTGCTCAGCTGTGTCCAACTCTTTGCGACCCCATGGACTGCAGCCCGCCAGGCTTCTCTGTCCATGGGATTCTCCAGGCAAGAACACGAGTGGATTGCCATTCCCTTCACCAGAGGATCTTCCCAACCCAAGGATGGAACCCTAATCTCCTATATTGCAGGCAGATTCTTTACCGTTTGGGCTACAGGGAAGTTCTTCTAGATATGTTAGGAATCATTAAAAGTTCACAGACTAAAAAATTAAAAGACAAAGACAGCCAGGCTGGATTAAAACTAATTATATGCTGCTGCTGCTGCTAAGTCGTCAAGTCGATTCAGTCATGTCCGACTCTGTGCGACCCCACAGACGGCAGCCCCATCAGGCTCCACCATCCCTGGGATTCTCCAGGCAAGAACACTGGAGTGAGTTGCCATTTCCTTCTCCAATGCATGAAAGTGAAAAGGGAAAATGAAGTCGCTCAGTCGTGTCCGACTCTTTGCAATCCCATGGACTGCAGCCTACCAGGCTCCGCCGTCCATGGGATTTTCCAGGCAAGAGTACTGGAGCGGGGTGCCATTGCCTTCTCCAACTATATGCTACTTACAAAAATAAGAACTGTTGAAGTTTTACTTGACAAAGTTGGTTTTAGGGCAAGAAGTTTAACTAAAATAAAAGGGAACACTGCATAATGATAAAGTCAAAGTTGCTCAATCATTTCTGACTCTGCAACCCCATGGACTATACAATCCATGGAATTCTCCAGGTCTGAATACTGGAGTGGATAGCCATTCCCTTTTCCAGAGGATCTTCCCAAGCCAGGGATCGAACCCAGGTCTCCTGCATTGCAGGTGGATTCTTTACCAGGTGAGCCGCCAGGGAAGCCTAAGAATACTGGAGTAGGTAGCATATCCCTTCTCCAGCAGATCTTCCTGACCCAGGAATCAAACTGGAATCTCCAGCAGTGCAGGCGGATTCTTTACCAACTGAGCTATCAGGGATAGCTGATAATGATAAAAGGTTGCTGCATAAAAATAAAAGGCTTACCAACCAGGAACATAAAACAAAACTGAATGAAAGGGGAAAAAATGTATAAATCCACAATCATAATGGGAGCTCAACACATTTATCCCAGTAACTAATAAGTTGACAAGTAAAATAGTGAAGAAATGAACATCACGATGAACACATTGGTCTATTTGATATATAGAGAGAATACAGTACCCAAAAATGTAAAATCCACATTTAATGAACATGGAACATTATCAAAATTCACCACATGCTGGGTCATATTCTTCCATCATAGTGGAATTAAGCTACATATCAATAACTAAAAAAATTACTAACAAATCCAATTTTTAGATATTACGCAATATACTTCTTAAACCGATGGGACAAAGGAGAGATCACAATGGAAATCAAAAATATTTTGAATTGAAATGATAATGAAAACATATCAAAACTTGCAAGATATAGCTAAAGCCATGTGCTATGAATAATTGTGTCCCTCAAACTTCATGCTGAAATCTAATGCCCAGTGTGATGGTATTTGGAGGTGGGGGCTTTGGGAGGTGATTAGGTCATAACTGGAGAGCCTTCATTAGTGTCCTTATAGTGTCTGGAATTAGTGTCCTTATAAATGAGATGCCAAAGAACTAGCTTGCCCCTTATGCCGTGTGACGTTACAGTGAGAAGACCATAATCAAAGCAGCAGTAAGAGGGACTCCCCTGGTGGTCCACTGGTTAAGAATCCACCTGCCAATGCAGGGGATGCATGTTCAATCCCTGGTCTGGGTAGATCCCACATGCCACAGAGCAACTAAGCCCAAGTACCACAACTACCAAAGCCCATGCTCTGGAGCCCGCGTGCCATGACTACAAAAGAAGTCACCACAAGTCCGTGCACCGCAGCAACAAAGACCCAGTGCAACCAAAAATAAAAGATTCTTCTAAAAAGAGGCAATAAGTCCTCAGACACTACATTTGCCAGTGTCATAATCCTAAACTTACCAGCATCTACAACTGTGAAAAATAAATATTTGTTGCTTATAAGCCATCTAGTTTACGTATTTTTGTTATTGTGGCCCATGTGGATTAAGACAGTATGCTTAGAGGGAAATTTATAACTTTAAACACATACAGAAGAAAAAAAAGACTTAAAAAACAATTAAGTATTCATCCCAAGAAACTAGAAGATATATGCCATGTACAATGACTGGAAGGCACAATACTATAAAGATTTCAACTCTTTCCAAATGGATGTATAGATTTAGTGCAATTCTCATCAAAATTAAAGGAGGTTTCTTTTTGGAAACTGACAGCCAATTCCCAAATTTATGTGAAATTTGAGGGGACAAGAATGGCCAAGATAATTCTGAACAGTAAGACCTAAACTATAGGAATCAAAACTTTTCAGTAATAAACCTCTGGTACCTGCACAAAGACGAACAGACCAATGGAACAGAACAATCAAAGATGGGCCTGCAGCAGACCCAAAGATCCACTGCAATACCACGGGGAAAGAGTGACCTTCAAGTAGTGGTACTGAATGAACTGCATACCCATATGGAAAAAACCAGCAAGTGTGACCTTCAGGGATTTCCCTCATAGTCCAGTGGCTAGGCCTGTGCACTCCCAACGCACGGGTCCTGGGTTTGATCTCTGGTCAGGAACTAGATCCCATATGCTGCAACTGAGAGACTGCAAGCCACAACCACAGATCCAGAGTGCCATTAACTAAGACCTGGTGCAGCAAAATAAATAATGTTTTTAAAAAAGAACATTACTTCTACTTCACACCATGTTACACAAAAATCAATCCATAGGGACTATATTTCTGAAAGTAAAATAAAAACTTTCAGAAAGAAACATGAACATCTTCGTGTTCTTAAGTTAGGCAGATATTTATTCAAAGGAAACATGAAGTTAGATTCTTAAATCAAGCCTCATTAAAATGAAGACTTTCTCCTCATCACAAGATGTCACTGGAGAGTGAAAAGGCAAGTTAGTCTTTAAAAGAAAGAAGACTTGGAATACAGATACACAACAAGGTACTTCTAACCAAAATGTGTAAAAAATTCTACAATTTAATAAGAGATATACGACCCAATAAAAATTCTGCAAAAGTTCTGAAAAGTTCATTTCACAAGACTTTCAACTGTCCAAAAAAGGTATAAAATCATTAATTAAAAGAACTCAAATTAATTCACAGTGACTTACTATTACACTCTCACTAGAATGATAATTTTTTAAAACTGAGAGTATTTGGTAAAGATGCAAAACAATGGAAACCCTATATACTGTTGCTGGTAATGTAAAATTGGTACAATCAGTCTCAAATTCTGTTTGACAGTATTTACTAAAGATAATCTTTGTACCCTGTGACCCATCAATTCAACAGAAAAGTATGTATTTTTATATCAAAAGACAGCAACAAGAATACTGCATTATTCTTAATACCCACAAAGTGAAAAACCCAAATAACGTAAATGTCACCAACAGTTCAATAAGTAAATAAATTGTGGGATATTTTCTGAAATGGAATAATTATATAGCAATAAAAAAGAATGACCAGGGGACTTCTCTAGTGGTCTAGTGGCCAAGACTTTGCTCTCTCAATACAGGGGTCCCTGATTCGATTCCTGGTCAGGGAACTAGATCTCACATGCCACAGCTAAAAGATTCAGCACAACCAAATAAAATAAGTACATACACTGTTGCTGTTCAGTCGCTAAGAAGGACACAGCATGCACCAAAATGGATGAACCTCACAGACAAATCAATCCGCAAAAGAAGAGAGACACAACAGAGTTCATACTTTTTTCATTTATATTATATAAAGCTCAGAAACAAGTAAAACCAGTGTATGATAACAGAAACCAGAATAGTGTTACCTTGAAGGAAATGACTAGGAGGATGGAGGAGGGAGACTTCTCAGGTACTGGTAAGTCTACACCTTGATTTGTGTGGTACTTACCAGAGTGTGCGCATCTCTATAAAAGGATCTTTATAGATTTGTGCACTATATACACATATTTATCTATCTATATTAATATATAGATACATATTTTCTCTTTACTAAAAAAAGAAAGGGAAGAGGGAGAAAGAGAAGAAATGAAGACAAGGAAGAGAAAGAGAAGAAAAAGAAGGCAGGCTGAGGAGGCTTGTTGACTGAGCAAGAAAACTTGTAATTTAATGAAAAATGTAGTATTTTATGAACATTTTCTTGGCTGTGCAAAGTTTATTGGAAAATATAAATATTAGAAGAGAACCAACTAGCAGACTACTGCAATAATCACACCATCTAAAACCTGGTAAATATTAAGACCCATGTGTATAATGCACAAGCTATGGTAAGGAGGAGGTGGAGGAAGGGGGCACAAAGACAATCTAAAGAATTTGACAGGTTTTACTAACTGGATCTGGGCTAGAGAGAAAGCTTAAAAGAGGGAAGAGTCAAGGTTTACTGTGAAGTTTCAAGTTGGGTGAAAGATGATTCTAGAAAGATGGTATTAATGACAAAAGTACTAATGACTCAAGTCCGGCTGAAACTGAGGTAAGAGGCTCATGTCCATGAGGGCAGGTTAAGATACTATTATGAATTCACCTGGCCCATCAGTAAGGCCTGCCAACTGTTAGATGATACTGATATCAGCTGACTCTATAGGTGTGATTACTTGAGGAATCAAGGACTGAAATTGCTCCAGTTAAGACCACAGGTAAAACATATTATTCAGATTTGTTTATCCCAGATCATGTTAGGTTTTTACACTCCAGGAAAGCCTGCCAATATCGATCACACTTCTACTCACTCTGGCTTGACGCTGTTTCACTTCAGCCCTCAGCTTATCTCGCAGACGTTTCAGTTCATGAATCCTGGCTTCAAGAGCCTGTGCATTCTGAGGCTCTTCCAATTTTTTATGGGATTTGCTCACTTGTGTCTCTAGTCTTTCCAAGTAAGCTAAAACACCTGAGGGAAGTAAAAAGAACTTTCAAACAAAGTTAAGGATTTCTAAGTCCAGGAACAGGAAGCACTGCAGGGAAGAACAGACCATGACCCTCTCCCCAGAACTTTGTGGTCAGTTAAACTGTAGGCTACAATTGCCAACAATTTATAAAACAAGAGGAGCTGACAACAGAAGTCAATGGTCAGCAACCTCTTAGGCAGAACACTGACATACAAGTGGTTACTTACTAAGCCACTGTTCAAAAAGGGAATCATCTAAATATAGCTAATCTCAGTTATCTGTGATAATAGTGACCCAGAGGAAAACAGGGTCAGAAAAAGTTTTTTTTTTTAATTGGGTTTTACACACCTTTTCCCAAAGTGGTAATGTGTAACTGTTTGGATTTAGACATCCATAAAGACTTGAGTGAGTATTCTGAAGCCCTGAAAAGTATCAGGCGCATAGAACTATAAAGGCACACACTAAAAGGAACTGTCCACCAAAATTACTGGTCATTAAACAGGAAAACAAGCTCACCAACGGACAGAAACTCTGGCAATCTCACTTTCCAAGAGACGAAAGACCAATATAGTTGAGGTCCTAGTTTTAAAATGCTAATCAACTCCAGCAATGAAGCATCTGCGAACATTTCCTACATATTAAGACACTTACACTAGATCCTTTACTTGCAAAGCATGTAAAGAATTGAAGCGTTTGTATCTCCTATACATTATGCATCTGCTAAATGCGTCGACGAAAAGCATCAAAACAATTACTTACCTAAGTTCCACAACCACCACCACAATATTATTTCCTCCATTTTTTCAGATGAAGCAATCAAGGCAGAGAAAAGTAAAGTAACTTGCCCAAGGCCACAATATTTATAATGACACTGCCAGACTCAAACCCAGGTCTAACCAACATCGGTCACTGCCTGGCAAGGCCCCTTCCACTGGAGTAATGCGGGAAATGGCCCCCCAAAAGTTCTGAGAAGAAAAGAAGGCTCACTGGCTAGAACTGCAGCTCTGAATACGAACATTTAGTATACTATTGCATGCAACCTACTGGTCGAAAAAGGGAAAAGAGCTTATAAATAAAAGCCATTTTTCCTGCTCCAATGATCTCAGCTGCCTTTAAGTCTTCCGTGTTAGTTTTGTTCACCATCCTACTCCCAAACTTCGGGTTAGAGGAGAAACGGGCTTTCAGCCTGAGAATTATTTTGAGGAGCAGTAGTTAAATGTGAACCTTTGAATACCTCCGTGAGACTCGCCGTCTTGTCTTAAAGTATTTGCCAGCTCCATCTCCTCCTCAGATTTTCAAAGGCCTTCCTAGAAAAGTTGTCCATGCACCAGTAATTGAGTTATCCTTGCGGGCAAAAGAAAATGGCAAGAATGTATTCACACTCACGACAAACCCACAGGGCCAGCCCACACAACGCAGACACGCACCCCTGAGCCCCGACACCCCAAGCGTATTCGCTAGGATGCCCCTTCCCTGACCCGCCCGGCCCATCCCCAGGTGCGAGTCGGTGTCTACCTCCCGGTCCCTGTGCGCTGCCGCGGCACCACACCTCTGGATCCCCTCTCTGGGTTTCCTCGCACACGGAAAGGGCTGTTAAGAGGCCTCTCAGCCTTCCACCCTGGTCAGAGCCCCGTCCGCCACTGGGTCTGGCTTTCCCTTTATTACCTCTCCTCTTGCTCACTCTAGCCAGGGCCAAGAATTCCCGCCATCCTCGGCTTCAAAATCAAGCCAAGAGTCCCAGCGTGCTTTGCGCTCCCGCCGTACAAAAACATGGCGGCGCTCAGGGCCCCTCCCTGATCCCGGCATGCACCGCGGGATAGGCCCGGCCTTTCAGCTGAGCAGGAAGATGGCGGCCTCTGGCGGAGAGCCGCAGATCCTAGTACAGTACTTGGTGTTACGAAAGGATCTATCACAGCCTCCGTTTTCCTGGCCAGCAGGCGCAGTGGTCGCACAGGCCTGTCACGCAGCCACCGCGGCCTTGCACCTTCACCGCGACCACCCGCACACAGCCGCTTACCTCCGTGAGCTAGAGCGCATGCGCAAGGTGGTCCTCGAGGTGAGGCACTAGGAAGAGGGGGTGGGACCTTGAGAACGTTGGGCCGGAAGTGAGTGTAGTTTTGAGTCCGGGCGCCTAACATCACGGAGTGGGTGTGGCATTAGAGTGTGTGTGTGGGTGTGTGTGTGTGTGGGTGGGTGGGTGTGGGCGCCTAACATCATGGAGTGGGTGTGGCATTAGTGTGTGTGTATGTTGGCGGGGGGGGGGGGCGCATAGCATCATGGGGTGGGTGTGGCGTGTGTGTGTGTGTGTGGAAACGGTTCTGGGGCTTGAGCTACTACCTGGCGAGCCTTACCTAGACGGGGCGGGGCCTGACGGTGTGAAGAGTGGACACCCAGCCGGTTATAAATGCTTTCCGCGCCCCTCCGGTCTCACTTGCGTCCCTCTTAAATAGATGCCTGTGAGGGCGGAGGGGTTTCTACCTGTCTTTCTACCTGTCTTTCTACCTGAGTGCTGTGCTGGCCTTTTAATGGCTGTGCCGAAAAGTACAGTCCTTATCCCTCTCCAGAAAACCGATCCAGAAGGGTAGAGACTCAGGGTTCCTTATTGCAAGTGAAATCAAACTGAAGCATTTACCTGGGTCTGACCCCAAAATTTGAAAATAAATGTGAACCCTAGTGTGATTTGAACCTAGCATCAGAGGTAAGGTTCTTTTTACAGGTGGCCAAACAGATCTTACCCTTACCTTCTGTCAATTCTGCCTCTAGAAATGTATCTTAAGAAAATAACAAGATGCACCCAAAGAGCTTTGCACAAAGATAGTCATAGGGACGTTTTATAATGGTAAAAAATGTGGAAATCGTTAAATTTCCAATACGATGAGTTGGCTAAACTTCGGCCCTGATAATGGATTATTATGAAACTAGTCTAAGTCGTGTTTTTGAAGTACATTTAGCTGGCGTGGAAGAGTGCTCATGACGTGGTGCTCATTGAACTATATTCTACATACAAAATGATCCAGATTATGAAAGGAAAAACTAAGTAAATACATCCAAATATTAAATAGTGGAATTTTGGTTTTTTTAGTAATGCTTCTCTCTGTTTTTACTTTTCTACATTAAGCACATATTTTATAATGAAAAAATGATTGCTTTCATTTTAAAGCAGCTTTCTTCTCATAAAATTTATCTTAATAACTGAAGTGGAGGGTTGGGATAATTCCTTCTTGGCCAGCTGGCAAAAGCATTATTTTTCAAGAGAAAACTTGCTGTTGAGTGTTGAAACATCAAATAGTAACCTGCAGGGAGAAGTCCTGAGAATCTGTAAGGAAGAAAAGAAATAGATAGTCTTTCCTTTGGATTCTTTTTATTGGACTTTTATAGGAAGACTTCAAGAAATCATGTGGTTTGGACATCTCCCTCTCTCTTGCTTTTAGCAGATAAAATACTTACCCCTTTTCTCAGATGAGACATCTGAAGCCCAGAGATTAAGTGACTCCTCTGAATTTAAAAGACATGTCATGAGTCTCTTGTTAGCTGTGACTCAAGAAAGGGACTTAGGAAACACCACTGATTAAATAAAGGTGCTCCTGTAGCCACAGAGACCAATAAGATATAAGACAATGCCATGATTAATTCCATTCACTGAGAGCTTACTGTGTTCCAGACACAGATCTGAGCCTAATTTCACTGAATCTCATTACTACTAGGAAGCATTATCATCCCATTTTACAGGGGGGAGACAAAGGTTCAGCTAAGCCACACAACTTATCAGAGATCACACAATGAGTAAGGGGTGCAAAGTTAAAGTGTTAGTTGCTCAGTTGTGTCCAACTCTTTGTGACCCCATGGACTGTAGCTCACCAGGTTCCTCTGTCCATGGAATTCTCTGGGCAAGAATACTGGAGTGGGCAGCCATTATCTTCTCCAGGAGATCTTCTCAACCCAGGGATCAAACTCAGGTCTCCTGCATTGCAGGCAGATTCTTTACCATCTGAGCCACCAGAGAAGCCCAGTAAGTGGTAGAGCAAGGGTTTAAACTCACTCTAAGTTTACTATGCTGCTCCTGGTGCTGAAAAAGGAAGGAAGGGAAGTCAATGCATTCTTCAGCATGCCCAAAGGACTCAATAGATTAAGAGTAGCAACCCCAGCATCCTCTACTTTGATAAGACAAACCTCTAGTTATCTTAGTGGCTTCTGCCTTTCTAGGCTATGTATATACACACACACACACACACACCTTCTGCAACATAACACACTAACGATCTTTATTTTCTGAGTGAGTGATAGCTTTACTATTTCCTGTAATGGGATTCGTATAAGAGGATGAGAAACAATTTCAGAAGGACACTAAAGAATCATTTGCCCACCATTGAGTTAACAAGGGGGAACTATCCCAGCAGTAAGAAAATCCTTCTTGGTGTGTGTGGACTGGGGTGGAAGTAAGAGGGAGGTGGAAGTGATGTGATTTTAGAAAGCCTTCCAGTAGTCAACTGTTAATGCCAGAGCTGGCTGTGGAATTAGTGATGGCTGTTTAGTCACCAGAACTAGAAAATGCATAGAGCATAATTACTGACAGCGCATTCCCTCAGCATCTCAGGAGGGGAGAGAAAAAGCTCCATTTTATACATAGGAATATTAAACCTTACCCCACTCCCACCCCTTCAGAGAGTGAATGGCAAATGGAGTGATGAAGCTGTTGCTTCTGGAGACATTCTCTACAGCGCCTTGTTTGGTAGAACTGTTACTCCACTTTCAGTTAAGAGGAGACCCCTTCATATTTTTTTTTTTGCTTTTGCTTTTTGTCACTTCCTAAGTGGGCTTTTCAGCCTGTGTTCTGCTCCTTTCAGGCCCCGGATGAGACCACCTTAAAGTTGCTGGCAGAGACGCTGCAACAGAAGAACATTGACCACAAGCTGTGGATGGAGCAGCCAGAGAACATCCCCACTTGCATTGCGCTCCGTCCCTACCCCAAGGAAGAAGTGAGCCAGTATTTGAAGAAGTTCCGATTGTTCAAATGACTGACGTTATCCATTGCTTTGTATGTTTGAGTATCAGCTGGATCCAGAAACTACATGCCATCCATCCCTAAGCACCACGTACTCCTTTCAATGACAATTCCCTCTTCCTTTTAAATTATGGTAGTTTTTATTTTTTCTTGGCTGTGCCACATAGCTTGTGGGATCTTAGTTCCCCAACCAGGGTTTGAACCCACACTCTTGGCAGTGCAGAATCCTAACCACTGGACTGCCAGGGAATCCCCAAATTATGACAGTTTCTTGAAAGTCAAACACATGTTCATATTAAAGTTGTCATTAATTAGTATTTCCTCTTACTTTTAAGTAATAAGTTCAGATGGGGAAGGTAGGTGAGTAGCATTATCATCTATGGGTCATTGCTCAAATAGAAGATTTGGTTAGACTTCTATATAGGGTCAAGGAAATGCCCTTACTTTTTTTGTTAGAATTAATATAGTTCTTTCAATCACCCAGGTTTAAAACTTAGACTTTAAAGTCCTTATCTCTTACTCATTTTCAGTTCTTATAATCGTTGAATCTAGGACATCATCAGATTTAAGATACACAGTGATTTTTACCTGTTGTTAAGAAAGGAGAATTGCTGCCAGTTGAGACATACAGTTAACTGAAAGATGTATTCCAGTTTCAAAGATAAAAAATTTATTTAGTAAAATATGCCCTCTTTGTGACCCCATAGACTGTAGGCCACCAGGCTCCTCTGTCCATGGGATTCTCCAGGCAAGAATACTGGAGTGTGTTGCCATTTCCTACTCCAGGGGATCTTCCCAACCCAGGGATGAAACCTGGGTCTTCCGCATCACAGGCAGATGCTTTACCCTCTGAGCCACGAGGAAGCCAAGAAAGGAGAAATGCTGCCAGTTGAGACATACAATTAACTGAAAGATGTAGTCCATTTTCAAAGATATAAAAATTATTTAGTAAAATATGCCAAGTACCACATCTATTTTCTTATAGCTTCCAGTGCCACCGCCCTAAATCGGGCTCTCGTCTTCCTCGTGGGTGTCCCACTGGTCTGCCCACCTAGTGTATCCTGGTTACAAGGCAGCAGATGTTCTGCCACCAGGTTTTTGTAGATCACTGAGCACCCTTGTCAGTACAGGGTCCTACTTGCCCATGGAATAAAGGCAGGATTCCTTAGATCAGCCCTCAGGCCCTCTGTATTTATATTTCCTAACTAACTTTTTAGGTGAATCTTCAATTCCCTTGTTCAAACTTGATGCATCAGTAAAGACACTCCAGTTGCTTCCCTCCAGTCTCTGGCCTGGGAGTCGAATGTTAGGACTCTCTTCCTCCTTTGCCTGCCTCTGGACGTAAGCTGTTTCTGGCTCAAGTGCTGCCACCTTCTCAGAGCCTGACCCAGCCACAAATGATAGCACTCATCTCTGAATGTCTATATAATATAGACAGTGCTTAAAAATAGGCAGGGTCGGGGCATAAGGGAGGACTGGCCTTGAACAGGGAGAGAGAGAAAACTTTTGAGACTAGAGGACAGGAAGTGGGGAAAAGTATGAATATATATAAGTTTATAGTGGAAGAAATACCTGTTGACTTAATTTTCTTCTATGAAGTGGGAAGCATATAGTCTTCCAGAACAGTGAATAAACTTTCTGAGCACCTTATTACATGGCATAACATAGTGGTTAAAGCTCAGACTCTAGTGTCAAACAGCCTGAGTCAAATCCTGACTTTCATACATCTCAGCTGTGTGAACTTGGCAAATCACTCAACTTCCCTGAGCCTAGGCCCTTCATCTGTAAAACAGAGATTTACAGGAGTGCTATGTGGATTAAACGTGTCAGTGTGTACAAATCCTGTGGAACAATGCCAGGGCAATCAGTGCCAGAACCTGAGTGTAAAAATGTAAGACACAGCCCTCAAGAAGCTTTCAGTCACGTAAGCCAGTTGTCTAACTCCTTTTCTGGAAGTGATGCCATCCACTCCCTGCTATTTCCATTTAAGACAATTAGGTAAGTGTTTCCAAATGATACTGAATTTTTAAAAAAATCTATATATTAAAAATTCAAATTCTGCAGTAAGACAGTGGTACAGTCAGAGAGAGATGAGTGTCTATACAGCTGGGAGATAACAGCTCAGGCAAATGCCTAAAGCAGCTCCCAAGGGAAGAAAGGACAGGCACTCAAGTGAGAGTAAGACAGTAGCAGGGAAGCAGCAGCTTTCCTTAGAATCAGCTAAGCTTATTATCATCTGAACTCAATCAGAGTTTCTCAAAGTGTAGTCCCTAAATCAGCATCATTTGGGTACTGGTTAGAAATATAAATCCCAGGGCCCTACCCCAGACCTACTGAACTGGAAACTCTGGTATTATCTAGAAGCAGGCTGGTCCCAAGAGGCAGCCAACCTAAAATGTGTACGATGAATGTGTGTGATTTTAAGTCAACACATATGATAGTGTATGATGTGCTTACAGGAAGGAGGCAGGAGGGAGAGCAAGAATCTGGCACTAATTACACTATGTGGCCTTGCACAGCAAGTTTACAAATAAATTTTTCTCCAATGGGGCAAGGTTGTGTTGGTAGACATAGAAAAGGCGCAAGTCCTTGACAAGGATCTATGCTTTGGTGAGTTTCTTAGACGTGAAAAACATCTGATTATGAACAAAGTGCTTCCATTGTGCTAATCAATTTTACAATTCTGTGATGCAGGCTGTCTTGTCTCAAGGTTACTGATTCAGAAAGGCTTAGACTTGCCCAAGATCAAAGTCAGTGGCAGGATTGGGGTTGAAATCCAGGTCTTTCATCAGTCCAGTTTTCTCTTAACCTCTTATAGCTGGTTACTCATTTGATTTTCAGCCATGTAGATACTAATTGAGAGTGGTTTGAAAAGGGGTCATGAGTAGTTCGAGTGCTAGGAAGCTGTATCTTCCATTTTAAATTGGTTAAACGACATTCCAGATTATAAATCAGCCTCCTGTGACTGTGAGCTATGACTCTGTACCTTAGGGATCAATTATCAGTGGAGGAGCTGACAAAATTCAGCTTGTGAACGTGTACAGCTGAGGATCAGTGCCTAGGTCATTGCTTCCCACGGGGCCAGCAGAATGCAGAGGGCTCCCCCACGGGGGCATGTTACAGTCACCTCTTATTGTTTAATCAACATATCTTCCCCACAGATTCTGAGATGCCACCCTAGGGGTGTGCACTGCTTCCTGATTGAGAACTGTGGCAATAATGAACCACTGTTGCTGACAAGAAGGTGTTAGTATGGAAAAATGGCTGAAAACCACTGCCCTCGGCTACCTTGGCCTCACAAGTTTTAGCCATCCTCTGAGGTCAAGTCAGCACAGCCCCAGCTTCTCCTCTACTTTGAGATCCAGATATGGAAGGTCTTAAATGCTGGCCTATGCCTAAGTTTTAGCTTTGGGGGCGTTGCAAGGGCCAAAAAAGTGGCACCCAATTTCTTAACCTAGGTTTTTGAGAAATAAGATAAAAAGCAGATGAAGGAAAAAAAATATTTTTACTATCAATAGGTTAGACAACAGAGCTTTATGTGACCCCTGAATGGGCTTGCTACTTTCCTATCTGAAGGGAAAGCAGATACCAAAGTTTCTGCTTCTGGTCAAGGGGAGAAGTAAAGAGAGAATAATAAATCCCCCACATTCAACCTGTCAAACTTTGACTAGTTCCACCCAAATGAGAAACATGGACCAAAAGCAGTCATCCACCAACTGAGCTATTCATTCAACCTGCACGAGGAAGAACAAGGGGTGGAACAGCAGACTCCATATGAACATTATGTTTATTAAACTCACTGTATAAAGAGAGAAGTGGGGAAAAGGCATTCCACCTTCTCCCCAACACTGTATGTAAGGAATTCGGAAGAACTAATGATCCAATAGGAAGACTGTTCCGACAACAGGTTCAAGATGGATTTGCTTGGAATGGGGAGGCAAGTTGGGACATAATATAGACGACGTATAAAATCAGGCACAAGACTGATGATGTGGTGGCCAAAGGAAAACTGAGCCATAAGAAACGTGGTGTTATTTCCTTATAGTACAAATGGAGAGAGCAAGGTATGTGACAGTCCCAGAAGACTTGAGATTGCAGCTGAACCCTGCTATTTAATGGCTATGCAATTTGGCTTCTGTTTCCTGAATCTGTGAAAAATTCCTAACGGGCATTAAACAATCAATTTAAATTTAAGGACCAATTAAAACAATACCCCACAAAAGCACTCTATCACCACACAATTTAGTGTGCAATTTAATGCAATCGTTATAATCAATTTTTTTTCTCATTTTATTGCATTATGGAGATGTCAGATCAAGACCTTACACTGGGCTACGACCTGTAGGACAATAATAGCAGTGTGCATAGGTATCCCTGACTTGCTATCATTGACTATAATGGGAATGCTTTTAAACTTTCAATGTTAGGTATGTTGATTTGTTGAAAGTTTCAGCAAATCCTTTGCGTTAGATTAAGGATGCTCCTTTCTGCCACTGCTTAGCCAAATTAAAAAAAAAAATTCATATGTGTTTTTAAAAAATCACTTTTTTTCCCATTTACTGAGATATTCATTTTTTTTCATTGTTACCATGGTGACTTGCAGTGCAAGATCTCAAATACTGAACCATCTCTGTCCTCGGAATAAACCCTACTTTGGCATGATGATTTAGTATGAGGGAGATGGCCTAGTTAAGACACGTGGGTTCCAGTTATCTTTCTGTCTCATGGCTTTAAAAACTAATCAAATGATGACTTCCAAATCTGTATCTTCAGCCCCAGCTACTCCCCTAAATTTCAGCCCCCTCTATATCCTATAGGTTAGACAGCTCCTCTGGGATGTCTAATAGGAATCTCAAACTTATCATGGCAGAAAATATACTTGCCTCTTTTCCCCCATCCCTGTTAATGGAAATTCGATCCTTCCAGCTGTGTAGGCCAGAAACCCTGGAGTTGTTTTCGATTCTTCTGTCATTCCACATCTGATAAGTTGGCAAATACTGTTGTCTCTACTTTCAAAATACATCCAGAACCTGACCACTTCTCACAATTTCCACTGCTACGATTCATCTTAGCAGACGAAGATGGTCCAAGCCATCTTCTCTCACCTGTACTATTGCAGTAGGCTCCTACAGGTCTATCTGCTTCTGCATTTGCCTTCACCACAACTATTCTCAACACAAAATCCCAAGTGATCCTTCCAAGACCCAAGTAAGATCACGTAATTCCCCTGCTTAAGATCCTCCAATGGCTGGTCATCTCAGGGTAAAAGCCAAAGTTCTTCTATTGGTCTACATGGCTCTACCTCCTGACCCTCATTACCTCCTTGACTTCATCTCCTACTATTCCCTGCATTCACTTGGCTCCTGCCTCAAGACTTCTGCACCTCTGCCCAGAAAGCTTTCTCCATATTATCACACAGATGCCTCCTTCTCTGAAGATCTGACTTTCCTGTTTTAAACTGCAAACACTTTCCTCCAGTAGTATTCTCTATCCCTCCTTTCCTACTTAATTTTTCTTCATAGCACTAATCACCTGGCACATCACGAATTTTGTTAGTTTGTCAAATCAACCTTCATTAGAAGACAAGCTCTGTGAGGGGAGCAGGGATTTTCATTTTCTTCATGGACGTAGCCCCAGTGCCTGGAATAGTATCTGGGAAATGAATAGCAGGTACTAAATGAACATATATTATCATTGTTAAGAATATTCATTCTTTAAAATAGTTATTGTGCAATGTTTCAAAAGACAAACCCTAAAAATTCCCAAGATTAACTACAACCTGCTTTTTGAAATTGATAGAGTGACTCTTTATTTGGGGTTATAAAAATTACATATCAAAGACTGACTTAAAAACCTAGAAGCAGCCCATTATACTAACCTTTCTACTTTAATATAAACATGAAAAGTTCTTAATAAAAAGCTTTAATAAAGCTTTCAGAAGATGGTAGGATGAAATTTTAAACCTTAGGCTTAGATGTGCATGAGTCTTTAAATAGAGTATTTTCTATGTAAAGCCTTTTCCCCAGTTGGTTTTGGGTGAACTTGAAAGTTTAGCTTACTAAGTAATTATCATTTAAAACACTATTGCCAACATCAGCAGATTATTAAAAATAAAAGCTAACTTAAAAATTAATGCCTATTTTATAAAAGTTTGCAAGTTAAAAAAAATGAACAGAAAATATGCAGCCTAAAATTTAGTACAGGCAGGTGTATAATAAATTACTATAGATATGAAAACAAAGCAGAACTAAGCAGGGCTGGCTCTTCAAGTATGAGGAAAATTTCAGGTAGGACATTTGTTCTGTTACAGGGAGCTCTTCCTGTTCATTACCTGTCCCATCTGTCTGCTTTTCAAGTTGTCGCTCAGCTTCCAGAGGCACTGGTTTTAAAGGCCAATCTAATTTCTCATAAAAATTTCACAAAAAGCCATCTTACTCTTGTTTAATTTCATCATGAATCACTTCTCGGTGGCATTATCTTGTGGGTGAACAACTTGTAGGGCACTCTGTATACTCACTTTGGGAGGGAAAACCAGAAGGGACTGTCTCTCCTGATCTGCCTTTTTCTATTTTCTCATTGAGTGTAGTCAGTCCAATCAGTTGATCTTCAGTGGGGAAGTAATTGCTGAGTAAAGTAAAGGATGTAATAGTAGCATGTGTCATCGATAAATATAAAGCTTGATCAGTCAGTAATGAAGTGCTACTTTTGAGTAACTTATATGTGCATTAATTTTTTTTAGACACTACCTTTACAAAAATGAAAGTATTTAATATATCTGCTGGGATTTCCCTGGTTGTTCCAGTGGATAAGAGTCTACCTTGCAATGCAGGGGACACGCGTTTGATCCCTGGTCAGGGAACTAAAACCCCACATGCTACAGGGCAACTAAGCCACCACACTGCCACTACTGAGCCGACGTGCTGCAAACCAGAGCCTGTGCACCACAATGAAAGATCCTGCACGCGACAACAAAGATCCCTTGTGCTACAACTGAGCTCCAATATATATAAAACTGCTAATGTTCGATAAATTCTCCAGATATGTGGAGGCTCACATTTCATGAAAAAAGGGAACAATCAACAGGATAGAATCACGATCTTTTCTTGAACTCTTGGACAATCTGCAATCTTCCATTAGCTTAACAACCCAGACTCTAGGAAGAAAACTCAGCCCCTGGTCTATCAGCTCATTTCCCTTATTTAAAACACTACTTCTGAATCTATTTCTTCAATTGGCAGTTTAATCAATTAGCCTACTATGTAGAAGGCAGTGAGTGGGGGATAAAGGAGAGATGTGAACCTCTTTAATAAGCTTACAATTTGGTGGAAGAGAGAAACACGTACCTATACCCAAGTGCCAAATGGAGGCCCCAACACTGCCCAAGGCAGAACAGAATCTAATCTAAGTGTAGGGTCCAAGGAGGGCTTCATGGAAAGGCCACCTAAACATTACAGGGTGGGGAAAGAGAATGAATATGGCAACGGAAGTGGGAACACGGCAAATCCAAGAATGAAGGCCAGATCAGTGTGGCAGGATCATTTGCTTAGGGACAGTGTAGAGGGTCATTAAGTTTAAATGGCAGATTTCAGATCATGTATAGCCAAGAGTTAGTCACTAACAGATTTTGAAGATTGTGTTAAAAGAGACTTCTGTGATGACTTTGAAGGATGAATGTAAAAGGCACGAAGGTAGTTACTATAGTCACCCCCAGAACAGTCTAGAATTCAATCTCTGATCAATAGGCTTAGAAAGAAGATAGCTATGAGGCATTACGAAAGACAACTTTTTTAAAATTCAGTTAATAAGAGCAGGAGGAAGTTGTTGAAAATGACCACTAACAGAATGATGATGCAATTAATTCAGGTAGGGGATAAAGAAGCTATTTATCGGGAAATAAGTTATTTGGTTTAGGGCTTAAGTTTGAGGTGCTGATGGGGGTGGGGGTGGAGGGGAGGCAAAGTGGAGATAGCATCCATCTACATGATAATGTTCACCAGTTGGAAATTAGGGACTGAATCTTGAAGAGAGATCTTGGCTAGAAGAGTGGACTTAAGATGCACTTTAATGTAAGCAGCACTGGGTTCAAGGGAAAAGATGAAATTGTTCAGAGAATACAGGGACTTGCTTGAGAACTATTTCCCTTGCACAAATTTAAAATACAAAAAAAAAAAAATCAGTATTTTAACACATTCAAAATTAGTGCCCAGATTTTATTTTCAAAACAGAAACTCCAACAAGCTTTGAAGGAATTTGAGTTCCTGAGAAAAACTTCGCATTAGGATTCCCAGTCTTTATATGTCACTGTCTAAAGATGCTTTTAATAGTTGAATTGGGCAGTGGAAACAATGGCCAGTTTCATCACAAAGCCCAAGGATGGATTCTTGGGTCCAGCACTTATCAGCCACCTGACCATTTATCCAAGCTTCAGTTTCACCATTTGTAAGATGGTACTATGACCTACTCTCATTGCTTTGTAGGATTTTGAAGATCAAATGATCATCAATTGTATGTGAATGTGCTGTACAAACTAAGAAATTGTTAGCACAAGAGTATTAGCATAGCATATTGCCTGGCAGAGCAGAAGTGAAAGTATTTAACTGATTATAATCATCTCCATTACTAGGAAGGAGGGAAATGTCTGTGCTTCCCACACTTCCTATCAGAGTGTCTGTACTGCAGCAGCTCATATAAAATGGTATTAATCCTAAAAACTCGGTCTAAGGTTTGTTTTATTCTGTACCTTAGGACCTCTGGGCACTGGAGTGGGAGGAAAACCTGATGGAATATGGAAATTATTCCTTTAGCATTTTAAGTCTTCTTTCCTCAAGCCAATGTCTCAGGTTGGCCACAGATACCTCTAGGCGATGCTTAGTTCTGCTGGTGGCGCAAACAACCAAAGTTCTGAGATAAGCACCAACGGTTAGACCAGGGCTATCCTCCAGCAATGAAGAAAGATTTGTTGTCTTCAGAAGGATCAAGAGTGAAGAAAAAGTGAATGCTCCCGTGATCTGCTCCAAGAAGCCAAATTTGGCTCACCAAAGGGATCCTCTGCCGATCCTTTTACACCTGCCCCACAAGGGACCCACATTTTCCAAAGTTCTTTCACACTAAGGGAATGACACTGTCATTTCATGGAGCCTTCAAAGCGTCTCCCTGCGGTGCGGGAGACCCAGGTTCAATCCCTGGGTTGGGGAGATCCCCTAGAGAAGGAAATGGCAACCCACTCCAGTACTCTTGCCTGGAAAATTCCATGGACTGAGGAGCCTGGTAGGCTACAGTCCATGGGGTCGCAGAGTTGGACACGACTGAGCAACTTCACTCACTTCCTGTTAAGATACGCAGGGACAGAATGCCTCTCCCAAACTGTGTCGTGACTCCTGCTGACTTCATGCTAAAGCTCACCCCATTTCAGACTTCCAAAGGGCAGGCTCTCTGCCTGCCTCCAGAGAACGGGCCTTGTTTGCAAAGCCTGTTTTTAAGTCATAAAGTCTGCACACCCTATATGAAGTCCTAAATCATATAGTCCAGAATAGTTCATCCAGAACTTGGAATTAAGAGTTGGTTTCAAGTCCCAGTTCCTGTGTGTGTGTGTGTGTGTGTGTGTGTTAGTTGTGTTGACTCTTTGCGACCCCATGGACTGAAGCCTGCTAGGCTCCTCTGTCCATCATCCAGAACTTGGAATCAAAAGAGTTGGTTTCAAGTCCCAGTTCCAGTGTGTGTTATTCAGTTGTGTCCAAGTCTGCAATCTCATGCACTGAAGCCTGCTAGGCTCCTCTGTCCATGGAATCTCCAGGCAAGAATACTGGAGTGGGTTGCCATGTTCTTCTCAGGGGCTCCTCCCAACCCAGGGATCAAACCCATGTCTCCTGTATTGCAGTCAGATTCTTTTATGACCTTTCTCTTTACAACTTTCTCAGAGGACTGCAGAGGTTTAAATGAGATAATGTACCTAAAAAGTGCCTTAGAAATTGTTACAGTGCAAATTTATTTTCCCTGAATTTTTAGAATTATCAGCTCCAACAGACTGTGTAAAAGATATAAAGGCCTTAACTTCTGGCAGGATAGGGCTGTTATGGAAGAGACCTCAGCTACTGGCTGGCAGTTTCCAAGAGAGGATCCGAAAGCCTACTTCATATTCCTCCTGGAGCCAAAGGCTGATTTAAATTACTTTTCCTTCCACTGGCTGACATAACTCTAATAACATGTTTGAGAACTCAGAGCACTGGTTACCAGTTGAAAAGAGTAGCTCTCTGGGGCTCTTTCCTGCCTCCCGGCCTTCCTTCATATATGCTATTTCTCAGAATTCTCAGGGTGCTCTTCACTGAGCTCCTTTCTCTGCATCCTGCAAACCTCACTTCAAATACCATTTCTTCCTCAAGGAACCTTCTTTGAGTCACCAGACAAGGTCTCATTCACAAGGAAACTTCTTTATACCATGTGTGCATGCTCAGTTGCTTCAGTCATGTCTGACTCTTTGCGACCCTGTGAACCATAGCCTGCCAGAATTCTCTGTCCAGGGGATTCTTCAAGCAAGAATACTGGAGTGGGTTGCCATGCTCTCCAGGGGGATCTTCTGACCCAGGGATTGAACCTGTCTCTCTTATGTCTCATGCATTAGGAGGTGGGTTCTTTACCACTGGTGCCATCTGGGAAGCCCTTCCTTTTTACCACTTTATCCAATTGTGATTATAACTATGCAAGTCCTGCAATGTGTATATATGCTCTGAGAGGGCAACGTTCACATCTGTCTGAATCCTTCCATATCTTTGTGCCTTGGATAAAGACAATAAAATGCGCTGAATGAGGCCAGAGCTTTGTGCTTCTTCAATCTTGTTAAGAGCTCTTGTGGCAATGAACATAAAGCATATAAAGAAAACTAATTTAGTGCTGCAGAAAGGGTTCTGGATGGAGGAATGCTTCCTTTGGCAGATTTCTCCAATAAAAAAGAATTTATGGGCTTAATTAAATCATCAAGATTCTTTTCAGAGGAGCAGGAATGGTCAAGGATTGAGCTTGCCCTGAATTATTCACTGTATTCAAGTGGAGCAGCTCTTCTGGGAAGAGCAGTTAACATCAACAAGGAAATCAGCACAACTTCCTATGTAAACGGACAATGGTCCTTTCTTTCTCTTTGATTGGGAGGGCCCAGGGGAGACAGTTTCCAAGTGAGGAAACTACCTTAGGCAAAACCATACTTTGCTTAGGCAAGACGAAATTCTTCTATATCAACCGCACTTTTTCCTCAGTTGTTATTTGCTTTTCTAATGCCTTCCCACCCCTACCTTAAGATAAATTTAAATCAATGTTCAGCTTCATCTAAGAGAAATATCTTTTTTTTTTTTCACCTTATCCTGACTTTTGGAAAAAAGGCTTTGTTCCCCCAAAAGTATGACTTCAGACAACAGTGACAAAATCTGTGTGTGGTTATGTGTGAGAGTATGTGTGTGACAGATCCCCTCTCTTCCCTCTAAAATCACATTTGCGCACCCTCCTTACCCCACTGGCTCTGGGTGGCCAAGTGTTGGTAGATCTGGTTGCCTTAAAAACACACACACAAGAAATAGGGCCTGATTTTCATAAAATGCTTTGCCAAGAAGGAGCCTCAAGTAAGCTTTAACATTTGTGTAATAATAATAAATGTCTGTCTGTAAACACCAGTGACTGTGAGAAGGAGATTATCTCGTGGCCAGGCAGTGCTGCCCGGACCAGATTTCCTGGGTCAAGAAACAACAGGACCACAGCGTTTAATCATCAGACAAGTGGCCAGAGTTAGAATTTCCTCACAGCCTCCTATCACTGGGACCTTCTCAAATTTCACTGGGCTGGTTCTTATTAGGGTGACTCTGAGGCTTCAGGGATCATTTTTTATTATCCTTTAATTATCATTAGTCATTTTGGGTTTTGACAATTTCTGCACTATGTAAGCTTCTTTTCCTCCCTGTGAGAGAAGAAGGCAACTCATAGATTCAGTAGCTGGAAAAGTGAATTTCCTGTGGAATGACAGGAATTACATAGAAGCAAGCAATTTTATTTTCCTCAAATGTAGCAATAATTTTAATCTGTACATACATAAAACAAACAGTGCAATTATAAAACCTTGAAGGTGACATGCATACTTTAAGGTGCAGTTGGGATGGGGGAGGATGTTAGCATCTCCAATTTTCCTTACCGTTTTTTTTTGTTTTTTGTTTTTTTTAGTTCCTTATGCAAAAAGCACTGAGTCAGGAAACTTCATCTGGAATGCTGAAGTTAAAGGTGAACTTCCTGAAGTCTGCACGTCTAAGTATCACAAACAAAACAGAAATGACCTCCTAGAACAGTTTGAGAGGGAATAGAGTAATATGGCTGGGCTTTCAAGCTGGGAATGAATGAAATCAGGGATGCATTTTTCTGAAAAACTAAAAGAATGTTTGTAACTGAGTGTCCTGTTTCTGTTTCATAGTTGCTACCCACTTGAGCCCTTCCATAAATCTTTTTATTCAGTATAGGTTCTGAATAGATGCTGTTCAATGTTACTTGTAACTAAGGGTGATGAGATGCAGAAAAGAGGACCTGGGAAAATGGCTTCTTCCTTGATGTCTGAGTCCGTGCTCCTCTTCCATTGTTAGTTCTTATGGCCTTTTCTCTGCCATGGAAGCAGAGGTAGCTGGTGCACAATGTCAGATGTTGTCATCGTTCACAGGCCCGGGGCGGGCAGTACAGGCGAGGGACGGGGGGTCTACCTTTGCTTCTTCCACAATCCCTTTCTCAGGCTTTCCTGGCCTTTCAGTTGGAACTTCGAGAACTAGAAAGTCAGTTCACTGGGTCCTTGACTCAGAGGCCAGGATGAGACAAGACGTGGTACAGTGACAAGACACAAAGGGAAGATATGGTACCAATTAGCCTCGGAGCAGGATAGAGAGATTTATATTTGCACTGATGAGAATTCAAATTCCCAAAGTCAATCTAAAAAAAAAAAAAAATGAAGATTTTTCCTTTGAGTATTACTTTTTTTTCTGTACAAGTGGTCTGTGTACTTCTGGTGAGAATTCCTTGCACCACTCTCAAGTCAGCTGATCCCAGGGACACGCTGGGGCAGGAGGCGCTAGGCTCGTCTGGAACGGCTCTTTCTGGCAGTGACATTTTGATTTGAAACCCAAAGTAAATCCGTACGTGGCGTCATGGTTATTAAAATAATGAAATATTACTAGCCAAAGGTAACTGCAATTCAATCAATGTTATATTTCCACACACAGAAATTTAGAAAAATCAAGAGTATGATAATAAAAACCATAAAATTAAACAGAAGAAAATAAATTTCTACAAAAAATCATATATATGTACAGTGAGATTTAAAGGGAAAAATAAGCTACTTGAATCATAAATTTAATTTTATTTTAAATAACTTTAGCTAACCTCAGCTGTTAATACAATAAAAGCAGAAAGAACAGGCTGCCTTTTTTTTCTTCCAGATTTAAATCAGAGAATTGTATCTACAATAATTGACATAACTCACTTCTTGTCCTTCACCCATCTCATCAAAAATTATTGCATTTTCCCCCAAAATTGTATTTTTTTTGGATTCCTCTGTGAATATACTCATTTCGTCCTCGTTCCTGGAGGCATCTTGGTTTAAATCCATCTTTTAAAAAAGGAGAAGGGGTACATATGTGGAGGCAAAATATTCTCTCGAAGCCAACAGATACAGAGTTGCTAGAAGAAGCTGATTGTACACACAAGCTGCCTGGTTGGGAAGGGGAGGGCTGTTGATTCAGAGACGTGTGATAGCCTTTGGTGGACGGACACAGGCCAAGCCCCACCGGGCCCTTCTTCCCTGGCAGGGTCAGGACTGAGCCAGCTGAAGTGGAGCTGCATCTTCCCCTTAGAACTCATCCTTCTGGTTCTCCTCCAAAAGTCTTCATCCAGATAAGAAGCCAATGACTGATTACAAAAATAAGAATAATTAAATTTGGCTCAAGAGAGAGATTGTCCAACTGTTCTGCCTTGTTATTTTATCAATATCCAAGGCCTTTACAAAGAAAGAAACAAAAACATCTCTCAATCTCCCAACAAAAGTGAACTTTTTTCTTTTTTTTTTCTTTTTGTTTTTTGCTCCAAATGCTAGGACCTGAAGAATGGCTGCAGATTGAGATATCAAAAATCTCAGAAAAATATATAATATATTTGTATATCTCTGTAGGTCTATTATTTAAATTTCACATTCCTTTAAAAGTGGTTATTCAGTCAGTAGCTGCTGAAGGAGGCTCTTCTGCTGGGCCTGGGGGGTCTGTGGTCCTGCCGTGGGTTTTTGAGTTCCCAGTGGACCAGGCTGGTTCAGGTAAGGGTCCCCGCCTACCAGATTCACTGTACACTGGACGTCAGCAAACACCTGAACCTGTTGCACCTGCTGGAACACAAATAAAAGATGTGTTTAGACAGAAGGGTCTGCCCCCCCGGCTTATGAGTGGGTACTACTTGAAGTGGAAACTCACTAGAGCATTCCTCTAGTCTGTAGTCACCACAGAGAAGAACTCTTCTGTCTTCTTGTCCTACAAAAAGAAAATCGCTGCACTCATTTTGCTCAGGGTTCTGGAAAGTTCACACTTTAAAAATAAAATCAAAATTGGAATGGTCAAGCCTCCTACAGGGTTGCCATCAATACTGAAAATGAGCATCATTGCTAATATTGCCAAGATTGGGAAAAGCCCAGTTTCAGTCTGGGTATCCAGTGGTGGGTTTAAAAAATAGGCATATTATTTGGAAAACTGGTTATAAAAGCATTCTATGGATGACTTTAGGAGGGTAAAAAAATATCTTTATGATGTTAGAAAATTAAGGGCTCTAACCCTGTATTAGCAAAATAAAAACCACCACAACTCAGTAACAGGACATGAGTATTACTAAAATTAATGTCCAGAGGATTTGTGTAGTATCCAATATACTATTACATAGCTTCTTTACATATTACCTTTAGAATTACAGCAAAATATTAGTAGAACAATTTTATACTTAACTTATTTTTCCTGACAGACAGTCCATCCAAACGCATGAGCTGAAAATAACACTAAACTACTAGCTGAGAACAGTGTGAATTTTCCCTTTAACTATCAGGTTGGCCAAAAAGTTCATTCCGGTTTTTCCGTAAGAGCTTAATATTTTCAGTAATAATGCACATATTCCTTTGAAAAGTCTAAGGTTACATAGTTTTAACATTTTCTACCAGGAAAACAAAGCCAGAGTTAGTCTTTACCAACCAGCCTTATTATTAGAAAGTCGCTTGTAGAACTGATGAGGCCAGTATCACACTTGTGAATGTTTCAGACCAACAGTGGAGATGCCTTCTAAGGCATCCAAAGCATCTATCTGTCTCCACAACTGGCAAACTTGTGTGTGTTTAATAGGTTCAGGAAGTATTTTAGATTAGTGATAAGATTTTTTTGGGGGGTCTTTGATGACTAAATTCATGCCAATCATACTCAGCATTTCTGAAAACTTTTCTGTCCTAATTGAATAAAAGCTGCTTTCCATCAACCTTAACAGGCCAACTGTCAAATCTCCCGACTATCCAATTTCTTCATCAGTCTAATGCCTGATGTTTTCTCCTCACGACTCACTTGATTTACTTTCACCTCTACTCCACTCTCTTGGATAACGCTGATGGTTTCTGAGCCGAGTGTTTTTGTGTCTGATGAATTAAATCTCTATGTACATTAGTGTCATTTCTCTCCTCATCCTCCTCTCTCCCCCAGTTTCCCAAACTTTGCTTCTTGTTCCCATAGGCTCCCATTTGGCTTTCTTCTTTTTCGGGGCTCTTTCTTGTGTACCTAACATACACTAGCTCTCTGTCTGAGTCTGTTCTGTAGCTGCCTCTGTGCCCTCCACCCACCATTGTTCTCTGTAATTTCTCATTCCTACTCTTTTCCCTCTAGAGCTCCAACCTTGGCCTTCATCTCTCTCTGTGTTAACAATTCCCCTGTGTTCCCGTTCTCTCCTTTTCCCCATCCCAGCTCTCCGAAGGCAGAGAGCCTTGAATCCTCCCCTAGTCCTTCTCTCCTATTTCTTTCCTTTCTCCTTTTCTGTACAACTATCTTATACTTCTATCTAACTCACTCCCCAGCTTTCGTCTGGCAAGTACAAAAACATTAGAGCAAATAGAGATTTCATGATGAGCCACTATAGAAAGAAGATTTTGCTATAAACACAAACTACAGTGCATTTAGGCAATGGCTGATTAAAGAAAAATAACACAGAATTTTGTTTATATGTTTCAACATATGAAATACATAAGGTGTTTGTGCCTCTAAACTCAAAAAAATTGTTGATAAAGGCATGATAAAACAAATGTGAGAAAATTCTGCTCCTTTAAAAAGAATGTTATATTAAAAAAGATCACCTACTTAGAACTTTTAAAAATTGAAAAGATTAAACCAAACTCCCAAAGTACATATTTCAGCCTTTTTGAATTATTACGTAATCATGGTGCCTCAGACCAGATCTCAAAGGACTTCTGATACTGCTATAACTTCACAGACAGGCAAAGCAATACAAAAACAAAGCTTATGATTTGCCAGGTGAGAGGGGTAATGTGAGAGCTGAGTCCCAACCTCTTAAGATCTTCTGACACAGTTTCTACTTCAATTCAAATACTGTCCCAGGACTTAGGAACTTTGAAACTCAGGTGTTTTGTCTTAAGTAATTTGTTAAGTTACCCCAGTATATGTCTCTGTAAGTATGAGACTTTTAAAAAACTTCTAGTGAATGAAGACCTCAATTCCCCCAGCACAAAAGCCTCTCTTCACACAGCACACAGGACTCAGATCGTATTTCCTGAGGCTCCAACTATGAACACAGTTCCCTAACGGGTTTTTCTCTTTCAGAGCTGGTTGCCCAGTGCTCTTCCTCTTCCCCTTCTCCCCCTTAAGATGAAGCCTAAACTAGGTCTTTCATCACTGTTCCCCTTCAGGAATGATGGTCCACTCGCAGGACTGAATTTGAATCCCTTGGAGTTTAGCATTCAAGGCCCTTGGAAATTTGCCCCAACCTACTCTCCCATTTTTAGTTCCAATGAATTCTTGTTACAAACCCTTTATTCTTGTTGGGTGGGTTCCCAGGACTATGCTGATATTACTGTTTCCCTGTCTCTGTGCCCTCTAACTTCCAATCCCCTGGACTTTCAAACTCACCTCCTTCCCCAGCCTCCAAAACCCACAATACCTTTCTACTCACTTGCTCTGCTAACTGTCCTTCAAGGCCCAGTTCAGTCCCATCTCCCACATAGATGCTCTTCTGACCGTCTCTACGACGTCTCCCTTCTTTGAATGGTTATGGGTCTTGTTACTTGTAATCAATTTGCATTTGCCTTCTTTGGTTATGTAACAATTCATGTGCATATGTCTGAATGTTTTATCAGGCCCTAAGTGGTATGGCAGAAAGAGCATGAACTTTGGTGTTGGAAAGACCTGGGCTTGAACCTCAGCTCTGCCACTTTCTTTCCTGTGAATTACATAGTCAAATCTCCTCAGGTTCTGTTTCATCATCTATGTGAGAAAAAAGGGAAACTGACTCCTTCATAGAGTTATACTGATGCTTACATGAGACGAAGCACACAGTGCCTAACACAATGCCTGGCAAATCATAGCTTTCTTTCCTCACGTCTTACCATAGTTCACCTAAAGAGCAAACATGGCTCATGTTTCTTTGTTCATGTTTCCTCCACCTTCGCATAAGGCCTATATACTTTTTTAAAATCTTAATTTATGTTAATATAGGAAAGTGGCCACCCCTGTTATTTGTATTGCTCTGAAACAAACTTCTAAAAAGAGGCAGAGTACACAACATGCATTCTGTTTTGTCTGAATTTATTGTGCTCTTTTGAGGTATTTTGATTACACACAAGTTTTAGCACTGTTTACTTACAAATAGCAATTAGTGGTCACCATCTGTGATCCCTTATCCTGACACTTAATATTGATTAAACATTCTGAAAGCATAACTCATTTAACCCTCTCATAATCCTGTGAGCAGATTAGTTCTGCTGGTTACACAGCAACTCAGGAAAGTTCCCTAACACCCCTAGGATGACATGGCTAAGAGCAGAGCCAGGACTCACACCCAGCTCTGACTCTCAAGGTCCGGCTGTCAACCATGATGCTATACAAAGTTTCCTGTGTATCTAGATAAAATTTGACAGCTCTGGGCTTAGAACTGTCTTACTGACCTGGGTTCCATCTGCTTCTGTTTTGAGAAGGTCAGTGGATGAGAGCTGGTTGCAGTAGAGGCCTGTGTGTCTCAGTGCTGGATCATTTATCTATTAAAGGAAGTATAAGACCAGATTACAAGCTAGTTGTTTAAGCTGAAGACCAAATTCCTCAATGAGGAACAATCTCATTGACAGAAAAGTAATGGGAAGAGAGCAGGAATAACAAGCTTAGCAATTTACTGTGTTGTCAGAAGTCAGGACAGTGGTTCCCTTCATAGGAGGAGAGAGAGATGTAAGGGAGTGTGTAACGGGAGAACCTCTGGGGTGCTGCTGGTAATGTTCTGTTTCTTGATCTAGGTGACAGTTATAAAGGTGTGTTCAGTGTATGAAAATTCATCTAGTTGTATACTCTTCTTTATATTCTTATATATGATAACTTTAATAAGTTAATTCAACACTCACCAAAGTTAATTAGCAAAACACTTCCACTGCCAGGCAAGATTCAGTAACAGGGATCAGATTTATCCTCTGCCTGAATCAACTAAAAAATTGGACAAAAATGTGTGAAACGAACACATTCAAGACCTTGGACAAAGGCAATGAAGGAAAGTTGTTCCTAAGGACTGGGAAACAATTGAGGTGAGTCCTACCATGATCCCCGCCTACTGCCTAAGAGAATTTGAGGACAGTATGAGGACAAGGAACCAGACAATGCCTGGCAGTCTCACTGAGATGAGAGGATATAGCTAGAATTCATAGAGCAGAATATCAGATGAGAGAGTACACAGAGAGAGAAAACCCTAAAGATCTGCAGAGTCCCCGCAAGTCTGCAGCTTAGTACTGATCAGTTGATTAATGGATCCATTAATGATTAATGGATCTTAGGGAACTACCTAAAGCAGAGGAAAGATTCATCTGAAAAGATGTACATGGAATAATTCTCAAAGATCACACAGAGTTGGGAATAGGTTCTGATCCCACCAGCCAGAGTGAAAAACATCATAATTCAGGTAGTATCAGGTAGTGTACTAGAATGGTTTTGCTGCAGTGGTAGGGTAAAATTAGCCCTATACTAAATACTGTTCTAGTTCTACTAAACAAAAAAGCAAGACCTGAAAAAATTCAAACTGTTTATTTCCAGGTAATTTAAACATTTCCCAAAACAAACCTATATATTTATGGGAACATAAACAAGGTAAACTACCCCAGGCATCCTAGCGGTGCAAAGAAATAGAGGAAAACAACAGAATGGGAAAGACTAGAGATCTCCTCAAGAAAATTAGAGATACCAAGGGAACATTTCATGCAAAGATGGGCTCGATAAAGGAGAGAAATGGTAATGGACCTAACAGAAGCAGAAGATATTAAGAAGAAGTGGCAAGAATACACAGAAGAACTGTACAAAAAAGATCTTCACGACCAAGATAATCATGATGGTATGATCACTCACCTAGAGGCAGACATCCTAGAATGTGAAGTCAAGTGGTCCTTAGAAAGCATTACTACGAACAAAGCTAGTGGAGGTGATGAAATTCCAGTTGAGCTATTTCAAATCCTGAAAGATGATGCTGTGAAAGTGCTGCACTCAGTATGCCAGCAAATTTGGAAAACTCAGCAGTGGCCATAGGACTGGAAAAGGTCAGTTTTCATTCCAATCCCAAAGAAAGGCAATGCCAAAGAATGCTCAAACTACCACACAATTGCACTCATCTCACATGCTAGTAAGGTAATGCTCAAAATTCTCCAAGCCAGGCTTCAGCAATATGGGAACCATGAACTTCCTGATGTTCAAGCTGGTTTTAGAAAAGGCAGAGGAACCAGAGATTAAATTGCCAACATCCGATGGATCATCGAAAAAGCAAGAGAGTTTCAGAAAAACATCTATTTCTGCTTTATTGACTATGCCAAAGCCGTTGACTGTGGATCACAATAAACTGTGGAAAATTCTGAAAGAGATGGGAATACCAGACCACCTGACCTGCCTCTTGAGAAACCTGTATGCAGGTCAGGAAGCAACAGTTAGAACTGGACATGGAACAACAGACTGTTCCAAATAGGAAAAGGAGTACATCAAGGCTGTATATTGTCACCCTGCTTATTTAACTTACATGCAGAGTACATCATGAGAAATGCTGGACTGGAAGAAACACAAGCTGGAATCAAGATTGCCGGGAAAAATATCAATAACCTCAGATATGCAGATGATACCACCCTTATGGCAGAAAGTGAAGAGGAACTAAAGAGCCTCTTGATGAAAGTGAAAGAGGAGAGTGAAAAAGTTGGCTTAAAGCTCAACATTCAGGAAATGAAGATCATGGCATCTGGTCCCATCACTTCATGGGAAATAGATGGGGAAACAGTGGAAATAGTGTCAGACTTTATTTTTTTTGGCTCCAAAATCACTGCAGATGGTGACTGCAGGCATGAAATTAAAAGAGGCTTACTCCTTGGAAGAAAAGTTATGACCAACCTAGATAGCATATTGAAAAGCAGAGACATTACTTTGCCAACAAAGGTCCATCTAAGTCAAGGCTATGGTTTTTCCAGTGGTCATGTAAGGATGTGAGAGTTGGACTGTGAAGAAAGCTGAGTGCCGAAGAATTGATGCTTTTGAACTGTGGTGTTGGAGAAGACTCTTGAGAGTCCCTTGGACTGCAAGGAGATCCAACCAGTCCATGCTAAAGGGGATCAATCCTGAGTGTTCTTTGGAAGGAATGATGCTAAAACTGAAACTCCAATACTTTGGCCACCTCATGCGAAGAGTTGACTCATTGGAAAAGACTCTGATGCTGGGAGGGATTGGGGGCAGGGGGAAAAGGGGACGATAGAGGATGAGATGGCTGGATGGCATTGCTGACTCGATGGATGTGAGTTTGAGTGGACTCCGGGAGGTGGTGATGGACAAGGAGGCCTGGCGTGCTGCAATTCATGGGGTCGCAAAGAGTCGGACACGACTGAGCAACTGAACTGACTAACTGAACTGAACTGAAACAAGGTAAAATTCTCATGTCTGGTATCCAATAAAAAATTACCAGGTGTGCAAAGTAGCAGACTCTGACATAATCATACCAATGTTTTCTTAGGTCAGTCTTCCAAGATAATAGAAATAAAAGCAAAAATAAACCAACAGGAGTTAATCAAATTATAAGTTTTTGTACAGTAAAGGAAACTATAAATAAAATTAAAAGACCACCTATGGACTGGAAGAAAAAATGTCTGCAAATGATGTAATTGACAAAGGCTTAATTTCCAAAATATACAGTTTATACAAGTCAATAACAAAAACCAAATAACCAAATCGAATAATGGGCAGAAGACCTAAACAGACATTTCTCCAAAAAAGACATACAGATGGCCAACAGTTACATGAAAAGATGTTCATCGATGCTGATGATTAGAAAAATGCAAATCAAAACTACAATGAGGGGACTTCCCTGGCAGTCCAGTGGTTAAGACTCTGTTCTTCCACTGCAGAGGGCATGCCACATACCACAGCCAAACCCCCCCAAAAAACAACAAAAAAACAACTACAATGAAGTACCACCTCACACTGGTCAGAATGGCCATCATTAAGCAGTCTACAAATAATAAATGCTGAAGAGGGTGTGCACAGAAAAGAGAACCCTCTTGCACTGTTGGTGGGAACATAAATTGGTAGAGAATAGATTTGTGGTTGCTGAGGGGGTAAGGGGGTAGGGGAGAGAAGGACTGGGAGTTTGGGATTAGCGGATGCAAATTATTATACATAGGATGGATAAACAACAAGGTCTTACTGTATAGCACAGGAAATTATATTAAATAAACTGTGATAAACCATAACAGAAATAAAAAGAAAGTAGCAAGAAAATGATCCATAATTTAGCGAAAAAAAGTCAGTCAGCTGAAACCAATTCCCAAATAATGCAGATGCCAGAAGTGACAAGCAAGACTATTAACAGTTATAATAACCATATTCCATATATTCAAGAAAACAGCAGAAATACTGAACATGTTAGAGATATGGAAGATATAAAAGGGGTTCAAAGTGAACTTCTAGAGATGAAAATAGCAACATCTGAGATAAAAAATACACTAGATAAAATTGACAGATCAGCTATTGCAAAAGAAAAAAATAGTGAATCTGACATTACAGCAATACAAATTATCCAAAATGAAACACATAGAAAAAAAATGACTGGTCTCATATTCCCTTAAAATCTCCAAGCCCAAAGAATCAGTGAGCTGTGGGGTAACTTCAGATGGCCTACAATATGTGTAATTAAAGTCTCTGAAGGAGAGGAGGGGGGTGGTGACAGAAAAAAAAATAGCTGAAGTAATAATGGCCAATACTTTTCCAGATTTGATGAAAATTATATACCTGTGAATCAAGATTACTGAACCCCAACCCAAGCAGAGAACTATGAATAGAATCACACTGAGGCATATAATAATCAAATTATCTAAAACCAGTGATAAAGAGAGTAACTCTTAGAAGTACCTAGAAAGGGAAAAAGATCAATCATGTCCAAAGGAACAAAAATAAAAGTGATAGCAGATATCTTATCAGAAATACAGTGGAGCAATGTCTTTAAAGTATGGAAAACTACCAATCTAGAATTCAGGGAAAAGAATTTTCAAAGACGAAAGTGAAACAACATCTTTTCAGACACATGAAAGCTGAAAGAATTCACCACCAGCAGACCTGTATTAAAAAAATGTTAAATGAAGATCTTCTGGTGGAAGGAGAATGATACCAGATGGAAATATGGATCTACAGCAAGGAATGAAGAACACCAGAAATAACTACATGAGGAAATATAAAAATTACCTACTTAAACCTTAAAAAATATAATTGTTTAAAAGTTTTTCAGTAAAAAAGTACTAACAACATATTGTAGGGTATATAACATATATACGGTAATGTTCTTTTTTTTTTTTTTTTACGGTAATGTTCTGACACGACAGACATGATATGTATGACAACAATAGCATAGGAAGGGAGAAATGGAAATAAACTGATGTGAGATTTTTGTATTTATATGAGATGATATAATTGCATTTGAAGGCAGATGGTGACAAAGATGTATACTATAAACTCTAAAGCAACCACTAAAACAACAGGAATTATTTATAGCTAATAAAGCAACAAAGGAGTTACACTAAAAAAGACAAGATGGGAGAAAGAAAATAAGATGAGAGACTTAAATCTTCAGTATCAACATCAACAATCACATTAAATATAAATGATCTAGCTACTCTAGGTAAAAGGCAGAGATTGTTAAACTGAATAAAAAAGCAAGACCCAACTATATAAAAAATACATTTTAAATGTAATATTCTTTTACCTAATTCATTATATTTTTTATTACTTTGTCTTAATATACAAGAGACAATGAATAATTCTAATAACTGAAAAACAACAACATAATAACAAGGACAAGAAACAATACTATTTAGTTCTTATATTCTGTTATAATATCACTAGGTTGCTGGTTTTTTTTTTCCCTGCTAACTTCTCTGGACAATGGGAATTTTTTTTTTTAAATTCAAATCAAAAAGGAATTCTAAAGAAAAGGTAATTAGTGTTTACATGTTTTTATGACTTGCTATAAATTATGGCTATATGGCTATAGTATAGTCACCATAGTCTACTTTGTGGTTGCTGATAGAATAGTAATTACAGAGAGTTACCCAAAGATCTTAAATATCACTTTGAACTTAATCATTCATTCCTTAAAAATCTTTAGGAGGCTCCAAGATTAACTGGGCATTTAGATGGCCTGCAACACCTCCTAAAAAGTTTACTACATAAATTCTGCTCTAAATAGAATATAAACATACCCTTAACATTCATTAGATTTTTCATCTTGAATATTCTTTTCTATTTCTTCCTTTAGGCAAATTTTCCATGAAGACTTTCCTAATCAGACTCTTTTTCTTTTAAACCCTCTGTGGTTAATTGTATATAGCCCTAATCTGACAGACATATATCTTCTACAAGACTGTTTTGTCCTATTATTCAACTAACCTTTTGCTCAGGTTGTACCTTCCCAACTTGTTAATACTGTCTCCCACAGAGCTAACTTTGTATATAGTAAGTACTGATTTTGTTGAATTGAAAGGTAAAAATGAAGAAAATATGTTCAGAATAGAAAGGGTACGTTCCAATCAATGTATTATACATGTATTATTTTATAATAAATCTAAAACAATAAAATCTCATGAGACTTAAATTTTACATGATCTGTCAAAATTACCTTAATAAATAGTAATTATCAAAAGATAGGGAAAGAAAAAGAAGTTTGGTTACTTTGGGCAAGTATGAACATAACTGATTTTCTTTGGAATAATGAATTGCAATGTGGTGTGATATAGAGCTGGGTGTGTGTGTGGGTAGCAAGTGTGCCAGCTGTGCCACTTACCTGCTCAGGGCACACAGTGTTCATTCCTGGCATCTGCAAAGAGCTCATCTGCATCTGGCCCATCATTGGGTTCATGTTCTGAACATTTGTGTTTCCACCTGCCATGGACACGGTGATGCTCATATTGTTGTACACTCCTGGCTGTGCAGGCGTGGGCTGGTTCTGTATAGCTTGACTGAATACACTGTTAACTCAAAAAGAATCTCAATTACATCCACTGATCATGAATATGGGGATAATATGACTGGACTCTTTATCTAAATTATCAGATACAGGATTCCAAAGAAAATAATTTACATTCTTAACTTGTATGTAAGACTTTATATTATTACAATATATAAAAACTAAGAACCATTCAGATGCACTCTGAACTCTATCCAAAGGGTTTAGTAACTAAAAAGACCTCATTTTGTTACAATTATCTGGCCCAGTATCAGAGTTGTTAAGCTTCAATTATCTGAATAACCAAGAAAGTTTTCCACTTAAGTAAATCTTGCAGATAACTGAAGTTTACCAATTTAATCATCAAAATAATTCTAAAATTTATTACATTATTTTATCTTCTTAAACAGAGAATATCCTTTTTAAGCAAAGTCCCTTGCATATGTATCAATCTTCAATAAATATTCACGGAATAAATTAACAAAGGAATGAATGATTCAAAGGTAACATTCTTATACTGTGATTGGGTATATATCCTTAGACTTAAAACTTGAGGGGAGTGACAGTATTTTGTTTCATTTATTCCTTGTCTCTAGTTAACAAGTGATACACAGCAGCAGGCACTCAGTAAGTATCTCATGAATGAATAACTGGGGACATGGGTTATTAGTGCTGTCAACTGATAAAGTTCAGATTGCTTTTACTGGTAGATTTTACTGTATTTATGGGGCTTCCCAGGTGACGCCTCAATGCAGGAGACACAGAGACGAGGGTTTGATCCCTGGGTCAGGAAGATTCCCTGGAGAAGGCCACGGCAAACTATTCCGGTATTCTTGCCTGAGAATCCCGCAGACAGAGGAGCCTGGCAGGCTACAGTCCATAGGGCTGCAAAGAGTCAGATGTGATTGAAGCGACTTGACACACACTCACTGCATCTATACCAGTGGTTTTTGAAGTGTAGTCCAGAGACCATCTGCAAGAGAATTCCCTGGTCTTCATTGAAAATTGAGACTCTCAGACCTTACCCCATCCTAGTGAATTATATTTTCTGGGGGTAGGTATGGAAAAGCATTTCTAACAACTTCAGTTCAGTTGCTCAGTCGTGCCCGACTCTTTGTGACCCCATGAACTGCAGCACGCCAGGCCTCCCTGTCCATCACCAACTCCTGGAGTCCACCCAAACCCATGTCCATCGAGTCAAAAATGCACATTAAAATTCAAAAGCCTTTATTCAGTGTCCTACTGCTTACTGTCACTTCTCAAGGTTTCAGTTTCTGGCCTCTTTCAATATGCTATAAACTAAGAGGAAATCAGAAGTGTATAACCAGATATTTTTATTTGGAAAACAAAATGCTTTTGAAGACTTCAGTGGTCTTCTCAGATTTGAAGATAGCTTCATGTCTTTTCTAAGAAGCAAGATACAAGGGCAATAATTATGTTTTCCGAGTGCCTGTTTTACAGACTTCTTTCTTTACCACCCATGTCTAGACTGTTGTTACACCAAGGATCTCAATGTTAAACCAGTTTCTGTTAATAGGCAGAAAAGTACGGAATAAACTCCAAGTAAGTAGAATTTGAAACTTTATATCTGAATGATATAGTGATACAGATAAACACATCTAAAGGAAAATAATATGAATTTGCTTTTTTATGTGTGTCATTGTGTCTTTGCTAAGTTCCACAAAACACCAAATGTTTTATGATTATCTATCAATTTTTAAACAATAAGCTGCTGGTAAAATTCCACCCATTTTAATGTTAATTCTAAAGAATTTGATTTCAAAAATTATTGATTCCATCAGTGGCTTTTCTGTTCCTTGCTAGCTCTTTGGAGGAAAGCAGGATGTACTGACATTTATAGCTTCCGGTAAATTAAGGTAATCATACTGAAATTCACAGGCTGAGAAACAGCCTATTCATCATGTCTGAAGAAAAGAAGTGAATTTTCCCTAAGTAATTATAAAACACAAATGCACGAAGAAAATTATATGCCTAGGAAATGGTCAATAATGCATCTGTGGGCCATTAGTGTCTGCAGAGTGTATGCTTGTCAGACAGTGTCCCCACAACTAAAGGTGAGGAAAAAAAAACCTATTAGTCTACTGCCCATTTTCTAATGAGAACATTTCTGCCTTAGACAGTGCTCATTTGTCAACTGATACATAAATCACTACTGTGGAGGCGCAGAGCTATGTAAGTTAATGCATGCAGAAGCTTCAAGGACTGCAATGATGTCATACTTAGTGAAAAAGGTTTAGGATTTAATTTCTTTTCAAATTTCTATTTGGGACTGTGTAGTAGCTTAAGTTCTTTCAAACTAAGCCTGCCAATAGTTCCATTTTGGGTTCTTCCCTCATTGAAAGAAGACCAAGCACTTTTGTAGCATTAATCACTGTTCCACGGCCTGGAATGGATTGTGGGGTTCACTGGCACCTTAGGCCCAATGCATGGAGGACCCCTCCCCCCACCTAATCCCTGACTGGCCTCATGGCAGTTACCACAGTTTCCTTAAGCTAGCACCAGGTATTTGGTAGCCCCTAAATCATGGTGGGGGTGGGCGGTGAGGGGAGAGATGACAAAGTCAGCCTAAAGCAAGTGTCAGATATTACAGGCATTAACAAACAGGGAGGAGTTCCGGGTCAAATAAGTCTGAGAAACAAAGGGTTAAACCACAGGACTTTGCCTTTAAAATGCTAATAAGACCTGAGACTCTCCTTTGGGACTAGAGTTACACAGAAACACAGCCCTAGTGCCTGGACAAATAGGTTTGTTTAACTTAACCCTTTGTTTCTCTTGCCACCAAAGAGATAAAGAAAAAGACTCACGTTAGTTATACTGTCTCCAAACTGTATCACATCATTCTGCTTAGTGAGTTTTTGTTTCATGTTTTATTTCTCTCTAACCTACTCCTGTCACTAACTACACTCTAGGTAAACTGACAACAAGGGCTATTTCCCCCAGTGTCTTGTGGTATCTTGCACTGTGCAAAAGAGACAGTGAGGGATCACAAATTATATGCTGCCTGTGTTGATTAATAAGCTTTTATACATGAACTAAATAAGCAAGTATGAATGTTTGAAAAGTTAGTGATAACTATTTTCTTTCTCAAATGATTTGAGAAAGTCAAAGTTCACACAAACAGCTAAAGTACAACAAAAACTCAAGTCTATATTTGAATGAGAACCCAAAATATGACTGAGGAACAGGGAATCTCTGCACTCATTTCTTCAACAGATGTGCTCATGTGTCTTAAAGGATGGGCATACAGAAGTAAACAGATACAAAGTCCTTGTTCTTCTGAGGTTTATATTTCAGCTGGAGGAGACATACCATAAAGAGACTAACACAATATGTCAGATGTTAAGCATAATAAAGAGATATAAAGAAGGAAATGGAGGGACCAAAGAGTGGGAAATGGTGTTTAGAAATGACGGTAAGGGAAGTCTAAAATGGTGACATTCAATATCTATGTCTAATAAGGTGAGACTTGAAGCATGAGAGAGAAAACCATGTGGCTACTGAGAGAAGAAGATTCCAGCAGAGGGATTTAAAAATGCAAAGGCCTGAGTATGTAATGTACTTGGCATATCTGAGGAACAGAAGAATAAACAGAAGCCACTATGGCAGAGTGAGTGATGAGAATACAGATGAGGTCAGAGAGGTACCCAGGAGCAGGATTATGCAGGGTGTCACAGGCCCTATATTGTATTTTGAATAAGCTGGCATGTTTTGAGTAAAGGACTGATATCTTGCCTCATGTTTTAAAAGCATCACAATGTGCAGACGAAACTGTAGTGGAGCAAGGGTGGAAGCAGGAGACAGGAGGTCACTGCAGTGGTCCAGAAAAAGGATGATGTTGGCTTGCGCTAAAGTATACAAGTGGGGCAGGTAAAGAATGAGAGCTGCTAAGAAGCTCATGTGATTTCCTGATGGATATGGGATGTGAGAGAAAGAAAAAAGGTCTTCTTCTGAATAACTGGAAGAATGGAACTGTTTACTGAGATGTGAAAGAAGTATGAGTCGCGCAGGTTTGGGGAAGAATATTACTTTAGTTATTGTCATGTTAAGTTTGAGATGCCTATTAGATTTCTAAGTGGAGCTGTCCATTAGGCTGCTATATATATGGTATGGTGTTTAGGACAGAAATCTGGGCTAGTGACCTAAATCTGGGAATCATAAACATAGAGATAAGCATGTATCATCAGTAAGATTGGAAGATATAATCAAGGGAGGAAGTGGATGTGAGGAAGAGGTCCTAGAATGAGCTCTGAGGTCCTAAAGCAGAGGTCCGAGAGATGAGGAAGAAAGACCCAGCAGAAGAGACTGAGAGTTAGGAGGTGAGTCACCTTTCTTAAGAGAGAGCTGTTCCACAAACCAAATGAAGAAAGAGCTTCAAGAGTAAGTGCTCGAATATGTCAAGTGCTATCAATGCTCACTGCATTTGGTACTGTAAAGGACAGTAAAGACTTTGATAAGAATACTTTTGGTGGAATGACTGGGATGAAAGCCTGACAGATTCAATACGGAATGGAAAGAGAGGAAGGAATTTAACTGCAAAGGTGAGCAGATCTGTCACCATTACTGCATTGTTTTTTTTCCTCAAGGCACATGTAAATGATCAGGCGTAGGTATGGAGCAAGCGTTTCGTTAGATTCCATTAGGGAACATTTTGCTAGGCATAACAGCAACAGACGGAGGGCTGGGCAAGAGGGCTGAGAATGCCTGTTAGGGAGTAATTATAATGATGGGCCACGGAACCTAAAGTGAGTTCAAGAAGCTGGGATTAGAACACACTAGGAGACTAAGTTCTTGCACATCACACAGACAGTTCTATTTCTACCTAGCTGACACCAGTCCTCACGGAGAGCTACACAGTTCTCTAACAGGAAGTTTCCTCTCTCACCTTTCAATGAACTTTGAGAGAATATGGTCTTAAGTTTTCAACATTAATTACCTTACTTATTATGTTGTCAGATCAAACGGCTTCCCTGTCATTTAGAACCAAGACACACCCAAATTAAAACACTTATAAAACTCAAGTGATGTGTGAAAAGTTTAGCAGCCACAATTTGGGAGGAAAATGACTTTAGTAAGATAATTCTAAGTAAAATGGGTAAAATGAGGCCACTGAAAATCTAGAGATTCAAAAAGCCAGATAAAGCAGAATGACCTTAGAAGACTTAAAACCTTTGCGGTTGCTATGAAATCCTTCAAACATACCAAGAGTGAAACTCACATGCCCACTATTCAGCTCCAGTGAACTCTAACATTTTGCCATTCTTGCTTTAGATTTTTAAGTGTTTTTGCAAAGACTGACTTTTTAAAAAGTACTCATTCCTACCTTTGTCCCAGGGAAGCTCTGTTACTTAAAGGAGTCGGGCGTATTCTTTAGATGCACTGGGGAGTGGGACAAAAAGGTTTGGGGCCACTACAGTACTTTTCTGTACTAAAAACATATGTATTTGCTTTAAAATTGACTTTAAACTTAAAGGACTTAAAAGACGCTATTTGTCAACATAAAATTCAGTTCTTTGAATCTGCAAATGGATAGAAGCTAATAATCTTCTATTTGGATTCTGAAGGCGTATCTGTTCTCACGTGCTGTGGAGTATTGGGATGCTCATATACAAAAGCTGCCCCTTACTTGTTGTTTCCCATTGCTCCTTGCTGCCAGGCCTTCATGTCTGGTGACTGGTAGCCAGAAGTGGGCGGAGTCTGCTGGAGCAGAGAGCTCTGAGGAGGAGGAATTGGCATCGGCACCATGGAGCTCCCAGGGCTTAGAGATGGAGCAAAGTTGGCCTCACCTTGGGGAACCATTCCTACAAATTGACACAAATTAATTTATGTGAATACACTATACATTTATCAACACCATAAAAAAACAATCCAGAAGGGTCTGTCATAACATAGGTAGAAACAGCCTGTTCAACAGAGTAAGGAAAAGATTTCTGTCTCTCAAAAACAAAACAGGAAATTTTAGTATAAACAGATAAATAAACATGTAAAAGAGATTTGGAAGAACATTTCCATTCACTAAGATATTAATCTGGGTACCATGATTACACATGATTTTCTTTTCTGTTCTTTTCTGACTACATGAATTTTTAAGTATCAAAAACAAATCTGAGCACACATAAAAGATTTCTTTTATAATAAAAAATAAGTAGAAAGGCTAGGGAAGATGTTCACTAAATTTTGATAAACATCTCATGACATATGTAAGTCAAACCATTATGCTGTACACCTTAAACTCATACAGTGTTCTATGTCACTTATATCTCAAACTGGAAGAAAAAAATGACTAAGTCCTGGGGATGTAATGTATAGCATAGTGACTACAGTTAATAATACTGTAATGTATATCTGAAAGTAGCTAGAGTGGATCTTGGAAGTTTTCATCATGAGAAAAAAATTTCTAACTATGTACAGTAATGGATGTTAACCGGACTTACTGTGGTGATCATTTTGCAACACACATAAATATCAAATCATCATGTTGTACACCTGAAACTCATATAATGCTGTCAATTATATATCAATAAAAAAAATTTTTTTAAGCTTAAAATATAAGTTGAAGAGGAAAAAAGGTCTAAGAAAAACCCATGTATGAAATGAAAAGTGAGAAAGTTTTGTTATCTCCTTCTCCTCAGTTGTCTTTATGGGCTCTTCTTCTTTATGGGCTCTTTTTGTTTTTCCCCAAGCTTTACTGAGATGTAATCTATTTAGCGGGCTTCCCTGGTAACTCAGCTGGTAAAGAATCTGCCTGCAAGGCAGGAGACCCCGGTTCAATTCCTGGATTGGGATGATCTCCTGGAGAAGGGATAGGCTACCCAATCCAGTCTGCTTGGGCCTCCCTGGTGACTCAGTTGGTAAAGAATCCGCCTGTAATGTGGGAGACCTGGGTTCGATCCCTGGGTTGGGAAGAGCCCCTGGAGGAGGGCATGGCAACCCATTCTAGTATTCTTGCCTAGAGAATCTCCATGGACAGAGGAGCCTGGCAGGTTACAGTCTATGGTGTTGTAAAGAGTCGGACATGATTGAGCGACTAAGCACACACACACACACACAATGTATATAGCATCAAATTCACCTATTGAATTGCATAAGTCAGAGTTTTAGTAAAATTATTGAGTTGTACAACCATCACCACCATCCAGCTTAGATATTTTTACCACATCTTAAATTTCCCTGTGCTTGTTTGTGGTGAACGCCCATACCCACCTCTAACCTCAGGCAACTATTGATCTGCTTTCTGTCCCTACAGATTTGCCTTTCATTGGAAACCATTCATATACCTGAGGTCTTTTGTACCTGGCATCTTTCACTCAGTATTAATATTTCTGGGGTTCAACCATTCTGTGGCATCAATCAGTAGTTTGTTCCTTTTTATTCAAGATAGTGCTTATTAGCAGCCATTGATATAGCTGTTGAAAATCAACTGACCATAAAAGTAAAGGTTTATAATTGGACTTTTTATTCTGTTATAGTAATCTATATGTTTCTTGTTGTTCAGTCGCTAAGTCATGTGCAGCTCTTTGTGACCCCATGGACTGCAGCACACCAGGCTTCCCTGTCCTTCACTAACTCCTAAAGTGTGCTCAAATTCATGTCCATTGAGTTGGTGATGTGATCTAACCATCTCATCCTCTGCAGCCCTCTTCTTCTTTTGATCTATATCTATACTCGTTCTAATACTACACTGTCTTGATTGTTGTATTAATAACTTCTGAAACTGGTACTCATCCAACTTTGTTCTGAATTTGCAAAACTGTCTTGGCTATTCTAGGTCCTTTACATTCCCACATAAATTTTAGCAGAAGCTTGTCAGTTTCTCAAAAAAGCATGTTGATATTCAGATAAGAATAGTGTAATTATAAGATCAATTTGGAGCAAATTACTGTCTTTTCAATTTTTTTCCTGATTTCACTATGTATAGTTTTCCATTGTTGTATCTTCAAGTTCACTAACTTTCCTTTTATAAGGTCTAATCTGCTGCTTATCCTGTCCAGTATATTTTTCATCTCACACACTGTAGTTTTTATCTCCAGAAGTTTGATTTTGGTTTTATTTATATGTTTCATACCTTTAGTTAACACATTTAAGACTTCCTCTAGATTCATTAACATACAGAATGCATAATTTATAACTTTTAATTCTATCACCTGTGTAATTTCTGGGTTGGTTTGGATGACTCATTTTTCTTCTTGTTATTGGTTTTATTCTCCTGTATCTTTGCACGTCTGATAATTAAAAAAAAAAATCAGCTTCCAGGGTTTGTGAATTTTACCCTGTTAGGTGCTAGATTTTTAAAAATCTTTTAAACTTATTTTTGACCTTTGTCTGGGTCATGGGTAGGCTACATGGTAACAGTTTTAATTCTTTTGGGTACTGGGCCTAGAGCAACAAGAGCAAAGTTTAGTCTGGTGCTTATTTTGCCCTGCTACTGAGGTACAAACATTTCTGAGTGTTTTACTTGACACTCATGAATTTTGAGGTTTTCTATTCTGGTTGGTGGAAAGAGGAACTGGCCCTGTGTGAACTCTGAAGATGCTCCTTCAGTTCTTTTTGGGTGGTTTTCCCTGGCCTTGATTTGTGTACAGGCACACACAAACACTGATCAGTTCTCAACGTAAGACCTGAGCAGGACCTTCTGTACATCCCCGTGGTTCTCTCTCTTTGTGGTTCTCTTCTCTGTGGTACTGTTTACTCTAGCTGCCTTGGCTTTCCCAGACTCTAAGTGCCACTACCTCAACTATGGGAAACCACTGGCTTCTGCTGGCTCTCCCCTTCCTACAGCAGAGCCCGGACAATTTCTACAACTATTGTCCAATTTTTGGTTTGTTTCAGAGGGAAGAGTAAATCTTGTCCCTATGACTCCACGACCAAAAGTGGAAGCTGACAACAATTTAAAAAAGAAAAAACGAGCTTCTTCAGATGTTTTCTGTTACATTAGCACTTTGTGCTTTTTTTTTTTTTTCTGACCAAATATTTCACAGTTAAATACTACTGAGGTAGAGAAAGTTATAAAGGTGCAGAAAAAAAAAAGAATATCGTAATGTGATTACCCATAATTTAGTATAATTCATTCAAATCTTCCTCTATGAAGTCTTGCATAACTTTGTGGACTGCTTCTTTCCCTTATCATTATACCATAAGCATGTTTCTATGCCCTTAAATGTCTCCTTGTAAACATAATTACAGGTTCCTGTATAATATTTTGTGTTCTGTCATTATTAATACAAAGACTTCTCTCTTTGTTTGGTTAATCTGGCCAGAGATGTAGTTACTTTATTCACTGTTGCTTTTTATAGGCTACAATTTTTAAAAAGTATCTTAAATTCTCTGTGAAAGTTTAGCCAACTTTGGACTTTCTGAATTTTTTCTTTCACTAAATGTTTAGCTACTTGTCTTCTTGGTAAAATTTATATAACTAAAGCTACATATTTTTTCCTTGTTGCCTCCTCTATATATAATTTAATGTCTGGTAAATAATTCTTCACTTAGAATATATACAGAAATTATTATTTTCATTTATGACTCTAGAGGGTGGGTTTTCCACACCCATCATCTTCAGTTTTATATCAACTGTCTGATTAATTCTACATTTTAAATTTTAACTATTCTAGTTATGATCCTTAAAAAAATATTTATCTGTTCCTAATGCATTTTAAATTTTATTTATGATAAAAGAATTTCTTTCAGGAAAAAATATATGTGAGGGGAGAGATGCTTAACATATTGTGAATATTATTCTGTGGGATCAAAGATAAACAATAAATAAGATTGTAAGTACATTAGCAAGCTTTTTTACTTTTTTTTTTTTTCTGGCCTCATTTCACATTCTAACTGCCCACGTTTTCTTTATCAGATGACCTAGTTTTAGTAGCAAGAACCAGTCCAGTGAATAAAAAACTTGGAGGGGTAGAGTTCTGGTCCCAGTTCTGTCACTACACTGGACCTTGGATTTCTTGGACCAGACATCTGTTCCTTCTAGTTTAAAAATTCTACAATTCTATCTTTGATTATGCTAAGTCTCCCTGCTGGAGCGTAAACAGCATCACAGCCATCTGGCAGCGGCAACCAGAATTAGGATTTATTTTTCTCTTGAAAGACTCATTGAGCATCTGCTTTCCCCACCAGACCACTGTGCTAAGCACCTGAGAAACCAAGATTTCAAAGGTCACACTTAGCTCACTCAAGGAAGTGTGAGCTGTTTAAAAAGAAAGGCAGCTGATAAACAAGTGGCTATAAGACAGGGTGGTGAATGCTTATAATTGGGAGAGTCAGGGAGGGTTTCCTTGAGGAGATACCTCTGAGGGGAGGGAGGAACAGGAGTGAGCCAGGTGAGGGAAGGACATTTTAGATAGAGGATACACAAAAGTCTAGAAGAGAGAGCAAGGTATGTATTCTTTCTTGAAACTTGAGAGGTTTGTGAAGGTGGAACATGGAGACATGGAGGGAAGGGGAAATGGAGCTGATGAATCTAGCTCTGGCCAAGTTTGGGTCCTGGTGGAAAATTCAAGAATGTCTGTCCAGCAGACAGCAGTACACATGAGCTGAGTGATCTGGTTTAGAGCTAGATAGAGAGTCATTGGCATAAAGAACTCACTGAAGCCACAGGAGTAGATGAGGTCACTCAGGAGTGAGCGCAAGTAGCACGTTTACTATAGTTCACAGAAAAGGGAGCTCCGGATTGGCTCCAAAGAATCCATGAAATAGGTACAAAAGTTTCTTTTTAAATTTCCCTCATATTTTCTTTGGAAATTACCACAGTAGATAATAAATTTTAAATTTCTAATCCTGTTCTTATGCACTCATCCTTATGGCACAATAGTCTAGAAAAATTTTCTGTTTTCAGAAATAAAAGAAAGCATGCTCTGTCATTATTATTACCTACGTTCCTTCATTTATTCTGGGCCTATATTAAGCTGTGGGATTCCCTTGTGGCTCAGTTGTAAAGAACCTGCCTGTCAATGCAGGAGACATGGGTTTGTCCCTTGGTCAGGAATATTCCCTGGAGAAGGAAACGGCAACCCATTCTTGCCTGGGAAATCCCATGGACAGAGGAGCCTGGCAGGCTACAATTCATGGGGTCGCAAAAGAGTCAGGCATGACTTAGCAACTAAACAACAATAATAAACAGCAAGTTGAAAATGCCAAGACAAAGGACTAAAGCAAAATTAATTTATTCATCCTTTGGTTTTACTATCATTGATTAACACAGGGGTCAGCAAACTTTTTCCACAAAGGGCTCAGATAGTTAAGATTTTCAGTTTTGCAGGTCATAACATTTCTGTATGAACTACTTGACTCTAATGTGTGAAGTCAGCTACAGACAATATGTAAACTAATGAGCATGGCTGTGTTCTAATACAACTTTATTTAGAAAAACATGTGGTGGTTTTTTTCTGTTTTTGGAGAAGGCTCGATTTGAAAGGGTTAGAATTTCTCTAGAACTTGAACTTGTACCAACATAAAACCTGGTCTCGAAGCTTTCTACCAGCTTGTTAAGAACCTTAGAGCAAAAAAAAGAAAAAAAGAAACTTAGAGCAAGCTTATAATTTAGAGCAATAGAAAATATTTAAAATATTGCACCTTTAAATGTTTTTATGCTCTCCAGAAAAATAAAAAAATTTTTCTCTGTGCTTTTGTTTTTTCCATGGAAGACCTGAAAGCTCTGCCATTTCATTTCAAAATGCAACTGGATGAAACCGTTACTCTCTCCACTGTACCTAGCTTCTGGGGTTTGTTTGTAGTACAAATACTAACTTTATTTTTGTTTTAAATCTTATTTTGTGAAAAGCATTTTTTGTCAATCAAAAGCTGGACTGCAAGAAAAATCCAGGTACCAGATAGAGCACTTACAATGGGTAGTAACACATCTGGTTACACTGCCTGGAGAAGAAGGAAGTTCTACCCACTCATCTTGATCACTGTGTTCTACACAGAATTTGCAAGAGATCAAGATGTGATCCACAACCCTGAGGGAAATCGTGTCAGCTTCAAAGGAAAAGGGGTTTTGGATCACCACTTTTCCAGGTGGCTTTGTCAATAAATAGGAGCAGGGGACTTCCCTGGTGGCCCAGCAGCTAAGACTGTGCGCCCACTTCAGGGGGCCTGGGTTTGATCCCTGGTCAGGGAACTAGATCCTGCATGCTGTAACTAAGACCCAGTACAGCCAAATAAATATTTTTTTAAAAAAGAAACAGTAACAGGATAGAAGTCCTCCTTTCTTGGCTTTCCAGAGATGAAGCATTAAAGATCAAAACTGAACATTTATAGAACTGTTTTTTTTAATTAGTTAATTTTTAATTGAAGTATAGTTGTATAATACTATATAAGTTTCAGGTGAACAACACAGGATTCACAATTCTAAGAGGTTATATATTTATAATCATGATAAAATATTGGTTAAATTCCCTGTGATGTACAAGGCATCTTTGTAGCTTATTTTATACATAGTAGCTTTTGCCTTGCCCCTAACTTGCCCCTTCCTCCTTCCCTCTCCCCACTGGTAACCACTAATGGTTTCTACATATGTATCTGGTTTTGTCATTGTTGTTCTTTTTATATTCACTAATTTGTTTTTTTTAGATTCTACTGGTAACTGATATATCACACAATATTTGTCTTTCTCTGTTTGACTTATTTCACTTAGCAAAATAGCCTCCAAGTCCATCCATGTTGCAAATGGCAACATTTCATTATATTTCTTATGGCCAAGTAGTATTCCACTGTATACATAATACCACGCCCTCTTCATCCACTCATCTGTTGATGGACATTTAGGTTGTTTCAATATCTTGGCTATGGAAAACAAAGTTGCTATGAACATTGGAGTGCATGTATCTTTTCAAATTAGTGTTTTCTTTTTTCCAGATAACAGATAAGAGTTGGACTGTGAAGAAGGCTGAGCACTGAAGAATTGATGCTTTTGAACTGTGGTGTTGGAGAAGACTCTTGAGAGTCCCTTGGACTGCAAGGAGATCCAACCAGTCCATTCTGAAGGACATCAGCCCTGGGATTTCTTTGGAAGGAATGATGCTAAAGCTGAAACTCCAGTACTTTGGCCACCTCATGCGAAGAGTTGACTCATTGGAAAAGACTCTGATGCTGGGAGGGATCGGGGGCAGGAGGAGAAGGGGACGACAGAGGATGAGATGGCTGGATGGCATCACTGACGCGATAGACGTGAGTCTGAGTGAACTCTGGGAGTCGGTGATGGACAGGGAGGCCTGGTGTGTTGAGATTCATGGGGTCGCAAAGAGTCAGACACGACTGAGCGACTGAACTGAACTGAACTGAGGGGAACTGCTGGGTCACATGGTAGTTTTATTTTTAGTTTTTTGAGAAGTACAGTAAATACCTTATTTTTTAAAAAGAGAGTTTTACTGGGGAATTTATTAATGTTTGGCTTATCTGTAGTTATTTTTTCCCCAATGAATGAAATAAATCTTTTGATTTAAAGCTCTACAATCAATGTCAAAAATGCTACTAAGAATCTATTTGCTGTTTTGGCTAAGCTGTCATTTTGGAAGAGCAGTGGGGAAACTACATAAAACTTAACTACATAAGACTTCTAATGCTGAAGGAAGTACTTCTGTAGGCTAGAATAAGGTGAAGGAACCGCGTCAGATTCTTTGCATAGAGAAATCAAAGATACAAGAAAAGAAAAAAAAAAAAGACAGGAAAATACAACTCTTCTGAAAGCCATTCCTGTTCAGACAGACAATCTTATAATTAAGATACCGATTTATAATCCTTTTCTTGCCCACACATATAGTGTAAGTGATATAAACCAGCCAAAGATGACTTCATTGTCTTGAGGACAAAGAAACTGATATGGCTTAATTTTGATTAAAATGTCTTAGAGAATTCTGATGCTCTTTGACACATGTCTCCCCAGATACTTAATTTAACAGTCAAAAGAATTTCAGCACTTGTTGCCACCAGAATAAAAAGTCTAAATTGATTTGGCTGTCAAAGTTGATAAGCATACTGCCATGTGAAAAAATCTCTATATAGCTTCAACATTTTATTCAAAGTCAAACAGCAGACTTCTCATTGAAATTCATTTTGAAGCAGAATGAAAATTTTTCTTTCATTTATAAAATAAATGGATTTCAACTTTTTTTTTTTTACAGAAACCTGCCATTAATTTAGCATCAAAGTTTATTTAAACCTGGTAGATTAGTCAATGTGTTTTATTGCCACTACTAATTAGAATCTCCAAGTGATAGAAAAATCAAAAAAGATATCATAACCTAGGACAAAGGAGTGCTTTTGAACTGTGGTGTTGGAGAAGACTCTTGAGAGTCCCTTGAACTGCAAGGAGAGCAAACCAGTCAATCCTAAAGGAAATCAATCCTGAATATTCACTGGAAGGACTGATTCTGAAGCTTAAACTCCAATACTCTGGCCACTGATGTGAAGAGCTGACTCATTTGAAAAGACCCTGATGCTGGGAAAGACTGAAGGCAGGAGAAGGGGATGACAGAGGACGAGATGGTTAAATGGCATCTCCGACTCAAAGGACATGAGTTTGAGTAGTCTCTGGGAGATGAAGGACAGGGAGGCCTGGCGTGCTGCAGTCCATGGGTCGCAAAGAGTCAGACACAACTGAGCGACCAAACAACAACAACAGGACAGATGAAACAGGAGAGAGATAGTGCAAATAAAAAATTTAAAAAAGAACAAAGCTTTTGGAAGCCAAAAAGTTGCCTGATATTTCAGAGGAATAACTTACAACCTAAGAAGCTAAGAGTGGAGACACCAATGAGAGGTCTGAGATAATCTGTGAAGACTGACAATCCCTATGTAAACTATCAAAAACAAATTCCAAGATATTAAAACATCTGTATGCAAATTTTGAGCCTATGTATTTATACCCACCGTCTGACATGGACTTTCATTTACAGGGATCCATGAGAGAAAGTAAGACAGTAAAAATGTGCTTTGCAGACAAAATGTTAAAAATTTTAATGTCAGACAGGTCCTTAGCTATGGAAGAGAGAAGCCTCAAACCACTCAACCATTTGGTACCAAGAGCTAAGCCTAGAGCTTGGATCTCCTGACCCCTGTGTCAGTGCCTTGTGGGATCTCAGTTCATCCAGGCCACGCCAGTGAAAGCCCCAGTCCTAACCTCTAGGCCACCAGGGAACTCCCTCAGCATCTTTCCTCTTCAGCAAACTGCCTCAGTGTCAGTGAACTGAAAACACACATGAAGAGAGAGACCTGAGCCTGATGTGGTACAGTCATCCTTTCATATCCCTGGGGGATTGGTTTCAGGACCCTCATAGATACAAAAATCCACGATGCTCAAGTACCTTAGATAAAATGGGGAAATAGAACCCATGCACATCCCTCCATAAATCATCTCTAGGTCACTTTTGATACCTAATACATGTAAATGCTATGTAAAAACGATATAAATAGTTCCCAGGGTGCAGGGAATTCAAGTTTTGCTTTGAGGAGCTTTCTGGAATTTTTTTTTTGGTGGGGGTGGATATTTTCCACTGGGGTTGGTTGAATCTACAGATATGAAATCCATGGCTACCGAGGGCCAACTGTACATACAAAAGCAACATAAATCCTCATACCTGATCCTGGGTACTGGAAGACGTTCTGCTGCATCTGAGGAGTGATTCCAGTGCCAAACTGCCCACCCATGTTTCCTGTCATGCCTCTGTTCACCATGCTGCTGCGGTTGGCCAAGGGCGCCTCGGGATTTGCTGCCAGTTGTGAAAAAGGGCTGGTAGAGGCAGGTGGGGTTCCTGGATTTGTACCATAGTTTGGTGGGTAGGGGAATTGCTGTGGAGCACCCTGAGGAAGACGGGGGTTCCCCATTTGAACTGGCAGTCCAGATGAGGGAGGGAGGTTGTTCCCAAAGCTTTGTTGCCTCATGAGCATGGCTCTTTGCTGCTGTATTAGCTGCCTCTGTCGGTGCTGTTGACTATATAACTCCCGCTGGCGCTGTGCCAACATCTGGGCATTCAGGGGTGGCTAAAAAAGAGAGAAAAAAAATCTTCGCTTATTAATATTATTATGATTACCCCTTACCTTGGAAAGCTTACAGGATAAAGCCTACTAGCTTGGAGCAACAGAATATGCAGCAATTATCAGTGTACAAGGCAAACTAAAACAGAAAAAGGAAAAAAACCTCTTAAATAACATTCCCAGGAGAGAAAATGAATTAAGTACATTTTACATATTAAAGTCAAACAGGACTGAGAAAAGTCAAAGAAAACATATATTGATTAATACTATAATATAGGTCATGAAACCAGTTAAGAGAAACATGAAGACCATAGAGAAGAGAGAGAAAATGTGCTTGCTGATTTCTATCTTATCTGGCATTAGGTTACTAGGGGACTTCTTTTCATTTCCACAAAATTTACCACGTTTCTAGTATGGAGGATACTAGTTTTCTCTTTTCTCATGGAGATCATTTATTCCACTTAACTTAAATGAATAATATGTGATTATAGATGATTTCAATTTTCATTATACTTTTATTTTTTTTCCAAATTATCTATAATGAATGTACATTATCTTTACAATTAGGAAAACCTTACAAATACCATTAGAAAAGGAAGAATCAGAAATCTAGGATCCAAGGCCAAACAAATAGTCACTTAAAAAGAAAATCTTTAATTAGAAACAAAATAATACGCAGAAATAAATGAACCCTGGTATTTTATAGCATTGTTGCAGTATGAGACTACTCCAGGCATTAGAGTAAATGTTTTAATAGCTATAATATTATGAATGATGAAAGAAGTGCTACAATTAGTTTGAAGTCTCCTTTTGGGCTACCTTCAGAGAAGGCAACAGCACCCCACTCCAGTACTCTTGCCTGGAAAATCCCATGGACGGAGGAGCCCGGTAGGCTGCAGTCCATGGGGTCGCTAGGAGTCGGACACGACTGAGCGACTTCACTTTCACTTTTCACTTTCATGCATTGGAGAAGGAAATGGCAACCCACTCCAGTGTTCTTGCCTGGAGAATCCCAGGGATGGGGGAGCCTGGTGGGTTGCCATCTCTGGGGTCACACAGAGTCGGATACGACCAAGGCAACTGAGCAGTAGCGGTAGCAGTAGCAGTTTGGGCTACCTTGCAAAGCAACATGGCATGTCAACAAATCTTTCCTCAGAAAATGTCCATTCAGGTCGAGGAGCTGATTAAAGCATACAGCTTCATAAAAATGAAACTTGCCAACCAGAAGTAGCCCAATATGGAAGAAACTGACATATGACTTCTTAACATAAGTTGTCTTTATGTGAATTCCAACAGTGGGGTTTTGTTTCCTTATAACCGATTTCCCCTTGCATTAACTAACCACTGAGACTTTTAAGGCAAAGAAACCCAAGTCTGGATCCATGGAGACGCCAATATCTGCTGCTTAACAGGAGCTTCTATCAGTATTTATCCTTTTGGTTAGTATTTGCCCTCAATCCAACTAGGTCCATTTTATGGAGAAAAGTTTGTCTGAATCCTTTCTAAAATACCTCATCTCCCTAATTTTTGAGTTCCTGGTTAGGAAATCAAAAAAAAAAAAAGTGGTTGAGGGAATTCCCTGGCGGTCCAGTGGCTGGGACTAAGTGTTTTCACTACTGTGGGCCCAAGTTCAATCCCTGGAGAACTAAGATCCCACAAGCCACATGGTGCGGCCAAAAAAAAAAAAAGTGGTTGAAGCAAAAATATTAAAGTATGTGCAGAAATAAGGAGGAAAGACTATATCACACTTAGAAGGCTACCTGGTTCTTTTTATGTTTCATTTCAATGGCTATGAGCTCACCCACAGGATTGTTAAAACAAAAATGGAAAATGCTAATGCTCAGACTCAACAGAGAACACAAGGTAGTTAAGGTAACTAAGCAATGTGACTGGGTTTTGATCAGGTTTCAGGTACTGTGCACACAGTTTCATATCCTTGGCTTCTTATTACTGATACTATTCAGGACAGCAATAAGAGTTTTCTACTTAGTCATCTGATATCTAATAGCAATGACAACAATAACAATAAAATGAAACAAAGAATCCTCAGCTTTAGATCAAATATCAGTAGGGGGTATCAAAAGCTGATTATAAATTCATTCTAAAAGAAAGCTACAGTACAAACATCATTAAGAGATAAGTTCACAGACCATTTCAAAAACACCTAAGTCAACACTCTAAGAAACACAACTTGGGTTAGAGAAGTACTAACAATGCCTGGTTTTTTCACATTACCTGAGGTGTAATTTGCTGCTGCATGCCTGATCTCATATTGATGCCAACAGGAGCATTTGCTGCAAATTGGTTCAAGATAGCTTGCCGATTTTGGTGTATCAACTAGAGAAAAATAGAACCATGAGATAAACTTCTACATACAAACATATAGCATGGCCCTTTAGAGTAACATAAACTTTTTATTAATTATTAAGAGGTTTTAGTATCACAAGTTTAGTAAGATTATTTCCCACATTTGCCAAAAGGTGGCAATTCCTAACATTTATCAAATACTTTCTGTCTGCTGCTGCTGCTGCTGCTAAATCGCTTTGGTCATGTCCGACTCTGTGCGATCCCATAGACGGCAGCCCACCAGGCTCCGCCGTCCCTGGGATTCTCCAGGCAAGAACACTGGAGTGGGTTGCCATTTCCTTCTCCAATGCATGAAAGTGAAAAGTGAAAGTGAAGTCACTCAGTCGTGTCCAACTCTTAGCAACCCCATGGACTGCAGCCCACCAGGCTCCTCCGTCCATGGGATTTTCCAGGCAAGAGTACTGGAGTGGGGTGCCATTGCCTTCTCCTACAGAACTCTAAATATGGCAGAGCATTTAAAAGTAGAATCCACACACCACATAAATATATATACAAGTACACACATGTATGTACATGCACATATGCCTATATGCATATATTACATTTTATGTAATATTTTATGCTCTGCCATATTTAGTGTTCTGCAGTGTTTATACATATATATATATGCACACAAATATGTTTATCATGCTATCTTTTTGTAATTTTAAAAACTCTTTATCTTGTGTTGGGGTATAGTCAGTTTTGGGGGGGCTTCAAAATCACTGCAGATGGTGACTGCAGTCATGAAATTAAAAGACGCTTGCTCCTTGGAAAAAATGGTATGACCAACCTAGACAGCATATTAAAAAGTAGAGACATTACTTTACCAACAAAGGTCCATCTAGTCAAAGCTATGGTTTTTTCCAGTAGTCAAGTATGGATATGAGAGCTGGACTTATAAAGAAAGCTGAGTGCTGAAGAAGTGATGCTTTTGAACTGTGGTGTTGGAGAAGACTCTTGAGAGTCCCTTGGACTGCAAGGAGATCCAACCAGGAAAATCAGGGAAATCAGTCCTGAATATTCACTGGAAGGACTGATGCTGAAGCTGACACTCCAGTACTTTGGGCCACCTGATGTGAAGAACCGACTCATTGGAAAAGACCCTGATGCTGGGAAAGTTTGAAGGTGGGAGGAGAAGGGGACAACAGAGGATGAGATGGTTGGATGGCATCATGGACGCGATGGACATGAGTTTGAGTAGGCTCCGGGAGTTGGTGATGGACAAGAAGGCCTGGTGTGCTGCAGTCCACGGTGTTGCAAAGAGTCAGACATGACTGAGTGACTGAAGTTAACTGATAGTCAATTAACAATGCTGTGACAGTTTTATGTGAATAGTAAAGGGATTCAGCCATACTATATATCCCCCAAACTCCCCTCACATCCAGGCTGCCACATAACAAGTTGCATGCACTATACAGTAGGTCTTTGTTGGTTATCTATTTTATATCATGCTTTTAAAAACTCATTAATATTTAGTTATTTCAGACATGTGCAATAATGGAGAAAATAGAAACATCAGCCTTGGTCTTAAAGGGTAGTGAGTAAAAAAGTACATATACATAGGGAACACTCTCTAAAGGTCTGGAAGATGAATGGAAAAGTTGAGGTACTTCTGACTTGGTACTCAGGGTACCTGTCTGATGGGCACGTATTTGGGAAAAATCCAATGTGATTTCATTAGTTGGAGAGAATTATGTAAGAAACAAATGGTCTGAGAAAATGGACTATTTATTTAACTAGAAGAAGTAATTATACTTTAGACCAGCATTTCCCAAATTGGTGTTCTAAAGAACATTGTTCTGCAGGATATTAATAGATGTGCCAGGAAAATAGCATGCTGTGCTGTATTAAGCATTGGAAATAATGGGTTACACAAGGTGAAACAGATTTCTTTAGTGTAGTAATTCTACGAGCCTTCAATTGGTTAAAGCACATTGTGGAGCTCCAAGGAGGGGATAAACTATGCAATCATTTATTGTGAACTTTTTTTCTGACATATAGCCATTTATTATTATTTCCTAGAACAATCTTCTGTGGTACACTAGTTTGAAAGATACTGTCTATATCAGGCTCAGGATTCCATATCAGAGGTATGCCTTAACTTTAGCAGGTAACGAAACAAGCATCCTTAGAAAGGGTATTTCCTGATAAACAATCTACTGCTTCAAGGATTACTTGTCCAATAACTTGATATGAATAAACTGGTAAGGGAGATATAATAATAACAATAATATCAACCTTGTTTTGTGTTGATATAGTACTTTATAATTTATAAATTTCTTATAGTCAACCTATCAATATATTTTAATATCTTCATATTTAACACATTTAATAAATTTTAATATTTAAAATTTAAAATTTAATATTTAGTATTTACAAACTAGAAAGTCTCTGAAAGTTTTATAAGAGACTCCAAAGAGCTGTAAATAGTGATTAAATCTCTCATCTCTAACAAGCTCAATTCTTAACTCTGGTTTCATTCATTTTTTGACTCCAATAATTCATGGGGTCGCAAAGAGTTGGACATGACTGAGCGACTAAACTGAACTGAACTGAGATTAGAAAACAAAATGACTTGGAGGGAGAAGCCCAATATAATATAAATATTACAATTATAACTTTCAGGTACTGTGGAATAGGATAAAACATTCAGAATCACGTCAAAAATAAAGATAACCAATATTATGTCTCTAAAATTCAAACAGGCTCTTAAAAGTCTGAAAATCTACATACTTCTTAAACTCAAACTTATGTCAGATCTTAGGCATAAGTTTAAATTAACCATTAGTTTTACAAAGATTTATCAAAAAACTTGGTATATGCAAGACACTAAATAAAGTTTGAAGCCTACAAAAGTGAGTAAATTTCTATTTTCTGGGAATTCCCTGTTGAGGTCAATACAAAACAGTGCAATGCAGAAGTTACAGGCTGAATATATAGAGAGATGTACAGCAGCATGGGGCAGCAACTAACTTAGCCTAGGACATGAAGGCAGGGACCAAGAGCATGAGTGAGCTCAATGGTACCTTGAAAGATGAGAATGCCAGGTGGCAAAGAGGGTAGTAGAGTAAACTCAAGGCAGAAGGAACTGCAAGTCTAAAAACCGAAGACACAGGGAATGAAAACAGGTGAAGAAAAGTAACATTTCCAGGAGTGTGGGAGTTGGGATTCCAAACTGACAGCTTTATATATTCTTTGCGTTGTGAGATAACGTGACAATGAAATGGTTGGGGACAGAGGAAAAATGAGAAGTAATAAAAATGAAAAAACAACCTTAGAAAAATAAATCAAAACCTTATAAAATAAATAGGTAATTTTTAGAAGTAGAAGGAATTGTTCTAAAAGCAGCAATCTACAAGCACTTTCTGTTAAATAAAAATGATCTATTCCTACCCTCAGAAAAATTCTTATTTTCCCCTTCCCTTGACTATCTGTGTGTACAACCTAACATTGTGTACAACAATTTCACTCTGACCTGTCTCTTCTTTCTGATTACTAAAATTTTACCCATTTTCCAGCAACTTCTTCCAAGGAAGTTCTCCTAAAAGGATCAGCATGTCCGTAATCTCCCCTGAAATCCTAATTTTTGTTAGTTAGGAAGTGGGGAGGAGAGAGGTTGATAATCGTTAGAGCTGGTAACACAAATTCAAAAGCAAGCCTATAAAGGTTTCGTTGGCAGGCTTGTTGTATTACTAAAGGAGATGTATGCGGGGCTTGTGCCCAGTGGAAAAGCACAAACCCAGCCTATGTGTATAAAATGCACACATGTGTGTGCACACACACACAATTCAGGCTTGCTGTCACTTTGTCTGAATGGATTTTTTTTCCAATGCCTTAGCAAGAAGTCCTCCTACAGTAAACCTAAATGATGATTATCTTGTCAAGAAGTTCTCAACCAGGGGTATTCTGCCCCATTAAGGAGAGTTGGCAATACATGAAGACGTTTTTGGTTATCACAACTTGGGGAGGGGCGGCTCTTAGTATCTGGTGGGTAGAGGCAAGGGATGCTGCTAAACATCCCCCACTGCACTAGAAGCACCCCCTTAACAAGAATTACCCAGTTTCAAAACACTAATACTGATGAGGCTGAGAATCCTGATTCAGTCACCATGTAAATTATTGCCATGACAAAGATTTCCTTAAGGAAGCTTATTCTTTTATCAAGCAGTTTTTATTGCCACAAAGTTTTGTTTCTCATCTAGAATTAAAAAAAAAAAACACAAAACCAAAAAACCTCTTTCTGAACCACAGTTGGTTTAATCTGCAGATGTGGAACCTGAAGATACAGAGGGCTAAGTTTTGAATACCCCAGGCTGATGACAAGCTCTGAAAACTGCGTCTATCTCTTTATTCTTTGCATTCCTCTCAGGACCTGGTACAGTCACCATAAACATTTTCTGTGAAAAATTAAATACAGGGGAGCTAGTAAGTATTTCTTATTCTTGTGTTGTCTAGTGCTGAATGACAAGGTATAACAAGAAACAGTTTATCTTAAGTAATATTCAGAACATATTAATACTATACCCTCGCTTTGTATCTCTTTTTCCCCTTCTCTTCCCTTAATTTCCCTTTGTGTCTTTATTTCACACTAACATTTAAAAATTATTCCTTTTTAGTCTATCATTAAAAGTTTTTCACCTTATGCCATCTCTTTCTTTCTCCCTTTCATCATCTTCCTCTTTTTAAGTGGTATGGAAGCACATTCTATATTATTTGTTGTATTTATTGAATATAATTTCATAATAATAGCGAGTATTTACTAAATGGGACTACATGCCAAGCACTCTGTTAAGAGCTTTATATCCAAGATCTAAATCCATTAATGGCTTCCCTGGTGGCTCAGGGATAAAGAATCCGTCTGCCGCCTACAATGCAGGGGACATGAGTTTGACCTGGGTTGGGAAGATACTCTGGAGGAGGAAATGGCAACCCACTCCAGTATTCTTGCCTGGAAAATCCCATGCACAGAGGAGCCTGGTGGGCTATGATCCATGGGGTTGAAAAAGAGTGGGACGTGACTTAGCGAATAAATAACAACATCTATTAATGTTATCTCATTTAATCCACATACCACCTAAGAGGTAAAGGAATTATTTATTAGACTCTTTTTAAAGATGAGAAATCATAGGCTTTAATATGGTAAATAATCTTACTACTGACCCACCTCGCGTAAGGTTAGAACTAGCACTTGAAACCAGAGCTAACTCTATCATGCTGCTGCTCTAATAAACTCAGCTCCTTCTTCTCTTCCTTCCTCTATTAGTAAGGCTCCAGAGAACTTCTTTAAATGCTTTCTTAAAAATCCAAAGCAAAACAGACATATGGCTAAAGAAATACAAAAGAGTAATAACAACAGAAGCAACAACCTACATTTCCAGTCCCATTTCCCAGAGGATAGTTTTAGCTATTTGGGTTTCTAGTTCTTAATGATCACCCTTATAACTGCTGCTTATACAGTCCTAAATATTTATGTCATTACACCTGCACATTATTTGTCATGAGAGAAAATATTTATCAGCAATATCTCTTGATGCTCTACTTTAGAAATTAAGCTGTGCTTCAAAATTATTAACTTAATAATTATACAAGATGCTCATCCTAAATATTTTTTAATCTCAAAAAATGGAAGTAAATTGCTTTGAAACTCTTGGTGTTAAAGGACTTTGTTATGAGCCAGCAGTCTTTAATTGAATGAGTCTCCCTTATTCTTATCAGAACAGACTAAGGATGACTTTTTGTGTCATAAAGGCCTCCCTGGTAGCTCAGACGGTAAAGCGTCTGCCTACAATGCAGGAGACCCAGGTTCGATCCCTGGGTTGGGAAGATTTCCTGGAGAAGGAAATGGCAACCCACTCCAGTACTCTTGCCTGGAAAATCCCATGGACTGAGGAGTCTGGTAGGCTACAGTCCATGGGGTCGCAAAGAGTCGGACACGACTGAGCGACTTCACTTCACTTTTGTGTCATAAAGGGTCTGGGAGTGGACCTAACACCTTTAGTGCATTGGGTTGGCCAAAAAGTTCATTTGAATTTTTCCACAACATCCTATGGAAAACTCACATCAACCTTTTGGTCCATCCAATAGCATTTGGGCTGTCTTGTTACATAGAGCTACTAGCACATCCCTTTAAAAAGGATCACCTGTAGAACAAGGGTACTCACCTGCTGTTGTCCTTGCAATCGTTGCTGAAGTTGAAGTCTAAGTTGGTTGGGTGCAGCTGGAGGTCTGTTTAGCGTCTGCCTGGGCTGCATGGCCATGCCAGGTGAAAAAGCACCTCGAGGAGGTGTTACTTGAACAGGCATAGTCCCCAGTGAAGGTTTTTGCCTGACCATGCCTTGGAAAGGGCTAGAGAGATTGGCAGTAGGCGAAGGAGAAGAATAAGGCTGGGAATAAAGGTTGGGTCTTTCTTCCATCATCAACGGTGGTGTTGCTTGCTGTGGTGGAAATCTCTCCGATAATACATCTAAACCACCTCCCTGTCGGAAAATAAGCCAGAACATTTTACAAATACATTTCTGCCAATGAATGACATGCTTCTCTATACAATTTTGGATCTGAGATCATATGAAGCTCTCCAGAAGTTTGCTATTAATACTTAAAGGAATCACTTATGAAAGTTGCTTCTGAAATGGAGTAATAGATTAATGTTTAAAATCTCAGTGAAGGGGAAGGAAATGGCAACCCACTCCAGTATTCTTGTCTGGAGAATTCCATGGACAGAGGAGCCTGGTGGGCTGCAGTCCATGGGGTCCAGACAGTCGAACATGGCTGTGTGACTAACACGTATATATAACATAGATGACCGCCAAGAACTCCTGTGTATAGCACAGGGCACTGTACTCAGCATCCTGTGATAGCCTATATGAGGACAGAGTCTAAGAAAGAAGGAATAAATGTGTGTGAGTGGCCAGATTGCTGTACACCTGGCTCTAATGCAACACTGTAACGCAACTGTATGCCAATAAAATTTTTGAAAAGAAAAAAAAATAAAATAAAATCTCAGCGAAGAGAGATGAAAATATGGTTAAAATGAAGGCCCCAAACCACTGAAATAAAGCTAAATGGTTTGAAAAGAACCTCACTGTAAAGCCTAAGAATCAACAAATGTTAAATTGAATAGATTACCATGAGAAGTAGATTCCTAAAGGAGGGATTAATTTTTCTATGTCAAATATAGAATTCATGCTTTTATCTTGTTTGAAAAGAAATTCAAAGCTGACCTAACAGAATGTCATAGAGCTATGGCTTTCAAACTTTTTGACTGTTACTTATTGAAAGAAATATAATTTAAATTATGACCAACTGTTTGTGTATGTAACTGATAACAGAGTTTCATAAAACATAACTTTCCCTTTTTCTGCATTCTGATAGTCTTTATTCTACATTATTCTATCCATTAAAAAAAATGCTGGTCATGATGCACTAAATTGATTTTTTAACTCCAGAGTCTCAAAAATACTAACCTGGAAGTTGGAATGTCATGGAACATATAGGCTGAAGTCTAGCATGAATGAAGGATAAATTAAGTCCTAAAATAAGAAGTAATAATATAAAATCTGGATTCTATTCTAGGGAGAGCTTCTAAAATTATGTTCCATAGTAAAAGGCTATAACTCTGTAATTATTATGACAGGCTTTTTGTTTTAAAAGCCCATTATTTAATTATTATGTATTTTGATAACTTTCACAAAGGCAAATTATAAAATAGCTACCATACAGTGAGAGTCATATGGAAAGGTCTTGCTTAAAAATAATTTTCTAGCTTTACAGGGCTGCATCATCTAAAAAATGCCAAATGTAGTAAATACCTGAACAAGCTTGTCAATTCCCAAAGCTCTGTCTAGTTCAGCTAGTTCAGTTTCATCTTTTCCACTGAGGAAGGATACCAGCTGTTCAAGAAGGGCCTTCTCATCATTTCTTCCTTCGACTGTTGTTGGTGGACAGAGAAGTTCATCTAATTGTGAACTAATACACTGGCTGAAGAATCAAAAGATAAGAAAAATAAAGACTGATATACCAAATAAGTATTCAACCTTAAGAATACAAATATACATACACATATATGCAAATCTAGTTCTAGGAAATTGCTGAGATTTTTTTAAAAACCAATTCTTATGCAATGAAATTTTCTATACTTAATGTGCAGAAATTTATGAACATTTGGTATGCAGCTTGAATATATTTTTAATTATTTTGTCAATCACTGAACTTTGTTTCTACATTCTTCATGTTAGCTTACAGAAATAGCCTGAAAAATTAACCAAACATAGTTAAGAGAAAATAATTTTTAATAGAAGTAAAAAATAAAAATCAACCAAAAACTAAAAAAAAAAAAAATCATTTAGTCTAATTAAAAATTTATACTATTTATTCTATTTATATTCTATAGGTGCAATTAATTATTGATAATTGAACCATATGAAAACAGTACATATTATATATATTACTTAACTTTCAAGGATGATCAAATCATGCTGATAACACGACAAAAGAAATCAAACTAGAAAAATGCTCAGTGTAACCAACACTCAGTGTTAACCAACAAATTGTTGATCACATGTAGGAAATACATAGTCTAATCCAACTGATATCAATTGATGCATGAAACTTAAAGATATATAGAAAATTACACTAGTACTAATACTACTTCTATAATGATAAGGATTCTTCTTTGGGGAAGGTAAACAAGGCTAGAGGTCATAATTAAGGCTTCACACTCAATGCTACCTAGTTACCCTTTGGTTGCTATATATGAGATACACTATATGTGTTGGAATAGAGCTACCTGTGTGGATTAAGAAATCAAATTCTACTCAAGTGGGGATACTAGGCAGATGTAGAAAGTATCTTCCCTTCTTATGTATTCTTGCTCCAAACAAAGAGAAAAGCTGGACAAAATAATTATACAACTAAGAACTCAAGAGCAATAGAGTTGTGCTGAGGCCAATTCATCTACCAGTCCCAGAAATTTTATGGTAATCAATCAAAGCAAAGTAAGAGATGAAAAATAAAGCTGCATACTATATCAATCTCTTGGTAATTAAAATATACACTAGTCTTTCAGTCATGCAGTAAATAAATCTGTTTGATTTGGTGTCCTCCCCCATCCCTTTCATTAAACCTTCACCTTCCATTAATATCTATAAAACACCAATACAAACTGGAATCTAGTTTGGGAAAAGCAGTTCTTTGCTGTAGAAGATGGTATCTGTTACTTGATAATATACAAAATGTACTACTCACTCTTCTGGCTTATTCTGGTTTACAGCTGTCACTGTATTATTTGCCCATGGAATCTGATCACCAGTTCCTGGTTGTCCAAACTGGTTATCAATTGCTTCTAATTCCAGTTCAGGTAATCCTGGTTAAAGAAAGAAAGGTAAGAAGTCAGGATGTATTAAAACAGAAGATAAGATGATAATATTTTTCAGAAGCAATATATTAAATAGTAGAGTGAGATTTCCCCTATAAAATACTACCTCAATGATACAAAGGTCACTTATTCAGAAACTTACTCTATCTAGAATGTGACATAATAACAGGTAAATGAAAGGGTGAGAAAAGTTCTTTGAATCAAACAGAATCTGGACTTCCTTGGTTGTCCAGTGGCTAGGACTCCATGCTCCCAATGTGGGGAGCCCAGGTTCGATTCCTGGTTGGGGAACTAGACCCTACATGCCACAACTAAGACTCAGCACAACCAAATAAATAAGTAAACAAAATAAATGCAAAGAAAATGTGACATTAAAGGTTTTTATACATTACCATAAGAGAATCACTTAGAACTTCTTCAGAAATTACTGATTTTAAAGATGATCATAACAATTTCAGTTAACTGTTCTTTCAGTCTATACCCTATTCAGTTCAGTTGCTCAGTTGTGTCCAACTCTTTGTGACCCCATGAATCGCAGCATGCCAGGCCTCCCTGTCCATCACCATCTCCTGGAGTTCACCCAAATTCATGTGCATCGAGTTGGTGATGACATCCAGCCATCTCATCCTCTGTTGTCCCCTTCTCCTCCTGCCCCCAATCCCTCCCAGCGTATAATATGCTATAAGTAGGGACAGTGCTACTGTCATGAAATGTTTGAGAGATGCAAGTAAAAGATAAACTATGCTCTATAAAAGGCAGAATCAGAAGCTAAAGTGCACTGCAAACTGGGGCCATTTAGTAAATGGACAAAACTCTACAGTGGTTAACAGAATATAGCTGTACAATAATGGTACGATAATTGTTGTCTATAATGATGACAAATGAAAAAAAGAGGTTGAATTACGCTTTACGGTGTAGTGGTAAAGAATTCGCCTGCCAATACAAGAGACACAGGAGATGCAGCTTTGATCCTTGGGGCAGGAAGATCTTCTGGAGTAGAAATGGCAACCCACTCTAGTATTCTTGCCTGGAGAATGCCATGGACAGAAGAACCTGGTGAGCTACAGTTCCTGGGGTTGCAAAGAGTGGGGCACAACCAAGCAGAGCACTACAGTACAATGGAAGACGGTAGTATATACAATTTTTTTGAAAGCTTTGATTACTTCTGTACTACTTATATTAGGGAAAAAACTGTAAAGAACCTAAATTCCAGAAATTCATTGATTAATGGATTATGGTATAGATATTTATAACATGCTGATAAATGAAAAAGGAAAAAAGTATAATCCAATACATTATGTTCAGGATGAGTCTATTCTTATAACAGAATATTATAAAATTTCTATATATTAATAGAAAAAATCTGGTAAGCTATATATTCTTAGTAGATTTTAGGTTGTGAGACTAAGGATTACTTTATTTTCTTTTAATGTTTCTGATGGCTATTTGTAATCTTGAAAAGGAATAAAATTTATATGTTGAAGCCCTAACCTCTAGTACCTCAGAATGTCATTATATTTGGCAACAAGGCTTTGAGTGAAGTGATTAAGAGTTGTCAGGGTGGCTCTTCTTCAAACACTTCAATGTAACTGGTGTTATAAGAAGAGGTGATTAGGACACAGATGACACAGACAGAGAGATGACCATGAGGACACAGCAAGAAGAAAGCTATCTACAAGCTAGTGAGAGAGGCATCAGAAGGCAGCAGACCTACTGACCCTCCTCAACCTAAACTTCCAGCCTTCAGCTTGTGAGAAAATAAATGTCTGTTGTTTAAGTCACTGGTCTGTGGTATTTTCTTATTATGGCAGCCCTAGTAAACTAACAAAAACTAAAAATGCCTTAGTGGCTTATGAAAATATACAATTAGGTAGAATTCCTCATTTTAATGAATGGAGATAAGTAGATTTAAGAATGCCCCTCCAACTTATTTAATGCTGATAATTATTAACTGCATAAAACATGTTAGGCTCACTTAATCTAACTTGACTACATATTGAAATATACTCATATTTAGTATGAATGAAATATAGGAGTGCACATAAACGCACATTCACTTCTAAATACAAAAAATTATAGCTTGCAATTAAACTTGTCTTCTCTAGCATGACAAATGATTCAGAAATCAAATTCTGTATGATTCTGGGGGAAAAAAAGCAAAAAAGTACCAAACAACAACAATAAAAGGTGAAGGGAAAGTAATCACTTAATTCTTCTCAATCAGAAAGTTGGTCAGAGAAGATTATCTGAAGTTGTCCCTTTGCTCTGCTCCACACAATAATTCCTGTCTTATTCCATTTTAGAAATCTAACATAAACAAAATCATTATATTTAAAAGTCAAAGAAAATTTACATGGCTGTCTACCATCTAGACTTAGTATCATAGAATAGTTTATTTGACTCAGTAACAGGACATAGTATCTCACAGTAGTCTTGATGGGAAAAAAGGTTACAAAAACAAGTTGGATAAAATATTTTCAAAATAAAGTAAGATTATTGTGCTAAATTTGGTGACTAGGGGAAAAAACCCAATCAATCATTGATTCAATTAAAAGTTTTGTTTGCATAGGCTATATACTTAAAAGCAACTGTTTTTTATTCTAAAAGTCACTTTAACATTTTAGGACTTCTTTTAGAAACTGACTTCTTTAAAAAAAAAATTCAACTTGCTGGAATGTTTTACAAAATACACAATTTATCTCTCTTTATCCAGGGAATAAACCTACTACTTTTGGTCATGTTTGTGTTTCTGTTACAAACATGAGTCAGTATGTATATATGTTACACAAGATAGGCACAGTGATTTTTAAAGGGACACATTACTGTGTTTACTAGTCTCTGCTGGAGAAGGCAATGGCACCCCACTCCATGCATTGGAGAAGGAAATGGCAACCCACTCCAGTGTTCCTGCTTGGAGAATCCCAAGGACGGGGGAGCCTGGTGGGCTGCCGTCTATGGGGTCGCACAGAGTCGGACACGACTGAAGTGATTTAGCAGCTGGAGAGAAGCAGCTGATGTGGGGGTAGAAAACAAGCTATTAGAGACTCCTGATCAAGTTGTTAATTTTTTTTAAAATAATTTGTGCAAAGGATTCAGCATCATATTTTCTCCATTTTAAATATGGTTAAAATAAAATCTTATATCCCCATTAGCCATAGTGATTTCAGCTAAACAAACAAACCAACCCTTATATTATTAAAAAATTTATAAACTCCTTCTGCACACAATAGAAAGCATTGTTAAATCAAGAGAGTGACTTTTGCACATTTTACTCCACTAAGAGTTGATTCAGCATCTAGTGATTCTGATGTTCACAGTTAATTTTCTTCAGCTGTTGATAAAGAGATTCTGGTTCAGTTTTGTGTTACATTTGGCTGTTAACTATGCACAGCAGCTAGTGTTTTATTCGACTAATTTCTCTACTATACAAAAAGAACTATAAATCAGTAAGATAAAAACTGAATAACCCAGTAGATAACAGGTCACAAAAAAGCACTGGAAAGTGATCAACCTAATTTCACAATAAAATAAATACATATTAAAACTACACTGAGATACTTTAAAAACTCATCAGATTGGCAAAGATGAAAAAGTGCATAATTCAAACTATTAGAAAGGATGTGTAGAAAGAAGAACATTATCACGGTGTAAACTGGCATAAGAAAGGCCATTTGGCAAAATCCATCTATGCTTTGACCCAACAATTCTGTTCAGAATTTACAGTTCAGATATACTCTTAGATGTGGTCAACTATCTGTACTATGTAAGATTATTAATTATAGTCCTGCAGTAGCAAAACATGCCTACCAATAGTCACAACACATTAAACACAACCTCAAAAACAGGGAACTAATGGATTTTTTTAAATACTGAAAATGTTTTATGTGAAACATTAATTTTTAGTTATACAACACTCAGTGTATTACAGATTAATAAATTAAAAAAAATTTTAAACCTCAGAATGTGTATGTTCACAGAACAAAAAAAATGAGCAGGAGGTCATTCATTCACTTCAGTAGTGTTGCCAGTGTTCAAATATTTTTGGAATTCTTCTAGAACTGTCTTATCTAGTATACAAGCCCTTCAAGAAAATACTTCTAACTACATCTAAGTTTGATTCTGATTTTTAAAAAAGTATTATTCTTTTTGGATCAACAAATTTGGCTCCAAATTACTTCACAAAACTTCAAAAGTCAAATCCACCTTTAAAATATAGGAATTTGAAGACGGACAAAAAGACATGGCAGAGGTTTTGAAGGTACTGCTAAGAGAGCACATTATATATGTTTTGATCAAGATCTTCCTAAATTCTTTTAATGTGCTCTTATAGTACATTTCTAACAAAATTACTTAAGTCACATGGTCACACTGCATGTGTGTGTGTGTGTGTGTGTGCCTATAAACAATGTGTTTTGAAACCAGGCAGGCTGAAATTTAAATCCTGGTTCTGCGTACACTAACTGGATAACTTTGGGCAAGTTTTTATCTGTGTGTGTGTGTGTTTTCTTTCTTTGGACCTTGTGTTTTCTTGTACATAAGTAGATCTATGGAACATTTTTGGTTCAATGTGACAGATTTACCATCTATTTTATTCTACACCCAAAATTTTCATGGAAATAAAGGTAATTGAAAGGGGAAAACAAATCTACAGCTGAAGGAGAGGTAAAAGCAGTAACATCGTAGCTGACTAGAACAATGAAAACAAAACAGATGGAAAGATAAAACTGATGGAGAAGTTTACCTAAACTAAAACACTTACATTAGGACAAAAGGGGAGACTTTCCAAAAGAGGGAGTTACTCAGAGGGACACCAGAACAACTCCAGGCTCAGTGGTCATTTGAGCAAGTAAAGGAACAGGCCATGGGTGATTGCCGGGATAATTAAAGGACAACTGAACAGCTGTCACCATGCCCTGCTCTGAGTGCAGCTGACTCTGACATCTGCCCATGGGATTAAAGTGGTGAGGACATGACTCAGTGTGGGAGTTCTGCCCAGGGAATCTCCCAAAGTGGGTGTGAGGGCTGCCACGAGGGATTTCCCTCTCACCAGCCCCCACTCCTTCACAACAACAACTGAGCATCAGGGCTTCTATAATCAGAACCTACACTCACTGCCAGAGCAAAAGGGCCTCTCACTCTAGCTGAAGAGACACTCTAGCTACCACGGTGTTTCCTTCTAAGTCTTTTTCAGTATACGTACACAGACAGCCCTGGTTCACCAAAACATTCAAGAAAAGTCAACAGCAGGAAGGAAAGATGGCAAATTTAACAAAGAAACAAACTTTGAGGAACAAAAAGATTGTTACAGAAAACGGATACACCCTAAAGTATGCCAAAATTATCAATACACAGATTTAAAAGTCTATCGTATATATAAAAAGCAATAGACTTCTATGAAAAAAATTTCCACACACATGATCGCTACAATTTAAAGAACTCAACAGACTGACTGAGGAGCAGGATGGATATGGTTGAAGATTCAGTTTTGATCTGGAAAATCTGGCCCAGAGATTCTCTCATAATACAGTGCATATGGGCAAGGGCAAGGTAAGTGTGACAGAAAAGATAAGTGATATGGCAGATAGATCCAGGAGTTCGAATAGGTGGTGAATAGTTCAACTGTCCTATGCAAGACCTTTGGGCACAAAGTTAAGGCGCGGAATCAGCCATCTGATAATGGAGTCTGGCTCGGGTGAAAGGTAGTGGCGGACAGTGTAGAGGCTAGAGGTGGCAGAGACTCAGAAGCTATTCTCTTCCCTTTGTGAGTTATTACATTTTTGTCCTCATCTTCTTTTTTCTTTCTCCAGTCCTTTGTCCTCTTTTCCTTTCTCTTCTCCTTGTTTCTTTCTTGTTTGCATGGAAACACAGTCTGCAGCGATCACCCTCTCCTCATTTACCTCATTTCACTCCTCTCTCTCTGGCTTTCAGCAACACTACAGCCCAGGGTTTAACAGATTCTGGCCTCAGTTCAGTTAGTTCAGTCACTCAGTCTGAATGGACTGACAACCTACTCAGATCAGTTCAGTTCAGTCACTCAGTTGTGTCTGACTCTTTGCAACCCCATGGACTGCAGCACGCCAGGCTTTCCTGTCCATCACCACCTCCCAGAGCTTACTCAACTCATGTCCATCAAGTCGGTGATGCCATCCAATCATCTCACGTTCTGTTGTCCCCTTCTCCTCCAGCCTTCAATATTTCCCAGCATCAGGGTCTTTTCCGATGAGTTGGTTCTTCACATCAGGTGGCCAAAGTACTGAAGTTTCAGCTTCAGCATCAGTCCTTCAAATGAATATTCAGGACTGATTTCCTTTAGGATTGACTGGTTGGATCTCCTTGCAGTCCAAGAGACTCTCAAGAGTCTTCTCCAATACCACAGTTCAAAAGCATCAATTCTTCAATGCTCAGCTTTCTTTATAGTTCAACTCTCACATCTGTACATGACTACTGGAAAAACTATAGCTTTGACTAGACAGACCTTTGTTGGCAAAGTAATATATCTGGCTTTTAATATGCTATCTAGGTTTGTCATAGCTTTTCTTCCAAGGAGCAAGTGTCTGGCCTATTTACAAACTTTTCCAGGTGGTGCTAGTGGTAAAGAATCCGCCTAACAATGCAGGAGAGGCAAGAGATACAGGTTCAATCCCTGGGTTGAGAAGATACCCTAGAGGAGAAAATGACAACCTATCCCAGTATTCTTGCCTAGAAAATCCCATAGACAGAGGAGCCTGGTGGGCTACAGTCCATGGGGTCTCAAAGAGCTGGACATGACTGACTGACTGAGCTCATGTACATAAAGCTGTTTTCAGGCGAGGAAATCTCAAGACAGAAAAAGGAGCTATTTGACTCAAGATGGATTATTAATGAAAAACATTCCACTTTCACAGACTGGAGAGCTAGAAGACACTGTCTGTTTTTATTAACTTTAATTTTCATCAAATTAACACATATACAAAACTTCAAAAGTCAGAACCAAAAGGTCTATGATTAAGAGTAGTTTTCTGTCTTGCCCCTTCTGACCCTTTGATTACTCCCCTTTCAACAGAGACAACCATTCCTAACTTGTCTGTTTTCTTTGGCATCTGCCAATTTCTAAAATATCTCCATTTTAAGTTTCTGAGTCCCCATCACGATAGATGGGGCTTCAGTTTCCTCACATCTACCACTCTTACTACTTCCTATGCTCCCAATTCCCTAACAGAGATTACTGCTTTTTTTAAAAATAAAGTATTAATATTTAGATTCTTAGGACTACACAAATATTACTTACTGCTAAGTCATATTGTATACAAACATCCCTTCTTATATCATGCTTTCATTTTTCTTGAGTTAACAATTAGTTCATTTTTTTCATTTTCCTACTTTTCTGGGAGACTTTTTCAGATGCTTCAACATTTTTGACATAAATCTATCAATAATCTTTTCTATAAACTCAGAGAGAAATTTCATTTCTTCCTTGGAGGCCGTCTTTTCAGAAGACTTGGGCCTGCTACTCCAATTTACATGTGTTCTTCTCTAATCTGGCTGATCACCTATCATTCCTGGACTTCTTTTCAGATCCTCTGTTTCCCTGGACCCTGTAAGCCTCTCTTTTTTGGTTTTCTCCCTTGCTGAAGTATGGGTTGGCAAAAAAGTTTGTCAGAAAATCCGAATGAACTTTTTGGCCAATCCAATATATCTTCAAGGGCCTTAACTAGAGAAGGTAAAAATACTATGCAAGTATTTGTGCCCTTTTATATCCAAAAATGTTTTTATTTCAGCCTTCACAACTACTGGAAGTTGGATGCCTGATTACAGGTCAGAAATCATTTTAACTGCTGGTATTTCTAAAGTAAACTTTATTAATATAGAGTTTATATAAAACAATATGTACTGATTTTCAGTGCACAGTTCAATAAACTTGGCAAAAGTATAAACCCATACATAATCTTCCACCTCAATCAGGAAAACAGAATATTTCTATCACCTTTAAAAATTCCCTCCGGCTCCTTGCCATCAATCTTCCCTACTTTTACCCCACCACAGGCAACCAACGATCTTCACTTTTTTCACTCCTCACATTTTTGAGAATCATTCATGCCCTGCACTAACAATCCCTTCCTTTTCACTGCTGAGCAGTATTTCATTTTATAAATAAGCCATTTCCTTGTTGATGAACATTCAAACTGTTTCCAGGTTGAGACTACCATGAATAAAGCTATGTGAATATTTGTGGTCAAGTTTCTGATGAACACATGCTTTCATTTGGCTCTGTCTCCAATAACTAAGAATTGAATTGCTGGGTCACATGGTAAAAGCATGTTTAAGAGAAATGGCTGAACAATTTTCCAAATCTGTTTTACCCTTTTACATTGCTACCAGCAACACCAAAGTTCAAGCTGCCCCACATCTTTGCCATCATTTTGTTTTGTCAGCTTTTTAAATGCTAGATATTTCAATGAGTATGTAGCAGTACTGCATTATAGTTTTAATTCACATTTCCTTGATGGTTAAAAACACTGACCATCTTCTTATGTGCTTACTTGCAACTTTCATATCTTCTTTTATGAAATATATTTTAAAATTCTTTGCCCATTTTTTAGATCGGGCTGTTTCCCCTATTATTAACATCTTACATTAGTGTGGTATATTTGATAGAATTGATGAACACTGGCACATTTTCATTAAATAAAGCCCACAGTTTACATTAGGGTTCACTCTGCATTGCTCATTCTAGCGGTTTTGATAAATGTAAAATAACATGTATCCACCATTACAGTATCATACAGAATAGTTTCACTGCTCTAAAAATTACCCATGTTCCGCCGATTTATCCCTCTCCCTGGCAATCATTAATCTTTTTACTGTCTCTAGTTTTGCCTTTTCCAAAATGCCATATAGTTGGAATCATAAAGTACATAACCTTTTCAGGTTGGTTTCTTCCACTCAGCAATATTCATTTAAGGTTTCTCCATGTCTTTCTGTGGCTTGATAGCTTCCAAGTTTTGGTCATTACAATTCACTATATACAATTCACAGCTCTCTGCAAGCTTTTAGAATCTTTATCTCTGATGTTTTAGAATTATATGATAATAAGTTTTGGTACAGGCCTTTTGTGTGTGTGTGTGTGTGTTGAATACTTGTTGAATCATTTCACTCTGAAGAATTATGTCCTTCAGTTTTAGAAAATCCTTTGTTTGTTTGTTTGAAAATATCTTCTTTTCCATCTTCCCCCCTCATGCATACTGCATGGTACGTCACATCAGTCATGTCTGACTCTGTGCAACCCTATGGCCTACAGCCCTTCAGGCTCCTCTGTCCATAGGATCCTCCAGGGATTGAACCCACGTCTCTTGTGTCTCCTGCATTGGCAGGCAGGTTCTTTACCATAGCGCCACCTGGAAAGCTCTTTTCCCCCCTCACTGTTTCTGAAATTTTTATTAGTTGCTATTGGCTCTCGTAGGTCAACCTAACTTTTTCTTGCCTACTTTCCATTTGTCTTTCGCTTTCTCTGAAAGATTTTCTCAGTCTTATTTCCTAATATTTCTCTTGAAATTTAACAATTTTGGATATCTAATTTCCAAAAGTCCTTTCTTGCTTTTGTCCTTTTTTTCTTCATGGATGATGTATCTTTTCAAAAACTGTTAGTCCATATACTCATTATATATTTCCACTGTATACTCTTTTTATCTGGTTAGTTTGCTCTCTTTTATGTTACAGGCTTCAAGTCCTGATGGTCTTTGGCTGTGTTTGTTCTAAACAGATACAGTGTTCTAAAACACTGACTGGTTGGGTTCTGTGTAAGGCTTGTGCCTGCTTGTAGCCTTCACTGTTGGACACATTACTGTTATTTATTTTATCTCCTTTTGGCCTTATACCTCATTGTTTCCCTACCTGTGCCTGATATCCCAGAGTCTAGAGTCTAATTTCAATTAGAAGACTTCTGAAATCATTTCATCTAATTCTTATGTTATAATAATAAAAGAGCTGAATCACTGGAAAAGACCTGACTCACTGGAAAAGACCCCAGTACTAGGAAGGATCGAAGGCAGGAGGAGAAGGGGACGACAGAGGCCGAGACAGTTGGATGGCCTCACCGACTCAACGGACATGAGTCTGTGCAAGCTCCAGGAGATGGCAAAGGAGAGGGGAGCCTGGCGTGCTGCAGTGTGTGGGGTCACAAAGAGTCAGGCACGACTTAAACAACTGAACAACAAATCCTTATTTTGTAGATAAAGAGAATGAGGCTCAGAACATTCTTTTGCTGAAGGTATAGCTGTTATTAATAATAAATGGGAAATGTGAGACTTCAACTTAGGCTCCTGCTCTCATCTGGTGTTCTGGTCAGCTGAAAAACTGCTTCCCAAAATGTCAGAGATGATCTGAGGTTTTTCTTTCCAAATGCCTAGAAATCTTGGTAAGCTTTCAGGAATTGTGTCATGATAGCTAAAAGCTGAGGTATGACTGAAATAAACAAGCCCCACATCTGGTCCCATGAGATGAGGGATAAGCAAATTTTGAAAGTGAGCTGGTTAGTTTCCTTTACTTTCAAGGTCACACAATGGAATTATCACCACTATTTTTTTCAACTTCAAATCTGACAGGTGAAAATAATATAATAGCTCTAGCTTCATGAACTGGAAATATACTATTCAAAGTGTCTCTTAAGTAGGAAAATATTAACATGGGCGAGAGCAGTCATGACCTATTTCAACACAGTTGTCTCCATGAAAAACTCATTCTGTGGGGTGACACATATTACTTGACAAAAGGAATTCCATAATCAAGAAAAGTTTGGTAAATGTTGGGTTAAAGAAATATTTAAATTTAAATCATAAGATAGGCAACAAGAAAAGCAAAAAAATTAAAAAACTAAACTAGTTTCTCTAACACAGGACTTCAGAAAACCTCTAATATACACTAAGGAATGGTATATATGTCATGAAGCATTTATCTAGTATATGTCAGCACAAAATACTTTTCTTCACAATTTATGGAACTAGTGTTCAAGAAAGACACTTTGGAAACATAATCTGACCCAACATTATACTTCTGAAAGTCCTACTCTGGAAGGGTTGGGTGAGAACATAAAATTACTCTTAATATCAACTGCTCACCTTAAAATTACCTATTAAAAAGTAGAGACTATACTATAACTTAAAATACACAAGATGAGTGACATTCATATATCTAAAATCAACTATATACTACTTACTGTGGCATTAATGAAAAGATACTTCACTCCCAATAAACAAAAGGTCCACACAATAATTATGAGAGACAAAGCTCTAATCCATATCATCATTAAACATTTAAAATGAAGTTCTGTCCCCAACACATACTGTTCAGCCTGGAAGTGGGCCTGGCAGTGGTGGACTGAAGTGCAGATGGCAGGATCTCTGATTTGATGGCCACATTGGTGACTGCACCATCCATCCTCTCTGTCTCACATAAGCCTGGCAATTGTGGTGCCTTCTCCAGCGTGGGTAGTAACTGATCAAACTGGTCAAGGTCAGCTGTAAACTAAGAACGGAAACCAAAGTTAGAGGAAGCACATTCTATACTTTCACCTGAAAGAAAGTAGAAAACAAGTTGTTCCTTTAAAATATATGAATTGAGTGTGACTATGAGAGAATGAAGAAAGAAGAAATAATTAGAAAGACTGGGGCCTCAATGAAATAGCATGACCTAACACTGGAACAAAATGTGGAAGTTTATGGTACTGATATACTGCAGGATATAAGACAACATACACACACTGCTTATCTATTATATTTTGGTATAAAATGTACACACTGGAAAAAGATTGAACTGGAAAGCGATATTGAGAGTACTCTGTTAATGACAATAACATCATGAGTGATTTTTTCCTATCATATTTTTCAAAATTTTATAAAATGGTTACTTTATGGAGTAAAAAATATATTTACATTGACATACTTTTTAAAAATAATTTCTTAAAGTTTGAGAAATTTTTTTAATGAATATTAGCTTCAAATATCCCAGAAAGGTCACTTCCCATTTAAAGACTTAACAGAGTAGGAAATGTATTTTTTATCATAGGTAGGGAGTTCTTACATCTGTCTGTCGCTAGGCATAGGAGAAAATTGACCTTTATTTCACAACATTATTCCATGACGGTTACCTGAAGATAATTCATAAACATAAAATGTCTAGCTGTTTGGGTTTTATTACTTGATTCAACTAAAATTTCTTCCTAGATTGTAGAATTATATGTACATATTTTTTTAAACGTCTGGCTTCTTTCACATTACATTTCTGAAGTTTAGACATGCTGTTCCAGGTAGTAGCAGTTCATTTTGTTTCTGTTGCTGAATAGTGTCCCACTGTATGAATATGCTACAATATATATTTATCAATTCTAGTGATGGATTTGGGAATTTTTCTGGTTTGGGGCTAATATAAGTAAAACTACTATGACTATTTTTAAACACATCTTTTGTGGCATGTGCAAAAACTACTAATCAAAAAGGAAAAAACTGACAATTTGGAGTCTACATTAAAATGAAGAACTTCACTTCATCAAAAAGCACCATTAACAGAGAGAAAAGGCAAGACACAGTATAGAGAAGACATCTGTAAATATATAACCAATAAATGACTCGCCCAAAATGTGTAAAGAACTCTTACACATCAATAGGAAAAATACAATATATTGGGAAAATGGACAAAACACTTCGACAGACTATTTACAAAAGAAAACATTCAAATGACCAATAAATACTTATTGTGTGCTAAGTCGCTTCAATAATGTACAACTGTTTGTAACCCAATGGACTGTAGCCAACCAGGCTCCACTGTCCATGGGATTCTCCAGGCAAGAATACTAGAGTGGGTTGCCATGCCCTCCTCCAGGGGATCTTCCCGACCCAGGGATCGAACATGTATCTCTGTCTCCTGCATTGGCAGGAGGGTTCTTTACTACTAGTGCCACTTAGGAAGCCCAGATATTTATTACGGGAAGGCAAATTAAAACTATGAAATATCACTACACAGATCCCAGAATGGCTAGAAGTTAAAAAGATAGACAACACCAAGCATTAATAAAGACATGGAACAACTAGAAGGAATTCTCATACCCTGGAAAAACTGGCATTATCTGCTAAAGATGAACACACACATATTTTATGATCCTGTAATTCCACTCCCCAGGTATAAATTCAGCAGAAGTGCATGTATGTACACCAAAACAGATGTGCCAAGATAGTGTACAATGGCATTTTCTTGAAGCTGTTACTTTTGAAGTCAATTTTAAAGACTGAGAATTTTAATGTTGTTATTTAAAGCTATTATTCAGCTTAGAAACATGACATTAGTTTAGCTGTACCAAGAAACATAGGACAACCTTCTCGAAGAGTATATGTGTAAAGAAATAACCAAAACAGTGTTATTACAAATAGTAAATAGAGACAATACAGAGACTGAGCATTCGAGGAAAAGAATGTCTAACTAGAGCTACTGCAGGAAGCTTTACAGAAATGATTGTGTATTGTGTGTGAACAATTGTGAACTGTGTTTAAAGGATGAGTAGAAGTTCAGCAGACATAGAAAAGAGAGCAAAGCAGAAGATGCTTAGAAGAGATATGGCTTATCCCAGGAATAGGAAGGGCTTCCATGTACCTAGAATGTAGTATGCCTCAGAGAAGAGAGAGGCTTCTGGAAGATGAGGGCAAAAAATAAAGCTGACTCAAGAAACTCTAGGATCTATACATACTAAGTGTGAATTTGGTTTCACAAGGAAGAATCTTATTAATAAACTGCTTTGTAAATACATTTTCAGCTATTTCATGGATGTCTATATTCTTTCTAAATAATGCATAAGCTTCCAGCGGGGAGGAATAACATTTTCTGCTTTTCTTAAATTCCTTCAGAATCCACTGCAATTATTCAATAAATGAAGCTGCCTATCACTTTTCACCATCTGCTACCCCAGCCTAAACAAAGAGGTTCCTGATCCATAAGAATTTACACAAAGGTTTCTTTGGATTTACTTCTGTTTCAGAGCATGTTATATACCCTACTATCCGGAATACTCAAAGTCTCTATCTGATCGGGGCTGGGGGTTGAGAGTGGTTAGAGTGAGAAGGAAAATTACTTTAGAAAATGTTTCAAAGGAAATTAAATAGCAAAGCAAGCCAGACTAGGCACCCGTGTCCACCTCCTCACATTTCTCTCTCATTTCACTTACATTGGCGGTTCCCAAACTTAGTTACCTATCAGAGTTCTCTGGGAAGTCTTTAAAATACAAGTTTCTGGGCTCTATTCTGAAAGAGCTGGATTTAATAGGTGGAGAGATGAGAGGAGGGGGCATAGAAGGTATTTTTTCTAAAATCTCCAAAGATGTGAACTCTGACTTTATCGAAAGAAACATCTACTTTCTTAGAATGCCACACTAAATTTTGTAACCCTCCAAGGTTCCAAAGAGAACTTTTGAGGGCATCCTGTGGATTTTCAACCATTGGTATTAGTCTTTTAATATGTGCCCAATGGATAGGGCAAAACATAGCCTGAATCCAAATATAATCTATGCATGGAACAAAATAAAAGAAAAAAATAACTAGGAATGTTCATTCTATGAAGTAAAGAATTACCTACCTGGCTCTGTGACTCCAGTTTAATTTCCTCAGGAGCAGGTTTGGTCATGGGGGCTGGGTTTGTGTTACAAGGATCCATCTGCTCTTTCTTTTCCACCTTCACCTTTACATCATCCAGGCTCAGGTTCGGAGTGGATCTTAGATCTTTCTCATCTTTATCTAAAAGGTAGCGTAGGAGCTGATGGTCTTTTGATTCTTTTTTCTTGGAGGCATCCAGTTCCAGTTTTACACTGGAATTTCCCTGCACCTGTCCAGTCACTGACACAGAAGCAGATGCACTGTCCTTCTTATCAGGCTCCACCGACAAAGTTGTGATATCCGAGGGGCTACCCTCCTGTAAGAGACGGTGTAGGATTTTGTGCCGCTCGGTCAGTGAGCTATGAGAGGAGGGGCAAGAACCACTTGAAGAGTTAGCAGAGGCAGAGGTGGAAGTGCCTGTGCAAGAGAGTACCTCTTTGCAACTTGTGTCTATATCAGCATGCCGTAACTGCTGCTCTGCAGTCGTTGTCAAAAGCTGCACTAGTTTGTGACTGGTTTGAGAGTATTTATTGTCTCCATCTGAGAGTCTGTCATTGTTATGTAGAAGCCCAGAATCCAGAGGTTTGCTGTCATTAGAGCTGTTGTCAGACTGAATCATTTCATTTAAAATGGATGCAATCTCTTTGTTATCTTTGGATTCAGCTTTTGCTGGTTGTATATTTAATCTGCTAGGTGAATTCTGTGAGCTCATCTGCCTGAGGACTGGAGAGCTGGCAGAGAAGCCAACAGAGTTATTGGGTCCTTCATTCATACTCTGTAAAGGTGTTACTGGGATGTTTGAATAGGATCGGTTACTATTATTACAGGCAGTACTTGTCATGCTAACGGGGGAGCTTAATGTTGGAATATTAGGAGGAAATGAATTGTTTGGCATCCTGGGCCTTGTTGCCAATCCAGAACTAACTTGTCTCCTTGGAGACATGAACTGTGCAAGGGATATTCCTGTACCTTCCATAGGGGAATTATTGAGGTTTAAAGGGGGATTAGTGCTCTGGGAACTGGCCTGTCCCTGGTTTAAGGCAACACTGGCTACAATCTGATTTCCAGGTGAGCATCCAAAACTCCCTTGGCTGTTGCTAGAATTGCTATGACTGCTGCTATGAAGGTCTGAGCTCTGCTGGCGGTTTACTCTGGTGGGTACCATGTTGCTGTTGGATGGCGGCAAGGTAGATGAACGGGCCACACCGTGAGCTGGAGAGATACTGGGATTGACGGAAGGGTTTACCCGGGGCACTGACATTCCAGGATTAGTGTCATCTTGAGGAGAAAGACCACTGTGTTCCCTAGACAGGGGAAAAGACATTCAGACATCATCATTGGTTTCCATTATAATATTTTATGAAGCACATTATAAGACAAGACCATTAACCTCAATAATGTTGCAAACTATCAAGTAAAAAGCTTCTGTATTACTTTAAACTAAAGAAAACAGTGGACTGTTAGTGCCATGGTGAAATGTTAGAACACTTCATGGGAAAATAATGTTTAAGATACTGCACATTTGATAATAGTTAAATGCGCAAGAAATCTTTCCTGGCCTTGGAATACTTCCAATATATATACTTTAAAACTTTACAAAATTTAATACAAATAATTAACACTACATCAGGCTTTTGGTGGAAAGAGAAACTTCCCACACTTCTGGTTACAAAGTATTTACTCATGACTCCCTTCATTATAGCTTTCAAGTATTTCAACTCCAAAGAGGAAGACTGGGTAAGGAAAATACTGTGTCACTGATGTAAAAATTAAAAAGGGTGACATGCAGACATAGCAGATGTTTTGAAAGAGAAATCACAATATGAAAAAAAGAACTGTGCTAATTCCACTCACAAGCATAAATTAAACTAAAATTAGAAAAAGCAGAATACTGAATTCAGATTTTCATCAAGTTCTTTTACTCAAATCCATAATTAGGACAACAGATTTGTGACTGGTATTACCATGTTCCAATAAGCAAATATATCAGATGAGGGAAAGATGAAGTGAGGGAAAATGTCTTTGTTTTTGTTTAATGCTAAATTTTAAATAGTTGTAAATGTAGTCTTGAATAATTCATAGGATAAAAGAATGGTTTCATGAATTTACCATATATAATAGTGTAAAACACATTTTTGAGAGGAGAACAAATTAGAGGCAGTGACATTCAAATATCTCAAGTTGATAGTTAAATAATTTGTAGCTTGGGAAACTGTCAACTTGAACTCAGAAGCCACTGAGTTTTGCCTTAATGAAAATAAAGCACTTTTAAAATTAAAAATAACAATACTGGGATAATAATAACAATAATAAACTTGTATCTTTTATAAGACCATAAGTTTATATATGGAAAGCTGGACAGTTTTAGCCATCTTTTTGGTTTTTATCCCTAAAGCATATATTCAGCCACACCTTTCCTTTCTCCCTTTTTGAACAACAAAGCTATTGTTAGGCGACAAAACTATAAAACTCAGTATGGATATATTGATTATATTCTCACCATGCTAGTTAAATGCCTAATGTAAAACTCGTTTTCTAGCCATCAAGAGTATAAAACTTTCTTCTCTAAGAAGAGATATGTGAACTGACTTATTTCATATGAAACTCTCCAAATAAGTAGTACCTGTCGATGATATGAATTCCCATGATGAAAGGTTGCATGTCTGGACTTTGAGGGTAGCAAAGTTTACACTTGGTGTGGGCGCTAAGCATTGTCCCATCATTCAATATGAATCTATAGGATGGGCTGGAGGCAGTGCCACGAGTCATCACTGTTTCAAACAAAAGAGAAACCTAGTTAAAATGCTGACACTTACACTTTGGGCAGAGGAGAGTTACCAAGCCTTATTTCTACCTAGAACCTCATTTAAATGTCCTTCCAATTGCTACCTGCTCAGACTCAAGGTATGCTTCAGATAAAGCAGATATCTGAGGGGGGGGGGAACGATTCGGGGTAAAATATACAGTCTGAAGACAAGTTTTAATTCAGTTCTACTTGAATGGGTGCCTCCTCACAGAAGTTGTGATTATGAAGAAACCACAAACCACAAAAAAGTCAACCTAATCTTTCCCTATAATGGGGCAGCTCCTTAAATTTATTTTATAAAAGACCGAGAAGTAACTTTCTCCTCTCTCCTTTTCAGTATTATCTCTAACAAGCTTTCCCACCCCTTTAGCGGGCTGATTTTTAAAAACAGCTTTATTGAGATATCAACAAAGCACAAAATTCACCAAGTTTTGATTAGTCTGCAGAACTCTTTAACTGAAATTCAAATTTAGTTTTTCACTCAGGAATGTGAATCAAAAAGATCCATCCTGACAAATTATTCTAGTCATATACATTATTTTTGATGTTTCAATTTAGTTTACTAATAAGCAAATTAATAATAAAGCCTCTGATTACTAATACAGAATAAAACCTAGATTAAGGCAATTGAATCACTATCTACACGAGTTACGTTTGTCTTAAGGCTTTATTAACAACAGATGAAACTCTAACTCTACTGGTTGATTTTTACGAAATACATAAAGACTACACCAGACTACTAAATAAGAAAATGTCATCAGTGTTTCAGTAATACAACAGAATTCTTTTTTAAGGAAGATTTAATAGATAGATTCAGCTATACCAAGATTAAAAATCATATTCACTAAAATATAAGAATTATTACCACAAATGACTATATAATTTAGCCTGTAATAAATGTTAGTCCTATTTTCAAAGACATTTTAGAAAGAGCTTCAATCACACTTTAAAGACATATGAAAAAGACAAAATGACCAATTGATAATTTTTGAAGCTACATATTACTTTAAGCAACAAGAAGACAGGCTCTATTTTATTGTCTTGGGTGTACCATGTAAACTGAAGAGGGCATACTCTGCTGGAAATCTATTACATGCGTAAATCTCCCTCAGTACCAAAATCAGGATATAAACTTAATTGCAAGGATTTCTTACCCATCTGGCAGCTTCAGCCAAATCTTGGCACATTTACCAAATAAAATATCGAAAAATTTAGTATCTAGTGAAATAATAAATGATAAAAAAGTCTTTAATGAAAACCAGCAATTTCTGTGTAAGGATATAAGTTAAATGTTTGTTATGACAAAGCCCTAAAAAATATCAACAATTCCCATCTGTCAATATCTTTTGACAATATATTTTGGAAAAAACAGTTGTAACAAAAAGGTGGTATTTTAAGATAAATTATTAGTGTGGGACAATGAGAAAGTTATAAATGTATAAATATATATTTAGTTATAAATATATATAAAGGGCAAGAAAAGATACAATATGTATTTCATGTTATTTTGCTTATGTCATTCTATTTCCTCATCAGTATTTATTTCTCATTAGGATCATTCTGCTGAAACATTCATTGGCTCTTCACCATTGAGCTCATTGTCCAATATGGTAGTCACCAGTCACTATCATAATGTGGAAAATGAAATTTAAAATTAAATGAAATTTAAAGTTCAGTTCCTTATTCACATTCGCCACATGTCAGGTACTCAATAGATGGATGTGGCTCGTGACTACAATACTGGACAATATAACTCCATACATACAATTTCATTTTGCATTTCCAATCTTATTCTTCATTATTTCCGAAATATCTCTTCTATAGCTCTTTGAGTAGGAGTAGATAACCTTTTATACATTTATTTCTCTTCTTCAGGTAGAATAAACATGAGTTAATACTATGTCCCATTCTTGTTTTCCACTCTCCATTGAAACTGTACAATGCTTTGCATATACAGTTGCACTCATCTCACACGCTAGTAAAGTAATGCTCAAAATTCTCTAAGCCAGGCTTCAGCAATACATGAACCGTGAACTTCCAGATGTTCAAGCTGGTTTTAGAAAAGGCAGAGGAACCAGAGATCAAATGGCCAACATCTGCTGGATCATCGAAAAAGCAAGAGTTCCAGAAAAAACATCTATTTCTGCTTTATTGACTATGCCAAAGCCTTTGACTGTGTGGATCACTATAAACTGTGGAAAATTCTTCAAGAAATGGTAATACCAGACCACCTGACCTGCCTCTTGAGAAATCTGTATGCAGGTCAGGAAGCAACAGTTAGAACTGGACATGGAACAACAGACTGGTTCCAAATAGGAAAAGGAGTATGTCAAGGCTATATATTGTCACCCTGCTTATTTAACTTAGATGCAGCGTACATCATGAGAAACACTGGGCTGGAAGAAGCACAGGCTGGAATCAAGATTGCCGGGAGAAATATCAATAACCTCAGATATGCAGATGACACCACCCTTATGGCAGAAAGTGAGGAGGAACTAAAAAGCCTCTTGATGAAAGGGAAAATGGAGAGTGAAAAAGTTGGCTTAAAGCTCAGCATTCAGAAAACAAAGATCATGGCATCTGGTCCCATCACTGCATGGGAAATAGATGGGGAAACAGTGGAAACAGTGTCAGACTTTATTTTTGGGGGCTCCAAAATCACTGCAGATGGTGACTGCAGCCATGAAATTAAAAGACACTTACTCCTTGGAAGAAAAGTTATGACCAACCTAGATAGCATGTTGAAAAGCAGAGACATGACTTTGCCAACAAAGGTCCGTCTAGTCAAGGCTATGGTTTTTCCAGTGGTCATGTATGGATGTGAGAGTTGGACTGTGAAGAAGGCTGAGAGCCGAAGAATTGATGGTTTTGAACTGCGGTGTTGGAGAAGACTCCTGAGAGTCCCTTGGACTCCAAGGAGATCCAACCAGTCCATTCTAAAGATCAGCCCTGGGTGTTCTTTGGAAGGAATGATGCTAAAGCTGAAACTCCAGTACTTTGGCCACCTCATGCGAAAATTTATCTCATTGGAAAAGACTCTGATGCTGGGAGGTACTGGGGACAGGAGGAGAAGGGGATGACAGAGATGGCTAGATGGCATCACCGACTCGATGGATGTGAATATGAGTGAACTCTGGGAGTTGGTGATGGACAGGGAGACCTGGCGTGCTGCGATTCATGGGGTCGCAATGAGTCGGACACGACTGAGCGACTCAACTGAACTGAACTGAGTACATATTTGCTAATTGAAATTCAACTTGAATTTCATCTCAATAGGTTAATATTGATTTGTTAATACTGATCAACTACTACCATTTTTCTTTAAAGGACAGATTTTAAATCTTACCTATCTTCTCAAATGCTTATATTGTATTTTATGTTTTTGTCTGCGTAGAAATCCAGATTTACTTTTGTAATGAATATTATTGGAGACAAATTTCTTGACTTATTGACACGCCCTGTAAAGTGAGAAAGAACTAGAATCTCGGAGAACATTAACATGGAAACATTAAGATACTTGGGCTTCCCAGGTGTGCCAGTGGTAGAAAAACCCCTGCCAATGCAGGAGATATAAGAGATGTTTGTTTGACCCCTGGGTCAGGAAGATTCCCTGGTGAAGGGCACGGCAACCCATTATTCTTGCCTGGAGAATCCCATGGACAGAGAAGCCTGGTAGACTGCAAAGAGTCACCAGGGTTGCAAAGAGTCGGACTTGACTGAATTGACTGAAGCATGTATTAAGATAATTTATGTGGATTACAGAAACATCAAGAGTTCTTTGGTAACTATGCTGCCTTAATTTGGAAAATGCTAAATTAATGAAAATTCTAAAATTGAGGAACCTCTACTAACTTAATACAGGAAAATTATTACAATTTTTTTTTCTTTTCACAGTTTAAGTTTTGAAGTTAAATGGTTTATTTTGGATAACAATGTACAGAATAAGACTCAGGAAAAGGAAAGCAGCACAGATCAATGAAAAGAATAAAAGCCTAGGAATCAGATTTAGGTATGAACTCTGACTCTCTCATTTACAAGTTTAGGACTTAATAATACAAATTAACCTTTGCCCAGTATCACTAAAATGGAGCCAGTTTATTGTGAGATAATACCTAGCATGGAGCCTGGTATATAGCAGGTACTTAATGAATATTTCCTGAATAAATACCAAAGAAAAAACAAACAACAAATACGTAGCTTCCAAAGTACTTGCGTCCTGCGTCACACTCACATTCGGCCAATACCAAGATACCTCTTATACTAATAGTTTCAACTCTGTATAACAATCTATAAAATTTTGAATTAAGATGTGAGTATTGGAGCCATAGGGCTTCTCTAGTGGCTCACACAGTAAAGAATCTGCCTGAAATGCAGGAGATTTGGGTTTGATCCCTAGGTAGGGAAGATCCTCTGGAGAAGGAAGATATTAAGAATAGGTGCCAACAATACACTGAAGAACTATACAAAAAAGGTTTTAATGACCCAGACAACCATGATGGTGTGGTCAGTCACCTAGAGCCAGACATCCTGGATTGTGAAGTCAAGTGGGCCTTAGGAACCATTACCTCAAACAAAGCTAGTAGAGGTGATAGAATTCCAGCTGAGCTATTTCAAATCCTAAAAGTTGGTGCTATAAAAGTGCTGCACACAATATGTCAATAAATTTGGAAACCTCAGCAGTGGCCACAGGACTGGAAAAGTTTAGTTTTCATTTCAATCCCAAAGAAAGGCAATGCCAAAGAATGTTCAAACTACCACACAACTGCACTCATTTCACATGCCAGTGAAGTAATGCTCAAAATCCTTCAAGCTAGACTTCAACAGTACATGAACCAAGAACTTCCAAAGATTGAAGCTGGATTTAGAAAAGGCAGAGGAACCAGAGATCAGATTGCTAACATTTATTGGATCATAGAGAAAGCAACAGAATTTCGGAAGAACATCTATTTCTGTTTCTATTGACGACACCAAACCTCTGACTATGTTTATCACAACAAACTGAGGAAAATTCCTAAAGAGATGGGAATACCAGACTACCTTACCTGCCTCCTGAGACCTGTATGAAGGTCAAGAAGCAACAGTTAAGAACTGGACATGGAACAACAGACTGGTTCAAAATTGAGAAAGGAGTTTTCAAGGCTGAACATTGTGACCCCACATATTTAACTTATATGCAGAATACATCATACAAAATGTTGGGATGGATGAATCACAAGCAGGAATCAAGACTGCCAGGAGAAATGTCAACAACCTCAGATACACTACATATACCTCAGATGATACCACTCATTAGGTGGAAGAGGAACTAAAGAGCCTCTCGATAAGAGTGAAAGAGGAGAATGAAAAAAACTGGCTTAAAACTCAACATTCAAAAGAGCATAAGATCACAGCATCCAGTCTCATCACTTCATGGCAAATAGAAGGGGACAAAGTGGAAATAGTGACAGATTTTATTTTCCTGGGCTCCAAAATCACTGCAGATGGTGACTGCAGCCATGAAATTAAAAGAGGCTTGCTTCTTGGGAGGAAAGCCATGACCACCCTAGACAGCATATTAAAAAGCAGAGACATCACTTTGCCGACAAAGGAAGGTCCATATAGTCAAAGCTACGGTTTTTCTAGTAGTCATGTGCAGATGTGAGAGCTGAACCATAAGGAAGGCTGAGTGCTGAACAATTGATGCTTTTGAATTGTGGTGCTGGAGAAGAGTCTTCGGAGTCCCTTGGACAGCAAGGAGATCAAACCAGTCAATCCTAAAGGAAATCAACCCTGAATATGTGCTGGAAGGACTAATGCTGAAGCTGAAGCTCCAATACTTTGGCCACCTGATGTGAAGAGCCAACTCACTGCAAAAGACTGTTTCTGGGAAAGACTGAGGGCAGGAGGAGAAGGGACAACCAAGGATGAGATGGTTGGATGGCATATCGATACAATGGACGTAAGTTTGAGCAAACTCCAGGAAAGAGTGAAGGACTTGGAGTCCTGGCGTTTTTAGTCCATGGGGTCACAAAGAGTCAGACTTGTCTTAGCAACTGAACAACAACGAGAGCCATAATTCTTTACAGGACTGACTGGTTAGAGTATTGCTCTACACACCAAATTTTCTCCATTAGTAGGACTGAGAAATGGACTAAACTATTCGGAATTACATTTGATCACAGATTCTGATCTTGTTTTCTGATTTAGCTTTGTCAGGTTTTGATCCTTGACCCTTGAGTTTTAGAATACTTAGTAAGGAGGGGTGATACTGACGTGGTAGTACTGACACCCCAGAAACTCTTCAAAGAACCTAGAAACCTGATTTAACAACTGTCCCAAATGAATGTTATCAGGCACCTTAGGGAAACATTTAATCTAGACTTTTTTCTAAAAGAATGATTCTGAATTGAACTGAACTTAGGAAGCTTTTTGAAACTATATAGCTACATGAACTTCCTCCCAGTTTAGGAAGTTCCTCAGGTGACCCTGATACCCATACAGCACCCCCTCACCTCCCGGTCTCAGTGGTGAACCACTCCTTTAATCTAGTTTATCCTGCAAGCTCCCACGTACTGTTTCGCTGAAACATGTTTTCAGTTTTTGATTCTGGAAAATAAAATGGTCAACACTCTTTAAAAGCAGTCTGTGAGCTGTCTCTGTCAAAAGCAGCTGAAAAACTAAGAACTTAAGTTTTTAATGCATATTAGGATTTTATACCAGCTGCTGCCTTTAAAAAGTAAGTTAAAGGCAGGAAAAAAGACAGATGGAGGACCAATTTTCTTGTCTAAATATCAGATATGCAGATGACACCACCATTATGGCACAAAGTGAAGAACTAAAGAGCCTCTTGATGAAAGTGAAAGAGGAGAGTGAAAATGTTGGCTTAAAGCTCAACATTCAGATAAACTAAGATCATGGTATCTCGTCCCATCACTTCATGGCAAATAGATGGGGAAACAGTGGCTGACTTTATTTTGGGGGGCTCCAAAATCACTGCAGATGGTGATGGCAGCCATGAAATTAAAAGACGCTTACTCCTTGGAAGGAAAGTTATGACCAACCTAGACAGCATATCGGAGAAGGCAATAGCACCCCACTCCAGTACTCTTGCCTGGAAAATCCCATGGACGGAGGAGCCTGGTAGGCTGTAGTCCATGGGGTTGCTAAGAGTTGGACACAACTGAGCGACTTTCCTTTCACTTTTCACTTTCATGCATCGGAGAAGGAAATGGCAACCCACTCCAGTGTTCTTGCCTGGAGAATCCCAGGGATGGGGGAGCCTGGTGGGCTTCCGTCTATGGGGTCGCACAGAGTTGGACACGACTGAAGCAACTTAGCAGCAGCAGCAGACAGCACATTAAAAAGCAGAGACATTACTTTGTCAACAAAGGTCCGTCTAGTCAAGGCTATAGTTTTTTCAGTAGTCATGTATGGATGTGAGAGTTGGACTATAAAGAAAGCTGAGCACAGAAGAATTGATGCTTTTGAACTGTGGTGTTGGAGAGGACTCTTGAGAGTCCCTTGGACTGCAAGGAGATCCAACCAGTCCATCCTAAAGGAAATCAGTCCTGGGTGTTCATTGGAAGGACTGATGCTAAAGCTGAAACTCCAATATTTTGGCCACCTGATGTGAAAAGCTGACTTATTTGAAAAGACCCTGACATTGGGAAAGATTGAGGGCAGGAGGAAAAGGGGACGACAGAGGATGAGATGGTTAGATGGCATCACCGACTCAATGGACATGAGTCTGAGTGAACTCCGGGAGTTGGTGATGGACAGGGAGGCCTGGCGTGCTGCAATTCATGGGGTCACAAAGAGTCAGACACAACTGAGTGACTGAACTGAACTGATAGAGGTTTTACATTTTAAAAGTTTTACAGAAAATCAAGGATACAGTGGCATAATATTATGCCACTAAAGAACTATTAGTGATAGTTCTTTATACTATCCCTAGTGGAAAGGCAGCAAGGCAGCAAGGAAACTGCAAAGGCTATTTACATCTCTCTCCATTCTTAGCAGACCAATAGTTCTCCAACTTGATGTACTTAAGCATCACCTTCAGAGCTTGTTTAAAATACATGGGCCCTCACCTGAGATTTTAATTCAGTATGTCAACATCTTTAATAGGTGATTCCCATGTAACTGTTTCATGGACCACATTTTTCTTACCAGGTTAGATACTGATGAATACAACATATAAAAAAAAGATGCGCTCAATTCATAAATGCTATTTGGCAAGTTGTCCAGAATCTCCATAACACTAGAGTCAGAGTCACATGAATTCTGGGCAATTTAACTCTAAGAAAAAAGTTATTTCTATTGAAAAATTTTTTTTTCTTAAAAAAGTAAAAGAAAAGGACATTAAGACATGACTAATGGAGAAGAGGTGTTGAATTATATTTTTTTACATTTCTCTCTAAATTGCTTTACTTCATATGTTAATGATTAGTTACTTATTACACTTTAATCAATCTATTTTATAGAGAATTCCAATGGTTTAGAAACACATGATTTAAACCAACATATATGGGAAGCCTAACATTTGGACAATGAGACAATAATCACATATATGGGAAGCTCAATCACATATATAGGAAGCCTAACATTTGGACAATGAGACAATAATCTAATCCTGCTTTGCCTTGGTCATAATGTATATAAATTATAGGCAAGTAAAACTAAAAGTCTTTTAAGTAAGCCTTGGAAGGTTTAACTTATAAAGTTAAGGTAAAAATCAAACAGAAGACAATCCTATACCTCGGCACTTGAGGGAGTAAGTGGAGGCAGTGCTCTGAATCTCCTACTTACACAAAAGTCAAGTGCTATAGATATAGGGAGTCACAAAGTTTGCAACAGATGCAAACTATTGGATGGCAATAGTTGCTTTCTGCAATTGTTTGCAAACTTGACTGTACATCAGGATTGCCTGGGGAACTTCTTGGTTATATCCATTGAAACACCATCTTTAGGGATGGTAAAAGTAAGAGGCCCACTGAAGAACCGTTAGTCTGTACAAAGCTGTTCCAGAAGTAGACAGACTAGTGAGATTCATACAGATGGCTTTCCGGAAAAAAAAAAATCAAGCTGCTTCCTTCACATACCATTAGGAAGCAGCTGACCTAAAACGTAAAGAATGAAAAATCATTTGTAAACTGAGGAAACCTAATGTAACAGGAAAATGTTAAAATTAAGAAAAGTGATAGAATAATGAAAAATATTTTTAAAATTGTTTTTCAGGAGTAGCCATACAAAGAGTTTCTTCCCAGAGAAATTGTTTACTTAGAGATTAGAGAATAAATTACAATGGGAAAGGTATATTAGGCTCCCATAATTTCATGACAATATTTTTAAATGTATCAAAACTCCTTATCTTTGAATCTTTATAAATTTTCTGGCCTTAACTCTCAGCTAATTTTTCCTATTTTTCCTAAAATACTGTTAAGTTCCTTAAGGGTGGGAATATGGGAATATGCTTGTGTCATTTACTATGACATAGCAGTTGTTTAATTATTAATTAATAATTTCATATGACATAATTTTAACTTGAAACTCCCATGTGAGTCAGGAGATACTGGTACTGTAATGGTCATGAAGCACAGATCTACATACATGATATAGATCTGTACTATCCAAAAGCCCTTTGACATGCTTGTTCTGCTTGGAGTGATCTTCTAAAACGCTGACAAAAATAGCACTTCCTCTCTAAAGCCATCCCTGATTCTCAAGTCAGAATTAATTTTTTTCTTCTTTGGTTTTATCTTTATTATTATGGCCCAGGCCACATAGATCTTTAAAACAGTCATATATCCTCCCATTACAATCGATTTTGAGCTCCTGGAAGCCAAAACCCTGCTTTGTCATCCTTGAATCCCTGGCACCTTACATAGTGTTCTACGTATGTGAAGAACTTGATACATGTCTGCTGAATGAATGAATGAATGAATGAATGAGTGACCACCACATGATACCCTGTTCTTTAAAATGTGCATCCCAAAATTCAGTATCTACTCATGAATTACTTTGCTTACCCATTTCTTCCTTTCCTAAAACTGATTATTATAAAAACTAAATGCAATAGTTGATAAGAAAATATTTATCAACCCATAGATTATATATATGTTATTCCATATTAATAAAGAGCAAGGTTAATGAAAATAGCTGAGAGGAAAAAAAAAAACCTTACCTTCTTGAAATAGTTGTCTGGCATAAGATGGCTCTCTGCCTTGAGGTTGGAAAAAAGCATAAATGCACTTTCTCACTAAATCTTCCCAGCCAGTTCTGCCAGCAGCTCTCAGGGAACTAGTATCAATAGAGATGATTTTACCTATACAAAGAATGAAAGCTTACATGTATGATAGCCTCCAGATATGTCATTCACATTTCAAGACTAACATGCATCTAAAAATATTCTGCTGCCTCTCAACTGCTTAATGGACAAAAGCACTAAAAAGCACTATTAATTTTTATTATATATAGTAACAGTATATCAGTGACATGAAAATACAAAATTGTTTTGGCCTTGGAGTGTGTTGTATCACATCACAAAATTCAATACCAATCAAGTATTAAAGTCATACCATAAAGACCCAAAGCTATGGATACTAATGTAGGTCAAACTTTTCTGGGTTGCTCTTTGGATCCTGCTATCTATATACTAATGACTTACTGTGGATGGAGAGGCAGAGATGAACTATATTATTTTGGTTTAAATTAATTTCCAGTAATTAAGTGAAGAGACTATGAGAAAGTAAGCAAGTCTTTCCTTTTCTACCTCCTCTTGAGTTGTAAACAATATTGCACTTAAGAGTAAAGACTGAAGGCAAAAAAAAGTTAAATCAGAAAAAGATAAGTGAGAACATTAAGATCTGCTAGGCTATCTGCAAACAGAACATATGCTTTATAAAATTTAGTGCTGATTTGATACTGTTATCACATTTAAATAAGTTTCCTGAATGATTATGGAAGAATTCAGGCAAATTATTTCTTAATTGGGGGCCATTTAATCCAGTTGGTGATTTTTCAGATCAGTTTTATTTTCTATAAATCTTGTATTCATATAAGATAATATAGGGGAGATATATACATATATGTGTATGTGTGTTAGATTATTAAAGTGAGACCTACAAAGCCTCATCCAATTTCAGAGCTTGAATATTACCAAGATCATCAATACCATTCCACTAAGTGTGTACTCCACGCTTGTCACATCCCTCTGTCTTTATATTTTCCTGTCAATCTAGGCTGTTTCCAGTTTTTTGTCATTACAATCAATACTGCTATGAATATCTTTCACATTTTCCATAGTGCATGAGGTACATAAGTAGGAATAGAACTGTTGAGTCATAGGTTACATGAATGTTCAATTTTATATTAAACTGTCTCCCAGAAACTTTTATAAGAGTTAATCCAACATCCTCTCCACCGCTTGGTTTATGGTTATGGTCTAACTTTTGTATTTCCCTGATTAATAAGGTTGAATATTTTTCATGTTTATTCACCTCTCAAGTTTCCTCTTCTGTGAACACCTGGTTGTCTTTTCTTCATCTTACTTTTTTTCACACAATCAACTCAAATCTATTGTACTGTTTGTGCCTCTTTAACTAATCCCTTCTTTACATATTTATCTTGGTTTCTTTAGAAATAAAATCTTTATTAGACCTCTATAAAGTAGAGTCTAGAATCCAATATACCCAAGTTCAGATCAGGTTGTCACCCAAGTCTTGGCATAAATGTAGAAAGAAAATAAATCAAAATTTAAATGAGAGAATTCTTGTTATTTTAGAACAGTTTGGGGACAGCCTGGTGAAGGCTGATTGAAACTATAGATAATTTTGGATTTCCTAACAGTTTCAGTTATTCAATTTTTGTCTCATCACATAAGGGACTAAGAACTGGTTATAGCAGAGAATCCACTGTTATATCATCCTCAAATGCAATAATACTCCTCATATGCAGTGACAAAGGGAGGCCTGTGTGTGTGTGCTTATGTGTTCAAGTTCAGTATTAGGCCACATGAGAGCAATGAAGTCTGTAATTGTAGAAATGGAGGGTAGAAAGTAATTAAATTATCAATAATGGCAATGGAGAAGGCAATGGCACCCCACTCCAGTACTCTTGCCTGGAAAATCCCATGGACGGAGGAGCCTGGTAGGCTGCAAGTCCATGGGGTCGCTAAGAGTCGGACACGACTGAGAGACTTCACTTTCACTTTTCACTTTCATGCATTGGCAAAGGAAATGGCAACCCAATCCAGTGTTCTTGCCTAGAGAATCCCAGGGACAGGGGAGCCTGGTGGGAGGTCATCTATGGGGTCGCACAGAGTCAGACACGACTGAAGCGACTCAGCAGCAGCAATGGCAACAAATGATGAGTAATGTGATGAGTATCTTAGGAGGGAATCATAAATAGGCTGACTTAGAATACTTGCTAGAGCAAAGTTTAACTAACAAACCAACCAAACCACCGTTCAACATTTCCAGGGAGAAAACTTTTTAAGGGACAAGAACCACTTCATGTAGAGTTGGAAGTACTGCTAAAATTTAAGGAATTAAATATCTGATACTTTTTATAACTAGTTTATGATTGTTTATCTAACTCAATCCCATGATATAATGCCAACTTTATATTTTAAGAATACTTCATATTATTTTGGCATCTTTATATTTTCTTTATACTTTATATTTTCTCTGGTATTTTTTGTGTGGTAACTGTGTACAGTATGGTAATGCCCTTTTAATAGTGCATTGGTGGAAGAAAACACAATATAAAGAAAGAATCCTATTTTAGGGCCTAAAGATACCTGTTCTCAGTAATTAGTTGCCTGGTTTGGGAAAAGTCACCATTCCCTAATGTGTAAAATGGGCAGGCTGGATTCTATAATCTCTGAGGTTCCCTCTAGATTTATGATTACTCCATGATTCAGAGCTTTTTAATTTTTACAAATTTATTCTAAAATCAGGCATATTAAGATTTTAATGCTGGGTCCTTGGTCAGAAACAAAACTACCAGTTGTATCATTGTTCCTATAGAAAAATACAGTCTTTTTTTAAAACAATCTAATTTAGGATTCAGTTTATGGAAATACAATTGAAGAAAAGCTGAACTATATTGTTCCTAAATTATCCTCATAATTTTTAGGCCTCCCCTGTCTTCCACATTTATTCTGTGGACTAACCATCACCCCTTTCCAACAAGTTTTTATTCTATCTCCCAAGCCCTCTTTGGTTTTACTGACACAAAAGATCAGCTACATTTTTTTAACAGACCCTATTTTTCCTTCATGCAATAATATTTTTGGTTTTTCAATAAGGGTTTATTAAATTTTTCCAGTGTTGTTCACTGGTAGAAAGTAACAAATACATGCTAGATTCAAAAAGGGAAAGGAAAGGTATGCAAATTGATCGTTACTACACTTAGATGCTGTATATCTAAGCTCCCAGACATTCTCTTTGCTGTATTCAATTGTCTGTGCCAATGTATCCCCACCTACTACTCTTTAGTAAGAGCAGTTGGGAGTTTATCTTTAACACCCAAGAATAAAGCATACAACAAAGATTTATGGGGCTAAAACAGTAATAAATATTGTAAGAGGATGTTATAAACAATGGTAAAGTAAAAAAGTAAATGCTAACAAAGAATAAAATTTAGTAGAAATGATTTTTAAAATCTTGGTCTGCTATAAGTCTATAGTATCTATCTCTCTTTTAAAACTAGAGTGGTGAGTGATATACAGTTCTCACTGATGAAAACCTAACTGACAAAGTGAAGACAGGATTAAACAATATAGGGGAATTCCCTGGTGGTCTGGTGGTTAAGGCGCCATGCTTCCGCTGCAGGGGGTGCAGGCCTGATCACGGGTGGGGGAACTAAGATCCTGAGCACGCCACGAGGCATAGCCAAAGAAATCTTAAAAAAAAAAACATATTAAACAACATATGAGAAATTCTTTATATTAAACAATAGTTAACAATTTGGTTTTGGTGAAAATCAAATCTGAAGTAGGTCTTTAAAAAGAAGGGCTTATTTTCAGGCACTCACTCACTTTGTGGCTGCCTCCTATCCTCCTTTTAATTCTAACAGACGTCTCTGTGTTAGAACTTTCTGCAGCTCTGTTTCCTCAATCAGGAGCACTCATTCTGCACCCTTCCTCAATGCACCCACCCTTCCAACACTCTTACTTGGCACAGTTGGCATCCTTTGGGGCTTAATTGTGTGGTATCAGCTTGACATGCTTTCTGTTAACCAGCTGATTTTTAAAACAGGACCTCCCTATTAGCTTCTCTTATACCACTTACATCTTTTCCATCAAAAAAGTACAAATCTGTAATCATATCATTGCTTTTTGCTCAACCATGTATACCCAGAGCAATCATACATATGACAGGCACTTTCAGGCATTTGATCAGTATGTGCTGAATCCATTTAAAGGAAAAGAATAAAGGAAAAATGAAATAGATACATTTATGCACAATACTAAAACCACCCTTTTGTATCTATTTGTAAGCAAATATATTAACACTGCCAATTTCTTTTCATGAATTTGAAGAAATAATTTATAATCAACAAACAGAGATATGTGAATAACTATAAAATAATTTCCTCTCCAGCACCCTCCCGTAACAATATTGACAGTAGCTAAAATGCACAATATCAAGACCACATCTGAAATGTTTTCTGTAGAGGACTAGTGAACAGCAGCTGAACAGCAGAGAAGAGAGGAACACAATTAGTTTTAAGGGGACAGTCACATTCATTAATGCTGAAAGAACATCCTGAACTTTGCAGCTAGTACCTGTAGTATCTTGCTTGGTCATAAAGGATTCTACACCCGTAATAGCTGGAGGCCGAGGTAATCGCCGTGCAATACAAATCAAACATGACTGGAAATCTGCTCAAAACAAGAAGAGGAAATTGAAGGAAAAGAGGACAGAAAGTGGTTCACATCTACTACCTGCCATTAACGGTTTTTGTAAAAACAATACATGTTGTAAGATCTGACACAATATTGGAGTGACTCTGATCTAACAGTATAATATCAGAATTAAAATTGCTCGCAACCAAACACTAACAGCTCCAGAAAGAGGTCTAGTTGGAATCAATTATCCTTTCCCACTGAATATTCTTACATAAACTAGAAGAGATCGAAGAATCTCAAGTACTTGGCGGATAACAGTTTGAAGAAGTAGTTTTGGCTAGATTTAAGCAACAGAGTGGTTTTTAAAATATAGGTTCATAATTTCCTATACTCATTAATGGCTACAAAGATTATTCCTATAACCACTAAGCAGATCACAAACTATCATATGAAAAAAGAACATTTAACTGTTTCTGAAGAGGCATTATTTTGCCCTTGACAGAAGACATTTATGTTCTTAGGACCTGAAATTTTTTTGAATGTCCCATTTCCATTTTTGTGAGAGGCTGCACACAGCATCACACAGCTAAACATGAGACAGGCCTACATGTATATTCTGTAAAAAGTTCCCAGCTGACTGTTTAACCCTTTACCAGGTAGGACCCACTACAGACAAGCCTTTTTGCATCTGACTGACCTCCACAGCTTCCTTGCCTGTTCCTTACTCCACCAATTTGTGGTGTTCTTAACTTAGTTCAGTTTCAGTGTGCATGGAAAACTCATCCACTGAAACGTATTTAACTAATACCATGTTCATACCCTATTCCTATTAGAGCTTCAGCTGTGTTTTCATCTGCTCATAAGCTTTCTCCTTATAAATTACCTTGTATGGCCTCAAAAGTGCTAGCTCTATTCTCCAGTGTTCCGTACACGCTAAGCTTGAAACTTTCTAAAAATCAGAGCTGTTCAACAGCCTGCTGCATCTGGTGTATTTCCAACTGGCAGCAGCGAGTTACAGCTCTTATTTCTAGGCAGCAAGTTGGTTTGAATGTGACATTTTAGTGGGAATGTCAGCTACAACTGAGAATTTGGGGGTATTTTAAAGGAGGGTAGTTCTAGATGTTAACAATTTTTTTCTTAAGTATTAAGAAATATACAGCAAATTGAAGAGCCACTAAGATATATAATATAGCAACCAAAAATATCATCTGAAGAAGGCAGTTTATAATCAATTTCCTCTCTGTTTCTAAAACCACGGGAAAAGCGATCGAACACCTTAAAACCACCCTCTGTTTTACCTTCTCCATCCTCCTGAATTGATTTCGGCTGTGACACAGTGAAACACTGCATCACTTCATACCGCTGGCAAGCTTCCTGGTTCTCGGGGCCAGGCTCATCTGGACGGTGAATTAGCATCCTGCAGTTAAAGGTATGGCTGTTACGGCGTGCTGCTTCTTGAGGCCAAGGAACTCCATTCACTGTGAAAGAAAAATTGATTATACGCCTGTGAAGGAGATGAAAAGGTACAAACTCTGAAGATACAAATGACACACCTTTACTCATCTGCTTAATTAGATACTCAGATTAAAAGACCCCTTCAGATCTAACACTATCCTGAGGCAAAGAGACTTACCTTCCTTTGCAAATTCAATCCTTTTACCAATTAGAGAAATGTAAAACTTGCAAGAAACTGTATAGTATTTCCACCCTCAAAGATAAGGCCTTACAAATACCCTAATTCGTTAACAGACAAAGACAAAATTAAAAATTAATAGCTTCTTGCTTTTTTGCTCAGAATTTTATAGCAGTTAGTTAATAAGCTTTTCCACTTGCTTCCTGCTATACTCTGGCATTGGGGGGAAAAAAAAAAGATTGACAATCATAGGTCTGTTACTAAGCGAGAATTTTAACCTGGAAGGCATGGATGCTTAAGGGATGGCTTGAGAGTATGTTGTATGTTCCTCCTTCTGGTTGGAGGAATCAAAGTTTTTCAAATAAGGCTGTCACTCAAAAAAAATATTTAGAATAGACAAGAGACCAACCTTGGTTTTTTAAATCATTTTTTTCTTGCTCTTTATTTTATTTGCACAATCTGCATGCTACAATGCCTTAAATATAGCAGATAATCATTTTACTTCATTAAAATGATTGCTAAAACAGAAATGCTACTGGATTCAGTGTAAGAAAACTGAATTCCATTGTACAGCAGATATTTACACATGTCAAGTGAGAATCACTGTGTAGCGAGTCACTACTTTTCAGTTATAATATTATATTCAAGCCATGGTGAGAGACAGGGTTTTTCAGGCTGTTCTCTCACCATTCCCAACAGTTTTCTTACCATAGCTTTGCTGTTGAATCTCCTTCTTTTTTATTATCTCATCACTCTACAACAGTTAGAGGATATCATGGAAACAAACCTATACTGGAGTAAGGAGTCTTGGTTCTTTGAACTAGTTGTGAGGTTTGGGTTAATAACTTAATCTTTGCCTCCTCTTTAAAATAAAGGAATCCACTATATTATCTCTCAAGTCACTCACACTCCACATTAAGACCCCCTAATAACCCCTTGAAACTAGCAATTTTAATAGTAATAATCGTTTCAGGCTCCCAGTAAACACATAGTATTTTTTCAAAGAAGAAATAACACTTCCATTTCATCAAGTGAACAACATAGGAAATAAAGAGCTATGAATAACATTTTATTTTCATGTTTGATTAGTTATACAGGATTTCTAGCCAAGACTCTCCTCCCAACTTCTGGAGTGCCTACAGGTTAAGGAGCAGGTACATGGCTTAGTGAAGAGAACACAGGCTGGAAGTCAGCCCTATCTATCCTCTCAGCTAGCCTCCTCTGGCAGTGAACAGCCCATCCAACCATTGGATGGAACTTCAACCATGCTTGGAACTCGTGAGTTGAAACCGCTTACATCAAAAAATGTTCATTTTAGTAAGTATGTAATATGAACACTATTCTTTCCTCCCTCCTTCCTTTTTTCTTTTCTCTAAGCAAGGTGGTAGGATAAATTACATACATTTGTCTCTTCCTTAGACATAATTAAAATTCAAAACAAAAGGAATTCCAAGCAGAAGCTTCTTGTGGTAAGACGACTAACTGTTCTGCTTCCTAACTCTGTCACAGAATTATGGCAAAATCTAGAAGAAGAGGATAAAAGGAATGTTCTCTATCAGCTATTTGATGATGTTCCTCCTTCATATTTAATCTCAGGCTGAAATTAAATTTTAAAATATTTAAAATATGTATGACATAGAATACCATATATTATAAACATAATAATAATTATACTTTACTGAGGGGAAGCTACAGAGAGCTCATATTCTTTTAAAAAAACACATTCCTTTTACCTAGTGATTTTGGTAGCAGATTCTTCACAAATTCTGCATGATCACCCACATGCAGTATGCTGTAGACACTGGTATTCATTAATTCCTCCTGATTGTAACCCAAGTAGCTGGTCACATTTTCTGACACAAATACAATCCTCCCTTCACAGTTCACAACAAAGAAAAACCCATCCAAAGCCTGTAAAGAAAAAAAAAAAGGATTAAGAGGTTATGAGGCTAAAAGAGACAAGAAAAATACTCAAATATGTTTCTCTATTGAAAAAGAGAGTGGAAATATGTGTCAAGTTAAAAAAAAAAGGGTATTAAATAGAAGATTTAATATTGCATGTTGTCTGTGGGGGGAACAGGATTTTAAAACAGACTGTACACTTATGTTTCATGTAGGCATGAATGAATATGTCAAACTTCTTCCTTAGAAAGAAATTTTATGGCAGTAATGTGAAGTAAGCAACTGACCCATTCAGTCATAAACATCTCTAAACTGTGGGTTAAGACCTGGTGTCTACCCTCAAGGAACTTGTGGTACAGTGGAGAGACATAAGCCTAATAAAATGCCAGTGAGAAATACAGTATGAAAGACAAACACAGACTATTCTGTGAGTATAAAGAAGGATGCTTATTTGGGGTCAAGGTGGGAGGCAGAGAAAGGCTCCTTACAGGCGCTGATCTGAGTTATAAAAGGCACAGCGGCGGAGGGAAAGAGGAATGAGGGAAGAACACTCTAGGCAGAGGAGAGAGCATGGCACATAAGGGAACTGAAAAGCAGTTTGGAGCTGCTGGAGCACATGGCACAAGACAAGCAGTGAGTCTGGAGAGGTGGACAGGAGCCAAGTCACAGAGGGCTTTCTATGCACAGAGATGGAGCCCAGGAGCTCCAAAAGAAGATGTATATGCCCAAGGGGAGCGTAATATCCACAGAGGTGCGGCAAAAAAGTCAGAATCTCTATTTATAGTAAAACCTAAAACATAAGGAAGAAATTAAGCTTTATTAATATATCGACACCCTGGTGCCTCACTCAGTCCATACCAGAATCTGAGAGAGGATCCAGAATGGAGAAGATGACAGTGATACCTTATTTATAATCCTTCTGTTTATTGCAGCGTTGCAGTTTACTTGGTATAGAATGTAGAAAAGCATCAAAAACAAGTCCTTTAAAAAGCAGAACATTTACAGAATTTTGTAACAAGACGTAACCACCCTTGGTATTACACATGATTTGCTGGCTACTTGTAAAAAAGGACTTAACAAAGCTGTCTAACAATGTTGATGAGCTACTCATTTTTATTTTTTTAAAAAAGGTAAGTGTCCCAAGTTTGCTGACCTTTTCTATGATGATGTGTGGTAATGATAATACCCTACCCAGCAGGTATTTTCCAAATAATATACACACTTAATTTTGTTCCTTCAGGGTAAAGATGAAATTTTAACAATGAAAATAAACTGCTTTCAAAAAGAGACATTATAGAGTCAGTATATGAAAATGATGTTTTGAAATGTTACCACAGTTATCATTTTGTTGCTGAAAATGATGTAAATCACTTATAAAAATTATCTTCTCAGTTTAAACATTTGGAAACAAAACCTTTTCACTGCTCAGAAGTCTTCCAGGTTTGGTGGGCTTTAAAAACCCATTTCTTAAAAAAGGAAAATGCAACACCTTTGATTAATTTGGAGAATCACTATTTGAGATTTTTTAAAAAATGGAATTTAAGGAATTCCTTGCCAGTCCAGTGGTTAAGACTCAGCACTTTCACTGCTGGGGCCTGGGTTCAAGCCTCCATGAAGATGCCTCAAGCTGCACAGTGTGGCCAAAAAAAAAAAAGAAGAAGAAGAAATCTGAAGAAAAACTTACATAATTGGTAGGCAGCATTTCAAAATGAGTAACGTGACTCAGAAACTCATCCAATGATACATTTTTTCACTTATATCTATCTCATTTTTATGAGGTGTCTTGAATTTTCAGGTGATTATTTAAGCCAAATATTCAAATAAACTGAACTTGAAACTGCATCTTAAAATCAATGCCTTCCAAAGTATTCAATCAAGATTTTAAAAAATAATGAAGCACAGCACTGTTCTCATGAAGAATACTGCTAATATCTTCTTTAACAAGAACAAAAAGAAATAAAACTATTTTTACTCCACCTGACTGTGTGACTATTTTTCACTTAGTTCATAATGCCAAGAGGAAAGGGATGTGATTAATAATCTAAAAACCTCAACACTAGACAAACTTTTCACTAATCTAGTTTGGATTTAGATGAGCACAAGAAGCCACTCTCATATCCAACTGTTTTCTTAAAGTCAGAGTAGCTATAGATTAGATCAGAGTATATCATAACAGGTGATCAAATATATGTATTTTTTCTTAAAGTTTATGTGAAAATAGGGATAACTGAAATACAAACATATATCATTTTCTTAGAAGATCTAAAAGATATTTTTAAATGTTCATAGCTATTAACTGAATCAGTGTAAATATAATTTAACTTCTTTTTTTTCCTTTCGGCCCTCTTCAGTTCAGTTCAGTTACTCACTCATGTCTGACTCTTTGCGACCCCATGAACCGCAGCACGCCAGGCCTCCCTGTCCATCACCAACTCCCGGAGTTCACTCAAACTCATGTCCATTGAGTCAGTGATGCCATCCAGCCATCTCATCCTCTGTCGTCCCCTTCTCCTCCTGTCCCCAATCCCTCCTAGGATCAGAGTCTTTTCCAATGAGTCAACTCTTTCCATCAGGTGGCCAAAGTACTGGAGTTTCAGCTTTAGCATCATTCCTTCCAAAGAACACCCAGGGGCCTCTTAAAAGAGTTTAATAAAAAAACAGTTTGGGCTTCACAGGAGGCACAGTGATAAAGAACCTGCCTGCCAATGTAGGCAGGGCAGAAGATGCGGGTTCGATACCTGGGTCAAAGCGATCGAAGAAAGATCCCCTGGAGGAGGAAACACCAACCCACTCCAGAATTCTTGCCTGAAAAATTCCATGGAGAGAGGAGCCTGGCGGCCTATGGTCCAAGAGGTCAAAAGAATCGGACACGACTGAGCACACACGCATGCACAGGTACAACAAAGTATCTCAGAGCAAGAAACAGGACTGATATACAAAGCAGGCAAGTAAGAAAAACTTGGCTATTTCATGGTGAACCATTTCCAAGGGACATACTACCCAGCTTCCAAGTTACCACCTTATTTTTCTATCTAGCTTTCAGGGTATCCTTCTAGGACACTGCCTCCCTAGCAACCCTGTCTAACTTCAGTCAGTCAGCTTCTCCCTTGCTTTTCTCACTCTCTGTATCTGTCTCTAGGTCTGGAAGTTATTACCCTTTGTCTGCAGCAGGGCTGGAAGAGACCGAGACCCACTCTTGGGGTCACCTCTGCCCACTCTGCAGACTGGCCAGTCGTGGACACAGGGGTGGTGTGCAGATAAACCTGAAGCACTAGCAAGGTCCAGAGAGATTCACCTGGACTACACAGTGCAATTATTTTAAGGCATTTGTGAAACCCAAAGGACTTAAAAGTTCTCCTTCCTTGCAATAGGTCTGTAGTCCCTGCAGGCTCCTGTTTTCACACTTTCTGGGACTTCTCCAGGCTCTCCCATTGACTGCACCTGACCTTACTGCCAAGCTGGGAAGTTATTCTAGTAGCTGGCCTCTGGAATATGCAGTTGGTCAGCCTTACAGGGAATACAGAACTTTTACCAGGTCCCTGCTTGGCCTTGGTTACATGGACTCATCATTTCCTCTAAGAAATCTGGGGCATCATGTTTCTTTTGAGCTTCCCCAGAAAAGATTGGCTTGGAAAACAGGTTGACAAAGGCTACCCCATGGCTGCAGAGATGTTCTGCTGACCTTCTCCTGAGATGCAGACAGCCTATCCTGGGCTGGATATGTGGGTTTTTTTGTTTGTCTTCTAAATTAAAATAAAATATATACTTGAAATTTTTAAAAATATGACAATTAAGTGGATAGTATAAGATCTGCCAAAATCCTATTCCCAAGAGATTCATAACATTTCAAGGAATCCTTTGAAACTATTCCTATGAATATATAAACATTTTTAATATCTAAAAGTGTATCTAATAAATATAACCTGCTAATATTTGTTCTTATTCTACAAGTTTCCCTCATGTGTTGTGCATATAATTAATTTCCAAGTATGCTGCTGGGAAGGAATCTTCCTATTTCTCCAAGTTCTCACAGCTGGGCTGACACTGAGCTACACATAGGGGATGATAACAAATGCCACTCCATTCAGTATAGCATCATCAGTTGGAAGAGTTTTTCTCTCTTCCCAGGATATCAGCCTTTGAAGAGGACCACCCTGGGTCTCAACGCAGGGTTTGCACTGGCCAGGGCTTCTCAGAGCCCTCGCTTTAAATGATTACACAAGCTTCCCTGAGTATCACTAAGTGTCAGTCACTGGACAAAGTTCTGGGAATAAAACACACATTCTCAACAATTTTATAGTCTCTGAGGGAAAAAGACAAGTACACATAGTCACAGTGTAGTACAACAGAGGCGTTCACAAAGGTTACGCACAGATCCCAAATGGGCAAAGGAATGGCTGTTGTGGGTAAAGTTTCCTGGGAGGAGGCTCAATGACACCTGAGCTGAGGCCTGAAGGACACAGAGCAATAACTCGGGGGGACAAGGGGTGGAAAGAACATTCAAACAGAGGAAACAGCTCAGAGGTTAAAAAAAAATCACCTTGTACACACTTTCATATTTGTGTTATACTTAACAATGTTATTTTTTTAAAAAACTTCAAAGTAAAGCACCATTACCTACCCCCTCCCAAAAAAAAGCCATGGGGATTATTTTGAAAGTAGTGTTTTTAAGCAGGAGAGTGGCATGATCTGCTTTAACAAAGATCCTTCTGGCAGTGGGTGTGGCATGTGGACTGGAAGTAGGCAGACAAACTGCAATGCTATTGTGATACTCCAGGTCAAATGCAAGCCTGGATCACGGCAATGGCAGTGGAAGTGACAGAAGAGAAATCTACAGATGCAGAACAAACAGCATCTGGGGACCTCCAGCAGATGGAAACAAGCACAGGGGGTGATCCTTCATTAATGACTTCAGGGTTCTGGTAGATAGGTGCCTTTCCTAGACAAAAGGGACTCAAGGGGGGAAAACAAGTTTTAAATTTTTTGACTTTTTTTTTAAAAAATAGGAGATGAGGGGATCGATTATAAATTTAGCTGTAGGAATGTTATATTTTGAAATGACGAGGAACTTTCTGATGGACATGCTGAAAAGGCAATAGGATATAATGAAAGGGAAGCTGTGGAGAGAGATCTGGGCTAAAGACATACCTATGTGACTTACAGGTACATATCGTATCATTTGGTCTTTGCTTATTTGTTTTTAACTATAATTACCTTTTCCCCTTTCAGAGAATGTCTGATTTCCTTTGAGGAGTTACTTCTTCCCCATTTAATAAAGTCTCATGGGATTCTTAATCAGGCCATTGGGAAACTTCCTCCCTAAATATGAACCTTGAGAAGAATTACAATCAGAATGTACATGGTTGGAACACATTCCTTCTGGCAGCAGAGTACTGTCCAGAGGGATCTTTCAAAGAGACCATTTGTATAGCTTCTCCTTTCTAGCCTCCTTAAGATGCCTAGTTGCTAGGTTGTGTCCAGACCTTTTTTGAACCCATTAGACTATAGTTCACCAGGCTCCTCTGACTATGGGGTTTTCCAGGCAAGAATACTGGAGTGGCATGTCATTTCCTTCTCCAGGGCAACCTTCCCAACCCAGGGATTGAACCCAGGTCTCTTGCGTGGCATGTGGAGTCTTTACCAACTGAGCTACCAAGGAAGACCAAGATGCCTTAGTTTCACCTTATTTCTAAGCATGGTTCTGTGTATCAAAATAGTATCCCAATGAATTCACATTTGGTTAAGTGAAAGTGAAGGTGGCTTAGTCGTGCTGGACTCTTTGTAACCCCATGAACTATGCAGTCCATGGAATTCTCTAGGCAAGAATACTGGAGTGCGTAGCCTTTCCCTTCTCAAGGGGATATTCCCAACCCAGGGATCAAACCCAGGTCTCCCACATTGCAGGCAGATTCTTTACCAGCTGAGCTATGAGGAAAGCCCACATTTGCTTAAAACATAGTCAGAACTGGTGTCTGCTATTTCAAATCTGTTTTAGGTTCACTATTTAGACTTCATGGCTTCCCAGGGGGTGCTAATGGTAAAGAACCCGCCTGCCAGTGCAGGAGACTTAAGAGACATGGGTTCGATCCCTGGGTTGGGAAGATCTCCTAGAGGAGGAAATGGCAACCCACTCCAGTATTCTTGCCTGGAGTATTCCATGGACAGAGGAGCCTGGCGGGCTACATGGGGTCGCAAAGAGTCAGACATGACTGAGCAATTTAGCATTAGCATTTCAAATCAGAAAGCCCCCTTTGGTATTTTAACAGACACAGACACACACAAAAACATCATATAGACAAAGATACAGATATTGATAAAATGGTCCAGGAAATATGCACAGAATAAAAAACAAAAGGAAAAGAGCCAAAAGAACCTGCGGGAAGCTAACATTGAAGATGCAGATAAAGAAAGAGTCAAAGCTATGGTTTTTCCAGTAGTCATGTATGGATGTGAGAGTTGGACCATAAAGAAAACTGAGCTTTTGAACAATGGTGTTGGAGAAGACTCTTGAGAGTCCCTTGGACTGCAAGGAGATCAAACCAGTCAGTCCTAAAGGAAATCAGTCCTGAGTATTCGTTGGAAGGACTGATGCTGAAGCTGAAGCTCCAATACTTTGGCTACCTGATGTGACAAACTGATTCATAAAAAAAGACCCTGATGCTGGGAAAGACTGAAAGCAGGAGAAGGAGGAGACAAGAGAGGATGAGATGGTTGTATGGCATCACCAACTCAATGGACATGAGTTTGAGCAAGCTCTGGCAGTTGGTAAGGGACAGGGAAGCCTGGTATGCTGCAGTGAATGGGGTCTCATGACTGAATGACTGAACTGAACTGAACTATAAGAAAAAGAAACCGGAGAAAAAAGGCTAATGAGCAGCCAGAGAGAAGAGATAGTTTTATAAAAGGGGATTATGAAGAAGTTTTACAAAAGAGGGAATGCTGAGAATATTCTCAAATTAGTGGTGTTGGTAGAGGGAATTCTATTTATTATAAAAACAGAGGATTAGTTTGGGTAATAGGAAAAAATGTATGAAGGAGTTAGAAAATCAAGAGACCTATACAAGTCTGAGTGTTAGCAAGACTTCACCAGAAAGAAGGACCTTGAGGTGGGAGAGGAAAGAAGAAATTATTTTATATATAATATAAAAATACATGTATGATTTAAATACACATATTTATAGCTACATACATGTATGTATATAATAAATATAGATATATAAAAAATAAAATTAGGCCGAGAGATAGAAAAGCCTAATTTTGGGGGAATACGTGTGTATATATACACACATATGTATGTTTTTAAACATTCATGCATGGCAGGGAGCACTTAAGGTGACGAACCTGCTTGGAAACAAAACATCCGTGTTGAGAACAGAGGGAATAAAGATTAGATAGGAAAAAACAGGTGAAAATTACAAAGTAGCTACAAAGTAATTCAAGATTAAAAGTTCTTCATTTTAAAAAGTGTGACAGAGAGTTGTTAAAATAGTAAGTTCCCTTACAATGGTCACATAAATAATTAAAAAATTCTTAGTCAGAAAACACCTACTGTAACAAAACGAGGCATCCCTTATTCAGAAGTAAAATCCTACAGCAGAACTGGGTTTCTCTAGTGGCTCAGGCAGTAAAGAATCTGCCTGCAATCTGGCAGACCTGGGTTTGATCCCTGGATTGGGAAGATCCCCTGGAGGAGAGCATGGCAACCCACTCCAGTATTCTTGCCTGGAGAATCCCCATGGACAGAGAAGCCAGCGGGCAACAGTCCATGGAGTTGCAAAGAGTCGGACACAACTGAGCAACTAAACACACAGCACAGTGGAATTAGCACTAGCTAGCTAAATAATTCCAGAAGTTTTATTTTCCCAATTAGTCCTAACTACCATAAAGAAACAGCAAAGCCAGTTTTCTTTAGTTTACCATGTGACCATTAGAATGCCTTTATGAAAATTTCTCATGTCTGTTCCTCGCATTTGATTCTGAAATGATAACAACTGTCAAAATAGTTTCTGAGATTAAAATAATCATTAAAAGTTATTTAAAATTTTACTTTGTTTTATAATTTATTAATTGGATGTAAAATATAAGGAAGATAAAGGAAAAAATCAGATTGGCTAGAACAAAGATTCTGATCACTTTCTGAGTCAATGAGAACACCTACCTCTAAAAGAAGAGGCCCCAGGGATTCCTTTTCTATCACTCCTTGACTGCTCGATGAGATGTCCGATTTCTGTACTTCATCATCAGTTGTTGATTTCTCTGTAACAAAGAAACAAAGTCACACATCTGAAAGGAGCTCATTTCCACAATGTCAAGTTCATGAAGACAAAAATTCACCTAGTTTCAGATTCAAATAACATTTACTCATTATCTAGGCACTTTCACATTTAATCTTAATTATACTCATTTTGTAGATGATAAAATGGAGGTTCACAAAGGTGAAGTAATCTTACAACTAATAAGTGGCAGCAGGAAAATTTGAATTTTCTGACCTGTCAAGTACAGTGTTTCAACAGAAAAAATGGTATAAATATATAACCTTTTTAAAAAAGTCTACTCCAAAAGTTTTTTAAAAAATGGGCAAATTGTAAAAGAATAATTATTCCTATATTTTTCTTTTTCCTTTTCTGAGCTGATCAATTGCCACCGAAGAGAGAGTGACGATATGACTCTGTGAGCTCTGATTGATAAAACAACAGCTGCTAAATAATTTGGAATTCTTTTGTGTGGAGATGTTGAAAAGTCCAACCACTGTCTTAAAGTAGCAACAATACTTATATAAAAGTTTCCAATTGGTCAGACTGGTTAGCTCACCAAAAAAACCAAATATGGTATTACTGAATACAGAGATTCATTTTTTTCACTTCAAAATATGAAATATTTCAAATACTACAAAAAATACATAAAGTGACATAGCTATATTCACATATCCGTCATTCATTTTTCACAGATGTAAGCGTTATTTGCTTCAGGTCTTTCTTTTTTAAATAAATAAAATGTTACAAACAGCTCTACCACCATTCCACCTCTGTCCCTTTCCAGAAGTAACCTGTTCTGAAAGCAGTTCTAAGCATGTTTTCATACTTCAACTACATATGTATGATTGTACAAATACAGTACTGTTTTGTGTCTAATGTTTATATAAAAACATACAGACTTTTTCAACTTATTTTTCCACTCAATATTATGTTTGAGATTTAACTGAACTGATACTTATAAATTTGATATATTTGAACTGCTGCATGAATAACCCACAGTTGACTTCCTTGTCCCCTACTGGCAGGCCTTTTGACTACTACGAACAGTGCTATAATAAACTATTTTCCGTATTTTCTCTTTGGCGATTTGTGACAGCTTCTTTAGGGTAAATACTAGAAGTGAAACTGCTGGATTGCAGGTCCTGTATATTTTCAACATTACCTAAGTTTGACAAATTACTCTCCAAAGAGGCTTACTACCAGTAACATACAAGTGTTATTATTTTTCTGTATGTTGATACTTGATAACAACACAGTTTTTAATTCTGGGGAACCTAATGGGCGTAAAACGTTATCTCATTTAGTATTTATAATACGGCTTTATTATGCTATGATTCACACAGCACACTGTTCAGGCATTTAAAACATACGATTCAATGGTTTTTAGTATATTCACAGAGTTGTGCAACCACCATTACAATAAATTTTAGAACACTTTCATCACCCCCAAAAGAAATCTCACACCCTTTAGCAGTTACTCCCCATTCCCCAACGTTCCCAAGCCCAAGACAACCACTAATCTACTTTCTATTTCTACAGATTTGCCTAGTTTGGACATTTTATATAAATGGAATCATAAAATACGTAGTCCTTTGTGACTGGCTTCTTTTGCTTAGCATAATGTTTTCAAGATTCATTGATGTTGAAGCATGTATCAGTACTTCACTCTTTTTACTGCCAAATAATATTCCAATGTACAGGTATACCTTATTTTATTTACCCATTGATCAGTTGATAGATATACAATTTGCTTCCACTTACTGGCTATTTATGAATAATGCTGTTATGAACATTTCTATGTAAGTTTTCAATTCTCTTTGTTATATACCTACAAGTGGACTTGCTGGGCTATATAATTACTCTACCTTTTTAATATTTGGAGAAACTACTAGAATGTTTTCCAAAGTGGATGCACAATTTTATACTCTCACCAGCACTGTATGAGGGTTCCAACTTCTCCCATCCTTACCAACACTTGTTGCTATGTCTTTCTGACTGTAGCCACCCTAGCAATGTAAACTGGTATTTGTATTGTGGTTTTGATTTGTATTTTTCTGATGGCTCATAATATTGAGTATGTTTTTCCTGTGCTTACTGGTCATTTTTTTGTTTTCTTTAGAGAAATTTCTATCCAGAGCCTTTGCCCATTTATTAATTGGGTTTCCCTGGTCGCTCAGAGGGTAAAGCGTCTGCCTGCAATGTGGGAGACCCGTGTTTGATCCCTCGGTCGGGAAGATTCCCTGGAGAAGGAAACGGCAACCCACTCCAGTATTCTTGCCTGGAGAATCCCATGAACAAAGGAACCTGGTAGGCTACAGTCCACGGGGTTGCAAAGAGTTGGACATGACTGAGCGACTTCATTTAACTGGGTTATTTATTTTTAAATTATTATAGCATGGGAGTTTCTCATCTAGTTCTAAGAAACACTTCCTTCATCATTTCATGTATGTGTAACATTAAGACAGATTTTTGTTGTTGTTGTTTCTTAAAAGAAACAATTCCAAAAGAATATAAACTTCCAAAGCCAAGTACATTATGAAGTAACTATGCATGAAAAGTAAAACATAAAATTTTAGGCAAAACTTAAGGCAGGAGTGGCTAGAAGTGGCTATATCGACCAGCCTAAGGCATGTGAACAGAAGTGACACACAGTTTCTGAGTCTTGTCCTCAAAGAGAAAGAAGCATACCTTCCGGTTTTCTTTCCCCTTCTTGTCGTCTGGGACGTGCACAGGTGAGCCATGTTTGACATGGATAAGGGCAATACCCTAGGAGTGGCACAGCCCAAGAGATGGAAGGAATCTGAACATCTGACACACACCTAGACTATCTTGTTAAAGCCACTGTACATTGGGTCTCTTGAAATAATAGCCTTGCCTGTATCCTAACTAATACATTCTTTATTTTTCAATAACATGATTATTTGCTACATCCTGATTGTGTCCATGTTAGACAATCTATTAACATGCTATCATAATTTACTTACATCAACCATCTAGACACACACTTTCCCTCTTTATATCCTCCTAATATAGTTACAATAATTTTTAGAGCAGTCAGTATTTAATATCTATGTTACTATAGCTACATACAGTCCATAAATGAGTCAAGGTATGTACTGTAATTTACAATTCTCATGTTTTATGGTTTAGTTTTTCTGTGAAGTCTGACTCATCTCTAAACTCTCCACCAGACTGAAAAGTTCCTCTCAATTTGCTCAGTCATCACATATTCCTATGAGTCCCACTGTTTTCCCCATGGACATATTCCTCCCGGAGCCCTCTGTTTGCGTCCTCCAACTGGGACTGGCTACTTCTTCAGTCTGCTGCTCAACTGTGACCCTTGGTTTCCTTCTACCTTTCTTCTGTTATGATTCCACGGTTTCCCTGGGTTAAGATCCAATGCCTTTCTTTCTTGGTTTACTACCTTGGTCTTAATAGATATTTCTTCGTAATTTTTACTTTTTGGCTGCACCATGCAGCATGTGGGATCTTAGTTTCCTGACCAGGGACTGAGCCCACATTCCCTGCACTGGAAGTAGAGCCTTAACCACTGAACTGCCTGGGAAGCCCTTGATAGATAGTTCTGAAACCAAGTACATAGGAGATAATGTTTTGGAGGCTTTAAATGTCTGAAAATTGTCTTTATTTTGTACCCATACTTCATTTGGATGAACGCATAATTCTAGGTCCAGGACTCTCATTTTCAGTGTTGTTATTTAGAAATCTGGATCCTTCTGAAAGTAATCCAGTATGTGTCTGTTTTTCCCTTTCTCTTTTCTCTCTGGTGTCTAGAAACTGTGGATTGGTGTGAGGTCTTCTTCTTTCTTCTTTAGTCATTGTGCTGCACATGACATGTACGCTTTCCACCTGGAAACGCACAGCCTCTAATTCTGAGAACTTTTTTGTTTTTGTATTACTTCTTATAATTTCTTCCCTTCTAGTTGGCCTGTTTTTTTCTTCCCCTGGGACTAATGATATGTTCTACCCTTTATCTTTCTCTTGCTTTCCTTTGCTTGCCTTTTCATCTTACTTTCTAAGGGATTTCTTCAAATTGTCTTTCAACACTTTATCCTTTTATTCAACAAATACACACTGAAAAGCCTACTATGTACCCAGGAACTGCTTTAGGTATTAGGGACACAGTGGTGAACAAACAGAAACCTTTGCTCTCATGGAGCTCCAGTGAGGGTAGGCAGACAATAAACAAACAAAATGTATAATATGTTAGACGTAACAAGTACTGTGGGGAAAATAAATCAAGGAAGATGTAGAAAGGTGTTTGTGTGTGTATGCACACATGTGTATGTGTGTTAGACAAGTTAGTGAGGGACAAGTTCACTTAGAAAAAATATTTGAACCATGACATAGAAGGGATACAGGACTAAGCTTTATGTACATCCAAGGAAGAGCATTCCAGACAGAGAGAAGAGCAAGTGCAAAGACCTGAGGCAAATGTGCCTGGAATGGCTGCAGGCGACACAATGAGGGGGCAACGAGTAGAAAACAAGGTAATGGGCTTGAGTTTTTTTCAGCAATCCTGATTTTAAGTTCCAAAAGTTATTTGCTTTGAATGTTGCATTTTATAGCATTTTATAGATGATATATCCTCCCTTTTGTTGGTGAAAGACTGCTGGATGGCTTTACATTTTTCTTTTGTTCCCTGTATCATCTCTGCTTCCTCTGAGTTCCTTTCTTTCCCTTTTGTTTGCTTGATTTATTCTCTTTTATATTACAGACTTTCCTCAAATACCTGGATTTTTATTCACATTAAAGAGTAAGGTACTAAAATCCTGACTGGCAGCTGTGTGAAGGGTGTGGACAAAGCAAGGAGCTGACTTTTTCCTTTGGGGACCGATACCAGTGTCAGTGTCTACGTGTCCTTCCCTTTGGACTACTCCATTTCCCCATCTTCAGAATCCTCCCATCTTCGGCTGAGGGAGGATGAGCCAGCCTGTCCAGGTGTCCACATTCAGCAGGGAAGGGGCCATACAGCCTCTGGGTGGCTCTCCCCTCTGAAGACCTAGAATACCAGCATCTCTTGTCTGCTGAATCAGTGGTCACTAGACTGCCGCTTATACTAAGTCGCTCAGTCGTGTCTGACTCTGTGCGACTCCATAGATGGCAGCCCACCAGGCTCCGCCATCCCTGGGATTCTCCAGGCAAGAATACTGGAGTGGGGTGCCATCGCCTTCTCTGAGTCACTAGACTACCCAGCCCCTAAAATCGTAAAATCCTATCACTTTAACCATTTTAAAACAGACTATTCGTTCAGTCTTTTCACAATGCTGCTGCTAGCATGAAGTTCTTCAGGGCCTATTCCTTCTGTTTGTTGTTTGTGTTCTTACTCACTGCAGATGATTTCTTGTGTTACATAAGTTTATAGCACACAATCTCCCTCAGGAGCACTTTTTCCTCTGGGAATCTGATGGGGTACGATATGGTGATGTTCCTTCAAAGCACTTTGCCTTTGTTTCTGGTAAGCAACCCAGGGGTTGTATGGTGTGGGGTCCCCAGTAAAGATGAATAGTATAAACATGAGCCATAAAAATAAACCAAGGTTTTCTCAGAGCTTCCCTGGTGGCTCAGACAGTAAAGAGTCTGCCTGCAGTGTGGGAGACATGGGTTTGATCCCTGGGTTGGGAAGATCCCCTGGAGAAGGAAATGGCAACCCACTCCAGTATTCTTGCCTGGAAAATCCCATGGACGGAGGAGCCTGGCAGGCTGCAGTCCCTGGGGTTGCAAAGAGTTGGACACAACTGAGTGACTTCACTTCACTTCTTCTTCACTTTCTCAGAGAAGGCTATTCCCCCTAACCACAGCCAAGGCAGAGATAAGCTTAAATTCAGATGGAGGGACTCTCCTACCTCTGAGCTGCTGTCTTTTAACGCTATGCAGAGCCTCGGGTCCGACACCACAATGTGTATCTCCTGGCTTAATTCCATATGATTGCTATTGTTGAGTCACTAAGTTTTATCTGACTCTTCTGGGTTTCAAAAGTTTCAAGGCAACCAGTTCTCAAGATAACAAGCCACTTTGTGGTAAAAGAAGGGTCTCAGATTCACATTCTAAAATAAATACTATCTACCCAAAACTGCTTCTTTAATAAAATTACAAAATTAATTCCATTTCTTAGCAATAAAAAGTAAAATCACATACTGTAAATGTCTTAATAACAAAGAACACAGCCAGAGGGTTTTTCTGTTTATTTTCCTACCTTGTTCCATTCTCTTCATCAGTTGTATCTGATCGACTGTCTTCTTCAATATCTTGCATTTGTCTGGTTTTACACTTAAGCTGTCAATGTCACTGATGTTGGCAGACAATAACTCAGCTAGCTCTTCCAAATATTTATTTTCTTGCTCCCTGCGCCTCTTTTCAGTGCTGTTACACAAAGAAAATCCAGTTACTGTACATTTCTACCACCATATTTCCTTCTCTGATCAAGTATTTGATACTTACATATTTACAGCAATTCTTATTTTCATCTAGAATGTAAAGCCAGATTTAGAAAAAAATCTAAATTTGTATTTGAAAAACATACTACAAAATGCCAAAGAGCAGAAAACAATTCTGGCTAAAATACATAAAGAGAATGACTGCTATCACAGATATATTACTCAATGATATATACACACTGAATCTTTCAAATAATCAGTAAATACTAGATAGTAAAAGAACCAGGCAGTACATATACTAGTTGCATTTGAAATTACTAAGCATTCTAAATAATAATTCCCTAAAAATAGAAAATCTGAATTTTCAAATAAGTTTAAGTTTGTTGTAAATTAAGCAGGCTGACTACCCAGATTTCAAAGAAATTATAATTGGAAATCTGATAAAGTCTTGATTCCTACAATAATCAGACCATTACTTGGTCCCTATCAAAAGGAAAAAAAAATCCTTCCAAAAAGTAAAATAAAAGCATAGTAAATCATTAATTAGAGACAAAGGTACAAAGAACAATGTCTTTCATATACTGCTTTGTTGTAAAGAAATAGAAAAAAAAATCTGCTTATAAGCTCTCATTATATAGTAAATAAAATTAAACTCAATTTATCTTAAAGGAAAATAATGAGAATAAAGGATAACAGTGCAAACAACTAGCATTTTACATTCACTCAAATGTAGTAAGTGAATATTGTTCATTTTTGTTTACCCCTTGTTTATTTAACCAAGTCATCAGGCACTTAATTTTATTAACACATACAAAGACAATAAAGCATTACTTTCAGTGAATTTTTCTATTATCAAACTAATATAGAAAGAAAATTTGCTCACAAGTAGCTCTCAGTTTTATAAGTATCAATCAAAATCATTTGACTCCATATACAAATGGTATTAAAAAAAGAGGTGAAAGAGGGAAAAACCAGTTGCTAAACAATTCTTAACTGGCAACAATTAAACTATCACTTACTTTTCCTAATTTAAAAAAAACTATAAAAGCAATAGCATTTATATAACAGCATGGTTAAGTTGAAAAGAACCAAGTTAACAAAGATCAAATGTATTTATCTACGTAAGACAAAACACTACAAAATGGCACACATCCCAAAATAAAATCAAATTTTAAAACTATAACAATCACACATTCTATCTTTAACGTTTAAATCTTTCATTAAGGAATTAATCCCATTTTACTCAGTAAGACTTTATCTTACAATGTTCCCAGGCAAGTATGTACGGTGAGATATTTTGACAAATTTCACAACAAAGTATTGAAAATGAGGCATGAAGAAAATGAATAACATAACATAACACACACACACACACACACACACACATTTGATTTTACCTTAGAGAAACTAATTGACACTAGGTTTACTTAGTAGACTCGGTCTAAAGTATGACTTGCTTAAATCTCTTGGTCTAAATACCAACTGAAATAAATTGGATTCATTTCGTGGAACTCCCAAATCTGTTTTTAACATTAAGTTTTATGTAAAACTGAAGTTCTGGAAACCACTGTTGAGTAAAGGAAAAATAAAAGTAATAGAATTGGGGAGGATCCGACAGAGAGGTGATAAAGGAAGCAAGAAGCTAAAAGTAATGAAATGGCAAGGTGTCTATAAAATGACCTAAGAAAGAAATGAGGAAAATCACCATGAAATGGAATAACTAATAAGCAAGAAGGGAAAATGAGAACACATTTTTTTCAAATAAAGTTAAAAACTGAAGAAATGGTGGACATGAGAAAAAGACATTCTACCTTAACAGAAAAGACATCTTCATTGCTTTGGGCCACCTACATTTCTCCTCTCACTAACCCACTTTACTTCCACTGATACTATGTACATGCTAGTTAATACTACTACAAGTTAACTTCTCAAGTATTGCATCTTTTTTTTTTAACCTCATTAGCTTTTTCAACAAATGCTCCCATACTTTTATCATGTGCAAGATAACCAGGTACTGTGTCCTGACAACCCAGGAGTAAATCAGATGTAGCCTCCAATAAGTGGGAGAACAAAGAAGCTACTTTGTGACAAATTTACAATACTATAGAAGCACACAGAGATGGCACCTAGATCTAGAGAATAAGATGTCTAAGCCTAATGGTAGGGAGAGGCTAGTTTCCTAAAAGGAAAAAACAGGTTTTTCAAAGGTAAAAGTGCGAGCAAAAATAAGTAGCTCAAGATAGTTGAATTATAGATGATTAGAAGCGAAAGGGCAGGACGATAAGGTCCAGTAGGTTCACCAGGGCTCTTGGCTTGTATACACCATAATAAAGAGCACAGGAGATTGCTTACAAACACAAGTTCAAACTTCCTCTATCATTTACTAGCTAAGTAACCCTGGACAAGTTACTTAACAGCAATTTAACTTCTCTAAGCTTCCATTTCTTTATCTGTAAAATAGGGATAATGACATTAATTACCTCCTAGGGATTTGTGAGGATTAAAAAAGATGGTATTATACATAGAAATGTTTTGCAGAGTTCCTGCCACATATCATTAGCTCAACAAATATTATCTATTATCATCACTTTGATTATGATTATTTATTCTCAGGGCAAAGGAGAGCCCAGAAGGGTTTAAGAAAGAGAATGAGTGGTATGACTGACTAGATTTGTAAGCTCCTTGAAGACAGGAAACATATTTCACACTTATATCCTTCAAACATCAAGCACATGGTGCTGGCTGAATAGTAGGTATTTAATACAGCGCTTGCTGAATTGTTAATGTTAAATAAGCACTGCCCACAGCTACCCACCATTTAAAAACTGGCATTTTAATTCTCATTTCTCCTCGAAGAGCTAAGAAATGGAGAGGAAACAGGAAGGATACTTGAGATGTCTCACCCCACCAAACAATTACTGAGAAGCTGCCCTAGCTAGAACTCCTGTACACAGGGCTGGCAATACCCTGAGGTCTAACATATGCTCTTTATAATTAATTAGTTTGCAATCTGTTTGGAGTGACAGTATACAATAACAAAATCAAAAGAAACATTATAAGATGGTAATCATGTACAAACTCATCAATTTCAAAATCACAAAATTTTAGTTAACTAAATTTTAAAAAAATCACTTAATTAAAATTGAAGCCCATACTTATAAACCTGACAAAGACTATGTTTTCAAATATTTTTAAAGCAAATGTGCAAGGATAATAATTTTTAAGACAATTAAGAAGAGAAATATATGCATATATATAAATAAAAATTTTGATATTCATCATGATGTGATTATAGACACACACACACACACACACATCAAAGATGATCTGCAGATAAAAGCCATTAAAACAAATAAGAAAGCTTAGAACAATGGACGGATATGAGATCAAAATCCCCAAATCATTAGCATTCCTATACACGAATAACTGCCAATTAGAAAATGCAATAGACAAAATGATATTCCTAAAAGCAATAAAAATCCTATGGTACCCTGGAATATATCTAACTAAAGATGGGCTAGACATTCAAAGGGGAAAATTATACACTATTATTTAAGATCAATGAAGAACTGAATAAAGGAGAAGCCTTTATATTCATAAATAACAACACTCTAGAATTTACAAAATAAAGCTGTCAGTTCTCTCCAGTTTAACTTATAAAAGCAAATGGAATTCTAATTCAAATCCCATCAAGGAAGAAAAATCAAGGGAAACAAAAAACTGACTCTAAAATCTGTACGGGAGAGTAAAGGACCATGAACAGGAACAACAATTTTGAAAAATAACAAGCAAGAGTGACTTGCCCCATCAGAGAGCATGGCAACTATCATATGAAGGCTCAGGTCAGATCCCTATCTATGCAGGAACTTGGTTTCTGATGAAGGTAAGAGCACAAAAGCAGGAAATGGATATGGTTATAGCCACTGACATTCCATATAGGAAAAAAAATATAGGTTGTTACATTTTTATCCCATAAATGTAAATGCTTGTTTATTTAAAATTCTAAATGCATATTAGAAGAAAATGTATAAAAATACATTTAAGGCCTTGAAATAGAGGGAAAAATTCTTGACAAGACCCTAAAAAGCTTGACATATGAAAATCCTAGGTTCTATGGGATATCAACAGATTGGGAGAAGATATTTGCATCAAATTTAAGCAAAAAAGAGTAAAAATTTAACTAGAAAATTAAAAATAACTCTTACAAATAAAAAAGGAAAAAAAAAGCAAAGCACAAACTACCCAGAAGAAATATGGGCAAGAGATACAACCAGGTAATTCACAGAAGGGAAAATATAAGGAGCAATAAAAACAAAAATCATAATCAACTTATCTACTTATCAGGGAAATGTACTTAAAATTATAACCCCACACCCAACAGGATGGCAAAAACTTAAAGTGAGGAAAAAATAGTGAGGTGAAGATGCAAGAAAAAAGGCAACTCTCAATGACTGTCATTTGAAAAATAATCTGGTAAGAACACAGTTAACATAAAAAGGTACACAGATTCTAACGAAAGTTTTATGTATAAAATAGTAGGTATGTACAAGGATGTTCATGTTTGCTGTAGTGCTGGCTGTAAGAATGAAAATTTGTAACAAAAAGGCTATTTACCCATAGGGAATGTCTAGCTGTTGGGAAACAGATTCTTCAAATATGGTATTTTGTGTAATACAATATTTATCAAAAGTTAACAGAACTGAATAAATCTATGTATCTTTATGTCTAAAGAAAAATATATACAGTATTATATAATGTATAAATTTAACAAATATTCTATATTGTTCGTGGATACTTATAAATATACATAATCATTAAAAACAGACAAAGAATTAGAGACAAATCAGTTTAATCATTAACCCTTTTACTACTTTTACTTAAAACTGCACAATATTATATTAACAAAATACTAAGAATATGACAAAATATTATCAATTACATGTGGTGGGTAGTTTCCTAGTCTCTAATTTTTTTTATAGATTAAAAATTTCCCCGCAAATAAAAATTTCAAGTAAAAGACAATAGTGGAAGTCGCTCAGTCATGTCTGAGTCTTTGCAACCCCGTGGACTATATAGTCCATGGACTTCTCCAGGCTGGAATACTGGAGTGGGTAGCCGTTCCTTTCTCCAGGGGAATCTTCCCAACCCAGGGACTGAACCCAGGTCTCCTGCATTGCAGGCAGATTCTCTACCAGCTAAGCCACCAGGGAATACCCAAAATACTGGAGTGGGCAGCATATCCCTTCTCCAGGGGATGTTCCCGACCCAGGAATCAAACTGGGGTCTCCTGCATTGCAGGCTGATTCTTTACCAGCTGAGCTACTAGGGAAGTCCTAAAACACAATATGTTTGTTTATTTATTCTTAGATTAAGAAGGACTGACATATAAGAAATAAACAGGAACATTAACTCTGACAACAAAGGCTTGACTATGAGTACTTAGGTTACCATCGCTCTATAACAGTTCTCTGAATTCAACAACAGAAGTAGTCACTTTTCTTTCCCCAGCCTGAAACCCTGGCAATCTCCCGTAAAAATTCTTTCTTGGTTGCCCCATGAGAAAAATGCATGTAATCCAATGAAAGAAGAGTCTTCTGCTATTTTATACTCTGATCAATGATTATCAACTGGGGGCCATATTGCTTTCTCTGTCCCCAGAGGTATTTGAAAATGTTTGGATTATCATTTTTGATTATCATAACTGGAAGGACATTTTGGTATCATAACTGATATAAAATTCTATTGGCGTCTAATTTTGTAGAAGCCAGGGATACTGTTAAACATCCTACAACACACAGGATAGCTTCCCACAACAAAGAATTATCTTGTCCACAATGTCAATAGTGTGGCGGTTGAGAGACTTTGCTCCAGATCCTCAGAGGTGAGTGGAATAAAATCCCCACTCTTCTCTCCGGTAGGAAGCTGCTGTTTTGATCTGACTGAAGTTCTATCTTTATCTGGCATTTATTAGAGCCTCCTTAGCAATAACTCTCTTTTGCCTATTTCAGATGACCATGTTCTGTTAAAACAGAGATATTTAATTCTAAAAATACTCATTCTTTAAAATCCTGATATTAACAATTTATTTCTTTGTCCCACTAATAATATTTCTTTGTCCCACTAAGGTACTGAGATGGCAGTTAAAAAATGTACAGTGGATTTATGTATTCCTTTGCCAAATACTTTCTGTGGCCTTACTATATATAAGCTACACATTGTGCTGGGAACTAGGGATAAAACGGTGAGCGAGGACCAAGTTCTTACAGCAGTACAGCATGTAGCAGAGAAGCCATGGGACTCATTAAATAAGTATACAAGCTAGTAAAACCCTGAAATTATGGATCATAGCTCTAAAAATACATGTGAAATACATACACGAATAGGGGACGTTTGACCTAGTAGTTATGGAAGGAAGAGAAGGCTCCCTTTTTAAAAATAATGACTACACTGATATTTGGAGAATGCACAGGTGTTGAATACAGGAAATCTAGAGGGAGCAAACCAGCCCTGGGGAAGGAAGAGAACATGCTGAGTATAAGGGACTCAGAGCAGGCCGGTAAACTTACAGATGAAGCAAGCTCGAAAGTGACAAAATGGTAAAGCAGCTCTGTCAGAAATAAGACTAAGAAAGAGCGTCAGAAATAAGACTAAGAAAGAGCGTTCCTACCTTGATGCCAGTGTGTCACATGGTGACCCTTTTCTCTTATGTGAGTCTGGGTTAGCAGGGTCAGATGAACTGTCCCCAAGGCCACTCATGTTGAAAAACTTCACACCTAAAAAGGAAGGAAAATGATAAGAAACCTACCTTAATGAACTTTCCAACCGTAAGGAGACAGAAAGCTCCCTTTATGTCAGAATATATCTAAACACTGCAGTTTCTCAGTGGATAATTACAGCCACCATAAAAGCATCCACATTTATATAAACGCACAAGAGCCATCAGCTATTAGTGTTTCTACACTTTCTTCTCCATCCCTGTAAAATAAAATTAGTCACCCTTTATAAGACCATAGAGATCAATTAGGATGAAAATATTCCTAGAATAATCAAATACCCAATGAGATGTTTTTAAGAGAAAAATCACTTCATATGTAAATGCAAAAAAATGACTCTATGAGAATCAGAAATTACTTTTTTATTTATTTTAGACTGTTTTGAAAAGGACTTAAAGCAACTTTTTACTCCTAAGGTTTGAGGTTTTATATTGAGAGAAAAAGAAATAATGCATATATAATTAAAAGTTAAAGCGATGAACTAGCTTTGGATTTTGAATTGTACTTCCCAACTTTGAATTCTGTACTTCTAACCTTGTGTCTATGCAGTCAGGCGACAAAGATCAAGTGTTTAGTCTATGTTAGGATCTTGGTATAGATGCCAGAGAACACAGAGTCGTTTCCCCTAGCACGCCAGCCAGGTCTCTCTTACATGCTATGCCGGCTAGTGACTGCACTGAAAGATCCTTTCTGATCTGTCCCTATCAACACTATTCTCTATAGAATCTCTAAAGAAACTTGGGTTCCTGCCTCTGGCCTTATGTTCATCACTGCCCTTAGACTTTATTAGGGCCAAACTATACACTGCTCATTCTCTTCCACTCCATCTACCCTTGAGAAAGGAGAGGAAACTCTTGTTAAATGGGAAAAATCTTTAACTTTTCCTTAAATTCTAAAATTATTAAACAGCTACAGTGCTGCATGTTAGTAGTCATGCTTGTAAAGTTGAGATCCCTAAGAATTTCTCACATGGCTTTAATTAATGTCTGAGTAAATCCTTTTTCTCTCTCTAGTCCTAAAACTTACTCTGTCTCTAGCTCTTTCTTAACACCAAAGATTTTCATGTCCCCTTTTCAGTATAAAAATACCTAGGATTCTAATCATGAATTTATTATTCCATGTAGCCCAAGAGGCACATTTTTAATTTCTCCATGTTAGATGTAAAAGTCATGAAAATCTCCAGCTTCTAGGACTGCAATCTTGTAGTTATTCTTTACTTTTCTTTTTCACTCCTCATTCTGTATCAATGTCCTGTCAAGTCTTTATTAACAAAGATCCTACAACGTCTCCTCTTTCTTCATTCTCAAATACAGTTTTGATTCTTGCTTAGAAGCTAATACCTCATTCTAGATTCATGCAAGATCCTTCTATTTCTCATATCAGGTCATTCTCACTTCTAATGTGTCCTATAAACAGCAGCAAAACCATTCCTACTCAAATGGCACTTTCAAGGTATCTCTTTGGTGATGAAGAATCAGCCTGATTCTCCTACTGGAGCATGGTAAAAGCATAGGCATTAGGGTCAGAAAGGCCCTGTTTAATCACTACCTGCCTATTCTTGGGCAAAACGCTTAATCTCCTTAAACCTATTTCCTCATCGGTAACTTACAAATAATAACTATACTTTGTTAAGCTGTTGTTCAGTTGCTCAGTCGTGTTAGATTCTTCAAGACCCCATGGACTGTGGCATGCCAGGCTTCCCTTGTCCTTCACCATCTCCTGGAGCTTGCTCAAGCTCATGTCCATTGAGTCAGTGATGCCATCCAACCATCCTGTCCTCTGTCATCCCCTTCTCCTCCTGCCTTCAATCTTTCCTAGCATCAGGGTCTTTTCTAAAGACTTGGCTTTTCATATCAAGTGGCCAAAGTACTGAAACTTCAGCTTCAGCATCAGACCTTCTAATGAATATTCACAGTTGATTTACTTTAGGATGGACTGGTTTGATCTCCTTGCAATCCAAGGGACTCTCAAGAGTCTTCTCCAACACCACAGCTCAGAAGCATCAGCATTCAGCCTTCTTATGGTCCAACTCTACCATCCACACATGACTACGGGAAAAACCATAGCTTGGACTATACGGACTTTTGTCAGCAAAGTAATGTCTCTGCTTTTTAATAGGCTGTCGAGATCTGTCATAGCTTTTCTTCCAAGGAACAAGTGTCTTTAGATCGGTAGTGAGGACTGAATGAAAAGTGCATGGAAAGGGGTGCACTAAGTAACTGTTGGTTATTGTAATTATCTCCCCTTTAGACCAAGGGCTCCATGAGGGGTAGTATTCATTAGTGGATAACTCATCCCATACTTTCTCATTGAAAAATACAAAGGACACTTTTCATTTCTGCATTTACTGACACTAACTTATTACTATTACTTTACTGGGCTGCTCGGAGCAGCATCTGAAACTGCTTCCTTCTGGAAATATTGTCACCCATTGACTTTCATCACTTACTTAATAAATAAATCAAGCATCTATCATATCTTAGGCACTGTGCTAGGAGTTGAGTAAACTATAGATAGGAAAATAAAGGTTTCTGCCCTCATGAAGTGGGAAACACAAACAAGGAAAACACACAATAATATGTAATTTTCTACAATGATAAAAGTCATAAAGAAAAAGAATAGGATTCATAGAGAAAAACAATAGAAGAGACCTATTTTTAACTGGGTGATCAACTGAGGCTTCTCTGATAAACTTATGTTTAAGCCATGACCTGAGAGATCAGCAGAAGTAGTGTGGTTTTCTACTTACCTTATTCTCAGTGCTTTTTGCCCAGTTGGATTAGACTGTGTTAGATTTCTTCAAGGCTCTAGTGTTCCAGTCCTCTTTTCCCCTCATATTATACATTACTTTGGGGGGATATCACTCACTGAATCATGGTTTCAAAAAACATTTCTAAACCAATTACTCCCAAATCTCTATCTCCCAAGCAGATCTCCTGGGTCTCAGACTCACAACCCACTCCTTGCTGGATAACACTATCCAGATGTCACACAGACACTTCAAATTCAACTTTCCAAAATGAACTTAACATCTCCTCCTCATGTATTTCTTTTTCTCACAGTTGGTACACTGGAGTCATTCCAGCCTCTTCTCTCACACCTGACATGCAATCAAACATTAAAATGTGTCAATTTTTATTTCCATCCTATACTTACAGTCTCCTCTCACCTCTTGTGGAACTATCAAAATAGTTTCCCAGGTGGTCTTCCTGAGCCACCCAAGCAGGCTATCAAAAACACAAGTCAGGTCAACCTCTTGCTTAAAACTCTTCCCTTAATCTTGACTGTCCACAGGATAACTCTAAAGCCTCCAACATAATACACAGAGATTGCACCAGCTCCCATCTATTTTGTGTCCATTATAGAATTTGGTGAATGAGTGATTAAATGTTTGTCCAGTCAGCATTAGCCCAACCAATATAACCTATGTATAAACAGATTATACATATATATAAAATATACTACATAGAGTCCATATAGACACATATAGATTATATATGCTAATTTTAGTTTCAATACTAAGGAAAGGCTTTAAAAACCTTGGTAATATCCCATCCTCCCTGCAAAGGTAAACATTAGTCAGAAACTTTACACTGATGTCAGTGTGGAGAGCCTAACTTAACCCAGCAACAAGTATTTATTGAGCTCCTATGCTGTGTAGTAAGTCGCTTCAGTCATGTCTGACTCGTTGCAACCCTATGGACTATAGCCTGCCAGGCTCCTCTGTCCATGGGATTCTCCAGGCAAGAATACTGTAGTGGGTTACCATGCCCTCCTTCAGGGGATCTTCCTGACCCAGGGATTGAACCTGCGTCTCCTGCATTGACAGGAGGGTTCTTTAACATTAGCGCAACCTGGGAAGACCCACTGAACTCCTACTATTTGCCAGCTTCTGTTCTAGGTGGTGGGAATACAATTCTGCATGAAACTTATAAAAATTCACTGTCTTCATAAAGTTTCATTCTACTGTGAAGGAGAGAGAGAAAGTGAAAAAGTTAATTACAGAGTATATGAAAAGGTGGTAAAATGGAGGAAAATAAGGTAAAAATAGAGGCTTAGATTTATGGAAGGAGAAGGGCAGCAATTTAAAGTATAGTAGTTAGGAAGCGCCTTACTGAGAAAGTATCAAAGTGTGTGTGCTCAGTCATGTACAACTCTGCAACCCCATGGGCTGTAGTCCACCAGGCTCCTTTGTCCCTGGAATTCTCCATGCAAGAATACTGGAGTAAGTTTCAATTTCCTTCTCCAGAGGATCTTCCCAAACCAGGGATGAAACCTGGGTCTCCTGCACTACAGATTTTTTACTGTCTGAGCCACCAGGGAAGCCCTAAGAAGGTGAGATGTGAGCAAAGACTTCAAGGAGGTGAGGAAGAGAGAATGACATCTGGAGGAAGAGTGCTCCTGGCAGGGGAAGGGCTGTACAGCCTGAAGGGTGGAACATAACTATACTTTTAAAAAATATGAAAGAGATCAGTGTGGGTAAAACTGGGGAGTGAGAAGCGGGAGACAAGGCTGCATCATGTAAGGTCTTGGCTTAAACCATTTTAAAGACTTCAGCTTTACTCTGAGTGAATTAGCCAATCATTGGAGGGTTAAGAGCAGAGAAGTAACAAGGTCCGATTTTCATTCTAAGACTTCCTGCACAAAGGGCAAGCATAATCTTTCTGATCTCAGCGACTTGCTATCTAAATAAGTTTCTAGCTGCTAAATGGACGTTTCCATTTGAACATTCCACTGTCACCTCAAATTCAACATGTATAAACATAATGGACTTTTAAGTTCTGGGTTTCTATTAATGATAAATAAATGAGATGAGCTGCATTATGGATTAATGTCATCAGAGGAAAACATTTATTAAACCTCCTGTGGTGGGGGAGAGGAAAAATCTATAGGACAAGGAAAATAATTACAATTAAAGGTAGACAACCTCAATGCAAAGATAAATATACCAGACTTGAAACCACAACCACAACAAAAAAAGATGTTGAAAGACCATTCTCAAACACAAAACAAGAATAATCAGTTAAGTGACATATTATTTTAATGAATAAGATGGCTAACATCTTTTCCTGTGAAAAGTCACAGGAACATAAATGAGGTTAACCAGATATCACAGAAGTAAAGAAGTCACTGAATTTTATTTTTACATAGAAATAAAATATATTTCAAAATTAAAACAAAAAAGAAATCATGTGATAAATTAATAATAATGAAGAATTATCAACTCTAAACTTTTCAACAAAAGCAGAAATACAAGAGAGAAGCTAATGATGAACAAGAAAGAAAAATGAAAGAATTGAGAGTCTGCTAAAATCCAAGAGTTTGCTAACTCTTACTTAAAGCTCAGTTTTACTTAGCTGCTCATCTTCTCTGTTACTTAAGACATTAGGTTCTACCTATCTAAGAATCAACCTATCTGAATTCTACAGGCTCTCAAAATACTCCTGGGCATGTATTTCTTATGCTTATATGCTGTAAAATTATAATTCTCTTGCTTGTCGCCTCTTCTAGACTGTGAACTCAAAAAAAAAAAAAATACTAGATCTTTTTACTGTATATCCAATATGTAACATAACATCTAAAAGTTACAGAAGCCAAAACAGGTGATAAATTAAAAGTGAGTTATTTTACTAATATGACATTTAAATTTTTTAAAGAATGTTTAAGATTTTTTTACAATTAATATTTTCTGAAATCTTTCCTAATGCTTTGGAATTCTTTTCTATAATTGAGAAATTGAGCTTTCTTGAAATCCTCTTTCCCCTGTTTTCAGTGGGGAAAAAAAAGAAACTATCTTTTTGGTCTAGAAATTTGAGAATATCTTTTCTAATTCTGAAAAGGTTAATAAGATCTATTTTGAAGAAACCTTCTACAATATTTCACAGTACGACAGAGACACAAAGACATGTTGTATTTACACAACTGTAAATGTAAGCAATACAATCTCATAGTTTGTACAATTCTGAGCAACAAATAAATCTAGATTTAAAACAGATTGCCCATACCATGCTACTACTGGCTGCAGACTGACATCTGCTAAATTTATCTGAAATTCTGGGGCTGAGGAAACATCAGACAACAATTCAACAGCAATTCAATATCTGGCCTACCAAAATAAGAGCCAATAGTAAGAAGCTATGAGAAAGTCACCAACAATTTGCTGATGATATGATTCTGGTATTAACTACTTTCTATTTACAAAACACAATAAACAGATAGTGGAATGCAAAACCTCTGATGAGTGAAAACTTTTATAGCTGTTCTATTTGTGGAATGGCTTTATATCTGGCAGTAGGGAACTTAAACAAGGTTCATTAAGAAAAGAAATGCTGGTTTCAGGAAGCCAGTTTACATATCACCTTTTAAAAAAAGAGGTATGGTTTCTAACTAAAAGTACCCTGTTGATTTAAAAAGAGTTGCTAAGTTATACACAATCTCATGCACTCTCTAGAGAGCAGTTTTAGAAACCAGAAATCACATCTACCTCTCTTCAAACGGACCAGACTAAGCCAAATAGATGAGGCTGAAGAAATAGGTCAGTGATTTATATTTCAGTTGAATTATAAATTTCTACATATGAAATCTGTCACATCTCCCAGATGAAGCTGAGGATTGCATAATCTGAAAAATAACAATTAATTAATAAGCAACGCTAACAATGTACTTTAAAATGCTACCAAGCAGTTAGCACAGAGCATAGACATGAAGGGACACTGAGTTAAACTTCTCCCAGATGGTAAAGAATCTGCCTGCAATGCAGGAGACCTTCAATCCAGGGTTGGATTTTGGGGTTGGGAAGATCCCCTGTGAAGAAAGGAATGGCTGCCCCCTCCAGTATTCTTGCCTGGAGAATTCCATGGACAGAGGAGCCTGGTGGGCTACAGTTCATGGGGTCGAAAAGTCAGACATGACTGAGCAACTAACGCTTTCACTTTCCTTCAGCTGATAATATCACACAGGAAAAATCATGATAAATAGAGAGTTCCTGCATTGGGTAACTGCCATAAAGAATGTTTCTCAAACTGGAGTCCTCAAATACCTAAGATCTTTTAAAAAGTTTTCACTTTTGTCTTTTCATTTCAATGACAATTAAATTCTTTCTCATGTGATAAAAAAACAGATGGGGATTCAGGACTCCTATTGCCCTTTTTATGGCTGAGTAATTTCCCATGTTTGGATATAGCACATTTTGTGTACCTACTCATCAAATGATGGCCACTTAGGTTTTCCATTATTGGGGCTATTAAACAACAATGCTACTATGAACATTTATGTGCAAATTTTTGTGTGAACATGGTTTCAGTTCTCTCAGATATGAAACCACTAGGTCATATTTTATTGATAACTCTCTAACGTTTTGAGGAACTGTCAAACTGTCTTCCACAGTGGCTATACCACATTAAATTCTCACCAGCAATGCCCAAGTGTCCAATTTTTCCACATCCTCACCAAAAATTTTTATTTTCTGTTTATTTTATTTTAATTATAGTCACCCTGGTGTGTGTGAAATGGTATTTCAATATAGTTTTGTTTTACATTTCCCTAATTACTAGTGGGGGCTTCCCTGGTGGCTAAGTGGCAAAGAATCTACCTGCCAATTTAAGAGACATGGGTTTGATCCCTGAGTCAGAAGATCCCCTGAAGAAGGAAATGGCAACCCACTCCAATGGGTTCTTGCCTGGAAAACTCCATTAATAGAGGAGCCTGGTGATCCACGGGGTTAAAAAGAGTTAGACATGACTTAGCAACTAAACGACAACTGTTAATGGCTAACCATCTTCTCATATTCTTACTGGCCATCTGCATATCTTTGAGGAAATTTTTATTCAAATCCTTTGCCTATTTTTAAATTTGGCTGTGTTTTTTTTAAGTCATAAGAGTTCTTTATATTCATGTCTAGATCCTAATCTGATATATGATTTGCAAATATTTTCTTCCATTCTGTGAATTATCTTTTCATTTTCTTTATAGTAACTTTTTAAAAAATTAAATTTATTTTTAGTTGAAGGATAACTGCTTTACAATATTGCATTGGTTTCTGCCAAACTATGGTTAACTTTTGATGACCTAAAGTTTTCAGTTTTGATGAAATCCGACTTATCTACTTTTACTTCTTTGTTTAATAAATACAATGTCTGGGCTTCCTTTACTAATGGCTATATTTCCTGTGTATGGGTCATATTTTTTTATTTCCTTGTATGTCTAATTTTTTGTTAAAAAAAAAACAGATATTTTAAAGCTAATGACTGAACAGGGATATCCTTAAACATCTGGAAACAAAAATTCTCTCTGAACCCACAAAGCAGGAACCAAAACTCAGATGGTGGTTATCCCTGGCCCAGAAAAGAGTCCTGGCTTCTTAAGCCTCTGTCATAAACAACGTGCCCATATCTTAATCTTTATGGCCATGAATAAACAGCAAAAGCAAAGAAACAGAGTCTTTGAATCAGACTCATTTTATCTTGTTTCATTTATTCTATTAACTATCAGACTTTAAAAACTGCTTTTTATAAAAGAAAATTCTGTGCACATTCTTTAAATTTATTACACTAATAATGAAGACATCATCAAGGACTTGGCAGCTTAACTTCTAAAAATATATAATGTTTGAAACAATGTATTTAACAAATTTATGTTTACCACTAAAAGTTTATTCTACAGATCAAGAAACAATGTTTCCAATCTTTGCATTTTTTCCCTAGATGGCAAAGACTAAGTTTGGGGAAAGCGTAAAAAAGTATTTTTTGGTTTTCTATTAGCAAATAGATAAGAAGAAGAAAACAAAATAAGTTTTAAACCCAATACTTTAAATTCCTCATACTTAATTTAAATTTTAATTTTTTAACATAAGAAATAAATACAAATGCATTTGCCTTGTGGAAATACTCTATTTAGGAAAAACAGTCAGCAGATGAAACACATTTAGAGTAGCTATCTCATTAAAACAATTTGGCAAAAATACCCTCAAATACCCTCAACGTTTCCTTGTAGATCTGTAAAACTAGATGATTCCAGTTATCTTAAAAGGACATGGGATAACTGTAGATACACTGTACATGTCTTCCAAAAATCAGCTTCACATTGTTCTAACTTGTGAAAAATACATTGGCATTAAAAAAAAGAAAAGATTAAAATCAGCTTTCCTGACTACAGCTATCTTTAAATAAAAAAATAAGTATCTGATATTTACTTGCATGTGCACAGTAGAACAGTTTATAGTAAACTAGCAAAAAGGCAACAGCTTTTAAAAAATTAAGTTACGGTCATATAGACAAAAGTTAAGTGACAAAAATGGCAATGTCTGTCTCTTTCCATGAAACAAAGTTCTTTAAAAACAGAGTTACAGTTCCTACCTGGGAGACTTCTTTGTTCATAATGAGTCCTCAAAACAGATATGGTCAAATATGGTGCTCCGTAGGGTAGTTTCCAGTGGAATGGGGGAATACTCTTTTCCAGAGATGGCTCTAGTAAGTCTCTTCACTCTTACCTCATTTAAGGCCAGTTATGCAAACAACTAAAACAAAGGAGAAGGAAAAAAATAAAAGCAGAAGGGAGGTTAGATCGTTATTTTATTTTCTAAGAAATAATAAAGGTCAGAAATGTTAAGTTAAAAAAAAAAAGACACAACTTTTCAGGCCAAATGGAAAAATACTTCCAAAAGACAATGGATGAATATCTGATTTCACAACTGAAGTCCTTCTGGTAACTAAATATATATTTCTATTTAAGACTGCTGCTTAAGTAATACATAATTGCATTCTGCCCTTAATGTTCTGAGAGGCTCATTTATATGTCTTTTAAAAAAAGTTTTCTGGCTGCATTTGTATGTTTATCTTTCTTTCTACCTATAAATTCTGATTTTTAATGTTTTCAGTTTGCATTTAATTCTTTCATTTCTGTAACACTTCCCATTATATATTAAAGTTACTACGGTATTTTACTTTCAAATCTTTTATTGAAAAAGTGTACAAACTTTTTATATTCATAATACCTAAAAATAAATTTCACTGACTTCTCTTTCCACTAAGGATGAATGATCTTGTACTGGACTAACTTGCCCACAGATAACAATGGACAAAATAATCTGGACAAAATAAAATTTATTCAAAGACACGGAAAAGTTACCAAAAGCAGGCAGAAATGTGGGATACTTGATAACTGAAAGAAAGGAATACTACTGAATAAGATCTATACTCACAGAGAACTCTTCCCAGTATACCCCTAAGTACTACAGGGAGGCTACGCCTAAGGGAGAAAACCACTGTCTCTTTGGCTTGAAGCATTGGAGAATGTAGTTCAGAGCTGACAGAATGCTTGATAATAAGAGGAGAAAGGGCAATAAGGATAGGGCAAGAAAGGATAACAAGAAGGGCAGCAGAGCAAGGGGGTAGAGTACCTTCAATCTGTGTACAAATGCTCCTTAAATCCTTGGTTGGTCCTCCGAACTGCTCATGCACAGGGACACTCCAAGCAGCTCCATACACCCATACTACAACTGAGATTCCCTTCTGCTGTTTATCATCACACACTCCTCACTCCCTTTTTCTAACTCCTTAGTAACCACTTATCTCCCCCCATTTCTATAATTTTGTCACTTTGAGAATATTATGAAAATTGAATTAATTCCCTACTTGAATCAAGTATGGAAATATTTTGTAATGCCTTTTTTACTCAGTATAATGCCCTTGATATCCAACTTGTTGCATATAAAAATTGTTTGTTGCTTTTTATTGCTCCGTGGTTTGAAGGTACCACAGTTTCTTTTTCACCATTCACTGTTGAGGTACATCTGGGTTGTTTTCAATTTGGGGCTATTATGAATAAAGCTGCTATAAATATTTGTGTACAGGTTTCTGTGTGAATATAGGTTTTCATTCTTCTGGGATAAACATCCAGAATTGCAACTGGATTGTTCAGTAAGTGTGTATTTACTAGCCAGTAATTTAGTTGCCTACTAGAACAAAAATCAATACTCTTCAGAAAAAAATAACAATCCACAATAGTATCCACAACATCCAGTAGAGAATAAAAAAATTACTAAACATGCAAAGAAACTAGAAATTGCAATTCAAAATCAGGGTAACAAAAGTCAGTTGAAATTAGCTGATAAGGATGTTAAAGCAGTTTATTATGAATATGTTCAAGATGTTATAATAAGTTAACAGATGGTAAATACTGGGAGCAAATGGAAACTATAAAATAGAAGTAAATGGAAAATTAAAGAACTAGTTCAACATTGAAATTTTTCAATTCACTGGACAAGCTTAACAGTAGATATGTGAGGGCACAAAAATAAGCTGGTGAACTTGAAGTAAAAACAATACCAAATATGAAGACTGGACAACTGAAAAAATTTAAAACCAAAAGCTGATGTCTTGAAAAGATAAAAAAAATTATTAATACTTGAGGTAAGATTAAGTAAATCCTTTTTCAGGGGTTCACTAAGACTCAATAGCATTAAGATGTAAATTCTCCTCCAAATTAATTCATATACTCAAAAATAAAATTAGTTGTTTAGTTTTTGCATATCTAGTGCATTTTATGATCAAAGAATATAAATCTATTTTTGTTTTATTATATATTTATAATGGAGGTTTTAAATGCTTGAGGCTTTTGCTCTTTAAATAAAGACTATATTTTCTCTTAATCATGATTTCCCCCAATGATGAATTCCAGATTAAAGTGGAATGTCTATCTAATGTTAGAAAATTGGATGATTCTATGACTGGATCCAAAAGTGCTTACCTCTTATAGTCCCTCTAAATTAGACTAAGTGCTTTTCATATTTTCAAGATTTTTTTCCTTCTTTCCTTGATTTAAATGCACAATTTGAAAATGCAAAGAAACTTGGACTGGCTTTTCACATTGACATAGTTTAAACTATTAAAAAAAGGAATTTATAGGTAGGTTAGTCCAATTTACATTGTACTTAGTTGGGTTTTTCTCACTGTATTGCTAAGTCACTTCAGTCGTGTCTCACTCTGTGCGACCCCATAGATGGCAGCCCCACCAGGCTCTGCCATCCCTGGGATTCTCCAGGCAAGAACACTGGAGTGGGTTGCCATTTCCTTCTCCAATGCATGAAAGTGAAAAGTGAAAGTGAAGTCACCCAGTCACGTCTGACTCTTAGCGACCCCATGGACTGCAGCCCATCAGGCTCCTTTGTCCATGGGATTTTCCAGGCAAGAATACTGGAGTCGGGTGCCATTGCCTTCTCCGATTTCTCACTGTATATATCTAGCTTATTTGTATTTGTAATCAACAGTGCTATAAAATATTTCTTGGATGATTCCTCATGATTACTACTTTGTGTTCTTTCATCTTTGGAACAATGTATCTTTGAATTTCCCTAGGTAAATCTGCGGAAGAACTGGAAAGTAGTAATTGAATATAGCAAAGACAGCATTTTTTCATCTAGTCAACCACAAACCCAGGTTCTGTCATTTTCTGCCTTTCAAGGAAGAGCACTCCTCAAAATCATTTGTATAGTTAACACTGCAGATAAAATCTCTGTGAAATAATGCTACTGTCTTCCATAAAACCTTCGAGTTTTTACAGGTACTTTTTTAAAACCAGGCAGTAACTGAAGCCAGATGGATCCTGCTAATGACTGAGGGTCCTGATGACTCATGGCCAAACATGTGAGGGAATACAGAAACAATGCTGAGAAGGAAGGCTGAGCATACTCACTCAGAGACTGCATGAAGACAGAAAAGCACAAGATAAACCCATACTCCAAAAAGATATGTAGACAATGAGAAGCAAAAAATATGAAAACCAAGAGATAGGTAATACACTGAGAACCAAAAAAGACAGGAGGAATATGAATGAATAGGGAGAAAAAGAGTACTGCTGATGATCTGATGCTTGTTATTATGAAATTAATTAGCTTACTGTTCTTAAAACGTATCTCTCTAGTATTTATTATCTATTATCTGTGCTATCCAGAGTTCAGTATTTTAAGTCTTTTCTCACCCCCAGGAGCCCAAAGCAGGAGATCTGATATGGATGGTACAAACTCCTTATAGACCCTCGTGCCTGGAGGCTTCCCATTACTTGTTCCAATTCTCTCCTTACGGGTAAGGCCTTTCTGTCTTCATTATCTGCTTCCAATTCTGCCACAAGTTCTGGCTAGTGCAGCACCTCAATTCCTTTAATTTCGTTTAATAAATTATTCAGTTTAATCTGCTAAATTCAATCTGATTTAAGAATCATATGAGGAAACAAGGTGATAGAAAAGTACCTATAATGCACTTAATATATAGAAAGAGTAAAAAAAGGAAATCTATAAAACACTCTTCTTCCTTTGTTACTTTGGAGTCAGGCAGAGGTACAGGGCCAGAATTTTTAAATATAGAGAGAAACAGAACAAAGGAATATCTATGGATCTACCACCCAGAAGTAACGACAGTAAACATTTTTGATGCATTTTAATGAAGTATTATCAATAAATCAGAAGTCCCCAAACTCATACAAAGCCTATTCCCCTTCCTTTTGATAGAGATAACCACTGGCATAAATTTAATATTTATCTTCTGATCAAATTTTTTCTATCCATCCATAAACAATATACACTGATGTTTTACGCTTTAAAATATACATGCTTAAACTGTATACTATATATATTAAAATTACAATGTTTATAAGGTACTTTAATAAAGTTAGTGCAGATTGAAAGTTGTCTTTATCATAAAGTTACTTTAACTTTTCTTCTTTGTGATATACTTTTTGATGAGGACAGAAAGGGATAATGTTAGCCAAAATTCCCAGTGTGCTGGGATTAATAGCTTAGTTTAGCTATGCTGTCATCCAATAATAGGTTGTTATAAATAAACCATTAACATTAGTGGCAATTATAAATTATTTTGGTTACAAGTAGTTAAGATTCCAAAGTTCTATCTGTGTTCTTATTAATTCTACCTCAAATAAACTTTAAGAAGTAAAAGGGCACCTAAAAAACTGTGTGAAGAAATAAGTTTTTTTCCTTGGGATGGATCAAAAGAATTCTTTTGTGAAAGAATGAAGAAACAAATGATGCCACCAACTTTCCTATTAGTAATGACACAAAAGTCATACTCTCCAAACCAAAGACAAAAACAATCAAAATGAAATTTGAAACCAAGCCATCCATAACAGTTTTTAAATGTCTATAAAGTTTATTGACTTCTCTACAGTATATAGTTGTCTTTTCTTATTAACACTGTTAAGAGAAGGCCTAAAAGAAAATCAAGACTTTAAAAATAGAACTGTTCATCTTAATACAATGACAATATTTGCTTATTTTTTCTTGTTAATCTTCAATTTTTAGAAGACTGACTTCATTGTTGTTATGATTACAAAATGCATTTATGAAAATCTTGCCATTTCTCTCCAGAAAAGTACTTATTTCTTCACACAATTTTTGGGGTGTCTTAAAAATCTGGGTAAATGCATAGTTATTGTTAGAAGATAAAATTGCATTATGTTGGAAATATAGGTAAAATGTCATTTCTTGATAAGAACAAGAGTTCCAAAGGGACAGAGCTGGGAAACAAATCTTGGTAAATGGCAAGTATTCTACAGTAAATCAGCACTACAGAGAATGACCATAGGAAAATTGTCATACACATGTGCAACAAGAGATGTGAAGAAAAATATTCATGTTAGCAACGTTTATGAGAGCAAAAAACAGGAATAATCCATGTGCACATCAATAACAGCATGGATTAGCAAAGCCTAGTATATTGCCACACTAAAATCTCACACTAGTTAAATAAACTGACCAAGATCTAGCGATTCACATCTGCCTACAGGCAACCACAGTCCCTTCTGAAAATCCAGGTGGTTCAGTTCAGTTCAGTTGCTGAGTTGTGTCTGACTCTTTGCAACCCCATGGACTGTAGCACGCCAGGCCTCCCTATCCATCACTAACTCTTGGAGTTTACCCAAACTCACCTGCTGCTGGGAAAGATTGAAGGTGGACATGAGTTTGGGTAAACTCCAAGTCAGTGATGCCATCCAACCATCTCATCCTCTGTCATCCCCTTCTCCTTCCACCTTCAAACCTTCCCAGCATCAGGGTCTTTTCCAATGAGTCAGTTCTTCACATCAGGTGTCCAAAGTATTGGAGTTTCAGCTTCAACATCAGTCCTTCCAATGAACACTAAGGACTGATTTCCTTTAGGATGGACTGGTTGGATCTCCTTGCAGTCCAAGGGACTCTCAAGAGTCTTCTCCAACACCATAGTTCAAAAGCATCAATTCTTCAGCGCTCAGCTTTCTTTATAGTACAACTCTCACATCCATACATGACTACTGGAAACACTATAGCTTTGACTAGATGGACCTTTGTTGGCAAAGTAATGTCTCTGCTTTTGAATATGCTGTCTAGGTTAGTCATAACTTTCCTTCGAAGGAGTAAGCATCTTTTCATTTCATGGCTGCAGTCACCATCTGCAGTGATTTTGGAGCCCCCCAAAATAAAGTCTGACACGGTTTCCACTGTTTCCCCATCTATTTCCCATGAAGTGATGGGACCAGATGCCATGATCTTCGTTTCCTGAATGTTGAGCTTTAAGCCAGCTTTTTTGCTCTCCTCTTTCACTTTCATCAAGAGGCTCTTGAGTTCTTCTTCACTTTCTGCCATAAGGGTGGTGTCATCTGCATATCTGAGGTTATTGATATTTTTCCCGGCAATCTTGATTCCAGCTTGTGCTTCTTCCAGCCCAGCGTTTCTCATGATGTACTCTGCGTATAAGTTAAATAAGCAATATACAGCCTTGACGTACTCCTTTTCCTACTTGGAACCAGTCTGTTGTTCCATGTCCAGTTCTAACTGTTGCTTCCTGACCTGCATACAGGTATCTCAAGAGGCAGGTCAGGTGATCTGGTATTCCCATCTCTTTCAGAATTTTCCACAGTTTATTGTGATACACACAGTCAAAGGCTTTGGCATAGTCAATAAAGCAGAAGTACATGTTTTTCTGGAGCTCTCTTGCTTTTTTGATGATACAGCAGATGTTGGCAATTTGATCTCTGGTTCCTCTGCCTTTTCTAAAACCAGCTTGAACATGTGGAAGTTCTCAGTTCACATATTGCTGAAGCCTGGTTTAGAGAATTTTGAGCATTACTTTACTAGTGTGTGAGTGGAGTGCAATTGTGTGGTAGTTTGAGCATTCTTTGGCATTGCTTTTCTTTGGGACTGGAATGAAAACTGACCTTTTCTAGTCCTGTGGCCACTGCTGAGTTTTCCAAATTTGCTGGCATATTAAGTGCAACACTTTCATAGCATCAGCTTTTAGGATTTGAAATAGCTCAACTGGAATTTCATCACCTCCACAAGCTTTATTCGTAGTGATGCTTCCTAAGGCCCATTTGACTTCACATTCTAGGATGTCTGGCTCTAGGTGCGTAATCACACCATCGTGATTATCTGGGGCGTGAACATCTTTTTTGTACAGTTCTTTTGTGTATTCTTGCCACCACTTCTTAATATCTTCTGCTTCTGTTAGGTCCATACTATTTCTGTCTTTTATTTAGCCCATCTTTGCATGAAATGTTCCCTTGGTATCTCTAATTTTCTGGAAGAGATCTCTAGTCTTTTCCATTCAATTGTTTCCTCTATTCCTTTGCATTGATCACTGAGGAAGGCTCTCATCTCTCCTTGCTATTCTTTGGAACTCTGCATTCAAATTGGTATATCTTTCCTTTTCGCTTCTCTTCTTTTCACAGCTATTTGTAAGTCCTCCTCAGACAGCCATTTTGCTTTTTTGCATTTCTTTTAATTGGGGATGGCCTTGATCCCTGTCTCCTGTACAATGTAACGAACCTCCATCCATAGTTCATCAGGTACTTTATCAGAACTAGTCCCTTAAATCTAGTGCTCACTTCCACTGTATAATCGTAATAGATTTGATTTAGGTCATACCTGGATGGTATAGTGGTTTTCCCTACTTTCGTCAATTTAAGTCTAAATTTGGCAATAAGGAGTTCATTATCTGAACCACAGTTAGCTATTGTTTTTGCTGACTGTATAGAGCTTCTCCATCTTTGGCTGCAAAGAATATAATTAATCTGATTTTGGTGTTGACCATCTAGTGATGTCCATGTGTAGAGTCTTCTCTTGTGTTGCTGGACTGGAAGAAACACAAACTGGAATCAAGATTGCTGGGAGAAATATCAATAACCTCAGATATGCAGATGACACCACCCTTATGGCAGAAAGTGAGGAGGAACTAAAAAGCCTCTTGATGAAAGTAAAAGAGGAGAGTGAAAAAGTTGGCTTAAAGCTCAACATTCAGAAAAATGAAGATCATGGCATCCGGTCCCATCACTTCATGGGAAATAGATGGGGAAACAGTAGAAACAGTGTCAGACTTTATTTTTTGGGGCTCCAAAATCACTCAGATGGTGACTGCAGCCATGAAATTAAAAGATGCTTACTTCTTGGAAGAAAAGTTATGACCAACCTAGATAGCATATTCAAAAGCAGAGACATTACTTTGCCGACTGAGGTCCGTCTAGTCAAGGCTATGGTTTTTCCAGTAGTCACGTATGGATGTGAGAGTTGGACTGTGAAGAAAGCTGAGTGCCGAAGAATTGAGAACTATGGTGTTGGAGAAGACTCTTGAGAGTCCCTTGGACTGCAAGGAGATCCAACCAGTCCATTCTAAAGGAGATCAGCCCTGGGATTTCTTTGAAAGGAATGATGCTAAAGCTGAAACTCCAGTACTTTGGCCACCTCATGCAAAGAGCTGACTCATTGGAAAAGACTTTTATGTTGGGAGGGATTGGGGGCAGGAGGAGAAGGGGACGACAGAGGATGAGATGGCTGGATGGCATCACTGACTCGATGGACGTGAGTCTGAGTGAACTCCGGGAGTTGGTGATGGACAGGGAGGCCTGGTGTGCTGCAATTCATGGGGTCGCAAAGAGTCGGACATGACTGAGTGACTGAACTGAACTGAACAGTTGTTCGGAGACTAAACATTTAATGTTGCTGTTGTTTAGTCGTTAAGTCGTGTCAGACTCTTTCTGTGATCCCATGGACTGTGGCCAACCAGGCTCTTCAGTCCATGAGATTCTCTAGGCAATCATACTGGAGTGGCTTGCCATTTCCTTTTCCCCAGGGACCGTATTTTAACGTATGTTAATTTTGATTACTTGCTCCCCTTAAAAAAGGGTGAAAACACCTTAAAACCAAAATTGCGTGTTTAAACACTCTGCATATCAACTACTAAATCTAAAATATTAATGACTCTTACATCTACTTTTATACTCACATTAAAGAGATAAATACTTAAAAGTCTATACCAATGGATTTTAATACTAATAATTCTTATAAATACATCTGTTTTGGAGATAAGCTATTTTCAAAACAATTGCTACCAGAATCTCAGTTATCACCCTTGATATCTTTTTCACGCTCATACCCTGTGTATGTTACTCACCAAGCCCCATCTGGTCTATTTCAAAAATAAATCATCAATCAACAGACATACAAATCCGACAGCCTATTCCTGCTTAGACTCTTTCCATGAAGTTTTACCTCACACATGACAAAACCCAAAACTCACAACACATAGCAAGTTACACTACAGCCACACTAATCTGTCCTTCAGTTCCTCTCCATTCCCCAGTCTTTTTTCCCCATTCCACAGCCTTCACTACAATACAATCTCTGCTGTGAATAATCCCTCCTGTTTTCTTCACCTGTTCAATTCCTTATTCATTGTTCAAGCTTAACTCCAATTCAATTTCTCTTACCCCAGTAATCAAAATCATCCCTCCATGACAGTTTCAAGTTTTTCTTCATAAAATTAAAAAAATATATTTTTACATGTTTGTGTGATTATGTATACCACTTACCTTCCTCACTAGACTGTAAACCACCAGGTGTACATTTTTAAACTGGCACAGAGTAGGTATACAACATTTTAGAAGTGGAATTAGTGAATCTGTTCTAATTCAAGAATGGCAGTGAAGTGGAAAGCTCAAAGAGAAATAGGATCATTAAAGTGGTCAAAGGACATTACAAATCTTTCTAAACAAATGCAAGAAGAGGATGAATGGCATGAGGGGGACAAACTAGATTATTAACATAAAGGATTAGGCAAAGGTTTAATGGTGAGAACACAGGGAGGAAAGAAAGACGGAAGTAGTAAAACTGTTAGATTAGTCTCTACTAATTGGAGAATGCCTATTTCTGTGGCATCATTCTGCAACATAATTTACGTCTCTGCTTTTGTCATACTGTAAGAGAAAACACCAGGTTTTGGAAAGAGTCCATATTCAAAGAGCTAAAAATGAAATGTAACACCTAAACTACAACAGTTTAGTTCTTTCCTAAAGCGCAACTCTACTAAAATGGAAGAATCTGGGGGAGAGAAGATCAAGAAGAGATGAAGATGTAGTAGCTTAATAAGAAACAAGAAAGTCTGAGAAGAAACAAAGATATTTAAAAGCAACTGAGGGGAAGTTCGGAGAAGGCAATGGCAACCCACTCCAGTACTCTTGCCTGGAAAATTCCATGAACAGAGGAGCCTGGTAGGCTGCAGTCCATGGGGTCACTAAGAGTCGGACACAACTGAGTGACTTCACTTTCACCTTTCACTTTCATGCACTGGAGAAGGAAATGGCAACCCACTCCAGTGTTCTTGCCTGGAGAATCCCAGGGGCGGCGGAGCCTGGTGGGCTGCTGTCTATAGGGTTGCACAGAGTCGGACACGACTGAAGCAACTTAGCAGTAGCAGTAGTAGAGGGGAAGTCTTGCTGGATGATAGAGTGTAAACTACCCCTTTCACTCCAATAAAATCTTTAGGAATGGCTTGATTTTATTCATCACCAAAAAAACAATGTTGGTATTACATTTTTTATGTTTCGTACTTGTTTTCTACTTTGCAAGAACTCTTGAAAAGAGCTCCAAGGACAGAGAATGGTAGTCTAAGGAAGAACAATTTGTCCCCCAACCATACAACAATTATATTATGAAAACACATAGGCAGGTAAACTGAATGATAAAGTATTCTATTTCTTATTGAAAAACAACATATTTCTTCAGGTCAACTAACCAATTAGCAAACTGGTTAATGTAAGGCCATAATGAAGTCAAGGATTGTGGGTCTGGATCCCTATGATCCATTAATATTTCTATTCCAAAATGAAAGGCTATATGCCTAATCTTTGGTAAATTGCCTTTCAAATGAGAGAAGCTGGATAGTCCATTAATGGCAGACAAGACAGCATGAATAGACGAATGAAAGTCATCTCTATCATTATTGGCAAAATTTAAAGTATACGTCACACTAATTCTGAATCCAGGGTCATATTAGTTTGTGAAAAGGGTCAAAGAACCTTCGAAAGTTTGGAAAATAATTCTATTTTGGTCTCATGTAAATTCTTTCAAGAAAGTTCACCATGTAATTTTAAGTCTAAAACAAACCCAAGTGAATGCTTTCCAAGAATAAATTAAGGATTACATTTAAAAAGAAATGACTACTTATAATGTAATTATCTCATTTTAATAATGCTTAAAGTAATTAAACAATTTAACAGAAGGAAAAGATCTATGAAAGGTCCTGTTAACTGTTAACCATAGTAGAAGAGTTTTGTTTTTTTTTTTAAAAAAAAACATTTTGTTTCAATTCCTCTCACCCTTAGATCTAACAAAAGCAATAATGTAATGTAAGTAGTAAGTAACATCAAATTCCTAATCATAATTGAAAAGACAGTACAAAATGTCTACTCTTTCCTGTTTAACCATCTGGAACATGTTAGAGACTCCCTGAAAGCAAGAAAAATCTGCAAGTATAATTACACTCTGGGACTATTAGCATGACATGCTTCAATAAATACTCCTAATAGGATTTGCTGATATAATAATTGGCACTAAAATGGATGGATTTTCTTTATTTGGCTATTTGTTCTTACTGACTAAATACTCAAGAAAACCAATAAATTGTCCCTCCAATAGAAAACAAACAAACAAACAAAAGTCCACCAAGCAAGGACAAAGTGCAACAGGTTGCAGAGGCAGAACATAAGGGATGAGCAAAGAGCAAAGATTTGCAAACACCTGGGTTCAAATTTTATTTTCCCTCCCACTGTTTCCCTTTCTTTCTCCCTTCCTCCAACCCCAATCTGGCATGACTATCTGCTCTCTGGTCAGAAGTGACTTGGTTAGGGTTAAAAGAAAATGTTATATGCCATCTTGGAGTTGGTCAAATTCCAGTAGGCTGAAGGCCTTCAGACAATAACACAGGAAAACATTCAAAACTCACTCTACTCCCGATGGGTTTGGAGATGTAACATTTAGTTACCTAAACTGGAAAGGTTAAGCAAAGGAAGAACCCAACCAACTAAGATGTTCAGGAAGACAGTTCTGGCAGCTGAGCAACAGAGTGAAGGGGGCTGTTGTGATAGACTAGTTCTGATACATTGAGCAGCTGAAGCAATGCAGCAACAGTGGAGTTGAATGAGACACTGGACTAAACCAACAAGAGGAGGAGGTGAAAAAGAGAGCCCCAATTGTCAGCATGTATGAATTATGAAAATAATTCATGTTTTCTGTACAAGTCTAGAAAATACAAGTAAATAAAAAGAATAAAATAAAAACCACCCACAACTATTTCATCTAGAATTAATGCAAACATTTGTATATCTATTCTACAAATATAGAATACACCTATATAAACCTTTATAGTTTTAATGATCAGTGCACATATAAGAGCATCTTTATTCACTAAATTTTTAACATAATTTTATTGCTAATTTTATTTATTTTCGGCTGTGCTGGATCTTGGTTGCTGCATGCAGGCTTTCTCTAGTCACAGCAGCAGGGGCTACTCTCTAGTTGTGGTGCTCAGATTTCTCACTGTGATGGCATCTCTTGTCGTAGAGCAAGGACTTACAGACTTTAGTAATTGAGGCACAGAGGCTTAGTTGCCCCATGGCATGTGGAATCTTCCCTGAGCAGCAATCGGACCCATGCACCCTGTGTTGGCAGGCAGATTCTTAACCACTGGACCAATAGAAGTCCACTAAATTTTTATACACACAACTTCTCATGTTATTAAAATATTCTTCTATGTTGTCTGTAAAATATTCTTGTGTGTGTGAGAGAGAGAGACAGTTTTTAAGCAGAGTGTGGGACTTTAGATTAGTTCCAATTTTTTGCTATTAAAAACAATACTATGATGAAGCATCTTTCTGGCTAAAACTTTACTTTCATTCAGGATTATATTCTCTAAATAAGTTCTACAAACACCAAGTGTCCTGTAATGGGAGTCTAGGTGTATATTAAAGACATTTAGCCAAGACTGAGTTTACAGGAAATAACAGATGTCTGAGAGAGAAGCTAATGAATTTTCAGTTATGTACACATTAATTATGAATACGACACCCAAGTAGATCTGTATAGCTGACTTCCAAAGTAGAGGGATATAAAGGTCTTCAGAATCAATGACATATTGATAATAATGGAATAGATGAGAGGACCAAGAAAAAGTATGAAGAGAGGAGAATGGATTACTCTGGAAACATTCCCATATTTAAAGAACAGGGCAGTTACAGCCAGAAGATCAAGTAAGAAAAAGAAAGAAAGAAAGAAAATGAATAAAGATAAGAGGAAAACCAGAAGTTGAGAGCAGAGAGACCATAATGTCCAGTTTCAAAAATTATTTTGAACCTGACAAAACAATCACAATCCCTTTGAGGATAACAGCAACACACATCTATCAGATATCACATATTGTTTCCCAGTTGCAACAGTAAATCACACTGCATTCCTTCTGATGACCTCTTTTTGTTGTGAATCTCAGTTTATGGTAGGTGCTGTGATAAAAAGCAAGCACCATGTGGAAATCAACATGAAACAGGAAATGAGGGCCGCAGTGCCCAAGCTAAGCCCAAGATGTGAGAAGTTGTGCAGTACTCTCAGATGCACACATCCTATTAGTAAGCAACTGTGGTTATTTAAGAATAAAATTAAAATATTACTTCTTCTTTGAATTCATGTGTATTATTTTTTCAAACAGCTGCTAAGTTGCTAGCACATACATACTTATTAAGTTTTTTGACCAAACTACTTAATAAATGTAAATATTAGGTATTCCTTGGATCAAAGGACACTATGAACTTAGAAATAGTCGTTACATCTTTACCAGACCCTTAGTTACATCCATTATACCCTTACTATGAATATCTTCAAACTAAGAATCCAAAAAAAATGTAGATAGTGAAAGAAAACTTTTACTAACAAATGAATGGAAGATTTATCAACCCGAATTTATGCTAGGAATAGAAGTATGGAATATGAATATTCCAAATATATTATAAACATTTTTCACAAATAATTCATAAATATTATTCACAAAATTAACAGATCAAAGGAGAAGAGTCAAGTGATGATTCCAAAAGTTACTGGTAAAACACCTGATTAACTTCAACACTTCTGATAAAATTTTTAGAAAAATCATTAAGATTTTTAAGAAACACTTTTGTTTATAAAGGGTATCTAGAGAACACAGAAAATACTGTAGACAACTGTGAAATATATGAAGCATAAACTTTCAAAACAGAAACAAGTCAAGGACATTCACTAATCACCACCTATATTCCACTTGTACAGGGAATACTTAATCTTTCTAGCATAGTATATATAATGGGAGGTGAAAGAATCAGTATTAAAGAAAACTTGGCCAGAAAATGGGAAACGAGAAACTGGATTATCACACATGGCATAATTTTGAGGACTAAGCCTGAAGGTGGCATATATTACTTCTACTCACATTCTAGAGACTAGAACTCATTTAAGTGGACATTCCTAATGCAAGGGAGGTGGAAAATACAACCTAACTCTGTGCCCAGGAAGAAGAGGAAAATTTTAGTGTATATCTAGCCACCCTGTGCAACAAACCAAGCTGGAAAACAATATAGCGCTAAAACTGAACATGCATATATATATATACTCTATGACCTAGCAATTCTATTTCTAGCTGGAAATGCTTGTACATGTATATACCACTAGACACTGTAAGAAACTCACTGAAGTATTGTTCATAATAGCAAAAACAAAAACAAGGATAAAACAATTCATCACATATTCATAACTAGTTATGAAAATAAATGTGCTACAGAGCAATGCGAACGAACCTTAGAAGTAGATCTTAAGAACACATACAATATACTGCTTTTATACTGTTCAAAAATAAATCAATAGAGTATGTGTGTATGTGTTAAGTCGCTTCAGTCATGTCCAACATTTTGCGATCCTATGGACTATAGCCCACCAGGTTCCTCTGTCCATAGGATTCTCCAGGCAAGAATACTGGAGTGAGTTACTATGCCCTCCTTCAGAGTATCTTCCCAACCCAAGGATCGAACCTGCCTCTCTTATGTCTCCTGTATTGGCAGATGGGTTCTTTACTACTAGTGCCACCTGGGAAGCCCCAGTAGAGTATATTACTTAAGTATAGATATATATGTAAAATGCATTTTAAATTAAAAAATAACAGTCACAAAATTCAGTATAGTGTTTACATTCAGAAGGTGACAAAAGGGGGAATGTGCTGAGAAAGGTTTATTTACACTGGGAGTTTCCACTGTATTGGTAAAATTCTATTTCTTAGGCTGGTATTTATACTACTGCTTGGTCCATATTAACATACTAAACAATATTTTATGTTTACTTTCTAATGGAAGACAATAAATTTTTATTAAATGGATTAAGGAGATTACAGAACAGTATTTTATAGACAATAACTTCAATGTTTTCAAATATTCAACTAACCCTATTTCTTTCTTTCTTTATTAATCAAAATACATTGTCTTGATTACCTAGATAACTATTCAAGAAACTACTGGTTATCACATAAATGTAGTAAAGAATTTAGAGTTTATTTAAAAACTTTTAGCAGTTAACCATCCAATTACTTCCCCAATCATATGACCATTCTGTAAATTCTAACTGACAGCCACATGGAAGTCTCAATGCTCTTCCTGAATTGTGACCACACTGGTTATTTTTTGAAACTACAGAGGCAGTAACAATGAACAATTAAGTGGGGAAGACATAATAGCTCTAAGCAAGATTAAAATACATGCAAAGGAAGAAATACTTGTTTTCTGCCCTCCTGAGTAAAGGTGGGAGAAAGGAGGAGTTGTTTTCCACAGAATGATCTCCAGAGGAATTCCAGTGAATAAAACTGTCAAGGTAAGAAGTGGGATTAGGATGTTAAGGAGCTATTAAATGCTTTTCTCACAGTATTGTTTAAAGTGTAGCTTCATTGATTATAAATCAACAGTATTTTTTTTAAAATATTGATGTTACAGAATTATGGAAAGTTTTCCATGTATACTACACATTTTAAATATTCTAACTCTGACTAACTTTGTGACAAACCTTAACAGTATCAGATATCGTTTGTACTGCAAGATGATAACTTATACTGAAATCTTGAAAACATTGACTACTTATAAAGAAAAGTCATCTGACTGGATGAAAACTGAGATACCCAATATTAACTGAGGTAATGGAAAACAGTTTTATTTCAGTAATTCAAATTCTATGCATATCATAAAACTACTATAAATGCAATCCAAAGAAGAGATTTACCATGGGAGTAATAACAGTAAGAAGCAATGAGGTTTGGAGAAGAGAAATTAGATGGGGCTTGAGAAGCAGGCACAAGAAGAAATACCATCATTTAAAGAAGCTCCTATCTAAAAAGAAAGCAAGAGAAGATAGGCTCAAGCACAATGACAACAGTAAGAATATTTGGCCCTGGACCAAGAAATATCCCAATTAATGCCACTTGGGACTAGGGGCAAATCAAACTAATGAAAACAAAGGCACATACAGTGTAATGACAAAATAAAGAATGATCAAAAGGAAATAACAGATAATCTCAATGTTACCTCAAGAAGTGATCAGTATTTTCATGAATTTTTGACACTGACAGATTAAAGTACAGAATGTGAATTGAGAGGGAAAAAAAGGTAAATTATACAACTGATGATGCTACAGTTGCAAGTCATATAAAAATGATTAATCATCTATAATAAGCAGACAAAAGCTGTAAGTTCCAAGATATCCAAATTAACAAAGTCTTATTTAAAATATGTAGTACCTTTTAGTCATCACTAAACCTCCAATTTGTAGGGCTTTCCATTTGCCCTATTATCCCCACTATGTAAAATATTTCAATTCCTACATATAAGAGCTTAAATCTGATACCTGCCATAAATTCTTCCCAGACAATAGTCTTAAATACCCTCTCACTTTGAACTTCTACAGTTTTCATTGTCTTTGTTACAGTACATACTAACTATACATGTGATGGTTAGACATGATTAACCAGCAACTTCATGTCTAATATCTTCAAATATTAAACTTTACACTATAAAGTTTATAATAAAAGTATGCTGGTTTCACCAAGTAGAATAAAATTCCTTAATAAGAAAGTACTATATTTTATGCCTCAGAGTAAAATATTAGAATATTATAGCAGAGTATATAGTAACTTTTATCCTATTGAATACCCCTTGAGACTTATCTATGTATCATTCACAATATTCTACCTGTCCACTTTCTATATTTCCATAGTATTGTCAAAATTAACAACATTATTCTCATGGCACCAGACTGCCAATTTAGACAGAATTAGCATATCTCTCTTAAATGTGTCTCCAACATTAAATCACAAAGTTCTGTCAATTCTCTCATCAGTTGCTAGGAGATCTGGGGATTCTCTATTTACAAATCTTTACCAAGGTTCTCACATAATGTACATGGGCTTATAAACCACTTTAGTCGATTATACACACAGAACAGTATCTTAAGAAATGTTTTTTATTTACTTACTTTCCTCCTAATTATTCCTCACAAGATTTTTGTAATTATCCAGCTAAAAAATATAAAATGTATATTCAAGGCCCCCCTTCGGTTTTTCCCCGTCTTTTCTTCTCTCAAGCTTTTCTTCTCATAAGGCTTAAATATTCTACTTACTGGGATTATCCTCCAATTCCATATATATGCATAGCCATATACTTTCTGGGGAGGCCTTACAAATAACTGTGAAAAGAAGTGAAGTGAAAAGCAAAGGAGAAAAGGAAAGATATAAGCATCTGAATGCAGATTTCCAAGAATAGCAAGGAGAGATAGAAAGCCTTCCTCAGTAATCAATGCAAAGAAATAGAGGAAAACGACAGAATGGTCAAGACTAGAGATCTCTTTAAGAAAATTAGAGATACCAAGAGAACATTTCATGCAAAGATAACCTCGATAAAGGAGAGAAATGGTATGGACCTAACAGAAGCAGAAGATATTAAGAAGTGGTGGCAAGAATACACGAAAGAACTGTACAAAAAAGATCTGCACGACCCAGATAATCACGATGGTGTGATCACTCACCTAGAGCCAGACATCCTGGAATGTGAAGTCAAGTGGGCCTTAGAAAGCATCACTACAAACAAAGCTAGTGGAGGTGATGGAATTCCAGTTGAGCTATTTTAAATCCTGGAAGATGATGCTGTGAAAGTGCTGCACTCAATATGCCAGCAAATTTGGAAAACTCAGCAGTGGCCACAGGACTGGAAAAGGTCAGTTTTCATTCTGATCCCAAAGAAAGGCAATGCCAAAGGATGCTAAAACTACCGCACAATTGCACTCATCTCACACGCTAGTAAAGTAATGCTCAAAATTCTTCAAGCCAGGCTTCAGCAATACATGAACCGTGAACTTCCAGATGTTCAAGCTGGTTTTAGAAAAGGCAGAGGAACCAGAGATCAAATTGCCAACATCCGCTGGATCATGGAAAAAGCAAGAGAGTTCCAGGAAAACATCTATTTTTGCTTTATTGACTATGTCAAAGCCTTTGACTGTATGGATCACAATAAACTGTGGAAAATTCTGAAAGAGATGGGAATACCAGATCACCTGACCTGCCTCTTGAGAAACCTATATGCAGGTCAGGAAGCAACCGTTAGAACTGGACATGGAACAACAGACTGGTTCCAAACAGGAAAAGGAGTACGTCAAGGCTGTATATTGTCACCCTGCTTATTTAACTTCTATGCAGAGTATATCATGAGAAACGCTGGGCTGGAAGAAGTACAAGCCGGAATCAAGATTGTCGGGAGAAATATCAATAACCTCAGATATGCAGATGACACCACCCTTACAGCAGAAAGTAAAAAGAAATTAAAAAGCCTCTTGATGAATGTTAAGAGGAGAGTGAAAAAGCTGGCTTAAAGCTCAACATTCAGAAAACAAAGATCATGGCATCGGTCCCATCACTTCATGGGAAATAGACAGTGGAAACAGTGTCGGACTTAATTTTTGCAGTCCAAAATCACTGCAGATGGTGATTGCAGCCATGAAATTAAAAGACGCTTACTCCTTGGAAGGAAAGTTATGACCAACCTAGATAGCATATTCAAAAGCAGGGATATGACTTTGCCAACAAAGGTCCGTCTAGTCAAGGCTATGGTTTTTCCAGTGGTCATGTATGGATGTGAGAGTTGGACTGTGAAGAAAGCTGAGCACCGAAGAATTGACGCTTTTGAACTGTGGTGTTGGAGAAGACTCTTAAGCATCCCTTGAACTGCAAGAAGATCCAACCAGTCCATTCTAAAGGAGATCAGCCCTGGGTGTTCTTTGGAAGAACTGATGCTAAAGCTGAAACTCCAATACTTTGGCCACCTCATGCGAAGAGTTGACTCATTGGAAAAGACTCTGATACTGGGAGGGATTGGGGGCAGGAGGAAAAAGGGACAACAGAGGATGAGATGGCTGGATGGCATCACCGACTCGATGGGCGTGAGTCTGAGTGAACTCCGGGAGTTGGTGATGGACAGGGAGGCCTGGCGTGCTGCAATGCACGGGGTCGCAAAGAGTCGGACACGACTGAGCGACTGAACTGAACTGAACTGATACTTTCTTCAAAATTTCTATTCTTTAAGAATACTTGCCTTCAACCCCATTCTGATCATTGTTTCTTGAAAATTTTGTATTATGTATTATGTTATACTTGTTCATATGCTTTGTTTTCCCAAGCTGTACTGACATAAAAATTCTATTATACAAATATATTCCTAGCCACAGCCATTGGAGAAGGCAATGGCAATCCACTCCAGTACTCTTGCCTGGAAAATCCCATGGGTGGAGGAGCCTAGTAGGCTGCAGTCCATAGGGTTGCCAAGAGTTGGACACGACTGAGCAACTGCACTTTCATTTTTCACTTTCATGTATTGGAGAAGGAAATGGCAACCCACTGCTGTGTTCTTGCCTAGAGAATCCCAGGGACGGGGGAGCCTGGTGGGCTGCCATCTATGGGGTCGCACAGAGTCGGACACAACTGAAGCGACTTAGCAGCAACAGCAGCAGCCACAGCCATGGATGTTTCTTTGTAATTTTAACTTGATATTTCTTACACTAATTTCAATTTTTATAGCTAATTTATGAAAATACTAAGGAATCTTTTTCCCCCACCGAAATTACTTACTTATGTGGTACCTATATAGTTAATATTACATGTCAACTTGGCTAAGCCACAGTGTCCAGATATACAGTCAAACACCAGTCTAGATGTCGCTTTGAGGGTTTGTTTGGGTTTTTTTCCATGACATTAACATTTAAATCAGGAGACTTTGAATAAAGCAGATGACCCTCTGTAATGTGTGTAGTCCCTCAATCAATTTGTTCAGTTAAAAACATATACTGTCTGCTGCGTGCTATCATACATTCTGAAGATTCAAAGTTGATCTAGATTCCTCTCCTCAAGGACTTGGGAGTTGGGGTGGTCTAGTTGAAGAAACAAATAATTAAAATAATGTAATAAATATTATAAGGTTATGAGCTCAAGATACTATTCATGGAGCACAGGGAAGGGACTCATATTAACTGAAGCTCCTACATCAATTGAATCTTGCTGCTTCTGCTGCTAAGTCGCTTCAGTCGTGTCCGACTCTGTGCGACCCCATAGACGGCAACCCATGAGGCTCCCCCGTCCCTGGGATTCTCCAGGCAAGAACACTGGAGTGGGTTGCCATTTCCTTCTCCAGTGCATGAAAGTGAAAAGTGAAAGTGAAGTCCCTCAGTCGTGTCCAACTCTTCGCGACCCCATGGACTGCAGCCTACTAGGCTCCTCCACCCATGGGATTTTCCAGGCAAAAGTGCTGGAGTGGGGTGCCATTGCCTTCTCCAAATTGAATCTTAAGTGCCTATTAATGAAAATATCAGTTATCATAGAGTCACCCTTGGAAACCAATTATATACCTTAAAAATACAGAAATAAAGTAAAAACTCTAAAAGAACAGAATGTGAAACAAGCACAATATAAATACTAGATTGTTACTATTCCTTTGGAGTGATTACTTTGTAAGAACTGGCTAAGGAATCTTAAGAGTAAGATTTAGAATGTTGAAGAATCTTTTCCCAGTTTAAAAGGCCAAACTGATTAACTCAAATAGGAAAGACACACAAATCTCACAGTTCATAAATCTCAAGCATACTATGTAAAATAAACATTGTAAAATGGGATTAGTCTTTCGATCTTTGAAATGCATATTAAATAATAAAATCCTTATTTTAAAAGCACCTTAAGTATACATGAAGAGTGACTGAAATTTAAGTTCATTTAAGGATACTTTCAGGAGAAGGCAATGGCACCCCACTCCAGTACTCTTGGCCTGGAAAATCCTATGGATGGAGGAGCCTGGTAGGCTGCAGTCCATGGGGTCACTAAGAGTTGAACACGACTGAGCAACTTCACTTTCACCTTTCACTTTCATGCGCTGGAGAAGGAAATGGCAACCCACTCCAGTGTTCTTGACTGGAGAATCCCAGGGACGGGGGAGCCTGGTCGGCTGCCATCTGTGGGTTCGCACAGAGTTGGACAAGACTGAAGTGACTTAGCAGCAGCAGCAAGGATACTTTCAATTAATTTGTCGCACACTTGCCATACACTTTTTTCAACACTTACAACTACCCTACCATATATTACCAAGAAATATAAAAATTCAGGATCTACGTTCACAATGTAAAATATGACCACTAAATTTAAACATTAAAAACTTAAGAATAATAGTTAAATCTTTATCAGATAGTGAAACATGGTAAACGAATCAAAATCTTTTTTTTCCCCCTGCATTGGTCTTATATTTAAACAAGGAGATCTCCTTAATTACCAGTAGTCTGAGAATTTATAATATTTCACAACTCTATCATATTGGTGTACTAATGACCACTATATAAAATGGCTGTCAATATTATTCTACAATATTTTTTTCTTTGGGTTAGTAATTAGAAAGGAAAGCATCTTCCAACATTAATTAAACTGGTGGTATTATTAAATGAACAGAATTTCATATTTTATCACAAGTATTCTTTATGAACTAGTTAAACCTATAGTCCCATAGTGGGCACATAATAAACACGAATGAATGAATGAACAAAATGTTTACAGGCCTGAGATTTCTTAGTCTGAAGTCTCATGACCTTGCTCCTATATTTTCATATGAACACTGCTTTTTTTATGAAGACTCAGAGATTTTCCTTTGGGACTTTAGGGGCCCTTCATACACAGATCCTCTAAGAAACTACATAAAGAGTATCATGCTAATGTTTCATTAAACAACTGGAGCAAATTATGAGAGATCTCTATTGCACCTATAAAAGCTTTGTATTCAAATACCTTGCTGCCAAGTTGAAACTTCAACAACCTTTGTGCATAGGCTGGAAGGTTAAAAAAGTCCTAAGAAATCTATTAGGATGCCACAAGAGCCCTAGGGGAACCTATGTTAATTAAACAAGGATTTAACTACAATATCCTTGAGTAAGTCACTTAACTTCTAGGAGCTTCCATTTCCTCACCTATGAAAAAATCGAAGTTGGTCATGCCAAGATTCTACAGAAAGCAAAGCAAATTTACCTTCACTACTCCTTTGGAAGGAAAGAAGCTTCTAGAAGCCTTATTAAAAACTGCTTTTTGACTTTGGGTGATAGACAGCTTTGAGACTTCAATAAAAAGCCAGACACTTTACCTCAAAATAATTTTCACAAGGACAAAACTTCGTATATAGTATCAGAAAGTTTAATGACCCTCTGAAGTGGTCCAAGGAACACATTATAAATTTCTGCTCTGTAAATTTATACAGAATTCAGTAAACTGGGGACATGTTATTGAGTTTGGAGGGGAAAAAAGCACTTTGTACCTAAATCTTTTGGTGTTTTTTTAACAAATGAAATTTACTTTAAATTTCAAGTAATAGCAAAGAGGAATCAATTACTTCTATGACTATCAAAGAGAAACCTGGTTTTGAAGAACTGAAAACTACTAGCTTAGATAATTAAGCTATGCTGGTAAACCAAGAATTCCAGATTAACTGACACCCAAAACCATTATGATTATATCTCAATCTCAATTCTAATGGACCAACTATAATAAAAATATTTACTTAGGAATTCCAAATTTAAACAAATAGGTGTTCCTTTTGATTTTTTATTTGGACAATCCATTTGGAATAGGCCTTCAATAAAGATATAAATGAAATACAAAATATTTAATTGCTGCTGCTAAGTCACTTCAGTCGTGTCCAACTCTGTGCAACCCCGTAGACGGCAGCCCACCAGTCTCCCCCGTCCCTGGGCTTCTCCAGACAAGAACAATGGAGTGGGTTGCCATTTCCTTCTCCAATGCATGAAAGTGAAAAGCGAAAGTGAGGTCACTCAGTTGTGTCTGACTCTTAGCGACCCCATGGACTGCAGCCTACCAGGCTCCTCCACCCATGGGATTTTCCAGGCAAGAGTACTGGAGTGGCGTGCCATTGCCTTCTCCGATTTAACTGCTAAAATGGCTTAAATTTCTGAAAGATTAAATAGCAATCATGTATTTTGAGTTTAATGGTTTCATCACATCATAATTTATAATTAAGATAGGTTAAGTCTATTAAGCTGCAACTTAAATTTGTCATTATTTTACATTGCTAAGAAAAAAAAATTAACTTTTCCAATGTAAAAACAAAGAAAGTAGAGGGGCCTGACTTAGCACACAGAGGGAAAAAAGAAACAATTATATAATTCTGTAGAGATTAATTAAATTCATGCATCTAATATTGGTGTTAAGGTTTTACAAATCATCTACAGAATAAGCCAAAAGGATACTAATATCTGCTCTTAAGCAGAGGTTCCAATGTAGATTTTTGTGTGTGTGTGCATGCTGCTCTTAGGATTTCTCCTGTCTAAAATGGGTCCCTGGGGAAGTAGCAAGAAGAAATTCTATTATTATTTTCTGATGCAATAAAGGGAGAGGCCTTTCCAGTACTGAATTTAAGGAAAATACGTAATGACTCTGACCCAGTTGTTATGGCAATATCCCTATCAGGAATATAAAAGTAAAATGGCTACAATTTCTGGCATATTCCTTTTTTGTAATTTTAGTTAAACAATATTTAATTTTCTTAAGGAAGATTTTTTTCATTAGATCATGAAGTCATAAATTAAACTTTTATTATAAATTACAGTTTGTACAGTTCACAAAAGAAAAACATTTAAACACAATTACATACTCCACTTATATCAATAGGGATTCTTGCTTCTACAATGTTTTACTTACAAATTACTGAGGAATTACTATGTTTACTTGAATAACTTGCATATTTCCCAGCAAATATCTGGAACTTAATTTACAGTCATCCTTACAAGCCTAATTTATCTTCTAGAGTCTTCTGTTTATCAAAGACTGGTACACTTATTAAAAATGATAACCAGTAGCAGAGTTAAATTAGAATCTAGATTTAGCACTTCTCTCATCTTTGGTTGTTTCTTTAGATTTCTAAGATTTCTTAGAGCTCCAGATATATGGGTGAGGGTAGACTTCATATGTAAATGCCTCTATGTAAGGCAGCAGGAAATTAGTCAAAAAATCAGAGCTTTATTCCCAGGATTTGCAACTAACCTGCTTTTGTGACATCAGGTATAGGATAACTTCTTAGGAACTCGGTTTCTGGAGTCTGTAAAATAAGGATATTGGAGCAGATGATCTCCAAGTTCATTTCCAATTAAAATCGTTAAGCTTACACTTATGGAAGTGTAGGAAACAGAATTGGAGTTAAGTCCATTTGAGACTACGGCTATGTATGTAGGAACAGAAGATGGAAAAGAAATGTTGAAAACAAAATACAAAGATCACATTTAAAGTTTCCTCTCACAAGTTAGGTTTGGGCTTATGACTGAAAATGGCCAGAAAGCCCACCACTTTTATTCAAATCCCCAGCATCGTCCCTTCAAGATGCCACTATTCTAATGCCCACAGGAGTGCAGCCTATGAGTGTGTTTTCTCACAATATAACCCTTCCTGTACCTGGTCCAAGAAGAACTGATCCAGCTCATCTAGATCAGGGGTTAGCAGATTTTTCTGTAAAAGGCCAGACAGCAAATACATCAGGTTTTACAGGCTATCCAGTCTCTGTACAGGATAGCAAGTACTCAATTCCGCCTTCAACGTGCAGAAGCAATCATAGACTACACAAAAATGAATGGGCATAGTGGCTATGTTTTAATAAAACTTTACTGAAAACAGACTGTAGGCAGGATCTGGCCCACAGACTGTAGTCTGCCAACTCCTGGTCTAGATCACACCAAGAAACAAGATGGTATAAATCAGCTATTCTAAATTTTTCCGAGTCCTTTCACAGCCTAGAGTAAGAGACAGCATACTACAGTAGAAATACTAATGCAGGCACTTCATGTGTGTGTGCATGCATGTGTGCACGTGCACATACACACTTAGTTGTGTTCGACTCTTTGCAATCCCATGGACTGTAGCCCGCCAGGCTCCTCTGTCCATGAAACTGCCAGGAAAGAATACTGGAATTGGTTGCCATTTCCTCAGTTCAGTTCCTACTCCAGGGGATCTTCCCAATTCAGGGACTGAACCCATGTCTCTTGGGTCTCCTGCACTGGCAGGTGGATTCTTTACTACTGTGCCGCCTGGGAAGCTTCAGATGTACATACTAGATGCTTAATAAATATAGATTTCCTTTCTCTTCTCAATACCTGTCGTAATACCTCAAAATTTACTTCTAGAAATCACTTATTCTAGCCCTCTCACAAGAGGTGGTCCTTGGTCCTGACAAATATGTTCCTGGTAAAAAGTTGGCTTAAAGCTCAACATTCAGAAAACTAAGATCATGGCATCTGGTCCCATCACTTCATGGGAAATTGATGTGGAAACAGTGTCAGACTTTATTTTGGGGGGCTCCAAAATCACTGCAGATGGTGACTGCAGCCATGAAATTAAAAGATGCTTACTTCTTGGAAGGAAAGTTATGACCAACCTAGATAGCATATTCAAAAGCAGAGATATTACTTTGCCAACAAAGGTCCGTCTAGTCAAGGCTATGGTTTTTCCAGTGGTCATGTATGGATGTGAGAGTTGGACTGTGAAGAAAGCTGAGCGCCAAAGAATTGATGCTTTTGAACTGTGGTATTGAAGACTCCTGAGAGTCCCCTGGACTGTAAGGAGATCCAACCAGTCCATTCTAAAGGAGATCAGTCCTGGGTATTCATTGGAAGGACTGATGCTGAAGCTGAAACTCCAATACTTTGGTCACCTCATGCAAAGAGTTGACTCATTGGAAAAGACTCTGATGCTGGGAGGAATTGGGGGCAGGAGAAGGGGACGACAGAGGATGAGATGGCTGGATGGCATCACCGACTTGATGGACATGAGTTTGAGTGAACTCTGGGAGTTGGTGATGGACAGGGAGGTCTGGCATGCTGTGATTCATGGGGTTGCAAAGAGTCAGACACAACTGAGCTGAAGTGAACCACTATACCACTGGAGAAGGGATAGGCTACCCACTTCAATATTCTTGAGTTTTCCTTGTGGGTCAGCTGGTCAAGAATCCGCCTGCAATGCAGGAGACCTGGGTTTGATCTCTGGGTCGGGAAGATCCCCTGGAGAAGGGAAAGGCTACCCACTCCAGTATCCTGGTCTGGAGAATTCCATGGACTGTATAGTCCATGAGGTGGTAAAGAGTCGGACACAACTGAGCAACTTTCACTTCACCACTGTACCAAGATTTTAGTGCTCCTTCACTCCTCCCCTTACCCACCCCGTTAATCCAAAGCTGCAACTTCATAACCTTATCCATCTGGGCCTCAAATGTCAGTATTACTTCACTCACTACTGGCCCTGGGGCAGTGTAAAAAAATAGAGGAGAGAGAGCAGAAGGTAGAGAGGGAGGAGATTCAGGTGGAGAGCAGGTGACTGGTACCATTACCTCCTTTTCCTGACTCTAAAAAGGAGCCAGGTGCTAGCCTACTGTTAATTTAAATGAAACATGGTCTACTTTGGTGGAAATAAAGAACATTTCACTTTATGTGAAGTGCTCCCCACTGAAAGAACTCAGTTCTAACAGAAGGAAAAAAAACCACAGTCAGCTTTTTTCTTTTGCTTTTATCTAGATCACTCTACCTCCAGCTGTGAAACTGACTAATGTTTTCAAAGCTCCAAGGAGCTTACTAGTAACCATGGTTACTGCTTCAAAACAGTACAAAAAAAGTAGGAGGGGATAGCAATTTGAGGAGAAAAACAGTTTTCCTGATTTTCATCAAATGAAGCTAGGTAAAGTAACAAAAGATAGATAGACTGATGGCTGGACTCAGCCTCAAGACTGTTATTGAGGTGCTTAATCGCTTAGTCCCACAGATCGAGTACCTCAATGGATCAGATTATCTTATCCAAGAGTGGTCCCCAAAAGCTAATTTAGTCCTTTACAATGAACAGTATCTTATAAACTCAACTAATATCCTTGCCAGGAAGTCAATGAATTTGCTTTCCAGCAGAGCAGTTTACTTGGGAAAAACAAATTGAAAGCATAAGGTTCCTTAGAAGTATTTGAGACTAAGAAGGTACCTATAGCTTTAATATAAAGCTGCCCAACTTATTCTTCTTAACCTTCGTTAGTCAAAAGGTTTTCATCAAATGTTTCTCTTTTCAAACTTCTTAGCAGCCTTCTCAAGTTAATTAATTCATACATATGCAGTGTCTATCATGTTTCAAGCATTGAATAAGACAACTGGATACATCACAATAAAGATGCCTTTATGAAACTTAACATCTAACAGAGAAGAGAGACATAAAATACATAATTGCAAATTCTGTTACTGTGCTATGAAGGAAAAATTAAAACCTAAATGGTATTTACTGGGATATCAAGAAAAATATTCCAAATAGTAATAATGGGAGCCACCTTCACTGAGCCTTCACCAAGTGCCAGGCAATGTGCATTCTTAAGTTAATATGCTTTGTCTCATATATGTCTCAGAATGATTTATAAGAAAGGTAGAATTATTCTTGGTTTGCAGAGGAGGAATCTGATGCCTGGGAGATCAGGTCACTTGCCTACATATACTTAATTTCTGATTTTTCTTACCCATAATCACACATCTTTCCTACCACCTATCCAAATATCAGCATTAACTATTAAATTTTACTCAAAAGTTCTCAATTCTTGTTCCATCTCTACAAATAACTGACCCTAGGCTTAAATCAAGTCATTTCACCTTTTGGTCATTTCCCAAAATGAGGCAGATTAGATGATATTAAGGTTTTCCTAGCTTTTGAACTCTACAGTTTTATGATTACATAAATTTTTTCCGTATCAGCATTTATACCTATCATATTTTATGGATCATACAGTATAATTCAGGCAAGTATCTAAATATGAACAATTCATTAGTTAATCATTCCACAAATAATCACTGGTCACCTCTGTTCCAGGTACTCTTCTAGGTGTTAGTAGGCAAAACAGTTAAAAATCCCTTTCATGGTGGCACTTACAATTTAGTGAGAGGAGACAGATGATAAATAAAACAAATAAATAATGTAGTCTGTTGGAATACAGTAAGTACTATGGAGAAAAATAAATCCGGGAAGGAGTATAGGAAGTGCTAATTCCCCCAAGCCTCTTAGGAGCAGGAATTTGTTAGGCACTAAGGCAAATAAAGATAAGCACTACCTGAGTCCCTGCCCTTGACCTGATCCATCCAAGTAAATACAAATATGAGGAATTTTAGAAAAAACAAATAAAGTACCATGGCAACACACAGGAAAGAGCCACAAAGCAGAAGCACCGAGTTACAAACTGGATTTTGCTTTCTTACACACACACAAAAACAGAAAGAAAAAAAATCATGTAAAAAAGAATATTAGCTCTATATTTTAAAGTCATGTTTCAAAATTTTACAAAACCTTACTGATAAATGTTCTTTAAAGATAGAAAAAGATATAGACAGATTATTTTCCTGTTTGGGAAAACTATTATTAAAATACAAACTGATCCAAAAACTACAGACTTAATATGAATCAAATAAAAAGTAAAGTATGTTTAAGAAATATAATCATATAAGAATCTATACCACAATAAAAGGGTAAAAGAGTAAATGTACAAGGAAAAACAAGGAAACTTGGAAAAAAAAAGAGTAATGAGGGTAGATATACCTTGATGATTAGGAAAACAGTTATATTTTCTCCTATTTGCATTTCCTTCTACTAACTTTTCTACTGTTCTACAAGTAGCAACCACTTCCTTGGAGAAGTTTAGATAAATATTTAACATTTGCCTTTTGAGTTAAAGAAAGGATTTTGCAGCAAGATAAGTCTTGAAGGTCTGATTTTCCCAAAGAAAGACATTTTTTTAACACTAATGTTTTCTGACCAAGCTTGAAAGACTCAAGAGTGCAGTTTCTTTCACTGTGGAGAGCAGATATCCCTTTTGCTCATGATAGCTAGAACATAATGCCTACTACCTAGGGTAGAAGGAGGATAAAACTGAGAGACTGCAAACTAAAGCCTCAAATTCCCGATTCTGGGGCTTCCCTGGTGGCTCAGTGAAGAATCTACCTGCTAATGGAGGAGACACGGGTTCGACCCCAGGAAGACCCCAAGTGCTGCAGAGTAACTAAGCCCATGGGCCACAACTAATGAGCCTATGCTCTTGAGGCCCAGAGCTGAAACTACTGAGCCCACGTGTCACAACTACCGAAGCCTGCACGCCCTAGAGCCTGTGCTCCCCAAAAAGAGAACCACTGCAATGAGAAGTCCGTGCACCACAGCTAGAGAGCAGCCCCCGACTCAAGGCAACTAGGGAAAGCCCTCACGGAAACGAAGATCCAGCAGGGCCAAACAAAAAAACAAAAACCAAATCCTGATTCTGGCCAAAGGTCTGTGGGATAAAGACATTAAGACTGAGATGGGAGAAGCAAGTGATTAGACCAGTACTTCCTTTACCCAATCCAGGTCGAGGCGGCAAAAGGAAAGGAATGTCCGAAAGACTGATGAAATCTGGGAGTTAGAATGGTTTCTGTTCTGCTTCTTGTTGAGTAAGTGGAAAGTAACCGCCTTCCAGAAACATCCTGTGTACCCCCACTGCCCACCCCCAAGCCATTCTCTCCCCTCATACACACCCTGGGCCCCCCAGGTGGTGCTAGTGGTAAACAACCAGTCAGCACATGCAGGAGACACAAGAGACGAGAGTGTGAGCCCTGGGTCAGGAAGCCCCCTGGAGAAAGAAATGGCAACCCTCTCCAGTATTCTTGCCTGGGAAATTCCACGGTCAGAGCAGACTGAAGGCTATAGTCCAAGGGGGCCAGAAGGGAGAGGCCCAAGAGTCGAACACAACTGAGCGACCGAGCAGATACATACCTAGCACAAGTTGGAGTGAGCCACACCAGAGCATATGCACGGAAGCCCAAGCCAACAGAGGAAGGGGTGAGACCTGCTCTGGGGTCTCCTTTTTCTCTTATGTGCCATGAAAGGCTCTGGGAGATTCCTGCTGCTGCTGCTAAGTCACTTCAGTCGTGTCCGACTCTGTGTGACCCCATAGACGGCAGCCCACCAGGCTCCCCCGTCCCTGGGATTCTCCAGGCAAGAACAGTGGAGTGGGTTGCCATTTCCTTCTCCAATGCATGAAAGTGAAAAGTGAAACAGCAGAAAGGTAACTTAAGATGGTGATTTTAAGTTTGCCAGAAGAGGTCCCTGTAACAGGGGCAAAGCAGCTCCACAGCAGAGGCCTGGAAAAGAGATCACTTGGCTAGTGAGTCGATGGGAATCCCAAACCAGACCTCAGGTTATCCATGACACCTGGGCAAATGGCAATAGATCCTGGGAACCAAGAGAACAGATCTAGAGTAACATTAGTTGTAAACTTCAGCTTTAGACATCTGAAGAATACTCTAGGACAGTGCTGGTAGCACCACAGTAGTCACAATTCCAGGAAATAGCCTGACCAGTTACTTTAAAGGGCAGACCAGTAAGAAACCAGAGAAAACAGCACGTGGATTTGATGGTTCTGGTATCCTTCCATGACTACCAGGTCACACAAGCATCCATTAAGATTCCATGGGAAAGCTAGAGAAAAGAGATGATACCTGAATGACTAGTATCCGAACAGAGACGGAAATATCCAAAGAGATCAATTTAAATTACTAGATATGACTTAGTTTACCGGCTTGGAGTAACACTGGTACTCTTCCTCCAGCTACCCAGTACCCAGGAAGACAGGGCTTTTAGAAAAATAGAGAAGCTGTATTTTCTTCATATACCTGAGTTTGTAGGAATAAGTTATGATCCTGCGACAGATTTTATGATGTTTGTTTTATGTAAGAATTTAAAATAAACACTTCTTGGCATACTAGAAATCAACATCACTTTAAAAGTAGCAATGGATTTCCAGTTCAAGATGGCAGACTAAGTATCTACTTCTTCTTCTCCTCAAACACCTCATCAAGCCACAGAACAACTAAGTGAAAAATCACCAAAGATAACCAATAAAAACTCTGATGATAAATGGGAAATGCTGACCACAGCATTTACTGTGGGTCTAAAGTCTTTGTCAGAGGACTTATAGTATGAACTTTGAGTTGGAGATAATAGCAGGTTAGAGACAATCTCGATAGACTGTGATAGAGGGAAGACAACACAGAACTAATCAGAACTCTCCTTGTAGGTAAATCCCTTCCTTATAGCAGAGGCTTCCCTCATAGCTCAGTTGGTAAAGAATCCACCTACAAAGAATCCGCAGGATACCCTGGTTCAATTCCTGGGTCAGAAAGATCCCCTGGAGAAGGGATAGGCTACCCACTCCAATATTCTTGGCTTCCCTTGTGGCTCAGCTGGTAAAGAATTCTCCTGCGATGTGGGAGACCTGGATTCAATCCCTGGGTTAGGAAGATCCCCTGGAGAAGGGAAAGGCTACCCACTCCAGTATTCTGGCCATGTGGTTGCAAAGAGTTGGACATGACTGAGCAACTTTCACTTTCACTTACAGCATAAGTTTGTTAGCCTTGTCTTTGCAACTGCAAAAAAAAAAGAAAAAAGGAACTCTGCATCCCATTTACCACAGCAAGTGGGAAACCAACTTGCAGAGTCATGTGGTCAGCGATAATACTCAGTGGAGAATACAATTCTCTGGAGAGAAGAACTGAACTTTACAGAATTACACCAGTTACCGAGATGTTACCAGCATCAGAATTATCTAAACTGTTTAGATGCACCACCAAGACATACTGAATCAGATGTTTTGAGAATAAGGCTAGGAATCTGCATTTAAACTTGGTCCCCAAGAGACCGTTACATGTACTGAAGTTGGACAAACACTGGTTTAGACCTTCATTTTAAAATATTATAAAGAAGAACAGCCAAGAACTGATGCTTTCAAACTGTGATGGTGGTGAAGACTCTTGAGAGTACCCTGGACTGCAGGGACACGTAACCAGTCAATCACAAAGGAAATCAACCCTGAATATTCATTGGAAGGACTGATGCTGAAGCTGAAGCTCCAATACTTTGGCCACCTGATGTGAAGAGCAGAGTCACTAGAAAAGACCCTGATGCTGGGAAAGATTGACGGCAGGAGAAGAGGGTGACAGAGGATAAGATGGTCAGATGGCATCATCAACTCAACAGAGATGAGTTTGAGCAAACCCTGGGAGATAGTGACGGACAAGGAAACCTGGTGTGCTGCAGTCCTTGCTGTCGCAAAGAATCGGACACGACTGAGCAACTGAACAACAACAAGCCAAGAATCATCAGCTACTTAATAAAAACTAAAAGAGGCACTAAGGTGAAAAAGCAAAGGCACAAAGACCCATAAAAAAGAAAGTAAGGCAACGAAAAGAAATAAAATGTCCTTAACTTTAACTGGCATCTTCAGAGAGATTCAATACAATATATCCACAAAATAAGAAAACTGTCATAAAATGTAGCAACCAAGGAAAAAGAAAGACTTTTTAGAAAATAAAAACAAAAACTATTTTCAAAATGAAATATCTTGACTTCCAGTGAAGGCCTGCTAAGTCACTTCAGTTGTGTCCAACTCTGTGCAACCCCATAGACGGCAGCCCACCAGGCTTCCCCATCCCAGGGATTCTCCAGGCAAGAACACTGCAGTGGGTTGCCATTTCCTTCTCCAATGCATGAAAGTGAAAAGTGAAAGTGAAGTTGCTCAGTCGTGTCCAACTCTCAGCGACCCCATGGACTGCAGCCTACCAGGCTCCTCCGCCCATGGGATTTTCCAGGCAAGAGTACTGGAGTGGGTTGCCATTGCCTCAAGATGGAGTAAAAGCCCATTATATCTCTCCCACTGATTACAATTAGTAAAAAACTCTGGAGAGAATACAAAAAGCAGTTACCTGAGAACTCTGAAAAATAAACAATAGCAGGCAAACTGGGGAACGAAGTCAAAACGTGAAGAACAATCAATCTAGCAGTGAGTTCACGCTACTTTAAAAATCCTTTCTTGTTTACCACTTTGACATGAGGGTGGGTCGAGTCCCAGAATTACACAGCAGGTGCACACAGCAACAACTGTAAGAGAAACTCCCTTTTTCTCACTGGAATAAAAGGGGCTTCTGCAAGCTGGAAAGTGTAAATGTTTGGGATGGGGAGTTCCCAGCTCCTTTTCTTTTTTTTCTCTGCTGACCCACTCTTGAAGCCAGTCCAAGTCATAAAGCTGTACAAGTGAGGAGGGAAACTTAAAAGTCTAAGAGAAAACTGGCTCCAATCTCCTAAGAAACTAGAAAAAGGAGCCAGGGTAGCATGAAGAGTATTGGGGTTGGGGAAGGCAGCCTCACTTCTCCTTTTTTCCCCCTTATTCCTTCAACAGAGGAGGGCTCTCAGGGGTGTAACTGTGCAACACTGAAGCGTGGTGGGCGGGGGGCAGGGGGGACGGGGACGGGCACCACTACTGAGAGAAAGAAAACTCCACATTCTAGTGAGAAAGCCAGGGAAAGACTCTTGGGACCCAGAGAACATAAGCAAAGTCCCCAGGAGTCCAGAGACAGAGAAGATTCCACTAAGGTGCATAAGTATAGATAATAAAGAGATACTAGCTTCCCCCCAAATCAAGACAAACATTTTTGAAAGTCTAATAAGAGAAAACTTAAAAGCTACTTTCAATAATATAACATTAAAAGACTATGATAAACACACAGCAATACAGAATGAGATCAAAGGAACATTATACAGACAAATACATATATAATACATGGGAATTTTTTATATGATAAAGGCAGAGTTCAAACAGTGGGTAACCAAAGAAATATTCAATAAATGCTACCCAAATGAATTACCTAATTTAGAAGAAAAAAGTTAATTTCTATAAAGCATCACTATAAAATTTAGAAAGATTAAACAAAAAATAGTTATGCAGATGATCAACAGGCACAAGAAAAGATGCTCAATACTGCTAATTATTAGAGAAACGCAAATTAAAACTACAGTGAGGTATTACCTCACACCAGTCAGAATGGCCATCATCAAAATGTCCACAAATAACAAATGCTGGAGAGGGTGTGGAGACAAGGGAACCTTCCTACACTGTTGCTGGAAATGTAAACTGGTGTAGCAACTATGGAGAAGAGTATAGAGGTTCATTAAAGAACTACAAGGGCTTCCCTCAAAGCTCAGTCGGTAAAGAATCTGCCTACAACGCAGCAGACTTAGGTTCGATTCCTGGGTCGGGAAGATCCCCTGGAGAAGGAAATGGCAACCCACTCCAGTATTCTTGCCTGGAGAATCCCATGGACAGAGAAGCCTGGTTGGCTACAGCCCCTGGGGTCGCAAGAGTCGGACACAACTGAGTTACTTTCACTACTACTACTAAAGAACTAAAAATAGAATTACCATCAGTTCAGTTCAGTCACTCAGTAGTGTCTGACTCTCTGTGACGCCATGGACTGCAGCACACCAGGCCTCCCTGTCTGTCACCAACTCCCAGAGTTTACTCAAACTCAGGTCCATTCAGTTGGTGATGCTATCCAATCATCTCATCCTCTGTTGTCCCCTTCTCCTCCTGCCTTCAATCTTTCCCAGCATCAGGGTCTTTTCCAATGAGCTGGTTCTTCGCACCAGGTGGCCAAAGTATTGGAGTTTCAGCTTCACCATCAGTCCTTGCAATGAATGTACAGGACTTATTTCCTTTAAGATGGACTGGTTGGATGTCCTTGCAGTCCAAGGGACTCTCAAGAGTCTTCTCTAACAACACAGTTCAAAAGCATCAATTCTTCAGTGCTCAGCTTTCTTTATAGTCCAACTCTCACATCCATACATGACTACTGGAAAAACCATAGCCTTAACTAGATGGACCTTTGTTGGCAAAGTAATGTCTCTGCTTTTGAATATGCTGTCTAGGTAGGTCATAACTTTCCTTCCAAGGAGCAAGCATCTTTTAATTTCATGGCAGCAGTCACCAACTGCAGTGATTTTGGAGCCCCCAGAAAAATGAAGTCTGTCACTGTTTCCACCGTTTCCCCATTTATTTCCCATGAAGTGATGGGACCGGATGCCATGATCTTCTTTTTCTGAATGCTGAGTTGTAAGTCAACTTTTTCACTCTTCTCTTTCACTTTCATCAAGAGGCTCTTTAGCTCTTCTTCGCTTTCTGTCATAAGTGTGGTGTCATCTGCATATCTGAGGTTATTGATATCTCTCCTTGCAATCTTGATTCCAGCTTGTGCTTCATCCAGCCCAGCATTTCTCATGATGTACTCTGCATATAAGTTAAATAAGCAGGGTGACAATATACAACTTTGACATACTACTTTCCCAATATGGAACCAGTCTGTTGTTCCATGTCCAGCTCTAACTCTTGTGTCTTGAACTGCATACAGATTTCTCAGGAGGCAGGTCAGGTGGTCTGGTATTCCCATCTCTTTCAGAATTTTCCACAGTTTGTTGTGATCCACACAGGCTTTGGCATAGTCAATAAAGCAGAAGTAGATGTTTTTCTGGAACTCTCTTGCTTTTTCAACGATCCAACAGATGTTGGCAATCTGATCTCTGGTTCCTCTGCCTGTTCTAAGTCCAGCTTGAACATCTGGAAGTTCACGGTCCACGTACTATTGAAGGCTGGCTTGGAGAAGTTTGAGCATTACTTTGATAGCATGTGAGATGAGTGCAACTGTGCAGTATTTTGAACATTCTTTAGCATTGCCTTTTTTGGGGACTGGAATGAAAACTGACCTTTTCCAGTCCAATGCTGTAAACAGCAATATTGCTTAGGAACCTGGAATGTTAGGTCCATGAATCAAGGCAAAATGGAAGTGGTCAAACAGGAGATGGGAAGAGTGAACATCAACATTTTAGGAATCAGTGAACTAAAATGGACTGGAATGGGTGAATTTAACTCAGATGACCATTGTATCTACTACTGTGGGCAAGAATCCCTTAGAAGAAATGGAGTAGCACTCAGAGTCAATAAAACAGTCTGAAATGCAGTACTTGGATGCAATCTCAAAAATGACAGAATGATCTCTGTCCGTTTCCAAGGCAAACCATTCAATATCATGGTAATGCAAGTCTATGCCCTGAGCAGTAATGCTGAAGAAGTTGAATGGTTCTATGAAAACCTACAAGACCTTCTAGAACACACACCCAAAACAGATGCCTTTTTCATTATAGGGGACTGGAATGCAAAAGTAGGAAGTCAAGTGATACCTGGAGTAACAGGCAAATTTGGCCTTGGAGTAAGTAGGGCAAAGGCTATAAGAGTTTTGCCAAGAGAACACAATGATCATAGCAAACACCCCCTTCCAACAACACAAGAGAAGACTCTACACATGGACATCACCAGATGGTCAATACTGAAATCAGATTGATTATGTTCTTTGCAGCCAAAGATGGAGAAGCTCTATACGGTCAGCAAAAACAAGACTAGGAACTGACTGTGGCTCAGATCATGAACTCCTTATTGCCAAATTCAGACTTAAATTGAAGAAAGTAGGGAAAACCACTAGACCATTCAGTTCAGTTCAGTCGCTCAGTAGTGTCCAACTCTTTGCAACCCCATGAATCGCAGCACACCAGGCCTCCCTGTCCATCACCAACTCCCGGAGTTCACTCAGACTCACGCCCATCGAGTCAGTGATACCATCCAGCCATCTTATCCTCTGTCGTCCCCTTCTCCTCCCACCCCCAATCCCTCCCTGCATCAGAGTCTTTTCCAATGAGTCACTTCGCATGAGGTGGCCGAAGTACTGGAGGTTCAGCTTTAGCACCAGTCCTCCCAAAGAAATCCCAGGGCTGATCTCCTTTAGAATGGACTGGTTGGATCTCCTTGCAGTCCAAGGGACTCTCAAGAGTCTTCTCCAACACCACAGTTTAAAAGCATCAATTCTTTGGTGCTCAGCTTTCTTCACAGTCCAACTCTCACATCCATACATGACCACAGGAAAAACCATGGCCTTGACTAGATGGACCTTAGTTGGCAAAGTAATATCTCTGCTTTTGAATATGCTATCTAGGTTGGTCATAACTTTTCTTCCAAGGAGTAAGCGTCTTTTAATTTCATGGCTGCAATCACCATCTGTAGTGATTTTGGAGCCCCAAAAAATAAAGTCTGACACTGTTTCCCCATCTATTTCCCATGAAGTGATGGGACCAGATGCCATGATCTTAGCTTTCTGAATGTTGAGCTTTAAGCCAACTTTTTGACTGTCCTCTATCACTTTCATCAAGAGGCTTCTTAGTTCCTCTTCACTTAGACCATTCAGGTATGACCTAAATCAAATCCCTTAGGATTATACAGTGGAAGTGACAAATAGATTCAAGGGATTGGATCTGATAGACAGAATGCCTAAAGAACTATGGATGGAGGTTTGTGACATTGTACAGGAGGCAGGGATCAAGACCATCCCCATGGAAAAGGAATGCAACAAGGCAAAATGGTTCCATATGGTAATGGTTCCATATTACCACATGATCCTGCAATTCCACTTATGGACACAACTCTAATTCAGAAAGATACATGCACCCCAATGTTCACTGCAGCACCTTTAACAACAGCCAAGACATGAAAGCAACAGAAATGTCCATCAACAGAGGAATGGATAAAGAAGATGCAGCACACAGATACAATGGAATACTGCTCAGCCATAAAAAGAATAAAATAATGCCATTTGCAGCAACATGGATGAACCTAGAGATTATAATACTAAGTGAAGTCAGAGAAAGACAAACAGCATCTTATATCAATGTAAAAAAATTATATGAGCTTATTTAAAAACAGAATAATAAACAAGCTTATTATTGAAACATAGAAACAGATTTGCAGACACAGAAAACAAATTTATCATTACCAGAGGGTATAGCATGGTGGGGGAAGTGGATAAATTAGGAGTCTGGGATTAACAGATATACATTACTATATATACAATAAAAACCAAGGACCTACTATATAGGACTGATACAGGAACAATATTCAATGTCTTGTAATAACCTATAATGGAAAAGAATCTGAAAATAAATATATATCCTACATATATAACAGTTTAAGAAACAATGGTGTGGGGAAAAACTCAATGTGATAATGTGTGAAAAGGCATGCTTATTTCCTGACAGTGAGGAAAAGATAACTCTACCTTATTAGGAAGCAATTGACAGTAAGTACCAAAAACCTTAGAAAATGCTGATGCCCCCCTGAGAAACTGTCACAATTTAGAAAGCCTTCAGTTCTAGACTTGCATTTCATAGCTACACGACTGGATAAGTCACACACCACTTTGAGCACTGGTTTCTTCATTATTAAATATGAATACAAGCCACTAATTCTCAGGGTTGTTGTGATATTTATTAATAAAAGAGCAACAAAGCATGTAAAAGTGTCTTAAAAACTATATAGCAGACACTTGACCCAAGGCCTGTGAACTCTGGGGGATGTCAGAAGGTCCTCAAACGCTATGAATATCTATGCATGTTTGTGAAAAGTGACAACAGCTTTATGCAAACCTTCCAAGGGGTTCCAGATCCAAAAGAAAACTGAGAAGCTCCATAAGCAAAGAGCAAAATCAAAGTGAGAACACTCTCCCCACTCAATGTGTCCAGCTTGATGCCAGACGCATAACAGGTCCAAATCAGGAATTCACTAGAAAAATCCAGGTAGTATTTAAGATGATATTAAACTTACCCAACTTATTTCTAAACCCCTCAGAGCAGTATTTAGTGATTTATTGGCATATTAATTCAATCTCTGATGTAGTTGTAAAGAGAACCTGAAATCAGGAAAATAATGAAACAGTCAGTTGTAGCTATTTGGATCAGCTGCATGAAATTAATGTAATCTACTAAGAAAATGGAAGTGGGAGTGGCAGTGGCAGTAAATAAATTTAATGTATTTAAAGTAGCATTCTTTATTTCTTAAGATATACATAATTAATACAGAAGCCTTCTTGGGACTTCATCTTTAAGCAAACAAAAACCAGAGATTTTATGTATAAATTTTTAATAAAATGGGATATAGAAAACTGTTGCTCATCCTCCAAAATAATTAAGACTAAAAGATTAATTCTAAAACTTCTATTTCTAGATGATAAATCATACTTTCATTAAAAAAATTTTAAATCCCTAAAAGTGAGGCACACTGATAAAATTCTACCCAGTCAACAGACGGCAAACAGACTAAAAGGTACTTTAATTATATTGAAAATTAAACAATTAAGAATTTAAAGTACTAAGGACTTCCACTTCGGGGAAGATAGAATAGATATATTTTTCCCACTAAGTAAAACTAAAAAGTTCTGGACAACAAATATTGATATAACAAACATAAGTAGAGTCTAAAGGTGGAGAGAAGAAGGTAGATCAGTTAGGAACCACCAGATCTAAGGGAAACAGCATGGTGGTGAGCTCCATGGGTTTTCTTTAATGCCATGTATGCTCTAGACTTGGAGCTGACGAAGCTCGCAACCTGGAAACATCAACAGGCCCAGACCCTTCAAAACAATTAACCAAATTAAAAAATCCTGTTCTCCCCACCCAACCCTCACAGAACAAAACTGTGGACCAAGCTCTACCTTCAAAGGTCAAGTGGAGAACCTAGCCTTCTACCTTTCCCAAGCTGTAACAAGGTACCCCACACTCCCTACCACATGGTGTCAGAGAAGGCCATTTGAGAGTTGGTCCTTACCAAGTGACAATAAGACCTTCTTCCTGCTGGTGTCAGTGAAGACCACAGGGAGAGCTTGGGTGTCCACCTGGCAGTAAGAAGGTGTACTTCCCTTTCCTTAGGACAGGCTGGTGTCAGAAGAGGCCTAGTGGAGTCGGGCCTTTTGCCACTGTCCAACAGTAAAAAGGCCCCTGTGGAGGACATGTGGGGAGCAGGGCTGAGGCATACCAGCCCCTCCCAGCTGGGGAAGTCAGTGGAGGCCAGACCTCCCGTCTCTGAGCAGCAGTAGTGAGGAATCTCTCACAAACTTGAGAGTCAACAAAGGCAGAGTGAGGAACTTGGACTTTTATTCCCACTAGGCAGAAATGTGGCAGAGCACTCCCCTACTTCCCGTGCTGGAGCAGTGCCAGAAGAACCCAGCTAAATCAGAATGCTTAAATAAGATCCAGTGTCTCAGAACATAATATCCAAAATGTCCAGGTATCAAATAAAAATCACTCATCATAACAAGAAATCTCGTAACTCTTACCACAACAAGGAGTATGTTAAACTGAATGAAAAAAGACAATCCACAGACACCAGTTACCAAGATGATGGAAGTCCTGGTGTCACAGTGGTAAAGAATCTGCCTGCCAATGCAGGAGACCCGAGTTTGATCCCTAGGTCGGGAAGATACCCTGGAAAAGGAAATGGCAACCCACTCCAGTATTGTTGCCTAGGAAACCCTATGGACAGAGGAGCCTGGCAGGCTACAGTCCACGGGGTCACGAAGAGTTGGACATGACTGCAACTACACACACACACAGTATTTATTGAACATATATTAATACTATGTGCTTAGCTAATGCTATAAACATATTATACATATTAACTGTACCCTTACCATAATTCTGTGCAGCAGTTACTAATTACTGTTATTAGTCCCATTTTACACAGATGAAAAGCAAGGAATACAGAGATTAGATTAGAGATTAAAACCCCAGAGGTTGCCCAGCTTCATCAAGTTACTGAGAAGCAGATTCTGGATTAAAATCCTGATGGCCCCACTACTGACATAATGTTTGAAGCGGACATTATAAAAATGTCTCTGAGAGCAATTCTGCACATGTGTGAAACAAATAAAAAACAGGGAGTCTCAGCTAAGAAAAAAATACACTAAAAAAAAAAAATTTCAGAACTGAAAACATGCAATGCTGAAATAAAAAACTCAACAGATGAGAACAACAGTAGAATGGAGAGGACAGAGAGAAGAATCACTGAACTGGATGACAGAACAGAAGAAACTACCCAATCCAAACAATAGAGGGAAAACACTGAAAAATAAAATAAAATAAAACAGAGCCTTGGGGACCTGTGGAACTACAACAAAAGACTTATATCCATGTCTTCGGAGTCCCAAAAAGTGAGAAGAAAGGGTAAGACTGAAAAAGTTCGCTACGAAACAAAAGCTTGCAACTTCTCAAGCTTAGAAAAATACACAAGTTTATAGAAACTAAGTGAATCCTAAAACGGATAAGCTCAAAGTAATCCACACCCAGAGAGTTTACAGTTAAGCTTCTGAAAACTAAGGACAATGAAAATAGCCAGAGAGAAACAATGCTTTACCTATACAATAAAAAAACAATTCAAATGACAGATTTCTCTTCTGAAACAAAAGAGGGATGAAGGAAGTGGCACTGAAGTCCACATCTGATCATCTGTGGTTATATATGTGTTTTTCTCTTGTTCATAACTCTTGGCATGCCTGGAATCTGGAGACTGAATGTCAGATGTTGCATAATAAAAATTGTAGAGGTTGTGTCTGATATCTTTTGCAATAGATCTTCTTTAGTTTCTGGTTGGTAATGGGACCTAATTCCATTTAATCAGACATTAAGCTAATCTGAAGACAATTTTCAATCATATTAAGACCTATGAACATGCACCCAATGGTCACAGCAGCATTATTTACAATAGCCAAGATATGGAAGCAACCTCAGTGTCTAGCAACAGACAAATGAATAAAGAAGATGTGATATAGATATATATACACACATACATACAACACATTATGGAATACTGCTGCTGCTGCTACTCAGCCATAAAAAAAAGAATGAAATTTTGCGATTTGTAACATGGATGGACTTGGAGGGCACTATGCTAAGTGAAATAAGTCAAGACACAGGAAGACAAATACTGTATGACATTACTTATATGTGGAATTTAAAAAATAAAACTACTGAATATAATGAAAAAGTAGACACATATATAGAGAACAAATTAGTGGTTATTAAGTAGAGAGAGGGAAGTGGGAGGGGGAGAGATTTAAGAGGCTCGAACTATTACAGCTGGGACTTTCCTAGTGGTACAGTGGATAAGAATCCACCTGCCAATTCAGGGGACACAGGTTCAGTCTCTGGTCTAGGAGGATTCCACATTATGCAGAGCAACCATGCCCATGTGCCACCACCACTACTGAGCCCAAGCTCTAGAACCCAGGAGTCACAACTACTGAGCCCAAATGTTGCAGCTACTGAAGTCTGCTGCACACCTAGAGCCTGTGCTCTGCAACGAGAAGCTACTGCAATGAGAAGTCCACACACCGCAACAAAGGGTAGCCCTCGCTTGCTGCAATTAGAGAAAACCCGTATGCAGCAACAAAGACCCAGAGCAACCAAAAATGAAATAAAATAAATAAATAATTGTTTAAAAAATATACAAATATTGGGAACCTTTCCTGGTGGGAATGGTTAAGATTCTGTGCTCCCAATGCAGGGGACACGGGTTCAATCCCCAGTCAGGCAACCAGATCCCACATGCTGCAGCGAAGACCCAGCACACCCAAATAAATAAATACATATTTTTTAAAAAAACACAGATATACTGTATAACACAGGGAATATAGCCAATAAGGGAGTATAAACTTTAAAAATTGTGAATCACTATATTATACTTCTGTATAATATATATGAACTACATATAATTCAATTAAAAAATTAAAAACTTGGTCTTCTCTGGTTTATGCTTACTGTTACAATATAGTTATTTATAGATCTCAACTGAAAGCCTACGATGTCTACCAGGATTCTTCTATCTCTTTAGTACCATGAAACTGCTGAAAATTCTGCTTAGCGTCTCACCTTCTTAGCAGCCACCTGTGGTTCAACTTTTCTGCCTATTGGCTTGTGCTGTTTAGCAATCTGCAAAAACTTCTGGTTGAAACATGGTTCAGACTTTTGGCTCTCCTTCTCTGTGCTTATATTCTCTTTAGGATCTTGGTCGTTCAAGCCCTAGAAGTCTTGTAATCCTGAAGTCTAACAGTCTCTCCACCCCTTAAGACTGCCAAAAGCTCCCCTCAGTTTCTGTTTCTTAGCAACCACTATATGTTCAACCCCTCGCTCTTGGTGGTATCATCTACAAAATGGTGATAACTCTCATAAATATAGATTATTTATGTGCCTTTTGCATTGATAAAATTCAAAATCCCAAAATAAAAACTTTTAGCAAGGTAGGAACAAAAAGTGAACTTCCCTACTTTGTTAAAATCTATCAGAAGTCAATAGTAAACATTGTATCAATACTTAGGAATAAAGTAACAAATGAATTCTCATGTATGTTAAAAACAAATACTGAGGGAAATCACAACTATTCAACACAGTATTGGAAGACTTAGTCAATGCAATAAACTAAGGAAAAGATATATTAATTCTAGAAAGGAAAAGACTCCTCAAAAGTCATTATTTGCATATAACAGGAAAAATTCTCCTTATAAAACTCAAAAGAGAATATAAAACTCATAAAATTCATATCAGTCCTCAGTATGATGTCAAGAAATAAAAAGATAGATCCCTATCTTTGTAAAAATTACATTCTAGATTTGGAGAGAGAGTAAGGAACACAGGTAGTAACAACACACATAATAAACAGGTAAATTATCAAGTCTGTGAAAAGGTGACAAATGCTGTGAAAATGTGAAGTAAAATAAAGGAGGGAACGGGGAAATCAGAACTGGAAACAGGTAGACTATGATTTGTTTCAAAGAAATCAGAACCACTCCATCCCAGAAAAGACAAAAATAAAAATCATCTAGGAATAAAAAAATCTGTGGAATATGAACAAGATCTTCAAGTAGAAAACAAAGTTTTCAAAAGTGAACCTTATCTGGATCATAATTCAAACAAGTAAATAATTTTTTTGAAAATGGAAGAAATGTTTCTCACATTAAATGTTTCTGACATTAAAACAATTCAAAATTTGAATACTGACTCAATATTCAAAGATACTAAAGAATTATTGTTAATTTTCAAGTGTGATTTGTTGTTCAGTCACTCAGTTGTGTCCAAACATTTGCAATCCCATGAACTGCAGCATGCCAGGCTTCCCGGTCCCTTACTATCTCCCAGAGTTTGCCCAAACTCATGTCCGTCGAGTGGATGATGCCATCCAACCGTCTGAGTCTCTGTCACCCCTTTCTCCTCATGCCCTCCATCTTTCCCAATCAGGTCTTTTCCAATGAGATGGCTCTTTGCATCACATGGCCAAAGTATTTATTGGTGCTTCAGCTTCAGCATCAGACCTTCCAATGAATATACAGGGAATGGTATTACAATTCCATTTTTCTTAAAGAAACAAAAAGACCTTATATTTTTCCAGGAACACATGGAATATTTACAGTTCAAATGACATAGTATCTGGATTTGTTTCAAAATGTAAGAGGAGATACAGTGAATGAGTGTACAGATAAAACAAGATTGATAACCACTGAAGGTGAGTAGTTCATTCTTCTGTTTTGTCTACGTTGGTGTAAGTTTGAAATTTTCCTTAGGAAACATTTAAAGTTGATATATCATATGGTTCTGCAATTCCACTTCTTTTTATCTTAAAGCAATTATAATACAGGTACATGAGAAAGTACATACAAGATACTCCTGACTCCACTGTTTGTAGTTTTAAACTTATGAACAATCTGCAGTAAAAACCTTGAGGCCCGTTCATTGCAGCACTGTTTATAATAGTCAGGACATGGAAACAACCTAGATGTCCATCAGCAGATGAATGGATAAGAAAGCTGTGGTACATGTACACGATGGAGTATTACTCAGCCGTTAAAAAGAATTCATTTGAATCAGTTCTGATGAGATGGATGAAACTGGAGCCGATTATACAGAGTGAAGTAAGCCAGAAAGAAAAACACCAATACAGTATACTAACACATATATATGGAATTTAGAAAGATAGCAATGACGACCCTGAATGCAAGACAGGAAAAAAGACACAGCGGTGTATAATGGACTTTTGGACTCAGAGGGAGAGGGAGAGGGTGGGATGATTTGGGAGAATGGCATTCTATCATGTATACTATCATGTAAGAATTGACTCGCCAGTCTATGTCTGACGCAGGATACAGCATGCTTGGGGCTGGTGCATGGAGATGACCCACAGAGATGTTATGGGGAGGGAGGTGGGAGGGGGGTTCATGTTTGGGAACACATGTAAGAATTAAAGATTTTAAAATTTAAAAAAAAAAAATTAATAAAAAAACAAATAAAATAAAATAAAAAATAAATAAATAAATAAAGAGCCAAGAAAAAAAAATAATAATAATAAAAAAATAAAATGTAATCAAGAAAAAAAATTAAAATTGGAGTGTGTTATTTAATACATGCCATTTTGAATCACACAATAAATGAAAATCTAATTAAAAAAAAAAAAACCTTGAGGCCCTAAATAAGACTAATATAGCCAGAGTATAAAACACAAGGCAGAAAAATAAAACAACAACAAAACACAGATCTAAATATGCTACAGAGTGAAAAAAATAATCAAACTGCCAAACTACATAAATATACCACTTACAGAAAATAATCCACACAATACATTTCCAAAAATGTGTGTACATATGTATATGTGTGTATATATAAATTACATATGTATCACCATTTACTAAAAAAAAAAAAAAAAGGGTTATTCTCTCTAGAACTGCTTTTGCAACTTTATGAAAAATCAACTGGCCATATTTCTGGGGGCCCCATTTCCAGACTGTCTGCCTGCCTGCCAGATAAGTCACTTCAGTCATGTTCAACTTTCTGTGACTGTCTACTCTGTTCCAATGATCTAAGTGTCTATCCCTTTGCCAATACCACATCATCTTTACTTCTGTACTGACATTCTTTGGGTACCTCTAATATGCTATACAGCGGGCCCTGGTGGCTCAGACGGTAAAGCGTCTGCCTACAATGCAGGAGACCCGGGTTCTATCCCTGGGTCGGGAAGATCGCCTGGAGAAGGAAATGGCAACCCACTCCAGTATTCTTGCCTGGAAAATTCCATGGACGGAGGAGCCTGGTAGGCTACATTCCATGGGGTCGCAAAGAGTCAGACACGACTGAGTGACTGAACTGACTGACTGATCAGTAAAACAAACCAAAATGCAACTGTGAACGCTACTGAAACAAATGGGAAAACAGAAAGTCAAGCAAAGATACAGAAAATACAGAGAATCAAATGGAAATTTTAGAATTTAAAAATACAATAGCCAAAATTAAATTCAATGGATGGATTCAACAGCAAGATGGCAATAACAAAGGAAAAACCGATATTAAAGTAAGTGAACTTAAAGATCGATCAACAGAAATCATCCAACCTGAACAAGAGAAAAGGAATAGACTGAAAAAATAAATGGAGCCTCAGCGACCTCTGGAACAATTACATAAGCTCTAACATTCATGTCATCAAAGTCCTAGAAAAAGAGGAGAAAAGCATCGGCTGAAAAATTATTTGAAGAAATAACTGCTGACAATTTTTCAAATTTGGTTAAAATCATATGCTAACAAAATTCAAGAAGAGCTGAGCAAACTGCAAATGGGTTAAATCCAAAGAAATCCAAACATACTCACATTTTTTAAAAGTTTTTGAAATAAAACACAAAGAACTAAATCATGTATGCAGGCAGAGAAAAATGATGCATTATCTACAGGGGAATTTCTCATCAGAAAACCATGGAGCCCAACTGTACCAATTCTAAAACAATGCACGAGTACTTGATTCCCTATGGAAATTATAGTTATTCAATAAGTACAAAAAGATTATTCACTATTGTTTCAGTTACCCAGGAGGATGAACTCTTTTCCTTACTTTTGTTTATTCTATGTAAACTCTATGCTGACCTAACAGACACAATTTTATCAATGTACTTACCGGAATATTTGTGTTATAATTATTTTTTAAATATTCGTGGTTACTTTAGATAGTATTTAAGGTCAAATTTGTAAATATCTTCCATTTTGTTATTTTCCTTTTTAATTTTGTGTTTTTCCATTTAGATGTACTTCATTTTTCAGTCTTCTCACTTTGGGTTACTATTTGCATAGCTTCACTAGTTTTTCAGTTTTTAAAGAGTTAACCGCATATTTGCATATGGACAGGCTCAACACTAATTTTTCTAACTGCTACCTGATCAGATCAAAACTTATAATTCTACCACTTGGCAGACTTCAGCATTACTGTATACTTATTTGCTAAGTCATATTTTCTCAATTCTAAAGATGCTTGTTTCTTTTAAAATAATATTTCTAGGTTTCTGAAAACAGAAGTATCAGAATTAATGTTCAGAAAAACGTACCAGTAGTTAAGCAAGAGTAACTTGTGATGTGTGTAACTGCTTGCCCAGGTGTAAAACTGTGAGAAATACCCTCCCATAGGAAGTATCTGTTTATCCAAATATCACCACAGCTGAATTATCTGCATGGGTAAACTCACAAGCTATAGAATTTTAAGTTAATCCCAAAGCCTAACTGTTGCTTGAAAATGTTTTCAGAAAGCACTGAAATAAAAAGTTATTGTGATGCAAATATTGTCTGTGGCAAGACAAGCAAGAGCAATTAAAGGCAATAGAAATTGCTCAGTCCTTCAAAATAGATCACAGAATTATCAGAGCTGGGAGACACTGGTGAGACCACTTTACATTTTATAAAGTTCTATTACCCAAATGCTGGATATGTGTCAGAAGTTTCCAGCTGACTCAAAAAAGAAATTATTTAATTCACAGTTTATCTATAGAAAAACTGAAACTATGAATTTAGCCAAAAAAGAAAAGCAGTTAAATTCCAAACATTTCCCATATGACTCAAAACTACACTGACAATCATAATATGTAAAAAGGCAATAACAGGTGAGAAAAATCAGCATGTCATAATGAAAAAGGATTAGACTCACTCCTGTATTATGATTCCAAAGAAGATGGTATAGGAACTGTATGGATAAATATATGCTTCTGTCAGTTAATTTCTAAGAAGTATTTTCAAAATAAATTTAATGTTTCTTCTTTCTTTAAAGTATATTAAATCAAGAGTATATATCATAATAATTAATCTCAGAATAGAGAAAATGCACTCTGTGTATATATTTACATACATCTATTCAGTTACTTGGGCTTCCCTGATAGCTCAGTTGGTAAAGAATCCGCCTGCAATGCAGGAGACCACGGTTTGATTCCGGGATCAGGAAGGTCCACTGGAGAAGGGATAGGCTACCCACTCCAGTATTCTTGGCCTTCCCTTGTGGCTCAGCTGGTAAAGAATCTGCCCCCAGTGTGGGAGACCTGGGTTCGATACCTGTATTGGGAAGATCCCCTGGAGGAGGGAAAGGCTACCAACTTCAGTATTCTGGCCTGGAGAATTCCATGGACTCTATAGTCCATGGGGTCGCAAAGAGTCAGACACGACTGAGCAACTTTCACTCACATTCAGTTACTTATCTGCTCATTCATTTCTGGGTAAATGAAAGCAAGAACAGAGAAGCAGGACCAAAACTAAAGATAATAATGCATAAAAATCAAACCCTTCAAAGATTCTAAATGTTACTGTGATGCAGAACACATGATGAAGTAAATACAATCCAGTGAAAAATGACAACCATCTAAACAACTATCTAGCCAATAACATAACCAAAATTAGCTGATACAATTAAAGGTAATCACAAAATGAAATAGCTGAGAAAAAGTAAGTAAAAGTAAGCCTTAATCCAGTTGAAAGTAAGAGTATTAAGAACTTAACTATGCAGTACCTAACCAGGGCTTCCCAGGTGGCTCAGTGGTAAAGAATCTGCCTGCCAATGAAGGAGACGTGGGTTCAATCCCTGGGTCAGGAAGATCCCCTGGAGAAGGAAATGGCAACCCACTCCAGTATTCTTACCTGGGAAATCCAATGGACAGAGGAGCCTGGCGGGCTACAGTTCATGGGGTTACAAAGAGTGAGATACAATTTAGGGACTAAATAACAATAGTACCTAACCAAGATTCAGAATACCGTAATTCTTGACCAACCACCCTACCACTGCAATAGGTTCCAGAAAATGAAAGTGAGAAGGAACGTACCAGGTGAAATTGACTGTTTATTATTATCAAAGGGTTTGGACCACAGGCAACGAGGAACCCCTCTGCCTCAGTTCAGTTCAGTTCAGTCACTCAGTCGTGTCCGACTCTTTGCGACCCCATGTGTTGCAGCACACCACACCTCCCTGTCCATCACCAAATCCCAGAGTCTACTCAAACTCATGTCCATTGAGTCAGTGATGCCATCCAACCATCTCATCCACTGTCGTCCCCTTCTCCTCCTGCCTTCAATCTTTCCCAGCAACAGGGTCTTTTCAAATGAGTCAGTTCTTCGCATCAGGTGGCCAAAGTATTGGAGTTTCAGCTTTAGCATCAGTCCTTCCAATGAATATTCAGGACTGATTTCCATAAGGATGGACTGGTTGGATAATGGGCTGGTTGGATCTCCTTGCAGTCCAAGGGACTCTCAAGAGTCTTTTCCAACACCACAGTTTAAAAGCATCAATTCTTAGGTGCTCAGCTTTCTTTATAGTCCAACTCTCACATCCATACATGACTATGGGATAAACCATAGCTTCGACTAGATGGACTTTTGTTGGCAAAGTAATGTCTCTGCCTTTTAATATGCTGTCTAGGTTGGTCATAACTTTTCTTCCAAGGAGCGTCTTTAAATTTCATGGCTGCAGTCACCATCTGCAGTGATTTGGGAGCCCCCAAAAATAAACTCTGCTACTGTTTCCACTGTTTCCCTATCTATTTGCCATGAAGTGATGGGACTGGATGCCATGATCTTCGTTTTCTGAATGTTGAGCTTTAAGCCAACTTTTTCACTCTCCTCTTTCACTTTTATCAAGAGGCTTTTTAGTTCTTCTTCACTTTCTGCCATAAGGGCAGTGTCATCTGCATATCTGAGGTTACTGATATTTCTCCTGGCAATCTTGATTCCAGCTTGTGCTGCATCCCGTCCAGCGTTTCTCATGATGTACTCTGCATATAAGTTAAATAAGTACAGTGACAATATACAGACTTGACGTACTCCTTTCCCTATCTGGAACAATCTGTTATTCTATATCCAGTTCTGACTGTTGCTTCCTGACCTGCATACAGATTTCTAAAGATGCACACAGTTAGTTAAGCCTAATACCTGAAACACTCAGCTCAAGCCAATGGTTTCTTGGTTTCTTTTATTATACTTAGGCCCACATCTTAACACAGAGAAAAGAAGGAAAAGAAAATCAAGAATTTCTACAAAAATCCATGATGGACTAACAGGGATCTGATTAATCCTTCTGGATATACAACCAGAAAACTGGGATAAAATAAAGAATAGCTTTCAGATATTGGATAACAGTCAAAGCAGGAGTGGGATACCTGTGAAAAGGGGGAAAAAATTAGGTGAGCCCTACAGCTGCTTCACCTCTCACACCCTGGAAGCAGTTTCCGGGATGCAGGGTAGAGAGGGAGAACGTCAGCAGAGCCTGGCAGTCTCAGACAACTGAGGAGACAAGAGACTGGCGACGATCAGGTAGGCCAAGGCGGCCAGAACCTGTGTTACAGCCTAGAGAAGAGGCCTGCACACCCAGAACTCTGGAGATCTGCAGAGGCCTCCCCTCAAGCCTTCGGCAGGCCATCTATGACAGAAACTACTGAGACAGGGGAAAGGACCCATGAAAAACAGATAGGTCAGAGAATTCCTGAAACTCATACAAGGGTAGGGAGATTTTTATTCCCACCAAGCAGAGTGGAAAGATCTCATAATACATGAGACATTATTAAGTAAAGTACTCCAACAGTATCAACTCTAAATTAGCTCAAATAAGGTTGCTTGGGACCCATCGAACCAAAGCTTCCTCAAGGTACGTTTTCCCCTAAACTGTTCCCACCACCTCATTCCCTATTAGAGAAGTATTATTTTGGTATCCAACTCTCTCAGTAATCTTTCTCAAACTCAGAGTATTATAAGAAAGTGTCTTACAGAGAACACAGAGATTACTCATTAAACCACCACAGCACATTATCAATAGTTTTTCCCACATGTCCCAGGCCTCAGTTCAGTCGCTCAGTCATGTCCGACTCTTTGCGACCCCATGAATCGCAGCACGCCAGGCCTCCCTGTCCATCACTAACTCCCAGAGTTCACTCAAACCTATGTCCATCGAGTCAGTGATGCCATCCAGCCATCTCATCCTCTGTCGTCCTCTTTTCCTCCTGCCCCCAACCCCTCCCAGCATCAGAGTCTTTTCCAATGAGTCAACTCTTTGCATGAGGTGGCCAAAGTACTAGAGTTTCAGCTTTAGCATCATTCCTTCCAAAGAACACACAGGACTGATCTCCTTTAGAATGGACTGGTTGGATCTCCCTGCAGTCCATGAGACTCTCAGGAGTCTTCTCCAATACCACAGCTCAAAAGCATCAATTCTTTGGTGCTCAGCTTTCTTCACAGTCCAATTATCACATCCATATATGACCACTGGAAAAAAAACTAACTAAACCATATTCACTTCTCCCCATTTAAAAAAATTAATTAAAGAAATAACAATTTTTTAACAAAATTATGAAGGAGTTTTCTCTTAAACATGTGCTAATAAATGCTTTGCCTAATTTTATCTCATGTAACCTACGTGAAGTCCAGTGAGAGAAGTAACTGTATAACAGGTATGGAGGTTGGGAGAAAAAAGAAGTAATTTTATCAGAGAGTCACAAAGAAATTCAGGAAATCAAACCAATAGAATCAACAAGCAATTCAAAGTAAAATGAACCATGAATAGGCTGCTTACTGATCAAGAGATAAAAGTAATTGTGAAAAAAGACTAGAAGCTGTTACTATACACTTTGTTCCTTTTTTTAAATTGAATATCATTGATTTACAATGTTGTGTTAGTTTCAGGTGTACAGCAAAGTGATTCAGAAATACATATATATATATCTTATGTATTCTGAATATAAAAAATATATGTGTGTTTTATATAGAGTCATGTGTATCTGTTAATCCCAAATTCCTAATTTCTCCCCCACAACTGGCTTTCCTCTTTAGTAACCATAAGTTTATTTTCTATGTCTGTGAGTCTATTTCTATTTTTTAAATAAGCTGATTTATATCATTTTTTTAGATTCCACATATAAGTGGCATCATATGACATTTGTCTTTGTCTGACTTACTTCACTCAGTATGATAATCTCTAGTTACATCCATGTTACTGCAAATATGATTATTTCATTCTTTTTATGGCTGAGTAGTATTCCATTGCATGTATGTACCACATCTTTATCCATTCACCTGTGGATGGACATTTAGGTTGCTTCCACGTCTTGGCAACTGTAAACAGTGATACACTTTACTCTTTGGCTTCTGGCTACATGCTAAGTCAATTCTTAGTTTTTTAGCAACTACCAGGTATTTATATAGGAATAAACTTGACTCTGGAGTCACTAAATATTAAGACAACTTCCAAAATCAAAATTCAAATGAAAACTGCTATTTAAAAGTTTAAATTCTAGGCAGCACAGTAAAACAAAAGAAACAAACAGTACAAGGATTGGAGTGGAGGGATTAAAAATAAAACCTATAAGGAGAGACATAAGAACTAGGAAAGTACAGACTCTAGGGCTAGAATGCCTGGGTTCAAATCCCAGGTGTACCACATACCAGCTAGGCAATCTTGGGCAAGTTAATGTCTGCTTCACTGGGGCTTTTATAAGAACCTAACGGATTAATATGTGCAAGTGCTTAACATAGAGCTTGGTAAACACTAAGCACTATACAGTAAAACTGTCCTTTGTAGACAATATGATTCTATATAGAGAAAACCCAAACAGCTCTAAAAATTTGGCAGGTTGCTAAATACACATAGTTCAGTTGCATTCTTATAAGCCAACAAAACGAAAATGTAAATTTCTGGACCTTTCTCTTATAGGAAATCTTCCAAAAAACGTAGAGAATAATATCAAGATTATACCACCACCACCCTCCAACACCACAAGTGCCTAGTATAAGCAACGATCAACTCATGGCCAATCTTGATTCGTCCCCACCCACAGCCTCCTCTCTACTCCAGATAATAACAAAGCAGATCTCAGACATATCCTTGCATCCATCAACATTTCAATATGTACCTCTAAAAGATAATGACTCTTTTTCAACATGACTACATGCTATTATCTATCATATCTAAAAATTAATAATTTAATTAAAATATTCAGTGTTCAAATTTCCCTGATTATTTTACATTTACTTATTAAAATCGGGACCCAAATAAAGTCCAAACATCACTATTAATTTCAGTTTTCTTCCTTTTCTTTTTTTTTTTTTTTGTTCCTTACAATTTGTTTAAAAAAAAAAAAAAAGTTGATGTCCCGAGGATTTCCCCACAGCCTAGATCCTGTTGACTCCATCTCCATGGTATCATTTCGCTGTTCCCCTGTCTTCCTGTAAATCAATAGTTGGAGCTAGAGGCTTGATCAGATTCAGATTTAAATTTAATTTTTTTGGCAAGGATACTTCATAGGTAGGATTACAAACTTTCATTAAGAGAAACCTAATGTCTAACTGTCTTTATTCTTGTGATGTTAGCAGCCACTGATGATCTTTGCTTAAGTCCAGGAACTCATTAAGAAATGGTGATGTTCTATTTATCATCTCTTAACTGTAAATAGAATACTAGTACTGAGAAAAGAAACTTCCTCTCTTCAACTAGTTGGTTATCTTCAAGTATAGTTGGTTTCTTAGCATACTCCAAAGAAAACAAACGAGTTTTTAAAATATCACCATGAACTCATGAGTCTAAACATATTTGGTGTGATTATGTTACAATTTTACATACTAATGCTCAAACTGTCTCATCTTTGGTCAGACAGAGCCCATTCAATTAAGCACCTTCATTGTTCTGTCACACCCTATTACTGTTTGGTAACTTCCTTGCAAGATGTTCAACGACCCCAGTCTGAAGCAGCTTTAGCCATACTTTGTTTTCCCTTTCAACTAGCTCCTTGCTTATTCTTTATTTCTACTACATTAAAAACACCTAATTCCTGAGACTTCCTTGGTGGTCCAGTGACTAAACTCTGTGCTCCCAATGCCAGTGGCCCGAGATCAAACTCTGGTCAGGGAACTAGAACTCGAATGCTAAGAACACAACTAAGACCCACTGCAGTAAGATAAATGAATAAATAAATCTCAATTTTTCATTATAAATCAATTGTGTTGTATATTCTGGATATTATGATTGCATATGGACTCAGAAATTATAGAAACATTTCCTGCTCAGGTCTACTTTCAGGATTCCATTGATTGCCCCCACCAAAAAGCATACCTGACTCAAAATTAAGACGTCAAGTGCTTCAGTTCGACAGACTGAAGCAAAAGAGTCCTAATATATTCTCTGCTGGCATTTTAGCTCTGCAAAGTATGTCTTCATGTTCTATTTCAAAATTCAGATATGGTTTTTAAACATGTACAATAAAAATTCATTTCTTTGATAAATTAGTAAAATCATCAAGTATGGGAAAATGGTCAAGCTCCTAGAGAATTATTGTTATTATAATTCAAACTTTTATAAAATCCTTATGCTTCATCCTTTACATTGAAACTCATGATATGTGAATATGAAAGTTTTAAGTTCTATTTCAAAAAGTAAATGTATGTTTATGCCTCCTTGAAATCACAGAAATGGCATTATACGTAGTAAAGAAACATTCATCTTATCTTACTAAAAAACAAACTAATAAACATGTAAAGCCCTGTCATAGTACACAGTATGTCAAATACATCACTGTGGAAAAGCAGAATCCTACACTTGCTGACCATTTCTTCACCAAAATCCTAAAAAAAAAACACAGTGTCAGTGGCCAAAAATTGCTTACATCCACAATTTTTACTGTTTTTTTTCAACATTAAATCACAACCAGAAATCATATAACTAAATGCCAATTTTCCTCTCTGAAAAAAAGGATATAAATTTATACCTTGGTGCAATGTCTTTTATTCACAGGCCAAGTGTACCCTCTCCTACAGCTCAGTTGTTGGGATTTGATCAGAGGAACCAGTGCAACTTTTCCAGGCAAGAATGGCTTAAAAAAAACTCAACCAATCACTACCACCACCACCAACAACAACAACAACAAAGACAACACAACAAAATAACAGTAACAACAAAAAGCTCTTCTGCTGGTGTAAATTTCCCAGTGACTAAACAGAAACACATCTCTATGAAGTGCTGGTATGTCCTCAGCACATCAGTGCTTTCATCCAACTGAAAAACAAAACATTCTACTAGCATGCACATGACAGTAATTGCTTTTCCAGATGGTATGCCTTTGATAAGGGATTTTTGCCAAAAGCTCATTTTACTTTCTCTCCAAGCATAATATTTGTCACTAAGTTTGAAACTGGTTTGACAAGCTTCTCAATAGTAGTGTGAGCTGACCTGTTTTTGGCTAGGAGGATAACTGTGAATGATACTTCAGCAGTGCGGTCTTCTCTGTCTTTAGCAACAACGTGCACTCATATAACACTGAAAAGCATTATTTTATAAAATTTTATACATTTGTTTCATTTTCATCACAAGTCTAAAAAGTAATTATTACAGAAAAGGAAACTAAGACAGAAATATTAATTCAGTTCCTCAGGGTGGCATGAAGTCGAAGAGCCAATGCTTGTGCTCTTTCCATCCCACCACAGAGAAAATCGTGGCAACGGAATACCTATTTCCTCAATATACCTGTTGAAATGTTTTTGTGAGTCCAAACAAAGTATTTTTAAAAGGCATTATTTTAATTTAATGTAAACTATAATCCAAGATGGGCTTCCCAGGTGACACTAGTGGTTAAAAAAAAAAAAAAAAACCTGGTTGCCAATGCAGGAGACATAACAAACATGGGTTCAATCCCTAGGTTGGGAGGATCCCCTGGAGGAGGAAATGGCAACCCGCTCCAGGATTCTTGCCTGGAGAATCCCATGGACACAGGAACCTGGAGGACTATAGCCCACAGGGTTGTAAAGAGTTGGAGACAACTGAAGCAACTTAGCGTGCACACACACACACACATACACACACACGTGCATGCATAATCCAAGACACAACCTTACAAATGTTCTAGGGCCTTAAATCATGCTCGAGTGATTTTATTTTGTACACTAAAAATACAAAAAAAAAAAAAAAATCCCACAATCTCAAAATCTTAAAAGCCTCTCAAAAAATTTTTTGAAAAATCTTTAAGAAAGTATTCTCAAAATGTATTATATAAAACTTCTGAGTGCAAGTTTGTGAAATTTTTACTTCATTTTTGAAAGGGGAAATGACAAGTATCAATAGGAGTATCAGGCTGTATAAGCCTGAAAATGAGTGGGGCAATATAAGAAACTAATGAATTAGAGATCCCTAATTTAAGGATTTAAGCAACTTAATTTGGTTATATGGCACTTTCACAAGCAGAACCATGAACAGCCAACAACCACAACCAATCATTTACAAAATTCAATTGATCACAATTTCCAATTCTCTAATCTTTTTGTTGACATCTGAATATAGAACTATATTACGTAGAAAAGAATACTAAACTATGATTTTAAGTGCTCATTTCATAATTGCTTCTAAATGGTTTTTAGACGACAGTGTTTAGCCTCCCTAGCCCCAGAGTAAACATTCTGAGTGAAAGAGGTCTTCAACTTCATTCATAATGAAATTATAGAATAACATATATCCTTCCACACATTTAGAATTATTCACTACAAAGCTTAACAATTCAACTAATGCTGTTATATTAAAAGCAAGAAAGAAAGTTATCTTTAAAAAATAAGTTAGGGACTTCCCTGGCAGTCCACTGGTTAACACTTAACTTTTCAGTGCAGGGGTGTGGGTTCAATCCCTGGTCAGGGAGCTAAGATCCACATATCTCCTGGCCAAAAATCCAGAACATAAACAACAGAAGCGATACTGCAACAAATTCATCAAAGACTTTTAAAAATGGCCACATCAAAACAAAAAAAATCTTAAAAAACAATAAGGGAAATGGTTATGGTAATAAGTTAAATTACATATTTAATCATCATTGCCATTTGATTCAAAGTGACACCAAAAAGTTTTCTAAAAGTTCAATGTATCTGCTAGCTGCCAGAGAACTTGTAAAACTTCTCATCAAAACAACCTCTTTTTCATCTGCTATTTGATTCAAGGTAATTTTTCTTTGATAAGAACTGCTCAATTACACCACCCCCTTTTAGAAAGCCATCCATTTATTTTAACTGAAGCAATCTTAGGTGTTCTATTATGGATTCTTATATTTTAGAATTTACTGCTTTACAAGTTCTTCTTTCAAAACAGAACAAAATGAAATTTAAAATCTAAGTAATAAGTGATACATTTTTCTTAGATTTTTCATCTACTCTATCTCCTAGCAAATACAGAGAAGCAACCAACTCTGTCACTGAAAATAATTATCTTTCCATAATTTCACAATTAACAAAAAAAAATTTTATTTTTAAATAAACACCAAACTAACTGTACCCTCTTTGATTTCATAGGTATTTTAGAAAAATAGAGAGCACTGTGTTTTCTGTTGATACTATGTTTCCTTTGATTGTTTTCAATTGTCTTATGTAGTCTTTAAAGTGGACAGCCACCCCCTGATTTAGAAGTATCATTTGACTCTTTAATTACATATCTGGCTTTTCTGATCCAAGTGAAACTAACCCATCAGATCCCAAAGGTCCTAAAGGGAGTCTATGGGGAGTATAAGTGACACTTCTTTGTGAATAGAAAACCCTTCACAGTAAGTTTAGGAGAATAGGAAAGAGAGGTTTCTGAATCAAACCAAAGGACAAGGTCTCTTGTATCATGGAAGCACATGCTGAATTCAACTGTTCATCTCAGAGGGTCATGACATAAATAAAATAATAACTAAACTTTAGGCATTTATTTTATTCCAGTTCTTCTATATTGAGTCGTAACCTGCACTCAGTATATTTCTAATAATTGGCATGCTTTTCTAATTATAAAGATTACCTCCTTTTAAAATCTGAATCTCATCTCAGATTTGGGGGAATGTGGGGAGGGGAGTGGATGCATCCCTAAAAGCTAACCATTCTAACATAGAAATTTTTAAACTTATAAAATCTATATAGGTAGAAATCAACATTATACACTGACTGCCAAGGAGTTAAATCAAAGTAAAGCTGTACCTTGAATACCTTAGAGTAACTAGAAGTTATAAATGTCGGTGTCTTCATTTGGAAGCAAAAATTCTTACTGCCTGATCTTATCTGGTGGTCCGTGATTTTTATCATCAGAGTCGGTTCCAGTCACATCCCATTAGTATGGATGGATCTAAAGTAGAGAAGACATTAGATTTTAGATACTGTGACACATCATTGTTTCCCTATAAGCATACAAAGATTCTCACTCAAATGCTTTAGTTTTTCAAGAAATTCTAATTCCCATTCTTGTCCCTACCACAGATTTGAAAAACTGAAAATAAAGAATAAAGATTAAATAAATAAACAGATAAAGTTATCAGTGGTAATTAGTTACTGGCTTTAAAAAGGTTCAGATACCCAAAGGAGGTATGCCGCAAATTAGACTTCATATGGATAATTTAAGGAGGTAAGGGACCTAAGCTTCTGACTCACTCATCAGAGATCAGAGTTGCTGAAGTCACCCCAGCAGCGATGGCCTCAGGACCCAGTTTCAGGTAAAATGCAACAGTAGGAAGAAACAGGATTTCCAGCAGAAGATACCTCCGTGACAAAGAAGCGCCTGATATGATGACTATCATTCATTCCTAGGTCCCTGGCAGTGGGAACGTGACAAATGGCCCACCTTACTAAATTCATGGTAGTGCTGTCTTCCCATTTTACCTCACACTTAACTCCAAACAGCGGGACTCTGCAGACGTCGGAGAATACTTGAGAAAGGTGAGCCCTACTGGCTTTTATTATTTAAAGCCTAACTGCTTTAGGTTTTACCACCCAGGGTTAAGCTTTTCACTAATACTCCCTTTAGACCACAAAGACACAGTGGATCAGGCTCCAGGAATGATCTTTACACCACAGATCAACTCAGGAATCTTGCTAGTTCCTTTTCCCTGTGGCTCCCACCCCTGTCACTCCTGGGCTTTATTCAAAGCATAAACTACTGTGACTGACTGCCGTCGCTCTCTTTTCATGCCCTCGGTGTTCTCTTTGCTCTCTCACCCACTGCATGTGTTCCCCAACTGCGGTCCTTCCTTCCAACCTTCTCCACAGGGACCTCTGGAAACCCCTTTTACATAGTAAAACAAATGACCTCTATATCTTCAGCCTTATCACTGACCTTAGTTTCAGCCACTGGGCTAAATCCGCCTCTTGAAACAAACCCTCAGGAGTAAAGACTAATAAGGTCAAAGGAATCATCTCTGTCCACAGTGACATTTCCAGACCCTAACTCATAAGCAATCCCAACCCTTCCCTCAGAGTCATGCCATCTAGCTGTCCTACCCTCTTCTTGTCTTTGTCATTGAATATTCCACTCTTTCATTTCTAACCAGGGTCCAGACTCAGCCCCTCAGATGCACTCTACCTACACTTATCTCTCCAGTTGTCCCCAGTCTCAAAATCTGGGTTTCACCACCCAGGCTATCAGTCCACCCAGTATGTTAGTTTCTTTCTTCCACTTCACCACTCTCAAATTCCTAATCCTGGGTCAATTTAACCCCCTGCTAATGGAAAACACACAACCATGTGGACTGATACTGCTATAACATTAAGGTCTTCAAAGTTAGTCAGACAGACCCTGAATGCCATCCATGTCATTAATCAGATCCTTCTGCCATAACCACACTGCCTCTGTTGGCAAATGTGCAACTCTCACTCTTCCAGCCCCACATGGGGTAGAATGGGAAAGGGGTTTTATGTCTTCCTTAACCATGTGTGTAGGTTATTTATATTGTGAAAACACCATTTCTTTCATCTAGTTTTAACATTTTTCTCAGTCTACCGCTGGCTTTTAATACAAAAGTTTCTATTTTCGGGTGGCCAGACTTACCCATCAGTGCATTTTTCATCTCTCTTATTATTTCTTTGCTTAGAAATTTCTTCCCCTTCAACAATAACAGATAGATACTCTGGTCTTCACTTTTCTGTGGGCTGTTTCTGAATACTTCATTGCAAATGATGAATGGAAAGAGATTTAATTCTAAACTGACCTGTATTTCAAATTGCCAGTTTTCCTCACAACTTAAAGTAATTAAGTAAACTTCTTTTTGATTTATAAATTTCTTCTTATAAATTTCATTTGTTTACAACAAGGTTGATTTCTTGGCTATTATCCATTTCTGTAATGTAATTATTGTTTCTTTTTATGCTTTAATTTGTGATAAGAATATTCTTTGGTATTCTCATGTTCTATTCTTGACAACAGTTAGATACATTTTACCAGTTTCCAAGGAGATGCCAGTGGCTTCATGAGTAAGAAATGGCTCCCAGTCCACTCTGGGTGGTGTGCTTCTGTTACAGTTGCTGTCTGTACACAGTGCTCCTTTGTACTTTGAGGGATCATCCTTATGGGGTCTAGACCTAAAACCTCCCTAATCATGTTAGAAAACCAGCCTTTTTATGTATTTATCTATCTAAAGCCAGATTCATAAAACCATGATCTTTGCAATTCTCCATGCTTTGTATTTACCTATTCATTTCTAAAATCTACTTTATGTAAAAACAGAAGTATCTCACACACAATTTTTATTTCACAGGCCAACATTTTTTTTTTATCAGTTCCAATGGATTTTTCAAATCTTCCCATTATCTTTTAAGGTTCATATAGTTATGTTTACTAACTTTAATTTTTCTGAATATATACCACATTCACATGAATCAAAAACTTAAAATGATGTAAAAAGAAACATATTTGAAAAGTCTCATTTCTCTATCATCCACATGTGTTTTCATGCTGTCCTTGCTTACTATATGTCAGCACTTTTACTAAAGTGGTGTATAAATAAATGTATATTTATTATACATTCTTACATGTATATGCTTCCAGTGATTCTTTATGCAAATACACTTAACTGTAAATATAGTATTATTCCTGCCTTCTTACATAAAATATTTAATTTTGTACATTACCTTTTTTCTCTCATTATATCCTGCAGATTTTCCATGTTAGGATATGCTTCCATGATATTGCATTGTGTGAACATACACTAGCTTGCATAACTAAGCTCATAGTTTTAAGAAATTAGATTCTACAAATTCAAGTCATATTTCTGAAAATAATTTAGTTCAAGAACAACAACTGAACAAACCAAACAGCACATGAAACTATGTGATGTGATTTCACAAAATTTTATTCCATTAATAAATATAAGTTCTCTTGTATATTGCTTTATCTTTTTATCTCAACTTTACTTTATGATCCTATCTAAAATCTATCAACCATAATAGTCATAAACTTTGAAAGCAGAAGGACAGTTCTCCGGTTGAAAGGCCTCAAATTCTGAAAGCTGAATAACCTCAATGAGGGTTTCAATGGGTCTACAAAAGTGAAATATAGTTATACAAGAATCAAAACAGCTGTAGAAGCAAATAAATGTTCCATACTACTTAGTAAGATTAGAGAAAGACTCATGGAAGAAATAGCCCCTTGGGTTGAATCCTAAATGACCAAGTGCTCAAGAGACAAATAAAGGCAAGAGAAAACAAGGGGGATCAGAATAAGCAGCAGTTTGAAATAGCAAACTCTGTCAAGAACTCTAAGTAGTTCTACTTCCACTTAGAATGCAGAAAGCCACAAAAGAGTGTGAGAAAAAGCCAGATACATAAAATCAAAACTTCTCTTGAATCTAATAAAGAATTGAAGTCAGAAGGCAACCAAGTAATTCAATTCCAAAGAGAGAAAGTTCCTCCAGGGAGAGACTGTACAAACTGTTTTACCTTTGGCAGGTTCCCAGAAAAAGAAGTGGCCCTCATACAAGTATACAGGGGAAAAAAATCAGCTAAGATTTTAACAAATTCTAAGTGACCGAATATGAACTACTATATCAGTTAGGAATGGCTGGAAACCCTAAACACAAGGGGAGTTCACACCCAAGTTGCAAGTTCTTCTTCATGCCTCAACCAGATTCTCACAAGAAAGATCAGAGGTAGGACAGGAAACCAGAGAAAGTCCCTCATCATTGATGCAAGTGTGTATGAGGTGACAAGTACGGATCTGAAGCCTTGCCTGATTCCCCAACCTGTCCCCAACACAGACCAAAAGTCTAGAGCCGTTGGGGGAACAACAGAAAACTCTCTCACACCAGGATCCAGGCAAAAATCCACTGCTTCAGCAAACAGAAGCAAACGCCTCATCCAGACAGGAAGAAAACACTCTTAAGCTCTCAGACACAGGCAAAGGTACACTGGTGCTATGAGAATATAGAGGCAAAAAAACAACCGTCTGCCACTGTAGGGGAGGGGGGGAGGAAAAGTCTTGGGTCAGGGATCCTGCACTAATAACAACAGAAATGTACTACTACAAGGGAGGAAAAGGATAGTCTTGCCCAAGACCAATCACAAATGTATGACAGTGTTTGACCATCACAGGGAAGAGAAAGCAGGAAAGCTAAGAAAGTCCTACCACTGAGTCCTGTAGGGCCTGATCAGGATTGAGTTTGGACCAGAACAAAAGAGAACCCTGCCCCGTCCCACAAGTACAGCTGTGGGTAACAAGCAGCAATAATCTATCACTGGGAGAAAGACAGTAATATGAAATCTCTCTGCAAACAGATGTGCAAAGACTGTTGAAAGATGGGGGTAATATAGCATCAGAGAAAAATTCTATAGTACCACACGCCACACTCACAACACAAGGCAACACCAGCCAGTCACTTGAGAACTTTGAAGCCCACTGAAGGTAATAATGGCCACAAATTCCAAACCCAGCTCATTTCAGGATTAGGTTGACTCAATCTCTGACACAAACAACCTGACAGGAGAGAATCACTTCAATCTCTCCTACTCTCTATACGTGATGACGAGCATTAAATCACAAATTATGAAGCATCCACAAAAGCAAGAAAAAATAACTCTTTGTTAAGAGATAAAAGAAATCAGCAAAATCAGGACTGAGTCATTCATTTAAATTATCAACGATTCTAAAATAAGTATGCTAAATGATCTAGTATAAAAGATGGACCAGCATACATAAAAAGATGGAAATTTTCAACAGTGAGATGAAAACTTTAAAAAAGTAAAATAGAAAAGCTAGAAACAAACAAAAAAATTGTTTTACATTAGAGAAGAAAAATTTCTTTGGCAGCCTCAAGAGCAGCCTGGACAAAGATGAGGAAAGAATCAGTGAACTTAAAGACGATACAAATAATACAAACTGAAACTACAGCTTAGAAAAACTAAAGGAAAAACATAGCTCAGGGCATCCAAGAGGTGTAGTACTATACCAAGACGTATTACATCCATTTAATTGGAGCCCCAGAAGAAAAAAACAAAAATAATGAGATATAAGAAATACATGAATACGATAACGGCCAAGAATTTTCCCAGGAAAATCCAAGACAACAAACCAGAGAGCAAAAAAATCCCAGAGAACCCCAATCAAGAAAAATACCGAAGGACACACACACAAACAAACATACATGGGTATATCATAGTCAAACTGTAGAAAGACAAAAACAAAAATCTCACAGACAGAGAAAAAAATAAACACTACATACGAACAATAAAGATTAAAATTTTCTTCAGAAAATTATACAAGTCAAAGACAATACTGAATATAATATCTTTTAGGTACTGAAAGAAAAAAAAAAGCTGAACACAGAATTCTATAACCAGCAAAAGGAAATTTTTTTAATTGAAGGAAGACAGAAATTTTTACAAATAAAATGAGAGAATTCACTGCCTACAGACACCAGAAATGTTATAGAAAGTTCTTTAGGCAGCAGTGAAAATTACCAGGTGAAAATCTGGACCTACAAAAAGGAAATGAAGAGCACTGAAAAGAGAAGGTAAGTATAAAAGACTATTTGTTCATAGTTTATTCATTTTAGAAGGCTGCACATGAACTAAAGTAAAAAATGATAATGTAGGGTTACTAACATGTAAGGAAATAAAATTTATGACAACAAAGTATAAAGATGGTAGGTAGAAAGTTGAAGCATACTGTGTATAAGGTATTACAAGACACACGAAGTAGTATATTATTTAAAGAAAAAATGTGATATTAAAAAATGTGGAAAAAAGAATATGATGTTAAGATTTTCAACTTATATATCTTTTTTAAAGATATGCCTTTTAGACCTGAGAGTAGCGGTTCTCAACCAGGAGCAGTTTGGACCCCTCAGAGACATTCAGCAAAGTCTAGAAACATTTCTGGTTGTCGCAACTGGGGGCAGGAAGTGGGTGCTACTGTCATCTAGTAGACAGAGACCAGGAATGTTAAAAATCCTGCAGTGCACACAGGATATCCCCGCCATGACCCAACAACAAAGAATTATCCAACCAAAAAGATCAACAGGGCCAAAGTTAAGAAACCATGACCTACAGCAACCACTAAAATATGTCTGTATGTATCTATAGGATGTGCCAAAAGTTAGATAAAATGAAATTATGAAAAATGATTAATTCAATAGAAGGCAGAAAAAGAGGAAAAAATAAACAAAAAGGATTCAAATAGAAAATAACTAGAAGGATGGAAGGTTTAAACTTTCCAAATGACTACATTAAATAGAAATTATCTAAACATCCAATTAAAAGGTAGAGATTATCAGATCAAATTTTTAAAACATAATCCAATCATATGCTATCCACAAGACATAGGTTACATATGTCTGTACAAAGACATAGGTTAAAAGTAAAAGGCTGGAAAGGAAAGAAAAGATAGCATGACTGCATTAATATCTGACAAAGCAGACTTCAGAATACGGACTATTACCAATGATGAGGAGGAACATTAATGATAAAGGATCAATTCATGATAAAACTCTAAGGAGATGGGACAAATCCATAATTACAGCTGTAGACATTCCTATGCCTCTGCTATTAATTAGAAGAACAAGAAAACAGGAAACCACTAAGATATAGAAGACTTGAAAACACTATCGACTGACATGACCTAATTGAACATTTATAGAACATTATACACAACAAGAACAGAAAATGCATTATTTTCAAGGCTACATAGAGCATTCACCAAAAAAGACCACATTCTGGGCCATAAAACAAACCTCAGAATATTTAAAAGAATTAAAATTAAATAATGCATTTTTTCTGACCAAAACAGAATCAAGTTAGAATCAATACCTGAAAGATACATTAAGAATTATCAAAGGTTAGAGATTAAACAATGTATTTCTACATAACTCAAAGATTAAAAATTAAGGGAAATTAGAAAAAAATTTTAATTGAACTAAAGTAAACAGAACATACCAAAATTTGTGGGATACCACTGACACAGTTCTTAGAGAAAAACTTACAGCATAAAACATAAACTGCTTATATCAGAAAACATAAGTTTTGCCTCAATAATTTAAGCCTCCACCTTAAGTAGAAAAAGCAAATTAAACACAAAGGAGTTAGACGGAAGAAACGAAACTGAAAACAAAACACAACACAGAAAATTTATGAAACTGAAATCTAGTTCTTTGAAAATTTCAGTAACACTGAACAAACTTCCGGCCAGAAAAAGAGAGACGCCACAAATGGACTATATCAAGAATGGAAAGAGGGCAGCACTAGAAACTGTACAGATGTTAAAAGAATAACAAGAGACTATTACAAACAACTTTATGGCAATGAAACTCTGTAATTTTGTTAAAACATACCAATTCCTTGAAAGTTTGAAAGACAAACTACCAAGTTTACTCAGTAAATTAAATTACTCTTCCTAAGTATTAAGAAAATTTAATTCGTAATTTAAAATCTTCCCATGAAGAGAGTCCAGGACAAATGGCTTCCTTGGTAAATTCTACCAACATCTAAGGAAGAAATCATAACAATATTACATAAATTTTCCAGAAATAAGAGTAAACATTTCCCAATTCATTTTATCAGGACAGCATAACACAAAATATCTTAACCAAATATTAGAAAAATGAATCTAGCAATATACAGAAAGGAATATATATAATGACCAAATAACATTAATACCAAGAATACAATATTAGTTCAATATAGAAAAAAAAAGAATCAATGTAATCCAACATATCAATATAAGCAATCATCTAAAAAAATTTAGGAAAACCCCACAACCATTCACGATTCAAAACTCAGAAAACCAGGAACAGAAGGGAATGTCCTCAGCCTAAGACATGAATTTACAACAAATCTACAGCTAATGTCATACATAATCATAAAAGGCTAAATGCTTCCCCTCTAAGATCAGGAACAAGGCAACAACATCTGTTCTCATAACTCCTATTCAGCAATACACTGTACTGTCAGTACAATAATGTAAGAAAATGAAATAAAAGCACAGAGGTGGGGAAAAATGAGAAAACAAAACTACCTTTTTTTTCACAAGTGCTAAAGTCTATACAGAAAATCCCAATGAATCTACTACTAAAACTAAATTTGCTTTGAATACAGCAAAACTTCAGGATACAAGGTCAACATACAAAATTCAACTGTATTTCTATATGGCAGCAATTAATTAGAAATAAATTAACCAAACAGTAGCAATTATACTGGCATCAAAAAAGAAAGATTTAGGATAAATATAACAAAACAAACAGAAAAGTCCTGTGCTCAAAAATACAAAACACCAAGTGAGAAATCAAAGACCTCAATAAATAGAGTATACTGTTTTAAAAAATCAGATTAATCAACACTAAGGTATCAATTCTCCTCAAACTAGTATATAGATTTAACATAAATCCCAATTAAAACCCCACCTAGCTCTTTTGGTAAAAACTGGCTAGCTGATTCTAAAATTTATATGGAAATGCACAGAACCTATAACACTAAAAATAATTCTAAAAAAGAACATTATTGGAAATTTTATACAACTGAATTTCAGTACTTTCTATTTCTTTTTTAATTAAGGTCTTTTTATTCTCAACCTGCTTTGGGGGGAGGAGAGGGGAGGAAGGGGCACCACTCTGCATCCTATGAGTACTTAAGGTTCCAGACCAGGGATGGAACCCATGCCCCCTGCAGTGGGAGCACAGAGGCTTAACCACTGGGCTGCCAGGGAAGTCCTCCAATACTTTATAGAAAGCTAAAGTCATCAGGGTATTGTAATGCTGACAGAAAGATAAGCGCACAGTTCAGTGGAACAGAGGAGATGTCCAGAAACAGATCTACATATTAATAGTCAACTGATTCGATCTTCAACAAAAGTACCAGGGTAATTCAATGGAAGAAGAACTGTCTTTGTAACAACTAATGCTAGAACAAACGACAATCCATATGGGGAAGGAGGAATAAAAAAGAACCTCAACCCATACCTCATATCTTCTATAAAAAATTAATAGACTTACATATTTTAAATATAAAACTATAAAATTTCTAAAGGAAAACATAGGAGAAAATTTGGGGGACACTAGGTTAACCCAAAGAACCTAGTGAGAAACCCTGAGAAATCTGTATGCAGGTCAAGTAGTAACAGTTAGAACTGGACATGAAACAACATACTGGTTCCGAACTGGGAAAGGAGTACATCAAGGCTGTATATTGTCACCCTGTTTCTTTAATTTATATGCAGAGTACATCATTCGAAATGCCAGGCTGGATGAAGCTCAAACTGGACTCAAGATTGCCAGGAGAAATATCAATAACCTCACATACACAGATGACATGCCACCCTTATGGCAGAAAGCAAAGAGGAACTAAAGAGTCTCTTGATGAAAGTGAAAGAGGAGAGTAAAAAAGCTGGCTTAAAACTTAACATTCAGAAAACAAAGATCATGACATTTGGTCTCACCACTTCATGGCAAATAGAAGGGGAAACAATGGAAACAGTGATAAGACTTTTATTTTCTTGGGCTCCAAAATCACTGCAGATAGTGACTGCAGCCATAAAATTAAAAGACACTTGATCCTTGGAAGAAAAGCTATGACCCACCTAGACAGCATATTAAAAAACAGAGACATTACTTTGCCAACAAAGGTCCATGTAGTCAAAGCTACGGTATTTCCAGTAGCCATGTATGGATGTGAACGTTGGACTATAAAGAAAGCTGAGCGCTGAAGAATTGATGCTTTTGAACTGTGGTGTTGGAGAAGACTCTTGAGAGTCCCCTGGACTGCGAGAAGATCAAACCAGTCAATCCTAAAGGAAATCAGTCCTGAATATTCACTGGAAAGATCGATATTGAAGCTGAAACTCCAATATTTTGCCCACCTAATGCAAAGAACTGTCCCACTGGCAAAGACCTTGATGCTGGGCAAGATTGAAGGCAGGAGGAGAAGGGAACGACAGAGGATGAGATGGTTGGATGGTATCACCAACTGGATGAGTTTGAGCAAAGTTCCGGGAGATGGTGATGGACAGGGAAGCCTGGCATGCTGCAATCCATGGGGTTGCAAAGAGTCGGACACAACTGAGCAACTGAACTGAACTGAGATTAACCCAGAGGTTGGCAAATTTTTTCTTAAAGGGTCAGACATTAAATATTTTAGGCTTTGTGGGCTTAACTCTGTCCTGCAGCAAGAAAGGAGCTATAGAGAACATGGAAATAAATAGGCATAGCTACGCTCCAATAAAACTTTAATTATAAAAACAAGCAACAGACTGAACTAGCTATAGTTTGCCAATCCATGAGTTAGGCAGAATTTTTTGATATGACACAAAAACCAGGGACCGTAAAAGAAAAAACATGAGATATTGCACTAAATTCTGCTCTTCCATAGACAGTGTTACGAAAATGTAAAGACGACACAAACATGGAGAAAATATCTACGAGTATCTCGTAAAGAACTTGTTCCTGAATATAAAGAAGTCTTAGATACAATAAAACAATAAACAGTTCAGTAAAAACAATGGCAAAGTATTTGGACAATGCAAAAATTACAACTTTAACAAGCAGCCTGCTGACATGGTACCTGTGTTTATTCACCTTTCCTACCGGCCTTCAGGCTCCTGTCTGAATGGCACCCCCAACATTCTGCCCTATGCAAGAAGATAACCAACAAATGAAATAAAGCTATCAGAGGACTATTTAAGCTGATTTTTAGAGCAGTTAATACACATACCTGTTATAAAAAGTAAACTGTACTAACAGATTATGATGAACAGAAAGTCTCCCTTAAGTCATTCAGCTCCTTTCCCTTGCTTACTGTATATTCATTGGTATTCTAAATATTAAAAAGAATTTATATGTATTTTTAGTGAAAATGATGGCATATTATACAGCTTCTCATCGTGATTTTTTTAATTTAATGTCTTAGAACTTACTTCATATCATTCCTTAAAGAATTATCTCATGCTCTTTTTCTTCTTAGCAACTTCATTATATTATACATGAATATATCATAATTGTCTAACCAGTTTCTCATGGACAAACTCATGTTATTTCCAATATTTCTCCATTATTCACAATGCTCTAAAGAATGTCTGTGTACTCATGAACTGGAATTACTTTCTGAGTCAGAGAGTCTGAATTTAAATTATGATACTTATGATACCCTTCACTAGAATTTTGTTTCACAAAGTTTATGAAGGCAAGGCTTAAAAAAAAATATATAGATAGATATATGTCAGTAAACCTTCCAGATCAGAGAAACTATGATTTTCAATCCTAAGTAATCCAAGATACTTGCTAAGTCAAGATAAATTCAGAGTGAGTGAAAACAACAAGAGTTAGACTTAGCAAGGCCCCTCACAACCCCAAATTTTTTCTACTTAATTAAGGAAATACTTTTAATTTAATATGTATAATCTAATCTTTAAGAGGACTTGAACTGGTTACAAGTTAAGATACAATGTAGAGAGGATTAATCACAATAAAACTTTGTAAATAAAATCAAAAATTAAGATACTGTGGTGGTTGGTTGATATGGACACAAACTATCCTCCCAAAAAGGCAGCCATCAAGTCCTTACCAGTCTGTGTGCATGTCACTCCACCCATGAGGATATGATGCTTATATCCCAGTTCCTTGAATCTTGGCTGGCCTTTTGACTTGCTTTGACCAACAGTGACCAAAAGTGACATACTGAAGCTTCCAAGATCTGCAGGATTGACAATTTGCCCTTTCTTTTTCTTGGAAGCTAGAAGCCATGTAAGAAATCGGAACACCCCGAAACTATCATGCTGTGAAGAGGTCCTGTGGAGGCACACCAAAGTGCCAGATCTGTAATGGAAGTCTCCTTAGACTATCCAGTCCAGCCCAAGCTACCAGCTGAGGGAATGAAACCAGCTGATGCCACACAGAAAAGAAGAATCCCCTAGCCAAGCCATAACCAAATTCCTGGCCCATAGAACTGTAAAAATAATAAATCAGTGTGGTTTTAAGTCACTAAGTTTGGGAGTGATTTGTTAAACGACAACAGGCAACTGAAACAGACACTACTGAGCTCATAATATCAGCGAGACAGTGATATTATGTGTCACTATTGGGTTCTGAGTGTCAAAATTGGGTCCATGTTCCCAGCGTTTTAAGTTTTCATTTTTGATAAGAAGGAAATATGTAAATTTTGTATCTGAATAGTATGTACTTGTAAAAAGAACAATGAACCTAGTGGACTATAGTTTCAAATATAATTTTAGAAAATGCACATCATTCAAAATGATATATCTATAGACAGATGGCACATCATTAAATCAGAGTATGGTACAGGCATTTTCATATTAGCGGAGACTGAGAAGACATGATCGTACTATTTTTATTCTCTGAAGCCCTGATACAAGAAATCAGATTGACTACATAATTAAAATATTCATTAAACTATCCTCTCATATCTGATAACTTTCACTGAGCTTTGGATAGACACTAAATAACTGTCTGTGATTAAATCTTCTAATCAGAACATATAGAACACTCTATAAGATTGCTTAAGATTAGAGTCATACACATTTAATAGCCCCAAAATCGACGATTCCCCTACAACAGCTCCCACTTAGATTACCAATATTCTTTAATGTTCAGTTCAGTTCAGTCGCTCAGTCGTGTCTGACTCTTTGCGACCCCATGAATCGCAGCACGCCAGGCCTCCCTGTCCATCACCAATTCCCAGAGTTCACTCAGACTCACGCCCATCGAGTTCGTGATGCCATCCAGCCATCTCATCCTCTGTCGTCCCCTTCTCCTCCTGCCCCCAATCCCTCCCAGCATCAGAGTCTTTTCCAATGAGTCAACTCTTTGCATGAGGTGGCCAAACTACTGGAGTTTCAGCTTTAGCATCATTCCTTTCAAAGAAATCCCAGGGCTGATCTCCTTCAGAATGGACTGGTTGGATCTCCTTGCAGTCCAAAGGACTCTAAAGAGTCTTCTCCAACACCACAGTTATATCCTACGAAAATACCTTAGTCTTTAACTTATTTAACCTTAAAGAGCTATCAGGGAAGCCCTAAACAGTACCTGCTGCTGCTAAGTCGCTTCAGTCGTGTCCGACTCTGTGCGACCCCATAGATAGTAGCCCACCAATATATAAATAACCATTCCCTTCAGTTACTATGTGAAGCACATACTCAAAGGCCAGGGAGTTACATTCCACCTCCTTGAAGGAGAGAAATGTATGCATAAACTATCTGGAGTTCTTCTGTATGAGATAAATAATTGGGGGTGGGAATATCTTTTTATTCAATCATTTAATCAGTGTGGATGGAGGGATATTCACTTTATACTTCGGATTATAAACTGATCCAGTTTTGGTGTCTGAATGCTCTTTCAGATTGTTTCCTATATCTTTTTTTGCCAAGCCCCATTCTTTGGCTTTTGAGTATGTTTACTTACTTTCTGGCTCTACAAAATGTTCCAGGTTCATCTTGCACACTCCCTGCTCCAGTCCTAGAATCAGCCATTTTCTAAGAAGCTTCGTTCTTATTATTGGAGAATTGTATTAGAAATCAAGATCTGAGTGCTAGGTGTGCACAGTGCTAATGGGGTGTCACTGCTTCTAGGTTCTTTTATCAATAGAAGATAGAAATAAATGTCTATCTAGTAAATAAATGTCTGCATTTTTGGCCATGTGTATTTACATGTCTATAATTGTTTCTGTATCCATATCTACATTAACTTAAACATGAGTTCGTCCTGACTTCTCTAACCCTAATCTAGCACCACATGGTTTGTTCCAGCCTTCCCCTTGCCATGGTTATCTGTAACCTCACTCACCAAAAGTGAGAAACCTGGTTCCCACAATTCACCATCCATTTACTTATTTAATATGAGTGTTCATGTATAATAGTTTCAGATTTGTTAGCCTACACACACCTGAATTTTTAAAAATCATTATATAAGTTTTGGGTGTATCTCTTGAATTTTTGTCCTCCTTTTTTAGCCATTCCTTCCAAAAGTCTTATCAGAAGAATCCTCATTTTAGATGTGTGTGTTCAAAGATCTTTCATCTAAATCTCTTTCTGTACCTTCCACCAGGGTGATCTTTCATATCCATGCAGTCTTGTACTGTTACACTCAGGAAGCTCTAAGAGCATTTTTTATTATGAGGCTTTAACACTGCTAAGATGAGGCTATAAAGAAATCTGATATATAAGAAATGTCCACAAAACTTTGGTTGCATAGCAATCAATCCCTTTTAAAAGATATCCTCTATTTAAAACATTCTTTTTTTTTTTCCTACTTCAAGACATTTCTCAGTCTGTCCTTTTCCCTACCAGTGATGAAGTGACCTGCAAAGGTCCTGTACATCCAAATCTAAGCACACACGGACTCTGGACTTTTAACATTTCAAAAGAAGTACTGAACAAAGTAAAAGGAAAGTATAAAGTAACCTGAGACAATGAGTGGAATGTGGCTGCATGTTGTTAGGTTTAATCTGCACAGAGATGATAAACCAGTAGGAAGTAGCTGCTGCTGAGTCGCCTCAGTCGTGCCCAACTCTGTGCGACCCCATAGATGGCACCCACCAGGCTCCCCCGTCCCTGGGACTCTCCAGGCAAGAACACTGGAGTGGGTTGCCATTTCCTTCTCCAATGCATGAAAGTGAAAAGTGAAAGTGAAGTTGCTCAGTCGTGTCTGACTCTTTGCGACCCCATGGACTGAAGCCCACCAGGCTCCTCTGTCCATGGGATTCTCCAGGCAAGAGTACTGGAGTGGGGTGCCATCGCCTTCTCTGAGGAAGTAGCTATGTGAAAACAAAAACTGGATTAAGAATAATGGGCCTCAGTTGGGAAAAGAAATCACTAAGTCACCTGAGAGACAAAATGGACAAAAGCCAAAAATCTGAAACACAGACCCCGAACCGTATTACTACAGCAGTATAAAAAACAAGTCTTTCTGCTCATCAGATGAGTCCTTAATTCCCAAAATAAATAATTCTGATCAGCCAGAAATTTCAGTGTTAGTCACAATAAAGATTCTCACGACAATGTCATTAAATAAATGGCAAGGTGAATGTCATTATTAAAACAATTATCCTTCTCTAGCTCTCAATGGTGAGCACATTGATCATTTTTGTTTAAATCAAAACTGTATTAAATACCTTTTGTCCAAAACTTCTTCAGATAGTTCTGCTGACCACTAGAAGACTCACAAATGTGGCCCTACAAAAATAAGCTATTGTTACTTCTAAAACTGAAAATCTTTGGTTGCAACTGTAATGAACTTTGCAATCTTTAGTGAGAATTATTAAATAAACTATCAAATAAAATTCTACTTCTAAGAAGTAGTAGAGAAATTCTTAGTTTGTGTTGAATTACACTGAGGACTAAAAAAAGAAAATCTGAGAACTCTAAAACAATTTAAAAATATATATAATATGCTATTTTACCACTAGCTAAAATATCTAAGAGTTTGTTATATCATTATCCTAAATATGGCTGATTTTTTTTTTCAAAAAATTAGCAAATAATTTTTATAGCATAATGATAAAAAATTAGGTAGGTAAATTAGGAAATTTAGTATTATCCAATATTCATTGGAAGGAATCGTGCTAAAGGTGAAGCTCCAATACTTTGGCCACCTGATGCAAAGAGCTGACTCACTGGAAAAGACCCTGATGCTGGGAAAGACTGAAGACAAAAGAAGAGGGCCGCAGAGGAGGGAGAGAGAGATAGTAGCATCACTGACTCAATGGACATGAACTTGAGCAAAATCCAGGAGAGAGTGGAGGACAAGAAAGCTGGGCGTGCTGCAGTCCATGGTGTCACAAAGAGTTGGACATGACTTAGCTACTGAACAACAACAAAAGAGAACATGTATCTGATACTGATCTTGTAAATATCTTTGTCGAGAAAAAAGGTTAGAAAGTTAAGTGGTAAATGTACTTCCAGGCAGAAGAGAAGCTAACTATAAAATCTCCACCCCAGAAAATGCCAATTAAGCACTCCGTATCCAACAATGAGGGCTTCCCAGGTGGCTTGGTGATAAAACAAACAGGAAAAATCCACATGCCAAAGCAGGAGATGCAGGCTCGATCTTTGGGCAGGGAAGATCCCCTAGAGAAGGAAATGGAAACCAACTCCAGTATTCTTGTGTGGAAAATCCCATGGACAGAGGAGCCTGCTGGGCTACAAATCTTGGGGTTGCAGAAGAGTTGGACACGACTTAAAGACTAAACAACAACATCCACCAATGAACAGGGCTATGGTGGCCTGTCTCACTGCTCAGCCTCCAGCTGCCCTGTTAAATTTTTTTCTTTTCAATGACTTGCTCCAATAATTCAGAAACTTCATCGTATCTATTGATAACACAAAGCTGAATAGGCTACAGAATGCAATAAATGAAGATTAAAAGTGGTAAATGGTCTAAAGGGTAGAACACTGGGTTAAAAACAAACTAGATAAAAATTTAGGGTGATAAGCACATAAGAGTTTGCTGTATAGTATTCTTTACCAGGTATGTACTTTTAATCTATTATTTTGCATCCATTAAATGTTTATTTAAAATTTAAGAGTAAACAAAGCACTAGGATAAAGCATATTAAAGTCCCATCCCTAGATTATTTCATGTAACCCTCACAACAATCCTACTGATGAGGTATTATTATTCTCATTATATATTTTTTTAAAGTCAAGTTAATCCAAGGACGTTTTACTAATAAATGGCAAAACCCAGTCTTTTTGCTCCATGGCTTGATTTGCTATACCAATCTCTTCTTTATTTCTCAGTTAAAATGAAGATAGAAGACTCTAGATAATAGCCAGTTGTAAAAATAAATAAATATACAAGCAAACAAATCTACAGGCTTACATGACCAAAGTTGTTAATGGGAACAAAAAGAGGCATATAATGTCATTTAAAAAAAAACTAATTGAAAACTTGAACTATTATAATCACACTGCTAAAATGACCCATTCTAATCTGAGTTGATCAGAATCACACTTAAGCCATCATACGAGGACTTAAATACTATGATTTGAAAGATTTAAGGTTAGAGAACATCTAGGGTTTCCAAGAGTGAATATAACGGTATAGAAAAAACCGGTTACCAAAATTATTCTGGAAAAGAGAAGCATCTGGAAAGACAGACAGCTATCATCAAATAGAGACATCAAAGTAGTCATAAAATATCCAAACCCTTGATGTACCAAAATGGAGAGCGATTTGTTATACCCAGCTTCGCAGAGTAGAGCTGGGACCGATAAGTAGACAATATAAAGAAGCAGACCTCAGATCACTATTGCTAAAGATAATCAAGCAGAAGAGAGACAGACTAAAAAACCAAAGATCCCTTACAAACATCAGATTCTATTTCCCTAATCCTTATCCTTCATATGAAGTCTTTGTTCTCTACAACAAATTACAGCCTTGATTTTAACTGTATGTTAGTCAGTTCACAGTTCATATGCATATCCCCATAAAATAAATGTCACAAATTATGGCCCAACTGACAGGTCCAAAAACTTATTTTACAAAGCTGTACTACAACATTAACTAGAGTGGAGTCACGTTTTGTTTGCTTTTATCTTTCTCAAACTAGTCTCCCAAATATGAAAATCAGACTACACTGAAGAATCAACTTGAGTTCTGGGTGAGTGAGCAGCAGACCATCAGAACAAGGCAGACTTAGAGAAAAGAGTCCTTTTCCCCCTAAAGTGGTCACTCCCTAAACTGCCAACCTTAGCAATTTTTCTAATAAAACAACTTGTCTTCTGTAAATCCCACCACTCTGCACAGCGTTTTCCACTCTCCTCATTCCTAACTCCAGTATATACAAATCACCCCACGCCACAGTATCCTACTCTAGTACCCTAGTCTGGCTGCTTCAGTTGACCATGTACTGACAATTGACCAACTCTAATGTACAAAATTACGCTTCTCCCTTTTAATCACAACTAGGGATGGAGAGATAATCTGACTAGAATAATTTATAAAAATGACTGTAAACTCTTAATCTATCCAGAAGTATATAAAAAACAAGTATTTGTCCATCCAAATTAATGCTTAATAGACAGAATTTCAGACAAAATAATAATGAAATTAAAAAATTATCAGACAGTATGGGTGAAGATACTTTCTATCATTAGCCTTGTCTGAAATCCCATATGTGGATTCTGTTCCACAACTTTTCTCCTCTAGTGTGGAAACCTTCAAATTCTTTAAAAGGCAATGGTTTCCAAGAACTATACTACCTGGTTAACAGGGAGAAGGGAGACCATTTAACAATAAGTAGGACTGGGGAAAACGGTACTCAGTACTTGTGTAGACAATTAAATGGTAATTGGAGAAAAACCTCAAACAGATAAATTATTTAATAAGCAGAGAGTTATAAAAATTTTAAGACTGAAGAAAATGAGTCTTATATGCTTGTCTCAGGCTTACATGACATCTGCTCTCTCATTATGACCCACCAAATGTCAACAAATATGTTAGAAAGACAAAAAAAAAAATCTACTTAACAGCTTAAAAAAAAGATATAAATGATGATTTTTTAAAAAGCTAGTAAGATGCAGTAAAAACAACTGGGAGAAGGATAGTAAGGAGAAGATGGAAGGATACAGTCAAAGAAGATATATTTTGGAATAGATGAATAATCCAAATGCAAATAATCTACCTACAGATAATCATGACTTGCCCATACATATATAACCAAATGTAAAATATATTATTCTGAATCAACACATGTAAAATGTTTACAGTGCTGCCTAGTATATGATAAGCTTTCAAAAAGTGTTCATTTCTACAACTATTGCTTATAATACCCACTGCTTGCAGCTTAAAAGAATTCTAAATACTCAATCCTACCCTCTCCTAAGAGTATGAGTACTACGTATTTTAAGATAATTAAAGGTAAATGCATTACCCCTTTCAGATCTTTAAAAGCAAGAATCTTACTCCAATGATGCATTAAATTACAAATTACTGCAGAATATTATTATATTGCTAATGATTATGGTTTAACTTTACCCTTTTCATCTTTAGCAATCTTAAGCCCTCTTCCAATCTACTTTAATACCTAGGCAAAACCATCCCTCATCATTACTGCATCTTATTCAAGTATCCTTCCTCTTCCTGTTTCTACACCATCCCCAAATCAGAACCCAACTTCAAGCTCCCACAGAGTTGTGCACTACATCTTGTATATGCTTTCTGTACCTTCAAAATGCTTCTCTCATGTGTGCCCTTATCAGGTATCATTATAATAACCGCTGATGTTATCTACTGCCACTATAGTCTGAGAACGTCCATGTTTTCTTCATCATTATGAGGCTGGCACAGAATACTTAACACTAAAGGCTGCTAAATGTTTGCTGAATGAATGATTCCATCCTTCAGAAATAAACTAGATGACAAGAAATAGTTTAATGAATTAGAGTACATTTCAGTTACTGAGTCATAAAACAAAAACAAGTCATTATTAAAACTCAATAATAAATGTTAGAGAGACTGTGTATCACAATGATTAAGAACATGAGATTTGAAGTCCGTCCAGCTTTTGTTCATTCATTCAACAAATATTTAATGAGAGGCTACTTTAAGCCAGGCATCCATCTATCCTGCCTGTGCAGAATTTACATTCCAATGGGGAGAAGCAAACTATAATCACAATGAAACAGGTAAATAATACAGTATGTTAGAAGGTAATACATTTGGGAGCAGGGTAAACAGAGATGGGGACTCAGTGAAGAGGAGGGGAAGGGAAAAATAGTGATACTAAATAGGATGATACAGGTAGACATACACTCCCCACCCCCTACTTTACTGGAAACAAGATTTGAGCAAGACTTGAAGGAGCTGAGAGGGATATCCAAGAAATGGCCAGAATGTTTTCATAAGTAGCTATACCATTTTACATTCTCACCAGTAGTGTATGAAACTCCTGATTTCTTCCAAGTTCCTATCAACACTTGTTATTATCTTTTTAATTCTAATCATCACAATGGGTATGAAGTGTGGTATTTCATTGTGGCTTATATTTACTTCTCTGATGACTGTTTTTCCATGCTCTTCTAAGTGCCAGCCACTCAGTCATGTCTGACTCTTTGTGACCCCGTGAACTGTAGCCTGTCAGGCTCCTCTGTCCATGGAATTCTCCAGGCAAGAATACTGGAGTGGGTTGCCATTCCCTTCTCCAAGTTTCATGCTCTTAGTTTTTTCTTTTACAGATCATGCCTTTTGTGTTGAATCTAAGAAATCTTCACCTAACCCATAGTCACAAAGGTTTTATACTGTGCTTTTTCTAGAAGTGTTAAAGTTTTAGGTTTTACATTTAATTCTATGATCCATTGAGAGTTAATTTTTTTTTTTTTAATGTGGTACAAACAATGGATCAAAGTCCAGTTTTCTACAAGTGGATATCCAACTGTTCCAGCACCACTGGTTGAAAAGACTGCCCTTTTGCCACTGAATTACTCTGGTACCTTTGTTAAAAAACAATTTAACACATGTGTATGGATCTCATTCTGGACTGTCACAGAGAATATACTATAAAAAATATAAATTGAAATTCCTACAAGAACCAAAGAATTAATAACAAAAGCATGTAAATAGGGCAAGTTTAAACCAACAGGAAGACGTGTGGCCTCTATCTTACTAACTTAACAGTAAAACACTGTGTAGCCCCAACAAAACGGTATGAATATGTAGTTGAGGGGAGTGTGTAGGGAAAAACACTGGTATTAAAGATATATTCTTAAATGAAAAAAGCTATACAAAAATAGGAGAGTAAACTGGGGGGGAAAGGTTAGAAAGGCAGGTTTTATACCAACAGATAAAACAGAGGGAGTAACAGAGAAAAGGAGAAAGACAGTACTAACAGGTGGGAGAGAGAAAAAGGTCAGATACCAGACTGAGAATTAAAGGGAGTTAAGTCAAGTTTGCTTTTTTTATCTCTACTTTTATCATTATTATTATCATTTCACAAGGGTAGCCATTAGTGTGGCTCAGTTAACAACAGTGATATATATTTGCATTCACAGCTTAATGAACTTTTGTTTTTGCTCCCCCTCAATTTAAAAAAAAAAAAAAGCAAAACCTATTCATAATCATAAATAGTAAAAAAAAAAAAAAAATTTCCTAGGTCAGGATCCATGTATTGCTCCTTTATAATATGCAGAGCAAGGCTCAGCCTATTCACCACGAAGGGGCTGGCACACAGGAGGTCACACTCAAGGAGCACAGAGAGGGACCGATTACCTGCTGGCTGAGTGGCTCTGGCTATTCTTCAGTGATAGAACTAACAATTACACTTTCTTTCCAGAAGGAGATTCACTGAAGGTTTCTGTTTGTTGTTTGTGTGTGTGTGTGTGTGTGTTTAACTCATCCAATGAATGAACAGTTACTTGCTTTGGAAAAGACACCCCAAAAATCTGAATAAAAATATAAATCTATAATTTTAAATCTATAACTTGCAAAAGTTATTCAAATTATTAACAGCTTTTATCTAAATACAGGACTATATATGGTTAGTTACTTACTTGTTTTACTTGCTCTGTGTTTTTTCCTCTCTCTTTTACTTTTTAATTCCTACCTATTTTCCTCAATAGTCCATTTTCCTTTTGTAGCATAAGGGGACAAAAACAAGCAATCAAGAAACCAACAGAGCAAGACAGCCTTCCTCTAAGTCATATAATATGAATCACCTCTAATCTCTCAAAATACCAAGGAGAAATAAATTTTAAAAAAGGTGCCAAAAAAAATGTCCCCCAAATAAATTATTTCTAAATGCACCTTCAATAATTCAGAAATTTCACAAGAAACATGTTTTTAATACTAAATATTTAAAAATAAAAGATAAGCTCTTTCTCAATGCTAAATCAGATTTGACAGCTATAACTTATTCTGATGCCCAGAGTTCAAGCAAGGGTCAAGATGTGATAAGCACTCTTACTTCCTGCTTGCACACTTGACTCAACCCAATGAATCTGTACCATCCCTATCTTTAAACTGTAATAGTTAATATAACTACTCTGCAGATTCATGTGACACTCATACTATTTTTATATATATTAATGCATGTACTATACTTAGTCATACTTTGTATTAAATGACCATAGATGTCTTTCAATGTCAAAATCTTAACTCATTAAAATTTAACTATATCTACATTTTATTATCAAATATCTTACACTAATTTTATTAATCTGTTTATATTATTCATTTGAAGCCACAACTGCCAGAGACTAGAATCTTGCTTCCCTTACTTGCTCCACATGGAGTTTAATCAAGTAAAATATAGGTAATGAAGACTATGGGATTCCCTGGTGGCTCAGAAGGTAGAGTCTGCTTGCAATGCGGGCGATCTGGGCTCAATCTCTGGGTCAGGAAGATCCCCCGGAGAAGCAAATGGCAACCCACTCCAGTCTTCTTGCCTGGAGAATCCCACGGACAGAGGAGCCTGGCAGGCTACAGTCCATGGGACTGCAAAGAGTCGGACATGACTGAGCAACTTCACTTTCACTTTCAGTGAAGATTATTACCAATGCTTATGTGACAGTGTTATTGTTCTAAAAAAATTAAAATCTGCTATTTTTCAACTAAACTGGTCAAATGAACTACAAGTGGCCTTATAAGAATAAGTTAGCCACAGATCCTGAGCCACACGGTTTTGGGAGCCTTTTCCTTTGACAGTATGTATAACTGTCTCTTTACCCATACCAAGTGCTTCTAGAGCTGGCCAGAGAAACTGCTGAGCCCAGTAATGATCACCATGCAGAACCTGATGAATTCCATTTCAGATAATGCCAAACTTGGTGGAAGAAAGGTAGGGACAGTAAAACTCTTGTACTCTTAACAGTAATGCCTAAATTGTTATTCTTTACTAAGTAATGTCATTTTACTTTTCAAAGTTGAAGAGCCATATACTATTCAACCAGTGATTCCAATCCTATACAAACACAAACACACCCTACAGTCTCTCTACAGAATCTCACACATGTTCACAAGAAACATGTTCAGGAAAGTTCATTGGAGCATTGTCTAATGATAAAAAAAAAAACAAAAAACTGAAAACTACCTAATAATCAACCAAAGGAGAAAAGGCAAATAAACTATGGTGCACCCATGCAACAGAAAAATGTTGAGGAAAAAAATCATACTGCAAGAGTGCACTGCAGTATAGTGTGTATCGAAAGTTTAAAAATATGCAAAACAATTACATTATTTATGGAAACAAATATATTCAAGATAGTGTTTACCTCTGAGGAATGAAGGGGGGTGGGAAAGAAAAGGGTACACAGAGGATTCAACTCCTCGGTGTTTTACTTCTATTAAAAAAAAAAAAAATCTAGAGCAAATAGAGGAAGACGTTAAGATCCAAGAACCAGTTAAGTATAAGTTGGATGGATAGTACATGGAATGGTTTTTCTACTATTCTTTACTCTTTTCTGAATATTTGAAATACTTCTTATCTATTCAGAATATAGAGACATCTGAACTGGGTAGATTCTATTTAACAGAGTTAATACCTGACCAAGAGTAAGTAAAGCCTGTGACAGAAGACTGTTTTCACAAGACCTATTTCCATCAGGGAGTGTGAGAGCCATATGCACAAACCATCTAGTTATATCCCTAATAACACTGCAAAAATGGAGGTGTTATCCCCATTTGGCAGATTTTAAAAATTAAAGTCAAAGAAACTGGGGGACTTGGCTATGGTCACAGAGCCAATAAGAGAAGAGCCCACATAATCTGGAGCTGTAACGCAACTGTAAGGCTGTAAGGCAACATTTATAACAACTCTGGTGTTTCAAAGAAATGGGACATGAAGCCTAGTAACTCTTGTTAAACAGGGGTTTCACCTGATCACAAGCTCAACAGGAGCTCCAAAGAGGATATGGTTACCAAAAACAGCTTAATTATGGGTTATACTAAATAAAAGAGAAAACAAAAAATTATCAGTCGACCATACTTTGTACTACTACACACAAGTGAAGTACTGAGTTTAATTTTAGATTCCAGGTTTTTAAGAGGACATTGATAAAATGAGGACTTGTTACCAAGGGCAACATTCCAAATGAATAAAAGAATAAACGTTGTAACCATTAGAGCTTTTTAAAGCTAAACTGAACTGCTTTAGGAATGTAAGTATTTTCTTACTGTGCTGGTGGATACAACACTCCCATTTAACCATAAACACTGTGGGCTATGATGTGCCTTAGGTAACTCAGGCTGCTCTAACAATATACCATGAACTGGGTGGCTTCACCAACAAACTGGCAAGTCCATGTGAAGGTTCCAGCAGATCTGATATCTCAAGACAGCCCTTTTTTCTGGCTCATGGACGTCTGCCTTCTTGCTATATCCCTACATGCTAGGAACAAGAAGCTAAGCTTTCAGTTCTTTTAAGGATATAATCCCATGGTGAGGACTCCACCTTCATGGCCCCACCTTCTCAGAGCAAAAGGCCCCACCTTCTAATACCAACACACTGGGGGTTAGGGCTTTAACATAAGAATTTTGATGAGACAAAAATTCAGTTCCTAACATGATGTAATCACCAACACCTTTTAACTTAAACTGCTACAGGAAAAACAACTCTTTAAAACAGTCAAGGCTCTAACTGCCTTTTCCCTCTGGAACATTTTTTTATTTATAAAATTACTTTTGATTAGGTAAGATTTCTTAATATACCTACTTCTCTATAGTACAACACACTCTTGAGTTAACCAACCCTGAAAGTGCCAAAGGGGAAACTGAAAGCTCTTCTTTCACAAACACTGAGGGATCTACTCTGATAAGAGGTTGGACTGTACAATCAAGCCTCCCCCTAATTCTCACAGTCTATGATTAGTGCAAAGATTAATATGGCTTTGTTAAAAAAAAAAAAAAAAAGAACTACATTTAAAACCAACAAAGTACTCTTTAGCAAGGAGTCAGAGGTGAAATTAATGAAGTGGCAAAAAATCATATACTAATTAAAATATTACCCAGTGAGGTGAACCAGAAGGTCCCGCTGGTGTGTACGTTTGTGTACATTATATATATATATATATATATATATATATACACACACACAAGATAATGAGCTTTATCTCTACTGCAAAAAAAAACAAAACCAAAAACCACCTTGGACCTATATCAAACCATACAGAAAAATTAGCTCAAAATGGATGAAAGGCCCAAATGTCACTGCTAAAACTATAAAACTCTCAGGAAAAAAATAGCATAAACGTTCTTGGGTTAGGCAAGGATTTCTTAGCTATGACATCAAAGCATAAGAAGAAAAACTAAAATAAATTGAGAGTTCATAAAAATTGAAATTTTTTGTGTTTCAAAGGAAACCATGGAGAAAGCGAAACTACAATACACATGATGGGAGAATATATTTGCAAATCATTTATCTGATATAGGACTTGTATCCAGAAGATATAGTAGTTCCCCTCATCTGAAGGGGATGTGTTCCAAGATCCCCAGTGATGCCTAAAACTACAGACAATACCAAACCCTCTATATATTGGATTGGACAAAAAGCTGCTTCAATTTTTAAATAAAAATAAAGGACACATTTTTCACTTTTCACCAAGAACTTTATTGAACAACATATTCACAATTCACCATTTTGTTCCACTACCTTCTGTCATTTTCCAGGCAACTTCATAGTTTTATCTTCCCAAAACATTTTATCTTTTTGAGCAAAGAACTGTTCCAGGTGCCTTTTACAGTCTTTCAGGAAATTAAAATTTTTTCCATTAAGAGAATTCTGTAAAGACCACAATAAATGGAAATCCAAAGGTGCAATGGCTGGTGAATCTGGTAGATGAATCAGAACTTCCCAGCTAAGCTGTAACAGTTTTTGCCTGGTCATCAAAAAAACATGTGGCCTTGCTAACGGTCTTCCTGATAGAAGATTATGCGTTTTCTGTTAACTAATTCTGGGCACTTTTCATCAAGTGCTGCTTTCAGCTGGTCTGTACTGGAGGCAGTACTTATTGGAATTAATCATTTAGTTTTCTAGAAGGAATTCATAATAGAGGACTCCCTTCCAATCCCACTGTAAACACAACATCACCTTTTTTGGATGAAGACTAGCCTCTGGTGTGGTGGGAGGCGGTTCATTTCGCTTGCCCCACTATCTTCTCCAATCCACATTATTGTACAGAGTGCACTTTTCATGGCCAGTCACAAGTTGCTTTAAAAACAGAACAGTTTTGTTACATTTAATTAGAGAATCACATGTGGAAATACCATCAAGAAGAGTTGTTTTGTTTTGTTTTTTTTTGTGTGTGTGTGTAACTTATGTGGAACCCAAACATCAAAGCTATGAACATAACCACAAATTTTTTTCAATGTTTGATTTGGATATTTTGAGTATGTCCAGCTATCTCTTGTGTGGTACAACGCTGATTGTTCTCAGCATCTCCATTTGATCACTATCAACTTCAACTGGTCTACCTGACCGTGGAAGGTCTCATCCAGTGAGAAATCTCCAGCATGAAACTGCAAACCACTTCTACAATGTTCAATATGTCACAGCATCTTCTCTATACTCATCTTCACTATTAAAATGGCCACACAAAAATTCACAAATTTTGCTAAGTTTTTTTTTTAATGCATACTGTTATGACAGCTGTCACAATACAATCTAACAAAACTGTTTCTAATGAAGTTAAAGACAACTAAAGGTTATTAGAGTCATCTTACAGGAAAAACCAAATGAACCTTTTGGCCATCTCAACACTATGTTTTCTCCTGTGCCTACATACCCATTTATAAATTTAGACACAGTATTTATAAATTAGACACAGTAAGAGACTAACAATAACAAATAATAAATTATAACAACATACTAGAATAAAAGTTATGTGAATATGGACTCTAGCTCTCAAAATATCTTACTGTACAAATGTAATGCCTTTTCTCCCTTAACAAAGCTCTTTATCTACTGTGGCTGCAACTTTTGCAATAAGAGGTGTGACCCAAAACCAGCAAGAATTTCTTTTTCCTTCTTTACAGTTTCACAGATAGAGATTTATTCTTATTGTATATCTTCACAACATCAGCATTTTCTTTTTCTTTCCTCATTAGGTGAAGAACTTGCATGTTTTCACTTAAAGGAAGCACCACTCATGGCTTCTCTCTGGCATGTCCAAATTGCCAGCATCCCTACTCTTGCACTTTGGGGCCATTATTAAGTAAAATAAAGGTTACTTAAACACAAGAAGCAGTCAATCCGATAACCAAGAGAGCTACCAAGTGACTAATGGGCGGGGATAATCTGGACAAAGGGATGATTCACATCCTGGGCAGGAAAGAGTGGGACAGCACGAGATTTCATCACACTACTCTGAATGGTGTGTAACTTAAAACTTATACATTATTTCTGGAATTTTTCATATATTATTTTCAGTCCAGTTAACCAAAGGTAACTGAAATTGCTGAAAGCAAAACCATGATTAGGAGGACCACTATGTAAAGAACTCTTAAAATTATAAGAAAAGAACCAAGTTTTTAAACAAGCAAAAGATGTAGCAGACATTTCTCTGAGAAAGATGTACAAATGGCCAATAAGCACATGACACAATGCTCAGCATCTTGTCTTTAGGGAAATGCAAATCAAAATTATGAGATGCCACTTCACATTTACTAGGATGACTAGAATCAAAAAGGCATATAATAACAACTATTTGCAAGGATGTGGATAAATCAGAACCGTCACACACTGCTGATAAGAATGTAAATGATTCAGCTACTTTGGAAACCAGTTTTGTAGTTCCTAAAGGTTAAACATAGTTACTGTATGATCAAGCAATTCCACTCCTGGGTATATAAACAAAAGAAAGGAAAACATATTTCATTCAAAAACTTGCACATAAAAGTTAATAACAGCACTATTCACACTAGTCAAAAAGTAGAAATAACTCAAATATATATCAATAGCCTAACAAATAAATAAAATGTGGTACATCCATACATCAGAATATTTGGCTGTAAAAAAGAATGAAGTAATGATACATGCCACAATATGAATGAACCTTGAAAATATGCAAAGTAAAGGAAACCAAACACCAAAACTTTATATATTATGCTCCTAAGATATGTGGGAGGGGGTGGTGGGGGAAGAGGTAAGGAGGAGTGACATGGTCTGCTATTAGCTATAATAGTTACGTAACTTTTCAAATATATAACAAGCCACTGAACTGTATACTTTAAATGAGTGACTTCATGGGATATGAATTACACTTCAAATAATAGTAATAATAATAAATAAATGGGAAGTCTTTATTGGGAATATCACAATGAAATCCTAGATATTTCACCATAATAAATATAGTATGGCAATATGATTTTCAAAGTAACAGAAGAAATGCAAGAAGCACAGTGGTAAGAAAATGAGTCCAGGTCAAGGCCTGGGGATTTCTGAAAAACATATTACAAACATGTAGCAAAAAACAAGCATGTATGCCTACACTCAGCATGTCTGGCCCAGGCAGATGTCAGTCATCAATTCACCCTCTGCCATGGAGCTGGAAATGGCCATAGATCTCTTCTCAACACAGTTCTCCATGTACTCAATAACTACTTATTGTAATTGATAATGAAGTACTGAAGGTAAGACCCAAAGGAACTAATTTCACATCTGTTTCTCTCTCAGTCTATTACACATACAATTATTACTGTTCAGCACTTTAGTGGTGTTATTAATTATAAAATACTTCAGACATACAAAAAAGGCATTCTGCATAAAATAAGTTCAACATACATAACACCCTCACTATCTAAGTAAAGAAGTATAACATTACAAATTCAGTTAATGCTTCCTCCACTTTCAATAAGCATTTAACCTTTTAGAAAAAGAACTACGACTACACTCTTGTCTCTCAAGTTAAAAATATCTGTATGAAGCCTATACATGTGGCCCTTGGAGTCATATCAAGACATCACTATTCACCCAGAGACTCTTAAGCAACCTCTGACATGTGACATTTACCACATATGAAACCTCTATCACTGTCAATTTTAAAAGAGAAGGAAACTCTCCCACGTGTCAACAGCCATAGTAATGGAAATAGAAAATGACCAGGGGGTTCTTTCCATCCAAACTTCTCACTATTACTTGTTGTTCAGTCACCAAGTCATGTCTGACTCTTCACTATTACCTTTCCAAAGGGAAAGGCCTCCACTGTCCACCTTGCCCTGTGTATTGTCAGTCCAGCACACTTCTCATTTTTACATCTATATTTCAAGACACTTCCATACACAATATCTCGTTAGTCCTACAAGATAGATAAGGCAGCTATATTTATACCCCAATTTACAGATATGGAAGAACAAAGCAATTAAGAGTACAAGACTGGAGTCACGCAGGGCTTGAATCCCTGCTTCATTACTTTTCTCACAAAGTGAAATGCAAAATAAAGATACCTGGCTTACAGGGTACTTATGAGGATCAGATTATATGACATATACAAAGCACCAAGCACAGAACCTGGTGTAAAATAAGCAATAAATGAATGGTAGTTGCTGCTAGGATTATTGCTGTTATTAATTATGCAAGATCAAACAGCTCCTACAGAAGGAACTCAAGACTGAAACCTAGGTCTTCTTTGAGTCTTCACAACAACTGCTTCATTCTCAAATGATCACCAGGAGTCCTATCTGTACAGAGCAGATGGCACTATTTCCAGGCAATGCTTCCTCTTTCTCATTGAGACACCATGGTGACTACTTTAGGATTTTAAGAACAGAAAGCCAATAGCAATACTCACAGCTGATAACATCACAAAAAGACAACTAGACATTATGTGCGTCTCATAATACCATCTACAAAGTCATCTGGCCTTCTTCCCAGATGAAACCTTTATCAGCCTTCTATATCAAACAACCAATTACAGGATGGAAAGAGAGTAGAAAAACATGTTAAACTCAATAGAAATTCAGATTGTAAGGAATTCTAATACGACAAACCACCCAGGTTCTTCAACAGACAAAAAAGAGAGAGGGGAAGACAGAAAAGGAGACAGAGAGAAGGAATCTACAAATAAAAAAAGAAAGAAAGAAAGGACTTAAGACATTTTAATCAATCCTGATGTCAAAAAAACTTTTTAAAATTCTCTCTCCAAAAAGGCAATAGCATCGGCCCCATTACACATCTCTGCTTGAGGAAGAGAATATGCTAGTGATATCACCAGAATATATGGGAATATTTTAGGCTTTGGGACATTTCTTTTTTTTCTTTGTAAATCAATAAACCTGGCATTCTGGTTTTTAAAAAAAGATCAAAACAACACAGATAGCCTTTACTCTTCCTACACTACATGTATGATAAAAATCTCATCTGACATGTATTTTTAAACACTACAAGTCTACAAATTCTTAAAATGATCCTCCCTCCTCAGCCCCAACCCCCAAATCTACAAGAGAAGGCTGGAGCAAAGGTCAAGGGAAAAAACAAACAAGAAAAGTCAGGAAGGAACACTTTTGTGACTGAAGCTTAAAAGAAAATCCACACAGTCAACAGGATTAGCTGTCAATAGGGACCTCCCCTGGAGAAGGCAATGGCACCCCACTCCAGTACTCTTGGCCTGGAAAACTCCTAGACGGAGGAGCCTGGAAGGCTGCAGTCCATGGTGTCGCTGAGGGTCAGACACAACTGAGCAACTTCACTTTCACTTTTCACTTCCATGCATTGGAGAAGGAAATGGCAACCCACTCCAGTGTTCTTGCCTGGAGAATCCCAGGGATGGGAGAGCCTGGTGGGCTGCTGTCTATGGGGTCACACAGAGTCAGACACGACTGAAGTGACTTAGCAGCAGCAACAGCAGCAGGGACCTCCCCAGAAGTAACACTAGGATGTGATTGGAGATATCTTAATGAGAATTAGAGCACCTCCCTGTCATCAAGAAGCAGCCCTGCTTAAGGTAAATGAAATGAAAATTTGTCTGAAGTTTCAACATGGGCACATGCTGAATGAAGATTTCTTATTTCCATATTATTCTAAAAAAGATTTGAGACAGCTCAAAGAATGCATTAGGATTAAAAAGAAACAAGTGGAAAAGAAGGGGGCAAAGAGAAAATGAGGGAGAAAACAGATACTGCCAGAGGTAAGCTTCCACACAAACTGTGTGTCACAAGGTCTTATACAGCTGTGAGGGAAGGGCTGCACACCTGACTGAACTACCTTGCAGAGAGAAATATCAGTGGTTTTAAGAGTCGTGATGGCTATGTAATACAGGCAAACTAGCTGGTCAAACGAAACACAGCTATTCCTAGTACCCAGACCTGAGGGGAAAAATTACTACACATTTTTACATGGGTTCTAATAATGATGATGATTATAAAAATGATAGCAACTTGAGCTTTACATTTAAAAATTGTTAAGATGGAAAATTTTATGTTATGTATATCTTACACAATAAAAAGGGCGGGTGGGGGGGGGCAACAGCACCTTACTTTCTCTGCATGTGTCCTGGGCCAGACATGTTCTAAGCATTTTAAACACTTAAAGTCACAAAATTCTCACAACCATCTTGTGGAGATAGGTACAATTATTATCCCCATTTTATACATGAGGCCTCAGAACACTGAGGCAGCAAGAGGCTAAATAACACACAACTAGGAAGTTGCAAACCCAGGATTCAAGCCTAGTAAATCTAGCTCCAGGGCAACAACCATGACATCACCCCTCATCCATAAAGTTGCCTCCCTCTGGAGAAAGGAGACGCAATTGCCATCAGCCAAGAGCAGTATCTGCCCATTAACTATCAGTTCAGTTTGGGTTCAGTCTTAGTCCTCCGGATCAGCAGCTAACATTAACAGTAGTAGCAATAGTTACAACAACATCAACAAGGGCACTGAGGCAGAGGAGATAATATCCTCACAAGAATTTTACAAGAGGAGCACTTGTAAATTGTAAATTTCATAAAACTTTTAATGGCCCTCAATAAATCATGAGAAACGCTGGACTGGAAGAAACACAACCTGGAATCAAGATTGCTGGGAGAAATATCAATAACCTCAGATATGCAGATGACATCACCGTTGTGGCAGAAAGTGAAGAGGAACTAAAAAGCCTCTTGATGAAAGTGAAAGAGGAGAGTCAAAAAGTTGGCTTAAAGCTCAACATTCAGAAAACGAAGATCATGGCATCCGGTCCCATCACTTCATGGAAAATAGATGGGGAAACAGTGGAAACTGTGTCAGACTTTATTTGGGGGGGCTCCAAAATCACTGCAGATGGTGACTGCAGCCATGAAATTACAAGACGCTTACTCCTTGGAAGAAAAGTTATGAGCAACCTAGATAGCATATTCAAAAGCAGAGACATTACTTTGCCGACTAAGGTCCGTCTAGTCAAGGCTATGGTTTTTCCTGTGGTGATGTATGGATGTGAGAGTTGGACTGTGAAGAAGGCTGAGTGCCGAAGAATTGGTGCTTTTGAACTGTGGTGTTGGAGAAGACTCTTGAGAGTCCCTCGGACTGCAAGGAGATCCAACCAGTCCATTCTGAAGGAGATCAGCCCTGGGATTTCTTTGAAAGGAATGATGCTAAAGCTGAAACTCCACTAGTTTGGCCACCTCATGCAACGAGTTGACTCATTGGAAAAGACTTGATGCTGGGAGGGATTGGGGGCAGGAGGAGAGGGGGACGACAGAGGATGAGATGGCTGGATGGCATCACGGACTCGATAGACATGAGTCTGAGTGAACTCCGGGAGTTGGTGATGGACAGGGAGGCCTGGCGTGCTGCGATTCATGGGGTCGCAAAGAGTCAGACACGACTGAGCGACTGAATTGAACTGAACGGAATAAAGGCAGACTGCATCACACCAATAATAATTCTGTAAAAGTGATTCTACCCCAACCTAAAATAATGCAATCAATATATGTGTCTCTCTGGTATTCTGGCTTGATTCAAGTAAAGATTCAATTCAGTTCAGTGGCTCAGTCGTGTCTGACTCTTTGTGACCCCATGAACCGCAGCACACCAGGCCTCCCTGTCCATCACCAACTCCCGGAGTTTACCCAGACTCATGTCCATCGAGTTGGTGATGACATCCAGCCATCTCATCCTCTGTCATCCCCTTCTCCTCCTGCCCCCAATCCCTCCCAGCATCAGGGTCTTTTACAATGAGTCAGCTCTTCACATGAGGTGGCCAAAGTATCAGAGTTTCAGCTTCAACATCAATCCTTTCAATGAACACCCAGGACTGATCTCCTTCAGGATGGACTGGTTGGATCTCCTTGCAGTCCAAGGGACTCTCAAGAGTATTCTCCAACACCACAGTTCAAAAGCACCAATTCTTCGGCGCTCAGCTTTCTTCACAGTCCAACTCTCACATCCATACATGACCACAGGAAAAACCATAGCCTTGACTAAACAGAACTTTGTTGGCAAAGTAATGTCTCTGCTTTTCAATATGCTATCTAGGTTGCTCATAACTTTCCTTCCAAGGAGTAAGCGTCTTTTAATTTCATGGCTGTAATCACCATCTGCAGTGATTTTGGAGCCTCAAAAATAAAGTCTGACACTGTTTCCCCATCTATTTTCCATGAAGTGATGGGACCAGATGCCATGATCTTCATTTTCTGAATGTTGAGCTTTAAGCCAACTTTTTGACTCTCCTCTTTCACTTTCATCAAGAGGCTTTTTAGTTCCTCTTCACTTTCTGCCATAAGGGTGGTGTCATCTCCATATCTGAGGTTATTGGTATTTCTCCTGGCAATCTTGATTCAGCCTGTGCTTCTTCCAGCCCAGCGTTTCTCATGATGTACTCTGCATGCAAGTTAAACAAGCAGGGTGACAATATACAGCCTTGACGTACTCCTTTTCCTATTTGGAACCAGTCTGTTGTTCCATGTCCAGTTCTAATATTTGCTTCCTGACCTGCATACAGGTTTCTCAAGAGACAGGTCAGGTGGTCCAGTATTCCCATCTCTTTCAGAATTTTCCACAGTTTATAGTGATTCACACAGTCAAAGGCTTTCGCATAGTTAATAAAGCAGAACTAGATGTTTTCCTGGAACTCTCTTGCTTTTTTGATGATCCAGCAGATGTTGGCAATTTGATCTCTGGTTCCTCTGCCTTTTCTAAAACCAGCTTGAACATCTGTAAGTTCACAGTTCACGTATTGCTGAAGCCTGGCTTGGAGAATTTTGAGCATTACTTTAGTAGCCTGTGAGATGAGTGCAATTGTGTGGTAGTTTGAGTGTTCTTTGATATTGCCTTTCTTTGGGATTGGAATGAAAACTGACCTTTTCCAGTCCTGTGGCCACTGCTAAGTTTTCCAAATTTGTTGGCATATTGAGTGCAGCACTTTCACAGCATCAGCTTTTAGGATTTTAAACAGCTCAACTGGAATTCCATCACCTCCACTAGCTTTGTAAGGGCCACTTGACTTCACATTCCAGGATGTCTGGCTCTAGATGCGTGATCACACCATTGTGATTATCTGGGTCATGAAGATCTTTTTTGTATAGTTCTTCTGTGTATTCTTGCCACCTCTTCTTAACGTCTTCTGCTTCTGTTAGGTCCATACCATTTATGTCCTTTATCGAGCCCATCTTTGCATGAAATGTTCCCTTGGTATCTCTAATTTTCTTGAAGAGCTCTCTAGTGTTTCCCATTCTGTTGTTACGGAAAGCCACTAGACCATTCAGGTATGACCTAAATCAAATCCCTTATGATTATACAGTGGAAGTGAGAAATAGATTTAAGGGACTAGATCTGATAGACAGAGTGCCTGATGAACTATGGACGGAGGTTCGTGACATTGTACAGGAGACAGGGATCAAGACCATCCCCATGGAAAAGAAATGCAAAAAAGCAAAATGGCTGTCTGAGGAGGCCTTACAAATAGCTGTGAAAAGAAGAGAAGCGAAAAGCAAAGGAGAAAAGGAAAGATATTCCCATTTGAATGCAGAGTTCCAAAGAATAACAAGGAGAGATAAGAAAGCCTTCCTCAGCGATCAATGCAAAGAAGCAGAGGAAAACCACAGAACGGGAAAGGAAAGATTGATTGTTTCTAAAGCAATGGATTGAATGTGTGTTATTTAAGCAATTTTCAGAGTCCTGTTTCAGACTACTAGGTGTTTGGTAAGAATTAGGCAGCAAGGTAAGTGAATTCATACTTGCTGGAGTGAAGCTATTCTATACTGCCAATTACAGGTAGACTATATACTTTCGTAGCCAATCAAGTACAGAATTAGGTTAATATGCTCTTAGCAAAATTAAGGAATCTAGGGCAGGAGGAGAAGGGGATGACAGAAGATGAGATGGCTGGATGGCATCACTGACTCAATGGACGTGAGTCTGAGTGAACTCCGGGAGTTGGTGATGGACAGGGAGGCCTGGCGTGCTGCAATTCATGGGGTTGCAAAGAGTCGGACACGACTGAGCGACTGAACTGAACTGAAGCACTAAAGACATCTAAGTTGCAGCTAAACCAACTCTCCATGGAGGTGAGCCAAGACAATAGTTCCTCACAGGGTCAAAATTTTCCTCTGAAAGTGGTTCTGATTCAGCACCAATGTGTAATGGGTGAGTGCCCAAATTCAATGCAATCACAAATCACAAACCCATGATTTGGACCTGGAAAATTCTCCAACTTTTTACTTTAGCCATAAAATTACCTGAATTAAGTACCCACAGACCATCTATTTGAGATGTGTACCCTGAAGCTCCACAAATGAACTGGGCAGCTATCCAAAGTCATCACATATAAACCAATTAAATATCCAGGGATATCTGTAAATAAATAAGACATGGGTTTTGGAGTAGTAGATATCTCACATCTTTCTTTCTGAAATAACTAGGAAGCAGAATCCCTCGTTAGTATAAAATGACTACATCATGAGTGTACTAGGGCTAGGATGCGATTTTAAAAGACAAGCAGCCCAACAGAACATGAAAGAAATATGAATAAAGAAAGTCTTAGGGGAAAAATCCAATAAAAAAAATCAGAGAGATGATCAACTTTATCAATAGTAGTCAGGGAACTTCAAATACAACAATGCTTTATACCATTTTCACCCATCAGACAGGGCCAAAATAGAAATGACCATTAATATCCAAAGCTGATAAAGTCAAGGGAGAGCAGTGACTATAATATACTCTTAGTGAGAGCATAAATTGGTAGAGCCTTTGGAGACATGTTTTGAAAGGACTTCAATTTTTTAAAATATGCATAACCATTAATTCCATAGGTATGTTTTCATACATATATAAAAACAAGTTCAAACTAGGATGTTTACCAAAACATATCTTGAAACCGAAAAACTAATTATTTAAATGCCTATCAAAAGAGGGATGGTTAAATAAACTATGGCAAACATATCTAATGCAACACTATGCAGAATTTTATGTAAAGTAAAATGGCTCCTTCATACTCTAACACAGAAAGCTTTTCATGATATTAAGTTTTTAAAAGCCTGTAATAATTCAAAAAGCTTGATCCTGTGGGTAGAGGGGAGGGAAGGAGAGGGAAGCTGACAACAGGAGTCTGAACTGGCCAGGACTCTTTCAGTTCCAGGAGACAGAAATTCGATATTTAAACTTGCACAAGTTAGGCAGTTGAGTAGCTCGTTTAACCGGAAAATACAAAGTGGATCTACTTTAAGGTTCAACTGGAGCCAGAGGCTCCAACGACTCCATGCTTATACATGCAAGCATGTGAGACTGTATGACTGTGCATCTGTGAGTGTGTCTGTGGTCACTCAGCTTCAGTCTTTATGTTGGCATTCTTTCCTATGGCACATAGGTCTCTTTACTTGGCCAAGCACACGCTATCTCACCTTAGCAACTCCAAAGGAATGAACCTGTCCCATATCCAGTATCTGCTTTTCAATCTCAAGGAAGGGGGGGTCTGAACCTGCTTTGGTCATATGACCATCCTGTAGCAATCACTATTTCCAGTGTTAATAGACCAAGCCTAAGTCACATGCTCACCTCCTGGCCAAGGGGTAGGATATAGCAATACTTGGAAAGGGGGGAAAGGGAACACTACACAGCCTAAATTACCAGCTATCAAGCTCATTATGGAGACTTTCACATTTTAATTCTACATACTCCCATTTCCTTGAATTTATTATTTGAATATAGTCATGTATTACACATATGATTTATTTTTTAATTTAAAAAGGAAGAAAATGCTAGAATACAGTCAGAAAAAATCCTAAGGTCTAAAAAGTTCAAGGTTGCTGACTTTAGAATTAAGTCATAGGGAAAATAAGCCTCATGTATAAATAACAATCTGCACTTCCAAATCCTGGACACTCGGCCAACATTTTAACTACCAGCCAATCCTTATCAAACCAAGCATTAAAAAACAAACAGAATATGGAGAAAACATATTTTAATTAATTAGCAATAATATGTTGATAAGAGGAAGAGAAAAGACCTCCAGGACCTTAAAGAGAAATTTTAAGAAATTAAAATTAAGACAGTACATGGCTTCCAATAGAATCTGAAAGCTCTTTATGTTCTCTCTCACTTTTCTCACCTTATAATCTTAGCAGTACATGCAGAAAAATTCTGGATCAGTTTTACTGAAGCCAAATAATCACTTTCTACCTGTTTCAAATACCTAGTCTAAAGGTGGTAGCAAACCATCTAAATTAAAACAACTTATAGTATCTACTCCTAGAGACATTAGTAAAAATTTCTCCTTTAACTGTCTCAAGAGCTACCATTCAAAACTACAAGTTCTTTTCACAAATAAATTAAATAATAAAATCCCCATTTAGACTGACACACAAAAACAATTCTTCTTTATTTCAGTGACTCCAAGCAGGACCCTACCAATTCTAGTATTCGGCTCTGAAGAAAGCCAATTTTGCTCTACTGTAGTGGGGCAAAGATATTTACTATCACTGACTATGCATTTCTTGCCCACATTGCCTAGTTCCACAAGTAGTGCCCTGTGACTACTTTTGGCCAATGGGTTATAAGAGGAAGTGACATGGGTCACTTAAGTGCCAAAAGCATAGTAACCAAGGAGGTTCCATGTTCAAGTGTTGCACCAAACACTGTACTTCATTATTTTAACTACAGAAACCCCTCCCTCTCTGTTTTTAACATTTTCCAAGGGACGATGCTACAAGTATCATTTCGAATCCTAGAAATCTAACTGAAATTCCATTTCCTGCAGGAAACCTACCCAGATCATGTTCCTGGCAATATTGGTAACACACTTACATGTGTACTACAGTAAAGGACTTGAAATGCACTGTGGTTCTGGCATATATAACTAATACAATAAATGGCCTCTATTTCCTATTATTTACAATGTGGTTGGTAAGAAAGGACACACATCAAAAGAGAAACAAGTATAAATGATAATAAACTTCAAGAGAGTACTAAAAATAAGTGCCAGAGGAGTTCCCCATATCTCATCTGGCAACTAAGTAAACTAGTTAGTTATATACTCCCTTATGACATTTTTTTTTAATTCATGTATGACTGAAAGCAAAGGAAACTTCCTATAGGAATTATAATCTCCCTGAAGGACAGAAACTCTAAGATACAACTACTTCATGGTGCCCTTTACATTCAAACAACAGGTATTCCATCAAACTTTATCTTCTATTGAGGAGAATGTGTTGAAAAATTAAAACAGAAATGTAGTATTCCTCAAGATATTAGGAATCTGTGTCTCCAGCAAAGCAAAGGAGAGAGCTGAACACACATAAGGTTTTCTATTATCCAAGGCAAGTAGAGCAGGACACTGGAGAACAAAGAGTCACCAGGTTACCCGCAGACTTCTGAACACAGCCCTTGACAGCCAGCTTCTTGTGCTGTAGGACTTACCAGCCCTTTGAGCAATATCTGATTTCCAATTCAATTTCCCAAATACTCTGAAACCAGTAGAGGATACCTAGATATGTTGTATGAGTATTCCAGTGTGTTAGTCACTCAGTCATGCCCGACTCTTTGCAACCCCATGGACTGCAGCCCACGAGGCTCCTCTGTCCATGAGATTTTCCAGGCAAGGATACTGGAGTGGGTTGCCATTTCCTTCTCCAGGGGATCTTTCCAATGCAGGGATCAAACCCAAGTCTCCTGTACTGCAGGCAGATTCTTTACTGACTGAGCTACAAGGGCACACATACAAAAAAGGCCTATTTCTCTAAGTACATTAATAAGTACTTTATAAGTACTATCATGATTTAATCAATATAATTTGTCAAATATTTTAATATCTACAAGTACAAGACATTGCAGAGAACAGAATATAAAACATGATGCCCTTTGCCATTCCCATACCCTAATTTGGGAGACATGACGCATGAAAACAAAAACTCCCAAGTATAAATGCAGTATAAAGTGTCAAGTTAATAATAAAGAAAATAAATATTAAAAGAGTTCATTGAAGGAAGGGATTATTTTCAAATTTTGCAGTCTCAACACTTAACAAGCAAGTTGGAAACTGAGCTGAGCTTTAAAGAATATGCAGAATTTCACAGGATAAGGGAGAACATTCCAGGGAAAGGAAAAATAAAGGGTGGCAAACAGAGAAGCCCAAGGGATGTATAAGGGACAGTGCTGACGATTTTACTTTGAGCAGTTCATTAGGGGAGAGCAGCAGCAGCAGCAGCAGTGGGAAATGAGACCAGAAAAGCAAGTTGGTGCCAGACACTGGAAAGCTTTAAATGCCAGACTAAGGAACTTTATCTTGACAGTAATGAGGAGCCATTGAAGGGTTTAAACAAAGTAATGTAATGAAAATAAAAATTAAGATGATTGTTCCAAAACAAAATTTAGGACAGACTGAAGAAGAAACTCACAGGGACAGTGAGACCATTCTGGGGTACTTTCACAAATATCAGGCCTAGATTAGAATGACGACAGTGAGGAAAAAAGGAACAGATGTAAAGAGCTGATAGGACTTGGAAAGTGTTTTTAGCATATGTCAAATCAGACCTTAAGGACTCTGAAGAGCTGAGATTCAGATGCTACAGAGATTAAAACCACAGCAACTGCAAATTCCAGCCTACCCAGCAGGGTGTCCCTATACATGAATTGATACTGGGCTCTTCTATACATTCATGCATTGCCATCTCCACACTCATACAAGAGATCCACTCTTTTTCACTGGGATTTTAGGGAAAAAAGTGGAAAATGATATCTAAAAGCCGCTAAGTTATAAAGGCCAGGTAGTTGTACAATAAACAGATAGGAGCTCAAACAACTGTAAAGGCCAAAGGCACTGCAATCACATCTATTGCAAAATGGAAAAACAGACTGCAAATCCAGTCATACTGCGGGCCTAAGTAATGACATCAGATATATCCATTAAACTTGGCAAAAGACTAAGACTGGATGAATGGAGTTATTGAGGTCCCAATCCTTAACAAAAGAGGTTCTTAACCTTTGGGAAAGTCACGGACCCTTTTGGGATCTGATGAATTTCTCTCCAGAGAAAGACTCATAGAATTTTGCATATACATAATTTCAGAATGTTCACAGACACCACTCACCCAAAGCCTACTAGAGACTCTTAGTCCATGAATTCCAAGGGTTCTTAAGAACTCTTCCTAAAATTGGTGATTAAGAATTGATTATCTATTATAATAAGCATACTGACTAAAAATGATCTGACTTAATAGGGCATGTATAATTATTAGTGTGTCCTATATAATATTAATTACATGTGTTGTACAATAGGTATCTATGTGATAAAAAATACTATGTATGCCAAAATAAATTAAAGCAATAATAAGGTCCCCAAAGATATACAAAAATGTAATAAATGTAACTTAAACACTTTTAAAAAATGGTATGTATGGTAAGTCAATTTACATGTTATGCAACACTTTTAGTTTAATGGATGTGCTTATAAGCATGGAGAAGATAATGTATGATTAGGGCTTCCCTTGTGACTCAGCAATGCGGGAGACCTGGGTTCAATCCCTGGGTTGGGAAGATCCCCTGGAGAACGGAAAGGCTACCCACTCCAGTATTTTGGCCTGGAGAATTCCACGGACTGTAAAGTCTATGGGGTCGCAAAGAGTTGGACATGACTGAGCGATTTTCACTTTCACTTTCATACATAGTACATGTTATGTAAGATAAAGCACATGTATCAATACATTTTGATTAGGTAGATCGTCGAATGCACAAAATACTTAGCAATGGGATTATTTAGAATATACTTATGTGCAGTACTAATAGAGCACATGATAATAATGTTTCACTGTTCATGTGTAATTTTTCAAGAAATAGTTTAAGTAGAATTTCAACTTTGGGTGCTGATGGTGGAGTTGGAGCTTCTCTTAAGTCCTAGGAAGAATGTTATCCTCCTTTACTGATTTACAAGACCAGAGTAAAAAATACTTATACTACAAAGAAAAAAAAAAGAACCCCTCCTATATAACTGTGGTAAGTATTTTTACCATATACTCCACAGTTAAAAAGGTTTTAAATGAGAAGCCATATAGGTATATTTATTTATAATTTATATACAGTGCTCACTAGACCAATAAATTATGTGCCTTATAAAGCATACACAAAAATTGAAATATAAAAGAATGATGCTTATTATAATAAAATTTACCACTTTTAAACATTTAATTTACCTATTGATGACACAGCTTGTGCTATCCCTAATAAATACTATTAATACTACCACCATTTTTGTTAAGAATAACATGTGAAAAGTCAAAGTCACTCAGTCGTGTCCCACTATTTATGACTCCATGGACTACACAGTTCATGGAATTCTCCAGGCCAGAATACTGGAGAATTTTCCCTTTCCCTTCTCCAGGGGATCTTCCCAACCCAGGGATCGAAATCAGGTCTCCCACATTGCAGGTAGATTCTTTACCAGTTGAACCACAAGGGAAGTCCAATAAGAGAGGGGCCTATACGAGGAAAAACATAATGAACACTAAATTACTTTTTAGTTTTGCTTTCACATTTTGTAATATAGCAACTTATAAGTCTGGTTCTAAATTCAGTTCATTTTCATAACAGGTAATTGTTTTATTTGGTTTTAACAGTAATCATAGCCCAAAAACATACTTCACAAAGATGAGTAAGACAAAGGGAAGAACTGCGTCACACCTGCTGCACTGAGTAAACCTCCACATGATATTCAGTCTTCAATCCTGTTCACCATTTATGCAAAAAGCCTTTGCTAAAATTCAGATAGTGCATTTCCATATTTCCTGATGACAATCAGTTGTTCTTACTAACTAATCAGATAGTAATGCCTTTTTAATTAATATATTCTCAGTTTTTACTAGATTTTTATACAGGTCAGAAAATTCTGTTTTCATGTTCAAGTGTACATATAAAAAATATTCTTAAAGTTTTAAGATCATATCATCTTCAGCAATTAAATCCAATAATGATGGAAATAATTCCAAATATCAATTTTGGATGTTTAGAATTGGAAATATCCAAATATCCATTCCAAATAACTTCTCTTCATAACAATGGATTTCATTTTGAAAGGTAGTTACTTTTTGGGTCACTGTTATAAATTTACCAATCATCCCAAAGTGACAGATTAAGTGTATTAATTTTCATAAATATCAGCTAGGTAGTATACAATTCACAGACACCTGTGAGAGGAAAATGTCAGCAAATTTCAGACATTTGTATCTGAAATTTGTGTTTTTGTGAAAGGAAAATTAGTAAGTCATCTTCAGATTAGACAATGCTTAAGTCCTTTGTCTCAAGATGACCAGGTAAACTGGATGAAATATTTTATAAAAAATCTGCATGGTGACTTCCTATTGCAACAATACATGTTAAGAGTCTACTATTTAAAATAATAAATCTAAAAATCTAATTACCCAGGCTCCTATGAACTAAAAGACATCACAGCTGACTAAAAATAAAGAATCTTTCAAACAGACCTCTAGTATTTCTCCTATTTCCCAGATAATTTTATATAAACCCTACTGTAGAGACCACTGCTCTAAACGTGCCTGGGCTCCCAAGGGTCAAAGCCCTCCAGGAGTCCCTTCCAACCAATTTTCCTTACATGCTCTCAAAGTTCAAAGGACTTATCCTTAAAGGTAGTCTAATTATATTGTATCTATCTCTGAATCACTACCAGTTGGCAAAAGACACAACTGCAGCACATTCTGTGACACCAGTTGTCTTCAACACTGTTCCCTCAGTGTCATGCTGGCTAGCGATTCAGTCAAATAAGAGACAGGGCTCGAACAAGGTCCAAGACTTTTCATGACATATCCTGCCTTAAATCCTTTCTGGAACATGGCAGGGCATAAATAAATCAGTACAATAAATCATGAGCTATATTCAGAGCCAGGGGCTTTCAACTTGCATGACCAATCTAACTTATACAGTGACATATATTTGCATAAGGAGATGACATTTTTACACTTGAAAAACAAGTCTGCTGCATCATCTTAAGAATGCCAAATGATAACACACTGTTTAAAGAAAGAGCTACTGGGAAAAAAAAAAAAAAAAGCACAAGCCAGTGAAAAAGATTTTGTACTAACTTCTACCAAGAAAAGGGAAAAAAAAAGTCTGTTCTCAAATATACATAAAAATGAGTAAGTTCCCAAGTGTGGTAAGCCTTACATATGGAATCATTTCAAAAACTATGAAAATATAAAATTTGGGGTGTAAAACCTGCCAAAAAAAGATCCACGTAGATTTGGAAAACTGGCACTTTTCATTTTCTTCCAGATCTACAAACTTCACTGTTCCTCACCACCTCCCTCCATTAAAATCCTTTAATGTCTTACAACTGCACCCAGAACATCTGGTTCCTTCTCCCACTTCAGCTGGTGCCACCTTCCTGCTTACACTTTTCCCCTTCATTACTCCCAAAATAACCCCAAGCTTTTCTGTCCTTTCATCTTTGCTATTTAATCTTCCTGAATATACTGCCCTCCTCCTCCTCACTCACTCACAGAGAAATCATCCCCTGCCTTCAATGTTCCCGTCCAACAACAAGCCCTCCACGAAACTTGCTCTGATCTCTCTTAAATGAAAATAATTGCTTGCTCTCCAGATTCCTCAAAGTATACTATTTCAGTACCTCTCTCATCACACTCTTCACGTTTAATTAGTACTACAGGCATTTGTGTGTCATCTTATCACCTCTCTTAGGTCATAATCTCTGTAAAAACAGGATCTATATCTTATCATTTAACTTTTCTATGTTTTCACAACACAGCACCTTGAACAAAGTAAGCACTCTTATAACTATGTCTTGAATGAATGATTGAGTACACCCTTAGAAATTCTAAAACAGATTTCCTGTACCATCTGGAATGGAGAGGGAGGCAGGACTTAAGACTCTGCAGAATGAGTATCTTTTCCCTAGTTTCCTCCAAACAAACTCAGCACAGTAAAGCCAGTATTACACATACAGGTATTTTCAAAGGCAAGGACACTTCATCCTTCAACTATCTGGTCAAACATGGTGTGATTACCCGTATATATACAAACAAACTCACAACAGAATATCTTCTGTTAAACAATTGAATCTGTGCGTGATAATAAAAGCATGTAAATATTTTAACCATATAGGCAAACTAACAATGCAATATATTAAAGCTATCAGATTAAGACCAACCATTCAAAATACAAGTGGAAACACAGAGAATGACCAAGCAATTTATTCCAAATGAAAAAAATACCCTAAGCTCTAGCTATTCAAATACTAACAAAACTTGAGAGGCAGAATTGTATTGCTAAGACTCCAAACCAACCACTCAAAGATAAGCTAGACCAGAAGCACCAAAGAATCAACATTACTAAGTACAAAGGTGAGATCAGAAACAGCATGAAAATCTTAAAGTGATACTTTCATTAAGTAACCGCTTCATGGCTCCTGGGTCATCAGAAAGCAATGGAGACTACAGCTGTCTCTATTGCACATGAAGACAACAGAAAGGAGTCCAGACAAGAACAGAGGGGTACAATGTGGCCAAATGTGGCTAACATGCTTGGAGAGAAGCCAATTTAGAGGTATGTTGGAGATTCCAGGTCTAAAGACCTGGACTCAAATGTCATCCCTAATACCGACAAGCTGTGCAATCGAATAACAGCCACTTAACCTTCCTTCTAAAATGTAACATGTAGAGCAAGCATGATACCTGGGTACAGTGTGTCTCAATGTGTCTCAGAGACAGTCCTCAATAAATATTTACTGGCTTTAAAGGGTGAGGGCCATACAAGAAAAGCATATATTTCTCTCCAGGCACTTCCGTGCTTTTTGAGAGAGCAGCCTTAATTAATTTCCGTTTAATACCTTATTATAATATCTGACAGCTAACTTTTGGCCAAAAAACAAAAATACTCCTTTCCTCCTACCTTACACATTACTCAAAATCTTACTAAAATTCTTAAAATTTTAAATCTGTTTGTAATAACTTTCAAACACAAATAGTAACTCTCATTAAGAAGACTGGGAGCTGAATACCTGGGTTCCTGCCCACGTAAAGACATTATGTTACCTACCCATGAAAATTAACATATTTGTCTGGCCTTAGTTTTATCATCTATAACATTATTAACAAGGTTTTCCAAATTACCATTAAGGCCTCTTTGCTCTAAATCTTGTGGTTCATGCTATCCCAAGGATTTTCTAATCTAATTAGGAAAACCCATTCAACAAACACTAATAAGAGAAACTCTTTCAAAAAAATAAATAAATAAAGGAGGAAAGGAAGAAAGAAATTTATTTATAGAACAAACTGAGTAATTGATGCTAAAGGAGAGCGATAAAAATCAAGCTTTCGAGAGAACATACCGGCTTTGACTGTTTTTGAAGATCAAAAGATAAAGATAAAGGAAATACTTTAAATAAAGAAACGAAACATGTAAAATCAAAGAAGCAAGATATCTACAAGTGATTATAATACTTTCTTGTATAGCGCTTTACAGCATTTCTGCATACACCATCTGCAATAAATGTACTGGAATGAGAAGTATTAGAACAGTTTAAATGATTTACATTTGATAAATTTGTCCACAGAGTGTCCATTAAAAACAATAATATCAAAAAATATTTCAGCAAAGAATTTTTTCATCATTTATATGTAGGATGAATTAGGCAAATGCATGCAGGCAAACAGTTATAAATCTACAAATCACAGAATTTCAGCACAAGAAAAAACTGAATTCAAACCAATGTGCTCATTTAACGATGAAGAAATTCCTTTAACGATAAGGCTCACAGAGTTCATGTGACGCTAACTACTGTATATGCAAAATGACAGGACAAGACTGTAGAGGCAGAAATAAACAGAGAAATCCAAGAAATTGTAAAGAAAAGAATCAAATAATCTGATAATGGATTAGATAGTGATGTGTTTAGGATATGGAATGTAGAATAAAGTCTTACTACGTTCCAATATTATCTTCTTATTTAATATAAATTAATTTAAAGACCGCAACAATATGAGCTTACGTACATTATTCAGATTTTAAGCATGAAAATCTGAGGTTTACAGCGGTTAAATAACTAGCACAAGGTTACATCCACTAAGTAGAAGGGCCAGGACATCATCCCCTGTCTGAAGTCAAACATCCATTCTCAAAAGAAGCTTAAAAATTGCCTCAAAGTTACAAGCCAGGCAAAATTACAAGGCAAAAATGAAGCACAATTCCGGAAACATTGGATAATTCAGTGTTATCAGAATTCTGGACCTGTTAATAGGTGTATTTCACCTCTGTACTGGCACCTAGTGTTATCGACCTGGCCTATGCTTTCCTGATCCTCATGTCCAGTACTTATCAATAAAGCCCAACTTCCCCACCCTCCACACTGAAACATATACATGGGGAGAGACTGCTGTTTAGTCACTGAGTCCAGTCTGACTCTTTTCGACCCCATGGACTGCAGTCCTCCAGGCCTCTCTGTCCATGGGATTTCCCAAGGCAGGAATACTGGAGGGGGTTGCCATTTCCTTCTCCAGGGGATCTTCCCAACCCAGGGATTGAACCGGTGTCTCCTGCATTGCAGGCGAATTCTTTACCATTCAGAGCCTCCTGGAAAGACTGGGGAGAGATTAAATCAATTATATCTAAGATGAGGGTGACTAGACTGATTAATCTGAAGTCTTCTACAACTCCTCCAGTGATTGCAGCTTCACCGTCTAAGTATGACAACTATATTAAGCTTTTCTAAAAGTCTGTCATTTCAAGGAGCCTCAGCAGTACCGTGTTGCAGTAGGGAAATGGAGGAGGACACACAGATATACAACAACCCACTCTACTTGCATTTCAAGAATTGGACTTAAATGTTGGAATCAGTGTTTTATAATAATTCTTCTTTTTCAACCAAGTATCTTGCAGAAATATAAAATAATCATTGGTACATTAATCCAAATATGGTGCACCCACAAAACATCATCTAAAATTAAAGGAAAAAATCTGCACCTCTTCCTTAAACTAAGCAACCAATAAAGGCACACAGTTGCTATTAGGCTATTTTATGACCTTTGACTCCATATGGTGAGAGGCACAAAATCTGACTAAAACAAAAAAGAGAGAAAGGAAGGCTTGAATTGACTAGACCTCATCTCTGATGTTAAGAAAAAAGGTCAGAGACCACACGGTCCATCCTTAGTGACTAATAACCAAGAGCTAAGCTACTGGTTAACCTGGGAGAAAAGCACTAAAGAAGTCCTTTCCTAAAGTCTAGTCTGTCCCACTTTTAGGAAAACTATATGAGGTGGGGAGAAATCTGTATGGTTCTGCAGCCCAAACTAAATACAGTGCTCTGCTACTGAACTCCTGAAACACATGTACTTAACCCAGTCCCACACTCTTTTGCACCAATATTTGGAGGTAATGTAAAAAGGAGCCCGCCACATGTTTCCAGACCTCTGCAAGAAAAGTAGCTGATGGCCCCCTGAGAAACCCTGATTATCATAGGTAGAAAGTGAAAATCAAAGGAATAATGAGCATCTTGGGATTTCCTCTACCCGATGACTTAGAAGATTCTATTCAGTGGTGTGTGCCTATGTTGACCTCCCATACTTGCCCTAAAATGAAAGCTATTTTAGGCCATATGATTTAAGACCAACCAACCCCAAAAGATATGTAACATATTCAAACAATGTGGAGTCCCTGGGGGATAGGGCAATAAAGACAAGCTAAAGTGAGGAATGAAGGTAATATCTAAAAGAAGGTATGTGAAATTGATGACAACAGAGATGTTCTTTAAAAAGAATTATAAATCATACTGTGATATATAGTCCAAAAGAGAAAAGATTTTCAAAGAATGTCCAATATCCCTTTCTTCCCCTCTCCAGCTTTCAGCACCTCTATGCCACCCTCATCACTTACTCAACATTTAGTCCTGATAAAGACTGATCAGTGGATTAGCAGGATCAAGAGTACATGAAGAGAACATTCCATCCTGGGAACATCTTTAAATTATTTAAGCGTGTTTACCACTCTTTTCTATAGAGTAGAAGCATGAAAATCTGTGAGTGCTTTCACAATATGTACCAGTCAGCACCAGAGCAACCCAATCCTCTGCCCACCAAAAGATTAACACATACAAAGACAACAGGAAATTCAACAAAAATTAAAGTTTGACCCCAGACTCCCTCAACAGTCACACTGTCTTAAATATTGGCAGTATCTTTGTACCACACCCACTTCATGCTACCCTTAAAGCTTCCTGGCATAAGCAAGTTCTTGGGATTACACAAACTGCTGCTTCTGTTTCCAGCCCAGATTTCTAGAAATGAAACCCTGGAATTGAAGGAGAAAGAAAAACAAATGTTGGCAGAAAGAGGGGGGAAAATGCATTGTCTATATAATCCCAGTTTAAATGGAACAATCACCATTAGTCCCATCAAGCACTTTTTTTCAATAAAACCACTTACCCAAAAATGCAGATCTAAAATACTCCCTTGGCTTAAACCACACAAAAAGCAATTTAAAAGATACAATCCTACAGATTTTCTCAGAAAGAAATGAAGAAAAGATTAACTATAAACTATGTAAAATTCAAATTTCGCACCTTAAAAACCAAACTTCATCGTGAGTTAACTAAATGAAATAAATCATCAGTGCAAAACGTCTACAAAAATGAAACGGAATGCCTGTTCTTATAAGCAGCACCCCTGCTTTTTCTCTCCAAACCATATATTCCCTATTCAGGCCCCCTTTTTGATCCATTGTTTCCAAAGCACAAATTCTGAATAAGAAATAGAGGGAAACCATTTCCAAACCTAGTTCACAAAACCAAATTAGACCCACAAAGTACAGGAGATATAAAAGAAACATTTGCAGTTGCATGTAGTTTACAACAAATAGTTCAAGGAATGCCCATTTATTAAGCTAAATCAAATCCCACTGCTACCTTTAACCCAAAACTATTTCTAGTTCAGGAGCCAAAAGACCCAAGCAAATAGTTTCTTTTCACATTATTCTCAACATGAAGAAATCTGACCCCCTTCCTACTACATCACAGCTTCTGTGAAACAAGCTGAGAGGCCCCTTTGGCCAACTTTTTTTTTTTTTTTTTGAGACTAACCTTCAACCAATTCCAGAATTGAAGACAAACCTCAGATTTAACCCCTGAAATCCATCCCTTCAGCTGTAGAGTATAATCTAGGCTGCACCGCAGCAATGTTTTACACGGACACTTGAAGATTTCTTAATCACTGAAGTGTAAGCCTCAGCCCTCACAAATCATCGCCACAGAGATTACTCTTGGCATCAACAGAGGGTGCCGGGACTGCAATTCACTCAAGAACCCTTCATTCACCACCATCATACTCGACATTAAAAATTCACCATCACAAAACAAAATAAAAAAGTCACCTTCTCCACAAGGACACCTGCCTCTTCAACGCCTACAGTGAACGAAGAAAGTCAAGTCTGAAAACCTAAAAGATCCTCCAGCTTAAAGTTTTCCTCCCCACCAAACTCTGCAGCCACAGCAGCACGGACTGTCCTTGCCACACACACAGGCTTTATTGTCAAACCCTCCGTCTCCCTCTAACACCGTCAACTGAGGCAGTGTCTACAGTCCATGGGAGTGACTGCTTCAAAAACAAACAAACAAACAAAAAACAACATAGCTGGGTAGTAAGAGCGGGAATCCTGGTGTCCGGTTTCTCCCATTACTCTTCCAAGCGACTAGGGAAAGGCTCGAGTTCAGTCGAGCTGACCATTAACCCATCCCACCCCTCAGTCGTCCAGCCGACGTGTTTGCCCCCCTACTCCCCACTTCCTACGTCCTTTCAGCGGAATCTGACGATGGGGAGCAAACCCTAGACACAACAGGAAAAAAATCTCACTTATCCATCCCATTTCTGCCTTCGAAATCCCTCTGTCTGGAGACGGGAAAAGCAAGTGCGCGGGGGGTAAAACAGAAGCGCCGTCGAAGGCTGAGGCTTACGGGAAGGCTCGCCACGGTCATCCCCATTTCGCAGTCCCGGCAAGCGAAGACTCGGAGAGGTTACCCGGCTTGCCAAGGTCACCGCGCTCGCCCGGGCCGAGGGGCGCCCGCGCCGACTTCCGGCTCCCCCTCTCGGCGGCGGCGGCGGCGGCGGCGGGGAGCGCCCGCGGGCTCGGGGCGCCGCTCCCCACGCCGGGCCGGCAGCCGCGAGCTTCGCGCACCCTCCGCGGATGCTCGCCCGGTCCGCGCTAACTAGGGCAACTGGGAAACCCGGGCAAGCCAAAGTCGCTGCTGCAGCAGTTTCCCTCCGCGACGCAGCCCCCAGCTGGTGCCCGTGACAGCTGCGACCTCCGCCCCCTCCAGCCGCGCGAGGCCGAGGGAGAACTCGGGGAAAGTGGGAGGGGGGACGAGCGGAGAGAAAGGAGAGCGGGGGGCGGAGGGGGCGCCAGCTGCTCCCGCCCCCTAGGGCCTCAGCGGCCGCGCGGCTCGTGACAGCTGCACCCACCGGGAGGCTCGGCGCCCGCCGCCCGCCACTCACCTGCCGCCGCCGCCTCTGGGCCGCGCTGACGGGCGCCGCGCTCGCCCGCGACCGTGGCGGCGCCGCCGCGGCCTCCGCCGATGCTCGGGCCGGGAGCCCGCCGCCGCCGCCGCCGCGGCTCTCCGGCCCCCTCCTCCGGAGCCAGGGGGTCCCCCCTCAGGGGGGATGCAGAACGGACCCGACGCAGGCTCCGCTGGACGGAGCAACAGGGAACAGGGCGGCCGAGGCGCTGGAGGCCGCGGTCCGGCCGTCTAAGGAGAAGGCTTCGAGAATCGCGTCAGACTCCCGCTCTCCTGGCCTGAAGAACAGGCATTTCAGCCGCTCTCCGCGGCCGCCATGTTCTCCTCCTCCTCCTCCTCCTCCTCCTCCTCCTCCTCCTCGGCTGCCGCCGCCGCCGCCGCCGCCCCCTGCTCCCGGCCCCGCCCCCTTCGCGCCCCGCCCCGCCCCGCCCCGCCCCGCCGGCTCCCGGCCGCCCCGCCCCGCCTCGCCGCCCGCCGCCCGCCGCCCGCCGCCCCGCCCGGCGCGCTGCCCCTGAACCCTCAACCTGGCGGAGTCTCCGCGACCCGGTACCCGCGAGCTCCGACGGCGCGCCCGGGGCAGCCAGTTCCCGCGCCGCGGGGCGGCGGACCGAGGAGCCGCCCCGCGCCCCCTGCCGGCCGCAGGCCCGAGGGAGAGCTGCCGCGGTCCCGCCCCGGCCCGCGTCCTAACGAAGTGTGGGAAAGGAGGCCCTAACTCTTCCCCCTCCCCTCGGGGCGTTCCTTTGACTGCTGCCGGGAAGCCGCCTCGAACCCCAGGGTGCTTTCAGCTAGGCCGCCCGGCCTGCAGCCTCCGGCTGGCCCAATCCCGTCCGGGAAGGTGCGGAGCGGCGAGGGGCGCGGGATAGACCCGGGAGGAGTCGGGTCTGGCCTGTCCCTCCGCTGATTTCTTGTATTACCTCGAGCGAGCCACCTCCGAGGGCCTCGTTTTATATTCTGAAAAATTGGGAGTTGGTTGCCTGGATGATTTCACAGGCTATTAGATAAGGGAAAAGAAAGATCATCTGCTCCCTTCGTTTTACAGATGGAAAAAAAAAATGTGACTGGAGCGTCTGGCTGTGCAATTCCATGAATTACCCAAAATGTCTGTCATTGACAGAGCTTTCCCCGCAAAGGGGGTCTACACCTTTTTTCTTTTCGACTCGCTTTTTAAAAAATTTATAATAGAAGTGCTACTTCCCAAAGTAGAGTGTTTCTTGTCACTGGAGAAATCAAATAGGGGCTGAACAGGCTTTATGAGCAGTGATCGCCTTATCACGTGAAAGCACCCCTCACTTCCAGAGGCTGGGATGTAATACCTATTTCTTTCCTCGGGTTGTCCCTAGAATGAATGAGTCGCTGGCTGCGGAGGTGCTTTGTAAAGCAGCTATCCTTTCCTGCACTCCTGTTTCCAGGTAGCTGTCGGCACCTCCCTCAATCCAGTCCTGCTGTTGCTGTCTCCCAGCGTTTTCTGCTGTTTCTCTCTCAGTAAAAGCAACCTCTAGAAATCCTTAAGACCTTCACACCCCTTCTAACTGAAATCTGACTTTGCATTGAAAACACCAACCTCCTCGACACTTCTCTGAGTCAGTGAGCCATTCCTTCCAGAGGCAGGTACTCCATCCTGCGATCATTCGCTGCCGTGCCCTCGATCGGATCCTGCTCGTAAAGGAACCTTTAGCCCACACCCCACATTCATCTTAGGCTCATTTCATTCTTATTCCTGGAGCTCTAGGTGCATTTCATTAGTTCTTGCTCTCACCTGGTTTTGCAGAACATCTCGCCACCTGCAGAGTCCGCAATAATCGCTGAAAATACCCAGAGCTATGTATCTCTTATTCGCCAGGTTAATCTGCTTGTGTAGGACATACCTCCCAGTCTGGTCCAATCCAAACTGTGTGAAGTCTACAAAGGAACCGGTTGTGTAGGTAATCCTGTCTCCTGGCGGGGCTACTCTTACTGCACATTGCCAGATCCAGATTCAATGCCCCTCCCCACCACCACCCCCATTATAGGGCCTTACTTGATACTGCAAAGTCCTCCGTTTGGGAACTCTATCCTCCTCCCCTCCCTATATTCTACACTGTTCTCCTCTCTCTTTGCCTGTTTTCTGAACAGGCAGTTCAGAAACAGTGCTAGTCCTTCACTAGCACTCCTCTTTGCTGCTGCTTTTCCACAGACCCATGTAATGTTGATATCTTTAAGGTTTGAATTTTTCCCCCCACCTCTCCTCTCACCTAGATTGACTTGGTTTTGTTTCCACTGCTTTAATTGTTAAAAACACCTGCATCTCCTTTTCCCAGCCCCTGCCCCCCATCCCACCCACTCTGCAGTATCTTAACTTTTAAACATCCTCAGGAAAGGCAGTGCTGAGATTTTGTTGGATGATGAATGAAACTTAACATATTATTTGTCTTGCCGTCCATGGACACTAAAGATAGGACTTTTCTAGGGTGACATTCCTTCATAAGTAAGATCCTTTGACTTTCTTCTCTTTCCTCTACATTCTTAATCACTTGCCAAAACAGTTATAACCCACTTTTTCTTTTTTATTGTGTCGAAGATCACATAACATAAAATCTATTACCTTAACCATTATTAAATATGTTGTTCAGTGTGTGAAATATATTCACATTGTTGGGCAGCTATCAGCACCATCCCCATAACTTTTTTGATCTTGTAAAACTGAATATCTTCACTTATAAAACACTAACGCCTCATTCTCTTTCTCCTGTCCCTAGCAACCACCATTCTATTGGGCTGGCCCAAAAGTTCATTCGGGTTTTTCCATAACATCTTACAGAAAAACCTAAAGAAACTTTTTGGCCAAGTCAGTATTTTGTCTTTATGATTTTGACTACTCTAAGTACCTCAAATAAGTGAATAAGGCAGTATTTTTCCTTTGGGAACTGGCTCATTTCACTCAGTATGCGCTAGGCCGCTTCAGTCGTGTTCAACTCTACATATGGACTGTAGCCCTCCAGGCTCCTCTGTCCATGGGATTCTCCAGGCAAGAATACTGGAGTGGGTTGCCATTCCTGCCCCCAGTGTATCTTCCTGACCCAGGGATTGAACCCGCATTGGCAGGTGGGTTCTTTACCGCTAGCGCCACCTGGGAAGCCTTCCTCAAAATTCATCCATGTAGTATATTGCAGAATTTCCTCCTTTTTTAAGGCTAAATAATATTCTATTGTATGTACGTATCACATTTTGCTTATCCATTCATCAGTCAATGGACACTTGGGTTGCTTCTACTTTTTAACTAGTGTAAATAATGCTGAGCATAGATATACGATATTTTGAGATCCTGCTTTCGGTTCTTTTGGGTATATACCCAGACATGGACTATCTGGGTCATACAGTAATTCTATGTTTAACTCTTTGAGAAACCTCCATACTGTTTTCCACAGCAACTATACCATGTGACAGTCCCACAACAATGCACAAGTTTTCCAATTTCTCCACATCCTCGACAACACTAATTGTTTTCCATTTTTTTAATAGTAGCCATCCTAATGAGTATAAGGTGGTAAATCATTGTAGTTTTGATTTGTATTTCCCTAATGACTAGTGACGGAGAAGGCAATGGCAACCCACTCCAGTACTCTTGCCTGGAGAATCCCGTGGATGGAGGAGCCTGGTAGGCTACAGTCCATGGGGTCGCGAAGAGTCGGAAATGACTGAGCGACTTCACTTTCACTTTTCACTTTCATGCATTGGAGAAGGAAATGGCAACCCACTCCAATGTTCTTGCCTGGAGAGTCCCAGGGACGGGGGAGCCTGGTGGGAGGCCGTCTATGGGGTTGCACAGAGTCGGACACGACTGAAGCAACTTAGCAGCAGCAGCAACAATGACTAGTGATGTTGAGCATCTTTTCATGTGCTCATAAGCCACTTTTATGTTTCCCAGTTGGTCTCTTCTTATTTTCAACACCTCTCTGGCTTCATCTACATTTCCTAAACAGGCCTATTTCTTTAATTCCAACCAACACCCTACCCCCAGGAACCATTAATACAGAGGCTAAAGATTTGTCAGATTTACTTCCTGAACCCCACACAGCTTCTTTGAAATCCATTTACTTTAGCTATTTAAGAAAACGTTGTTTGACTGCCAAAGTACAATGCCAATCAACAAATAGGGCTGACTGCAATTCAAGTGTTTTGAAGAGGGTTTTTTTCTTATGTCTTTTTTATAATTTTTACTTATTTTTGACTGCACTGGGTCTTCACTGCTGAATGGGCTTTCTGTAGTTGTGACGAGTGGGGAGCTACTCTTTGTTGTGGTATACGGGCTTCTTAATACAGTAGCTTTCTTATTGCGGAGCACAGGTTCTAGGCAAGCAGGCTCAGTAGTTGTGGCCCATGGGCTTAGTTGGGATGTGGAATTTTCCTGGACCAGGGATTGAACCCATGTACCCTAGACTGGCAGATGGATTCTCAACCACTGGACCACCAGGGAAGTCCTAAAGAGATTTTTTTTTTTTTAATGAAAATATAAGACAACATTTTAACTTTTATAGCCCAGGTAGGTCTGGTTTTGGAGAAGGCAATGGCACCCCAATCCAGTACTCTTGCCTGGAAAATCCCATGGACGGAGGAGCCTGGTAGGCTGCAGTCCATGGGGTCGCTAAGAGTCAGACACGACTGAAGCAACTTAGCAGCAGCAACAGCAGCAGGTCTGGTTTTAGTCAGGTCCTGGACTGACCTCATATTTTAATATTAATCCTTCGATGGAACAGAAACATGATAGTTACATGACCAGGGTCTATAATATACCTGTTGAATTTTCTCCAAGGCACAATAGATTCCTAGTTGTATAAAACATCTGGCTACTGTACATGAAATCACTCCAGTTGCTGAGGCAAGAACTGATTTAATATCAACACTCTTTTTTTCAAATAGTTTTCTTTCTGTTTTGATTCGTAAAATAACCAAACAATACAAAAAACTATAAAGAGGTAAAACAAACAAACTCTTTTCTGCCAGAAAAAAAACATAATGGACACCTTTTCACATATGGACTAAGTGTATTTGCACATATAAATACAGTATGGTATTTGATTTTACATAACACACTATACATCCTCATAGATAATCTGCTGTATTTTTTAAAATAAATTCATTTATTTATTGGCTGCACCACACAGCATGTGGGATCTTCACTACCCCACCAGGAATCGAAACTGCCCCCTGCATTAGAAGGCGGAGTCTTAACCACTAGACAACCAGGGAAGTCCTTCTGCTGTCTTTTATTATATAATACATTTTAATCATTAAAGAGGCTGAATACTCTTGCCTTGTGTGTCTCTTTAGCAATTTAATTAACCAATCCTTTGGTGAGAAGTGTTTACATTGTATTTGTTTTCTTGTTTATATGTTTGTTTTCATAAATAATGCTAAAATTCTAATACATGCTCTGATCCAGGGCTTGAAGATCATTTTCTTAGGTTAAATTCCTAGAAGATTTATTGCTATCTCTAAATGTACATGTTTAATCTTTTTATTTTTTTAATTATATATTTGATAAACTGACCTCCAGGAAAACTGTTCCAAACTTGTCTACCTTGCATGAGCCTGCCACAAAAGAATTCCCCACAAAAGGATTTTGTCAGTTTTCTTCTGAATAGTCTTTTACTTCTACATTTGCTTGATTTATGGATATTAAGAAAGCTAGGTTTAGAATTAGGCAGACTCAGTTTTGAAATGGCCATGTCACTGACTAGTAGTGTGACCCTGAACAAATTCCTTTAACATCTCCAAGCCTCAGTGTCCTCATCTGTAAAATAGGATGCTAGAAAAGGATTATTGCAAAGACTGAACGAAATAATATATGCAAAGCGCTTAGTTTAGTGTTCAGCACTTAGGATTGCCCATGAAAAAGTAAAAATTAGGCTCAAACTAAGAAGGTAAAAATCTGCCTGATTCTTCCATCAAGCTGGAAGAATAGGCCCAGATAAAGCCAGCTGCACAGTCGACAGGATGCAGTGTCCCCTAAGGACACACTGCAGCTGTAAAGTGCCATAATAGCTGCCTTCTTCGAGTGACTACTCCCCGACTCACTGAGAAATCTTATTCTCCACAATCATAAATATCAGAAACTTTGGTGTTCATAATTATATCAATAAAAATGATGCATCTGTCTTTTGTCTGGAAAATCTAAGGCCTCTTTGACAGAAATGTGGCCTCGATTTAAAACCCAGAAGTAGAGTTTTCAGTAAAGAGGTGTCTGAATGAAAATTCTACATCTATCTTAACTTTATTGTTTCCAAATCAATAGTATACCCTGGGTCCACCTTGCAGTCCAGACTGGATGTTGACCCCTTTATATACAGCCATGCTTTACTTTGAACCTATAAAAACACTGTCTTATTTAAATTGCATCTAAACTCTGAGAAGAGTTACCATCTCTTGTTGTTCAGTCGCTCAGTTGTGTCCTACTCTGTGTGACCCCATGGACTGCAGCACACCAGACCTCCCTGTCCTTCACCATCTCCCGAAGGTTGCTCAGACTCATGTCCATTGAGTCGGTGATGCCATCCAACCATATCCTATTATGTGGTATTAAGTAGAAGTAGATATTACATAAATATAGGGTTTCATTTGGAGTATCTTAAAAGTTTCTTTTTAATAGTTTGCAAAGGGACTTTCCTGATGGTATAGAGGTTAAAAATCTGCCAGTGCAGGGGACGTGGGTTTGATCTCTGGTCCGGGAAGATCCCACATGCCGCTGGGCAACAAATCCTGTTCACCACAACTGTGAATCCTGTGCACTAGAGCCCGTGAGCTGCAACTAATGAAGCCCGTGCACCCTAGAGCCTGTGTTCTCCAACAAGAAAAGCCACCTCAAAGAGAAACCTGTGCTCTGCCACAAAGAGCAGCCTCTGCTCATGGCAACTAGAGAAAGCCAGCACACAGCAATAAAGACCCAGTGCAGTCAAAAATAAACAAACAAATAAATAAAGTTTTAAAAAATACTTTGAAATATTATTTGTTAAATTAGCTGTTGTTAAACAAATTGAATGATTTTACGCCCAACTAATACTGATTTTTGAATTGTTTCTTGGAGTTTCTTTCAGTTCTGATACTCTCTAATTTGTTATTTTGGTGACAAAACTTTTTGCTCAGGTAATTGATTTTTTTAAACTGCAGTATAATTGACATATATCATTATATTTGTTTCAGGTATACCGCATAATGATTTGATATTTGTATAGATTACAAAATGATCACCATAGTAAGTCTACGTACCATCCATCACCAAGTAAAGTTACATATTTTTTCCTTCTGATGAGAACTTTTAAGATTTATTATCTTAGCAACTTTCAGATATGCAACACAATAATATTGACTATATTCAACTACATGATACATTACATCTCCATGATTTATATATTCTACACCTGAAAGTTTGTACCTCTTAATCCCTTCACCCATTTTGCCCCCCTTCTAACCCCCATCCCCTTGGCAACCACCAATTTTATCACTGTATCTGTGAGTTTGATTTTGTTTTGTTTTTTGTTTGCTCTGTTTTTTAGATTCCACATATAAGTGAAATCACACTGTATTTTTATTTTCTTATGTCTGACTTATTTCACTTTGCATGATACCCTCAAGTTCATCCGTGTAGTCACAAATGGCAATAATTTTTTTAATGGCTGAGTATTCCATTGTGTGTGTATATGTGGATATATATATATATGTATCAGTTCAGTTCAGTTCAGTAGCTCAGTCATGTCCAACTCTTTGCGACCCCATGAATCGCAGAACGCCAGGCCTCCCTGTCCATCACCAACTCCCGGAGTCCACCCAAACCCATGTCCTTTGAGTCAGTGACACCATCCAACCATCTCATCTTCTGTCGTCCCCTTCTCCTCCTGCCCTCAATCTTTCCCAGCATCATGGTCTTTTCAAATGACTCAGCTGTTTGCATCGGGTGGCCAAAGTATTGGAGTTTCAGCTTCAACGTCAGTCCTTCCAAAGGAGACCCAGGACTGATCTCCTTTAGGATGGACTGGTTGGATCTCCTTGCAGTCCAAGGGACTCTCAAGAGTCTTCTCCAACATCACAGTTCAAAAGCATCAATTCTTCTGCACTCAGCTTTCTTTATAGTCCAACTCTCACATCCATACATGACTACTGGGAACACTATCGCTTTGACTAGATGGACATTTGCTGGCAAAGTAATGTCTCTGCTTTTTAATATGCTGTCTAGGTTGGTCATAATTTTCCTTCCAAGGAGTAAGAGACTTTTAATTTCATAGCTGCAATCACCATCTGCCGTGATTTTGGAGCCCCCCAAAATAAAGTCTGACACTGTTTCCACTGTTTCCCCATCTATTTGCCATGGAGTGATGGGACTGGATGCCATGATCTTAGTTTTCTAAATGTTGAGCTTTAGCCAACTTTTTCACTCTCCTCTTTCACGTTCATCAAGAGGCTCTTTAGTTCTTCACTTTCTGCCATAAGCGTGGTGTCATCTGCATATCTGAGGTTATTTATATTTCTCCCAGCAATCTTGATTCCAGCTTGTGCTTCCTCCAGCCCATCCCACTTCTTTATCCATGTATCCATCAAAGGACACTTAGAGTTTATTTATTTATTTATCCTCATGCCACATGACTTGCAGTTTAGTTCTTCAACAAGGTATTGGACCTGGGCTACTGCAGTGAAAGCACTGCGTCCTAACCACTGGATCACCAGGGACCTCTCTAGGTTGTTTCCGTGGTGGTGGTGGTTTAGTCACTAAGTTGTATTTGCTTTTTGTGACCGCATGGGCTGTAGCCCACCAGGCTCCTCTGTGCATGGGATTTCCCAGGCAAAAACACTGGAATGGGTTGCCATTTCCTTCTCCAGAGGATCTTTCGGACCCAAGGGTCAAACCTGGGTCTCTGGCATTGTATGCGGTCTCCTGCATTGCGGGAGGATTCTTTACTGACTGAGCCACCGCAGAAGCCCTGACTCTTTCCAAACCTCGGCTATTGTAAATAATGCTTCAAAGAACATGGAGGAGCTTACATCTTTTCAAATTAGTATTTTTGTTTTCTTCTTCAAATAAGAGAAGACTCTTGAGAGTCCCTTGGACTGCAAGGAGTTCCAACCAGTCCATTCTGAAGGAGATCAGCCCTGGGATTTCTTTGGAAGGAATGATGCTAAAACTGAAACTCCAGTACTTTGGCCACCTCATGAGAAGAGTTGACTCATTGGAAAAAACTCTGATGCTGGGAGGGATTGGGGGCATGAGGTAAAGGGGATGACCGAGAATGAGATGGCTGGATGGCATCATGGACTCGATGGACATGAGTCTGAGTGAACTCCGGGAGATGGTGATGAACAGGGAGGCCTGGCATTCTGCGATTCATGGGATCGCAAAGAGTTGGACACGATTGAGCGACTGAACTGAACTTCAAATAAGTGCCTAGTAGTGGAATTACTAGATCATATGGTAGTTCTAGTTTTAATTTTTTGAGGACCGTCTGTATTATTTTCACAGTAGCTGTACCAATTCACATTCCTGCCAGTAGGACACAAGGGATCCCTTTTCTCAACATCTTCTCCAACACTTGTTACTTCTATTTTATGACAAACATTCTGATAGGTGTGAGGTGATATCTTCTTGTAGTTCTGATTTGCATTTCCTTGATGATTAGTGACATTGAGCATCTTTTCATGTGCCTGTTAGCCATCATCATGCCTTCTTTGAAAAAGTATTTATTCCGATCCTCTGCCCATTTTTAAATCAGATTGTTTGTGTTTTTTTGCTACTGAGTTGTCCAAGTTCTTTATAGATTTTGGATATTCACTCCTTATTGGATATATGATTTGGAAATATTTTTTCCTGATAGCTCAGTTGGTAAAGAATCTTCCCGCAATGCAGGAAACCCCGGTTCGATCCCTGGGTCAGGAAGATCTTCTGGAGAAGGGATAGGTTACCCACTCCAGTGTTCTTGGGCTTCCTTTGTGGCTCAACTGGTAAAGAATCCACCTTCAATGCAGGAGACCTGGGTCTGATCCCTGAGTTGGGAAGATCCCCTGGAGAAGGGAAAAGCTACCCAATCCAGTATTCTGCCTGGAGAATTCCATGAACTGTATAGTCCATGGGATTGCAAAGAGTCAGACACAACTGAGTGACTTTCACTTCACTTCTTCATCTTCTTTTTGCTGTGCAGAAGCTTTTTTCTTTTGATATAATCCTATTTGCTTATTTTTGCTTTTGTTGCATTTGCTTTTGGAGTCAGATTCAAAAAATAATCACCAGTACCAATGCCAAGGAGTTTATTGGCTATGTTTTCTCCTAGGAATTTTATGGTTTCAAGTCTTATATTCAAGGCTTTAATCCTTTCTGAGTCAATTTTTACATATGGTGTAAGATAGTAATCCGGTGTCATTCTTTTACATTTACTGTCCAGTTTTTTCAGTACCATTTATTAAAAAGACTATCCTTACCCCAATTGGCTATTTTTGCTTCCTTTATCAAAAATGAATTGGGAGGGGGGTTCATGTTTGGGAACACATGTAAGAATTAAAGATTTTAAAATTTAAAAAAAAAAATAAAAAAAAAATGAATTTGGGCTGCCATCTATGGGGTCACACAGAGTCAGACATGACTGAAGCAACTTAGCAGCAGCAGCAGCAGCATGCATAGGTGTAATTTCTGGGCTCTTTATTATGATCCATTGATCTATGTGTCTGTTTTTATGCCAACACCATATTATTTTGATTACTGTAGCCTTGTAATATAGCTTGAAATCAGGAAGTATGATGCCACCAGCTTTGTTCTTCTTTCTCTAGATTGCTTTGACTATTCCCTGTCTGTTGTGGTTCCATAAAAATGTTGGAATTGATTGTTCTGCTTTTGTGAAAAATGTCATTATAATTTTGATAGAGATTGAATGAAATCTGTAGATTGCTTTGAGTAGAATGGACATTTTAACAATATTAATTCTTCTAATCTGTGAGGATGGAATAGCTTTCCATTTGTGTCTTTTTCAATTTCTCTCATCAATAGTTTTCAGTGTATAGGTCTTTTTCCTCCTTAGTTAACTTATTCCTAGGTATTTTTTAAAATTCTGTATTTTATTTATTTATAATTCTATGCTTAGTTGCTCAGTTGTGTCCTTCTGTTTGTGACCCCATGGACTGTAGCCCACCAGGCTTCTCTGTCCATGAGGATTTTCCAGGCAAGAATACTGGAGTAGGTTGCCATCCCCTCCTCCAGGGGATCTTCCCAACCCAGGGATCAAACCCAAGTCTCCTGCATTGTAGGTGGATTCTTTACCATCTGAGTCACCAGGGAAGCCCTATTCCGAGGTATTTTATTCTTTTTGATGTAATCATAAATGGGATTTTTTTCTTAATTTCCCTTTTTGATTGTTTGTTGTTAGTGCATTAAAATGCAACCAGTTTCTGTATATTGATTTTGCACCCTGCAACTTTACTGAATTTTTTTTCTTAGTTCTGAAAGCTTTTTGATGGAGTCATTAGAGTTTTCTAGGTGTAAAATCATGTCATCTGCAAATAGTAATAATTTTACTTCTTCTAATTGATTTTTTAAGTCAAATAAATAACTTACTATGTCATAGTGTTCTATTAGCAAATAACAGGATTTCTGATCTTTTTTCCAAGTCTTGTTGATTAGTTACTATAACTCTATTCTTGTACATTACACAGCAGTTATTTTCTAAAATATTTTTATGTCCTATGTCAGTTAATTCAGTTAATTCACTTGTCATAGCTAACTACTTAGCAACATGCTTTATGCTTGGTAGTGAATTCTCCAGTGACATAAGCAGTCCCTGCGTGTCCAGACCCAAAGGCAATGTAGATGTGATCATTTTTAAAAAACAATCTTCCTTTCCTGAATGACCGCTTCACACCTTTTAGTCTCAATAACTGTCCTATTTCTCTTAAGGTGGACATTATCTATGTATATTCATTGTAGCTAAAAGATGAAGGAACCATAAAATATCTTTGGTTTTCATGTCAGAATTTGGAAGGTTATATTCTCTATGATGAACATTTTGGTTATTTATCATTTTACACTATTAAAAGCACACTGCAACTGATGCTTTCTTTGTACCCTTCTGGGATGACAATATCTCAGACAAGCGCTAATGATGTACAACACAGGCATACCTGCATAACATATGTGGACTTCAATCAGACTTGCTGTAGTGGCTGCTTCTTGCTTTCATTTACTTATTTTTGCCTGCACTGCGTCTTTGTTGTGGCGCACAGTCTTTCTCTAGTTGCGACGAGCAGGGCCTACTCTGTAGTCGCAGTGCACGGGCTACTCTTTTTGCAGTGGCTTCTCTTGTTTTGTGGAGCATGCGCTCTAGACCTTGCAGGCTTTAGAGTGTGATCTCAGCTGTTGTGGCACACAGGCTTGGTTGCCCCAGAGCATGTGAAATCTTTCCAGACCAGAGATGGAACCAGTGTCCCCTGCATTGCCAGGTGGATTCTTAACCCCCAGACCACCAGGGAACCCCTGCTGTTTACTTTTGAAGTCTTAATACTAATGTCAGCTGCATATGTAGAAGGACTGGATTGGTGGTAGCCTGTGTTATGCGTTTCAAGAGATGCCAGACAAACCCTCACTCTCAAACTTACCAGTTACTACAATTTCAACAACAGAGATTCATACCTTTGGGTTTGTAACTCGGTACTTTAAGATGATTCTTTCAACAAATTGTTTCTCCATGATTATGATTATTGTAGAAAATCAAAAGCTTCCAGAGAAGTTGATAAATGAAAATAGAAATTACCGATAGCTCACAATTCAGACTCCACTACTGTTAACATTTTGCTGTTTCCCTCTTTTCCTTTCATATACATAAAACTGAAAAGATAATCTTCTCTTTAGAATCTTTTGTTATGCATTCAAGTAGCTTTGTGTGCATGCATGCGTGCCTGTTTAGTCGCTTAGTCGCTCAGTTGTGTCTGACTCTTTGCGACCCCATGGACTGTAGCCAGCCAGGCTCCTCTGTCCTTGGAATTTTTCGGGCAAGAATAAAGACACCCCTATCTGTGTCTCCTGTATTGGCAGGCAGATTCTTTACCACTGAGCCACCTGGGAAGCCCAAAGTAGCTTTACAGTAAAAGAAATCTGATGAATATAAATTCTAAGCAATCCTCTAAATTTACTTCTGGTCCCTTCATTCTTTCAATAAATATTAACTAATCATCTACTATGAGCAAAGCTTTGAGCTAGACACAGATTAATGATACAGAGCATACTATCAGTGTATAAAAATTCACATATTCTTAATCAGTAATCAGACATGTAATCAGTGAATAAACTATTTTAGGTTCATTATTTCTTATAGATATCTCAAGCTTATTTGGTTTTAAGGGTTGTATAGTATTCAATTGTATTGATTTCACCATTCTCTATCATTGCAAATTTGGGATGTTTTCTCCTCTCTCTCATTTTCAGAGTCTTTCCTTGAACTCAAATCCTCAAACTGAAGTGAAAGTGTTAAGTCACTCAGTCGTGTCCAACTCTGTGTGACCCCATGGACTGTAGCCTATGCTCCTCTGTCCATGGAATTCTCCAGGCAAGAATACTGGAGTGGGTTGCCATTCCTTCTCCAGGGTATCTTCCCAACCCAGGGATTGAACCCTGGTCTCCCTCAGTGCAGGCCGACTCTTTACTGTCTGAGCCACCAGGTAAGACTCTAAATCCTCAAAGTGAAAGTGAAAGTGAAGTCGTGTCCGACTCTTTGCTACCCCATGGACTGTAACCTACTAGGCTCCTCTGTCCATGGGATTTTCCAGGCAATAGTACTGGAGTGGATTGCCATTTCCTTCTCCAGGGGATCTTCCCAAACCAGGGATTGAACCCTGGTCTCCCGCGTTGTAGACAGACACTTTACCGTCTGAGCCACCAGGGAAATCCTCAAAAGAGGTTATCAAATCAAAGGACGTAATTGTTACTTATTTGAGCAATCTTCTTTTAGAATTCAAATACAGAAGGAAGAGCAAATCATATATGCCATTGCAGCACACGGGCTGTTTATTACTGTGGGAGGGCTTTCTCTAGCTGCAGTGCTCGGGCTTCGGTAGTTGTGGCCGCCCCGCAACATGTGGGATCTTAATTCCCTGACTAGAGATGGAACCCCTTTTCCCTGCATTAACAGGTGGATTCTTAACCACTGGACCACCAGGGAAGTCCCAAGGCACTCACCTTCTAAAAACGAAGTTTCACATATTCAACTAAACTTGACAGTTGATGCTGATACAGTTTGGGGAAGGAAAGTATGCATATTTCCATTCTCAGAGCCAGCATGTGTCAGGGATATACTTCAAACTCAGCACTCCGGGGTCCGTAAGCCCAGAGCCTGCACATAGCTTCTTGTTCCAAATGTGTCTATAGCTATGACTCCAGAAAAGAGTTTATGTTGCCCTCTGCTCCTCCCCATTGCCCAGGCTGCCCTCCAGCCTCTCCTTGCCTCCTCCTCCCCATGAGCTAGTCTTGCTGCATGAGCTATCAGAGTTTGCTGTCTCCCCACTTTCCTGTTGTCCCTAACGTCAGGAGACACTAGGGTCCCTTAACTCTTCCCTCATCTGATTTCTTACACCCACAAACTCCTAAGACAGGAAGAGATCTTGGTACAACTTACTCATATGACAAATAAGGCAACGGAGACAGCTAGTTAGCTGCTTCCTACAGGAGGCAATTTTGCTGAGATGGGATTTAGGAGAGGCTTTCTGGGACAAAATTTTCCAGATTTGAAGGATCTTGCTTGCCTGCTGCTTCCCGTTAGCATGGAAAGGAAGGAGAACACTCAGATGACCAAAAAGAGGCTACTCAGATAGCAGGAAAATCACCAGCCACCCAGGGAGGTAGGGATGGATGCAGGATTACAAGTGGTAAAGGAGTGGGCCCTGGGAGGTCAAGATTAACTCACTTGTGAAGTCCGTTAATGGAGAGAGAAGATGGCAATCAAGAACTTAAATGAAGGACTTCCTTGGTGGTCCAGTGGTCGAGACTCCACACTCCCAATGCAGGGACCCAGGTTCAGTCCCTGGTCAGAGAACTAGATTCCACATGCTGCAACAAAGATCCAGTGTGCTTCATCTAAGACTCACAGCAGACAAATAAACTAAAAAATAAATATAAGAACTTAAGTGAACACAAGAGGATTATCATTGCAATAGAAGGGAGATAAGACATGCTTCTGCTCAAAGGGGAAGATCACTTATTAGAAAAGATTGAAGTGGCAAAAAAATTAAAATAATTGACCAAGCAAGGTTTGCTGCTGCTGCCGCTAAGTCATTTCAGTCGTGTCCGACTCTGTGCAACCCCATAGACGGCAGCCCACCAGGCTCCCCCGTCTTTGGGATTCTCCAGGCAAGAATACTGGAGTGGATTGCCAGTTCCTTCTCCAATGCATGAAAGTGAAAAGTCAAGATGAAGTCACTCAGTCGTGTCGACTCTTAGCGACCCCATGGACTGCAGCCTACGAGGCTCCTCCATCCATGGGATTTTCCAGGCAAGAGTACTGGAGTGGGTTGCCATTGCCTTCTCCAAAGCAAGGTTTAATGGACGTGAAATAGGGATGAGGTTAAAGCCAAAGTGAGTACTTGACTTTTTGGCTTATCCTGCCATTAAGTAATCCATATGATTCTAAACTCCATGAGAGCAAGGACCATATCAGGTTTTGTTCACTACTACCCTGTCTAGTACCTGATACAGAGTAGGAACTCTGTCTTGTTGAAGGAATAGACAAATGAATAATAAAGGAACCTCCCAATGAGTACCAGTGTTGGTGTTGTTCAGTCGCACAGTCGTGTCCAACTCTTTGCAACCCAACAGACTGCAGCACGCCAGGCTTCCCTGTCCTTCACTATTTCCTGGAGTTTGCTCAAACTCATGTCCATTGAGTCAATGATGCTATCTAACCATTTCATCCTCTTTCACCCCCTTCTCCTCCTGTACTCAATCTTTCCCAGCATCAGGGTCTTTTCCAGTGAGTCAGCTCTTTTCATCAGGTGGCCAAAGACTCAGGAGCAAAAGTTTAGGTACAAATAAAAAAAGAAGAGGGAAAAAAGAGAGAGAGACAAGAAGGAGGTTGAAATATAACACAGATGCCTACTTTGGCCTCTTTGGCCAATGTACTGGATGACATCCAGGAAACCAAGACAAATTGTCAGTAGTCACTGCCATATAGAGAAACTGACAGTTCTGGTGACTTCAGTGCTGATGTTAATTGGAGCTGTACACTAAAGCACAATGTTATTTATCATCCTGAATTTGGAATGCCAAGTGAAATCTATCATGTAAATCTTTGTATGAGGACACTGAAGAGCAGATTAGCTGGTGCCCTTGACAGAAATTTTACCAAAAATGATAGAAAACATAAATCTGCACAAGGGTGGTATTGAAAATATTTAACAATTGATATGAGACAGAAGCTAACAGACCAGCCTGTGGCAATGCATGAGGCTGCATTAGTGCACACTGGCAATCAGGACTGCGTGTGGCTATTGCTTATATTGATGATGCTCAGAGAACAATAGTGCTGTTTTTAAAAAGTCATTCAACTGGATAGAAAGGAGAGTCTTGCATGCTCTCAGAGCAACATTTTCCCCTCCAATTCTTAGCCTGAAGGTTCTCTATCCAGGAACAAAGAACTGTACTCATTGTTTCTTCAATTTTCTCCTCCAGACTTTCAGCAAATCCTGATCCTGGTCACTTGCTTTAATCTCTGCTTTATTGACTCATCTAACATCTGAGCTAGCCACACATGTACAAGATTTGCCCTTAACTAATCCATATGCTGATCACCTTCACCAGCCTGTGGTTATCCCTAATATCTACTACCCTACCCTGGTCATGCCCGAATAGACCAAGTTCTTAACAGGACTCAACCACAGAAAAGATTCAAAGAAAATTTTACAACATAGAGGACCAATGCTTGAAGATAATTTCAAGAAGTTGCACGTGGATGATCATATAAGAGAAAAGATTATAATCTCCTGAGCTTCCTGTAGATCACATAGAGACTCCACCTCTAACTTTAAAAGATGGAAAACCAAATATAGAAATGCTACACTTCTAGTCACTGCTTAAGGAAATAAGGTCTTCTTTGTGTCTTACATTGTATTTTGTGCTGTAAACCCCCAGGAAGCATAGCTGGTGGACTGCCTTTGAAAATCCAAGATTGTGATAATCAGTAACTCACAGGCAAATGCCACAACTTTTTAGCCTCCTATGGAAAGTGAAGCTTACACCACAGGATTATAATTAGGTAGTCGTCCAAAAGGTTATGGTCTGTTCAACAGGACTGTGGCTGCCTCCAACTCGTATGTTGAAATTCTAACCCCAGTATATGAGAATGTAACTGTACTTGGAGAAAGAGCCTTCAAACAGATGATTAAGTTAAAATGAGGCTGTCAAGGTGCCCTATTCTTATCTGATTGATTTTCTTATAAGCAGAGGAAATGTGGATACCCAAAGAGATACCAGGGCTGTGCACACAGAGGAAAGACCATCTGAGACACAATGAGAAGATGGCCATCTACACACCAAGGAAAGAGGCCTCAGAAGAAATCAAACCAGCCAACACCTTGATTTTGGACTTCTAGCCTCCAGAACTGTGAGAAAATAAATTTGTGCTGTTTGAGGCACCTAGTCTGTGGTATTTTGTTATGGCAGACCTTGAAGTCTAAGATAAACAGGCACTTATTGTGGGCCTAATGCACACAGGCTACAGGGACAAATTTTCCTCAACTAAGCTGTAACTATTTGCAGCCAGGACCTAAGTCTTCTATTTCTCTGTGTCCCCAAGAGTCCAGTGAAGTCCCCTTCAAAGAGTAGGACTTCAGCACCAAGATTTTAATTGATAGTATGGGGAAAATTCTAAGATAAATCACTACCTTCAAGACCACCTGAAAAGTGGTAGTAGAAGAAAGATGAGCATGGCAGAGCCACCAGAAAAAGAGAAAGAAGGACTTACCTGACAGTCCAGTGGCTAAGACTGTTGCTGCCAATGCTGAGGGCATAGGTTTGATCCCTAGTCAGGGAACTAAGATCCAACATGCTGTGCAGTCCTGTCCAAAATAGTTTTTTTAAAGAAAAGAAAATCAGGAGGAGATTCATGGATGGAGGGGTTGGGAAGCTCTGAGGAATCCATAGGAGAATTTGTGGAGTGCTTGGATTCAGACAGGGAAAGAAGAAGTAAGGGCATTCCTGGGAGAGAGAACAAAGTAAGCAAAAGCAGAGAGTCCAAAATGATTTATTTTCTATTTGCAAAAGAGTAAATAATTACTCCAGCTAGAGTGGCATGCTCATGTTAAGAAAATACATGGCACTTGGGAGAAGTTTGAATGCTAATCTTAGGCCTCCAGAATTGATCCTTATCCTCACTCCCTCAGAAACTCAGTTCAGTTCAGTTCAGTCACTCAGTCATGTCCGACTCTTTGCGACCCCATGAATCGCAGCACGCCAGGCCTCCCTGTCCATCACCAACTCCCGGAGTTCACTCAGACTCATGTCCATCGAGTCGGCGATGCCATCCAGCCATCTCATCCTCTGTCGTCCCCTTCTCTTCCTGCCCCCAATCCCTCCCAGCATCAAAGTCTTTTCCAATGAGTCAACTCTTCGCATGAGGTGGCCAAACTACTGGAGTTTCGAAATCCCAGGGTTGATCTCCTTCAGAATGGACTGGTTGGATCTCCTTGCAGTCCAAGGGACTCTCAAGAGTCTTCTCCAACACCACAGTTCAAAAGCATCAATTCTTTGGCACTCAGCTTTCTTCACAGTCCAACTCTCACATCCATACATGACCACTGGAAAAACCATAGCCTTGACTAGATGGACCTTAGTCGGCAAAGGAATATCTCTGCTTTTGAATATGCTATCTAGGTTGGTCATAACTTTTCTTCCAAGGGGTAAGCATCTTTTAATTTCATGGCTGCAATCACCATCTGCAGTGATTTTGGAGCCTCAAAAAATAAAGTCTGACACTGTTTCCACTGTTTCCCCTTCTATTTGCCATGAAGTGATGGGACCAGATGCCATGATCTTCGTTTTCTGAATGTTGAGCTTTAAGCCAACTTTTTGACTCTCCACTTTCACTTTCATCAAGAGGCTTTTTAGTTCCTCTTCACTTTCTGCCATAAGGGTGGTGTCATCTCCATATCTGAGGTTATTGGTATTTCTCCTGGCAATCTTGATTCCAGCCTGTGCTTCTTCCAGCCCAGCGTTTCTCATGATGTACTCTGCATAGAAGTTAAATAAGCAGGGTGACAATATACAGCCGTGATGTACTCCTTTTCCTATTTGGAACCAGTCTGTTTTTCCATGTCCAGTTCTAACTGTTGTTCCTGACCTGCATATATGTTTCTCAAGAGGCATGTCAGGTGGTCTGGTATTCCCATCTCTTTCAGAATTTTCCACAGTTTATTGTGATCCACACAGTCAAAGGTTTGGCAGAGTCAATAAAGCAGAAATAGATGTTTTCCTGGAACTCTCTTGCTTTTTCCATGATCCAGCGGATGTTGGCAATTTGATCTCTGGTTCCTCTGCCTTTTCTAAAACCAGCTTGAACATCTGGAACATCAGAGATTAGGAGACATCAGATACTAATCCCTCCTGGCTATGGCAGTTGAGGCAGGGTAGGAGGGAAGGCAAGACTGGCACATGGAATTGCAAAATGTACCAAGGACGAAGATCAAGCTAGTGAATTGGGGCATGGCCAGGATCAAGATAAACATATCAGAGAGGCGGGACTAGTTATGAGGTAACCAGAGTGAACTAGAGGTGCTGTGGAAGAGCAGGCTCTGAAAGGGACATGGGAAGCAGTGCCTGGAGCAGCTCTCCAAGGCCCAAGAATGTAGCAAAAGAACTTTTTGGAAACTTCATCTAGGAATAGGGAGTGTGACATTAAAAGGATGGAAGCATTCTGGATGATGGCTCAGATGGTAAAGAATTTGCCTGCAATTCAGGAGATCTGGGTTTGATCCCTGGGTCAGGAAGATCCCCTGGAGAAAGGAATGGCAACACACTCCAGTATTCTTGCCTGGGAAATCCCATGGACAGAGGAGCCTGGCAGGCTACAGCCCACAGGGTCACCAAGAGACAGACATGACTGAGTGACTAGCACTTTCACTGAAGATTTTTGACCATAGTACAACAAAATGGTATTTTAGAAAAATATATTGAGGAACACTAGAACTAGAGTTAGACACCATAGCACATCAAGACATGAGTTGAAGGTTATAAAAATTATTTTGAAAGCACCCAGTTTCATATTTCTTTGCTCACCTAGTACCTAAAAGTCAGTCCTTAGTAAATAAATGCTAAATATGAAATGTATACCCTCTGCAAAATGATTGCTTTTGTCTTTAGACCAAGAAAATCTCCTAGAATAAAGAAATAAATTAATATGATCACTTATATATGTCAAATTTCTATGAGTTTGGTCCATGTGTATCACTTTTATGCAGCATAATAATTCCTGAATAAACTGACAGAACTCAGTTTATAAACCTTGCAGGTTCTGATGCCTTATTGGTTCTTTGGTTGAAAATTATGAGAATAAATCCTTGCTATATTGTCACCCTGCTTATTTAACTTCTATGCAGAGTACATCATGAGAAATGTTGGGCTGGAAGAAACACAAGCTGGAATCAAGATTGCCGGGAGAAATATCAATAACCTCAGATATGCAGATGACACCACCCTTATGGCAGAAAGTGAAGAGGAACTAAAAAGCCTCTTGATGAAAGTGAAAGTGGAGAGTCAAAAAGTTGGCTTAAAGCTCAACATTCAGGAAACGAAGATCATGGCATCCGGTCCCATCACTTCACGGCAAATAGACGGGGAAACAGTGTCAGACTTTATTTTGGGGGGTTCCAAAATCACTGCAGATGGTGATTGCAGCCATGAAATTAAAAGACGCTTGCTTCTTGGAAGAAAAGTTATGAGCAACCTAGATAGCATATTCAAAAGCAGAGATATTCCTTTGCCGACTAAGGTCCGTCTAGTCAAGGCTATGGTTTTCACTGTGGTCATGTATGGATGTGAGAGTTGGACTGTGAAGAAAGCTGAGTGCCAAAGAATTGATGCTTTTGAACTGTGGTGTTGAAGAAGACTCTTGAGAGTCCCTTGGACTGCAAGGAGATCCAACCAGTCCATTCTGAAGGAGATCAGCCCTGGGATTTCTTTGGAAGGAATGATGCTAAAGCTGAAACTCTAGTAGTTTGGCCACCTCATGCGAAGAGTTGACTCATTGGAAAAGACCCTGATGCTGGGAGGGATTGGAGGCAGGAGGAGAAGGGGACAACAGAGGATGAGATGGCTGGATGGCATCGCCGACTCGATGGACATGAGTCTGAGTGAACTCCGGGAGTTGGTGATGGACAGGGAGGCCTGGAGTGCTGTGATTCATGGGGTCGCAAAGAGTCGGACATGACTGAGCGACTGAACTGAACTGAACTGACGCAAAAATTGATTGGAAGGATATAGGGCAGATGAGGGAATACAAAGATCGGTTGGATCATTTTTTCTCAGAAGGCCATAACGAAAGCAGTTTCAAGGATCTGGGAATCATGAACTATGAACTGTCTCGTGGCAGCAAAGGATTATAGCTTCACCACTTTCTGTGCCTGCATTTCTCAGCTCAAAGTTCAACTTATTCGGATAAAAAGTGTGATTCGCCAAGCAAAGATCAAATATCAACCTCTCTGTTGAGGGTAGAGTGTTGTACTTAACAACATATCAAAACCACATATTGAACATATTGGACACTAGCAGCCCCCAAGGAAGTAATTCTAGACAGAAAAAATAACCAGTGTCTACTCTGTGTACTTATACTTCAAAATTCACCCTCAAAATAGTGTGGACAGCTGATTAAAGAAGATGCTACTTAATTGGCCTTTTCACCCCTGAGAATTAATTGGAATTAATATTTGTCACTCCAGAGACCAAATCCTACTGATGATGATGAGTTTGTGTACTGCGAAGCTTATCTACTTAGGAGGTTCTCGTTTCTTAGAATTTTCAATATTTTTTATTATGTCTACATGTTATGGAAGATTTAAAGTTTTTCAGTAGAGTGTAACAAATAGGAAAATACACAAATCATAATTGCTCAGCTCAAAGAATTTTCACAGATCTAACAATCAGAACCCAGATTGTGAAATAGAATATAACCAGCACCCCAGGAGGTCTCACTCAAGCCTTCTTCTACCCAACGGAAGAAACCACCAAACAGTTTCTATCTCCATTGGTGAGTTTTGCCTGGTTTTGAGCTTTATATAAATTGAATCATATATTATGTGTTCTTTTGTATGATTTTTGTTCATGCATTTGTTGCATTTTATAAGATTTATCCATCATTTTACAAGTACCAATGGTTTCTTCGTTCTCATTGCTGTATAGCATTTTATGATTACATCACTGTTTTATCTACTCTACTGTTGTTGGACTTTTGTTTTCAGTTTTTCACTGTTACAAATACTGCTGCTATGAACATTTTTGTGCATGTCTTTTGTGAATATTCTACTCATTTTTATTGGGTATGTATCAAGAAGTGGAACCGCTAGTTCACGGAGTATGTTTAAATTTGGCTTTAAGAAATAATTCAAACAATTATGCATAGACTTCCCTGGTGGTCCAGTGGTTGGGAATCTGCCTGCCAATGCAAGAAACACAGGTTCAGTCCCTGTCTGGGAAAATCCCCGAGGCCACGGGACAGCTAAGTCCACAAGCCTTAGAGCACCCTATGCTCCACAACAAGCAAAGCCACTACAGTGAGAAGCTCCCACTCGCCACAACTGGAGAAAGCCCACACGCAGTAATGAAGGTCCAATGCAGCCAAAAATAAACAAATAAACAAGATTTCAAGAACAAAAACAAACAAAAAATTATCCATAGTGGTTGCACAGTTTTACATTCCCAACAGCAGCCATGTATAAAGATTCAAGCTTCAGCCCATCCTGTGCTGTACGGATTGTCTGCCTTCTTAATTTTAACTGTGATAGGAGATGTGCAGGACCTCATTGTGGTGTTATTTTATACATCCCTGATGACTAATGAAGCAGATCTTTTCACGTGTTTATAGGCCATTGGAAATCCTCTTTAGGGAGGTGTCTGTTGAAATCTTTTGTTCATTTTAAAAAGTCCTGTTGTCTTTCTCTTCTTGATCCATTGGGGCTCTTTTTATACTCTGTACACAAATCCTCTTTTGAATATACAGACTGAAGTATGTTCCATTTTGTGCTTTTTTTTTTACTCTCTTAATCACATCATTTGATAAACCTAAGTTCTTCATTTTAATGCTTTCCAAATGTATTGACTCTTATGGTTAGCACTTTTAGCATACTATCTGAAAAATCTTTGACAGAGAGACTAGTGGTTGGAAAAAATAGTGATAAGTTCATAGAAAAAAAAATTAAACAGAAAACATGGTTTTTATTAACTCCAGGGCAAAAATTGTACTAGAAACAAAACATAATCATAGTATTCCATTGGGTTCAACTGTGAAGATTTATTTATACAATCATTATAATATAATCACTGACTACTGATTTCTCCAGAAATCTCTGATGGGGCCCCATAAGTAGCAAACCTCTTCCCAATCTGAGTTCTGAGCAAATTAAGAAGTTAACCAGAAGAGTGGCAGAGGGAAGTTAAGATATTGCCATTATTACAACTGAGAGAGGCCAGGTTGGAGAGGGTAGCATCAAGGTTTTTTGCAAAGCAGGGTGGATAGAAAGAATCAGACTTAGGGAGAATGGCCCCCTCAAGTAGTGGGCAATGCTGGACTCATGCAGGTTTTCCCAAGTTGAGTCCCTGGTGTTGCCCTTTAGCCACCAGGAGCCCCTTCTACTCAAAAGATGACTGTTCTTATTCCAACACTGAGAGACTTTTCAAAGTAGTCTTTAGAAAGTATAGTTTGAAAGAAAGAATGTTTATCCTCATTCTTTTGGTAAAAAGAAAACTATGGTAGATAGTATTCATGTAGAAGTATGTTTTAATTAAGATCTAGAGAGTGCTATAAAAAAAATAAACTCCTAAATGTATAATGTCTCAAACACAGTATAAATTGATGTCTTGTTCATGTAACAGACCAGATCATATGTTCCTCATCAGCGGAGGCAGCTCGGCCATTTTCCACACATGGCTTCCAAGGCTGCACTAGTCAACTCAGCACAGAGAAACATATGAGGGGAGGTTTTTATGTGCAAGGCCTGGAAGCGACACTTAGCATTTCCACTCACATTCAGCAGGCTGGAGACCTAATGCGACGGAAGCTGGGAAATGTGTCTAGCTATGAGTCCAGGAAAAAGAAGAGACCAGAAGTTTTGGTGAACACTTATCGAACTTTCCCACTGGCTATGAGGCACATTTGGGCAGAATGTTTCACATTGCCTCTTGTGTCTGACACATGGTGGGCACTCCATAAATGTTTGTTGAATAAATAATAAAGTGAAAAGAGCATGGGCTTTGAAATATAGAAGACTCAAATTCTTCTGCCACTTTCTAATTGTCTTAATTTGCTTAGCCTCTTTGAGCCTCAGTTTCTCATCCATATAATGGAGATGAAAATACATTTGTGATCTGCTTCTCAGGTCAGATGTGGAAATAGACAGTGATTAACAATATGCCAAGAAAAATAGTATTTGAGAAATAGGCTTCCTTGATTTTCTCTCAAATAGCTCTGACAGTGGGGAAGGGGAGAAAGTAGTTATCTTGTATTTTTTTAAAACAACTATAGTCATCCCAGCAGCCCGTGAAGTCTACCATTTCCCTGGTCTCTGGTCTGGCACCTGGGCTGAAGTCTGTTGCCCAGTTTTCGAGGCCTGGACCAAGACTGCAGGTGCCCAGCGCCTTCACGCTCCCAGGCCACTGTGTGCTTTCTGCTCCCATTTCCTGCAGATCCCTGTGGGCTGTAGGACGCCATGTGCGCTGTCCAGCAAGGGTATCTCGGGTCACAGCATCTTGCCCTAACATCTTTCAAAGAAATAGCTTTGTTTCTTCCTGCTTTTTGTTCGGTCTCACTGGGACGAAGGCAGGAATCCCCGGAGCAGAGTCAGCAGGTGATGTTAGTGACCAGCAGTTTATACTACTGACAATACCCTCCCCACTTTCATCCAAACTTGCCCTACTCTCCTTCGAATGGGTTATTTCTCAGGATCTCCTTGATTCCTCAAGCAAGTATGTCTCTTCCCAACAGCATTTGGACCTTCCTAGACCTGTCAGAATTCTGAGTCCAGGTTAGGCAGCTAAGCCAGAACTTCTTCCACAGCCCTTCCCACCTTCTCTTTTTACCTGTTTTGCAGGGTTGGTGTTGGTATTCAATGAGATAAATCAGATAAAATACCAGGCTTGGTGGTGACTTCAAGAAAATACACTGGTTTACACCAGGAAAAATCACAATATCAGATTGGATTAAAGAAAATAGATACCATTATTTGATGAACAAGGTAGGTAACATACCTGCTCTGGACTCTGGCCTTCCGGGGAAGGGAAGGGTGGAAGAAATATAGGATCTGTAGAGTCAGGAAATAGGAGAAAAGATTAGAGAAAGTCACTCTGTCACTCTTATAAAAGGGCTAACTTAAAAAGTAGACTAAGAGGAAAGCCAGCAAGAGAGACCAGCTGCAGGAGATGATGATGGGGGAAGGGGGTACGGTGGTCAAAAGAGTATCACTATTGGATTTCAAGAGGCAGAATGGAATGCGGCCCATCCTGTGTGGGAGGGTGAGGCCTCAACTGTGTAGGAAAAATGGGACTTTGCTCTGCTATCAGCCACGTGAGGTAAGAACCGGATCTTCATTTAGAATGAGGGTAGAAGTTACCCAATAGAACTCAAAATCACAAGATAAATTAAGTGTTTATTAATAATCAAGATATTAGTTAAGATTTTGATAGGTTGTTAGATAAGTTTAAGTTTAAAGAATGAAACCAGGTACCTGCAATATGCCACCTCACATAGTACAAAATCTAGGAGCTTAACACTGCAGTAAACTGATTTCACATTCTCATTCATTGTTTATGCAAACTGAAGCAAAAGAAAGTAAAGTAACAGGGGCCCTGGAGAGAAGAAATAAGAAGTCTGCAATCTCAAGGACATAGACACTTCTTAAAAAATAAGTTTTTAAAATAAGCTTTAAAATCTTTTCTCCCAAAATTCTGATATTGTCACCTGAAAGAAAAGTCTTTCAAACTATGAACCATAAAATCAATTTAGTTGTTCATGACTAGCAGTTGGAAAAAAAGAGTAAGCACTGTTTAAAATGTTTTTGTTTGTTTTAATTACACACAAACACAAGTACACACACACAAATGTGTACTGAATTAAGACAAAAATGTATTTTTTATTTTGTTGTGGTTCATGACAGCAACAAAAAAAATTAGAAAAACATTGTCTTCTCCCTGGTTGTTCTGAAGAGATTATTTTATTTCCTGCATTTGTCCATATTTACTTTCTTTAGTTTGCATAATGAAAGCAAAATTCTCTTAATTAGTTTCAAATATAAAAGTATATTCTAGTATTGAATTTATTTTTTCAAACAATCCCCTTCTCTATACCTGGAGATTCTATGTTTCCCGAATGGTCAAGGTTGCCCTTGTTGAGAATCACAAGGTTGCCCTAGGGAAATCTGGACTCAAGTAATTGTAGTAGCATTAATCCCTGGCAAGGAAGACCTATAAACTTTCTGTTTAGAATGTTCGCTGAGTTTGTTTCATTACACCGTTTCCAGAAAGAATATAGAGGTTGGTGGACTTCCAAGAGCCTAACAGACTGACATTTAGGATCAATGAGTTCTCAGACTGATTAAAGTTAACAGATGTCATTCTCAGGATGCCTCTGTTCTAGAAGTGGTAGTATTTTAGCCAGGATAATCTTTAAAGTATTAAACAGCTGGTCAGGGGGGCTACTGGACAACTTGAATGAATATGGAACATAAACAGCCATTACATGTTTTCCACCTGTAGGTCACCCAGCATTTAGCAATGAAGGGAAAGTATAATTAAATACCTGGTCCTCACCCAAACAGTATTTGTGAATTGTGAGAAGACACCTCTGAGAAAGAGCTAGAATTGGCCAGTGTCAAAAAATAACAATGAGGTTTAAACTTTTTTTTTTTAATTCAAAGCTAGGAATAATGCGGGAGAGAGCAATATACGGGAGTGAAATGATAAAAGGCCTTCAAGAAAACCAGGACATTTTGGAAGAAGGAGGTAAAACTAGGGTTTAAAAAAAATTATATAAGTCTATAAGGGACGAATGAAAAGCAGGAAGATAGGCTCGGAAGATGGAAGATGATGGAATAAACAAATCTTACTCCATTAGCTCAAGGCTAGAAAAATAAGATAGAATAAGAAAAAGTAAGGAGAATAAACCTAGGGTGCTTTTCATGGAAAGAATATGTATTAAAGGATAAAGACATGATATTGTTTGAGCTCTGTTCCTGCAAAAACAAGTACCCAGGGAACCATACTGCTTTAGGGAACTGGGATCCAGGACTAGGCTCAGAGATGAGGCAAGACTGGCCCACAGACTGTAACTAATGGAGCCAAGGGAAAGATAGCATCCCTGGGCAAAGCTGGGATGCCAAACAGAGAGTCCCTCTGAAGTGTGAGGCCAAAGGATCTGGGCAAAGAGGCAGAAATAACCAGGTGCTGGGCAAAAGCACAGGAATTGAGCTCCCAGGACGAGGCAAGCAGTTTTGAACAACAGGTGGGAGGCAGAGCCTGGGGGTTTCCCAGGGCAGTGGAATATCATCTCAGAGGATTTTTATGGGGCCATTTAGGGTGTTAAGCTGGTTTTACATAAATATAATGGGGCCAAGCCCTTAACGTCAGCAAGATACAATAGCTACAACAACAACAAAACAATAACTATTTTTATACCCATTATGGGCCTTGGTTCGGATTTTGGCTCCACCACTCACCAGGGCAGAATGGGTATATAGGACAAGTTATTTAATCTCCCCCAGCTTCAATTTTCTTCTTTTGTAAAATGCAGATAATAATTGTTTTACACTCTCTCCCTGGATGGTTACATCCATTCCTGCAGCATGAAGTATCTTTGTTAACAACTCCCAAATTCATTTCTCCAACCCAGACCTCTCCTCTGAGTTTCAGATTCCTGCATCCAAACACAATGCAACAAAAGCAAGTGAAATTCTGTAGATTCACTTTCAGGGTTGAGGGCACTTGTTGTTCAGTTGTTCAGTCATGTCTGACTCTGACTCCATGGACGGCAGCATGCCAGCCTTCCCTGTCCTTCACTATCTCCCAGAGCTTGCTCACACTCATGGCCATTGAGTCAGTGATACCATCCAACCATCTCGTCCTCTGTCGTCCCCTTCTCCTCCCACCTTCAGTCATTCCCAGCATCAGGGTCTTCTCTAGTGAGTTGGCTCTTCACATCAAGTGGCCAAAGGAGCTTCAGCTTCAACACCAGTCCTTCTAATGAATATTCAGGATTGATTTCCTTTAGGATTGACTGGTTTCATCTCCTTGCAGCCCAAGGGACTCTCAAGAGTCTTCTCCAACCCCACAGCTCAAAAGCATCAATTCTCCAACATTCAGCCTTCTTTATTGTCCAACTCTCCCATCTATATATGACTACAGGAAAAACCATAGCTTTGGCTTTAAGAATCTTTGTCATGAAAGTAATATCTCTGCTTTTTAATATGCTGTTTAAGTTTGTCATAGCTTTTCTTCCAAAAAGCAAACATCTTTTAATTTTGTGCCTGCAGCCACCATCTGCAGTGATTTTGGAACCCAAGAAAATGAAGTATGTCACTGTTTCTATTCTTTCCCCATCTATTTGCCATAAAGTGATGGGACTGGATGCCATGATCTTAGTTTTTTGAATGTTGAGTTTTAAGCCAGCTTTTTCACTCTCTGCTTTCACCTTCATCAAGAGGTTCTTTCAGTCAGTTCAGTCGCTCAGTTGTGTCCAACTCCCCACGACCCCATGGACTGTAGTACGAAAGGCTTCCCTGTCCATCACCAACTCCCAGAGCTTGCTCAAACTCGTGTCCATCAAGTCACTGATGCCATCCAACCATCTCATCTTTGGTCACGCCCTTCTCTTCCTGCCTTCAATCTTTCCCAGCTTCAGGGTCTTTTCCAATGAGCCAGTCTTCACATCAGGTGCCCAAAGTATTGGAGTTTCAGTTTCAGCATCAGTCCTTGCAATGAATATTCAGGACTGATTTCCTTTGATCTCCTTGAAGTCCTTGTCTAAACTTTGAGGGCCCTGGTCCTTGTCTAAACCTCCTCATCTCCATAGATGGCACCCTCATTTAATTCCTTGATTCCTCCTTCTCCCTCATTCTTCAACATCCAACTCAATGACTCCTGGAATAAAGTCCAAAATCCTTTCCAAATTCATGGTCATCTTTTCGAGTTCTTCTGTATCTTTGCCTTAATGAATCTGGCATAACCATGAAAATGCACAAATCCCCTCTGGCCTCTATTTCCCAAATCCCCTTGACCACTTGCTCTTCTCTGCTCCCAGCTGCTGCTTCTTATTGCTGCCTTTCCAGATTTTCCCAGCCCTGTTTGGTTACGGTCTTTCCCAATTTTCTCTAGACCTCCTGGTATTTATAATCTGTTTGGGATATGTTCTCTGGCTCAGCCTGAGCCCTGTTCCTCAGGAAAGTTTCTTCTATCTTCCCTCTAGCCCAAAGTCCAAAGACCCTGGGTAAGAATCACTTCCAAAACGCCTCAGTAAAATCTGGTTATGCACAGATTGCATCAGGTGGATCAGAGTGGGCGAGGAGAGAAAACAAAGCAGAGAATGTGTGTTAGAAACATCCAAACTGAAAGGTATAACTTCTGATGGAAAACTATTTCCCCTTTTGTGCTGTGGCAGTTTGGAGGGATTCAAGGTCATCCTGAACATGAGCAGGAGGCACACTCCTGGGCTGGGGGTCTGTGAGCTGCTTCTCCTTCCGTGTTGCAATGCAGCCGCCTTTCTCCTCTCACTTTCCCATTCCGCTCACAGGAAGACCACAACATGCAGCCAGACAGATGGGTTACCAGCCAGTTGTTTTTGTTTAGTCATTTAAGTCCTGTCAGGCTCTTTTGTGACCCCCAGGGACTGTGGCCTGCCAGGCTCCTCTGTCCATGGGATTTTCTAGGCAAACATACTGGAGTGGGTTGCCATTTCCTTCTACAGGGGATCTTCCCTACCCAAGGATTGAACCTGGGTCTCCTGCAGTGGCCTCATCTACCCCTGAGCCACCTGGGAAGCTATAAGCCAGTAGTTTAGTCCATAAAAGGCAGAATGATAAAGAATGTAAACACAAGCATTTTTGCCCTGATCCATCTAATGTGTGGTTTATATATCAAAACCTCAGAAATATTCAGGAAGCTGAGAAGTCTTGTTTGTAATAAGGATGAACAGGGAGTGGGGACAGATGCCTCACTGATCAGGCAGGTTCAGAGTAACACAACTTTCCTTACCTCCTAGAAGAAGGTACAAGATACAAATTTAGGAAATAGTCTTTTGTGGAGGATAATGGCTAGAATATCATTTCACATGCAGCTTCTAGGTAGAAATCTCCCATGACTGCTTTTTTCGTAGGTGCTCTAAAATAGCCAAACCCTGTCTGTCTGTTCATTTTACTATCCCCCACCAACAGTGCCTGGCATATAGTAAACACTCATGAAATACACCTGGTATCAATAGAGCCACTATGAGTATTTCAATGTCCTAACTTTTCTTTGCTTTTTTCATCTTACATTTCTAAAAAATAACTATTTCAATCCTCAGAACACGATTGGTCCTCTCAGAAGAACCCCAGGCAGCCTAGCAAGACAGGGACTTGGAGATCTCAAATGATTATCAGAATATCAGAAAACGTACATAATGTTTATCATTCTTCACATTCACATTCCACTCCACGCCCATGCCTCTAAAGCAAGAATGCTGATGTAGGCATTGATTTTCCTATTATCTAGAGGAAACTGAGGCCCAGAGAGGATGCGAAACTTAATCAGTTTCTCTCAGTTTTAGAGTGGTGGTGACAGAACTCTCTTGGAATTTTGAAAAGAGACTGTGCTAACCAGAGCTCAGAGCAGAGCTGTCACTTAGGAATAACCTGGGTGATATTTGCAGCCTCTGTGGGTCTCATCTTCCTCTGTAACAAAGAACAGCAATGCCTGCTACATAGGACAATTCTGTTCAAAGACTGAATTAGACCAATAATTAAAATAGGGTGATATAGGAAAAATCACAAATGAGATTTTTGTACAAATGTACAAATGAGATACACAAAGTAATAGTTTCCTTTTTCTGCCCACAGAGTGAAAAACAGCAGACACACTTTTGTTAAGAGAGTAAAATTTTTTTTTAATTTTTTGTCTGAAAATAAAGATCACATGAATAAGAAATCCGTATTTATAGTATCTCAAAAAGGCATTTCAACAACGTTAATTCTTGTCACTGGCATATATATTATCACACACACATACACACACCTCTTTCCTCATTAACCAGCTTGAACCATCAGCCTGAAGAAAGGCTTCAGAAAGAGACCAAGGAAGCAAGGATGAAGAAGCTTCCACTTCAGATTGGTTCTGAGACAATTTTCCCCTTCCCTTAGGCTGAGATATTCTGCCATCTGTTTTGATTAAACCTTTCAAAATTCAACTTGTGTTTTTCCTTCCATTCCTTTGAAATCTCCTTTAATTCAACAGTCTTTAGGCTTTCTTCTTTCCCGTAACCACCATCTGGTGCTTCTATTAAAAAAAAAAAAGAAAGAAAGAAAAGAAAACACACACAACAAACACTTTGAGTTCCTTGGAAGAAAGGTATAATGATGAGGATAATTTATTCCCATAGTGAGGCCCATTACTATTTCCATGGCAACAGACTGTGATGTTCTGAACATGGGACTTTGTGATCATCACAAGAACAGGATGGCAAAAGGCCCTGTTCAGACTCTTTATCATTATGGATTCTTTGGGTAGTCACCCTCGGTGGCTCCCAACTGTCTACAGAATTAAATCCAAAGGCCTTAGCATGGCATTCAAGGCCTCCTGACTCTGGTCCAATTGCTCCCAGGCTTATCATCTGCCAACCCAGGCACCTGGTACTCTGTGTTCTGGACACTCACACTCTGTCATGCCTCCACGCCTTTCCTGTCATTTCTTTTCTTTAAAATGCCCCCCGTTCACCCACCCACCCATCAGTCTTTTTTTCTAAACTTGACGAAGCCCTCCTCATTCTGAAAAGAAAGTGAAAGTATTAGTCCTTTAGTCATGTCCAACTGTTTGTGACCTCATGGATTGCAGCCAGTCAGGCTCCTCTGTCCGTGGAATTCTCCAGGCAATAATACTGGAGGGAATTTCCTTCTCCAAGGTATCTTCCCGACAAAGGGATCAAACCCAGATCTCCCACATTGTGGGCAGAGTCTTTACTGTCTGAGCCTCATTTTAAACAGTTAGCTCAAATGTCATTTTCTAGGTGAACTCTTCCATGGTTCACCCAAACAAGAGAAAGAAGTCTCTCTTCAGTGCTCCAGTATCTTTATAAAACAAGTATATTGACTCCTAACATTTTGTATCACAGTTATGTTTATAAGGACTTCCCTTGTGGCTCAGCTGGTAAAGAATCTGCCTACAATTTGGGAGACCTGGGTTCAGTCTCTGGGTTGGGAAGATCCCCTGGAGAAGGGAAAGGCTACCCACTCCAGTATTCTGGCCTGGAGAATTCCACGGACTGTATAGTCCATGGGGTGCAAAGAGTCAGACATGACTGAGCGACTTTTGCTTTCTTATGTTTTTATCTGCTTGATATGAATTTGGATTATTTGCTGTTGGAGACATGCCTGCTTCATTTTTGTAGACCACCCCATTTCACATGATTTCTCAGACTATCCTAAGGGTGGAACTTCCATGGTGGTCCAGTGGTTAAGACTCTGTGCTTCCACTGCAGGGTCATGGGTTTGAGTTCTAGGTGAGGAACTAAGATCCTGTAAGCTGTGTGGCCAAAAATAAATAAAAAATAATAATTTTAAAATTTAAAAATATTCTAAGGGCTAGATGGGCACCCATTTTATCCCCGTTTTACTGTTGAAAACATCAGTGTTTAGAAAATGTAAGGGATGTTGATAAGGATAAGTGAGAGCCAGAACTCTACTGATAGAATGGAAAGAATGTAGACTTGGAGTCAGGTATATCTGGACTCAACTTATGCCGTCTCTCTAAGCTTCCATGCCTTCACTTGTAAAGTGAGCATTAAACGAAATCATGCGTGTGAAGGTGCAAAGCATTAAATCAATACTCAATTAATTTCCGTTTTCTTCTTTCTCCTTCAAAGTCTACCTTCTAGGAGCATCTAGAAATGAAATTTTTGTTCCATTTTGGTTCCCCTGTTTTTATGTGGTGCTGAAATTCAAGTGAACAAGCAAATGAATGTCTTCAGCATATCCTAGAGAAAATCTTTGCCTTAATCCTTTCATGTGTAACCTGGACTAACAAGAGAAGTTACCTAACAGAGCTGTAAAAATTAAACAATATATGGATGCATGAGGCTCTTAGCACAGTGTTTGGTTTGTAATAAGTACGTTATCATCGTCATCATCATTATTATCATTATTTTTGTGTGGCAGTAGGAAAGGCCCTGTGAGAGTTACAAAAATAAATAATAGGGTCTCACGACTGTCTTAATGTTTTTCTTACCACAACCTATCTTTTTACTATAGTCATCTATGCAGTCATTTCCTTCCATAAGATTGTAGGTTTTAGAGAACGTTTTGTGCCTTATCTATAATTCTTTCTCTTGGTTAGACCTGAAATGAAGCCCTGTAGAGGAGGAACTTTCAGTAGAATTTGGTCCAAAGAAGGCTGAATGATATTTCTCCAAAATCAGCTCTAATGCTGAAATAAGATTCAAAAACCTCTGCCTCTTTCATCATCATTAAGATTTCAATCTTCTGCTCAATACTGATAATCATCAGGGAGATGGAAATCAAAACCACAGTGAGATATCACCTCACACCTGTCAGAAGGGCCATTATCAAAAAGAACACAAGTAACAAATGTTGGTGAGGATGTGGAGAAAAGGGGGCCCTCGTACACTGTTGGTAGGAATACAAATTGGTGCAGCCACTGTGCAAAACAGTATGGAGGCTGCTCATAAAACTAAAATGGAACTACCACATGACCCAGAAATTCCACTCAAGGGCATATATCGAAAAAACACAAAAACACTAATCTGAAAAGATACGTGGAACCCAAAGCTCATAGCAGCATTATTTACAATTGCCAAGATATGGAAGCAAACTAAGTGTACATCAAGAGATGAACGAGTAAAGAAGATGTCTCTCTCACACACACACACACACACACACACACACACACTGGAATAGTACTCAGACATAAAAAAGGATGCTGCTGCTGCTGCTGCTAAGTCGCTTCAGTCGTGTCTGACTCTGTGCGACCCCAGAGACGGCAGCAGTTTTGCCATTTGCAGCAACATGGATGGACCTAGATATTGTCATATTAAGTGAAGTCAGACAGAGAAAGACAAATATTGTTTATCACTTAAACATAGAATATTTTAAAATACAATAAACTAGTGAATATAATAAAAAAAGAAGCAGGACCACAGATATAGAGAACAAATTAGTGGTTACCAGTAGGAAGAGGGAAAGGGGAAAAGAGCATGATAGTGGATTAAGAGGTCCAAATTATTAGGTAAAAAATAACACAAGGATTATTGTACAACACAGAGAATATAGCCAATATTTTATAATAATTAGAAATGGAGTATAACCTTTTAAAATTGGGAAGCACTCTATTGTACACCTGTAACATATAATATCATACATCAACTATATTTCAATAAAAGTAATTGTTTAAGATGTCAGTCTTCAGCAGTGGCATTTTGCTGGGAGAGTCATTTTTGAGAAGATTGTGCATGTCCATAGAGTATTGGCTAGAGCTTTTTAAGACTTTCAGTATTTAAACTTTAGCTTTTCTACATAATCTTTCCTCATAGGAGATGGACAATTCCCAGATTAGGAGAGAGGCAGCTCCTGCTCTCTGGGGGATATGAAGGAGTCTAAACAAATCGTGTCCTGGAGAACTTGTCAACCTAGAATCAAGCACAGCCTCTACTGGATGGTCTAGTGATAGTATCACTTAGGTATTCATTCAACTAATATTTTACTGAGTTCCACCTTCATTTCAGGCCCATTATTGAGCCAAGCAATACCATGAAATCCTATTTAGCAACCTACAACCCACTTTCCTTACCACTAAACCAACTAGCTAATGAGAAAGGATACTACCACCTTCGGATAAGGGGGGTGAGGCTTGGATTGTTTGAGTGACTTGCCCCAGTATCACACACATAAGTGACAGAAAGTAAAAGAAAGAAAGAAAGTGAAGTCACTCAGTCATGTCCAACTCTTTGCAACCCCATGGACTATAGCCTACCAGGCTCCTCCATCCATGGGATTCTCCAGGCAAGAGTACTGGAGTGGGTTGCCATTCCCTTACTCCAGGGGATCTTCCTGACCCAGGGATTGAACCCAGGTCTTCCACATTGCAGGCAGATGGTTTGCTCTTTGAGCCACCAGTGACAGAAGAAGGATTTAAATTTAAACCCAAGTATCTGGGACCCAGAGCTCATGTGCTTTCCCTGGGGTATCTCTGTGGCTTCTAGGACCATTTGTGGCTTCCCCAAGATTCCCTGCTGGAGACCACACCCCAGTGGCATGTGCTGGTCAGTCCGTCCCCTTTCCTGCCATTCATCATGCTGGGGTTAGGATTAGGGTTATCTTTGCTGGCTCTCCTTCTTAGGAGATCATTGCTTAGACTGTGGCCTCTGAGCTGAACCACCCTAGGAATAGGCAACATCCACAACACTCAAGATTCAAAGGGTCTCAGGGGGTAGGTTTGTAGTGTGTCCTTTAATACCTCCCCTCTTAGAACTGAATTACCCCCCAGCTTCTTCTCCTTTTTTTTTTTTTTTTTTTGCTATGCCTGGGGTGGGGAGGGGGGCATTGATTCTGAGTCACCACACACTTTGAGAGCCTCTGACTCATCTTGGCTCTGGTGTTCTTCCAACTTTGCTCAGAACACTGTGGGTGCCCTTCCCCAGCTGCCCAGGGGCAGCCAGACCCGTTCAGATGTGCTTGGTTCAGCCCTAAATGACACCAAGTTCATTAGTAAATTAGACACACACACAAGAATCAAAGACTCCCCAGCAACCAACAGGACTTAGGCAAGTTTTAGGCTGTGTTGAAGGCAAGATTAATGTGCAATACCATTAGAATTAATTAACTGCTTTGCATTCAAGCATATAGCTTATATTGGTAGTATTATTGCTAGTAAAAAGGTTCCTTTTAAGTTAAAAAACTTATAAAAGTTAACTATAATTATTACATGCTAGTAGTTGAAAGTTAACCATAATTTGTAAAAGCTAGCTGTAGGTTAAAAGAAAAAAATTCTCTTTATTCATTATTTTATATAGCTATACAATAAGATATCCTCCACTTGGGGAATTTGCAAGATATCACATTTATCAAAAGTTAAGAAACAAGCTTTAATTTAGCTGCTTAAAGAATTATCCTTTTAATTCTTCCTTTAGAGTATATGACAGGTGTTTCTTCAAGGACATGAAGGGCTCCAAGTTCATTTAATTGTTCCTGATTGCTATTTTAATCACTGTGCGGTAATTCCATTTCAAAAAAGAATTTTGCACTTAGTAGAATTTTGGCGTTAGGCTGTCCTTTCTCTTCATGAGCTGTTCTGGTTCACTTTCTGGAGAGCAGAGCCATTCCCTGTTCATTTATTGTCAAGGGTGCTTTGTCCCATTCTCTGATAACTTTGCTTACCCTAACCGTAAAACTTCCATTTCCACCATTTGTCATCTTCTTGGAGGTGATTTTAATATTAGTTTGAAAAATGGTCCCATTCTGTATTATGTTGTTTAACAGCAACGAACAACTTCCTTTTGGGGAAAGTTGGCTTTATTTCTGTTTTTAAGAACAGATGTTTATACGTTTTGATGAATGATCTCTGGAATCTCCTCCAACTTGATTTCTGTGATACCGTTTCTTGTTTTCTCCTTGATCTGGAACCTTCTACTTACTGTACCTCTTAAATGCTTATTTACAAAGATATGGTTATAGGCTGGTACAAGGATTTTTGTTACCTCCCTTGGCCACATTTTTTAAAATGTTTCCTAGTAATTTGTGTTCTGCAAGAAATGAAACTGAGCCATGGTTGTGCAGAAACTTGATAATGTCCTCCCGGGAGGGCTACATTGCTAAGCCTGCTGGGGACAAGCAACCTTTATCTCCTCTCTTACTGTGGGTCCTCAACACCTCTGTCGTGGATGTATTTGGAACCAGGAGTTTGGTAGGACAAAAGATGTTTTAAGAATTTAAAGAGAAAAGGAGCCTCCTACAGTGAACTCAATCCCGTGCCGAAATTATTGCGGTTCCTGCTTCCAACACCGCATGTGTTCTGGCTTTTAGCAGGATTGTTCTCCCAGCTTTGCTCTGAAATGTAAAGCCCCATTGCCCACTGCAAGTCTTAATGAAAAGCAGCTCATAAGCAAGTTACGTAACCTAATTGTAATCCAGGGATCAGCTTGGTTATATTATTTAAAGAAATAGCATCCATTTTCCGTGACCTGATTTAGAAAAGAAACCCAGGGAAGAAAAAAAAAACAATTCAGCACTTGGCTCCCTGTGCTTATTCTAATGAGAGTGCTTGTAAATAATTCAGAAACAATGATTTTTAAGAACATTAAACCCAACTTAGCTCAGGGTTATATCTCAAGGCAGCTTTAGCTGCTTAAAGCAAATTGTATTTGATCTTGAAATATGGAGCTTATTTTTGCAGACAGTTTAGGCATTTAGTACATTTAATTTCCTCATCAATTCAACACATGTGGAACACTGACTAGAGGCAAGATGCTGGGGAATGCTAAGATGCATAAGACCTACTCTCAGGAATCTTCAAGTCTAGTTAGAGTTAATAATAATAATAATGATAATAATAATGTATCATCACTGGTTCATTAACTGAAACAAATGTACCATATAATATGAGATGTAACAGCAGGGAAAACAGAGTCAGTGGTTGCTGGAAGGCTTACAGTAACTCTGTACTATCTTTGCAACTTTTCTGTAAGTCTAAAACTATCCTAAAATTAAAAGTTTATTTTTAAGAACCTGGTTAGGGAAACAGTTGGATACACAAATAGAAACAGATCCATTCTTATTGCCTGGTTTATACAAATTAAGCCAGGCCTGCCTAATAGGCAGCTTCACAAGTGGTATGATTATTTTATGAACTTCAGAAACACAAAACTGGATAATCAGAGTCCTGGTTCATGTTAATAGTATGTCAAAAATCCAGGACTATCATTAGTCCTTTGGTCTTTTCATAAACCTCATTTAATTAATTTATACTGTATGTATCATAATAATATAATAAAGGACTCATGGACCCACCTCTCCACCCAAGCGCTAAAAGACCTCCATGATTTACACTGACTCATGTGTTCCTCCTCTGTGCCATTCCCCACCTTCCTCTCAGCAGTAACCATTCTCTTAAATTTTGTTTTTATCATATCCTTGCTTTTCTTTACATTTTATTACATACATGTGTGGGCCTAAGCAATATGCTAGTTTATTTATGTTTGAACTTATTATACGTTGCCTTCTGGGACTTATTCCTTTGGCTCAACATTATGTTCCCTATATTTATCAATAATATTGTGGTTATAGTTAATTCACTTTCACTGTTGTGTAACATTCAACAGCAGAACTGTACCACAAATTTAATCATTTTCACCAGTGGTTTCTAAGTTTTTGTTACAATGGATTCTGCCATGAACATTCTTAGTACATGTGTACATGAGCATTCTGCCATAAGCACTAATATATACATGTATGCATTAGTACATGTGTGTCCTGATAAACATGCACTAATGTTTCCAGTGAACCAGAGCTTGATGAGACTGAACAATCTTAAAACTTCATAAGAAGCCCAACAGTTTACTTACAGCAAATATGTCCAGGGAAGAGCATATAATATAAATTCTTCACCTTTGAGGCAAAGGAAAATATGAATTACACACTAATTCCATGTCAGGATTTAACTGTGCCATAAAACCCAAATTAATAATGGCTTAAACATGTGTTGCTCTCATGTAAAACATCCAGAGATGAGAAGCCTTGAGCTAGTATGGCAAGATCCTCAAAACTGTCATGGATCCAGGCTTCTTTGAGCTTGCCAGTTTGCTATCTCTAGGGTGTGACCTTTATCTTCATGGTCCAAAGAGCTGTTCAATTTCTACCCATTCTATCTGTTTCTCTGTCAATAAAAAGGAAAAAGAAAGGAAGAAGAATATGCATCTTCCATTCAAGAACCCTTTCCCTGAGTCACATATGACATTTCTAATTACATCTCATTTACCAGAAGGTAGACACATGGCTACATCTAGTTTCAAGAGAGGCTGTAAAATGTAGTCTTTATTCTGGGCATCCCTGTACTCAGCTAAAAATTCTATTACTAAAGAAGAATGAGAAAAAGGACTTTGAAGACAGTTAGCAGTCTGAATTGTCATAGCTAAGCTCTGTGAGAGCAGAATATAAACCAACCCAACAAGGATTTATGTTGAAAAGTATAAAGAAAAAAATAAACACTGATAAATCACCACCCAATGATTAACACTGTTAACCTTTTGAGATATATTCTTCCAGACACATTTATCCATATATACAACCACATATATTTCCAATTTATCCATAACTATGCCTATATTTGCTTCCTGGTGGCTCAGAGGTAAAGAATTTGCCTGCCAATGCCAGAGACAAGGGCTTGATCCCTGGTCTGGGAAAATCCCCTGGAGAAGGAGATGGCAACCCACTCTAGTCTTCTTGCCTGGGAAATCCCATGGACAGAGGAGACTAGCAGGCTACAGTCCATGCGGTCACAAATGAGCCAGACGTGACTTAGCAACTAAACAACAACAACAATACCTATATTTATACAAATATATCAGTGCACTGTTTTTAAAGGGACTATTTAAACCATCACAATAAGTCAAAGGGAAAGAAGTCTTGGTTGTTTCTCTCCCTTTGATCCTCTTCATAAACTTCACTGGAAATGTAGTATTGCAGGAACTAGAGGAAAGAGGAGAATGTGCTCTATAATTGTATTTTTTAATTTCTCAGAGTTGCCAAATGCAAAATAGCTTAAGCTGCATACAGGGTGCTCTAGAAGAATTGAAAGGTGAATTTGAAAGAAAAATGGGACTTCCCCGGTGGCCCAGTGGTTAAGACTTCATGCTGCTATTGCAGGGGGCATGCATTCCATCCCTGGTTGGGAAACAAAGATTCCACTGCCACACAGCATGACCAGAAAATATAAATAAATAATATAGTTATTGGATGGACCTAGAAAATATGCTTAGTGAAATAAGTCAGATAGAGAAAGAAAAATACTATATGATATCACTTGTACATGAAATCTAAAAGATAATAAAAATGAATGTACATACAAAACAGAAACAGACTCATAAATATAGAAAACAAACTTGTGGTTACTAAGGGGGAGAGGGAAGTGAGGAGGGACAAATTAGGGGTATGGGGTTAACTGATATGACATTGAAATTGTTATGTGGAGTGTTTTGGTTCTGACAACATGAGCTAGCTACTATGGACCAACTTTTATTGCAAGTATATTAAAATGCTATATATTTCCCTGATGGCTCAGTGGTAAAGAATCTTCCCGTAATGCAGGAGATGTGGGCTCGATTCCTGGGTCAGGAAGATCCCCTGGAGAAGGACATGGCAACTCACTCCAGTATCCTTGCCTGGAGAATCCCATGGACAGAGGAAACTACAGTCTATGGGGTTGCAAAGAGTCAGACAGGACTGAGCACGCACACACACATATAGGGTAATACAAAAATTTAATTATATAGTCAAGATTGAGAAAAAGGAAGAAAGAAAATAAGAAGAAGCAGGACCGCAGATGTCAAGAACAAAAAGTGAATTCAAAAGTCAGATCACTAAACTCCAGGTATCCTGTAGTAACCTGGAAAAATGAGATACTAAACCCAGGTATAAGGTTTAGAACTGGAAACTGGGATTGATAATCCACATGGGGAAAATTCGCATGTCTCTCAACTTGAAAAAGGCAGAGTGCTGGAACTGGGACACTCATAGCCTATTAAATCCATGACAAAGCAACTGAAAAAAAGTTATCCTGATGATGCACAAAAGTCACAAAGAAGTTTTGTACCTAATACTAGATGGACTAAATCTCCAGTGGGGGAATAAAACCTCTAAACTACCTGAGTGAAGGTATGACACCCATGCAATGGCCCCCCACTCCAGTGCTCTTGCCTGGAAAATCCCATGGATGGAGGAGCCTGCTGGCTGCAGTCCATGGGTTGCAAAGAGTCGGACACGACTGAGCGACTTCACTTTCACTTTTCACTTTCATGCATTGGAGAAGGCAATGGCAACCCACTCCAGTGTTCTTGCCTGAAGAATCCCAGGGACGAGGGAGCCTGGTGGGCTGTCGTCTATGGTGTCGTGCAGAGTCGGACACGGCTAAAGCGACTTAGCAGTAGCAGCAGCAAGGTACAGAGATCCCCAGATTGGTCCAGGACTCATAAAGTTTATCAAACCCTGGTAAGAAAAATAAAAAAATCAAAATAGAGTGACTTCTATAGGTCAAGGCACTAAGATGATGAAAAAAGAACATCCTATATTCCTCCCCACAAAAAATGAGCTCATAGTATTAAAAACAGATGAAGAAATGAACCAGTATCAAGTAGAGCTCATAGACACAACAATGCTAAGAATCAGTGTGCTAACAACCAGGTATAAAAGCAAATCAGAAAGAGACTACTAGATATTTAAATTAAAATGTTTAAGGAATTGACACCAAAACCAATTCTTAAAAGGAAAAATTGACAAATCAGATCTCTCTCTGTTTTGCAATAGATCCCATCAAGAAGATGAAAAGATAAGCTACAGATTGGGAGAAATTATTTGCAAACCACATATCCAACGAATAACTTGTATTTAGAATATATAAGAACTCTCAAAACTGAGCAGTTTTAAAAAATCCAGTTAGAAAATGGGCAAAAGATATGAACAAACATTTCTCCAAAGAAGATATGCAGATGACACGTGCACACAAAGAAGTGCTAAACATCATTAGCCACTGGGGAAATCCAAAGCCCAACAACTATGAGATGTCACTACACACCTGTTAGAATGTTGAGGAGGATGTGAAGAAACTGAATCGGGCATACAATTATAGGAATATTAAATGATATTGCCATTCTGGAATACAGTTTGGCTATTTCTTTTTAAACTAAACATGCAACTAACATATGACATATCAACTGAACTCTTGGGCGCTTATTCCAGAGAGATAAAAACCTATTTTCACACAAAACCTGCATATGAATATTCATAACATCTTTATTCATATCAGCCTAAAATGGAAATACCCAGATTTCTTTCAACTGGTGAATAGTTAAACAACTGTGGAATATATCCTAGAATATTACTGAGCAATAAAAAGGAGTAACCTATTAATACACACATGACTTGGATAGATCTTGAGGAAATAACGCTGAATAAAACAAACCACTTCCAAAGGTTATACATTGTATTACTCCATTTATACCACATTCTTGAAATAACCAAATTATAGAAATTGAGAACAGATTTGTGGGTGCCAGGGGTTAGGAACAGGGTGGGTGAATGAAGGAAGTAGGTGTGGCTCTGAAGAGCAGCATTACCCCTGGGGTGATGCACAGTTCTGAATCTTCATTGTGCTGGTTGTTACACAAAGCTATATGTGTCATAAGAGTGCATAAAATTACACACACACACGTACTGGTGAAATCTGAATTAAACAATTAGTTAAAGATATACAAAAAAGGAAAGACACCACAATGAAGAAAATCTGGGAGATTAAAAAAAAACTCTTAGAAATAAATATTGTCACAAAATTAAAAGCTTAACAGGTAAGTTAAACAGCGGATTAGACACAGCTGAGAAAGAATCCATTACCTAGAAAATAGATTTGCATAAATCACACAGAATGCAGCACAGACAGATGAAAGAGGTGGAATATGCATGACAGACGCTAAGAGAGAGAAGACACAATAAGATATTGTGATGCCTCTAATAGGAGTTCCTGGAGGAGGAAATAGGAGGAGAGACAGAGCTCAGAACAAACGGATCAAATTTTTCCATACTCAAAGAAAAAGTAAGTTCTCACACTGAAGGACCCAGCAGGGAAAAGAATCCACACGCAGACAAATGATGGTGAAAGAATCTACAGAATACCAGAGAAAGTGAAAATCTCAAAAGCAACCAGAGCGGAAAAGACATATGAGCCCCAAAAAATAGCTATTAGACTGACAACACACTTCTCATCAGCAACAATAGGATCTTAATGACTAGATTAGTATCTTCAAAGAGATAAGAGAAAATAACTATTAAAAAAAAGTTTCACACTTAACTAAAGTTATCTTTCAAAATAAGGCTAACATGGGCTTCCCTGGTGGTCCAGTGGTTAAGACTACTGCTTGCAGCGTCAGGGACACTGGTTTGATCCCTGGTCCAGGAAGATCCCACAGGTCACCACACAACTATGTCAGTGAGTCACAACTACGGAAGCCCTTGTACCCCAGAGCCTGTGCTCCACAACACGTGAAGCCACCACAAATGAGAAGCCCACGCACCACAACTAGAAAGTAGCCCTCTGCTCTTCACGACTAGAAAAAGCCTCTGCAGCAACAAAGACCTACAACAGCCAATCATAAATAAATGTTAAAATAAGGCTAACACAAAGACATTTTCAGACTAACAGAAAAAGTTTATTACTCATAGGCTATCACTGGCTGGAAGATCAATGATAGCTACTTCTTCCTGGAGCATCAGAAGAAAGATATTGAAACAAAAGTGAAGACATGAGATGCAAAAAAGAAAAAAACAGTTGAGAGGCCAATTGGTAAACATGTAGATTAAATCTAACAAATATTCATTTGTAAAAATAATATTAGTAACACTGAAGACTAATGGTGCTTAGAACAAAGTACAAATATAATACCACTCAAAAGTAACATGTCAGTGGGAGGTGGATAAATTTAAAGAATCTAAGGCTTTCGCCCTATTTGGGAAGAGGGTAGAACTCTTGGTTAACTTTAAACAATGTTATGGCACCTGGTGGCTCAGAGCTAAAGAATCCACCTGTCCCCAATGCAAGAGATGCAGGTTTGATTGCTGGGTCAGGAAGATCCTCTGGAGAAGGGAATGGCAGCCCACTCCAGTATTCTTGTCTAGGAAATCCCATTGACAGAGAGCCTGATGGGCTATAGTCCGTGAGTTCGTAAGAGAGTCAGACATGATTTAGCAACAAAACAACAAAAGGCAACTGTTCATACTAAATGTTAACTATAACCAAAAACACCTTTAAAAGTGTAGATACATAATATATAACTTTCCAACCAACAGAAGAAAGAAGAGGGGTTTAAAAAAAATCAAGACAGTAGATGACAGAAAAAAAAGAAGGGTAAACAAAATATAAAATACCTTGCTAAAAATAATATCAAATATAACAGGGATCAAAGTAAAAGTAGAGGGATTCTATCTCTCCACTAATAGTCAGCAATTCTTAGACTGAATTTAAAAAACAAAGAAGTCTGGCTATAAACTGATGAAAACAAAGGGATGATAAAAATACCAAGAAAATCGGCATTTTTTAAAAGTTGGCACACCAGTATTACTATTATACATATTAAATGTTAAAGCAAAAAGCATTATTAGTGATAAAGAGTATTATTACTTAATAATAAGAGGAATCATTCTGTTTTGTTCAATGCTGTATTTTCACTGTCTTTAACAATGCCTTGGACACAGTAGGTGTTCAGTAAATGGTTGAATTTATTAAGTCATGAGGACAATATAGACCTAACATGGTAGCCTTAAAATATATAGAGAGCAGAGCTTGACAAAATTCTAGTGAAAATTGATAAATCTACGATAACACTGGGAGGTTTTTTTTTAACATTTCTTACACATGAAATAAGATCAAAAACACAAATTTTGTTAAGGATATAGATGACTTGTATAACCAACTTAACAAATTCAATGTAATAAGCATACAGAGTACTCTATATCCAATTGTGGGCTTCCCTGGTTACTCAGATGGTAAAGTCTGCCTGCAATGCAGGAGACCAAGGTTCAATCCTGGAGTCGGGAAGATTCCCTGGAGAAGCAAACGGCAATCCATTCCAGTATTCTTGCCTGGAAAATCCCTTGGATGGAGAAGCCTGGCAGGCCACGGTATCGCAAAGAATCGGACACAATTGAGCAACTAACACACACACAACCAACAATTTTAAAATATATAATTTTTCAAGATCAGTTATAAAATTATATAGAAAACATTTATAAATATTAACTATGTACAAGACCATAACGGAATTCTTAACAAACACTACAGAATTTACATACAATGTGATGATGTTAGAAATAAATAAAAATACTGTTGTTTGGAACTTTTTAAATACTTTTATTAATTTGGTCTCCAAAGGATAAATAATTATGAATAAAATAGCAATGAAAACATTGTATATCAAACTCATAGTACAAATAGCACAAAAAGAAAATTTATTGTGTTACATGTATATACTTTTAAAAGAAGTATGAAAATTAATAGAGTTAAGTTTATAAACCCAGATATTAGGAAATGAATAATGGAGTAAAATATCTAAGGTTTAATAAAAAATGGCAGAGAAACTTCTAGTAAGGTTGATCAATGAAAAACAAGAAAGCATAAATAATATTGAAAGTGGTATAAAGATATGATTATGAAAAAAAATTCTTTGATATTTGATATTGGCATGATAAATTAATGCCAATAAATTTGAAAACAAATGTTGTGGATTTTTAAGATAAGCTATTAAATTTAACTTAAGAAGAAATAGAAAATATTATTAGTTCTATAATTGTAAAAGAAATGGAATAATAGCTAGATCTACCACAAATAATACATGAGGTACATATTACTTTGCAGGAGAGTTCATTTCCAGAAAATGAACTAAAAAATGGAAAGTTCATTTTAGGAGGCTAGTGTATCCTTGATATCAAAACCAGACAATGACTGTACAAGAAAGGAAAATATAGGTCAATCTTGGTTTTGAGCAGAGATGTAAAAAAATCCTACACAAAATAATATTATAGCAATCCCAATCCAAGAATGTCATTTTAAAAAAATGGTGACCAATTAGGTTTATCACACAAGTACAATGATGAATTACCATAAGAAAAAAATCTCTTATTTCATTACAACGCATTAATAAATTAAAGAAGGAAAACCACATGATCATCTCAGAGGATACAGGAAAAGCACTCAGTAAAATTCAAAATCCACTTATGACTTTTTAAAAACCACAGAACTCTTAGCTAACCAGAAATAGAAGGAGATTTCCTACCCTGAAAAAGAGTATCAAAAACCTGAAGCAAACATTATAGTCAATATGAAAAGTTTAGAAGAACTTTTTAATTCAGGGGGAAAAGACAAGGATAACCATTATCACCACCTCTATTTCACAATGTCCTGGTGGTCTTGTGAAGAAATAAATGTGAAAGAATCGGAACCATAGAAACGAAACTATCAGAGCACATTAATCATACTTGTTTCAAATTCTGCTGCTGCATCTGAGTCTGGTTCTGATGATTGCACTGTCTCTTCAGACTGTGATTTTTGTCTTTTAGCATGCCTTGTAATTTTTTGTTGAAAGCCAGACATGATACACAAATAAAAGGAAGTGAGGTAAATAGACCATTAGTGTGCAGTTTTATATTTGTCTGGATGGGGGTTACCATTATGCAACAATTGTAGGTTGTTGTTGTTGTTCAAGTCGCAATGTCCTGTCCAACTCTTTGCGACCCCATGGATTGCAGCACTCCAGACTCTCCCATCCTTCACAATCTCCCAGAGTTTGTTCACACTCATGTCCATTGAGTTGGTGATGCTATCTGAACATCTCATCCTCTATCTCTCCCTTCTCCTTTTGCCTTCAATCTTTCCCAGCACCAGGGTCTTTTCCAATGAATCACCTCTTTATATCAAGTGGCCAAAAGATTGGAGCTTTGGCTTCAGCGTCAGTCCTTCCAATGAATATTCAGGGTTGATTTCCTTAGGATTGACTGGTTTGATCTCCTTGCCGTACAGGAGACTCTCAAGAGTCTTCCCCAGAACAACTCGAGAGCATTAATTCTTCGTCACTCAGCCTTCTTTATGGTCCAACTCTCACATCTGTACATGATTCTAACTCCACCAGGGGCTAGAGTTGGTATTTCCTATCTTTCAGGTTAGTGGGTCTCCGATAAAACCCCAGTCAGTTAGGCTCTGGTAAAACAGTTTCTGTAGAGGGCAGGCCTTTAAGAACAGAATGTTCTGGGCATATTTCAAAAGAGTTTAAAATCTCTGTACCAAGATACCAAAATCACAGTTAAAAGACAAGTTCCATGTTGGCAAGGTTGTGGAAAAACAGGAACTCTTCATATACAGCTGGTAGATGTCTAAGACAGCACAGCTTCTCTGAAGAGTAATTTGATGTTATCCAGTAGAACTGAACACATACATATCCTCAGTCAATTCAGTTCAGTCGCTCAGTCATGTCCGACTCTTTGCGACCCCATGAACTGCAGCACGCCAGGCCTCCCTGTCCATCACCAACTCCTGGAGTTCACTCAAACTCATGTCCATCGAGTCCGTGATGCCATCCAGCCATCTCACCCTCTGTTGTCCCCTTCTCCTCCTGCCCCCAATCTTTCCCAGCATCAGAGTCTTTTCCAATGAGTCAACTCTTCGCATGAGGTGGACAAAGGATTGGAGTTTCAGCTTCAACGTCAGTCCTTCCAAAGAACACCCAGGGCTGATCTTCTTTAGAATGGATTGGTTGGATCTCCTTGCAGTTCAGGGACTCTCAAGAGTCTTCTTCAACACCACAGTTCAAAAGCACCAATTCTTTGGCACTCAGGATTCTTCACAGTCCAACTTTCACATCCATACATGACCACTGGAAAAACCATAGCCTTGACTAGATGGACCTTTGTTGGCAAAGTAATGTCTCTGCTTTTCAATATGCTATCTAGGTTGCTCATAACTTTTCTTCCAAGAAGTAAGATCTTTTAATTTCATGGCTGCAATCACCATCTGCAGTGATTCTGGAGCCCCCAAAATTAAAGTCTGACACTGTTTCCACTGTTTCCCCATCTATTTCCTATGAAGTGATGGGACCAGATGCCATGATCTTCGTTTTCTGAATGTTGAGCTTTAAGCCAGCTTTTTCACTCTCCTCTTTCACTTTCATCAAGAGGCTTTTTAGCTCCTCTTCACTTTCTGCCATAAGGGTGGTGTCATCTGCATATCTGAGATTATTGGTATTTCTCCGGGCAATCTTGATTCCAGCCTGTGCTTCTTCCAGCCCAGCATTTCTCATGATGTACTCTGCATATAAGTTAACTAAGTAGGGTGACAATATACAGCCTTGACGTACTCCTTTTCCTGTTTGGAACCAGTCTGTTGTTTCATGTCCAGTTCTAACTGTTTCTTCTGACCTGCATACAGGTTTCTCAAGAGGCATGTCAGGTGGTCTGGTATTCCCATCTCTTTCAGAATTTTCCACAGTTTATTGTGATCCACACAGTCAAAGGCTTTGACATAGTCAATAAAGCAGAAATAGATGTTTTCCTGGAACTCTCTTGCTTTTTCCATGATCCAGCGGATGTTGGCAATCTCCGGTTCCTCTGCCCTTTCTAAAACCAGCTTGAACATCAGGAAGTTCATGGTTCACATATTGCTGAAGCCTGGCTTGGAGAATTTTGAGCATTACTTTACTAGCGTGTGAGATGAGTGCAATTGTGCGGTAGTTTGAGCATTCTTTGGCCTTGCCTTTCTTTGGGATTGGAATGGAAACTGACCTTTTCCAGTCCTGTGGCCACTGCTGAGTTTTCCAAATTTGCTGACATATTGAGTGCAGCACTTTCACAGCATCATCTTCCAGGATTTAAAATAGCTCAACTGGAATTCCATCCCCTCCACTAGCTTTGTTTGTAGTGATGCTTTCTAAGGCCCACTTGACTTCACATTCCAGTATGTCTGGCTCTAGGTGAACGACAGAATGATCTCTGTTCATTTCCAGGGCAAATCATTCAATATCACAGTAATCCAAGCCTATGCCCCAACCCACTCCAGTGTTCTTGCCTGGAGAATCCCAGGGATGGGGGAGCCTGGTGGGCTGTGGTCTATGGGGTCGCACAGAGTCGGACACAACTGAAGCGACTTAGCAGCAGCAGCAGCAGCAGCAGCATGCCCCAACCAGTAACGCTGAAGAAGCTGAACGGTTCTATGAAGACGTACAAGACCTTTTAGAACTAACACCCAAAAAAGATGTCCTTTTCATTATAGGGGACTGGAATGCAAAAGTAAGAAGTCAAGAAACACCTGGGCTAACAGGCAAATTTGGCCTTGGAATATGGAATGAAGCAGGGCAAAGGCTAATGAGAGTTTTGCCAAGAGAACACACTGGTCATACATATCCTAGACCTCTGCAATTCCACACTTAGATTTGTACTTGATACTATTTGCCATATTGAATGTGATGTTGTCTGCATTGACAGTGCAATAGGAATTGTGGGTAAAATGCTGGTGATTTAGCACAAATCAGGATGTAGTAATGAACTTTTATGATTGTTGTTATAATCTTTACTGTCAGGTACTTGAAATAAAATCATCATCATCACCACCATCAACATCATCCAGGTTTACTTATAAAGTTTATTGATGAAGCAGTGAAAATTAATAAGTTGTATTGAATCTCAACTCTGGCTTCCATGTCTTTTGAATATTAATATCCTGTGAAATGAAATGTAAAAAACACATAAAACATTTCTGCACACCAGGGTAGATGGTTGTCTCTCAAGGAAAAACACTTGGACATGAAAAAAAAATTTTTTTTAAGCTATGAACTGAACTAGCTGCTTTTTTTTGTGAAACACCATTTCTACTTGAAAGAAAGACTGACAAACTATGGTTATTCAGACCTGGGATTTTGGCAGGCATTTTCTCATAAATGAACAAAGTCAGCCTGTCACTTCAAGGAAAGAAATTGACTGCATCTGTTGCCAGTGATAAATTTTGAGCTTTCAAGCAAAAGTGAGAATTTTGGAAAACTTAAAATCCACCATTATGACCTTGACAATTTCCCAACTTTCAGAAACTTCTGTGGTGAAGTCAGTAGTGATATAAATAAATGTTCTTTTTTGATACTGTATAATGAAATCTGCCAGTGTTCATAAGACATGTAATTCAGTGAACCAATGTTTTCCAAATGAGAAAGAAAGATCAATGGATTCTAAGTGTAAAAGAGTATGAGAAGTTCATTGACATGATTTCAGAGTCCACATTTCAACCTTTAAGAAACTATTACTTAATGACTTTTGATTTCGTGTCTTTGATGAAGAGTATCCAAAGTTATCTTAAAAGGCTATTAAAATACTCTTCCCTTTTCCAATTACATACTTGTGTGAAGTCTATTTTTCTTCATATAGTTAAACCAAGACAACGTATTGTAACAGACTGAATACAGAAGCAGATATGACTTCCATCAAGCCTGGCATTAGAGATTTGACAAAATACAAAACAATGGCTTTCTCACTAATTATTTTTTGTTTGGTAAAACGTAGTTATTTTTCATTAAAAACACGTTATGTTTAACATAATGAATTTGTTTTTATTTCTAAATAAATTAGTAAATAAATATTTTTTAATTTCTCAGTTTTAATTTCAGTATACATGTCAATATACATAATCTACACAAACAAAAGCTATTTGGGGTTCTTAATAATTATAACAGTGTAAAAGGATTCTGAGAGCAAAACTTTGAGAACCACTTCCCTTAAGGAAAAAAATCTACCATGTAGTTCCTGAGAGACATGTACAAAACAATTCATTGCAGCCATTTTGTGATTAATTTTTTTTTTACTTAAAATCTATCAATAGGGAATGGATACATACATTTTGATATAGTCATATAATAAAGTATCTCTCTGAAATTAAAATGAATGAACTAGATTTACATGTACTGATGTAGATGATTCTAAAACATGTTCGGTTCAGTTCAGTCGCTCAGTCATGTCTGACTCTTTGTGATTCCATGGACTGCAGCACGCCAGGCCTCCCTGTCCATCACCAACTCCTGGAGCTTACTCAAACTCATGTCCATTGTTGATGAGGCCATCCAACCATCTCATCCTCTGTCGTCCCCTTCTCCTGCCTTCAATCTTTCCCAGCCATCAGGGTCTTTCCCAATGAGTCAATTCTTCGCATCAGGTGGCCAAAGTTAACAGAAGCTTATTTTTAACATTCATTTATTTATTTGACTGCGCCAAGTCTTAGTTGCAGCATGTGGGCTCTTAGTTGTGGAATGTGGGAACTAGTTCCCTGACCAGGGATGGAACCTGGGCCCCCTACATTGGGAGTGTGGAGTCTTAACCCCTGGGTGGCCAGGGAAGTCCCAAGAGAAAATTTTAAATGTTGCAAAAGGTAAGAAATAGAATGATACCATTTACATACATTTCAAAAACAGAGGATATTGCTTCCCGATACATCCATGTGTAGTAACAGTACATACCCTTGGATGTGTATACACAGGAAGATACATACTAACCTCAGGACATCAGTGGTGAGTGAGGCCAGAGGAAGCACAGGAAGATTTAAAATTAATTTTAGAAAAAGATATGAAGTAGTAAAGAAGCCACAAAGTTAACATTGGCTAATTGGTATTGTTCTGTACATTTCTATCCATTTGAACCATTCCACTGTTAAAAGACACTTATTTTTTAAATGCCTCTGTGCATTTGCTCTCAGTTACGAAAGAAAAATTCAACTGGCTGGTTCCCAGGAGAATACATTTTCTCCATCCGGGGCCAGACAGCCAGCTGTCTTGCTTTGCCGTCTGCTTATGGACCCTAATAAATGACTTGGGATATTTGAAGGGTAATGTCTTTTCTGTCTGCAAAGCTCTTGATCCTGGGTTCTCAGTCATGGCTGCAAAGGAAATTCTCCCTCAGATTTCTTACAGAACTCCTGCAGCTGTCAGGCAGGGCAAGAAGCCAGCATACCCAGAGAACAACTTGAGCAGGCATCAGCATAGTTCCCGCTTGGGGCAGGACTCCCAATACAAAGTATCCTGTTCCTTTTCCTTTTCCTTCTGAAGCCAGAGAGCAAGCCTTTGATTCATGTGGCGATGATATCATGTAACCCGCTGGGTGTAGCTGGGCTCTGGGCGTGCATCTGGGAGGCATCTAATCCCCCGAGCACTCTCTGAGCCTCCTGTACCCCACTGGATACATTTCATGGTAGAGCTGAGATGATATTTTTCCCTTTAAGTTCATACATTCAGCTCAGAAGCCATTTAGCTTCCTGGAATTTTTGCAAAGAATACCCTTGGCCATCATTTTCGGCCTTCATAGCCTCTGATAAGGAGGAAAGAGCTTGATATTCTGGTTTTGTTTCTGTTTGAAGAGCACATCCCCAAAGGAATTGTATGTGTCCCAGATTCAACACAGCTGTTAATTAGAGCTGAGAACACTTGGTTGACCCCTGTGCGGCTAATTGCTAGAATTGAGAAGTGTCTCTAAGGGCCTCATATGATAACAACTGAAAATTGTACTGAGCATCACCTAATGCTTCTGGAACCAGTTCAGGACGGAAAGCAATAGGCTCCCTGTGGTTCCTGGCGCGGGAGAAGCAGCTATGTGCTGAAGGAGCAGTATTAAGGATTCTCTTCAGTGATTAAAACACCCACATTTCACTGTGGATGTGTGACTGGAGGCAGTGTGCTCAGAAGGGCTTATCAGAGAACTCGGAACTGTGCAGCCGAGCATCTGTGGCCTACTTCAGAGGACTTCCACTCCTCCTGTGACATCTCACCCCAGTTCCGCTGCCTCCACCCGCTCCCAGGCTGGTGCGGTGGGACACGGTGTAAGACAACTCCTGCTGGGATCTTTGACTAGGTTCTGAAGTGCAACTGAACCTGGCGTCCCATTTCCCCATCTTAAAAGGACAAGTCTAGCTCTCACGACAAGAAAAATGTACAGAAATCACCTCGCTCCCAGGCTGGCACACAAGAGTGGGGACCGCCTCTCCTCCCCATTAACTCTTCGGGCAGAGAAGACGGTGGAGAAAACCAGGAGTAGAAAGGTAGGCTGACAGATAGGCAAGAGCTAGGCGCAGTGGCAAAGAGGAGAAAACAGACAAGAGAAGTAAAGCAGAAAGTCAGCGAGACAGCCAGGGGGCAGCGGCGAGGAAGAGGAGAGACGGGAGAGGAGGAGGAGGAAGGTGGAAGGGGACCGCAGGAGAGAGACAGCCCAACAGAGACAGAGGAGAGGTGGCCCTTCCTCCTTTCCACCCGCCCAGGTCCTGGGAGAGAGTAAAAATCAGCAAAGTTAACTGTTTTGGCCTTTTCAGCCAAGAGGCCCAGAGCATACCCCAGATAGTTTAGCGCTCTGGCCGGCTCCGCTCCCTCGGCCTGGCCCAAGGAAAGTTGCCTGGAGCCAGAAGCGTAAGGAGAGACTCACAATCCCTTTTCCAGAAGGGGTCCAAACTGTGGGTCCAATTCCAGGAAGTGACAGCAGCAGAAAGCCACCCCAAGGCAGCCTTGCCCAGAGCCGCAGAGGGGAAGACCCAAAGGGAGGCGGAGGAAAAGGGATCAATTTCGTTTTCTTCTTGACCAAGACTGGCTGATTATAGCACCTTGCTCCAGAGATGGCCTGGGGCCCCATATCCCTTGAGTCTCTGACTGGACCTTTCAGACCTTTTCCTCCTAAGAGACCTCTCTCACTGACAAACATGCAAGAAGGATGCCCTGTGCACTCAGCCTGTGGTGGGCAGTAGCGGGGGAAACGGGGATGGCAAAGGTGGCTGCTGTCTGTGGGCAATGTGTGCTGGAGAAGAAAATCCAACATACGAGGAATCACAATGTGCAACAGAGCATCAGAGGATGCACTGAGCGAGGTGGTGCAGGCTCAGATTCTGCAGGACCTGGAAGGGGTGGCCAGGGCGGGGCTAGCGTCATCAGGGAGACTTCATGGAGGAGGTGAGACTGGAGGGTAAATACACAGGCAGGGTGCCTGGCTTGGATAAACTGACAAGGCTGACCTCATTTGCTTGGAAGGCCCATTTTACAGAAGGATGAGAAACCATGGTCCTTTATTGCCATAAATGTACATGGTGCTTTTATTTTGATACTTTTCATAAATGTTCATCATTATTCCTCATAAGGTTTTTAAGAAGTATTTTTTTATTTTCAGAATTGAAATACATCTTAGATTTTATATAGGCCAGGTCCACGCATTGCATTTGAGGAAATGATTACCAAAGAGGTCAAGTGCCTAACTCAAGATCATGCAGTTAAGTAGCTCCAGGAATCTAACTCAGGTCTTTGGGGTTTTGTTTTTTTTTTTGCCACACTGCGCAGCTTCCAGGATCTTAGCCCCCTGACCAGTGATTGAACTTGGCCCCACAGCAGTGAAAGCACCAAGTCTCAACCACTGGATTGCCAGAGAAGTCCCTAATTCAGATCTTATTATTCTACTCAGATGGACTTACCAAAAGTGTATACATGCAATTTTGTTTCCATTTACTAGTACATAGAATTATTTCCTATAATAGAGACCTGTCCTTAAAAAGAGTAACTTTATATGTTTTGCTTCCTTACAGTAGAAGACATATTTGATCATCATAGAAAATTTACCTCTCCTGCATTAGCAGGGGGGTTCTTTACCACTAGCACCACCTGGTAAGTCCAGAAAATACAGGTAAGCGAAAAAAAAAAAAAGAAAATCATCCATAATCACAGCATCCAGTTTGTAGACTTTGAAAATCACTAAAAGCGTATATTATTTTCATTTGACCTTTACACATAGCTTTATTTCAGGAGCTAGTGTCTCCTGAGAGACATTAAGGAGAAGCATGGTATCATAAAGAAGGCTGAGCACCAAAGAATTGTTGCTTTCAAACTGTGGTGCTGGAAAAGACTCTTGAGAGTCCCTTGGACTGTGAGGAGATCCAACCAGTCAATCCTAAAGGAAATCAATCCTGAATATTCATTGGAAGGACTGATGCTGAAGCTGAAGGTCCAATAATTTGGCCACCTGATGTGAAGAGCTGACTCATTGGAAAACACCCTGATGCTGGGGAAGACTGAGGGCAGGAGGAGAAGAGGGCGGCAGAGGAAGAGATGGTTGGATGGCATCATCAACTCAATGGATATAAGTTTGAGCAAACTTGGAGATAGTGAGATAGGGAAGCATGGCATGCTGCAGTCCATGGGGTTGCAAAGAGTCGGACACGGCTTAGGGACCCAACAGCAACATGGTAGCTCAGTGGTAAAGAATCTGCCTGCCAATGCAGGAGGCTCAGGAGATTTGGGTTCCATCCCTGGGTCAGGAAGATTCCCTGGAAGAGGAAATGACAGCCCACTCCAGTATTATTCCCTGGAGAATCCCATGGACAGAGGAGCCTGGCAGTCCATGGGGTCACAAAGAGTCGGACATGACCGAATACACTTGCACAGTGCACACATGTTAAGCAGGACAACACAGTGGGAAAAGCACAGGGTTTGGAGGCCAAAGATCTAGGTTCAAGCCCATGACTAGCCGTGTGATCTTCAATAAATCAATCAACTTTAGTTTCTCATTTGCAAAATAAAGGAGTTTCAGTGATCCGTTTCTTAGTTTGCTAAAATGTCTTTTCTGGAACTTTAAAATCAAGCATTGTAAGCTTAGAACAGTTAATTAAAACAAAACAAAACACTATCTGATGTTTTTAAAGGAATGTAACAGCATGTTAAAATAGGCCCTTTCCTTTCTCAGGGTTTTGGCTGAGGCTTCAAAGCTGAGAACAATAGGTTTAGGTCTCTCCCTACTCACACACATCATAAGTGAGATACAAGACTGTCTAGGCAGAGCTTGCAGAAAGATGCCTAGAGCTGGTTCTGCCATGGTTAGACACACACACCTCCAGGCTTTGCAAGAAAAGGCTAAGAGAGGGGACTGAGTGATTCCACTGGAAAAAAGTCTTTAGCGAAAGGCTGGCTTGTGGCAACTCAGACAGCAGAACAAAGCCAGTGGGCCTCAGAAGGAACAAACTTCACTGCAGAAACAATACAGAAGTTTGGGCCCTGAGGATATAAGGAGGAGAATGGCACTTGGGTTATTTTACAGACTCTACAAGGCTCTTCTAGATAATTCCAACATCAGGGACACTGCTGGGAGCAGGGGTTGGGACAAAGGGTGGGGGAGGCTGCTGGAATCCAAGTGATAAGGGAGGAATTTTAAGAGCCTACATGAAGTAGGTATTATTTGAGCAATGCTACAGTAGAATATCCCAGGGAAGAAGGGTCTCTAAACGAATCCTCAAAAAGCACCCCACCAGAGAAACACCCATTAGATCGGCCACACACAGAGGGCTCTGTGCTCACAACTGCAGGAGCTGCTGAAGACCTTGCCTCTTTTTCTCTAAACCCTCTTTTCTTCTGGGCTCAGCTAGTGTAAGAGGAGGTGAAAAAATAGAGAAGAAATGACTGTGAACTTCCCTCTTCACCATATGGTTGCAAGTCTGGTTGAGCCCCACACTAGTGAAAGGGAGAATTTTAATTGGGATAAGAAGTTGAAGTTTTCATATTAGATTGAACTGTACCTTTCAACACCCATGGGGAGGAAAGAACAATTAGAGAGAGCAGTTTTAAAGGGCCAGTTATAAGACAGAACAAAGTTCCTTTCTGCTTAAATCCTCCCAAGTCCAACTTGTTTATTATATTAATGATAAGTGGATAACTTTGGTGGATTGAAGGAGGATTGATTGCAAAGAGGAGGAGTCAAGTTCAGTCACTCAGTCATGTCTGACTCTTTTTGCGACCCCATGGACTACAGCACACCAGGCCTCCCTGTCCATCACCAACTCCTGGAGTTTACTCAAACTTATGTCCGTTGAGTCGGTGATGCTATCCAACCATCTCATCCTCTGTCGTCCCCTTCTCCTCCTGCCTTCAATCTTTCCCAGCATCAGGATCTTTTCCGATGAGTCAGTTCTTCACATCAGGTGGCCAAAGTGTTGGAGTTTGAGCTTCAGTATCAGTCCTTTAAAAGAATATTCAGGACTGATTTCCTTTAGGATTAACTGGTTGGATCTCCTTGCTGTCCAAGGGACACTTAAGAGTCTTCTCCAACACCACAGTTCAAAAGCATCAATTCTTCAGCATTCTTGTGCCCAGAGGAGGGGTACTTGTGTCCAGATCCCAATTAAGAGGCGATTGTGGTGCAGTGGTAAAGAATCCACCTGCCAGTGCAGGAGACAGGTTTGAATCCTGGGTTGGGAAGATCCCCTGGGGGAGGAAATGGCAACCCACTCCAGTATTCTTGCCAAAAAAATCCCATGGATAGAGGAGCCTGGCGGGCTACAGTCCATGGGGTCACAAGAGCAGGACACGACTGAGTACGCATACACTGTCTACAGATTAAGCAAAAAGGCAACGGTAAATCTGGCAGGAATTAATGACTGCTTAGATATGGACGGAAAGTAAGGTAGATGGCTCATATTAGGTTCTAAAGACTCTAGTCTGAGACACTGGAGGATGGCAATGATGGAGAGTAATGCCTCTTCTACAGTTAAATATGTGCTCTAGAGAGATTTCACACTTAGGTCAATGATGCCACAGTTTTGGAACTATTCATTTGAGTTCCTCCTGAGCCAATGGCCTTCAAGCCAATTTATGAGTCATGTGAAAAATCAATCTCATTACTGTTCAAGTATCCATTTTTCATTTAATCCATCATCTAATATACATTCTGTGAAGTGTGCCCTATGGGTTATGTGCTGTTCTAGTCACTGCAGAGGAAAATTCACAGGACACAGGATCAGTCCTCAAGTCACTCACAGTCAACCTCCTCCACCCATTCCAGTTAAACACTGGCGTAACCCTGGGTTTTGTAGTCTTATCCCTTGTGCGTGTGACGTAACTCCCTAATGTCATTGCTCTTATGTAGAAAAGAGCGGAATATCATGTAAATCAGGTGTGTACCATCTTAAATCTACGACCCTTTATCCATTTGCCCATTTGTCCATTTTGCTTTTTGTCCTACAGAATTTAAGCTGTTATGACAACATGGTCCAGAAATTTGATCTCTGTCCAAACATAAGCAGACACTCAAAACCAGTCTGGAAATCACTGGCACAGAAGGTACCCAAACAGACCCATTTGATTGTTTCTCTCTCACATTCTCTCTTTCACACACACACATATGTACTTGTTCATACCATTCAAATTCAGTTCAGTCTGATAACAATATATATATATATCTAGTATTCAGAATATCAAAATTTGGTTCTAAATCCTCTAAGAGATAAATTTTAGAAACACAGTTTATTCTTTTCAGAAGCCCAAAACTTAGAGAAATAGATACATTTATAAATAGACATATGTGGTACAAAGTGTGAAATGATATCATAAAAGAATAAACAATAAATTGTAAGACATTAACAGGGAAGAAAGAACCTACACTAACTTGTATTTATGTTGCTTGTTTTCTGGCCCTCAGACACAGAGATCTGAGTTAATAATACTCTTCAATGTATTCAGCAAACATCCTTTGAGCACCTACCATGTGGCAGGCTCCTTTCTAGGTATGGAGGATAAGCAAATTTTATTCAAGTTGGGGCAATGGAAAGAAGGCAGAGTGATGGCAGAGCACAGTATTAGATGGCTCTTTGCTGAGTGATCAGAGAGAATGTCTCTGAGGCTGTGATATTTAAGAAAGATCTGACTGATAAGAGGGAGTGCTCTGCAAAGGAAGATCAGAAGGATAAGAAACTCAGACAAAGGGAACAGCTACTCCAACGGCCCCAAGCAAGAATAAGTTTCATGTGCTGCAGAGACTAAAAGAAGGCATGTGTGCCTGGAACACTGTGGGCAAGGAGTAGAGACCAGAAGGAGATGGAGTTGGAGAGGTGATCCGATAACTAAGGCTAGACTTTTAAATAATATAAAACTTGGCTGATCCTTAAATGCACGTGAACACATACACACACCACACACAGTTCCAAAAATGTTTCAAGCATTGGCAGAACTGGTGGAATCTATGACTACTTGGAAGAAATAACATTCATTTGGATCATGTTTAAAAACTCATTACTTTATACTCACATCTAATACTTAATTTGACTAGGAAAAACCTTGGGAACAAAAGGATGTTTGTAAACCATACCTAAACTCTAAGCACTATCCATGATATCACTGAGCAGAGTTAAGGAAAAGTAATGGTTCCTATAGAACAATTTGAAAAACAGAGACCCCAAAGATAGCAAGCAAGGTGAGTGGAACAGTTTCAACTATGGGGTAAAGAGTGGCATTTTTGCTGTTTTTCATTAGGCTGGAGATGATTAAGCCATATTCTCACCACTGGTTTTAGATAAGGCTCCTCTTGCATATTGTTCTTTTCCCCAATCCCTAGTTCATAGGTATCCTTTCTAACATGTTTGAAATATATTCTTGATGGATATGCGTCTTTGATAAATAAATGGGTTGTTTTCCATGAATGTGATTTTAATGAGTCAACATGGAATCATTCTATGATAATTGTTATGTCATTCATTTACTCAAGGCTCTATCTAAAGATCTATCCATGTTGCTCTCTATATCTCTAATTCATCACTTCCAGTTGCTGCAGAGAATTCTCTGATAAGAATTCTTCAAACTTTACTCCCCCATTCCCCTAGAGATGGATACTAGGTTGTTGCATGCTCTCTTTATGCAATGAACATCCTCATAAAGCTGTTGTTACACACTGAGGTGAACTACTCTGGGGCATTACAGGGCCATAAAGATTACTTTCACCCAACTTCTCATGGTAAGATTGGATTGTTCTTCCAAACGAACGCATTAGTCGACATGCCTGTTATATTTTCATAAATGATTTATATAGAACACACTGAGGGGCTTCCTTGATGGATCAGCAGATAAAGAATCCACCTCCAATGCAGGAGACACAGGAGATGAGGGTTCAATCCACGGGTCGGGAAGATGCCCTGGAGAGGGAAATGGCAATCACTCCAGTATTCTTGCCTGAAAAATCTCATGGACAGAGGAGACTGGTGGGCTACTGCCCAGAGACACGTAGTGAGGCATTCAAGGTCAAATAGATATTAAGTCCCAGGGCCAAGATCCAAATCTTCTAATCCAGTTCTAAATCTTTCTCAACTGAGGAAAATGTCTTTCTCAGGAAGGTTACCCTAACCCACGTGGTTGTGCACAATCACAAATGCAAAGCTTAGCTGAGTTACTCCTTATAATTACTCTTCACTGTCCTGCATTCAATGATTATTTGTTGAATGGTAGCTACAGAAAACATTGCTTTTCTCCTTCAAGAGATCACGGTTTTATTTCCTTTCATCACTAAAGTACCTACCAACAGGTATGTGCCAGGAATCCACCCCTTCCTTTCCTAGAAGAACTTAAAATCAAATTTCCCCTCATAACCACAGTCAACATTAGTACAGACTTTCAAGATCTTTCTGTGGTTCTGTTTTCTTGCATATGCATTTCATGCTCTCAGAATCCCTCAAAATTGAGCATTTTACCTGGTCCCTGTTCTTCATTTCCAGAGACCACAAACTCAAAGTTCAGGTCTCAAATATCAAGTCAGTAACGAAGAGAGTTAACAAGGCTAGTGGTCAGTACCCAGTGGATAGCACAGTGATTTTGCTGGGAGTACAATGTTTTATGAGCAAGTATAGCAGAACCATAAACTGGGTCCATTTTAGCAGTGGTCGGTTATGCCCTTGGGTTTGAAATAATTACTTTCCTAGACATGTGGCTCCCAGATGAAATTCATGCTGCGATTTTATATTTTTCATGCAAAAATTTTTTTTTCGCTAGCAGAAATTCATCACCAATATGTCAAGGAATTTGATGACTAAAAATAGTCTCCCTGTAGAGTGCCTGAATGTGGTGTGCAGACTTGGAAAGGAAGAATACACCAGAGAGTCTGTGTGAAAGGGAATGACATCATCAGTGAACTGGAGACCCACCTTTTGACCTGACTAATATCAAAAGGCCATCCCACATGTCAAAAACATTTTGAACCTATTAAATAAGAAATGATTTCAAATGCTTACTGTGGACAGTACAGTGTAGCACTCAGTCATGTCTGACTATGACCCCATGGACTGGCTCCTCTGTCCATGGGATTATCCAGGCAAGAATATTGGAGTGGGTTACCATTTCCTCCTCCAGGGGATCTTCTCGACCCAGGAATCAAACCACGTCTCCAGGGGTTCCTGCTCTTTATTACTGAGCCACCTGGGAAGCCCTGCTTACTGTGGACACTAGCCTTCACACTGTATTAATTCCCTAAAGGCAATTAGAGAGAGCCCAGCACAAGCTAGTCTTAACATCTCCCTTTCGATTCTGACATGGAATCTGTACTTGGTCCTTGTCTATTCTGTACACAACTAGGTGGAGCCCACTCTTCCCTACTAGTGGTTCCCCTAGTTCCTGGGGAAAGAAACTACCCCAGTTGCTTCAAAAAGAGAAGAGTATCAAAGCCAGGATTTATCCTGGGGCAAGTGAAGAGCAGTGGGTAATCAAAGATGAAAACAGAGGACATGAACAGGTTTATACTGTGTCTCTATGTCCAAGGCCATTATTAAGGCTCTTAGGGCCCAGGGCTGAATTTAATCTGCAAGCTTCAGGCCCAAGAATGGAAGCCAGCTGAGCGCTGCCCGAGGGAGGGAACCTTGCAGCTATCTGGGGGAAGAGCATTCTGTGCTGAGGAGGACAGTTCTGTGTTTGGAGATAACAGCTCCTGGCTTTGAGAAAGTGCCCTCCTGGGAATGGCTGCTCATGACATGGCAGCAGCTGTGTCTTCAGGTCAGTTCTGCAGTGTGGTTCTAGGAGTAACTACTAATGTGTATGTGTGTGTGGAAGTCACTCAGTCATGCCCGACTCTTTGCGACCCCATGGACTGTAGCCCACCAGGTTCCTCTGTCCATGGGATTCTCCAGGCAAGAATAATGGAGTAGGTTGCCATTCCCTTCTCCAAAGGATCTTCCTGACCCAGGGATCAAACCCATGTCTCCTGTATTGCAGTCAGATTCTTTATCGTCTGAGCCACCAGGTTAGAGGAGCTACCTAATAAATCCCTTTCTGCCTAAACTAGTGAGTATGGATTTTACTGTAAAACCAAGAACCTGGCCCACTTTTAGAATTAGTCCTAAGAGTTTTCCTTTGTGCTATTCAGTGTATCATACTGCTTTATCTGGCTTATCAGTTTTAAATGAAATCTTTTGATTCCCAGGCTATAAAAGATTAGGAAATATCAGCATATTTATCATTCTCAATGTTTATTATGGGCTTCCTGGGTGGTGGCTCAGACAGTAAAGAATCTGCTCACATGGGAGACCTGGGTTCAATCCCTGCGTCAGGATCCCTGGGATGAGAGATCCTCCCACTGCAATTCAAACCTACTCTGTTTTCAGCTGATAACCCAGGCCCTGGGATGATGAGAAGACAGACTCACCTCATCTCTTGCAGACCCCTGGCTTGTAGTTTTCTCCAGTAAAATCTGATCTTTTAGCCAACACTGCATGATGTTGAGGCATTTATTCTAAACCCTGTTTTACTACGGGTGGTGACCACAAAAGGACTCAACCTGCATTACAGTAAAGATCATTTCTCAGGATGTAAAAACCCCAGATGTCATCAAAGAGGAGATCCATAATTGTAACTCCATATATTAAAAAAAAATCAATAAAGCAATAATTACTGTAAGCAAAATCTAAAGACAAATGACAAACTGGGGGAAATATTTGCACCTCACATCACAAAGAGCATATTTCCTCATATAAAGAACTCCTGCAAATCCATAAGAACAACACCCAATGGGAAAATGGGCCAATAATATAGATAGACAGTTGGTAGAAAAGGAAGTACAAAGGGGGCAAACACTAAGACAAATGATTCTTGAATATGCAAAAAGAGAAAATGTTATTTCAAAATATACTAAGACTCCATTTTGCACCTCTTAGAATGGCATAGACCAAAATGTATGATAGTCCATGGTGTTGACAAGGATCTGGGGAAATAGGCATGCTTACTGATGTGAGTATAAATTAGTACCACCTCTAGGTAATGTTCAAATGATAAATGCACATATCCTTTTAACCCATATTCCAATCTTAGGGCTTTATTCTACAGATACACTTGAATACATATCCATTGCATTATGTGCATTGCAGCATTGTCTGTGAGAGCAAACTATTTCAAGTCATCTGAAAGCAACAAGGAGAATAAGAAAATTCACTTTTGATGAAATGACAGCTGCTTTTACCATGAACCTTAGTATATACGAAAGAAGGCTGTTTTCCATGGTGATAATCCAGCCTGAGTAAGAAAGGAGATCCAGGCAGAAGACTGCACACGGTAGAGCTGGAAGCTGTGCAGCAGTGAGTGAGTACTCATTCATGCTTGACTCTTTGCAACTCCATGAACTGTAGCCCGCCTGGCTTCTCTATCCATGGGATTCTCCTGGCAAAAATACCGGAGAGGGCTGCCATTTCCTCCTCCAGGGGATATTTCCAACCCAGGGATCGAACCCACATCTCCTGAATTGGCAGGCAGATTCTTTCACCACTGAACCACCTAGGATGCCGCACAGAGCCAGCAGCACTCAGCTCAAACACAAGTGGATTCCTGATGTGCAGAACCAACAATACTTTGCTTAGAAAAAGAATTGGTGCGTTGGCAGCTGAAGTTTCCTTGGACACTTTTGGAGACCACAGAGGGCAGGGGCAGCAGGTGAGGAAAGAAGGTTGCAGATCCATCATGGTGACCCATCCAGGTGGAAGAATAGCTGTCAGTAAGTAATAGGCTGTCCTGCAGGTGCTAACCTTTTCCTCTGAGGAGAAGAAAGGGATAGACCAGCTCATACAAGCACACATACAAAGCCCTGGGAGCTCCAGGAGAGGTTTGGCACTCTGCTCTGGTCCCTTCTCAACAAGAATTTCAACAAACAGGTTGTCTCAGCAGAGGTGTCTCAGAAGACACTGTTCATATGGTATTCTATGTGAACGGTGCCCCTTGGAGAGAATACAACATGGATATTGTTCCCTTGTGGCTCAGCTGGTAAAGAATCCACCTGCAGTGCGGGAGACCTGGGTTCAATCCCTGGGTTGGGAAGATCCCCTGGAGAAGGGAAAGGCTACCCACTCCAGTATTCTGGCCTGGAGAATTCCATGGACTGTATAATCCATGGGGTCGCAAAGAGTTGGACACGACTGAGTGACTTTCATTTTCACTTTTTTTCGTTCGGAAATGGATAGTGAGTCAACCCTGCAGGAAGAAATGCCCTTACTAAAGCAGGGAAATGATCACAAGGGGACCAGCCTAGCTCTTTCCAAAAAGACAAGAAAAAAGGAGGAAATCAGGAGGAAAAATTGCTGGTAGATAAAGAATGGCTGCAGAGGGACTTCGCTGGTGGTCCAGTGGTTAAGACTCTGTGCTCCCAATGCAGGGTTCAATCCCTGGTCAGGGAACTAGATCCCACGGGCTGCAAGAAAGAGTTCAAACGCCAAAACAAAAGATCCCATGTGTCACAACTAAGATCGGGCACAGACAAATACATACATTTAAAAACATAAATACTAAAAAAAAAAAAAAGAATAAGGGGAAAGACAAAATGAATGATATTGCCTTCCTTTATTTAAAAAAAAAAGAATGACAGCAGAAAAATGTTGCTACATATCCAGTGAAAATCATAACCAAATAAATCTCCATAAACCTTAAGAACTAAAGAAAAAATAAACTCTAAAAAAAAATTATATATACATATATATCAAACACTCAAAGCAGAGATACAAGGGTTTGAGGAGAAAATGACCACACATCTGACGTTAACAAATGAGCTAGCATTAACATCTGTTTCTTTGAGGCCAAATTTGTGTACAGTAAAGTCTTAGTCTGATGAAGTTTTAAAAGGTAATCACAACCAGGTAACCACCCTTGCAAAGAGAGATAAAACACTATCAACACCCAAGAAGGCTCCTCCCTGACCCTTCCCAGTCAAGGGTATTGTCATTTTCACCACTATCATTAACCATCAACTAGTTTTGTTTGCTTGCCTGGAGAATCCCAGGGGCAGAGAAGCCTAGTGGGCTGCCATCTGTGGGGTCGCACAGAGTTGGGCACGATTGAAGTGACTTAGCAGCAGCAGCGGTTTTGCTTAGTGTTGAATATTCTATGAATGAAAGCAAACAGTACTAGGTAATCTTATATGCGTTCTTTCATTCTATATTGTGTCCATGAGATTCATCCACATAGTTGTAAATATTACACAATAGCTCATTTTTCTGTAGTGTTATATAGTATCCCATTATAGGAATGCAAGGGAATATATCCATTAATATTTGACTTGTTTCCAGTTTTTAACTATTATGAAAAGAGCAGCTATGAATACTGTTGTACATGTCTTTTAGGGGGATATAAACATTTATTTCTGTTCGGAATATTTCCACAAAGGTGTGGAATTTCTAGGTCATAAACTACATGCATATTCAGTTTTGGAATCATTAAAAAGTTTTCCAAAGTGGCTGTACTAATTTAAACCAGGAATGCATCCTTCACATCTTAGCTTCTACTTGGTATTGTTAGTTCTTCTAATTTTTGCCATTCTAGTAGAAGGATCTCATTGTAATTTTAATTTACATTTCCCTGATGATTCAAATTTAGGAAATTTTCATGTGCTTATTTCTTCTGAAGTATCCATTCAAGCCTCTGCCCATTATTTACCAGGTTGTCAGTATTTGTCTTATTAATGCTGCTGCTGCTGCTGCTGCTGCTGCTAAGTCGCTTCAGTCATGTCCGACTCTGTGCAGCCCACCAGGCTCCCCCGTCCCTGGGATTCTCCAGGCAAGAGCACTGGAGTGGGTTGCCATTTCCTTCTCCAGTGCATGAAGGTGAAAAGTGAGAGTGAAGTCGCTCAGTCGTGCCCGACTCTTAGCTACCCCATGGACTGCAGCCTACCAGGCTCCTCTGTCCATGGATTTTCCAGGCAAGAGTACTGGAGTAGGGTGCCATGGCCTTATCCGTATCTTATTAACATGAAGGAGTTATTTGTATACCCTTGGTAGGAGTCATTTGTCAGGTATATGTATACAAATATTCTCCCAATCTGTAGCTCGCCTTTTCACTCCAATGATGTCTTTGATGAAAAATTCTTAATTTTAATTAAGTCCAACATGTCAATATTTTATTTTATATTCAGTGCTTTTTGCAACCTGTTTAAGAAATCATTGCCTATAGCAAAGTCATAAAAATGACTACATTCTTTTAAAAATTTATTAACTTTCACAGTTAGCTCTATGATCCATCTCAAATTAATGTTGGCTTATGAAGGGAGATGGGAATCAAGGTCCATTTTTGTTTCCTATATGGGAAGCCAACTTGCCTAGCACCACTACTGCAAATAGCATCTTTCCCTCTGAATTAAATTTACAACAAATCATGGAACTGTACATGTGTGGGTCTGTCTCTGGGCTTCTTTTCCTTGATCTATTTGTCTCTCCTAGTATCTACACCACATTTTATTTTAAATTTATGAGAAATCTAATGCTTAGAAGTCTAAGTACACATCTTTATTCTTTTTTTTTTTAAGATGGCCACCTACAAAATTTCTCTAGGTTCTTCGAAATTCCAGATAAATTTTAGAATTGACTTGTAAGGTTAAGTTGGTATACTTCTAACCCAGATGTTAGTGGTCAAATCTTTGTTTGATTAGTCCTTATACATTACATGTAGTTTATAATTTCATAGATAAAATATTGCATAAAAGTTAATTTTCAAAATTAATTGGAAGAATTCAGGAAAGAAGAAGCAAGGAAAAAGCATTTGCCATCATAGAACTGAGGATCACAATAAGAGCAATGAAGAGAACAATGAACACTTGAAAATGTGCAAAGAACACAGAAGAAAGTCTTGAGAAAAAAAGCAAAACCAATGAAAATGAACATTTTGAATCATTGACAAGAATATGTCCCAATAAGTTTACTGGACTCAAATGATAAAGAAGAAAATACTTTTGAGCATTCTTGCAAAATTATCAACTCATATATAAAGGGAAAAATTTTCAGATGAGCTTAAGACTTCTCCACAGTCACACCTAATGACAGTGAGGAGCTAGAAAGTAGGAGTTATAAAGAAAAGAGTGTGATCCAAGATTTTCATACTCAGTATATTAAGTATAAATGCAACAGATAAATATTGTCAAACATGCTAAAAGTCAGGGAATACACAACTGACCCTTGACCAACACAGAGGTGTGGTTAAAAATCTGCACATAACTTTTGACTCTCCCCAAATTTAACTACTAGTAGCCTACTGTTGACCAGAAGATTTTTTTATTGATAAAGTTAACATATATTTAATATGTATTTTTGCTTCTTCGTTTATCTTGAAATGTTTCTATATGGTGCCAGTCCTTGGAGGAACTTCCTTGGTGGTCCAGTGGCTAAGAATCTGCCTTCCAATGCAGGACACGCAGGTTGCATCCCTGGTCAGGGAACTAAGATCCCACATGCAGTGAGGCAACTAAACCCAAGAACCACAATTAGAGAGACTATGTACCGCAAGGAAGATCCCACGTGCCATGACCAAGACTCAACACAGCCATAAATAAACAAATAGATTTTTCAAAATGTTGCGTTACAGGACAAACCCTTCCTCCATCACTTGCTTTAGTTTCAGTGCCTGTATCATAGAAGGGTCCATGTCATAAAAGAAGTCAAAAGCTGGGAACTTGCGGTGGTCTAGTGGTTAGGAGTTTGCAGGGGATGTGGGTTCAATACCTGGTCTGGAAGGATGCCACATGCTGTGGGACAGCTAAGGCCATGCACCACAACTACTGAAACCCATGCTCCAGAGCCTGCAAGCTGCAAGAAGGGAAGACCAAGTACTGCACCTAAGGGTAGCCACCACTCGCTCCGACTAGAGAAAGCCCGCATGCAGCAGTGAAGGCCTGGTGCAGCAAAATAAATAAACAAATAAAGGTCAAACCCAGTTTTGAATCATCTAAATCCTTCTGCCAGATTGGCTAATGTCAATCTGTTTTCTGGCACTGCTTCCTCTACGTCTTCCTCATTGTCTGGCACTGGTTCCGAAGCACTCATCTCCATTAAGTCATCTGTTAATTCATCTGGTATGATGTCTACTAGATCTTAAATTTCTCCAAGATCTGTATCCTGAAACCCTTCACCCCTCCCCCAACCTTTTTTTTTGCCACACTCACAATCTCTTTCTTTATTCCCTTGAGTGGCTCTGTCATAAATCCCCTAAAGTCATGCACAGCATCTGGACATAGTTTTCTCCAGCAGGAATTTATTATTTGGGGTTTGATGGCTTTCACAGCTTTTTCTCTTACAATGATGGCATCTTCAATGGTGTAATCCTTCCAGACATTCATGACGTTCTCTCTCTTGGGGTCCTCTTCCATAAGGTTGACAATTCTTTCCAAAGAGTATCACGTGCAATGAGTAAAGGTCCTTATGATCCCCGACCTACAGGCTAAAATAGATGTGTTGTGTTTGGGGGCAAGTAGACCACTCAGTCACCTTTGGTGTTGAACTCATGGGGCTCTGGGTGGCCAGGGGCACTGCCCAATATCAAAAGAATCAGTCTCTTACTTTAAAGGTGCTCCCTGACATTGATGGAACCAATCCAGAAAAAGGGTTCTCATTGTCCAAGCCTTCTTGCACAATCAAAAGACTGGCAACTGATGTTTATCTTTTCCTTCAAGGCTCAGAGGTTAGCAGTTTTATAGATAAAGGCAGTCCCAATCATAAACCCCATTGCATTTGCCCAAAACAGTAGAGTTAGTCCTTCAAGCCTTAAATCCTGGTGCCCACTTCTCTTCCTTACTAATAAAAATGCCCTTCATGGCATTATTTTCCCCCATAAAAGGACACTTTCATCTGCATTAAAAACTTGTTCAGGGGCTTCCCTGGTGGCTCAGTGGTAAAGAGTCCACCTGCCAATGCAGGATACACGAGTTCAATCCCTGGTCTGGGAAGACCCCACATGAGGCTGAGCAACAAAGCCCATGCACACAGCTACTGAGCCTGTGCTCTGGAGCCCGGAAACCACAGCTAATGAAACCTGCACACCCTAGAGCCTGTGATCTGCAATGAGAGAAACCCCTGCAATGAGAAGCCTGTGCACCGCAACTAGAGAAAAAACTGCGCACCAACAAAGACCCAACACAGTTGATAAGTAAATAAAATTATATATATAAACTCTGTTCAGGCAGATATCTTTTCTCATTAATGGTTTTCTTAATGATATCTGGGAACTTGTCTGCTGCCTCTTGGTTGGCAGAAGCAGCTTCTCCTGTTATCTTAACATTTTAAAAGCCAAATCTCTTTCTAAAATTATCAAACCATCCTTTGCTGGCATTGAAATCTCCAGCTTTAGATTCTTCACCTTCCTTTTGCTTTAAGTTTTCATAGCATGACTTTGCTTTTCCTCGAATTATGTGAGTCTATAGGTGTGCCTAACATAGCAAATCCTGCACCCACATAAAAACTGCATTTTCAATACCAGATAAAAACGTATTTCTCCAAAAAGTACAAGGTTTCATCCTTGCTGGTGAAGCTGCAGCAACAGCTTCATGAGGTTCCTTTTCTTCTTGTAAAACAGCCGTTACACTGGATTCATTTATCTTGAAATGGCTGCAACCACAGATGCAGACCTCAGTCTTTGGTACATATCAAGCAATTCAACTTTTTCTTGTAATGTCATGCCTTTTCTCTGTTTTGTGGGAGCACTTCCAACATCAGTAGTGGCACTTTATATGGATTCCGGGTGTTACTCAAGGCTTACATTACTGCAGTAAACACGAGGAAAAGTACGTGAGACCCACAAGAGATCACCTTTTACTACAACACGCAATTTGCTGGAGCTACCAACTGCTCATGCAGAGAAAATGTGTCACTGAGTGCTTCAAGTGAGCTCGGCGTGACAGCAACAGGAGATGGCTACAAAATTATTAGAGCCATGCAGTAGGTCCCACAGTTGACTGTAGGCAGTTATGACTTAATATTGTATCTTTGTTACTTTTTGTTTACATTTCTCTTGACTGCAAATGTCCCCATGTACAGTGTTTGTTTGTGTAAGTTTTGATAAACATTAACTTGCCAACATCTGCTGGATCATTGAAAAAGCAAGAGAGTTCCAGAAAAACATCTAGTTCTGCTTTATTGACTATGCCAAAGCCTTTGACTGTGTGGATCACAATCAACTGTGGAAAATTCTGAAAGAGAAGGGAATACCAGACCACCTGACCTGCCTCTTGAGAAACCTGTATGCAGATTAGGAAGCAGTAGTTAGAACTGGACACGGAACAACAGACTGGTTCCAAATAGGAAAAAGAGTACATCAAGGCTGTATATTGTCATCCTGCTTATTTAACTTCTGTGCAGAGTACATCATGAGAAACGCTGGGCTGGAAGAAGCACAGGCTGGAATCAAGATTGCCCGGAGAAATACCAATAACCTCAGATATGCAGATGACACCACCCTTATGGCAGAAAGTGAAGAGGAACTAAAAAGCCTCTTGATAAAAGTGAAAGAGGAGAGTCAAAAAGTTGGCTTAAAGCTCAACATTCAGAAAACGAAGATCATGGCATCTGGTCCCATCACTTCACGAGAAATAGTTGGGGAAACAGTGGAAACAGTGTCAGACTTTATTTTTGGGGGCTCCAAAATCACTGCAGATGGTGATTACAGCCATGAAATTAAAAGACGCTTGCTCCTTGGAAGAAAAGTTAGATAATATGCAACCTAGATAGCATATTGAAAATCAGAGACATTACTTTGCCTGACTAAGGTCCATCTAGTTAAGGCTATGGTTTTTCCAGTGGTCATGTATGGATGTGAGAGTTGGACTGTGAAGAAAGCTGAGTGCTGAAGAATTGATGCTTTTGAACTGTGGTGTTGAAGAAGACTCTTGAGTGTCCCTTGGACTGCAAGGAGATCCAACCAGTCCATTCTAAAGGAGATCAGTCCTGGGATTTCTTTGGAAGGAATGATGCTAAAGCTGAAACTCCAATCCCTTGTCCACCTCATGCAAAGAGTTGACTCATTGGAAAAGACTCTGATGCTGGGAGGGATTGGGGGCAGGAGGAGAAGGGGACGACAGAGGATGAGATGGCTGGATGGCATCACCAACTTAATGGACGTGAGTTTGAGTGAACTCCGGGAGTTGGTGATGGACAGGGAGGCCTGGCGTGCTGCAGTTCATGGGGTTGCAAAGAGTCAGACACGACTGAGCGACTGAACTGAACTGAACTTTTATAATAGATTTTTAAATATTTTATGATAGTGAATGATGAAATGGACTAGTATCTACATATATGTTATTCATTCATGGCAATTCTAACTTAAAATTCTTTTATTTACTATTCCTAGACCACTTAGTCCATCTGTGAGTTTTTTTAAATTTTGTCATAAATCTCCAAAAGATTTTCCAACATATTTATTGAAAAAAATCCATGCATAAGTGGACTCTCACAGTTTGAACACATGTTGTTCAAGGGTGACCCATTGTTCCTTTTGGAAAGCCCTACAGGACAACCTTCAGCCAACCAAGAGAGGATGGAGAATTTGGAGCGGTACATTCATTAGATCAGAGCATAACGCAAAGGACGACAAAGAAGACTCTTGTCCAGAAACTTACGGAAAACAACTGAAAAAAGTTCAAAGTGAAGCTTGTCAGAGGGGACAGCCAAAGTGAGAAAGCCATGGCTCTGCATTAAGAGAATACAGAGAAAACTGCCTGGACTGGGCTAATCTGGAGAAGCAGCCAGACCTCAGGTGGGTTATAGGGCCAGGAGGAGAGGTGAACGGCCCAGGAAGTGCCATCAGGCCTCACCTAGCTGAGAGGCAAGGCCACAAGTCCTGGAGCCCAGAATTCAGCTGTGAAAACAAAGCAGCAAGGGGCACCAGGCACCCTTGAGATCAGCAGGTACCCAACAGCATCTCTACAGCACAGTCCCTTCCACCAACACCGCAAGAGAGAAACAATAGCTCCCTCCCTCTGCAAATTGAGACCAGGCTTAGGGACAGCCAGAAGGGCACAGGGCACTTTTATCCAGGAAAAATAAACACTAATGTATATCAAGTGCTTGGAGAAGGTGATGGCACCCCACTCCAGTGCTCTCGCCTGGAAAATCCCATGGGTGCAGGAGCCTGGTAGGCTACAGTCCACGGGGTCGCAAAGAGTCGGACATGACTGAGGAACTTCCCTTTCACTTTTCACTTTCATGCATTGGAGAAGGAAATGGCACCCCACTCCAGTGTTCTTGCCTGGAGAGTCCCAGGGACGGGGGAGCCTGGTGGGCTGCCGTCTATGGGGTTGCACAGAGTTGGGCACGACTGAAGTGACTTAGCAGCAGCAACAGCATATCAAGGGCTTAATGTGTACTCAGCACGGTTACAAGCTGTTTACATACTTTGACTCATTTAATCGTCACAACTCTAAGAAGAAAATATTCTTCCTTCTGTTTTCGAGAAACTAAAACAGCAATGGAGGCAGAGGGAGGTTAAGTAGCATGCCTTGGCCTACACAGCAAGTGGCTGTGCTGAGACATACACACTGACAGCCTGGTTCCAGCGCCCATGCGCAAATCCTTATGTAAACAGGTGATTTAAATCAGTCAACAAAGATAAACCTGAATCTTTATATAAATGGAACTGGTAAGTAAATTGTGTTACACTAATTTCAGATTTAATGTAGATGTGACAAAGAAAAGAGTAGCATCACACGTGGAAAGACCTCTTCCACGATATGTATCAAGTAGAAAGAGCACGGCACAGGAGAGTGTGTTACATGCCGCCTTAAAAAACCAAAGGTTTCACAGACACGTATACTTGTATCTCTATAGATACCTCCGGAAACATACTCCAGATCTCAAAATAGTTGTCACTTTTTGGAGAGAGGGACCAGGAATCCAAGAGATCAGGGTTGAGGAGAAACCTGCTTTTCTTGCTAGTCCCTTTTGTGCCTTTTGAAATTTAGACCATGTGCACATGTCACTTAATCAAAAACAGGCGACCTAGGTAAAGAAAGCAAGCTGAGAGGCCTCCCGGGGACGAGAGAGGATAAAGGCCACCTCACCATTTTGAGTGATGCCCTCTGGGCAGGGAGGAAGTTTCACTAGCAATCACCCTGTAAGTGAAAGGAATTCCCTTTGGAGGGAAAAGAGAAAACGAACATGACAAGATGTGTACCTGGGAGGCTGGACTGAGGCACCCAGTTTCGAGAGATTTCAGATTCCAAAGTGAGGTGTGAGGCCCTGTGGGCATTTCAAAGCAGGTGCCAAGAACAGGTTAGACAAGGAGCCCACACTGAGGCCCGAGCGGGCTGGGAGGGGAGAAAGGGAGAATTTTGTGAGGAGGGCTTCTCTGCAGGGGGTTTTGAAACTTTCTCCTCAAAGGGAAGGGAGCTACAGCTGGGGGCCCTGGAGACCCACTATGCTCTCCGAGCAGGTTTGCTTACAGGGACCTGTGATGGAGAAAGCTAAAGGGGAGACAGGTGCTACCCGCCTCCCACTGCCCAGAGCGCGAGCCGGACCTCTCCTGCTGCCCTGAGGTAATTTTAAGTGGCTCCTGCCCTCAAGGGCAGCTTTGTGGGGTGAGAGGACACAGGCAGAAAGCAGACTGGCAGGAGTGGTATCAAGAAGTGCACAGGTGCAGCCAACCAGAAGCAGGGGCGTTTCTCAGGGCCCAGGATGGTGAAGGCCCAGGAGCAGAGATGCACGAAGGGCCTAGAAAACCACCCAGGAGAGTGGACGCCACTGGGCCAGAGAGGGAAGCCAGCCAGCACCCTCCAGTAGGTACTTTCCTGCTGGCCGCTTCTTCGCTCTGTGCTCCCACGCCTGCGCCTGGCTCCTCAGAGGCAGCAGCCAGCTGGCAGGGGTCGGTGAGGGCCACAGAGAGCAAAGAGAAGCTATCTCCCCCTCTGACGCTTCCTGGTCACAGATTTTCACCTGCAACCGGCCACAGCTGAAGGAAGGGATAAGCTTTAATTACTAGGTTGAGGTTGGGTTTGGGACTTAGAGCCACCATAAAGATTTTTATTACCTGAGAATGAGCAGAAATGTGATGGAAGTACTGGAATCTCCACCTGGCGGGGAAGGCAAGGGCTTCCCTCCCTCAAAGAGCTTTAAAAGGAGAGCAGGAGATAACAATAAGCTGCTTTTGTGGTCACAAAGCTCAAGTCCCGCTTGTTCGATGAGCTGGTTACACAAAAGGATTGGTTAACACGAGTGTATTCAAAGACCCAGATTTAGTATGTGAATTTTTCCTTCTAATTATGAATGAGTAGATTGTATCATAAATGATTAGAGAGAACTATTAAATAACATTAAATGTAGACGGCAGTGAAGATATGTGTAGACATTGAGAAAAAATTAAAAGGCTGCTTACGTGTATGACTTCTACCAATTATCCATTTTGAAAAAAATCAGTTATAATGACAGAGTTTACAAAATGTTTAATATCAACATACAAATTAAAATCAAAGGCAGTGACCACAGCTCACTTGGTTCAAGCTCATAATGGATGACTTAATTATATCTTTATGTCTATCATTCCACATATAAGAAAGGATATTGAGTCACTTGGGGCTTCCTTGGTGGCTCAGACAATAAAGAATCTGCCTGCAATGCAGGAGACCCAGGTTCAATCCCTAGGTAGAGAAGATCCCCTGGAAAAGGGAATGGCAACCCACTCTAGTATTCTTGCCTAGAGAATTCTATGGACAGAGACACATATGGGCTACAGTCCATGAGGTCACAAAGAGTTGGACATGACTGAGTGGTTAACACACACATTGAGTTACTCTTCTCTATTTCCACCTCCCTCTTCCTGGAGTTTCTCTCTTAAATGTTCTACAAATTTGTTTATCCAAATAAATAAAGTTTTCTGCACCCCCATTTTTAGTTCACAAGCTGTCTTCTGCTGTATTGGGAGCCAAATAACACATTTTATTTCTCCATGTCGTGAGAAAATAAAATAATTTTTAATTTTCTTACAGCTCATCTCTTCTCCATTACATCCAGAGATATAAAAACCTCTACTGAATATTACGTGTGCACTCTGGAGATCAGATCACTGAAACTGTGAACTTATTCTTCATTTTAATATGATGTAATTGTCTTGGACAGATATGCAGGAAGCACCTGAAGATGACTTTATATCTTGCCATGTGCTTGAAACAAACTGATGGATATTCTCATGTATTAATGAGAGAGACCCAGGTCAGTTATATTACAGATAATAAAACATTTAATCCTTGGAGGTTATTCAAAGACTACACAGTTAATTGCACAGACATGTGTATTTTATTTTTGTTTCCAGACAATATACCTCTGCTTCTTTTGCAAAGCATGACAGTCTTCTAAGCCTAAACCTAATTTTGGAAGTTTAGCTCTCCCAGAGTGGAATTTTATATATGTAATATTCTCCCAATGGTTGACAAAGGTTTAAGTGTTTGTGGGGGAGTGCGGTTTGTACTGATGTTTCTGCAAACAGCAAGTTTCCCAAATTTTTGTAATTTATATACTGGTCAAGGACTGATTTCCAACATATCATGAGTCCCTACCAGAGAAGGCAATGGCACCCCACTCCAGTACTCTTGCCTGGAAAATCCCATGGATGGAGGAGCCTGGTGGGCTGCAGTCCACGGGGTCGTGACGAGCTGGACATGACTGAGCGACTTCACTTTCACTTTTCACTTTCATGCATTGGAGAAGGAAATGTCAACCCACTCCAGTGTTCTTGCCTGGAGAATCCCAGGGACGGAGGAGCCTGATAGGCTGCCGTCTATGGGGTTGCACAGAGTCAGACACAACTGAAATGACTTAGCAGCAGCAGCAGCAGCAGCATGAGTCCCTGCTTGATATGAATACGAAGACCAACCCACAAAAATAGGCCAAAAAGAAAAGATATGGATCGTTCCCAGAAAAGAACATCTATATGGATCTTATACAAATGATAAGGTGCTCAGCTTCATCATAATAAGGGAAATAAAATTTTAAATGGTAATACAATTATCACTTTCATCTACAGATTGATAAATACCAAAAAGTTTGATGATATCTGAACTGATAAGACGCTTACTCCTTGGAAGGAAAGTTATGACCAACCTAGATAGCATATTAAAAAGCAGAGACATTACTTTGTCAATAAAGGTCCATGTAGTCAAGGCTATGGTTTTTCCAGTGGTCATGTATGGATGTGAGAGTTGGACTGTAAAGAAAGCTGAGCACAGAAGAATTGATGCTTTTGAACTGTGGTGTTGGAGAAGACTCTTGAGAGTCCCTTGGACTGCAAGGAGATCCAACCAGTCCATCCTAAAGGAGATCAGTCCTGGGTGTTCATTGGAAGGACTGATGTTGAAGCTGAAACTTCAATACTGTGGTCACCTGATGCGAAGAGCTGACTCATTTGAAAAGACCCTGATGCTGGGAAAGATTGAAGGCAGAAGGAGAAGGGGACGACAGAGGATGAGATGGTTGGATGGTGTCACCGACTCAATGGACATGGGTTTGGGTGGACTCCGGGAGTTGGTGATGGACAGGGAGGCCTGGCGTGTGGCAGTTCATGGTGTTGCAAAGAGTCGGACACAACTAAGCAACTGAACTGAACTGACCTGACCTGACCTGACAAGGTTGTTGAAAAGCAGACACATACACCTATACAACTTTCTAAGAGGGCTATTTAGCAATATCTATCAAAATGACAAGGGAAGTCAAAACCTGCAGAACTGTATATATTTTTTTAGAACTATATATTAAAAAGGGTAAAATCTGCTGTATATAAATTATACCTAAATTTTTTTCACGAAAAAGTTAATGTCAAGTTTCCTCATAGGAAAGTCTATATTGCCTTTAAAGAGAATGAGATTGTTCTATATCAACCATTAGACAATACATTTATATATATATTAAGTGAAAAATGATAGTGAAGGACAGGGAAGCCTACTGTGCTGCAGTCCAGGGGGTCGCAATGACCCCCCTCCCCCGCCATACACACATACACACACACACACACACAGCTCGACTGAACAGCAAGTGAAAAAAAGCAGAATGCAGAATGGTGTGAGTCAGATGTTCCTTTCAAGCAGACAAATGACATATACTTGTTCACATATCCAGGTTTGCATATGCATATAATCTCCAGAAGTGTACACACAAACAGTGGCTACCTCTGGGGAGGGACCTAGAAGCCAAGAGACCAAAGGGAAATATTTTCTCCTATATGTACTTTCATACAACTTAATTTTGTTCTTTTTAAACATATGCATGTATTACTTTTTCAAGTATAATAAAACTGTAATATGTAGGGGAAAATACAAACATACATACCCTCAACCTACAACTCCACTTCTAGAAATTTATTCCAAAGATACAGTCGTTCACATGCAGACTGATGCTTATTCAAGGTGGTTTCCTATAGCATTGTTTGTAAGAGCCAAATATTGGAAATAACCTAAATGACCACCAATAGGACCTTGTGAAATCGTGGTATTATGAAACTGTGGAACAATTAGAGGCTATAAAAAAAAGATTGAGGAAGCTCCTTACATACTAAAATAGAAATAGATTCAAAATGTTGTTTAATTGCTAAGTCATGTCCAACTCTTTTGCCATCCCATGGACTGTAGCCTTCCAGACTCCTCTGTGCGTGGGATTTCCCAGGCAAGAATGCTGGAGTGGGTTGCCATTTCCTTCTCCACGGGATCTTCCTGACCCAGGGATCAGACCTGGATCTCCTGTATTTGCAGGTGGATTGTTTATCTCTGAGCCACCGAGGGAAGCCTGGATCCGAGATACATTAAGTGAAAAAAGCAAGATGCAGAGTAGTACATACACCATGGTTGAGATAAAACGGGGAAGACAATATTCATGCGCGTTCATTTAAATATGTATAAGCTACTCTGAGAAGATGGATCTAAAACCCTAAAATGGTTGCCTCTGGGAAAGAGAGCTGGGCATCCGGGGAACAGAGGTAGAAAGGAAAAGTTTTCACAAATGTTTGTTTGTGCTCTTTGAATGTTGAGCCATGTGAAAGAATTACCTATTAACATAAACTCGGTTTCCCTGGAGTAGTATTACCATTGTATCTGTGGGATAATACGGCCGAGCAGCTCGTGATGAAGATAAGCTTCTTCTAGCACAATCACTGTGTCCTTCCCCACTGTAATGAAACAGAATCTGCCTTACTGTTTCATTCATGCAAGAAAATGAACTGGGTCTGTTTCTCAGGAACACTCCAGGGTGACAAACTGACTGGCCACTGTCTTCACAATCGTGGTGTGTCAGTTGCTCAGTCGTGTCCGACTCTTTGCAACTCCATGGACTGTAGCCTGCCAGGCTCTTCTGTCCATGGAATTCTCCAGGCAAGAATACTGGAGTGGGTTGCCATTTCCTTCTCCAGGGTACAATCATCGTGGCCGATCACAAAAGGTTTTTCACCCTTTGACAGGGATGCCTGGCATCTAGGGTGGAGAGCGCAAAGGTCACCACAGGGAAGGCTAGAGGCACTGATTTAGGAATGAAGCTTTTCCGAAGTGAACAGCTTCTTCACACTAATCTCCATCTCCAGGCACAAAGAGCTCTCAGCCAAGCACAATGGTCACACAGCTGGGTCAGCCTGCTGTGCTGTTTCCCAGGACAGTGCTGTTTCCCAGGACAGTGCTGTCTGAGCCAAAGAAATAGCCAGGGAAATTCAAGCACAGCACTATACCACCACTTCTTTTACCAGCAATTTATCAACATTTCTAAATATCTTCCAAAATAATGAGAAATAATTTAAAGAAGAAACAAATGTATATGCTCAGAACCTGTCTTCAGAGCATATCACCCTAATAATGATTAGAATATAGCAAGTATGTGAAAAGGAGAATCCTAATTGAAACGCTTTCCTATATTGTATTATATGATGAGTGGACATTATTACTTGGAGAAAAGACAGTAAAAATACTAGACATGATAAGCTATGAGTGCATTTATTCCCTAAAAATATTTTCCATATTAATTTTTATGACACGTTCAGTATCTGAGTATATTTCTTGGTCATAAGAGAGTCTGAACATTTGTACAGCTTTTGATAGCAAGCTAGATCTCTTTTGACAGCAAGTGAGAAGAGATCTGATCCAAACACTGGCTGAAACAAAACAGGAACTTACTTGATTATGTAACTGAACAGTCCAGGAATAGGGCTTGCTGCTCTGCTGCTATCTTGGATTGAGAGCTGAAAAGCATCACCAGGGTGCCTCTCTCTCTCTCTCTTTCACAGCTCTTTTCTCAGACTGGTTCCCACTTAAGATGTCAAGATGGCTACAGCAACTCTGAGCCTTACATGAAACATGAAAATATAGCAGGACAGAAAATGAATCTCTCTCCCAGAAGCCCCAGCAGAAATATCACTACTTCTCATTGATTCTGCCTCTGGCTGACCAGGGGACTGCAATATCTGGATTGATTTAGGTCACAAACTCTGTGCCTGAGCCAGGGGTGCAGCACCAGCCCGAGCAACCGCAGTGGAGGCAGGGATTTCCGCAGATGGGAGCAAGAGTCCAGTTGCCAGCAGCAGGCTGGCTGTGTGGTGGGCAGCGAAGAGAACAGCTGACAGTAAACAGCTGTAGCCTGAGATAATTGGTGTGCGATGGAAATCCAGTAGAAATGAGGATCTACCGAGAAAGAGGGGCACACTGAGAGAAGGAGAGTGAAAAATGGGAGATGTTTACATCCATCACTTGACATTAATATTTAAAATTTTAAGAGTCTATATTTCTGGACTTGGTATGCAATTTCAAAAAGAAAGAATAATTTATGTTCCTAGACTTGATGTGCAATTTCAAAAAGCAAGAATAATTGCTTTATTCTTCAAAATAAAAAAAAAAAAACCAACTTCATGAAATGAGCTTTGAGAAGAAAATTTTATCCTGAGAATTACTGCAAGTATAAGATTACTCTCATCTAAAAGCATGTCAGAAATAAAAGACAGTGCTGGGAATCAGCTGCTGACAGCTCTAGACAGAATGTCTAATTTGAAAATGATTTATTCTTTTCCATGTAAGGCTCTTCTATAATATGTAAATTGGAGGTGATTCGTATAACTCATGTAATGCTAAGATAAGAGCTAGAGTAAGAAGTTTGGGTTAGAAGCAAAGTGACTTTTAAAAATAGTTTTACAGTCAGTTTCTATATTCATCAAATACTTAATGGCAAGAAATGTAGTCCAAGAATTTTTCTAAGTCACTGCAGAGAATTAATAATTATCAGAAGAAGAAAAACATTTTACTAGTTTCTGAAGAGGCATTGTCCTGCCCTTGGCACAGGACCTGGTGGATTTAGCGTGTATAATTTCTCCTGAGTGCCTCTGGCAAAGCTATTAGTAGCCTACTCAACAGCTATTACCCACTTCTTTCTGTTTAAAAAAAAAAAACAAAAAAAAAATAGACTACATACATAAAACAAAAGCCCTATTTCAATTGGGTAATGATGTGCCCAGTTTCAGGGCCTAAGCAAATCATATCACTCTCACTTCCCTTTTGTGAGTCTAGCGATGGGCATGAGGTCAAGTTCAGGCCCAAGATGTTTGCTGGGAGCCTCAATGTTTCTTCTTGCTTAGGGAGACTTAAGAGAAAGAGAAAGCCCTTTTCTTGTCTCCTTCCTTCCTGCTTGGGACTCGGCACTCTGACGAAACCGTGTCTAGAGCAGCTGCGCCATCTGGTGGCCAGAACGGGCAGGACATGGGGCAGCCGTTGTGTGCCCAGTCATCCAGCTGTTGAGCACCCCAGTCGTCACCTGCTTTCACACGTTTCCTTAAGTGGCATATTATGGGTCATGCGGTTTGAGCACTTTTAGTCGGATATTCTATTTCTCTAGCCAAAGCCATTCCTAAATAATATGGCTCCTCCTCAAATTTCTGACTTGGAATTGCGATACTAAAAACCACGCAGCTAAATTTTCCTTGCAAAGTCAAAACTTCATTCTTAAAGAACCACTATTTCTTAAATTGGCCTATTTATCTAAGTTTGATCCAGTGGTTGTCTTCAAAAAATAAAATTCAAGCCAGATCCTTTTTAATCATTTCTTTTGGAAAACTATTAAATACATTTATTACTGAGATGACATTCCCTCACAGCTGACACCTGTCCTCCTGTTTCAAATATGACAATCTGTAAACATTGAGGAGGAAAGTGGACAAAGAGGAACTTTCCCTCAAAGCCATGCAGAAACACAGCAGAGCTCACCCACAGAGGAGCTTCAGTGTAAACAGAATGAAAGGACTTCATCAAAGAAATTTAAGTATCAGATGGAATGCAATTAGATGATCTTTAAGGTTTCTCCTTGGAAGGAAAGTTATCACCCACCTAGACAGCATGTTAAAGAGCAGAGATATTACTTTGCCAAGAAAGGTCCATCTAGTCAAAGCTATGGTTTTTCCAATAGTCATGTATGGATGTGAGAGTTGGACTATAAAGAAAGCTGAGCACCAAAGAATTGATGCTTTTGAACTGTGGTGTTGGAGAAGACTCTTGAGAGTCCCTTGGACTGCAAGGAGATCCAACCAGTCCATCCTAAAGGATATCAGTCCTGAATATTCATTGGAAGGACTGATGTTGAAGCTGAAACTCCAATACTTTGGCCACCTGATGCGAAGAACTGACTCATTGGAAAAGACTCTGATGCTGGGAGGGATTAGGGGCAGGAAGAAAAGGGGACAACAGAAGATGAGATGGCTGGATGGCATCACCGACTCAATGGACACGAGTTTGTGTAAATTCCACGAGTTGGTGATGGACAGGGAGGCCTGGTGTGCTGCAGTCCGTGGGGTCACAAAGACTCGGACACGACTGAGCAACTGAACTGAATTGAACTGAAGGTTTCTCTCAGCTCTAAGATTAAAGGGTTTTAATGGTCTCAGATCTCCTATCTTAAAACTAAAAATATCTCTTTGTGTTTGATTCTGCAAAACATTTTAGTACCATCTTCTCTCCTTAAATATTTCATTGAAAGTGAAAATTGCTCAGTCATGTCCAATTCTTTGTGACCCCATGGACTATACAGTCCATGGAATCTCCATGCCAGAATACTGGAGTGGATAGCCGTTCCCTTCTCCAGGGGATCTTACCGACCCAGGAATCGAACCCACGTCTCCTGCGTTGCAGGCGGACTCTTTACCAGCCGAGCCAAAGTGGAAGCCCAGGTATACCCATTTTTTGCTTTCTGACTCCCTATCCATAACACTGTGTAACTGAAATTCTATACCACGTTTGAGTACTAAAAGTGTTCTTAGTTTGCTAACAACTGAAGGTTAAAATTAATCCAACATATTTTTCTTAAATTTTTTTTAAAATTAGATAATTTGTTTATTAGATAATTTTTTTCTGCAAATGTGCAAGGAATCTCCATGTAGTTTAGAATCCTCCTTATAGTATTTTTTGTTGTTGTTTAGTCACTAAGCCATGTCCAACTCTTTTGCAACCCCATGGACTGAAGCCCACCAGGCTCCTGTGTTCATGGGATTTCCCAGCCAAGAATACTGGAGTGGGTTGCCATTTCCTCCTCCAGGGAATCTTCCCAACCCAGGGATTGAACCTGTGTCTCCTGCATTAGTAGGCAGGTTTTTTTTTTAACCACTGAGCCACCAGGGAAGTTCTCATTCTTGTATGAACACCTACAGAATTAAAATCTGAATTTCTTGGTGTATTTGTAGCCCATATCTTTCTTGTTAGTTTTTGCATAAGCCTCGCACTATTTTTTCCAGCTTTATATTGAGATACTATTGACATATAACATGCAAGTTTGAGGTGTATGATGTGATGATTTAATACATGTGTATATGGCAAAATGATTATCACAGTGAGGTTAATTAACACCACCATCACCTCATATAATCAACTTTTTGTGTGCATAGTGAGGACATTTAAGATTCACTCTCTTAACTTTCAAGTGTATAATTTAGTACTGTTAATTATAGTCACCATGATGTACATCAAATCCTTGGAACTTACTCATCTTAGAGCTGGAAGTTTGTGTCCTTTTAAATCTTTATCCTACCTGGACTGTTTCTTTTCCAACCCTGCTTAAAATTCTGTCCTTCCTTTAATCTGATTCCTGAAACTTGAGGGTTTTTTTTCTTCTTCTTTGTAGTCTTTCTTAAGATATAACTAAATAATCTGGGGAAATCTTTTTAAAATCGCACACATCCAAGTTCGAGTCCAAGAATTATGATTCAGTGGGTCAAATGTGGGGTACCTTTTGCCAAACAACCTATGTTTTAGGGTATGCTGCTGCTGCTAAGTCGTGTCCGACTCTGTGTGACCCCATAGACAGCAGCCCATCAGGCTCCACCATCCCTGGGATTCTCCAGGCAAGAACACTGGAGTGGGTTGCCATGTCCTTCTCCAGGGTATACTTTTCCCCTAATCTGTTCTTCCATCAATTCTGTTTTATAAGCTGAAAAAAAAAGGGAAATGGCTGTTGGTTAGGCTACCAAGTTCTGTTCAGCATCACATGGTTAAATTTGGATTTTAGACTGCTGAGGGAAAAGGGTTGGCACTGCTATCAAAAAGAGACAAAGGAGCAACTTCTTCTCAGAAGGGAAACATTCACTAAACAGGAGGAAAAGATTGATAAATGATGCTTCATTAAAAGTAATAACTTCTACTTATCAAAAGATACCGTTGAGAGAATGGAAAGGTAAGCCACAGGATGGGAAATTGTATTTGCACCAAGTATTATTGAAAAGATGCTTGTATCTAAAATGTATAAAAAACTCTTGCAAAGCAATAATAAAAATATAGACAACCCAATATATAGATATTCATATCAGCATGTGTGTATGCTCAGTTGTGTCCGGCTTTTTGCAACCCACCAGGCTCCTCTGCCCATGGGATTTTCCATATAAGAATACTGGAGAGGGTGACCATTTCCTCCTCCGGGAGATCTTCATGACCCAGGGATTGAACCCACATCTCCTGTGTCTCCTGCATTGGCAGGCTGATTCCTTACCACTGAGCCACCTGGGAAGCCTTAGCTATTCATGGATAATACTAGAAACTGCCCATGGGAGAGCCAGTTCTCAAACATTTACTAGCCCAAGAGGATGTGAAGCCATATTATCAAAATGTTAGCCAAGTAAGAACTTTCTTACACTTCATCTCACTCCTAGTGTTACCTCTCTCCTGGCTCTTTGCAGAATTAAAAACAAAAAGCACAGAGCTTACAGTCTGGAGAGAAGGTAAGAACAAAAAAAGCAGTACACACAGGTGTGTCCTGCAGCAGGTACCAGCAGGGAAAAGTTTCAATTACTGACTTGAGGCTATTTTCACACAGCGTTTTAGGAATACTTTCACAGGGTATATAATTCTGGGTTGGCACAGTTAGTTAGTTAGTTCAGCACAGTAAAGGTATCATTGCTTAATCTCTTGGCTTCAGTGATTGCTGCTAAGAATTTAGCCATCAGTCTATCCCTTCTTTCGTGGTAAACTATCTTTTTGCCTCTGGCTGCTCTTAACAGTTTCTCTTTGTCTTTGGTTTTCCTGGTTTCCTTATGATGTGTGTATGTGTGGCTTTCTTTTTACAGGTCTTCCTGTGAGTCACCAGCTTCCTGAATTTATAGTTTGTTGACTAGAGCTGAATGATTCCCAGCTAGTATCTCATTAGATGTTGCTTCTGTACCATTGCCTTTTACCTCTTTAAAAACTCCAATTAAACAAGTTAGACCTTTTGATTCTGCTCCATTTCTCTTTGCGCTTTGTTTTCTCTCTTTGTGCTTCATTTTGAGTGGTTTCTTTCAACTGGTATTCATACACTAATTCTTTCTTAAATGTGTCTAATTTGTCCTAAATTCATTCATTGGCTTCATTTAGGTTACTCTGCCTTTTACTATTAGAAATTCTATTTGGTTATTTTTAAAATCTTCTGTGCCATTTTTAAAAATATAAAAATACTTTACAATTCTCTCCTAAAATATTCAAGTTTCTCTTTTAAAAATATATATTTATTTATTTGGCTGTGCCAGATCTTAGCTCTGGCCCACCAGATCTTCAGTCTTTGTTGTGGCGGGATCTAGTTCCCTGACCAGGGATCAAACCTGGGCCCCCCGCATTAGGAGCACAGAATCTTAGCCATTGGACTAAGTGGCTAAGTTCAAGCTTCCCTTTTATCTACTTGAATTTGATAAATATAGATGCTTTACAGTCTGTATCTGGAATCCCTGAGGATCTGTTTTTGTAGTCTAGTGTAGCCTTCTTGTTCATGGTGTTTTTCATCTTGTATACCTGATTCTTTTTTTTACAATGTCCTGACAATTTTAATTATTTGTAAAAATAATGTGAGGCCTCTGATGATATTCTCTTTCTCCAAAAAGAATTTGCATTGCTTCTGCCAGGCAGTTGGAGGTACCAACAATCTAAGATTACTCTAATCCAGTTTCACAGCTTGACATTTTCTGGGCTATATAGATGAGTTGAAAGCAGATGACAGTACAGTTCACCCTTATTCCTAGTGTCTGTCCTTTTTGTCTCAACTTAAGGTGGAAGGCACTTATCTCTAGTGGGCCATGGACCACAACGTTTGTCACTCTAGCCCCAAAGGCAGTTAAGCCACTCAACTCCTGCTCTGAATTACTAAACATCCTCAGAACAAAGTGGCACTACTTCCAGGGACTTCTCTAGATTTTCATCTTCTCCAGGACCTTACCCTAGGAATTCCTCACTATTTGTTAGTTTGCTATTTCTAGAAAGATCATGTTATATCTTGTTCTGCATTCCAGCTGTCTTCAATGGGAGGATTTATCTAAATTACTTAACTCATCATTCTTGGAAGAAGTCTTCTGTTGACTTTTTTTTTTTTTTCCTTTTTTGGCTGTGCTGTGTGGCTTGTGGGATCTTAGTTCTCCAACCAGAGATTGAACCCAGATCCTGGCAATGAAAGCACCGAGTCTTAACCACTGGTCTGCCAGGGAATTCCCTACAATCCACTTTTTCATCTCCTCCTACTTATCACCCTATAACTTTTTAAGGAAAAATAAACATAGAGGAGACAAGGAGAGCTGGGTTCTGGTATGGCCTTCTCCATTAATTTGCTGTACAGCTTAGAGCAAATTACCTAAGTTTTGGCTCTTAATTTTGTAGAAACAAATTAAAGTTAACCCTTCCATTTCTTTAAGGAAATTAAAGAAAAATGTTAAAGGAAAATACACTATGTGATATTGAAAGAACTTCTGTGCTGTTCTCCAAAGTGGCTTAGTCTGTGCTGATACAGATAACAAATTGCAAACTTATAAACTAAACTTAAAATTTTTTGTTACCTAATTATTCAGATTTAATCAAGATGTTAAATGACATTAAATTTGACCATGTTTTGTACTGATCATAGATGATACATTTTTCTACTGGGCTTTCTTCTTACTCAACATGAAAAAATAAGAATTCCCTTGCCTTCATTTTTAAAAACAAGAGATATATACAAATACTATGCTTTCAAATGTGTATGAATGTCACAGATTATAAATTATGTTTTAGATAATAATGGCAAGTTTTAAAATGTAGCTAATGTAAGACGGTATTGTTAATGTATTAACCAGGATAGACTAGCTATGCTGCAGAATTAAACAATCCCAAACTTTCATATCAGGGCTTCCCTGATAGCTCAGTTGGTAAAGAATCTGCCTGCACTGCAGGAGACCCCAGTTCACTCCCTGGGTCAGGAAGACCCACTGGAGAAGGGATAGGCTACCCACTCCAGTATTCTCGGGCTTCCTTTGTGGCTCAGCTGGTAAAGAGTCCGCCTGCCATGCGGGAGACATGGGTTCGAACCCTGGGTTGGGAAGGTCCCCTGGGGAAGGGAAAGGCTGCCCTCTCCAATATTCTGGCCTGGAGAATTCCATGAACCATATAGCTCACGGGATCGCAAAGAACAAGACATGACCAAGTGAATTTCACTTTCAAACTTCCCTTGGTTTAGCCCATTACAGCTTATTTTTCCCTCACATGAAGTTAGCCATAGGTACCATGGCTCTTCTGGACACCTCCCTTCCAAGCTCGCCTGACATCCAGGCTATCTCCCCTATTTTTGGTTACACCATCTCAACATCTGGCTTCTACTGCTGGGGTGATAGGAAAAGAGAGAGGCATCAGGAACTGACAAGCGCTCTCTTCTCTATGCTTTGTCCCAGAAGTGACACACGTCACTGCTCTTCACGTCTCATTTGTCACAACTAGTCACAAAGACCCACTTAACTATTAACACCGGGGAGCTGGGAAATGCACGGGAGCACGTGGATACTCAGTGACTAATACATTATAATAAATTACATCACTTTCGATGTGATTGAACTTAAAATGAACTCCTTGAAATATTTCCAAGTAAGAGTTGTTCCCAAAGCAATAGGAAAATCATGGTGTAATTTCCAGTGTTTGAAGAAGCAGATATTCTGCTGTCTGCCCCCTGCAGTGGTTAATTTCTTAAAGAGGTTCTGACAGCTTCAAAACAGAAAACACAGCATGGAATTTTGTTTATTCTTGGGTAGTTGCCTTCTATTTAAAAGGAAGGGATTGGATTGAATGATCACTAATGTCACTTAAGAACCCTTGAAATGATTGTTTAAACAATCAAACCAACTATTTTCTATTTCAACTTGGATTCATTTTTATTTCAGAATTCTGATTTTTTTTTTAACCAAGACGAATTATGTACTAGAAGTTCCAGTCCCTCAGAAAAAAACATTTGATAAGTGAACTAGAGATAAAGTAAATCTTATGCATCTGGTTTGTGTCACACATGATTTCTGTATTAGGACCTTCACTTTTTTAATGAAGGCCTTTTGTTGGCAACAGAATTTAAAAAATGGAAGCCCCATTTCTCAAGTGCAATGGCAGGGGATAAGATCAGTTTGGGCTTCCAGGTGGCTCAGCAATAAAGAATCTGCTCTGTGATGTAGACACTTGAGTTCAACTCCTAGGTAGGAAAGATTCCCTGGAGGAGGAAATAGCAACCCACTCCAGTATTCTTGCCTGGAAAATTCCATGAACAGAGGAGCCTGGAGGGCTACAGTCCAGAGTCAAAAAGAGTTGAACATGACTGAGCATGTACGCTGGAGATCAGTTTATTCAAAAAGTTAACACGAACTTACATCATTAAAACTTTGCTCTTCATATATAATTTTACGTGCCTGAGTTTTAGCAAGATAATTTTGCTAAACTTGTTAATCTTTCCTGTGTTCTGTTTATTGGTAAGATGTTGAGAGAACGCTGGTAATAATCTCTAAACTTGTGACTGCAAAATCAGACCCGAGAGGGTTCAAACAGGTAGATGAAGCAGATGACGTGGGAGTTATGGAGACAGGATGGAGCTTGTTTAAAGTGGAGACCCACTACCAGCATATTGTTATGCTAGAATTTGGGTTCACAGTGTCAAGATCTTCCAATTTAGGAGTAAAGGAAAGAGCTGTTACAAAAGGGGGAGAATGGAAGAGGCAGGGTTGTTGGCAAGAGGGAGAAAGGCATTCGCTTATTTCTACTCTTTCTTTTCCTCTCTCGGGCAAGCAATTTCTTTCTATGGAGGTGGGAGAGGAAGGGAAACTAAGAAAGAAAGGCTGTTAGATAGACAAAATTAAAATAGTAACAAGGCTCAAACAAGGCTCAAAAACAAAAGGGGGCAAAGATTAATAACAATAGTAATAGTAGTAACTAATAGTTATTGAGAACTTACTTTGTTCCAGGTCATATTTTAAGAGCTTTATATGTAATTATTATTTAATCCTTATACTCAGTTCAGTTCAGTTGCTCAGTTGTGTCCAACTGTTTGTGACCCCATAGACTGCAGTACACCAGGCCTCCCTGCCCGTCACCAACTCCCAGAGCTTACTCAAACTCATGTCCATCGCATTGGTGATCCCATCCAACCAGCTCATCCTCTGTCGTCCCCTTCTCCTCCTGCCTTCAATCATTTGCAGCATCAGGGTCTTTTCAAATGAGTCGGTTCTTCGCATCAGGTGCCTAAAGTATTGGAGTTTCAGCTGATACTGCTGCTGCTAAGTCGCTTCAGTTGTGTCCAACTCTGTGCGACCCCATAGACAGCGGCCCACCAGGCTCCCCTGTCCCTGGGATTCTCCAGGCAAGAACACTGGAGTGGGTTGCCATTTCCTTCTCCAGTGCATGAAAGTGAAAAGTGAAAGGGAATTTCCTCAGTCATGTCCAACTCTTCGCAACCCCATGGACTGCAGCCTACCAGGCTCCTCTGCCCATGGGATTTTCCAGGCAAGAGTACTGGAGTGGGTTGCCATTGCCTTCTCCTACTGGATAGTAAAATATTTGACCTCCAAAGAAAGGTTTGTCGTTAATCCTAACTCCAGGAGATAACCTTTACATTCCTGGAATTTTCCAAGTGGCAAAGTATCTTTGTTATTCATGGTGGGCCCCTTGAACCACACTGAACATTTATGCTAACAAGGTGACCCTTGGTAGGCCCCTGGGTAGTTTATGCTAACAAGATGATTCAAGGTGGGGGCTGACCAGGGCAATAGACTAATTATGTGGTTAGAAGGCTGGGACTATGGGACATGTGGTATCAACCTGACTTCCAAGGAGGGGAGGGAAACTGGAGATTGAATTCAATCACATGTGCAATAATTCAATCAATCAAACCTTTGCAATGAAGCTCCAATAAAAATTCTGGGCACCAAAGCTCAGATGAACTTCTGTGGTTGGCAATAGTTTTTGAGAACTGTCACACTTCAGTGTCTGGAGGGTAACACCTCCTGAGGATGGTGGAAGCTTTGCATTTGGAACTCTCCCATACTGAGCTCTATGTGTCTCTTCCTTTGACTGGTTCTAATTTGTATTCCTTGCTTATAGAAAAACATGACTCAGTATGACAGCTTTCAGAGCACTCTTCCTTTCTGCTATTGTTCAGTCAGAGTCATGTCCCACTCTTTGTGAACCTGTGGACTGCAGCACACCAATCTTCTGCCCTTCACTATCTCCCAGAGCTTGCTCAAACTCATATCCATCAAGTCGGTGATGCTATCCAACCAACTCTGTGGCAGGTTAGCATACCCCATTGATAGTTCAGTGTGTTTCTGGCCTTCAGCTTGGGAATAGGCAACAGTCAGGACCAAGGAATGGCCTGTGGGAATTGTTTCCACTTCTCTTTTGGTGTTTAGTGGAGAGTAGCATCCTTGGAAGCTGGGCATCTCTCAGCCTGTGTGCTTTGCTGCTGCTGAGTCAGTTTGGTTGCTCAGCTGTGACTCTTTGCGACCCCATGGACTTCCAGGCTTCTCTGTCCATCACCAACTCCTGGAGCTTGCTCAAACTCATGTCCATCAAGTTGGTGATGCCATCCAACCATCTCATCTTCTGGCGTCCCCTTCTCCTCCTGGCTTCAATCTTTTCCAGCATCAGGGTCTTTTCCAGTGAGTTCGTTCTTCACATCAGGTGGCCGAAGTGTTGGAGCTTCATCTTCAGCATCAGTCCTTCCAATGAATATTCAGGGTTGATTTCCTTTAGGACTGACTGGTTTGATCTCCTTGCAGTCCAAGGGACTCTCAAGAGTCTTCTCCAGCCCACAATTCAAAAGCATCCATTCTTCAGTACTCAGCCTTCTTTACGGTCCAACTCTCACATCCATACATGACTACTGGGAAAATCATAGCTTTGACTATGGGGACCTTTGTTGGCAAAAAGATGTCTCTGCTTTTTAATTTGCTGTCTAGGTTTGTTATAGCTTTTCTTCCAGGGAGCAAGCATCTTTTAATCTCATGGCTGCAGCCACTGTCTGTAGTGAGTCTTTCTAGTGAATTATCAATTCTGAGGATGGTCATGAGAATCCTGACTTTGTAACCAGCTGGTCTGATGTGAGGGTGGCCCTGAGAACCTTGAAATTTTTGACTGGTTTCTAGAATGAGGGCTGTCTCCTGGGGCTGTGGTTCATGACTGTGCAGTTTGCTAAACTCTTTTGCAAGCACCCAAGAGATTGTTATGATGCAAGAACTAATACCAAGAGGGTCATTTACCTGAGGGCATAAGGGAAAAAGCCAGGTTTCAAACTCTACAAACAGTGTGATATTGCTGCTCCATCATCTCAAACTCTATAGAAAGGATACCTATTATACCTTAAAGTAGCTTTGCTTAGAACATTTTTCAAATGTACTGTGTAATAAATCCTGTATTTTATATTGCCATTCATTCCACACACACACACATAAAACACACCCTTGAAATAAAATATGATACACTCTGATACTTTCTAATCCCAATTCTTTTTATTTCCTAAATGTTAGAAACCTACCAAATTGATTTCTGATACACTTAAGAATTTTGCAACAGCAGTATAAAGAATGCTGGTTGAGAAATTTACTTTAAAATAGTACTTTACAATTCTGGGTTCAAATTAGAATAACTTGGGGAATTTTTGAAGAAAATTCTGAAGCCCAGGCTCCATCCCTATAGATCTTGACTCACTTGGTCTAGATGGGGCTCAGGCATTAACATTTTATGTTTTTAGTCTCTGAGTGCATCTAATATACAGCCAGGAGATAAGAACTGTTGTTCAAAAATATTATCTTCTTTAAGATTTTAAGCAGACATTTTAGGGAATAAATATGCTCTTTTATTTTGAAATAAAACTGCGTGAAGAAAATGCATGGTTAAATCTGGTGACTTGAAACTCTTGCAGCTCACTTTCATGGCTACAGCGCTGTTGACAGCATTTTACCTAAACTGGAAGGGTGATTTTTTTGACCAGTTAAAAATAAACATGAAAACTGACTTTGTAACTCTGAACACATGTAGTCATGTCTTGGTGACTTTTCTTTTCACTTAAAAGTGATTTTATTATCAAGAGGAGAAAAAAAATTACAAAATATTTCAAAGTAATACTTTATATTATATATTATTTATGCTACATATGCAATCAAGAAAGTCATATTTTAAAGTATACCTGTATAGTTATTAATTTAAAAAATAAAGAATATTACTATTACCTGTGTGCCTCTCTCTGCCCCATTTTCCTTTTTTTTAGAGATAAAACACTCTCCTATATGTTGTTATTTTGTAATTTTTTGAGCCTTAATAAGTTTGCACACATCTATAAAACAGTGTTTAGTTTTGCATGCTTCTGAATTTTATTTGAACGGAATCATATTCTAAGCATTGTTTCTTGCACATTTTCATTAAAAATTATATTCTTAAGACTCATCCACATTGTTATAGCTTTTGTATTAACACTGTTATATAGTATTGCACTCTACATTGTCCTAGGGTATCCATTCCACTGCTGCTGGACACGTGTGCTGCTTCTAATATGCTGTTATAAACACAGTCACTCTGATTAGATTGGCCACGTCCCCATGCACACATGTTTGAGGGTTTCTTTAGAACATATACCTTGCAGTGAGAACACTGGGTTGTATAATATGTACATCTTCAACTTTACTATATAACGCCAAATTGTTTTCCAGTTACTATCTCAATGTACACTCCCACCAACTGAGTATTATGGCTTGCCATTGGCAACCCTCAGTATTATCAGACATCAATTGTTGCCAGCCTGACAGGTATAAAATTGTACCTTAATGTGATCATTTCCCTGACACAAGGAGCAGCTCTAAAGCACATTTTCCACAGGCTGCTCCTTTGTCATCTAATTGCGTTTTCTCTGCTGTGAAGTCCTTGTTTCATCTTTTGCTCATTTATCCACTGGGTTTTCATTCTGGTTAACTCCCTACATGTCAACCTACCAAATTCTCTTAAAACATACCACAGTGAGCTGCCTCCAAAGATAAATCCCTCCAAAGCATGTCTGTATGGAATTCCTTACAAAAAGTTTTAAGGTGATCATTTTAAATATGCTCAATTTGTAAGTTTAAATCAGGACATTGAAAATTATCCAAACTACCCATAGATAGTTGGAGATTCCTGCTCTTTTCCATCCCAGATCTCCCTTAGCTTAGTTAGCACTGAGCTACAGTCTCTAGGTAGATAAATCACAGTGGATCACAGGCAAGATTCTGTGTTAACTGCGGACAGAAACCTACGTAGAGAAGAAAAGCTTCTGACAAATACAAATATTGTGGAGGAAAATAGGTGATAATGTGATTGGAAAGCAGCTTGTCAAATGGACTGCTATTTATGCATATGCTGTCCTGCCAGAGGATAACAATCATTCCCAAAATCTAGACCAATGCATTAATTCAAAAAAAAGTTAACAATGACTTCAGTAGTACAGCTAGAAAAATAAGAACAGAAAACTTGCCCTGCTGGGTCATATCCACACTAGGAATCAGTCCCAGTAATCATGCCCCTGGGTTTCCCTGGTGGCTCAGTGGTAAAGAATCTGCCTGCAAGTGCAGGAGACGTAAGAGACGTGAGTTCTACCCCTGTGTTGGGATGATCCCCAGGAGAAGGAAATGGCAACCTCTTCCAGCATTCTTGCCTGGAGAATCCCATGGACAAAGGAGCCTGCCGGGCTACAGTCCGTGCGTGTGTACTAAGTCGCTTCCAGTCGGGTCCGAGTAACCCTATGGACTCTATCCTGCCAGGCTCCTCTGTCCATGGGATTCTCCAGGTAAGAATCCTGGGCCTGGTTGCCATGCCCGCCTCCAGGGGATCTTCCTGACCCAGGGATTGAACCTGTGCCTTCTACGGCTCTTGCTTTGCAAGTGGATTCTTTACCACTGAGCCACCAGGGAAGCCCAGGCTATAGTCCATTGGAATCAACTTAGCAACTAAACAACAACAAATCTTGACTCTAACAGAACTACTGGGTTGCTTAACCAGCTTAGATTCCATCTCATCTTTATAACTATTCTCACATGTAAAGATTCAACTCCTTTGTCCTCAAAGCTCTCCAGTTCACTCACCTAACAAACCTCAACCTTATTGGTATTTTAAAAATAAAATAGTATGACTTTTCTCTAAAATGTTATAATTCTGGATGTTCCAAAGAACTCAAGGAACTCAATAATTTCCCCCCTTTTCTTCAAATTCCTTACTTGAAAGGTTTTAGTCTGTTGATGTAGTAGAGAGGTGTGTGGATGCATGTGTGTGTGTGTGTCAGTGATATTGACTATTTCAGTGAAGAAATGTGGGGCAGAAGAAATCTTTGAAACATGCTATCAGTGTTGGCTTCCCTGGTGGCTCAGATGGTAAAGAATCTGCCTGCAATGCAGGATACCTGGGTTCAATTTCTGGGTAGGGAAGATCCCCTGGAGGAAGAAATGGTAACCCATTCCAGTATTCTTGCCTGGAGAATCCATGGGCAGAGGAGCCTGGCAGGCTACAGACCATGGGATGACGAAGAATGGACACAACTGAGCGACTAACACTTTCACTTTCTTTCATCAGTGTTTCCTCACTGCTCCATTCTATATTCGAAGTCCTGTTACATTAGTTCTTAAAGGCTTGTCAACAAATGCAAAATGTAAGATGATTTACTTGACTATTTGAGCTTGCCTTATCTTATTTTTGGACTTCCCTGGTGGCTCAGATGGTAAAGCGTCTGTCTACCACGTGGGAGACCCGGGTTCAATCCCTGGGTCGGGAAGATCCCCTGGAGAAGGATATGGCAATCCACTCCAGTACTACTGCCTGGAAAATCCCATGGACAGAGGAGCCTGGTAGGCTACAGTCCATGGGGTGGCAAAGAGTCGACACAACTGAGGGAATTCACTTCACTTCACTTATCTTATTTTTAACTGCTTGTCAATTCTATTATATTTCACTGTACTATAAGAAGACAGATATTTCTTTCTTCATTGTTTTAGGGAAAGCAACTCTAGATCTGAGCCTGCTACTGTGTTCTGGTGAAAGGGCACCCAGAGAAGGCTACTGTGAACTGTGAAGATAAGGTGAGACTACAGTCAGATGAGCTGGCTCAGGTGGAGAAAGCTCCATTCTAACCTCCCACAGTGAGAGGAAATCTAATTCTGCTGACTCCAGGAAACCCTCTAAGACAGAAGAATATGATGTTCCTAGCAACAGAACCAACTCTGCCTGGTTTTCCAGGGTCCTCAGAAGCAGAGTCACCCCTCTTCCTCCTATTTTGTCTAGGGAAACATCTAAACACTATGGATACTTTGGGCTCATTCCAGGCCAGACTAATACTAACTAGACTGCTTTTGGTGATAAAGATAAAAAATCACTAGTTCTGTTAGGTTCAAAAGGCACCAGTCTTTAAGCCCCAAAGAAGGCAGCAGAAAAAATCCTAAGCATGCTGTTCAGAGGAAGATCTAGGAATTGCTACCGCATGAAAGAAACCTACCTCAGATCCCATGACAAATGATGAGGACCCGGCTCCCTTCTGGTACTATGTCAGATTTGTGAACTCATCAAGATCAGGAATTCCTTCTAGTGATCATGAGTTTGTTCTCCCAACCTGTTAGACATTTTTCAGTCATCTATGCTACATTAAAACAAACAACCCCTCTCCACACACACAAAAACAAAACAGCAACAGTCAAAAACAGGCTTGAAACAACAATTTATGATTTTTCACTTTGCTATGGGAAGGCTGGGCTGGCCTTGCCTAGGCACTTACATGGCTGTGGTAAGCCAAAACCTCAGGTAGATGGCCTGAGGTGACTCATCTTCATACTATCTGGGCCCTCATTTGGGATGTCTGAAATGGCTGGGATCCTCAGCCTCTCTCTCCATGAAATCTATCACTGAAGGCTTTCTCCATGTTGAGAGAAGCATTATCAGAGGGAGAAAGCAAAAAACAAGGTGTCTGGAGGCCAAGATCAGAAATTTCTAAGCTTCTTTGGTCATATTCTAATAAAACAACACAAGGCCAGAGCAGATTCAAGGGGACGGAGATTTCACCTTTTCAGGGGATCAAGAGCAAAAAGAATGGGAGGAATGGTTGTAGCCATCTTTGCAAACAATCTGCCACATGTGTTTAATATTAGAAAACCCATTATGGTAAGAGCTGAAAAGAAAATATATATATGTATCTTTTTAATACATGAAGAAAAGACATGTCATAAAATCCAATACATATTCAAGATTTAAACAAAAACAACACAGTAAGAAGACTAGAAAGGAATTTTCTTAATCTGATAATATATATCTACCAAAACCTATTCCAAATGTTATTACATTTAAAGGTGAAACAGAAAATATTCCGTTTAGGACCAGGAAGAACATAGGGGTGTCATATCACGATTTCTAATTTACCTTTTTGTCCGGAGTTCTTAGCAGTACACTCATGTAAAATAAATAAATAAGGGTTGGAAAGATAGAAACAAGCCTTCATTATATGCAGATGATAAAACACTAGAATTAAAAAGGATTTAGCAAGTACACAGGAAATCAACATTAAAAAAATCAACTGCATTCATATTCATTGGCAATAATAATTAGGAAATGTAAAGAAACTCGTAGTATTGAAAACTAGCAAGTTTCTCTTTTCAGGTAAAATGAAGAAAGCATATTTCAAATCTCTCCCACTGAATGCAGCTATAAAATGGACAGAATGCATGAGGCAGCCCATTGATGACTCAACCTAAGTAGGAAAAATTCTCAGCATCATTAGCTACCAAGGAAATAAAATAAAAATCACAAGATATCACCTTTCCCACTATGATGGCAATAATAAAAAAGATAGGCACTAATAAGTATTTGTGAGGATGTAGAGAAATTAGAACTATCATGCAATGCTGAGAGGAATGTAAGATGGTGCAGCCACAAATGGAAGAGAAATCCAAGAGAACTGAAACTTGCCCCCACAAAAACTTGTACATAAATGTTTATAGCATCATTATTCATAATAGACAGAAGTAGGAACCCAAAAGTCCATCAATGAATGAACGGGTAAACAAAATGTGATATATCTATATGTAGTAGAATATTATTCAGCCATTAAAGGGATGAAAATGGATTCATCTATTTTTCATAGATGAAAAAATGCTAGAACATGAATGAACCTTAAAAATAATATGCTAAATGAAAAACACAGACAGAAAAGGCATATAATGTATGATTTCCAACTCTGTATTAGTCAGGACTCTCCAGAGTAGAAATTGGCTCACACGAGTGTGGGGCCTGGTGAGTATAAAACTGGCTGGCAGGCTAGAGATTCAGAGAGGAGTTGAGTTGTAGGCTTGAGTCCAAGGCAGAATTCCCTCTTCCTCCAGGGGACTCAAGATTTCTTTCCCTAAGGTCTTCAAATGATTGAACGAGTGACTGGTACAAATATTCTGGAATTAGACAGTGATGATGGTTACACAACTCTGAAAATATTAAAAAGCCACTGAAATATATACTTTAAAAATGTGAATTTTATAGTATGTGAATTATATCTCAGGTTATGACCAACCTAGGCAGCATATTAAAAAGCAGAGACATTACTTTGCCAACAAAGGTCTGTCTAGTCAAGGCTACGGTCTTTCTAGTGGTTATGTATGGATGTGAGGGTTGGATTATAAAGAAAGCTGAGCAGAGAAGAATTGACGCTTTTGAACTGTGGTGTTAGAGCAGACTTTTGAGAGTCCCTTGGACTGCAGGGATATCCAACCAGTCCATCCTAAAGGAGATCAGTCCTGGGTGTTCATTGGAAGGACTGATGTTGAAGCTGAAACTCCAATACTTTGGCCACCTGATGCAAAGAGCTGACTCATTTGAAAAGACCCTGATGCTGGGAAACATTGCGGGTGGGAGGAGAAGGGGACGACAGAGGATGAGATGGTTGGATGGTATCACTGACTCAGTGGACATGGGTTTGGGTGGACTCCAGGAGTTGGTGATGGACAGGGAGGCCTGGCATGTTGCGGTTCATGGGGTTGCAAGGAGTCAGATACGACTGAGTGACTGAACTGAACTGAAAGCTGTTTTAAAAATTCTTTAAAATTTTTTAAAAAGCAGAAGTTTTTATAAATATAAACAAGCCTATTCTAAAATTTATTGGAAAGACAAAGGAACTAAAATGACTAAGACAATTTTGAAACAGAAGAGTTTGAAGGAAATGCAATATCCAGTCTTAAGATTTGTATAAAGCTATAATGATTAAGACAGCAACCATGAATTCAGTCCTGATTCCTTAAGATAAAGGGATTTTAATACGGGGAAATTTTTTTAATCTAAAAATTTTTCATCATTTTTATTCAATTATTTATATTTTCCCATTTCCAAAAAAAAGTTTAGTCACCTTACCAAAATAAATACAGTATTGAATGAAGAAAAGACAAGTGAAAACATAAAATTAAAAGTCTAAAAGTCACTTAAAAGTAATACACAAACATGAAAGCCATAATATCCTTTCCACCTCTGGAATTACAAGTAGATTTAGCTAAGAGCTTTTCTAGAAGCCAGTCCACCGAAAGAAAAGTCAGTGACATGCTCACAGTATTCGTAAAAAATAAAAGCAGATACTCAGGAGAGAATATTGTTCCCTGATTTTGCAAACTGAGAGAACATTCTTCCATTTAGGGAAGCACAAGTGTGTGGGGGCAGTAGAGTGTAAAATATTGACAGCCTTGGAGCCAGCAGCTTCAGCAGTGACAAAAAGTAGCATCGTTGGCACAAACACCAACAATTTGACATCAGGTATCGGCAGCCTGGGAGCAGAGATCAGTGAGAGTCAGCAGCCAGCAGGGGTGTGGCCTTCAGTTTGCCTCTGAAAAGAGATGAGCAGGAACAGAAATGTCAAGGCAGCCAAGAGAACAAATTCACAGAACACTTGTGATATACCACATAGATTCCAAGAACTCTTTACATGGAAACAGAGTTCTTAGAATATGGGGAGAAGAGAGAGAGAAATATTGCTATGTGACTATTATTCAGGTTCTCACCACCAATGTGATAGGTTTTTCTTTTCATTTTTTATAAGACCAACGCATATATCTCTTTAAAAAAATTAAATAGAAGAGTAGAATTATGACCCTTTGAGCCTTATTCTCAAATTCCCACTTCTTTTTAAATATTTATTTTTATTTATTTGACTGTGCTGGGTCTTAGTTGCAGCATGTGAGATCTACTTCTGATCGAACCCCAGCCCTCTGCATTGGGAGCATGGAGTCTTAGCCACTGGGCTACCAGAGAATTTCCTTTCATTCCTCTTAAGCAATTCTTTTAGCTATTATGGTAAATGAAGATTTAGCTGTCTTAAATAATCTCCCTCAAATATATCTGCTCACATATATTTCTGCATATCCATTTACCAAATTAGTTACACTGGGATATTTATTTAAATAAATGTTTATTATTTACATTATTAAGATTAGTTTATATTATTCACAGTTATGATAGTGTGTACTATGATAACATTTCATTCCTGAACAACTTTTATGTTTTTCCCAGTATTGATAACTGCTTTGGGGGTCTTTTGGTTACCTGTTTGCTTTTTTCCCATATCAAAATCAGTAATTCAACTCCAAACTATCCAATAGAATTAAAAAATCATTTCAGAACACATTAAAATACCTCAGATACTCTACATGTAGTTTTCTCCCTGGAAATATCCATCTTGGAACCCTCTTATCTATACTGGCTGCTCACTAGGTTTACTGCCCAGCTATCATCCTGAAACTTGCCAGCACTAAAATCCTGGGAATTCTTTCCCCCTTGCTTATATGTCAGATCTTCTGTTTCCTGGATATTATGCCTTTCTTTTTCCTGGCCTCTTCCTTTTTCACGTCACTTAGTGCTTCTGAACAGAAGTGTCATTATTCAGTCTTCCTTACCAGGGTGATAATTTGCCTAGGTATAAAATTATAGATTGGAAATAATTGTTCTTCAGAATTTTAAGGCACTGCTCCATTTTTCCTCCAGACTAATCCAATGTTCTTGTTCTGTTTGCTTGTTTTCTGAGTCCTGAATTGCTTCTCCTGTCTTTGAATTTTTGTTATGGTTTGTTTGTGCTTTTACTGTTGGTTGTCTTTGTCTCTCTTGCTTAAATCTTTCTCAACTATCTAGTGACCTTTTGCTGTTCATTCATGTTTTAAAATAAGGCTCTAAAACACTAAAAGATTGTATGCCAGACTTTCACCTGGTGAGCTTCACTGTGGAATGATGAAGCATATATGTTAAAACTTTCTAATTTTCTATATAGCTACTTTTTCCAGGGAAAAACATCTTGAATCTTCTGATTGGTGGGTGCTAGGGAATAAAGCTGTCAGCCTTCTGGTTTTCAGCTTTTTGGGCACGGAGAAACTCAAGAGAATGGGTGGAAGGTCATCCTGCACCATATGGACTTTGTCATTCTTTGTAGTATGATGCTCCTGGTTTGCCTACCACTGTGCTTGTCCCTGAATTGGAACCTGTCTTTTCAATTTATAGATCAAGCCTCCAGTCTTTGCTTTGGGCACTGGAGATAATCAGTATGTTATATCAAAGAAAATAAGAGTCAGATACTTCTGCATAGGAAAAGATATCGGAAAAAAAGAATGTTTAACAGCTAAATACAGCAGATTGAACATATGGCACTTATTTCTGTTGCCTCTAGAAACTCTGCTAAAATGAGAATAAAATTCTTGAAATGAATAAATAGAGTAAAGGGAGAACATGAACAGTGATGAAGCAGTCAGAGCTCTGGCAGAAAACTAGTGGGCACACCCAAAGGAGAGCTGAATGGAATTTAATAAGGAAACTATTTACAAAGGTGTGGGCAGGATTAGAAGAACCAGTAAGGGACGGTGAAGTACGTTGGGGGGGGGGCTATCATGATCTTTATGCCTGGAGGGGCATGTGGAAAGTGGACTTTTTATGTTGGCTCACAGATTAAGTCTCAATAGATTTTAAAAGCTTGATATCATATAAAGTATCTTCTCTATTATAGTTTCATCACAAATAAAACTGGAAAATTCACAAATTTGAGGAAATCAAATAATATACTCTTAACAACCAAGAGATCAAAGAAGAAATAACAAGGGAAATTAGACAGTACTCAGAAAAGAATGAAAATAAAAACACAACATACCAAAACTTACAGGTGTAGTGAAAGCATTGCTAAAGATGGGGGGGGAAAAAAACAAGAAAAATCTCAAAACAGTAACCTAACTTTACAATTTAAGGAACTAGAAAAAGAAGAACTAAACCCAAAGTTAGCAGAAAAAGGAAACAACAAAGATAAGGGCTTCCCTGATGGTTCAGATGGTAAAGAATCTGTCCGCTAGTACAGGAGATGTAAGTTAGATCTCTGATACAAGAAGATCCCATGTGCCATGGAGTGGCTAAGCCCGTGCACCACAACTATTGAGCCTGTGCCCTAGAGGCCAGGAGTCACGACTGCTGAGCCCACTGTACCACGACTCCTGAAGCCCACATGGCCTGGAGCCTGTGCTCAGCAACAAGAGAACCACTGCGATGAGAAGCCCTCGCACTGCACCAGAGAACAGCCCTTGCTCATTGCAACCAGAAAAAAGCCTGTGCAGTAACAAAGATCCAGCGGAGCCAAAAGTAGGTAAATCTTAAAAACGAAATGAAAATGGAAATATTACCAACTCTTCAGAAATAAAAAGGGCTGTAAGAGAACACTGTGAACCGCTGTACGCCAATAATTTGGATCAGTCGGTCAATCAGCTCAGTTGCTCAGTTGTGTCCAGCTCTGTGACCCCATGGTCTGTAGCACGCCAGGCTTCCCTGTCCATCACCAGCTCCTGGAGCTTGCTCAAACTCACATCCTTCGAGTAAGATATAATATAATTTGGATAATCTAAATTAAATGGACAAATTCCTACAAACACAAAATGAACCAAGAGTAAATCACAAAGAAATCGAAAAATCTGAATAAACCCATAACTAATAAGGATGTTGAATTAGTAATCAAATATCTGACAAAATCGCTAGACCTGATGACTTCATTGGTTAATTCTATAAAACATTTAAACAAGAATTAATACCAATACTTCTCAAACTTTTCCCAAAAACTGAATGAAGGGAAACTTCCTAACTCATTCTATGAGGTCAGCATAACCCAGATACCAAAGTCAGACAAAGACACTGCAAGAAAAAAACAGCAGACCAACATCCCTTATGAATGGATGCGAATATTCTCAACAAAACAGTAGTAAACCAAATTCAGCAGAATATCAAAGGGAGTATATACCATGATTAAGTGGAATTTATTCCTGGAATCCAAAGATGGTTCAACAAATGAGAATCAATGTAACATACTACATTAACAGAATGAAGAAAAGCCACATAAACACTTCAACTGATGCAGAAAAAGCATTTGACGAAATTGAACGCCATTTCATGATAAAAACACTCAACAAACTAGGAACAGAAGACAACAAATTTCATACAATAAAAACCACATATGAAAACACATAGTGAAAATCATACTTAATGGTGAAAGTCTGAAAGCTTTCCCTCAAAGATCAGGAAAAAGACAAAAACACCTGCTTTTGCCACCTCTGTTCAACACAGTACTGGAAGATCTAGCCAGATAAATTAGGCAAGTGAAAGAAAGTGAAAAGTGAAGTCGCTCAGTCGTGTCCAAATTAGGCAAGAAGAAGAAACAAATGGCACTCATATTGGCAAGAAAGAAGTAAAATTATCTCTTTGCAGATGATATGATCTCATATGTAGAAACCCTAAAGACTCCACAAAGAAACTGTTATAACAAATTCAAAAAAGTGGCAAGATATAGTGTCAACACACAAAAATCACTTTCATTTCTATATACTACAATGAACAATCTGAAAAAAAGTACACAAGTGGTCCCATTTACAACAGCATCAGAAAAAATAAAATACTTAGAAACTAATTTAACCAAGGCGGTGAAAGGCTTGTAACAATACAGTGAAAGCCACAAAACATTACCGAAGGAAATTAAAGATATAAATAAATGGAAATAACCTATGTTCATGGATTGATAGACTTAATATTGCTAAAATGTCAATAATACCTAAAGTAATCTACAGATTCAGTGCAATCCCTATCAAAATCCCAGTGACACTTTTCAAAAAATAGAAAAATTCATCCTAAAATTCATATGAAACCTCAAAGGACATTGCAAAGCCAAAGAAAATCTTGAAAAAGAAAAATAAAGCTGAAAGAGCCAAAACTTCTGATTTCAAAACATACTGTAAAGCTACAGTAACCAAACTCATATGATATTGCATAAAGACAAACATAGAGACCAATGGAATTGAATAAAACCTAGGAAAAAAATCCTCACTTATATGATCAAGTAATTTTTGACAAGGGTGCCAAGACAATTCAGTGGGGAAAATACAGTCTTTTCAATAAATTGTGCTGAGAAAACTGCATACCCACATGCAAAAGAATAAAGTTGAACCTTCACCTAATCCCATATATAAGAATTAATTCAAAATGAATGAAAGACATAAGGTGTAAAACTCCAAACTATAAACCCTTAAAAGCAAACAGTCTGAAGCTTTACAATAGTGAATTTGGCAATGATTTATTGGCTATGACACCACCAAAGGCAACAAAGTAAAAAAACAGGCAAATTAGATTTTATGAAAAATTTTAAATGTTGTGTATCAAAAGACAATATCAACACAGTTAAAAGGTAACCCACAGTTGGACTTCCCTGCCAGTCCAGTGGTTAAGACTGCACTTCCACTGCAAGAGGCGTGGGTTCAATCCCTGGTAAGGGAACTAAGATCCCAAATGCCATTCAGTGCAACTGGATTAAAAAAAAAGGCAACTCAACAGAATGAGGGAAATTTTACGAAACTACATCTGCTAAAGGATTAATATCCAGAATATGCAGAGAGCTCCCATAACTCAACAACAAAACCCCAATTCAAAAATGGGGAAAGGCCTTGAATAGACATTTCTCCAAGAAGATATACAAATGGTCAATGACATGAGAAGATGCTCAATGTCACTAACCACTAGGAAAATGCAAGTGAAATCTACTGAGATACCACCTCACATCCATTAGGATGGTAACTAACAAAAAAGAGAAAATGACCAGCATTGGCCAGGATGAGGGAGTGTAAAATGGTGCAATCCTTGTAAAAACAGTCTAACAAAAAGTTAAACTAGAACTACCACAAGACTGTATAGTTCTATTTTTAGTCATATACTCCCAAAAGTATTGAAAACAGGGACTCACGCAGATACTAGCATGCCAATGTTCATTGCAGTACTATTCACAATAGCTACGAGATAGAAATAACCTAAATATCCCTCAATAAATGAAAGGATAAATGAACTGTGATATAAACACAGTGGGTATTCCTTAGCCATGAAAACGAATGAAGTTCTGATACATGCTACAGCATGAAAGAACCTTGAAAACACTGTGCTAAGTAAAATAAGTCAGACACAAAAGGAAAAATGCTGAATGAGTCCACTTGTATGAAATATCTAGAATAAGCAAATTCGTAGAGACAGAAAGTAGACTAGAAATTACCAAGGTATAGGAAGAATGGGACCGGACGCCACAATGTTAGTTTCCTGAATGCTGAGTTTTAAGCCAACTTTTCACTTTCATCAAGAGGCTCTTTAGTTCTTCAACTTCTGCCATAAGTATGGTGTCATCTGCATTTCTGAGGTTATTGATATTTCTTCCAGCAATCTTGTGTGTCATCCGGCCCAGCATTTCTCATAATGTACTCCGCATAAAAGTTAAATAAGCAGGGTAACAATATACAGCCTTGATGTACTCCTTTCCTGATTTGGAACCAGTCTGTTATTCCATGTCCAGTTCTAACTGTTGCTTCTTGATCTACCTACAGATTTCTCAGGTGGCAGGTCAGGTATTCCCATCTCCTGAAGAATTTTCCACAGTTTATTGTGATCCACACAGCATGGCAAATAGATGGGGAAACAATGGAAACAGGGACAGACTTTATTTTGGGGGGCTCCAAAATCATTGCAGATGGTGACTGCAGCCATGAAATTAAAAGATACTTGCTCCTTGGAAGAAAAGTTATGACCAACCTAGACAGCATATTAAAAAGCAGAGACATTACTTTGTCAACAAAGGCCCATCCAGTCAAGGCTATGGTTTTTCTAGTGGTCACGCATAGATGTGAGAGTTGGACTATAAAGAAAGCTGAGTGCAGAAGAATTGATGCTTGTGAACTGTGGTATTGGAGAAGATTTGAGAGGCCCTTGGACTGCAAGGAGATCCAACCAGTCCATCCTAAAGGAAATCAGTCCTGAATATTCATTGGAAGGACTGATCCTAAAGCTGAAAGTCCAATACTTTGGCCACCTGATATGAAGAACTGACTCATTGGAAAAGACACTGATGCTGGGAAAGACAGAAGGCAGGAGGAGAAGGGGACGACAGAGGATGAGATGGTTGGATCGCATCATTGACTCTATGGACATGAGTTTGAGTAAGCTCTGGGAGTTGGTGATGGATAGGGAAGCCTGGCGTGCTGCAGTCCATGGGGTCGGAAAGAGTTGGACATGACTGAGCAACTGAACTGAACTTAGTGGGGATGGGTACAGAGTCTCTGACTGAGGTAATGAGAAAGTTTTGAAAATAGATTGTGGGGGTGACTGCACAACCCTGAGAATGTAATTAAAGCCACTGAACCATACTTAGAAAATGGTTAAAACAGTAAGCATTATGTTGTATATATTTTACCACGATGAAAGTAAGAACCTATGAAAGCAAGTGAAGTCACTCAGTCATGTCTGACTCTTTGAGACCCCATGGACTGTAGCCTATCAGGTTCCTCTGTCCATAGGATTATCCAGGCAAGAATACCGGAGTGGGATGCCATTTCCTTCTCTAGGAGATCTTCCTGACCCAGGGATTGAACCTGGGTCTCCCGCGTTGCAGGCAGATGCTTTACCGTCTGAGCCACCACGGAAGTCCATTGGCAGGTTGGTATAAACCGCTGACAGGATTTCTGCCATAAACCATATGAGGTCACCGCAAAACACAGAGGAGGGCTTCTCACTTGCTTCAGGCAGGGCGTGTCATTTATTCACACAAGCACACTGTAGAGTTAGTAAAGTACAGCAAAAACATGTTTGTTCAGAGAACAAAGAACTAGAGCTCCAAGCCTCCTTACCTTAACCTATGGGAAACAGAAAAAATGGCGAAATTAAGGTCTCTGTGCATTATTTATTATCCCCAGTCTACTGCTTTCTCCAGATTAATAATGAAATACTTTCTTAGAACTTCCCTGGTGGCTCAGACTGTAAAGACTCTGCCTGCAATGCGGGAGACCTGGGTTCAATCGCTGGCTTGGGAAGATCCTCTGGAGGAGGGCATGGCAACCCACTCCAGTATTCTTGCCTGGAGAATCCCCATGGACAGAAGAGCCTGGCAGGCTACACTGCATGGGGTCTCAAAGAGTTGGACATGACTGAGTGTCTAAGCAGAGGACATGCCATTACTTATTATCCCCAGTCTACTGCCTTTCTGCAGATTAATAATGAAATATTTGCTTAGAACTGGAACTCTAGTTTACAAGATTTACATGGGAGTTGGTTGTAAAATACTCTGGCAATACCATACTTGTTTGGGAAACTCTGGCATACAAGGTAGTTTCTTAACGTACAGTCTGAGGATCACCAGTATCAGAGTTACCTTGCTAAGTCGCTTCAGTCGTGTCTGACTCTGTGCGACCCCAGAGATGGCAGCCCACCAGGCTCCCCCGTCCCTGGGATTCTCCAGGCAAGAACACTGGAGTGGGTTACCATTTCTTTCTCCAATGCATGAAAGCGAAAGGATGCTTGATAAAAATGCAGATTCTTGGCTCCAACCAAGACTTCCCTGGTGGCTCAGACGGTAAAGCGTCTCTCTACAATGCAGGAGACCTGGGTTCGATCCCTGGGTGGGGAAGATTCCCTGGAGAAGGAAATGGCAATCCACTTCAGTAGTATTGCCTGGAAAATCCCACGGATAGAGGAGCCTGGTAGGCTACAGTCCATGGGGTCGCAAAGAGTCGGACACGACTGAGCAATGTTCCTTCCTGTTCCTGGCTTCAACCAAGATCTACCCAACGGAATTTTTAGAGAAAAGCTTATGAACCTGCATTTTAACTATCCTTCCAAAGAGAAACTATGGTTAGATTTTAGGCAATTGTACTTATGCACAATGAGCCTTCCTAAATTTGGAGAGAAGGCCTGTGCCTGATAGCTCCCTGGATCTTTGCAAAGATAGAACACTTGAAAGACTTGGGCTAAATTAACCCAACTTTGGAGTTGCTGAAGGAGTGAATAAGACTTCGTTATCTAGACTGAAGAGAATAAAATTTTAAAAGCGAAAAGGTAACCATTTTCTACGTATTTGAGAATTTATATTCAGGAGCTTGAATAACGGAAAGGCGTTGGCTGTGTTCTGTTTTCAGAGTGAAAAAACTGGCATAAATATTATTATATTGTGCTCATTGTGTATGCAACTCTGATTATGGCATCATACAGCATGATTTTAAACGAGACATAGAATAGGGGAATGCCTTCTTATGTAGTGTATAGCACTGATTTTCAAACCTCAGTGTGCATTAGAATTGTCTCACCTTCCTCATGCCCCCAGCCCTACCCCAGAAATTCTGATTCAGAAGGCTTAAAGCAGGACCCAGAAGTCTTCATTAAAAAAATAAATAAATAACTCTAGGATATTCTTATGGAGATGGTCCATACTTGGAAAAACACTTGAGTCCCACTTGATACGTCCTGAAATAGCTCTCTGGCTTGCCGGGTAGAACATCAATGGAACACTTGTAAAAGGACTGGCTACCCATTTCATGAGTCCTAAGCAGTGAGCAGGCAAGGACTGAAGAATCAGCAACACGTAGGTAGAGACTGAACGCTTTTGATACTTGGTTAAGCTCCTTGGAGAGGGAAAGCAACATTCTAGTCTTTCTGACTTTAACAGTAAAATAGCAGTAACAATAAACCCATCCCCAACCCCGCACCACATACAGACACACAGACACACACACACAAATTTGCCAGTCAGTGGTGGATGCACACTTTACCCACTAGGGGGAGCCCAAGGATTTCCACACACAAGCTTCATCCCCTGGGGAGGAAATTTGATACAGGCCAAGGACATTTAGGGACTTCATTGCTAAGGATGGAGCAAAGAATGAAACGATCTAAAAGGCTAAAAGCCCTTGATTACATGCAGAATGTCCTTTCTTTCTGGCTGCCATTCAAATCTTTGCATCTTAAAAAGTGGTGCTCTGAGGCAGCCTAGGCCAGATTTGCCAGGATTGTTAAAGAAGAAATTATTCTAACAACACTGTACTGTATACTTCAAAGTTGCTAAGGGAATACATCTCAGAAGTTCTCAGTACTCGTTCCCCCACTCCCCAAAAAGGTACTGTGTGAGATTGACCTTATTGTGGTAATCATTTCACAATATATTCGTTAATCAAATCACTATGTTGTACACCTTAAACCTGCACAGATGTCACCTGTATTTCAATAAAGCTGGAAAAAGAACAAGTTATTCTGACACTTTTTCCAAATGGTAAGGAAGACTTTATTCAAGACTATTGCAGCAGATGTCAAGATTATCCCAAAGGGGAGAGAGATCAGGCTCAACTCCGAAGATAGTAACAAATGGGGATTCAAACCAAGGAGCAGAAAGAGGAGATCCGCGGATAGAAACCTCAGTGGATAGAAAATTATTAAAAGGAGACATCAAAAATAGGGGTCTTGGTAAACTGACTTAGCAGGATTCTGTCTGAAGGCTGGCCAAGGACTTAAGACATTAAAGGTAAGAGGTGAAGAACTTGATCAGGTATTGAGAGTTATCAGGTATTAAAGAGACTTGAGAATCTCTAAACTAATCCGGCAGGATTCTTGTGAAAACTAGGCTATGCAGGCCTGGGCCTATTTGCTGCTGTTGTTGTTCAGCGGTTCAGGTGTGTACAACTTCTTGCGACCCCGTGAATTGCAGCATGCCAGGCATCCCTGTCCTTCACTATCTCCCAGAGTTTGCTCAAACTCATGTCCATTGAGTCGATGATGCCATCCAACCATCTCATCCTCTGTTGTCCCCTTCTCCTCCTGTCTTCGATCTTTCCCAGCATCAGGGTCTTTTCCAGTGAATAGGCTCTTCATATCAGGTGGCCAAAATTTTGGAGCTTCAGCATCAGTCCTTCCAAAGAATATTTAGGGTTGATTTCCTTTAGAGTTGACTGGTTTGATTTCCTTGCAGTATAAGAGACTCTCAAGAGTCTTCTCCAGCACCATAGTTCAAAAGCATCGATTCTTTGGTGCTCAGCCTTCTTTCTGATTCAACTCTCACATCCATACATGACCAATGGAAAAACCATAGCTTTGAATATGTGGACCTTTGTTGGTATAGTGATGTCTCTGCTTTTTAATATGCTGTTTAGGTTTGTCATAGATTTTCTTCCAAGGAGCAAACATCTTTTAATTTCATGGCTGCAATCACCATCTGCAGTTATTTTGGAGCCTAAGAAAATAAAGTCTGTCACTGTTTCCATTTTTTCTCCATCTCCTTGCCATGAAGTAGTGGGACCAGATGCCATGATCTTAGTTCTTTGAATGTGTATGCGTGTGTGTATGCGTGTGCACATGTGCTCAATTTCTCAGTTGTGTTCAACTTTTTACAACCCCATAGACTATAGCCCACCAGCCTCCTCTGTCCTTGGAATTTTTCAGGTGAGAATACTGGAGCAGGTTGCCATTTGCTATTCCAGAGGATCTTCCTGACCCAGGGATTGAATCTGTATCTCTTGCATCTCTTGCATTGATAGGTGGATACTTTACCACTGCACCACCTATACATATATATATATATATACATATACATATGGGATAAATGTGTGTGTATATATATATACACAACACACACATACATACATACATACATACAGTGGAATATTAGCCATTAAAAAAATGAAATAATACCATTTATAGCCACATGGATGGACCTAGAGATTATCACACTAAGCTAAGTGCTAATAAGTCAGAAGAGAAAGACAAATACTCCATTACGCCTTGCGGAAAAACCTGAACAAACTTATTGACTAACTCAATACCATATATCACTTACAAGTGGTGTCTAAAATACAACACAAATGAACATGTCTATAAAACAGAAATAGACTCACAGACAGAAAACAGACTTGTGGTTGCCAAGAGGGAAGAGGGGTGGGGAGGGAAGGATTGGGAATTTATGATTAGCAGCTGGAAACTATTATATATAGGAAGAATAAACAACAAAGTCCTACTATATAGCACATGGAACTATATTCAATATCCTGTGATAAACCATAGTGGAAAAGAATATGTTTATATGCATAACTGAGTCATTTTGCAGCATACTAGAGATAACACAACACTGCAAATCAACTATACTTCAATAAAATTTAAAATAAAAGTAGTATATTTTAAACTGAAATAAGATCATAACATGTGCTTTGCAAACTATTTTATCCAAATGATAAATCATGAATGTTCTGCTTTATAGCCTTCAAATACACTGGTTTGCTTTTCATAAAACGTTTATACTTCTGGGGAAAAGATGGCAGTTTGAAAAGACATGGCTGATTCCTCTCCTTCTGGTTTCCTCTCCCCAACCAAAATGACTAAAGAAATGTAAAATGAAGAACAATCTGTGTCAGTATTGACATAGAGAAAAGGATCCAAGTATCAGATATTTTGAGGAATTTTACTATATTTAAGGCAGATGATATTAAAGACCATGCAGGTCGGTTTGCCAGATTTAGCAAATAAAAATACAGGGTGCCCAGTTCAATATGAACTACAGATACCAATATACAATAAATAATTTTTAGTATAGAAACTATACTACTGGCTCAGGCAATATTTGTTGTTTATCTAACATCTGAATTTAACGGGGCATCCTGTATTCTATCTGGTGATCATACTCAGAGTCCATTCACAGCTTCCCTGAAGGAACTTCAAGACCAGAAAGGAAGGAAGGAGAGAAGAAAGAAAGAAGGGAGGAAGTGTGAGACAGAGAAGGGTGTTAAGAGTCTAGATTTGGAGGGACAAGCACTGGGATTGACAGGCATGGTGAGGTTGACTGGAAAGGCTGCATCTGGGGTTCCAATTAGCTGTTAAGGATCCTGTGGGCTGTAGTGGCCTTACTCTCCAAAGCTGTCAATGATACTAAGTTGTATAAAGCCTAAGGTAGGGAAATGGGCCCTCTCATACACTGCTAGTGGATGAATAATTTTAAAGCAGTTTTTCTAGAGAACAATTTGGCTATCTGTCAAACTCTGTCAAAAGCTTTAAAACATGTACATACTTTAGCTTATCAATATCACTTCCAGGAATTCATTCTAAAGAAACTGTGGTCTTTAGAGTATTGTTCATAATAACAAAGAAATGGGCACAACTTAAATGAGAAACAATAGGGGCATGTTCAAGTTATGGTACGTCCATACAGTAAGAAATATACTATGCAGTCACTAAAAATGATTCCATAGATTATTTATTGACAGGAAGACTTTTTTTCACAATATAGTTTAATTTTTTTTAAAAAAGAGCCAAGGTACAAAACTGCATTATGATAAGATACTATTTTTGTAAGAATATAGCTATTTAAACATACACTACTTTATGCGTAAAAGATGACTGAAAGGGTATATACTAAATGTTAACGGTGGTTTTCTCTAATTAATTGAATATGGGTGGTTAGTTTTTCTTTTCACTTATGTCTATTTCATATACTTTCTTCAAAATGTTTATTACCAGGGTTAATTTTTTTAAGTTTTGAAAACTTTCTGATTGGTGAGTTTATACTTTTGAGTAATTATAAAGTGAGATTGCAATTATAAAATAGGCTTTAACATTAAGGAGCATCTAGTCCAGATAAATCAACACTGAGTTTCAACTGGATGCCAGGCCCTGTGATACAAGCTGGGAATAGACATGAGTTGGACACACTCTCTGCCCCGCCCACCTTTCCCCCGCCTGCCAAGAGTCTAAAGTCCACATTCTTTGGGTAAGTTCCTTGATTCGTGGCCTTGCTGGCTCCAAAAACCCATTTGTCAGCCCATTCAAGATCATCCCTCACTTTAACCAAATTCACAGAAGTTGATGAACAAACTAAGATAATGTATTAATTTGTGCTGAGAATTATCACAGTTACATGGATAATCCTCTGAGCATGGCCAGAACATTTTTCACCCTTATGGGGTAAACTACATAGGGAACCAAAATATGATTAGCATCTTGTTTACTGAGACTGGAATCCTGCCAGGGGCAGGCAGTAACTTAAAAGTTCAATGAGACCTGGTGTTAGTACCTTTCTCCTCAATAAACATGGTCCTGCAGATGAAACCAGCACACAATTACACTCATCTCACACGCTAGTAAAGTAATGCTCAAAATTCTCCAAGCCAGGCTTCAACATGAACAATGAACCGTGAACTTTCAGATGTTCAAGCTGGACTTAGAAAAGGCAGAGGAACCAAAGATCAAATTGCCAAAAGCAAGAGAGTTCCAGAAAAACATCTATTTCTGCTTTATAGATGATGTCAAAGCCTTTGACTATGTGGATCACAATAAACTGTGGGAAATTCTGAAAGAGATGGGAATACCAGACCACCTGACCTGCCTTCTGAGAAATCTGTATGCAGGTCAAGAAGCAACAGTTAGAACTGGACATGGAACAACAGACTGGTTCCAAATCGGGAAAGGAGTACATCAAGGCTGTATATTGTCACCCTGCTTATTTAACTTCTATGCAGAGTACATCATGAGAAATGCTGGGCTGGAAGAAGCACAGGCTGGAACCAAGATTGCCAGGAGAAATATCAATAACCTCAGAAATGCAGATGACACCATACTTATGGCAGAAAGCAAAGAAGAACTAAAGAACCTCTTGATGAAAGTGAAAGAGGAGAGTGAAAAGTTAGCTTAAAACTCAACATTCAGAAAACCAAGATCATGGCATCCAGTCCCATCACTTCATGGCAAATAGATGGGGAAACAGTGGGAAAAGTGGCTGACTTTATTTTGGGGGGCTCCAAAATCACAGCAGATGGTGACTGCAGCCATGAAATTAAAAGACGCTTGCTCCTTGGAAGAAAAGTTATGACCAACTTAGACAGCATAGTAGAAAGCAGAGACATTACTTTGTCAACAAAGGTCTGTCTAGTCAAAGCTATGGTTTTTCCAGTAGTCATGTATGGATGTGAGAGTTGGACTATAAAGAAAGCTGAGTGCAGAATTGATGCTTTTGAACTGTGATGTTAGAGAAGACTCTGAGAATCCCTGGACTGCAAGGAGATCCAACCAGTCCATCATAAAGGAGATCAGTCCTGAATATTCATTGGTAGGACTGATGCTTAAGCTGAAACTCCAATACTCTGGCCACCTGTTGCAAAGAACTGACTCATTGGAAAAGACTCTGATGCTGGGAAAGATTGAAGGCAGGAGGAGAGGGGGATGACAGAGGATGAGATGGTTGGATGGCATCACTGATTCAATGGACATGAATTTGAGTAAGCTCCGGAAGTTGGTGATGGACAGGGAGGCCTGGCGTGCTGCAGTTTATGGGGTCGCAAAGAGTTGGACATGACTGAGCTACTGAATTGAACTGAACCGCCAATGAAACTGTAAATACAAGTGTGAGACCTTCTCTTCCCAGGACAGTAGTAGCTGGATGGACCCTGCCAATATTCATCCCAGATGCTCTCTTATGAAAATCTTCCCAGAATAACTAATATACCTCCATTTACTTCTGATTTCACTGTCAACATATACTCTCATAATTTGCTCAGATCTGGAGCCATTCCATTTCTTCAAAGAAATTTTTGTCTCTTTTCTTCTCTGCAATTTTTTTGTTTATGTAAAGATTATCTTATTTTCTTAATTTTCCTTTCTTAAAAGCCATCTAATTTATACACTGACATACAAAAAATTTTAACTAGTAAATGTATTTTTTAATTAGGAAAAACTATTCCAAATTTGGAGGGGAAATAATGGAAAGTGTTTTGGTGAAGAAGTTAGGAACCATCACACAAGGCCTTCTATAACCGCTCATTTGCTCTTCAACCATGATCATCCTGGGGTAAAATTCTTATGCTCAAAAGTGAAACTAAGCCCCTACCACATGAGATAGAAGACACGAGGCACCGCTCTCTCTCCTGAAGTGGTCATAAGGAGTTGCCACTGGTGTAGCTTCCTTGATTGCCAACTAAGCTACCCAAATTTTCTGTAATTGGAACCAAAGTCCACACAGTCTACTTCACATTCAAGAACATGGTGTACCCACTGTGGGTCATCCAAAAGGCAGATTAAGTACATTCCTAAGGTGCTGGCAGCGCTTGTGCAACACACACACACACACACACAATTTGAAAGTATTCAATATTTGAGAGTTTTTTAAAAAAGGCATTCAAATAGTCATCATGCAAAATTCAAAACAGACAAATCATAGAACTTATTAGATTTCTTGATGTTTACTTTAAAGTTTATATATTTTGATGTTTTGTTTTTTAATTTCACACATGGATTTAGAGCCTCTAAACTCTACTGGGGATATTAATTCTAGTATAAATGCTGTTAGAATTTTTAACATCAAAAACATGTTCATTAGGCAATTACATCTATGAATTCTAAATTTCAGCATGTTTCAGCCACTGGATACATACTTGACTCCTTCTAAGAAGCCATGAGAAGTTTTTCACAACTCCTTTCATCATACATCAAAATAGCTCTCAAAGTTAATTATACTTAGGGTTTTGTGCCAAAACCCCAACCTTAACAATCATTATTTTTTAAGTATTGAGAGTACAGTATAAACTATCAAACTACATGTCAAAACCTGGTCCCTGGCCCAAGGCTTATCAGATAAATTACAAAAACAAACTCATTCAGACTACTCACTGCATCAGATTAAAAAGCAAGGCTAAACTTGAATGACACAAACTTCAGGAAACTTTTCTATAAATCCCTAATAAGTTACCATAATTCTAACCAGAATTATTTGTTGGTTTGAAGGTAGAATTCTGTATTTTTTTTAATCTACTAACAATGGCACTGCCAATGTTCCAGGAAATAATGTTTAACTTAAGAAGAGAATGCTAGGGTTGTAATATAATTTCAGTTACTCTCGTTGTCCCAAATGAAAAAAATCAAACAGCAACATAAAACTCTTAGATATCACCTAGATTCTCCTTAATCATGAGTGAACTGAAATATATCAAGCTATTGTAACAAGAGCCTCAACAGCAGTAGCATACTGCAAAGAGATTTTAATATATACTTTTCTTTCATTAAAAAAACCATCCATCAGTACCAATATGTCTGCCTGACAAAGATATTACAGCAGACATCTTTTGTGGCATCTGTCTATTCCTACTGCTCCTGCTTTTCCCTACTACAACCTCAAATCACAAGACTGGAGCTGAGTCAGGCTTCTTTATACAAGGCTTAATCAACTGTAGCAAAATGTTTGACCCCACCCTTGACCACAGTTGATTGGGCCGGGAGCACACACATGACCCAAATTAGACCAATCAGAATCTCATCCCAAGAAATCTGGAATTAGAACTAAGGGATTCAACCTTTCTTTAGATGACTAGACCTAAAACATGGAGGTTGGGTCCAGTGGGAATGGGGTGAGGGCATCTTCACCTGTGAGGAGAACTGGAGAAGGATGGGAAGCCAGTCTACAGACAGAAAATGAGGCACAAGGGCAGAGATGAGAGAGAGAGGGTGTCTGCTGCTGCTGCTGCTGCTAAGTCGCTTCAGTCGTGTCCGACTCTGTGCGACCCCATAGACGGCAGCCCACCAGGCTCCGCTGTCCCTGGGATTCTCCAGGCAAGAACACTGGAGTGGGTTGCCATTTCCTTCTCCAATGCATGAAAGTGAAAAGTGAAAGTGAAGTCTCTCAGTCGTGTCCGACTCTTAGCGACCCCACAGACTGCAGCCCACCAGGCTCCTCTGTCCACGGGATTTTCCAGGCAAGAGTACTGGAGTGGGGTGCCATTGCCTTCTCCGAGAGGGTGTCTATTGAGTATTTAACACCATACCCTCCTGTAGCCTTATATTGTGTTGTTGTTCAGTCACTCAGTTGTGACTGACTCTTTGCGACCTCATGGACCCCACACCGGGCTACCCTGTCCTTCACCATCCCCCAAAGCTTGCTTAAACTCATGTCTATTGGGTCAATGATGCCATCAGACCACCCTGTCTGCTGAAAAAGGTAGTATTCTATATAACCTTATATAGAACACTACTTTTTGTTTTAAGCCCCTTCAGTTGACTGCTGTTATTTCCAATCTAACATCTTAACTCAACCTGGTCACTCTTGACATGGAACTGAGAGTTTTATGTTTTCTTTACAAAGACGTAAGAAAAACATTTGCCTAGGGGCTAAATCCTTTTGAAACACACGAAAAAAACTCTCACCATCGTGAACATATGGGTAAAAAGAGCTTCATTCAGCAGACTTCATCAAAGGAGTTTTCTCTAAGAATTTGATAAATAGCCTTGCCCAGCATAACATTATTTTCAATATATCAAAAGCCTTAAAAATACTGAATTTAAATTTGTAAAAATAAAGATTTGTATTATGTTTAAGAGAGCTACTGCATAAAGTATTATACAATGAAAACAAACTAGGCCTCTCCTGGGCTTCCCTGGTGGCTCAGCTGGTAAAGAATCCGCCTGCAATATGGGAAACCTGGGTTCGATCCCTGGGTTGGGAAGATCTCCTGGAGAAGGGAAAGGCTACCCACTCCAGTATTCTGGCCTGGCAAATTCCATGGACTCTATAGTCCAAGGGATCACAAAGAGTCGGACACAACTGAGTGACTTTCACTTTCACCAGCAGTTTGTGTTCAAGCAAAAAATGTACCATAGTAAAAAATAAAATATAGTACATATACCTTGGGAAAAAAATTTTTAAATAGAACTTGGAAAAGGGCCATCTGACTATTCTGATCAGGTAGGAGAATCTTAGAAACCTCTTCAAGGACTCCTGAGAATTATTCAACAATAATTAGAAATGTAGATGACATTATTTTCTGTTATAACACTTTTTTCAGCATCCAGTGACATTTATTGAACATCTAATATGGGCAAGAACCATGTTTTCTTGTTTACTGCTATATTCTCTTTGCTTAGCACAGTCTTGGCATATAAAAGGCACAGTAAATATTTCTAGATAAGCAAATGAATGTTGAAAAATAAGAATCAATCCATGTTATCTGGTAAGTAGAGAATCAAATAATATGTCCAATGAGATAATGACCAAAAGATGATTTTAAAACAATCCTCTTTTGTATATATTATATAAAAAATTCATATGAATTGGTAAAACAGGAATACCATAATTATAAATGGATAGAGAATATGAATAGTTCATAGGAGAAAAAATTAACCTTATTAATAAAAAGTAATAACAATGTTGATCATTAGGACTGATCTAAGAGAAACAAGTTAAAAATTACTCTGTGTAGTAATTTAAAAATTGATGAAATATAGCTTTGAGGAGCGTATAGTGAAACTGGTATATTCCTACACTGCTTTGGCAGACTAAAATATATTTTATAGAAACTATCAGTAATTATTTTACTGAAGTAAAGTTCTGAAAATTGATTCTGAGGATAGCCATCAAAAGAAGGAAAAATGATATCTATGAAAATGTTTACTGTGAAATATTTTTATATATGTTTCAGCATTTAGAAATTAAATGTTATTTATAATAATAAAAAACTAAAATCAGCCAATAACAGGAGAATCATTATGCAAATTACAGTACTTCATTCAAGAGACAGTATGCAGTTTTTTAAGAAGATAAATACAGAAAATACATGGAAATACAAGAAATACAATAAAATACACTTGGAAAATATACATGGAAAATAGCTATGATATACATTAAGTGAAAAAAAGTTGAAAATAAAATTTTATTACACTATGACCTTACTAAAATACACTGTGACAGTCAAATAATAAATATATATCCATATACACAAGTCCTAAAAGTAAAATGAAAGTTTAATTTGTTGGAATGGTGTAATTGTATTATTTGGATTCTAAATATAATTCTAAATCTACTGATATAATGTTATTTGGGTAATAAAATAAAATAAGAACTCCCTTTTTCTGAAGAAAAAATAGAATTTTAGGAAAAAGAACAGAGAGAGTTAAAGAGACATACATAGAGGGTTAAGACTTAATGGCAACTAAGACCCAATACAGGCAAATAAATATATTTTAAAAAATGACTTCATCTGAAATCTTTTAAAATTCCACTTCCCACAAATGAGTAAATTCTAGGCAGACTATTTCAAAGTATGATAAAAATTCTGTTGCTTCAAAATGGAGTGTCTACAACATTGAACAAAAGAAACCAGGCACAGATGGGTACATACTGTGTGATTTTACTTATATAAAATCTGGGAGCTGGCAAATTTATGATGTGCACACTTGTAACACCTGGAAATTATACCTTAATAAAGAAGAACAGAAATGGTCTATAATTAGATAAGATCATTTACAGAACTGAAAACCAGACACAGACATTGAGAAGATTTCATTTTCCTTAAATTGCCTATTTGGAATGTAATAAAGCTTTTCTAGGTGTTTTGAGTAATCCACACTTACTAAACCACCTTGGTCAGCGTGGGTGGTCATGAATGGTGAGATGTTTATTTAATTACTTATATGGCTCACATTGGCCAGACGGAGTGTACATCTTAAGGCCACTGCTGCCTCTCTTCAAATGACTGGGTGGATTCTCTTTCATAAAGAGTTATGTTATGTCCATGATAGACTCTTACAGGAATCCAAGAAATATGACCATGTAAGTTCCAGCCTGGAGATCTGTGGCCAATACAGAGAAGAGGAATTGCACTGCAACAGAAGATCCTGGCTGCAGAGGAAGGAATCCCAAGCTCCAGGAACATCACACAGTGTATCTGACTATAAAGGGAAACTTGACCTACTGTTTGCATCTTCATGTTTTGGGTAATTGTTCTTCCAAGATAAATTATTTTGGAAGTTCTTTATGCACATTTAATATGAAAACAGAGAAATTATTAAATGCTGTAAGACAGTGAGAGGAAGCCTTGTAGAGTAGAAAGAGCATGGACTTGAGAGTCAAAAAAAATCAGGAGTCAAATTCTAGCTCTTCCACTTCCTAAATATGTGACTGTGCAGAAATGATCCAATTCTTCCGAACTTCCATTTCTTTGCCTATGAAATGAGGTTTATAATACCTGCTATATATTGTTATCTTAAGAACTGGAAACTACATGAGTGCCTGGCATGCTGAGCAAACAATGGTGTCGGTAACTGTTAAATATTAAGAGAACTGGATACCAGCCATTCTCAGCACTTATGGCTGAATGGCTTTGTTCAAGACACTCATGTTTTTCATTTATAAAAAAAGCCAAAAACATCTACCTGTTGAAGAATGGCTTCTGAGCTTAATTTGCAAGCAGTCTATTTTTGTTCTTTCTTGTGCTTCTACATGTGTCTACTGAAATAAGCACTTTAACACTAGATACTAGAAAAGGGGGGAAAGGTCTGTTTATTGGATATGTACAACACAAAAGGAAAAAAAAATCAGAAATGGTAAATGGCAACAGTACCTAACCTCCATTTGAGGCCCAAGGCAGAAAATTCTCCTGAAAGGGTGGATGAGAATAGCAACTGACTTCAGGTTACTGACCTCAGTTTTAGCAGTGATTTCATAGCTCTAATTTTTAAATGTTCATTTTGTTCTTGAATGAAATCAAGATAGGGAAAGTTTCAAGTATATCACTCAGGGTCACAGACAAGATGGCAGAGGAGAAGGACATGAGCTCATCTCTTCTTACTGAAACACTAGAATCACAACTGCTGAACAACCATGGACAAAAAAGTACTGGAACCTTCTAATAAAATACCCTACATCCAAAGACAAAGAAGAAACCACAATGAGATGATAGGAGGGATGCAAGTGCAATAAAATCAAATCCCATACAGGCCAGGTGGGCGACCCACAAATTGGAAAATATACTGCAGAAGTTCTCCCATCGGAGTGAAAGCATGAAGTCTGCATGCAAGCCTCTTAGGTAGCCTCATCCACCAGGCTAAAACCACAGTCACAGAAAGACAAAATGAGATAGCAGAGAAATATGTCCCAGATGAAAGAACAAGACAAACCTCAGAAGAACAACTAAGTGAAGTGAAGATAGGGAATCTACCTTTAAAAGAATTCACAGTTATGATAGTAAAGATGATCCAAGATGTCCAAAATGAATAGAAGCATAGATGGAGAAAATAACAAGAAATGTTTAACAAAGACCTAGAAGAACTAAAGAACAAACAGCTGAACAATAACTGAAATAAAAAATATACTAGAAGGAATCAAGTATATCACCCAAACAAGCAAACAGTGGCTTCCTATTGGCGTAGGGTCTATCTTCCTACAGTTCTTGACTCCAGAGCAAGGATGGTTACCCCATCTCATCTCTCTCTGCTGAGAGTGGGCATAAGGCCAAGATAGGGGCAGTTATCTTTCTTTTATTTCACAGGCTCAAGATGTGTTATTTAGGGAGAAGAAAATTGCAATACTAGAAATAAAAATGCTTGTCCTGCCAGTCTGGGCCAAGTAGTAAAAACTGATCTGATCCATTGTATATTTTAAACTAAAATACTGTTGCTTTCTGAACCCAGAATAGCATGGCCTGTGTTTCTTTATTTAAAAGGGGAAAAGAAAATTACAACTCTGCATGGGAAAATTCCCAACAAAAGGCTTACGCCTGACTTTACCCCTTTTTCTTCATACCAACCAAAGTTAGATAATCACAAACAGAACTTTACCCTCCTTCCTAGGATTGTTGTAAGGATTAAATGAAGTAAAATTACTCTGTCAAGTGCAAAATGCCACATAAATATTAGTCAGGCTATTACATGAAGGAAACTGGTATCATTCCAGGTTTGTGCTGGAGACAGCAACAATGAACTAAACAGACAGCTGGGCAAATCTGCCAGACAGGAAGCATGTCTGACTCTTGAACACAGGCTAGATTCCCTTCTGCTGAGCTATACCTGCCAGACTGGAAGCCCCTGGTGCTCCAGTCATGAATCGACACGTCCTGTCCAGGGCTTCCAAGGCCTCACTGCAGGCTGGCCTTTGGCTCCACCCTGCAGTGCTGGCCTAGGGCCAAGTCTGGGTTAACTTCCCCTTCTAGTTTGCCTGGTACTGCCTTTCCGGTACCATCAGGCATTAAGCCAGAGTCAGGTTTTGCAGAGCACAAGTGGCCCAAGAATGAGAACATTCCTTCCTTCATACTAGGGAACTTCCCTCTTCTTTCCCCTAAAAGCACTCCTATTTCTACTTCTTCTCTGGTTCTCATCTGCTCCAGGGCTCCACATTAGGGTGTGGGAGGTCAAGAAGCTAAGATAAGAGGGAAGGAACAAGTTTGTCTCATTGACTGTTCCTCTAAATTGAGTCTCAACTGCTCTCCACTAGTGCTACTTCCTTGCTAACTTCTTGCTTTCAGGAGCTGGAACGTAATAGGTTCTTAATAACTATTAGCCAAAGGAACACAAATATCAGATTAATGAATCAGCAAACATAGGTATACCTTGGAGATTTTGTGGGTTCAGTTCCAGACCACCACAATAAAGCAAATATCTCAATAAAGTGAATTTTTTGGCTTCCTAATTCATATAAAAGTTGTGTTTACACCACACTGACATCTATAAAGTCAACAGCATTATGCCTTAAATATATACCTACCTTAACTAAAAATACTTTATCGTTGAAAACCCTAACCATCATCCGAGTCTTTAGCAAGTCGAAGTAACATCAAAGATCACTGAACAGAGATCACGATGATAAATAATGATCAAACAGTTTGAAATATTGTGAGAAGGAATAATATTGAAATATTTGAAATATTGTGAGAAGGACTACATTGTGACACAGAGACATGAAGTGAGCAAATATTGTTGAAAAACAGCACCAACAGACTCGTTTGCTATGCAGGGCTGTCACAAATCTTCACTTTGTAAAAATGAAGTATTTGTGAAGCACTATAATGTATGTCTGCATGCTCAGTTGCTTCAGTCCTGTCCGATTCTTCGTGCCCCATGGCCTGTGGCTCACCAGGCTCCTCTGTCCGTGGGATTATTCCAGCAAGAATACTGGAGTGGGTTGCCATTTCCTCCTCCAGGGGATCTTCCCAACCCAGGGATTGAACCTGCATCTCCTATGTTTCCTGCATTGGCAGGCGGGTTCTTTACCACTGAACCACCTGGGAACCCAAAGCACAGTAAAGTGAAGCCTGATAAAATGAAGTACACCTGGGTCAAATGAAGTCCAAGGCCTTTTCCTGGACCCTGACCTCCCCTATTCCTGCTTGCTTTTCATCTGTTTTTATATTCAGAAACTAGGGCAGCTTCAGCTTGGTTTCCCAGATTAACTTTGGGTTTAGTTCTTTATGCACAAAGGATCACTTTCAGCACATCCATACTTTCATGTGAGTTTTAAGAAGAAAAAGGAACTTAAAAAAGGACAGACCTTACCTTCTATCTATTTCTCAGAAGGGACAGAATCAATGTGGCAATATATAAATGTGTGTGTGTGTGTGTGTGTTTAGGAGTGGCATGAAAAGATTGTGAGGTTGTGTTATTTTCTATAGGAGAATGGAAGAGACACCCTAGCTGGAAAGCACAGTTGCTAACAGTAGAGGTGGATTAACTCCTACCAAAGACAGAAGGTCAAGGGGGCACAGCTTTAAAATCATGCTGCTCACTCCTATCTCCAGATGCCCTAGATCAGGAGGGAAGAGCCAGGGTTTCCTGGTATTGAGTGGTGGAACAGTGTTCCACTGCTCCAGCACATCACCTATGAAACCCAGGTGGTATCAAATACTCAGATATACATGTAGTTGGAATGACAGAAGGAGATGAGAGAGAATGGGGCAGAAAAAAAATGTGTTTTAAAAAACAATGGCTAAGACTTTGCTTAATTTGATGAAAGACAGAAATTTGTAGATACAAGATTATAAATGAACACTAAGCAGAATAAACACAAAAAAGGTTTACACTGATGTATACCAGAGTCAAATTATGGAAAGCCAAAGCCTAACAGCAACTCTCAAAAGCAGCAAGAGAAAATAACATATTACACAGAGGGAAAAATGATCTGATCAACAGGCAACTTTCATCTGAAACCATGCAGGCCAGAGAGGATGGAAAAACACCATTAAAATGCTGAAACTAAAAAAACCATCCTGTCAATCCAGAACTCTATATTCAGGGGATATGTTATTCAATTATGAAAGAAAAATAACAATATTTTCAGATAAAGTGCAACTAAAAAGACTTGTAGCCAACAGATCTACACTAGAAGAAACACTAAAAGAAGCTCAAGTTGAAGGGAACTATAAGATGGAAACCTTCATTCAACGGGGAAGAATGAAGCCCACCAAAAATGCTAAGCATCCGAATAAATTAAAAAACTATTTTTTGCTCCTTTTGTCTTAATTTCTTTATAAATTGCTTATAGTACTGTCTTGGGAGATTTATTACTTGCAGAGGTATTACATATGAGCTCATAGCCTTCCTACTCTGTATTTATCTTATGGGATGCTTAGAGCCTGGAATTGCTTCTGCTCTCTATTTGAGCCTCTTCCCATTATTAAGAATTTGCTATGTGGGTTGACTGGGTAGTAATGTGGTGAGGGACAAAAATCTTTGAAAGCCAACAGAAACGGAGATTGCTAGAACATAGAATATATATGGTTGGGAGGGAGAATCAGTGCAGGGAAGGAAAACATTGAGATTAAATGTTCTCATGGTAAAAGCGAAGTTACCAGGAACAGGCCTTCAATCTGTGCTAATCTGTGGCAGAACTTGGGGAAGAGAAATGTAATGTACTTAGTCCACTACTTAATTTCTCAACCTTCTCACCCTACAATAATTCTTAATCTTCTTAAGGCTTGACAGGTAGGTCTATATGTCTTTAGACAGTACTTAGTTCCTCCAGGTATCTGATTTACAGTTGGCACAGGAAGTGAAAGAGGTGGTAGGATTTGGGAAATATTAAGGGGAGAAATTACAGATACAGTTCCAAGGCACACCCTGTGATGAGAAGAGGAAGTCAAAGAACTGGGATTGTGGTGGTATCACCCATATGAATCATCAATCCTGAAAGAGTAGGATAGGATGGACACATTGGCCTCAGAGCTCTGAATGGAATCTTGGGATATAATTGTTTTAGTGTTTGGAGTACTATAGGCTTCCAGTTGCATTCAGGACCTCAATTTCCATCAGAGGTTCTTAGCTTTTTGGTTTATTTTAGGAAGACTTAATGGAGAAGGCAATGGCACTTCACTCCAGTACTCTTGCCTGGAAAATCCCATGGATGGAGGAGCCTGGTAGGCTGCAGTCCATGGGGTTTCGAAGAGTCGGACATGACTGAACAACTTCACTTTCACTTTTCAGTTTCATGCATTGGTGAAGGAAATGGCAACCCACTGCAGTGTTCTTGCCTGGAGAATCCCAGGGATGGGGGAACCTGGTGGGCTGCCGTCTATGGGGTCGCACAGAGTCAGACACGACTGAAGTGACTTAGCAGCAGCAGGAAGACGTAAATTTTTTCTTAAATTTCTTTATAACTATTCTTTTCTATAAAGTTCATTTTTGTCCTACCAAGGATTTGGCCTCCTCCTTTAGAAAGAAAGAGGACTCAGGGTGAATGGTATCAGGTCCAGAACCCAGAAACACAAATGACATTGATCAGACAATGGGAGGGAAATGGAGACTGGCTATCAATTGGCCTATTGGGAATAAAAATAGGTTTCACCTTACAGACCAACTCTTTGGAGAATTACCTTGAGAAGGATTCAGAGGCTTGGACTGAAGCACAGACTCCGAAAAGGGATCATAAATAACTGGTGATGTCCGTCATGGGAATAAGACCATGTGCTTAAGAGTGCTGTCTGTAGCTTGGGTGGTTTGTTTGCAGACTGACTGGTCCCCAGCAGATACAGGATAGACTCACTGGTCTCTAGTAGATAAATGACTTCCTAGGCTAACGCAAGGAAGTCAGGTTTTTCTGTGTCACTGACTCAGGACCTATCTATCAAGTCTAAGTCAGGTCCAAATCAAAGAGTTAGGAAAAACATCGAATGTGAGAGCGGGAAAAGCCTGTTTATCATTACTGATGTTTGCTAAGTTCCTCACAGGAGTTGCCTGTCTAGTTCAGATAGGCCTGGTCTCCGGAGTCACGCCTCTTAAGTCCGCTGGCTACATTCACATGCCCCAACGTGTAAGAATGAAAGGAAGACATGGGATCTTTTGCTCTGCACAGATTTCTCCTTTTCCAACAAGTCATGGCGTATGAATTTGTACATGGGTCCATCCTACACTCCGCGTGTAAAGCCAACAAAAATCTTGGGTCTTGAACCCCGACTTTGTTATGCCCATAGGAACCACCAACGCCACCTCTAACCTCAAATAACAAAAAGCCTTTCTCTTGAAGGAGTGCTGTGTCAAGGGCAAGCCCCCCATAAATGGTAGTAACTTGAGTTATTTAGTCTTTTGTGAAGAGACTAGGAGCTGAAAGGGGAGAAAAAACAGATGCTGAATTTGAGCTTCACCTGTCAGGCGGCTCTCAGGTGGGGAAGAAAGTTCAGCAAGGGGGTGGGGGGCCGCAGGTCGTGGAATTCACGGAGAGATGACTATCTTCTTACTGCTTGGCCAGAGTATTCGAGGTAGATGCCCTGCGTGTGGATGGGGGCTGGAAGGCTCCTTTCTTTTCCTTTTTTATTTGTTATAGTGAGGGACGCTGAATGGACGACTGTTGCTGCTGCCGCTGCTAAGTCACTTAAGTCGTGTCCGACTCTGTGCGACCCCACAGACGGCAGCCCACCAGGCTCCCCTCATCCCTGGGATTCTCCAGGCAAGAACACTGGAGTGGGTTGCCATTTCCTTCTTCAATGCATGAAAGTGAAAAGTGAAAGTGAAGTCGCTCAGTCGTATACGACTCTTACCGACCCCATGGACTGCAGCCTACCAGGCTCCTCCGTCCACAGGATTTTCCAGGCAAGAGTACTGGAGTGGGGTGCCATTGCCTTCTCCGGGACGACTGTTAGGTACGACGAAAGTGAGTCCTTCTGGGGTATTTGAAGGAAAGGCCCGTAACACACCCATGAGCAAAGGTGGGAATAACCTATGCCCGCCCCATCCCCATTCCAGGGGATTTGAGCTCCCAGGTGAGAAGGCTCCAGAGAGAACCCCACAGGGTCTTGGGGTAGGGTGGGGCGCCTGCATCAGGGACGTGCTGGACACCCCCTGGCCCTCTTCCGAAACCTTGGGGTCTGCGGTGGCAGGAAACGCATCACCCAACCCCAACATGTCACCTCGGGGAGGAGGAGCCAGGTGGGTCGGCACCCCTCCAGGAAGGGCTGCGGGTCCAGGGCTTCAGGGCCTCCCCGAGGGAAGAGACGAGCATGTGGACCAGGCCCGCGGGGTCCGCGGCCTCAGGACTTCGGGGGTGATGAGCCGCGCCCGGGCCAATTTCGGGTTCCCAAGGGAGTACGAGTCGGTGCCCGCCAGCGGGCGGGCGGGCCGTCAACTGCCCGGCCCGTCGCCTCCCTCCCCGCCCCCCGGCTTCCTGCGGAGGCCGTGGCCGCCATGTTGTGGGGCTGAGGCGGCGCCGCGGAGCCCGAGCGGCCGTGACAGGCTGCGCAACAGGTTCGCTGTCGGCGGCCTGACGACGAAGCAGGCGCGGCGGCGGCGGCTGCCGAGCAGGTCTCCCGGCATCCGCCCGCGCCCGCGCCGCTGGTGCCGAGGGGCGCAGGGTCGCGCTGTGACGTGCGGGCGGCGCGGCGGGCGCGCCAGGTGGGTGAAGCCGCTGCCCGGGCTGCGGCAGGGCGCGGGGCAGGTGCGGGCGCTACCGCGTCCGCCGCGGGGAGGCTGGCGGGTCGGGCTGGGAGACGGCTGCGCGCCCCGCACGACGCGGCGGGGCCCTCGGGAACCCCGGAGGCCCCCGAACTAGGCCCCTGGCAGTCTTGGCGGCGCCGGGCGGAAACCTCCGGCCCCGGGTTCCTGCCCCCGCGGCGCGGCCAGGGCGGACAGCCAGGAGCCGGGGCCGGGCTGTCTCTTCCCCGCGGCCAAACCCTGGACCCCGGCCGCGGCCTCTTCTGGCAGGTGCGGACGCGGCGGCGGGCCCCCTCGCTTTCGGGGTGCGGGCAGAAGCGAGCCAGCACTGAGGTGCACCCGCCCGCTTCCTCGGGGCCCCATTTTATTTTCACAGAGTTGGTTTTCCTCCTTGGCAATGGTTGGTGCGGAATGTCAGGTGAGCCGCATCCCAGTGCGTCAAAGTAGCCCGAGTCACAAGAGGCCAGTGGGCGGATGCTCTGAGTCCGCCGCTCTCATTAAACCAAAGTTGGGAAATGTTACAATTTGAGTTCAGCGTTATTGACTTCCAGGGTATACAGGAAGCAAGGAGAGCTGTAATCTCTTGGACCAGAGTAAAAGTTGATTGCTTTTATAATTCTTTTTGAAGACGCCTGCATGTGTATAGTAAATGGGTAAACCGAGGCTGAAATGCAGATGGCTGTGCATTTTGTAAAAAGATGATGTATTTGGATTTATTAATCCTGTGCGTTATAGTCGAGTGATTGCTGATGGCAAGTATGCTTCACTTGAGACTTGTATTAATTAGGAATATTTTTGATATAATACTTTGTGATAGGAATTAAACTTAACACAAAAATGTTTGCTTTGCTAAATGCACTAGTTTGTTTTTGCTAGGGTTTACTTGCTTACCCAGAAATAGGCGAGTGTGCCTTGAAATTTTGTGTTGTCCTAGTCAGCTTAATTTAGGTAGCATAGACTCCAGGTTAAGCTTCTTAAGCCTCTTAAGAAAAGTAATTGCCTCTCTGCCTGTGCTGCTTTGCTATGTTGTTAATCAGTGGTAAAACCTAAATACAATCTAGAAACATCAGGCAAACCCCTTACACAAATTAATAATGACGTCTCTCAAAATTTAAAGATAGTAGCAATTTTGATGTGCTAGGTTTCTTTGGCTGTGCCTACGATTCCCTTGTAATTTATTTCCCCCAGCTTTATTGAGATATGCTTGACATATATTCCTTATTACTTCAAAAGTAGGTAAGGTGAAAGTTATTTCTAAAAGCTTCATTTAAGGACAAACAGAATTTTGTGTTTTTTTGGAGGCCATGGAAAAAGATGTGCATGGCTGCTGATTTAATGTAGTAGTAATGAGCCTCACGAAAGCTTGCATTTTTTAAAATACTTTAATGCATGTAATTGTTTTTTTGCTTACCTTTATAACAAAAGGTAGAATTGTTTGAGAAAACTTGACCTGTACTGAATTATTGAGGAGGAAGGTACTATTGTTAGTTCAGCATATCTCATGGCTAAAATCCAGATCTCACTAGAATATGAGAAAATGTGTTATACAATTGCTGGGAATAGAATTATAGTTTTTAAAAAATTTGTATTTTCACGAAATCTGAATAGTAAAAGGAACTTCTATACATCCATCATCCAAACTCAGCAGCTTTCAAGACCTTCTTTGCCCATCTCTTTCTTCCTGTATTTTTTTTCACTCTATAGACTTACCGTATCTCTTTTTTAAAGTGTAAATTTTCTTACATAACCTTAAGGTTTTTATCTTTAATGCGGAGTTTCAGAAATTTCTATCTAGTAAGACGAAAAGACCATTTATTGGGTATCTACTTCAACTTCTTTCCTCAGTATTAAAATATATTTACCATTTTTGTCATTTATTGAACACTTACTGCCTCCCAGGCTCTGTGTTGTGTTATATAATCATTTAGGCTCACAGAGATCCAAGGAGTAGTTCTTTCCCACCCATCAAATAGATAAGTGACATGTTAACCTAGAGGTTAACAGAGCTTCTTTAGGTTAACTGAGTTACTCTAGGTCACTGAGCTAGTAAGCCAGGTTTCAAACCAAGATTCTTCTAACTTCAGCACCTGTTCCTTAACTGGAGCATTCATCTTGGTCCAGAAATTTAAACAAAAGGTTATTTGGGTATTCAGTATTTGTTGAGTAAATGAATGAAAGTTTTGATACGTATTATTCCATCAATAAGTAGCATTTTTATGTACTATATTTACTTGTAAAGCATTAACAAGTTCCAGAAATGATTCAGAATAAGCTAATTACCTTACTCAAAATATGGTGGTATCTTATTACCATACAACAGTGCGTGTGCCTGTTTTTCTTTTTTTATATTCTGATATTTTCAGTACCTTATTTATGGAAAAATGTATGGAATAACTATTAATATTTATGAAGAAAGGCTAAAAATAGGCAGACGTTTTTGTGTGCCAATTGTTAAAGGCTGGATTCCAAGTGTGAAGTATAAAAATAATGTTTAGGATTAGCTCTGTAAAAGAATAGTCCTATAGATGAAGCTGCATCAGAAACGCTGTATTTTTTACTTGAGTTTATTTTTTACTTTTTACCATTCTCTACCTACAGAACACGGCAACTAAATTAGAGTCCTGTTGGGTAGTGTGCATGTAGGTATTCTTGAGAAGGAGGAACTGAACTGGTCTTAAATGATCTACAGGCAGAGAGGAAGTGGGGGAGGGGGGAAGGAAACTGAGCAGAAAAAGAACACATCTGAGCGAATACATCAAGAAATAATGTATTTTTACAGCTCTAAGAGGGCACCATATTTCATTTTCAAATATTCTGAGAGATTAATTTAAAAATTAATTTCACAGTTATATCAGGACACTGAATGATTTGTTTGTGAAGTTATTCAGCAGTGATTATGGTAGACATTTAGAGATCTAATAACCAGATGGCAGACTTTTAACTTGTTTTATTTAAGCAACTGTTTTATGTTTTCTAGATCATTTTTTTCACTAGTGCATATTAATTTTAGAAAAATTATATGTATTTCAATAAAAATTTTGTTTATTTTGGTCTGGATAAAGGTACAGGCCTTTAAGTTAAGCCTCCTGCTTATATCTGTTTTGAGCAACTTGCTTTAATTCTCTAAGCTTCTCTTTCCTCATATGTAAAATGGGGAAAATAACAGTACCTATCTCATAGTGCTGTTGTATGTAATATAAAGTCCTTGCCACAGTGATTTCTGCTTGGTATAAGTGCTTAATAAATGTTACATATTATTATTCCAACTTATTTCAAAGAGAAATTTCAAAACTGAACTTAGTCTTCTTTCTATTTTGTTTTTAAAATTTGCTCTTAATGTTTAATCTCACCATCAAAACAATCCATAAAAGAAGGCTGGAAAATAGAGGAGAATTTAGCCACAATCCTTTCTCCCAACAAAGAATCTGCATTTTTAGTCCCCTTAATTTGGGGGAGGGTGGGAGGCTTAGCCTAAAAGAAGCAAATGTTCTATATCTGGAAAAGAAGCTACTGTTTTGGTTTATTACTTCGAAGTCTTTGAATCCACATGCTTAAATAACTTCTGCTTTTCAGTGTGAGGAGTATTTGGCTACTATGAGGTTGATAATGGGAAAGAATGACCAAGAACAGTGTCAAACTGCAGAGCCCACATAGATAAGGACCCAGTAGGGTTTGCTTGGACAGTTTGGAGGACACTGATAACTTGCTGTATCATTTCATTTTTGCTTAAAAATAGGTATTTGGACACTTTCTTCACCACCTTGCCACTCCTCCTTCACACTTAAGAGTGATTGCTTATATATGAGAATTAAGTAGGTCAAATTAATAAATTTCACAATTTATGCAACATTTGAGAACTTTACTTTTAGTGAGTGTGTGCTAAGTTGCCTCAGTCGTGTCTGACCCTTTGTGACCCTATGGACTGTGCCTTTGCAATGCTATGTATGGACTATAGCCCACCAGGCTCCTCTGCCCATGGAATTCTCCAGGCAAGAATACTGGAGTGGGTTGCCATGCCCTCCTCCAGGGGCTCTTCCTGACCGAGGGGTTGAACCTGTGTCCTTTACATCTTCTGCATTGGCAGGTAGGTTCTTTACCACTAGTGTCACGTGGGAAGCCCTTTTAATGAGTATGAAATACTTTTTGGTGAATATAAGTGAGAACTTAGAGATTAATGAAGTTTGCTGAGAATGAAGCAGACTAGGAATGCTTGCATAGCATTAATTCTCTAACTTTACGGTAAGCCCTGAAAACCTGAATGGTAAGGAAGACTTGAGATTTAATTTCCCTTTATTCTCCTCTTCTCACTAGAAGCATTTTAGGCTATACCTCTGCTAAAGCTCCAGTGAAATGCTTAGACAACCTGTATTAGAAGACTTTCCCTCCCCACTTCTCCTTTCTTCTGATGTCTGGTCTTCATTCCATATATGTGTGTGTATATATATATGTATGTTTTATTTTTTTTGGGGGGGGGGCTGTGCAGCATGTGGGATCTTAGTTCCCTGACCAGGGATTGAACTCATGCTCCCTGCCTTGGAAGTGTTGAGTCCTAACCACTGGACTGCCAGAGAAGTCCCTTCCTTCCATGAATCTCACTGAAGTTTTTTCCTCCTTCCAGCATCCTAGTTCCTACATCCAGGAACTACGGTTCCACTGTTGCCTGAAAGCTGAGTTAGTTGGATTATTGAGATGGAAAGAGCCATGCCATTTAGGTTTGAGATAGATATAGATAACTCAAAGCTTTCTGACCACTCCTTTCCGGGCCCTGGATTTTATAGTCTTTATAACCTGGTGGTCATCCCATCTTGAAAAAGTACATGCTACAGCTCCCTCTTATACCCATCTTTACTATTGCTTTCCTCGTTAGGTTGACTTTACCCCAACTTTATCTTCCTAGGGGTTTCAATGGGGGAAAAAAAGCTCCTCTTTCCTCTTTTTCTGCCCTCTGCTTTAACTTTTATTCTCAGCCTCTTTCTTCTTTAAAAAGTTAAACCTAACAGAAGTCACTCATAATTTTTGATACTGAATTCATTCGTTCTTCTAGCAAATAATGAGTGTCTTTATGCCAGGAACTGATCCAACCACTGAGAGTATAAACAGTAAACAAAACACACAAAAACCCTGCCCTGGGCTACTTGTATTCAGGAATGGGGAGTAGAGACAAAAATGTCTAGGAGTTAGAATTTGCTGAGTGCTATGGAGAAAAGTAAGATAGGAAATGGGGCTAGGGAATGTGTGGGCAGTTGGGTGGGGGTGAATGGAGAGAAGTAAGACTTTGCCTCATTCAAAATTATTAAAGAATTCAAAATTGGGAGGATTATCGTACACATTTTATGAGTTAATTTAATAGTATTTCAGATCACTGTGTTTAACAGAAATGTTTATCATTCACTATCTGGTTTGGACCCAGTAGATCTCTTAATATTTCTATTTTCTAGTAACTTAAGCCAGAAAACAAAAAACCTCAGGTACAACATGAACCTAGAGCAGAAAAACTATTTATCAAATAGCATAGAATAGATACCTTAATTTGATTTTTTCTAAAAGTGCTATGTTTTGTTTGTTTTTAAATTCTATAGACTTTTTGTTTATGCTATTTTTGTTATGATGAGTAACATAAGATTCCTTGTGTAAAACTGGAAAGCTGCAGGGAAATTGAAGGAAGAAAATTGTAGTCCTTAATAATCATATTATCCGGAGAAGTGTTGAGTGTTAATATTTTGGTAGATCGCATCTAGAAATTTTTCTTTGGGAAAAATGGAATTATATATTCTGCTTTCGTTATCTGCTTTTTAGTTTATTAGCATTTATCAAAACCATGGTTCTACTTTATATTTATCTACAATAAAATTTTTATTGGCTAAATAATATTGTCTTGATTCTGCTGGATGTTAATAATGTCTAACGTCTATTGATATTACTGTATCCTGGTTACTTTTGAGACGCTTTACATACTTTTGCTCATTTAGTCATTAGTCTCTCTTTAAGAGCTGTTCTATCATTATTTATTTTACAGCTGAGAAAATTGAGCAAGGACAAGTTTAGTAATTTTCCCAAGATCCCGCAGCCAGTAAGTGGCAGCCATAGATTATGAACTTATTCTGACTCCATAGCCTGTGCTCGTATCACTATCTCATGTAGTTTCTCAACATTAAGGTAGTTTATAGTTGTTTTTGTTGTTATTTTAAGTTGTGCCACAGCTAACATCCTTGTAACCATATCTGTCTTTATATCTATGATTATTTCCTTAGAATAAACTTCTAGTAGTTGTAGTAGTATTGGGTCAAAAGGTGTGGATGCTTTCTAAGGCCCATGTAAATGTATTGCCAAGTTGTCTTCCAGAAAAACTTGTCAGTACCAAAGTGTTCTCTTAACCAGATGAAACCAGATTCCCCACATCCTTAGGAACACTTCTTTTTAAATCTAATAATTTGATAAAGACCCTTGTTTTAATTTTTCTTTCTCTGAATATTAGTAGTGAAGTGAAAGTCGGCCAGTCGTGTCCAACTCTTTGCAGCCTCATGGCTATAGAGTCCATGGAATTCTCCAGGCCAGAATACTGAAGTTGGTAGCCTTTCTCTTCTCCTGGGGATCCTCCCAACCCAGGGATTGAACCCAGGTCTCCCGCATTGCAGGCGGATTCTTTACCAGCTGAGCCACAAGGGAAGCCCAGGAACACTGGAGTGGGTAGTCTACCCCTTCTCCAGTGGATCTTCTGACCCAGGAATCGAACCGGGGTCTCCTGTGTTGCAGGCAGATTATTTACCAACTGAGCTATCAGGGAAGCCCTAATACTAAGGTAATACTTAAAAGTTTTTTTCTTGGAGAAATATTTGTTTCTGTCCTTTTCCCACTTCATTGACATGTTCATCTCTTGGTTATTTCTAAGATTTCTTTAAATATTAAGAATAGTAACTCTTTGCTTATAGATATAAATTTTTTTCCCCAAGTTTGTATCTTAGTTTTGTAAATGAATTCTTATCAATCGTAATGATAAATAGCTAGGGTTTATATAGTAATCACCGTGTGTGTGTGTGTGTGCACACGCGCATGCTTAGTCACTCAGTTGTGTCCAACTCTTTGTGACCCCATGGACTGCAGACCACCAGACTCCTCTGTCCATGGAATTTCCATGGCAAGAATACTGGAGTGGATTGCCATTTCCTATTCCAGAGGATCTTGCCAACCCAGAGATTGAATCTGTGTCTCTTGCATCTCCTGCTATACTAATTGATTATATTAATGAATTCATTTAATTTTTATAATATCTCTATGAGGTAGGTGCAGTTATTAGCTCCATTTACAAAGTATTCTGACAGTATGTTTTAAATTCTCAAACAGTTTTTTCTTCTGTGTCCTTGCCCACTTCTCTTCTCAATTCCTTAGAATCTCTTTTCCTAGCCTAATGGGTGATACCTTTTGTTCAGTTTTTCATTACTTAGTTTAGAGGTTGTTTTCTCTGGGATAACTCATCTAACAACTTTCTAGTTCCCTAAGGCAAAGTTAGGTGCCCATCTTCTGTCCTTTTTTTTTATACCTGTTGCACTTGCATGGTCTTATTCCTCTTGTGTATTCCCTGCTGTTATACATTTTATACAGATGCTGTACATCTGAATACTCTGTAAATATTTGTGGATTTGAATTGAAGGTGCTCATGATAATGTTGGTGATATAAGAAAGAAATCAACTTTCCCAGTATGTAAAATAGAGAAACTTACACTAAGGAAGTTAACACTGGAACTCAACTTTAAAGGCCAGCGGGGAAGGAGGCAGAAAGAGGGGGGCCTAGAGACTGAGTGCAAACACACATGGGAATTTCCCGTTCTGGGAACAACAAGTGATTTACAGTGATTTTGAGGTTTATCAGCTTTGCCTCTGGGAAAGCCTGATGTAATAAATCCCTCCTTCACCCAGCATACCTGGTCTAGTGTTGAGAATATTTCAGTCTTTCTTCTGGATCTCTTCTGTTATAAAACAGAGCTCAGTTTCTTTGACTTCCTCATATTTTCAGTGTGACAGGAGTGGGGGAAGTTGGCAGGTCCTGGTATAATCTTGATAAGATATTGAAATGCCCAGGGAAGTTTTGTGACTTGGTGGGGAAGGCCCGCTGGCAGCCTTTGCTGAAAGTGGAAGCCTTGGGCTTGGGGGGAGAGGAAACCCTGCAGCCTGTCTGTGAAGATTTGGGTTCCTGCACACCCTTTCCTGGTTGTCAGCACATGGCACGAGACACCAGTGTCTTTTCTCTCTGGCCTGCATTACGTTTCTGTTCTTCCAGCTTTGATACAAGACTAAGAGACGTTCTTCTCTGGCTCTAGTCTTGAGGTATACTGACTGCTGGTCTTGAACAAGTGAGCACTTTACAGATTGACAATATAATTTATTTGTCATTTAATTTGATATTTTTTCAAATCCTCCTCTTTATATCTCATCATGTAACTAAAACTTTTTTCATTATGAAAATAATTCATGCTGATTGAAGAAACTTTGTAAAATAGAGAAAAAGAAAAGTAAGAGAAAAGTTATTCCAGCAACCAATTACAGCCGCATTTTGTTGTCTCCCACCACCCTGTTTTTGCTCTTTGTTTTTACATATGTATTTTTGTACATGTTTTACAGTATAGCACTGTAGTTAGGAACATGGCTTGTGCTGTCTGGGGTTTTAGTTACAGCTTAGCCTTTTATTAGCTTTGTGAGTGCAACTGTCTCACTAAGCCTCAGTTGTCTTTTCTTTAAAAAGTGGCAGTTTCATAAAATATCTATCCCTAGAGTTTTTATGAGGATGAAGAAATAATACGTGTTCAGTGTGACCATCTCATAATGACTTTTCAATAAGTGTAACAGTAATAATCAAGGCTGTCCTTTGGTTAGATCATCGAGGGGTGCTTCTCTGGGCTGTGCTTGGAGAGAGGAGGTGGGTCAGGGTACTGTACCTTTCTTTTCTGAAATAATTAATATTCAACTGCAGATTTTTTTTTTTTAACATTCTCAAGGGGCCTATGAAAATGTTTACACTGAGACCTCCTTTAAAATATGACTTTTATCTTGGCCTAACCTCACAGTGGGTGAGTGGCCCTGGGCCTCAGACTTCTAGGATGGCCCTGATGATGATGGTATCGATGACACTGCAGTGACAGTGGCAAGTAAAGACCTGAGTATCAGGCTTGGTGTTTGGTAAGTATTCAGTGATTGTTAGCTGTTCTTTTAAATAATGATAAATACACATTTATAGTATGTTATAAATTATAAATTCCAACAGATGTTGGCAAATGTTATATGCAGAGTACATCATGTGTGATGCTGGGCTGGATGAAGTACAAACTGGAATCAAAATTGCTGGGAGAAATATCAATAACCTCAGATATACAGATGACACTACCCTTATGACACAAAGTGAAGAGGAACTGAAGAGCCTCTTGATGAAAGTGAAAAAGGAGAGTGAAAAAACTGGCTTAAAACTCAGCATTCAAAAAACGAAGATCATGGTGTCCGGTCCCATCACTTCATGACAAATAGATGGGGAAACAATGGAAACAGAGGCTTTTTTTTTTCTTGGTCTCCAAAATCACTGCAGATGGTGACTGCAGCCATGAAATTAAAAGACACTTGCTCCTTGGAAGAAAAGCTATAACAAACCTAGACAGCATATTAAAAAGCAGAGACATTGCCAGCAAAGGTCCATCTAGTCAAGGCTATGGTTTTTCCAGTAGTCATGTATGGATGTGAGAGTTGGACCAAAAGAAAGCTGAGTACCAAAGAATTGATGCTTTTGTACTGTGGGTTGGAGAAGACTTTGAGAGTCCCTTGGACTGCAAGGAGATCCAACCAGTCCATCCTAAAGGAAATCAGTCCTGAATATTCATTGGAATGACTGATGCTGAAGCTGAAGCTCCAATACTTTGGCCACCTCATGCAAAGAACTGACTCATTGGAAAAGATCCTGATGCTGGGAAAGATTGAAGGCGGGAGGAGAATGGAACGACGGAGGATGAGATGGTTGGATGGCATCGCTGACTCAATGAACATGAGTTTAAGCAAGCTCTGGGAGTTGGTGATAGGGAAGCCTGGCGTGCTGCAGTCCATGGGGTTGCAAAGAGTCAGACATGACTAAGCAACTGAACTGATAAATTATAAAAGCATAACCAGTTTCCAGATTATTACATAATCTTACTGAAATTTTTTTAAAAGGTTATTGAGGTATCTATCTAGATACAGATATATCTGTATATTTAGATAGATCAATCTACCTACCTATATATATATAGATAGATCTATCTATCTAGATATATAATTCACGTATCACTATGAATGTGATTGAAATGGCAGCATAATACTTGGCTCAGTGTGTTCTCCCCTTATTGGATACTCATATCATTTCCAATTTTTCTGTAGTCACTAATAATAGCTGCAGTAAATGTCACTGTAAGTAAAGCACTTCCCACATTTATTATTGTTTCCTTATGACAAATTTCCAGAAATGAAATCATTGACTTACAGGATAAAAACTTTATTAGGATTCTTGCTGTATATTTTCATACTACCTTCTGAAGAGCTCTGACAGTTTGTACCCCCATGAGTATGTCTGTAACCCTCCTCTTCTCACCTTTGCTAGCCCTAGGGTCTGTTGTTTTTTTTTAAAGTAAGTCTATAAGGAGAAACAAAATAAAAATTTGCATTTTCTCAATTGATTAGTAATGTTAATATCTATTAGCCAGTTTTATTTCCTCTTTGGAAATTGTCTGTTTAAAGCCTTAGTGTTTTCATTATCTAAGTAGTTCTTTATACATTAAAAATGACTATTTGTTTTGCTTTTTCTCCAATTGTATATCTTTCTGTTTTCAGCAGAAGTCTAAAAATATTTGTATGGATAAATCTTTACTATTTCTTTTGCATAAATAATAGCTTCAGGACTTAGTTATCATTGTTTTAGGGAGGTGATATTTTACTTGAAGGTAAAGCATCTACCTGAATTTTTTCCCTCTATACTATTTTTTAGAATATTTACTTATTTTTTTGACTGTGTGGGGTCTTAGCTGTGGCCCACAGGCTTGGTTGCCCCATAGCATGTGGGGTCTCACCTCCCCGACCAGGGATTGAACTCATGTCTCCTGTACTGGAAGGTAGATCTTCAACCACTGGACCACCAGGAAAGTCCCCTCCTTCTATACTTCTTAATCAAGTCAAGTAAATAGTTTTGCTTTAATATTTAGTCCTAATATGAGATAGAAGAGGATAGACCAACTAGCCAGCTCCCACCAGCCCACCCCTTACAGCAGTGCAGGCTGAGTCACAAGCTATTCGTAGGTGTTTTTTCCCCTTTTATGTGGGTGAATTGTCTTGTTCAGACTTGTTGACTAATTCTTCTAAAATTGGTTTAATTTAGATCTCCAATATAATTGGAGCACTAGCTACTTCAGTTATTAGTTTACCATTTCTGTTCTTTTTTTGCCCGGTCTATTGGTTGACTCTTTGTGGGCTAAACTTAACATTTATAGAAGTCCAAGTTTACAGCTTATATTCAGACATCTTAAACTGAAGATGTTAAATTGCAGAACTAGACTGAGAACTAAATATGTGTAGAGCAGTTCTCTTTTTGAAGCTTTTGAGTCTCAACATGCTTTGTGTATTTGGGGCCCTAAGCCTCTTGGTAGAAATAATAATCACCTTTTACTCAAATGTAATCAATATTTGTAAGAAAAACATATCCTTTTTATTAGTAATTGGCACAACTGCGGTTTGTCATACCAATTCAGTGAAATTAAGCCAATTCTTAATGGTTGAAAATGAAGATGAAGTAATAGTAATAGCCATCATTTACGAGCACCATCTGTGTGCCAGATGTTTTACAGACATGGTACCTGAGCCTTAAAAGAGCCTGGCGTTCAGGTGCCATCAGCCACGTTTATAAGTTAGGAAACTGAAGCTGTGTCATGTGCCAGTGTCCTGAATAACAGCAGCTATGCTGGGATCAGAACTCGAATTGGTTGATCTGCTTTCAAAGTTCAACTTCCAGATTGTTGGCTTGGTTGTCCTCAGTGCAGTTGAAAGGATGCTAATCTCTCCGTGTCAAAGCTTTCATATTAAAGGATATTTTAGTACCTACCCTGTGGCTGAGCACTGTGTATCTGAAGATGAGACATTCACAGGAACTCCCAGTCTGATAGAGATGGGCAGGCATGAAAACAAAGGTCACAGTATTTGGTGGTATGTAGTTTATTGGAGATATATACAAGATAAAATAAGGATGTGGCAAAAGAAGGTTTTTAAGTGGAAGTATCGCTGAGAAGTGTCACAGATTCAGAGAGGGGTAATAGAATAATATGGCATAGAGGTGGAGGGGGAAGGTATTCTAACAGTGGAAATGTAGGCAGAGGATAAACCCTAAAATACCTCATATGCCATGTGGAAAAAATTAGATATTTTTGAAAATATCAGTTTTATCAAGATATAATTCATATACTATAAAATTCACCCTTCTAAAGTTTACAATTCTGTTATTTTTATTACAATCACAGAATTGCACAAGCATCATCACTAATTTTAGGTTATTTTCTTCATCCCAAAGAAACCTCTATACCCATTAGCATCCTCTCAATTTCCCAGCTCTGCTGCTGTTGCTGCTGCTAAGTCACTTCAGTCATGTCTGACTCTGTGCGACCCCATAGATGGCAGCCCACCAGGCTCCCCAGTCCCTGGGATTCTCTAGGCAAGAACACTGGAGTGGGTTGCCATTTCCTCTCCAATGCAGGAAAGTGAAAAGTGAAAGTGAAGTCGCTCAGTTGTGTCCAACTCTTCGCGACCCCATGGGCTGCAGCCTACCAGGCTCCTCCATCCATGGGATTTTCCAGGCAAGAGCACTGGAGTGGGTTGCCATTGCCTTCTCCGTTTCCCAGCTCTCAGTTCAGTTCAGTTGCTCAGTCGTGTCCAACTCTTTGCGACCCCATGAATCACAGCACACCAGGCCTCCCTGTGCATCAGCAACTCACGTAGGTCACCCAAACTCATGTACATCGAGTCGGTAATGCCATCTAGCCATCTCATCCTCTGTCGTCCCCTTCTCCTCCTGTCCCCAATCCCTCCCAGCATCAGGTAACCACTAACCCGTGAATTTGCCTCTATGAATTTGCCTCTTCTGGACATTTCATATAAATGAGACATAGAATACGTGATCTTTTTGTTACTGACTTCTTTTACTTACTGTAATGTTTGTTTTTAAAGTGCACCCATATTGTACCGTGTATCAGTAATTCATTTCTTTTTATGGTCAAATATTCCATTGTATGGGTATACTACATTTTGTTTATCCATTCATCAGTTGATGGTCATTTAGGTTGTTTCCACTTTTGAGCTATTATGAACAGTGCTGTTGTGAGCATTTGTGTACAAGTTTTTATATGAACATAGGTTTATATTTTCATTTCTCTTGGGTTCATATCTGAAGGTGGGATTGCTGGGTTTTATGGTAACCTTTGCTTAACATTTTGAGGAACTGCTAAATTGTTTTCCGAAGCAGCTAAATCGTTTTACTTTTCCACCAGCAAGGTATGAAGGATCCAGTTTAGGAGATCAGATCCCCTGGAGAAGGAAATGACAACTCACTCCAGTATTTCTTGCCTGGGAAATTCCATGGGCAGTGGAGCCTGATAGTCCATGGGTCACAAAAGAGTCTGAAACAACTTAGCGAGTAAACAACAGATTTTATACTATTGGTGAGCACAATCACAGTGGTTGAAAACTGTTGGATTCTGTTCCTGCTTCCCAATGTCTTTCAAGACATAGGTCAGAAGCCTTTTTCTAATGAATGGAACTAAAATGCAAATCATTTCCTCAATTCTGTGGGCTACTTAAAATCTGAGTTATTAAGGATTATTGAAATTTAGTGTTTATGTATTAAAATGAACCAATTTCTAGAGCTTACTGAGTGTCCTAATTCAGTTTTTTTCTAAGAAATCTGTTAACTCTACAAAACTTTGGCAGCATCAGATTGGATTGAAAAATTCCTACTATGCACTCCTACAACAGTGGATACTGTTTCAGTGTATCATTGGGTTGTCTTGAGTTTGACTTGGTTCCCTTTCTGCTATTCTTAAATTGATTGCAGTCACAGAATTTTGTTGTTTTAATTTTGTTGACCGTTTGTATAACTATATCATTGCTATAACTTCTTTATCATAGAGTTATTTTTCTACTGAAAAATAGGAGCATGTAGGTAGGTTGAATCTCTTTCTTGTTCCACATAGGTAGGCAGTAGTTAGAATAGTTTGAGAATGAATGGATTACATAATTGGAAGTTTTCTTTCCCACTGTAATATTCCAGTCTAATACATTTTTAAAGTGGAAATTAATGTATGTTATAATTAAGGGTTTTAACTATGGAGTACATGCTCTCCCCAAATTGGCTTTGGAAGTCTGAAAGCTTTGAAATTGTTCACCACATTTTGTGCCTTTGTGTTTTTTCCAGAGAGAGAAACTGGGTTTGCCAAATTTCTTTTTAAAAGAAGAAGTCCATGGCCCTCAAAATTAAAGAATTCAGATGGATGAAGGGAATTTGTAAATTTGAGATTTGGGATGTTTGGGGGAAGTGAGGACCTTGCTTTGGTTAAGTGTTGCTTCTCAGCGATAGATATTTTCTGGATACATGTCTTTTAAAAGGGTGACTCATTCCATGTTAGAATAGCTCTCTTTTATTCTTCCTGATAATTTTTTGTCTCTGTCAGAACTTGGAGTTTGCCTTGAAAGTCCTCACTGCACATTTATTATTACTATTTTATATTTTATTATTAAAGTAATACTTATTTATTATTTTATATTTACTTTCTTGTATGATTGGATTGCTCTTTATTCAAGGTGTTATTTTTGCTGCCCTGATTGCATGCTTTACTTGAAATGAATTGGTATTTTTAAAAAATGGTTTGATAGAATAAGAAAATGAATGCTTTTCTACCCATTGACTTCTAGTTTCTTTTTCCTTTACTCTCTTGTTCTGTGTTTTGGTTGAGATTGGAAAGTACCAGTAGCCGGTGAAAGCTCTTCCCATGCAGGCCTTGCTTGGGTGCTGTGGCATCAGCTTGGATATCGGGTTCTCAAGGCCTCTTCAGGACAGTGTGGCTGGAGAAGTATACTTCTCTGTAGCTGTTTTACCATCATATGCAGCATGGTTGGATTTGAGACATGAGACTGGCAATTTCAGTTAAGTGTTTTTGATAAAACAGACTTGTTACTTAATATTGTTTATAATAGACTAAGAAATTGTCAAGGGGAAAAAAAATTAACAAGGTGAGGTTCTGGATGATATTGACTATAGGGTTAAAGGATGGTTATAGTATAATACAAATATATTTGGTCTGTGTCCCTGGTTCCTGGCACAGAGGTCCTAAAACCTTTGAAATTCCCTGAGTGATAGGAAAGTTGCTTTCCATCATACCTGAGCTTATGTTAATGAGGTGACTAAGAGTGGTTGGTACTTGTGGATAGCCTCAGCGTAAGGCTGCTGCTGCTGCTGCTGCTGCTGCTGCTGCTGCTGCTGCTGCTGCTGCTGCTAAGTTGCTTCAGTTGTGTCCGACTCTGTGCGACCCCGTAGACAGCAGCCCACCAGGATCCCCCGTCCCTGGGATTCTCCAGGCAAGAACACTGGAGTGGGTTGCCATTTCCTTCTCCAGTGCATGAAAGTGAAAAGTGAAAGTGAAGTCGCTCAGTTGTATCCGACTCTTCGCGACCCCACGGACTGCAGCCTACCAGGCTCCTCCATCTAGGGGATTTTCCAGGCAAGAGTACTGGAGTGGGGTGCCACTGCCTTCTCCGCAGTGTAAGGCTAGATAACCAGAAAGACTTAGAGAATTAGAAGGTTGGAATTTTCAGCCCCATCCACTAACCTCCAAGAAAAATAGGTGAGTGTTAGAGTTTGAACCTCTGTTTATGTACATAAATTCACAATTTTGAATATTTGCATACTATTTCAGAATTTTATATTTAAAAAAAATTTCCATTATATCATAAACATTGCCTATCTACTATAACCTTGAAATTATCATTTGTGAATAGATGCATTTTATTCTAAGTGAATGTAACCTTATTTTCTTGTTCCTTTCTTCGTTAGATAAATTACCTTATTTGTATCTTTTCTGCTATTGATGACACTATGATACGCATCTTTGCATTCTGTTTTCCTCCTTTGGATAATTTTCTTAAGGTAAATTCTTATAAATGGGCCAAGTGGGCATTTTGTTTTGGATGAATGTTGTCAAATTTAAAGGCACAAACTTTACCTTAAACCTTCTACTTCTGTGATATTTGCCTTCTTTAAAAATTTGATACACTTTTTTTTGATAATTTAAAATTTACAGGAAAATCGAGCAGATAGTACAGAATTTCCCATACACCCTTCTACCTATTATTAGTAACATGTTAGTACAGTACATTTATTGTAATTAATTAACCGGTGTTGGCACATTGTTATTAACTAAAGTCCATGCTTACTTACTTCTCCTTAGTTCTCACCTAATGACCTTTTTCTGAGCCAGGATCCCGTACTACAGTACATTTAATTGTCATGGCTCCCCGGGCTCCTCTTGATTGTTGTTACTCTTAGTTTTGACTGTTACTCAAACTTTACTTGTTTCTGATGACTCTGTCTTGAAGGGTACTGGTTAGGTATATTATAATGTTCCTCTGTTGGAATTTGGTGTTTTTGTCATAAGACAGACAACCATGGACCAAGCAGGCAAATGAACCAGATGTGTACATTGCAACGTAAATTTGCCAAGATGAATATGTTTCTTGTATACCAAAATATGTAAAGTTGGTATATCCCTTTTACTGTAACCATTAAATACCTAGAAGTAAATGAAACAAGAGTAGGACTCTACTGAAGGATGCAAAAAATACACGTCTGAGAATAGTCTCAAAAATTATGAAAAAAATAGGACAGTGAGTAGAGAGGGATTTGCATATTCTAGCACTGTGGTAGTTAGAGCCTAAGACAGGAGTACACAAGAAGACCCACTGAACAGAAATAAATGCAGGCTGTGAGTAAACTTAATGTATAAGAGGAGAGATGCATTTTACACCAATTAGTAAAAGCTAAATTATTTCATAAATGGTCTCAGAAAAAGTGGTAGACATCATGAGTGGTGGAAAAGTGGAGAAAATAATTTAGACTCATATCTGTATCATTCCATTCCAAAATAAAAAATTCTGAATAAATGAAATATATAAAATTTTTTAAATGTACAGGTACTAGAAGAAAATTTGGGCAGTTTCTGATATGAGACAGACCTTTCTTAGCATGAGAGCATACTCAATGGTCATAAAGGAAAAGATTGATAAAAAGAACAAAGTTGGTATAACAACAGATTGGATAAATAGTGTTTGTAACATTTAAGTCTGGGAGACTGAAAGGGCAGAGTGTGAAGTAGTCTTCTAAGAGAGTAGGGGAGCAAATGAAGTAGGGGAGTGTGGACTTGTCAGGCAGGGCGTAGGGTGCACTTGAGTTAGTGGTCAGGAATTTAAGTGAGACTAGGCAGCATTTATATAGCCATGGAATAACAAGAGAGTTGTATTTACAAAAGACTGGTATTTTGCCAGATGTGTAGTATGTAGGGAGAGAGGGAAGCTGAGGATGTTTACAGCAAACTGCTTATAATGGTGAGCTGTGATATTTAATTTGGGTAAGGAGGGATATTAGGACATGAGGAAGGGTGTAAGGATATAAGGAAGATTGAGGAACAGTTAAAAGGTGATAAGAGCAATAGTTTGTAGGTCCAGGTAGGGTTAAAGAATTGTTGGCGTTAGGGAACTGGAGAGATTCAGTTGTTGAGATGGTGCTGGTGAAAGGGGCTTGGGAGACTTGAAATGGATTACAGAAGAGGGCAGTTACCGGTAATAACAAGGCCTTGGGTGCGACCTGGAAGTTGCTGCCTTAGATGAGATGGAGGATAAAATTTTTGGAACGCAGGAGGTCAAAGACTTCTTGTTGTTCAGTTGTTATGTTCAGTCTCTAAGTTGTTCAGTCTCTAAGTTGTGTCCAACTATTTGCGACCCCATGGCTGCAGCATGCCAGCACGTCAAAGACTTACTTAGAAGCCAGTCTCTGGGTAGGATGATCTGTAAGAACATTGACATCACCAGGAATTCTTATGGGAATAATGGTGGAGAGTAGATAGTGAGCAGTCAAGGAATTATCCTGGTGATTGTAGGGGACAACAGTGAATGAGGAGAGCCAGTGGTCAAGTCAGATGCTTGAAAGTCAAAAGCTAGTTTTCTTTTCCACTTTTATTATGAAAAATGTCAAACATATACAGAAGTTTGAAGTACTGTGATCACTTATTTTCTGTATGCCTTCATTTAGTAGTTGATTTTTTAAAAATAATTTTTTAAAGTCTTTATTGAATTTGTTACAGTATAATTTCTATTTAATGTTTTGTTTTTGGCCACAATGCATGGGGGATCTTAGCTCCCCAGCCAGGTATTGAACCCACACCCCCTGCATTGGAAGGCAAAGTTGTAACCACTAGATTGCCAGGGAAGTCCCTAGTAATCTATTTTTTACTTAAATGTGTCTTGTATTTTTGTGGGGGCTTTTGTGATAAGGCAGGATATAAATGCATTTTGAAATTCCTTTCCAGAAAGGGGGTGCCGATTTACACTTGTATTAGCTAGGTATTAAGACTATGTTTTCAGGGATCATTTTTGTAGTGCATATTAGCTAGGAATTGGTGCAGTACCTACTCTTAGAGCTATTGTTACAGTTCCTTGCATTGCTGTTAGCTCTTCACTATATCATGTGAATAAGCTGCTGCCTATTTTCCCAGACCATGCTCTTCTCTCTGATTTTGCATGTACTGTTACCTTTGCCCAGAAAGTTTTTTCCCCATATTCACTCATTTGACACATGTTTTTATGTATAAGGCATAAACTAATTTAAACACAATCTGAAATGCATGTGCCTGGTTGATTCTTGGGAACTGATTTGCATGTCTCCCTCTCTTCTTTTGGCCTGTAGAGGAGAGAAATTTGTGTTTGGGCTCCTGGGGGGCTGGGATATAACAGCCTGTTTTCAGTCTGACTCTTTGGACTATTGTCTGGGCCTGAAGGAAAGATAAAAAGTTACAAAGAAAAGCTGTACTTTCTCCTTTTCTCAACTTCTTTTTCCTCTGCTTCCAGCTTAGGTACATTCATCCTTACCGCTTTTCCTGTTTTTTATTCTGTCCCAGATTCTAACTTTATACTCTAGAGCTGTCAACTTCTACTTTCTCTGGACCCAGACTTATTAGGTAACCTTTCCTTTTCCCTTTTCAAAATTAAATCTCTCCTTCTTCCTCTTATAGAGGTTTTGTTCTCCCATCTAAAAAAGTAAAGACTTATAACCTCTCCTCTTTCCTAAAGCTTATCTCTCCTCCTACCCTTTTTCTCCCTTCTTGTAACAACACATACTTGTTGAGTTACCTACACTTCACCTCCAAATTATTGCTTCAGCTTGCCTTTAACAGTCAGCTCACCGTCCTGGAACTGTCTTCACAAGAAATTGCCAAAACGAATGGCTTAGTTTTTACTTCTGTGACATTTGGCAGTATGACCATCATCCTCTTGAAACTCATCTCTGTATCTCAATTTCTCTCCTTTTTCTCAGCCTCTGTTCTGATTGTTTTTCTCCTGTTTCCTGTACATACTTTCTATGGATAATGTAATTCGCTGACATGTTGACAGCTACTCCCAAGCCTTAAGGACTACCGAAACTGGGTTTCTACCTTAAACAAAATTCTTAACTGTTCCTTGTATGTTTCCACCTAAATGTCTTCGTAGGTATGTCAGATTAGATATGCTCAAAATGGAACATTTTGTTGCTTACCTCACGAATTTATTATCCAGATCCCTGTTTTCTCAGAGCTTCTGTTGGTGAATATTACCACTCTGCAGTTGCTCAAGGTAGAAACTCATCTGTGATGCTTTTCTTTCATCATCCACATTAGCTGATCAGAAAATCCTGTCTCTTCTACCTCTGCACAAGTTCAGATTTTCACTGTCTGGACTATACTAGGGGCAGTGTCCTTGCCTCAAGATATTCAAATGCAGTTCAGTTTCTGTATTATTTGTCAGAATTCTTTCTCTCTGCCCTTAAAAGACCAGGTTCTTCTCTTGTTTCTTATATATGCTTACCCTGGATAATGTCCTTCATTGACATGGCAACAATTTCCCAATCCCTGGGGACTACCAAATCTGGGTCTCTATGTCAGATATATACTGTGTTTCGTTTGTTTATTTGAGAGGCTGCAGCATGCAGGAACTCAGTTCCTTGACCAGGGATCAAACCTGTGCCCCGTGCAGTGGGATCACAGAGTCTTAACCCCTGGACCACGAGGGAAGTCCTATATGCTATGTTTTAAATATCAACTCTCTGTGACTTGTGTAGTGAAGTTCAAAATCAATAACATGACATACTTTGTTCCTTAATTGAGATCTTGGCAAGTTACTTCATGTCTTTGACCTCTTTGTAATTGTTTCTAAATAAAGAGGATCCGGTATGTGTTTAATTCTTTAAAAAAAAAATCATGAGATAAAATAGAGAAACCTCAATATGTAAAACACAAAAAACAGAGCTACTTTCATTAAAATTGGTATCCTCAACAGCTCTGCTGTATCTTCTTGAAATTTCTAGAACTGTAAGGTGCGCAATTTGAAACTATTGAGTTTCAAGAATGAGTTCTTTGAAGTCACATCACTCTCAGATTATATTCTCTGGGTAGGAAAGGCTCTGCTCTTTTACTGGCTGTGTTCTTTCCTTCTTTTAGCAAGTCCTTCTCGTAGATTCAGATACGTCTCCTTTCTTTGTAATAGTGCCTAGCAACAGACCGGTACAACGTATTTTACTATGAAGGGAAGTGGCTCAGTCGTGTCCGACTCTTAGCGACCCCGTGGACTGCGGCCCACCAGGCTCCTCCATCCATGGGATTTTCCGGGCAAGAGGACTAGAGTGGGGGGCCATTGCCTTCTCCGATTTTACTATGAGGGCACCATTAAACCCGCTTACTTTAACAATGACCTCATGTTAGATAATTGTGTGTGTGTGTGTGCATGTGTGTGCGTGCGTGTGTGTGTCTGTCTGTGTGTGTGTGTCTGTGTGTCTGTGTGTGTGTGTGGGTGCGTGCGTGCGTGCGTGTGTGTGTTTTGGCTGCACTATGCGGCTTGAAGTTACCTGACCAGGGATTGAATCCAGTATCTCAGCAGTGAAAGCCTGGAATCCTAACCACTGGACTGCCAAGGAGTCCCCTAGATAATTCTTATATAAAAATTGCTTTCCTTGTGATATGTACGGCACTTTGATTTACCTCCCAAGTAGTGTTCTATCTTCTTGATTCTCATAGCATTCTTCATATCCTTTTATTATAGTTCATTGTTCATATTTGAATGAATAAGTATATGGATGAAAGAATGAATGAGTAGATGGGGAACAGGTGTGGAGAATATATATATACACCCTATAAATTTCATCTTACTGCAGGAACTATAAAGAAGTCGGTATTTTGCTCTAATCATTCTTGCATGGAACTGACCTTGATATCCTTGCAAATCAGATGTGGAAAGAACATTTTCCCCAACTAATCAGCAAGTTTAGAGAGTTCCCTTTTATGTATGTAGCATGTGAAGTGGAGGAGGCACTGGAGAAAGATTATATGATATGCCTTCAGGAATTTGATGATCTTGCTTTTGAATGTCAGACCTTCAGTCAAATCTATACTAATCAACATGATTCAAAGTATAGTTGAGAAACCCAAAGCTTTCTCTTCATTCCAATAAAAAGCCTTTAGAATTCAATGGGAAGTAAACCTTTATCTCTAAAAGTGTACTTACAAGAAGAAAAAAAATTGCAGAAGGTCCATATTACAAAGGATAGTTTTGTCTAAGATCCATAGCTCTGATGCCTGTAGGGTTTCAGGGAAGTAGTTTGAAACCTCCTCTGCTTTCTTACCAGTTTGTCTTCTGTGTATGTTTTCAATTCAGTATTACTCTTCTCCATGCCTCCCTTGCTTTTTTATTTTTTTCCATATCTCAACCATCTTATTCATTTACCCAGCTTATTTGTTTAGCAGATAGTTATTGAACATTTTCTCTGGGAGATCTGGTTTAGGCAGTAGGCATAGAGGTAAATAAAAAAAAATTCTCTGTCCAGAAAAAGTGAAACAGGCAAACGTGAAATTGGGATACAGTATGATAAGTAAAGTTACCGTGGGATGAACAGGTGTTATGAGCATACCTAAGAGATGATGACTGACTGCCTGAGAGGACAGAAATCTTCCAAAGAAGAGGTGACATACGAGTTGGGGGTTGAAGAATGAGAAGAAAGTGTGGCGAATGTCACAGAGGGGAACAGCTTTTTACAAAGGAATAGGAGAGTGAAAAAAGCCCCTCTGATAAAGGAAAGGTTGGTATAGCTAGGACATCTGAATCTAGGGGACGTGTCTAGCAGTGAATGTGATAAAGTAGATTGGGGTGGGATTTTGAAGGGTGCCATATTTCGTACTGTGAAATTTGGACTTTAACTTGTAATCAGTAGGGGAGTTTAAGCAGGAGAAGGGCATTTTGTTTATTGTCGGCGGCGGGTGGGGGGGGGAATGGGGGCGGGGAGGGACTGGTAGTTCTGTGGAAGGCAGGAAGACCATTTTAGGAGGTTCATGCCCTGATTCATGTAACGACCCACTTACTAAGTCACAGTTTCCCAGGGATAGGCCTGGGAATCTGTAGAACTAGAAAGTATCTGAGGTGATAGGATCAGGCAAATTGGGATGCTTAAAAACAAAGCATGGGACATAAGAAATGTGCTGTCTGGGACCAGTTTTGCTCATGGAAGTCTTTTCGTTTTTCCATCTTGAAAATTGAGGGTTTTACACTAATTACTGTAATTGTTTCCTTCTATAATTCTGTGCTTCTAAACAAATCCAACCTTAATTGAACTACTTTTTACTTATAATGGCTATAATTTTTTTTCCTTCTGTGTCGTATTGACCCTTTGAAGAAGACAGATTGCCTACTCCTATTCAAGTATTTCTGGTTTTCTCTGCCTTAGTATGAATTTCCCACATACTCCAAATGGTGTTTGGATTATGTTAAACTGAAGCAGTGGTTTTTGCATTATGTCTGTTATCTGCCACACATTTTCTTGGTTTCTGAAAAAGAAACAATGAGCAGGAAAATCTCCACATAAATATTCTGAAACCATTGATAATTAACACAGTGTTCAAATTATATGATAGATGCAAACTGCCAAGATTGCCTATCATTATATGTTATCCATTTTGAAGAGTAGAGAGTGATGTTTATTGGATGCTGACTTCAGTCATACATGCCTGAAGCAGACATCAGGCCTGTAACTGGGGAGATGCTGATCACCCTTTCTTCCTCTCAAAGGGTTATACCAAGAGGGAAGAAATAATTAGCATTCCCTAATTTATGCATGTGATTGATGTAGGCCTGAGTGTTAGAAGGCATCTCTGGCTGGCTTGTTTTTCTTCTTTCTTTTATTATAAATGTAGCAAGAATGAGTTGATCTGGTACACAGGAACCTGTGACCCACCCAGCATTAATTATTATACCCATTTAAGAGAGGAAAAGGCAGATAAAGTCCACGGAAAGTTCATGGACTTTAGAACTAAACAGGTTTCATCACTTACTGGCTTCATCACATAACTGAATTTTGGCAAGTAATTTAATCGTCTCATTTCTTCATGTGTGAAATGGGCCCAGTATCATCTGTCCTGCAGGGATGTTGTGAGGTTTGCCAGCATTATCAAAGGTGCCTGGCTTTGTCTGGCTGGCAGCTAGTAAAGAAACTCCTATGTGTGAAGCTCCTTGTACAGAACCTGAAATATTTTAGATTCTCAATGAATATTGAGCATGACAAATAGATAATAAAGTATACTGAATTTGTGGTAAGCATTTAGTAAATGGTAACAATTATGATTACATAAAGTAAAACTGTTGATTTTTTATAAATGCTGGAGAGGGTGTGGAGAAAAGGGAACCCTCTTACACTGTTAGTGGGAATGCAAACTAGTACAAGCCACTATGGAGAACAGTGTGGAGATTCCTTAAAAAACTGGAAATAGAACTGCAATCCCACTGCTGGGCATACACACTGAGGAAACCAGAATCAAAAGAGTCACGTGTACCACAGTGTTCATCACAGCACTGTTTATAATAGCCAGGACATGGAAGCAACCTAGATGTCCATCAGCAGACGAATGGATGAGAAAGCTGTGGTACATGTACACAATGGAATATTACTCGGCCATTAAAAAGAATACATTTTAATCAGTTCTAATGAGGTGGATGAAACTGGAGCCTATTATACAGAGTGAAGTAAGCCAGAAAGAAAAACACCAATATAGTATACTAATGCATATGTATGGAATTTAGAAAGAAGGTAACAATAACTCTGTATGCGAGACAGCAAAGACACACAGATGTATTGAATTTTAGACTCTGGGAGAGGGCAAGGGCAGGATGATATGGGAGAATGGTTTTGAAACATGTGAAATATCACATGTGAAACAGATTGCCTGTCCAGGTTTGATGCATGATTCAGGGTGCTCGGGGCTGGTGCACTGGGATGACCCAGAGGGGGAGGATGGGAAGGGAGGTGGGAGGGGGTTTCAGGATGGGGAACACATGTACATTCATGGCGGATTCAAGTCAATGTATGCAAAACCAATACAATATTGTAAAATAATTAATTAAAAATAAAAGTAAGATAAAAAATCATGTATTTGTTGCATTTTCAAAGTTTCAAGTACTATTTCTCTTCAAATATAGATTATGAAGTAATTATTCTATAGCAGGTCAGACAGAATTAGTAAACCTAACAAATATGAAATAGTAGGCTTTAAAAGTTTAATGATTCTATGGATGGACCTAGAGAATATTATAATAAGTGAAGTAAGGCAGAGAAAGGCAAACACTGTATGATATCACTTATATGTGGAATCTAAAAAAAATAACACAAATGAATCTATATACAAAACAAATAGACTCACAGACACAGAAAGCAAACTTTCAGTTACCAAAGTGGAAATGGAGGAGGTAGGGATAAATCAGGAGTATGGGGTTAATAGACACAAACTGCTATACATAAAATAGATAAGCAGCAAGGATTTAGTGTATATATGTTCAATATCTTATAATAAACTATTAACAGAAAATAATCTGAAATATATATATGCACATATATAATTTAAAAAGATGTCATCTGAACAATCCATATATAGTTGGGCAAACATGATATTTTGTATTAAAATTCCTGAATATAGCATATATAAAGTTAAAAAAAAAAGCTTATTGGTTCCAACAAATGATGCTTCTCTATTCAGATGTTACCATAGTCAATCAGATGTTACATACATACATACAATAATGTGATACCTGTATGCACAGGTGGTTAACCCCCATGTACCAGGTGAAGAATATTCTGTAATACCAGTACCTTTTGTTTCCCAAAGGGGATTTGCCTGCCTTCCTTGCCCTTCACATTATTTGATTCACTTTTTGGTTTTATTTCAGGATTATACTTGTGATTATTGAGCATCTGTTATATTCAGAGTACGTGATGACTCACCAGTCGTCCTAGATAGATGATCTATAAACTTTTACACCCAAATCTAATTGATTAAGGCTTTGTGGCTATGGGATCCTATACCTTTTTTGTCTTTTGTAAGCCTGTGCTTTTCCTTCAAGCTGTCTTTGGTAATGCACACATTTTTATGCAGTTAAAACATGCATCGTAGGTAATGCTTTTGGAGGATTTCTGCCACATAAAAAAATTTTCTCACAGAGACTTAATAAAAATAGGGGCTCTAGCTACTGCGTATCTGTCAGTAGTTTCTTTGCAAGATTTGGCTTATTTTGGTTTAACGTTACTTGTGATAATTTAAAATTGGGGAAGTGAAAGTGTTCTACGTGTTTGTAGAATTTCTATATTTGGAGATGTTGTAGTCAAAACTTGATTTATGGAACTTCCTTCTGTGTTGACTTTATTTAGCTCCTGACACCATGCTTCATCCAGTCACAAACTATAATTCTGGGAGTCCATGGTCTCATATCTCATAGAAGTTCCACCTATTGTGAACACTTTGTTGTTCCTCCAGTTCATTCCGTCTCTTCCCTTTCTGCTGCCAGGGTTCTAGATCAGGTGCCAGATGTCATTCTTCCCTGTGCCAGATAGTCTAACTGAGCTCCCTGTGGCAGGCGTGGCCTTTTCTTCACAATTGACTGTCTACGTGAAATAGGACTCTCAGTTCAGTTCAGTTCAGTCACTCAGTCGTGCCCGACTCTTTGTGACCCCATGAATCGCAGCACACCAGGCCTCCCTGTCCATCACCAACTACCGGAGTTCACTCAGACTCAACGTTCATCGAGTCGGTGATGCCATCCAGCCATCTCATCCTCTGTCGTCCCTTTCTCCTCCTGCCCCCAACCCCTCCCAGCATCAGAGTCTTTTCCAGTGAATCAACTCTTCACATGAGGTGGCCAAAGTACTGGAGTTTCAGCTTTAGCATCATTCCTTCCAAAGATCACTCAGGACTGATCACCTTTAGAATGGACTGGTTGGATCTCCTTGCAGTCCAAGGGACTCTCAAAAGTCTTCTCCAGCACCACAGTTCAAAAGCATCAGTTCTTCGGCGCTCAGCTTTCTTCAGCTCTATCCCTCCTTAAAACCTTTTAAGACTTGTCAGTCATAGGTTAAAGTCCAAAATTCTTAACTTTACAGCTATAACTAATTGTTACTCACCTGTGAAGCTCAACACAGTACCTCCTCTAGGAGTTCTTGACCACCTCACCACAGTTTAGATAATCTTTTTCTGCAACTCCAAATGTAGAGTTCACACTACCTTTGAGAAAAGAGGGAAGAAAACCAACTTGTACATGAGTAAAATTTTCTCCTACCTAAAAAGATTGTAGTGACAGGTGAAGTCTTAAGTGTGGTAAAAGGTTCCAAGTTCCATTGCAGTGAAGCTTACTAGCATCTAGAGAAAGAGTGTGCACTCTGAGAGGGAGGATGGTATATCGTGGCAACATACAGAAAAGTTAGGAGTCAGAAGACTAAAACTCATTGCATATTAATAAACTGGATTTTATATACCATTGTTTTGTTAGTGTGACTGACTTTGGTGGTTATACAGGTACCGTCATCTTCCCCTTGAGCACTGTGCATTCACTGGGATATGATGCCTTGTAACACTTCTTGGCAGCTAGTCAGCCAGCTCCTCTCAGGGCACCTTCCACCACGAAGCACACCTCTTTATGCCTTCTTTATTCAGATGGCTTGTGCAAACATTTTTTCTCAGGCATCTAAAAATACTAATATTTGAATGATTTGGGTAAATAGATGAGTTACTGAGCAGTCTTTTAATAAAGTAGTATTTTCCTACAGTGTTATAAACCATGGTTTTAATTAAGTGCATTACTATGAATTTGCTAGGTCTTCAGTCTCCCTAATTGGTCCTACCCTCAAGATTTCCTGGAATAAATTTTGAATTCATTTGTAATAATATGATGAATTCAGGATTCAAAGTTATATCGTATTCTTCCTTCCTGGACACCCAGGAAACCATTTTTAAGTCATTTTAAAAACACCCACAATGTGTCAGGCAGTGTACTGGGTTACATTTAATACTTAAAAAAATAAAAACTCATGCCAATTATTTTTACAGATGAGAAATCTGAGACTCTGTAAGATTAAATAACTCTTCTGTGATCATAGCTAGGAAAATAAAGTTGGAATTTGGACCCAGAGCTGTTAATTTCCAAATTCCCTTCTCTTCCTAGTGCAGAATATTTCCTTAGTACATTTATTATGTATAAATAAACATACATGTTTTAATAGTTACTTTTAGTCCATTTTTATAAACCTGTAGAACTGAATTAAACAGCTATGCTACATTTATTTTGGATATTTTTCTTGCTCGAGGTTTTTTTGTTTGTTTGTTTGTTTTGAAGGAGAAGAATATTATGACTTCCCATGTTATTGTACACTTAATTTATAGAGTTGATTTCTCTGGAATAAATTCTTGGCTGGTTGTAGCAACCCTCCTCTTTCACAAATTAGTTTCTACAAAATTGGTTTATGCCAAAGGTTCTTTATTCAGTATTTACCATTAAATATGACAGTTTTTCTGTTAAATGGTTTTATTTTAAAGGCAGCACCGTTACCCAACAAAATCTTCTGCTCTTCCCCAGCTGTAAATTCTGCCTGTTCAGCAGCAGCCGAAGCTCTGCACTGTTTTCTGTTGGAAGTGTGAGCTGAAGGGGCCAGGCATTCCTGGTGTTTAACGGGTGCACTAAGCTGCAATCTGCCCTTGCTGTATTATTAATGGCACCATGTTTTCATGTTGCAGATGGCTGAGCATTAGCAAGGAAAATTCAGGACCATGATGGCTCAGTTTCCCACAGCAATGAATGGTAAGTAGTTTCATGTTTGTGGTGAGATAAAGTGGTTATGAGATTTTGGGTAGAAGTTATAAAATATTCATTTAGATATTTTCCCTTAAATTTATAAATGCAAAATTTCAAGTATTCTTGTTGAAAGAATTTAGATAGTTTATATCAAAACACTGTGTGTGTCTTCTATTAGAATATTATGCAGTAAATCCCAAAGCTCAATATAAGCATGGTCTGTAGTATCATCTGGAGTGTGTGCTTGCCTTTGAGCAGTTAAGAGTAACCTAAACATCCATTGTGTTTAAAGCATAAAACTGGAAGACGGAAAGCATAGTGCCATAAGTGGAGAATATTAAAGATGTTTTTGATAGCATGAGATGATTGTAAACTGATTAAACCAGTAAAGATTCATTTATTAATATACACATAAAATTAGTTTGTTTTCCCTTTTATAAAGGGTTATGTATATACCTATACATACAGTTACTTAATAGGAAACATTTTAGAGGACATGTTTAGGTTATTTCAGTAATAAAAAGTTTTTAAAGTTTTTTTTCTGATTTTGTTTTTCTGTTTTGTTTCTCAGATATATATTACCTACCTTTAATAGGCATTTTAAACTGTGTATCATTCATAACTGAAAAAATGCATTATGTTTTAAAATTACTAAGGTAATCAAAGATGCTGAGTTCTTAATTATGAGGTAGATTTTATTGGCTAATTATAAATATAAGGAAATAAAGAGTCCAGTCAATAATTCTTCTAACACTTGAACTGAAAACTGTAATTGAAAAGAATACTAGGGGAAAAAAGAGGGAAAAATCACTAATAATTCCACAGCCTTCACATAGGATTGTGTTAATGTTATAAATTGATCAATTCCTTTTTTTTAAATGTTTTCAATCATAGGGCCAAATCAGTACATTGTTAATAAAGAAAATATATGTTGTGTATCTTAAGTTTTAAGACTCAGGATTGATCTTGTGACATTTAGAAAAGTTTCAGAAAAATGAATATTTTCATAAAAGCAAAAGTAAGTTTCAATATGTAGTAGGACGCTGTCAGAGAAGGCAATGGCACCCCACTCCAGCACTCTTGCCTGGAAAATCCCATGGATGGAGGAGCCTGGTGGGCTGCAGTCCATGGGGTCGCAAAGAGTCGGACACGACTGAGCGACTTCACTTTCACTTTTCACTTTCATGCACTGGAGAAGGAAATGGCAACCCACTCCAGTGTTCTTGCCTGGAGAATCCCAGGGACGGGGGAGCCTGGTGGGCTGCCGTCTGTGGGGTCACAAAGAGTCGCACATGACTCAAGCGACTCAGCAGCAGCAGAACGCTATCATTTAAGGATGGACTTGAGATAAGGGTTTTGTTGTTTTGTTTTTTGCCTTTTCAGATGTGAACATTGCTCCTTCTCTGGAAATGGTCTGAGATTATAAAGATTATTTGATGCCATGGACTATTTCTTAAAATGAATTTTTTTTCCTTAATGAGTGTTAAATGTAAGTTTAGAATGAGGGTAATAATTGTGGTAATAATGTGCTCTACTCAGATCTGAGAATTTCTATGCCACATACTAAGGAGTTTGCTGTAAATACATTGTTCAGTTATAAACTTCAATCTACGTGTTAAGCAGGCTTATAAACAAAAGAAGCATAGTAGAAATCATTGTAGACTTGGTCTTTTTTCATTTTTTTTTTTCCATTCTCTGAACATTTACAGATCACTTTGTAGCTTATTCCATTATATGTAAAATATTGGAAACAAACAATATGTGCAATAATAGCAACAAAAAGATTATTTGAATAATTGTCTAAAATGTTGGACAATTAATTTAGGAATGCTCAGCCGCTAAAGTCGTGTCCGACTCTTTGTAACCCTTGGACATTTTCCTCTGTCCAAGGGATTATCCAGGCAAGAAAATTGGAGTGGATTGCCATTTCCTTCTCCAATTTAGGAATAGTATATAAGCATAAAGATAGTAATTTTTTAAACTTCTGAAGAGATGATAGCTAATGCAGACTGTAGTACCTTCCTACTTACTTTATAAAGTAACTGAAGATTGAAGATAATCATATATGAGTCCAGTTCAGGGTTTAAAATCTTATTGAAAGAAGCATCCATGTATAGCACAAACCTTCAAGAGCAGTGTTTGCTCCTTCAATACATTCTCAGTTATAGATTGAGTTAAACCTTTTTGATGCCCAGTACTATTGGAACTTGTCTCTAACTGCCCTCCCTGGACCAAGCTGTTTGTCTAAATATTTCTGACACAGTCCTCAAATTTTGCCATGTCTACTTTATCATCCTGAGACTAACCTCAGACTTTTAAGACGTTTTTGGTTCTTAGAGCTGTATTGTCTAATACAGTAGCCATTAAGTACATTTAACTATTTAATAATAATTAAGTAAAATTTAAAAAATTCAGTTCTTCAGTCACACAGCCAAGTGTGCTCAGAACCACATGTGCTCGGCCAGTGGCTACTGTATTGGACAGTGCAGATACGTCTCAGAAAGCTCTGTTGAAAGGGTATTCTTTCTTTGTCTGTGTGCTCACCATTTGCTTACAGAACTAAAAGATCATTGCATCATATTTTTACCACTTACAACTTTATTTCTGGTGTCTTCTGCATGAGCAGACTCATCCTTGCCAAAACCGTTTTAGTCATGATAGGTTTGTTTTCTGCTTTTCAGAAATTTAATGAAATTATAAATACAGAGAGCATGATACATGAGCCATAAGTGATAGGCAAGAGGCCACTTTAGATACATGTTGCTGCCAGTTGGTATCATAGTGTGTCGTGGCTTGTTTCAACCTCAAAACTGTGGAGGTACTAAAGGCTGGTTATGTGAGTATGAAATTCTGGAGCCCATGATAGTGGTTCCGTCTAAAACCTGGAAGAGTGAAAGTGAAGTTGCTCAGTCATGTCCGACTCTTTGGACCCCTGGTCTGTAGCCTACCAGGCTCCTCCAGCCATGGGATTTTCCAGGCAAGAGTACTGGAGTGGGTTGCCATTTCCTTCTCCAGGGGATCATCCCAACCCAGGGATCGAACCCAGCTCTCCGCATTGTAGGCAGATGCCTTACTGTCTGAGCCACCAGGGAAGACGGAAGAGAAAAGGAAGAAGGAGAGAAAAGAAACAGCTAGTAATTTAGGAGGGAAAAAATACCATTTTTATTTTTAGAACCTTTTATTTTATTACCTTTTAGAATTTTAGAGCTCTTTACTCTTTCTGTAATTAAGAAATTTTTGTTGAACATTGGACCTGTAGAATCAGCTGTAGTGTTGAACTGCATATGTAACAACCCAAGCATTTATTACTCAAGTCCCTACAGTTAGGCTTTTGTTCTATCTAGACCAGTATTCCAGTTGTGTTTTAGAGATTTAACTTAGTACTGGATCAGCATATATCATTTGATTATTATTTTGAAATGAGCAAATATACCAATGAAGACTGTTTCTGATATCATTTAATTTTTACACTGTACAGGTGGGATGTAACGTATCTGAATCATGTATGCTCAGAACTGTGTATTAGAATATTGCTCTGCCACTACCCAGCTATGTGGCTTAAACACATGAAACTTATTTATGTTTGTATGTGTACATACACATATGTATGTTTCAGTTCAGTTGCTCAGTCGTGTCTGACTCTTTGCGACCCCATGAATTGCAGTACGCCAGGCCTCCCTGTCCATCACCAACTCCTGGAGTTCACTCAAACTCATGTCCATGGAGTTGGTGATGCCATCCAGCCATCTCATCCTCTGTCGTCCCCTTCTCCTCCTGCCCCCAATCCCTCCCAGCTTCAGAGTCTTTTCCAATGAGTCAACTCTTCGCATGAAGTGGCCAAGTACTGGATTTTCAGCTTTAGCATCAGTCCTTCCAAAGAACACCCAGGACTGATCTCCTTTAGAATGGACTGGTTGGATCTCCTTGCAGTCCAAGGGACTTTAAAAGTCTTCTCCAACACCACAATTCAAAAGCATCAATTCTTCGGCACTCAGCTTTCTTCACAGTCCAACTCTCATATCCATACATGACCACTGGAAAAACCATAGCCTTGACTAGACGGACCTTTGTTGGCAAAGTAATGTCTCTGCTTTTCAATATGCTGTATAGGTTGGTCATAACTTTCCTTCCAAGGAGTAAGCGTCTTTTAATTTCATGGCTGCAGTCACCATCTGCAATGATTTTGGAGCCCAAAACAATAAAGTCTGAAACTGTTTCCACTGTTTCCCCATCTGTTTCCCTTGAAGTGATGGGACCAGATGCCATTTTCTGATGTTGAGCTTTAAGCCAACTTTTTGACTCTCCTCTTTCACTTTCATCAAGAGGCTTTTTAGTTCCTCTTCACTTTCTGCCATAAGGGTGGTGTCATCTGCATATCTGAGGTTATTGATATTTCTCCTGGCAATCTTGATTCCAGCTTGTGTTTCTTCCAGCCCAGCGTTTCTCATGATGTACTCTGCATATAAGTTAAATAAGCAGGGTGTACATAGATGTAAAACAGGAATGACACTACTTACTGCATGAGGTCTAGCATATGGCTGATGTTCTGTAAACGTGTGTTTTTCCTTCTACATAGACTATAAGAATACATTTGTCAGAGCCAGTAGATGAGACTAAGCAACAGAAATCTTTATGAAAATACCACTTTCTCAATTTAGTGATGAGTTGGGGGAATTGGATAGAATTTTAATATATTTCTAAAGTAATCATCATTGTGTATATGTACCACAGCTTTCTTATCCATTCATCTGCTGATGGACATCTAGGTTGTTTCCATCTCCTGGCTATTATAAACAGTGCTGCGATGAACATTGGGGTACATGTGTCTCTTTCAATGGAGTATTACTCAGCCGTTAAAAAGAATTCATTTGAATCAGTTCTGATGAGATGGATGAAACTGGAGCCGATTATACAGAGTGAAGTAAGCCAGAAAGAAAAACACCAATACAGTATACTAACACATATATATGGAATTTAGAAAGATGGCAATGACGACCCTGTATGCAAGACAGGAAAAAAGACACAGCTGTGTATAACGGACTTTTGGACTCAGAGGGAGAGGGAGAGGGTGGGATGATTTGGGAGAATGGCATTCTATTATGTATACTATCATGTAAGAATTGACTCGCCAGTCTATGTCTGACGCAGGATACAGCATGCTTGGGGCTGGTGCATGGGGATGACCCACAGAGATGTTATGGGGAGGGAGGTGGGAGGGGGGTTCATGTTTGGGAACACATGTAAGAATTAAAGATGTTAAAATTAAAAAAATTATAATAAAATAAAATATATTAACCTTTAAAAAAATAAATAAATAAATAAAGTAATCATCAGAGAATGTAAAAGGTTTTAGGTTTTAAGGAAATAATTGGAAACATCAACTCCAAAACTTAGATTTTCCTGCCTTTCTGTAACACTTATGAATAAATATAGATTAAGATATGCTTTACTTGAAGTTCAAAGTAATAAGCTGTTGACTCTTTAGAAGGTTATTTTAGTATATATATTCTAAATAAGAAAGCCAGAATTGGATCAACTATTTCAAAGTTGGCTTTGAATTATATATATTTCATAGCTTTAGTGTCCAGATTTGAATATTATTTGAATGCTACTTAAAATTTATTCCTTCTCATTTGACTTAGAATATTTTTATTCTGTTAGTAACATTAATCATGACAATATTTAATCATGATTGTTGTGTATGACTCTCTTGGCTTGTGGAGCCCCTTTGAGTATTAGAAAGTCTCCGAGCTCATTTAAGGCATTCATTTTATTCCTCTTTATACCATTGTTGCCCCGTAAATGTGAGTTGCATGAATGTATATAAAGTATCAAAATTTCTGGTTGGAGTCATGAAGAACTAAGCAGTAAGCATTATCAGATAGATTGAGTTGACCACTGTGAAGCCAGGTACCAAAGAAAGTTGAAAGTACCATGTGATGGGACTGACACCACTGCCCCCTTCTGCTGCAGCAGACCTCTCTGTAGTCCGAGGATAGCAGACTGTCTCTGCCTGGGGATGTACACTGAAGTATGTTAGAGCCGCTCAGACTTCCCCAACCAGACTGTTCAAACTTAAAATAGTCTTAAGGTTTCTGACTAAAAAGTGTCACATTCAGTATTTTTCTGGCAAGAATACCTTTATCACAAAAAGAGCCTATGAAAGGTTTAACGCTCTGCCTTCTGCCTAATTATGCCATTCCCTGGGATTGGATTGAATGAGTGAAAGTCGCTCAGTCGTGTCCAACTCTTTGCAACCCACGGACTGTACAGTCCATGGAATTTTCCAGGCCAGAATACTGGAGTGGGTAGACTTTCCCTTCTCCAGAGGATCTTCCCAGCGCAGGGATTGAACCCAGGTCTCCCACATTGTAGGCGGATTCTCTACCACCTGAGCCACAAGGGAAGCCCTGGGATTGAGTAAGGAAACTAATTTATTGAGCACACATCATGTGTCAGGCATGTGTTTGATGTGTTATATTTTTAAGTTGGATTTATTGAGGTATAACCCACCCTTTTTTTATATAGTTTGATATGTTTTGACGAGTGTATAGAGTTGTTTCCAGGAGTGTATATCACTGAAATATAGGTGCCCAGTGTAATTTTAAACACTACATGGATTTGATCTAATATTTCTTATCCCCAAATGACTGTTTTTTTTTTTAATCTATAAATATCTTCTCATAAAGACAAGGTTTAAGATTGTAATTAAACAGGGAATTTACTGGTGTTCCAGTAGTTAGAACTTGGCGCTTTTACTGTGGTGGCCCAGGTTCAATCCCTGGTTGGGAAACTGAGATCCTGCAAGCCTGAGGAAACAACTTTGTAAAGCAGATTTTTATGGACTATAGTCAGCAAACATGTGTGAGTTTACATACCTAAAGATACTTGGTTTCTTATTGGTTCAGTTTAGTTCAGTCGCTCAGTCGTGTCCGACTCTCTGTGACCCCATGAAATGCAGCATGCCAGGCCTGCCTGTCCATTACCAACTCCTGGAGTTCACCCAAACTTGTTCATCGAGTTGGTGATGCCATCCAGCCATCTCATCCTCTGTCGTCCCCTTCTCCTCCTGCCTCCAATCCCTCTCAGCATCAGAGTCTTTTCCAATGAGTCAACTCTTCACATGAGGTGGCCAAAGTACTGGAGTTTCAGCTTTCGCATCAGTCCTTCCAAAGAACACCCAGGACTGATCTCCTTTAGAATGGACTGGTTGGATCTCCTTGCAGTCCAAGGGACCAGATGCCATGATCTTAGTTTTCTGAATATTGAGCTTTAAGCCAACTTTTTCACTCTCCTCTTTCACTTATTGGTGGAAACTGAGTAAACTGGAAGGGTAATCAGAAGTGAAGTGTAAATGACTGTTAGCCCTGTTGAATTTTTTGTTGTTCTGTTGCTAAGTTATGTCCAACTTTTGCAACCACATGGACTGCAGCACCCCAGGCTCCTCTGTCCTCCACTGTCTCCCAGAGTTTGTTCAAATTCATGTCCTTTGAGTCGGTGATGCTGTCTCATCTCATCCTCTGCCGTCCCCTTCTCCTTTGCCTTCAATCTTTCCCAGCATCGTTGTCTTTTCCAGTGAGTTGGTGCTTCTTGAATATATAGCTTTAAAGACCTCTTCAGAGGGCCAATATAACTATATGTGAAGGATAGACACCAGAAAGATTTGTAAATGAATTTGTCTTTTTCCAAATCATGATCTTGCCTCTCTGACTTTTGTTTACTCCTAATTTTTTCAGATATTTATTCCTCAGTCCATTTTAAGTGTGTGCTCTGTAATACTCTGCTGGTTCTGAGGATAGAAAGATAAACACACAAAGCTTTTGTCCTCCAAGGACTCATTGTGTGGTAGAACAGATGGATAGAAAACAATTACAGAACCTTTGTAAGTGCCCTATAGAAGCATGGTGAAGTCCCTTGAGAACCTAGAGGAGGAAGCAATTAATTTGACCTGCAGGTGTCAGAGACCTCCTGGAAGAAATGACCCATGCCCTGGACCTTGAAAGGTAAAGTTTGAAATGGAAGAGGGTTATATGAATGGCAGTCCAAGTAAAGGGAACATGTCACAGTATGAGAAAGACAGTTGTTATATATTGATATATGAGGTTTGTAAGAATTTCCTTTTGTGAGATACAGATATAGTACCAACCTCCTCGTGGTCCTCAATTTTTGTTTTGTGTACAGAGAAGTCCATACTCCTGGGACTCAGGTGTGCAGGGTTTGGCTAAGACTGAGAGTGGATCAGTCAAAGCCATCTGGTGGGGGATGGCAGGCTCAGTTACATTGTAAGGTGCTTCCAGCAGTTTAGGAGCGCCTCAGCAGGGCATCCTCCTTGGGGAAGAAGACTCCCCGGCCAGCTCTGAAAGAGAAAAAGTCATGCTTCTCCCCTCCAGTGCTTCTTGCATCTAAGGTATTCTCTCCAGATGCTGCCTGGGGCTCTCCACTGCCACAAGATTTAAGTGTCCTGTTTTGCTTTAGGTTCACTATTTTCTAATGATCCAGAAGGGTTAGGTGCAAGAGGAACAGGGGCATTTTTGTAAACCCTAACCAGAATTAGCTTTGAATGCTTTAGGTTCCTATTCAGCCAAGCTGAAGGATATACTAACAGCCTGTCCACAGTTGTTTCTAGGAGAAAGAGAGATGCATCATGTCCAAGAACCATCAGGGTAGAATCCTCAACTTTCACATTAAGACTTGTATTCGCCTGTGACCCCTCCCCCAACCCCTTTAGTCCTGATCATCAGCCAGGAAACAGCCAGGGGACGCGATGATCCCTTTCTCAGGACAGCACATTCAGTGGCCAAACTATCTTACTTTAAGGAGTGTGAACCAGGAGAAGATTATGAAAGTGGACTCAGCCTTGATCAGTGCATTATGAACAGTTTTTTCTGATAAATGATTCATTAACATCAGAGTACTGATAGACCAGAGAGCTAAAATCATGACACAGGTTTGTTTTAAGGGCCATGCTAGTATGGACATAGCAGGCTGATTGGTAACCTAGAAAGTGTCAACAGTTTGAAGAACCACCAGTAACCCTAGAGGGCAGTCAAAAGTTTGATGTAGTCCATCTGCAAGAGCCAAAAAGAGAGCAATGCCCTGTGTAATGAGACCCCCTCCCCAGACAGGAATCCTTAAGTCTGGCATGCATTGGTATCCTCTGCCTCAGAAACAGTCAGACTTCCATCAGAATCTTGATTTCAGTCTAAGTTAGAGAATGGGCCCTTGCCATCCGTCGTGACCCAGACTATTCAACTAGCAATTAAAATTTGTTTCCATCTTGCAGCCCTAAAGAGGTTATCTTTAATCTGTCAGTTGTAATTTTCCAGGTGGCAAATCAAACAGCTGGGCCATTGGCAACATTCCAAGAATCTGAGTTCTGTCCACTGAAGAAAATGCGCCTCACTTTGGTTCTGCTCAGCGTTGAGGCTGAAGAGTGATGGCAGCCCAGTGGGCGCTATCAGAACTCCAGCTGCTGTGACCCCTAAGTGAACTAGGCTGTGGCATTTCAGGGACTTTCACTGATCCAGTAAAGTTTCCGCTTAGCGAATTTGCTTCCACTTTTTCATGTGACGCTCAAAGGCCTTTGGGGCCAGGCTGTCTTCTGTTCTTGAATATACCATTTCTGTTTGACAAGCAAGGCTTCTGAGGGTCCTTCTCACCTTGTTAGTTGTGGCGTTTGTTTGACCCACCCTTAAATGGGGCTATCAGGCCAGAGAGTCACTGGGCCTGCATAGGTCAAGCATTCAGACCCAGAGTAGGCTCCTTCCCTTTGCCAAAGCTTCCACTCGGCAGAATCTTCAGTAAAAAAGATTTGTGCTGTTTCCAGTGCCGAGAGTCTAATTTGTTGGGGTTTACCAGCTAGCCCTGCTGGTGGAGGTATTTAGTTTAGCTAGTAGTAGTATACCTGTCCTAATTTATGTGTTTTAACAAATATACTATGGTTATGTAAATTGTTAACTTAGTGGAAATTGGGTGCAGGCTCCGTACTATCTTTGCAACTTTCCTGTAAGTCTAAAAGGATTTCAAATAAGGAGGTTACTTTAAAGTGTATCAGAGGACACTCCATAACTTCCAGAGTAAAGGTCAGCTAAGGATGCTATTTAAGACCCTTTAAAGCTAGTCCTTCCTACCTCTTTCTTAACCTCTTTCCCACACTCACGTGGTGCTTTAGCCATCAGTCTACTCAGGGCAGTGTCTGGAACATGCCTTGACTCCTCATGCTCTGACCTTGTTTTGTAAAATACCATTATCCCGCCTCTTCACATGGCAAAATTCAAGCCAAGCTTCAAGGCTCTGCCTCAGTCTTACCTTTCCTGTTAGCTCATCACTGATGCTTCTGACTCAAGATTAGCACAGCTTTTTGTATATGTTTCTGCTTAGGATGCTTCACAGGTTAACACTGTAAGTGCTGATAGTCATTTTCTAGAGTAAGACTTCCTTGAGGATGGAACAATACTTTATTCCTCTTTTTATTTCTAGTATTTAGCTTGTTGCCCATTTCCAGTGAGTGGTACACAGCAGTTGTTCAAGTAGATGTTAATTGGGTGATGAATGAAAAGCTTCAGGACCATACTAGGTATGGTTATGAATAGAGGTTTTTCCTTTGTGTCACTCCAGTATTAGGACTGTCAATAAAGGAGCATTTGTGATTCATGTTTACATTCTGGAATTGTATTTAAGCATTCTCATATATGCAATATAATATCTTTGTCTTTCATTTATGTTTCAGGAGGGCCAAACATGTGGGCTATTACCTCTGAAGAACGGACTAAGCATGACAAGCAGTTTGATAACCTCAAACCTTCAGGAGGTTATATAACAGGTTTGTGTTCTTATTTTATTTGTGATTTTATGCTCCTTTTCATGAAATATCTTATAATTAGTTTTAATTTGACTGCCACCAATTTGTACTATTTAATGATAAGTTCCATGGTGGCTCAAAATGTAAAGAATCTGCCTGCGATGGAGGAGACCTGGGTTCGACCCCTGGGTCGGGAGGATCCCTGGAGAAGGGAATGGCTACTCACTCCAGTGTTCTTGCCTTGAGAATTCCATGGACAGAGGAGCCTGGCAGGCTACAGTCCACGGGGTCAGCAAAGAGTTGGACACGACTGAGTGTGGTCATGTATGGATCTGAGAGATCATAAAGAAAGCTGAGCTCCAAAGACTGATACTCTTGAATTGTGGTGCTGGAGAAGATTCTTGATAGTTCCTTGGACAACAAAGAGATCAAACTAGTCAATCATAAAGGAAATTAACCCTGAATATTCATTGGAAGGACGGATGCTGAAGCTGAAGCTCCAGTACTTTGGCCAACTAATGCAAAGAACAGATTTATTGGAAAAGACCCTGATGCTGGGAAAGACTGAAGGCAAAAGAAGAGGGAGGCAGAGGATGAGATGGTTAGATAGCATCACCAACTCAATGGACATGAGTTTGAGCAAACTCCCCAAAATAGTGGAGGACAAAGAAGCGTGGTGTATTATAGTCCATCAAATCACCAAGAGTCGGACACAACTTAGCAACTGAACAATACCAGGGCTTGGAAACCTTTAGGTCTGACTTTGGAATACATCCTCTCAACAATTATCAGTTCAGTTCAGTTGCTCAGTCGTGTCCAACTCTCTGCAACCCCACGAACTGCAGCACACCAGGCCTCCCTGTCCATCACCAACTCTTGGAGTTTACCCAAACTCATCTCCATTGAGTCAGTGATGCCATCTAACCATCTCATCCTCTGTAGTCCCTTTCTCCTCCTGCCTTCAATCTTTCCCAACATCAGGGTCTTTTCAAATGAGTTGGCTCTTCATATCAGGTGGCCAAAATATTGGAGTTTCAGCTTCAACATCAGTCCTTCCAGTGAACATCCAGGATACATTTCCTTTAGGATGCACTGGTTGTATCTCCTTGCAGTCCAAAGGCCTCCCAAGAGTCTTCTCCAACACCGCAGTTCAAAAGCATCAATTCTTCGGCGCTCTGCTTTCTTTGTAGTCCAACTCTCACATCCATACATGACCACTGGAAAAGCCATAGCCTTGAATAGACAGACCTTTTTTGTCAAAGTAATGTCTCTGCTTTTTAATATGCTGTCTAGGTTGGTCATAACTTTCCTTCCAAGGAGTAAGCGTCTTTTAATTTCATGGCTGCAGTCACCATCTGCAGTGATTTTGGAGCCAAAAAAAATAGTCAGCCACTGTTTCCCCATCTATTTCCCATGAAGTCATGGGACCAGATGCCATGATCTTCATTATCTGAATGTTGAGCTTTAAGCCAACTTTCTCACTCTCCTCTTTTACTTTCATTAAGAGTCTCTTTAGTTCTTCACTTTCTGCCGTAAGGATGGTGTCATCTGCATTTCTGAGGTTATTGATGTTTCTCCCAGCAATCTTGATTCCAGCTTGTGCTTCATTCAGCCCAGTGTTTCTCATGATGTACTCTGCATAGAAGTTAAATAAGCAGGGTGACAATATACAGCCTTGACATACTCTTTCCTATTTGGAACCAGTCTGTTGTTCCATGTCCAGTTCTAACTGTTGCTTCCTGACCTGCATACAGATTTCTCAAGAGGCAGGTCAGGTGGTCTAGTATTCCCATCTCTTTCAGAATTTTCCACAGTTGATTGTGATCCACACAGTCAAAGGCTTTGGCATAGTCAATAAAGCAGAAATAGATAGTTTTCTGGAACTCTCTTGCTTTTTCCATGACCCAGCAGATGTTGGCAATTTGATCTCTGGTTCCTCTGCCTTTTCTAAAACCAGCTTGAACATCAGGGAGTTCACGGTTCACATATTGCTGAAGCCTGGTTTGGAGAGTTTTGAGCATTACTTTACTAGCGTGTGAGATGAGTGCAATTGTGTGGTAGTTTGAGCATTCTTTGGCGTTGCCTTTCTTTGGGATTTGGATGAAAACTGACCTTTTCAAGTCTGTGGCCACTGCTGAGTTTTCCAAATTTGCTGGCATATTGAGTGCAGCACTTTCACTGCATCATCTTTCAGGATTTGAAAGAGCTCAACTGGAATTCCATCACCTCCACTAGCTTTGTTTGTAGTGATGTTTCCTAAGGGCCCCTTACTTCATATTCTAGGATGTCTGGCTGTAGGTGAGTGATCACACCATCGTGATTATCTGGGTCAACCATTACAGTGTAATGATATTTGTACTTCTGTAATAATAACTACCTTAACTTGTTTCCCGGTAGAGATTTGATTACCCTGCTTACAAGATAATAATTTGGTCTGTTACTGTCTCTTGAATGCTGGCAGAATACCCGGAATTCCTAAGTCAGAGACACAGGACACTCTTTGTGATAGCACAGCTGGCAGCCCGAGCATCGGCACATTTCTCTCTGTCTCCCTTGTCCCCTGGTTCACACAGGGCCTATGCGGGGAGCCCAGGATGCTGTACATGCCATGGCTGTGTTAAAGAAGAGGAACACTCAGCCTCGCGGAACCACCATGTTTTAGCAAGCAGAAAGCAAACTTGTTCTCTATCCCAGTGGAAAACATTACCTCCTCCCTTAAAACTGCTCACAGCAAACCCAGTTCTGAGAATTGATCCAGGCAGAGAGCTGTTAGGACCTTACATTCTTGGCTTACACGGCAGGAGATACAGGATTGTCAGATACCCATGAGGAATACCTTCCCCAAACCTGGTGTTTTTTTATTTAGAGTTCTTCTGGGGAATAGTGCTTTTAGCTATAAATTTTACAAAATAGGATTATTATCAAGTAAGACCCCAATTAGGAGGGAAAACTAAGATGAATAATGTGATCTTTCATCACTTGCATTTCATTAATGCATATATTGCAGTTGTGACATTTTTGTTTTAATACTTCCTGTCTTATTAAAGTAATATAAATAATTTTTCTTTAATAATTGGAATTTAAATCAATAGAATTGTTACTAGTGGCCATTTTTGTTATTCAGAGACATCAAAGTAATTCCATTTACTAATACATTGTTTGATTATTTTGTTTTTATTGCCTTCAGGTGATCAAGCCCGTACCTTTTTCTTACAGTCAGGCCTGCCGGCTCCCGTTTTAGCTGAAATATGGTAAAATATGTTCTTTTGTAGATGAACTTAACTTTTTAATACTTAGTGTTAACATAAAGTTGTTTTTACCTGTAGTTTGTTGTTAATAAGTAAGAGTATTCAGCTTTTTAGAAAATAAGTTTTAGTGAGTAAATGACTGAAAATCAATTGGGGTTTTGTTCTGTAGGACAAAGTTCTGATTTCCTTAGAATTTGTAAAGAAAGGAGATGTATACATTTCTGTTGAAAAACATGTCTTTGTAATTTGGCAAGAGTCTCCACCTTCATTATGTTATTTTGTAGTTATTTATTTCATCATCTTTAAGCCTCAGATTAGCTCACCCTTCCCTTGTTCCTACCTTGAAGAAATTGCTCTTTATAATATCTAAGGTTTTGGTTTTCTAATGTATTTACAGTAAACATCAACCCCTATTCCACCCTTCTCTCCAGTGCAGAGGGCCAGGCACTTAGCAGGCATTTGGTAAATATTGAACAAATTGTTTAGAATGATTATACTCTTGTATAGTTTCTTTACATTTGCACCAGTGGAATTCATCCCAAAGGTATCTAGGGTCTATATAGACTCATAGTATTTTATTAGATACTGTCTTTGGTCAGTATTATTGTACAGGTTTTAGCTTTTTGTTATACACTCAAATTTAATTAAGTGATTATCTATGTGTAAATACAATGTCATTTACAAAAGTAATGCTGATCCTATGTTACCACTCCATCGGCCGCATCGTCCTTTTAGGGCTTTATCAGACCTGAACAAGGATGGGAAGATGGATCAACAGGAGTTCTCCATAGCGATGAAACTCATCAAACTAAAGCTTCAAGGCCAACAGTTGCCGGTGGTTCTTCCTCCTATTATGAAACAACCTCCTATGTTCTCTCCGTTAATTTCTGCTCGTTTTGGTATGTGTTTCTTAATTTAGTTCAGTATATCTGATAGTTAAACTTGATTCCTAGGCATAATGTTTGAGAATCAGAGAAGGATTTGCTGGTGTAAAATGACAGTCCCCAGACTCCCAAGTTAACTTTCAAGTCTGAGATTAGAAATGTTAAGGTCGCTGTCATAGCTCAGGAGTCCACGTGTCCCGGTTTCCCAGGGACAGTGTGATTTATGCCTGTTGTTCTGGCATCTAGTCTGGTTTGTTCTCCCTTTCATAATTCCCGGTTGGATGATAGATTATATGATCCTGCTAGTCATAGCTGATCCTAAATATTATTCTTACTTAGTTTCCTCCATACTTTGTATGCATAACAAAAAATATGAACAATTTAAGTTCAAAATGGTTTAATTTGGGGAGTAATTTAAAATTATACATTAGTAGAAATTTCTTTAAAGGTTAATTTGGCAGACAAATTTAGGGCTAAAAGTTGGAAACTTTGTGCTAATTAATTTACATATTCATCTGAGATCACCAATCTTCCATTAATTTTGATTAACCATTTTCTTACTAATTATTTGTGAGGAGCACTCATTGGAACATTCAAGTAGAATCTCTTTATATCTGAACCGTGGTCTTCCACTCCAGATGTTAGATCTTAAAATGCTAAATTCTTTCACTCTTGCACTGAATTCTAGAGATAAATACCAAATCATTGTGTAATCATATTAATACAGTATACTTTGTATTCTGCAGTTAGTAAACAAATTAGTCATCACTTTGTCCCTTTTAAATAATTGTCCTTGAATCCATATGTGTGTTGCATATAAGAAAAATGAAACAGATGGCATGCTTTTTTTCCTGCACATAATGTGTATAATTAAATGGGTCTCCTTAAGTATATAGAATTTAGAACATCCTTTGCGGGGGAGGGAAGAGTTTGTGGAGAGTGTGTGTGTATGTGTGTGTGTGAGTATGTGAACTCAACAGCACTGTATTTATTATCGCTACACAAAAACCCACATTCAATCAGGTGATACATTCTCTCATTGAGAATACTAATGGGTAGTTGGAAAAGGCCTACTTAGTTTTATTCATGATACTAGAAAAGAATTTTAGCTTCTTAATAGACATTGCCTCAGTTCACACAGGTCAGAATATTGATATTAAAATTAGTAGCTTACCTCCTACACTGCTGGATCCAGCTTGCTTTAATGAAGTTTTTAAATCCATTGATAGTTTGCCCACAGTGTTTCTGTAACATAGCAGCTGCTCACTGTACTGTAAATTTGTTTTCTGTCCTGTGTTTTAAAATTGGTTTACCAGTACCAGAAAATGTGTTCTGTTTTGTCCTTAGGAATGGGAAGCATGCCCAATCTGTCCATTCCTCAGTCATTGCCTCCAGTTGCACCCATAGCAACACCCTTGTCCTCGGCGACTTCAGGGACCACCCTCCCTCCCCTAATGATGCCTGCTCCCCTAGTGCCTTCCGTTAGCACTTCATCATTACCAAATGGAACCACCAGTCTCATTCAGCCTTTATCCATTCCTTATTCTTCTTCAAGTAAGTGCTTTGTGTCTAATGAGTCAGTATTTTTATGTGAAGAAACTGTTATATTTGCATCCCAGTAGATACAGATTTTTTTTCATACTCTGTGAAATTGTTTAATGTGAACCTTTTTCTTTTTTTTTAGCATTGCCTCATACGTCATCTTACAGTCTGATGATGGGAGGATTTGGTGGTGCTAATATACAGAAAGCCCAGTCTCTGATTGATTTAGGATCTAGTAGGTATGAATACTTAAAACTTCCAACTTTTTAGGCTTTCAATAAGAGCTTCCCAGGTGGCTCAGTGGTAGAGAATTTGCCTAATTCACCTCCAGTGCAGGGGAAACAGGTTTTTGATACCTGAGTTGAGAAGATCGCCTGAAGAAAATGGCAACCCACTTCAGTGTTCTTGCCTGGGAAATCTCATAGACAGAGGAGCCTGGTGGGCTGTGGGCTACAGTCCATGGGGTTGCAAAAGAGTTGGATGCAACTTAGTGACTAAACAACAAACAAAGGCGTATTTAACAAATGACTGTTTGTTTTTTAAACTTGGAGCTACCCAATTTTTACTTTCTAATGGCCAAATCTAAATGCTATAGGTAAATCTACTATTTGTAATTCACATAAAATAATTTTATTTTTAGAATTATTAACTGTCTGTGGTATTTTACTTCTGAAAAATTTGTCTTATGTAAACTAAAAATATCCTGCTATATTTTAATCAGTCAATCTTTTGCCCAAAGCTCCATATTTTTCCTTTCAAAAAATTTCTCAAAACATCTCATGATCATTACACATTATTTCTTGAGCAAAAACTACTAATTGAGTATCCTTTAAATTTCAGAAGGCACAAAAGCATCAATGTTCATTCATCACTCCTCGTATAAATCACAATAATACTCTTTAAAACAATGACCCAGGAAAACAATGTCTGTATCCTTGCTTAAACACTCACTGATTGTGTAACTTTGTTTTTCTCAATATCACTGAGCTGTAGTTTGCCCATATGAAGGATGGAGACAGTAATAATCTTTTAAGTTTGTGATGAGGATTATACATAATATTTATAAAGGCCCTAGCACTGTGTGGGGCCTGCCACATGATAGGTATTTGGTATATGGTAGTTCGAAACTTTGTATGGTATTTACTTTCCTAAAATACCGTAAAGATAGATTGTTTTTTCAATATCATATACAAAAGCAACTACTGTTATATTATAGAAGGAAGGATTCTAATTGTGTCTCACTTATAAAGTTTAAATGTATTTTATTTAGTAACAAAAATTTTAAATACATTTTGTTACAGCTCAACTTCCTCAACTGCTTCCCTCTCAGGGAATTCACCCAAGACTGGGACCTCAGAGTGGGCAGTTCCTCAGCCTTCAAGATTAAAATATCGGCAAAAATTTAACAGTCTTGACAAAAGCATGAGTGGATACCTCTCAGGTAAGTGGCATACGGTGCTTAAGAATGTCAGGAAGTTATGATTTTCTGTGAACTTCTATTGAAGAACTTTTATTTGAAGCTGTATTTTGTAGCTCATTTAAAATTTTAACATCCAAAAAAAATAGCAGTCATTTGATAAATACAAATAATGGTTAAGTTATGTAGGAGTTCAACGTTCTTATAATCAAGTTAAACACACAGATACACACCCAATGTTTTGAGAAGACCTCTCCCTTGAGAAAGTCAAACCTCATTTTCCTTGTCTTCCTGTGACCAGAGTGTGATACTAAGCCTCAGCTCAGTTTCTGTGAGAGTCTCCTTCCTCATTGGGTCTTTCTCTGCTTGTCTTTCCAAACACCTCACGTGAACACTGTTCACCCTTTAATGCTCCAACCCAAGTGTGGCTATCAAACTGAGATAACCTGAGATCCCCCTAGGACGTCTGAGTCCATGCTGTAACAAACATCCAAATTCACTAATTGAGAATGGTGAAGTGGACATAAACAGAGGGTACTAGGCAAGTAGAATTCTGGTCTTCTCACTGGCCCCTCTCTCCTCACTCAGCAACGACTTAGAGTTTAGACAGAGTAAAGTATTTATAGTAGAGCTTTATCAGATATGATACCACTTATATGTGGAATCTAAAATATGGCACAAATGAACCTGTCTACCAAATGGAAACAGACTGAGACATAGAGAACAGACTCATGGCTGCTGAGGAGGAGGGGGTAAGGAGAGGGGTTGATTGGGAGTTTAGGGTTGGTAGATGCAAACTACTACATGGATAAACAAGGTCCTGATGTATTTCACATCCATGTTCGGTATCCTGTGATAAACCATAATGGAAAAGGAAACTGAGAAAGAATGTTTGTATGTATATAACTGAGTCACTTTGCTGTACAGCAGAGGTTGACGTTGTAAAAAACATTGTAAAACAATCTTCCTTTTAACATAAAAAAACCTCCACAAATCTCACATCTTATATGAAGTCTTTTGAGTATTGTTAATTAATTGAGTGAGGCTGTAAGCTATTTCCAGTGTATTTCCTGTATGTGGTTTCTATTAAAAAAGAATGAAAAAGATTTTAAAGTTATATAAACGTTTGATTGCTTGTCACAGTATGTGGTATATTTGAGTCTGTTCCATATAGAATATGTTGCTTTGATTATCCAGATCTTTGTGTTTAAGGTTGAGTGAAGCTGTGGATTTAGCAGCATCTGTGCTGGCTTTGCAGTGCAAGCGGTTGCTGAGGAAGAGCTGGCAGTTGTATGCCTTCTGTGTGGGGTTGTTCGGGTGCTCCTTGACTCAGGCTGGACGCAGGGTAGGGCTGACTCTTCTGGCGCTTGTGGCTTATGCACCCGAGAGTGGGAGGTGTGGCACCTGCTCTGCCACCTAGGAGGCCTTCACCAGAGAAGCCTCTGGATTCATCATGGTCAAAAAGCCACAGACAGGCTTACCAGGAGTGAGTGTTCCTCTGAAGCCAAGAGGGATTTTCTGTTCTGAAATATATTCATTGAAGATCAGGAGCCTGTTAACGGAAACATGTTTTTGTTTTGTCTTACTAGAGAAGAGAAAAGAAGTTGAACAGTTTACCATACATAGTAAGCATTCAATGAATGTTAGCTGTCTTTATTATCAGATGCTCTTATATAAGCAAGCCCCCATTGCAGCTAAGATAGAGGAAAACTTTGGGTTACAATTTTATTCATTACTTTCACAAACATTTATTAAGCATCTAGGTACTAGGCATGAGTTATGCATTAATGGACACAGCAGTCAAGGCTTTTGTCTTCATAGAACTTGGCATAATAGGGGAAACAGACAAACAGGTAAACAAGCAAATAAATGTTACATTACAGATTATGTTATGAGATATACAGGATAGAAGCAGGAAATATATTGAATGGTAGAACGGACAGAGGCCTCTCTGAGAAGGTGACGTTAAATTTTGACTTCACAGGTGAGAAGGACCTAGACATACAATGATGTAGGACTATAGGACTCGATGTTGCACCTGATTGTACAGGACAGGGAGGGTTAAGAGGGGACTCTGATTTCTGGCTTGAGCTACTGGATGGCCTTTGATACCATTCACAGAGAAGATTGGGGTGAAGATTAGGAAGAGAGGCCTAGTTGGGGATTGAAAGAGTAGTTTGGTATGTACTTAGTTTGATATGCTTGTGAAATACATACATAAATTTTTCGATTGGATATAGACGTCTAAACTTAAAGGAGAGGCTTGGGCTGTGGATGTACATTTGGGAATCCTCTGCTTCAAGGTTCTGTTTAGTCATAGAAATGGATATGACTGCGCAGAGAACAGAGTGCCCAGGACAGATCCCTGAAGAATGATTTACATGTTATTTATAAGAGGAAGAGTAGAGACAAAGAAATGATGAGAGAGATAAGAGCAGATCTGAAAATGCTAAGCAAAGCTGTGCTTGGGAGCTTGGCCTCTAATACTGGCATAGTCCTTTGTGTCAGTCACTTGTGGGGACCATTATCTTCTGGAAGGACATGGGAGCACATTCTTCTACTGACTGTAGATTTTAAGCTCCTTGGTCCAGGGGATGTGTTTATTTTGATGACTACTGAATGCTCAGTGCCTCGTGCATGGTAAAATCCTAGGATAGCAGCAGTGTTATTTCACGAGTACAGCTATTTAAGTTTGCATGACTTTAAGAGGCTAAAGAATCTTCTTTTATGTATTTTTTCCCCCACTAAACCAGGTTTTCAAGCTAGAAATGCTCTTCTTCAGTCAAATCTTTCTCAAACTCAGCTAGCTACTATATGGTGAGTTTGCCCGTTAATTATGATTTTTAACTAGACATTCTGTATGATTTTTAATGAGACATAAGAAAGAAACCATTTCTGTAAACGTGACTCAAAAATGTTCCACAAAAGCAACTGTGTGACAGTTAATGCAAACCTGCAAGCAAATAAAATTGCTTTGTAAAATGTTACCCTTGAGAATTTGGCATTTAATTATCTTGCAAGTAAAACTTGTTTGCTTTTATGTAATACCTTCTGTGGAGAATTAGAGAGTATCTCATTTTCATTGTTGTGCATGAGGTGATTTGATAAGTGAATTAACCATGAACCAAGACAAGCTACCTTTTTGAAGGGAATATTTCCCTTTTCATTTCAAAATTTCTTTCCTCTCTTTGGTGATATGGAAATTAAGGGCAAAAATTAGCTCACTTTTCTGTACGTACTTTTTACTTAAATATATTAACCCAGCTGTTTTTCTGTCATTACTCTTGCTTTAAAAATGAAAAAATTGAACTCTTCTGAAAATATTTTACTCTAAATAGGCTTTCTGAGTTGTGAAATTTTATACTTTCTTTAGGACTCTGGCTGACATTGATGGTGATGGACAGCTGAAAGCTGAGGAGTTCATCCTTGCAATGCACCTCACTGATATGGCCAAAGCTGGACAGCCATTGCCACTGGCTTTACCTCCTGAGCTTGTCCCTCCATCTTTTAGGTGAGTGTCTCTGAAGGTTAAGGGGTGTTGTTTCAATCATTTTTGACAGACAAAATTTTTACTCTGGGATTTCATGAGGTCTCTGCTCTACTTTTGTGGAAAAATCAAGCATTTACATTGCTGTTTGATTTTGGTATTTAGTGAGTTACACTGATAAGAGAGTAGATTTAAGAAGTACGTATGTGTTTTCACTACATTATAGATAAGGAAACTAATGCCTAAAGAGATTAAGAATAAATTTACCCAAGAATAGCAACTGGTTGAACCATGATGTGAATCCAGATCTGTCTGGCTTGATAATTCATATACTGATGTTCAGTGTAACTATAGACCATGCTGTTTTAAATATCTTTAATATTATATGCTAAATATTAAATTGCTATAGTCATTGGTAGTCTATATAGTCTGGTCTAAAATTCTCAGATCTCATAATGCTAAATTTATTTGTTGTTTGCCTTTCTTAGAGGAGGAAAGCAGATTGATTCCATTAACGGAACTCTGCCTTCATATCAGAAAACACAAGAAGAGGAACCTCAGAAAAAATTACCAGGTAACATTGAATGTCCAAGTTGTATATTTTATAGTGAATGCTCTTAAATTTAACTGTGAAGTAGAAATGAATATTTAGAATTTTAACTTTCTTAATATATTAAATGCTATATGAGAAACTTATTTGATGAATAGGATGGATTTTGACATCAGTAAAATTAATACGGTCAAAACTGAGAAGAAGAGTCTGATGTATGTATTTGGCAAGAGTGTATGTATTAGATGTCCAATTTAAAATGCCTCCCACTTTTGGAAAAAGCATTACAGCAAGCTTTATGATGAAATCTTGAGCTTTAAAAAAAAGTTTAAATATTGGTTGAAAATATACATGTGTATATATTTAAAAATGCTAAAAAGTTATGGGCATATAACAAATATAGAGCCATACAATTTTGGTTATCCTTGAAGAAAATGCTGAGAAAAAAATTGAAAAGTATTTTTATTGGCAGGAATAGTAAATTTATTTTTCTCTTGGACGGACTCAAACTTAGTGATTTGTTTTTCCCAGAATGAGTTTTTTCCCCAAATGAATATTCTTATAAGAAAATAAATATTGTATTATTTATGTTTGAGTTAAGATTATCCTTAGAAGTATCCAAAGAGAAATTGCATTCACATGACCACAAGGCATGAGGATGTTGAAACCAGATTATAGGTTCGGTAGGTGCTTCATGCTGAAGAGTGCTTACGCTGTACCTTATTCAGTTACGTTCGAGGACAAGCGGAAAGCCAACTATGAGCGGGGCAACATGGAACTGGAGAAGCGACGCCAGGCCATGATGGAGCAGCAGCAGAGGGAGGCAGAGCGCAAAGCCCAGAAAGAAAAGGAAGAATGGGAACGAAAACAGAGAGAGCTACAAGAACAAGAATGGAAGAAACAACTTGAATTAGAAAAACGCTTGGAGAAGCAGAGGGAATTGGAGCGACAACGGGAAGAAGAAAGGAGAAAAGAGATAGAAAGACGAGAGGTTATTTTTTTGTTAAGTTATTTTATTTCCAGGGAAATCATTTCCTTTAATAAGTGGCTACATTTCATTTGATAAAAGAGGGTACTTTTTGTTCTGATTTTTCTCAGCCTCATTCATTCATTCTTACCCTGTATGAATCTGAATCTTCCTTCCCCTGTGAAGACAAGAGGGTACTTGCTTATGAAGGGTTTCCAGGGCTGACAGCTGGTAGAGAAAGCATATCTGTAGGTGGCATCTCAATCAGAGCAGGATTGGTCACAAAGCTGAGTTGAGTGAGGAGCCAGAAGAAGTCAGTTGATCAGGTCATTAAATGAAACTAAGCTTAGGATCCAGAGTAAAAAGTCAAGTAATTGGAGAGGCAGAAAGAAAGCCTTGAGAGGAATTAAGAGGGTGAGCTTACACAGATCCTTGGGATAAATGTTGCTGTGTGGGGTCCCTGGGAGGCCTGGCTGTATTTTCAAGGACTGTGCATGTAAATTGCAGTGCCACTGAAATAATTGTCAATAAAAGTTTTTTATTCCCTGATACCAGAAGAAAGGTGCAGTTATTCCTACTAACATCTATATGTATGGAGTTGTCCTTTTGTTTATTAAGGGAAAAGTAACTGCAGCAAGAAGATGGTGCTTGAAGTAGTCAGATAGTCTGGTGGATGAGTTTGCTTTTGTGGACGTCTTTAGGTCCATTGATAGCAATGGGTTTGCCCAGTTACCCTTCGACTGCAAGTCCACTCAGTGCTAAATGCTGCCTCAGCTTTACTTTCTCCTCTCATCAGTTTTTGAGTGATGCAAAAAGTGTTAATTCTAAAATTAACTTTGGTTCATTATTTTCAGGCCGCAAAACAGGAACTTGAAAGACAACGTCGTTTAGAATGGGAGAGAATTCGTAGGCAGGAGCTTCTCAGTCGAAGGAATAGAGAACAGGAAGAAATTGTCAGGTTAAACTCTAAAAAGAAGAGCCTCCATCTCGAGCTGGAAGCACTGGTATGCTTATAGATTTAAGTGAAATTTATCTGAATGATGCAAAGGTTACTTGTTGAGAATTATTACTGTTTTTTAAATCTACCTCATGAATATATTACATCTTAATATAATTAGTCATATTTTTATATGTGCTTTTTAATAGTCTAGACAGTATAGTTTACTAAAAAAGGATAGTGACTCAAAACTTTGAGAATTGTGTTACGGTTTTAGTTTAGATGTGGATAGGCAGTGTACTCTTGGGTAAGACATTTCCCTTTTCTGTACCTCACTTTGTGCATCTGTAAAGTAAAACTTTGTGCTGGTTCAGTGATTTTCATTTTTTCACACTGGAAAATGGTCTACAGAAGGATAAGCGAGAGGTGGGAGAGAGGAGCCACGGTGGCAGGACAGTGTCTCCTCTCCCACTTCTACCCACACTTCACAACAGAGAATCGCCACATTAATCTGTGGCACTTTTATTGGGGAAAAAGCTTTGATTGGGAAAAAAGGATTCTACTGCTAAAAAGAAAAAAAAAATGATCAGAAACTGCTGACCTAAATGATCTCTTACAGTTTCTTTCAGTTCTCTAAGACTATGGTTGTTAATTAATATTGGCCATTATGCTTATCAGTTTTCACACATCAGATATTGGGGCATCAAAGTGTTAAAAGACTTCGTTTGAAATGCAGGATGAGAAGATATAAAGGTTCTGAGTAAGGCATGCTACTCAACTACAACTCTGAAGTTCCATAAACCTGACCTGATTGTATAGTAGGGTTTTGCAAAAAATACATATGTAGCTATGTATAGTAGAACCATATTTGCATCTTGTTTAATTGTAATCTGATGTTTTATTTGGCTGATGAATTACATTTTTTAAAAAGTCATAGTATCTTTCATCAAAAAGATACTGTTTTTTTACCTTCAAATAGGTAGAAAAGCATACCACAATTATTAAGCATGCCATAGTACCACAGAACAGTCCTGAAAACTTTAACTTCTTTGTGTAGCTATTTGGATATCTGTCTGAACCATTGTGTTGACTATATATTTTTTCTTCAAAATACAATGGGAGGAATCCTTAAGACTGTGTATCCCCCCCAAGAATTGGAGTAACACACCAAACAGTAGCAAGTAGCACAGATTAATGTGCAGAGTTTGGAAAAGCCCAGAGCCTATTCTTATATTTGCTGAAGAAAATAACATGAACTCCAGGATGGGCACAGCATATTCCCTTCAACATATATTTCTCAAATATGAAACAGACTTTTCAGTAAAAACCTCATTATTGGTGATTTTTAACCAGTGGCCTCTTTTTTCCTCACCCCACTGTGTTTGCTAAGCCTGCCATAACAAAATACCAAAGACCAGGTGGCTAAAGCAACAGAAGTTAATTTTATCACAGTCTGGAGGCTGGAGGTCCAAGATCAAGGAGTCAGAATGCCTGGTTTCACCTGAGGCTTCTCTTCTTGGCTTGCAGATGGCTGCCTTCTCACTGTGTCCTCACGCAGGCTTTTCTCTGCCTGTGCGTCTCTGCTGTCTCTTTTCTGTTCAGAAGTTCTCGTCTTACAAGGACACCAATCAGATTGGAGTAGGGCCCCCATCTGACCTCATATAATCTTAATCGCCTCTTTAAAGGTGAAGTCTTTAAAGGTCCTGTCTCCAAATATGGTCATATTCTGAGGTCACTGAGAATACAGTCAACATATGAATTTGAAGGGACATGATTCAGCCCATAACACCTTTAGCTTCTTCTTAGCTTCTACTGAGAATCTCTGCTATTTTTTGTTCCTTTTTTTTTTCTTCTCAGAAGGGTAAAAGAATATTGTTATAGGAGAAGAGTATCATGGCCAAAGAGGCCCTCCTGGACACTGTTTAATGAAGTAAAAGTTGCTCAGTCATGTCCGACTCTTTGCAACCCTGTGGGCTGTAGCCTGCCAAGCTCCTCTGTCCATGGGATTCTCCAGGCAAGAATACTGGAGTGGGTTGCCATTCACTTCTCCAGGGGATCTTCCCAACCAGAGAGTGGCTTCCCTCTGAGCCACCAGGGAAGTCGTGGACACTGTTCAGTTAGAGGAATTAGCTGGTAGTGTTGAAGGTAGAAATAGAAGTTCAGAGAAGGTAACCCTAAATGTCACATACTAACACCCTCTCCTCCTCATTATTTTTTGAGACTTTTTAATATTTTATTATTAAAAATTAGTGTCTGAATGCTGTGTTCAGAAAACAAAATTCAGTGTGTTGTGTCTGTGCTTTCTCATTTAACATCTAAGGCTCTTATACTCAGAATGGTACATTTCCTGCTAATAACTCTCTTGAGTTAACTTGGTATTAGACATTTATCTTAGGAACTTCCTTGGTGACTCAGACGGTTAATAATCTGCCTGCAATGCAGGAGACCTGGGTTCAATCTCTGGGTCAAGAAGATCCCCCACAGAAGGGAATGGCAACACTCCAGTATTCTTGCCTGGAGAACTCCATGGACAGAAGAGTTTCCTGCTAATCACTCTCTTGAGTTAACTTGGTTTTAGACATTTATCCTAGAGTGAATATAAATGACAAATGACATTTACAGTTTAAATAAAAATATTATTCTCTTGATGGGAGCATTTCTTAGTAGCATTTTATGTAACTGTGTATTTATATGGTCTTCCCGTAGAATGGCAAACATCAGCAGATCTCAGGCAGACTTCAAGACGTCCGACTCAGAAAGCAAACTCAGAAGACCGAGCTGGAAGTTCTGGATAAGCAGTGTGACCTGGAAATCATGGAAATCAAGCAGCTTCAACAGGAGCTTCAGGTGAATTGTCCTTCACTGTGAGCAGTTACTAATAAATAACTCTTCCTAATCTAGCGGTTTCTTGTTTTTGGGGTCCTGAACCCCTTGGAGCCTCTAGTGACCTCCTTTGTAAAAGGATAGTAGACATACACAACCTTGTGGAATATCAGGATCTCATGGACTCCCTAAAACTCTGCCTGATACCTGGCTAAATTCTGCTTAATATTTATACGTTACCTGGGCATTTGCCACTTTGTGTTTTAAATCTTTAATAAATACATACATAAATATATATTAAACTAAGGTTATTGTGACTACTTTTAGGAAATTTTGACCTAATGTTGTTCTTTCAGAATTGTGGTGAGAATGTTATTACTAAATATGCCCTCAGGGACCTGGTAATTCTGCTCTTTATTTGTGCAGAAAAGAGACCCTGAAAGCATTTTGCATCTCGAGTCCTCTTAATCAAATGTGTTTTTCTGTAAGGACTAACAGTAATTAACATAATGTTTTTACCTTCTCACAGCAGACGTAGACAAGAGGCCAAATAACATTTCCTGTCTGATTTACACCTGCTTTCCCACTTATCCCTGAGTTTTTGGCCCCTCATTGTTCTTCATCCTGGGGTATCATAGCCTGCTTCTACATACCATTCAGAGCAGATACCAAAGGCACCTCTTAGGCTGTGCCTGTTCTCATCCTTTAGGACATGGGAAATTGTCAGACTTCTCGACATACCCTACTAGCAAACCTTTCTTCACCACCTTTTATTTTCAGCCAGTCTTTCGTAAATGGATTTAATGTGTAAATATTTGTATTTTAAATCATGTGTGATCCCATTCTAGTTTATCTATAAGTTGTAAGCTATTTATATATTATTCTACATATTAATCCCATACTAAGTTTTACGAGTGATGAAATCATGTTTTTACATTTTCAAAAAATTCATAGACAGTATTACAGAGTTTTAATCAGGTATTGCTTTTTCTTTTTTAAGGAGTATCAAAATAAACTTATCTATTTGGTGCCAGAGAAGCAGTTATTAAACGAAAGAATTAAAAACATGCAGCTCAGTAACACACCTGGTAAGTCTCTAAGGTTTGTTTTGCCTCTTTTATTCTTTATTCTTTTCTGAATGTGTCAGGCATACTCTGCTACTTTTAAAAAGTAGCATCATTCTATTATAAATAACATTTTTTTGACAATAGTTAAAACTTTTTTAAATAATGTGAAAATGATCACAAGTTGGGTCATTTTTAGCAATAAAAAGTAAATGCAAATAAAGTAACAATTGTGATCTGACTTCCTGTCTTCACACCATTTTTATTTATTATTTTAAATATTAATCAAATAAAATGTTAGATTACAGTTAAACAAGACCTCAGTTTGGCTTGAACACAATGCTATCTGTGCATTTTGGCAAGATTCTTCGCTAATTGTAGAAAGAACTGTGTATGAGGACACTTTTCTAGGAAGCCAAACCTTTTGGACTCTAGGGTAATAGTGTACAGCAATGATAGGCCTAAGCAACTGGCATGCCCTTCCTGGGACTTTAAATCATCTAACTTTGTGGTTCATGAGAAGAATTTTTACCAACTTGGCCCTCTGACATCTGTGGAACAAAATATTCCAGTGTAATTTATAAGAATATAACATTTCTCTTGATTGAAGTCTCAACCAGAAAACTGAAAAAAAAAAAATCTCTATGTTGGATAGCATGCCAAGAATAGCGTAGCAGAAGAAAGATTTATTTAAAGAAAAGTAACTCTGCAAATGTGTTAAAACTAGCTAAAGTATCCTAAATGTCTCCCAGTGAGTGCCAGTTTTTCACTTTACGGCTCTTTATTACACTTCTGGTTGTTGAGGAGGTCCAATTAAGTAGAGTTATCCCTCTTCTTTGCCCAAGTTCTGAACAAATTAAGAAATAAGGCAAAAGAGTAAGACATGAGAGACCAAAATACCACTTCATTATTAATAAAGCTGATGTTAGATAGCATGGTTTATCTGTGAGCAGTACAGCTGCCCAAGGTAAGATATTGAATAGAATGCAGATTCCTGTGGGCAGTTCAACCTCAAGAAAGCAAGGGATAGGAAAGATATAGGGCCACATATGCCCGGGTCCTTATCTTGATCTCACCAATTATGTAAGAGTTAGAAAGAAGCTGGGACTGCTGTTCTCATCAAAGTTCCCTTACATGGAAGAAACACCAGGCATAGAAAAATCAATCTTGTGAACTACTCTTACAGTGTCCCTCACCTTCCATTGATGTCTCTTCTCAGACCATCTTCCTGGAACAGGGTGCTTTCTTTTCTTGGTTATTTAAACTGTATCAGCTCCCACCTCACCCCTCACAGGCATTCCAGAGGCAACATAAGACAGCCTTCCTGATCGGTGCAGAGTACAAAGTATGTTGTCATCCTCACTGTCAGTATCTGAATTGTGAATAGGATGCAGACTGTGTCTTGTTAGGGACCCAGTAGAGCTGTGCTTCTGGTAGAGCATAGATAACCATGCTATCTAACATCAGCTTTATTAATAATGAAGTGGTATTTTGGTCTCTCATGTCTTGTTCCTTTGCCTTATTTCTTAATTTGTTCAGGTTAGCTTTTATAAATTTATTAATCTTTGTTCTAGTCCAGTCCAGAATAGGAAGCTCTTATTTGGAGTTTGCAAAGTACCCAGTATCCCTTAGATTCCTCTCTCCATAAGAGTAACCATTTAAAATTATCAGCCACGCACCACGCACCATGCTAGACAATTTTCATGCATTATTTCCTTTCATCTTTACAACAACATTGTGAAGTAGTTGTTGTTATTCCCATTGTTCAATATGGAAAAACTGAGATTCAGAGGGAATAAACAAGATCCTCTCAGCTTCCCAGGTGGCACTAGTGGTAAAGAACCTGCCTGTCAGTGCAGGAGATGAAAGAGACATGGGCTCAGTTCCTAGGTTAGGAAGATCCCCTACAGGAGGGCATGACAACCCACTCCACTATTCTTGCCTGGAGAATTCCATGGACAGAGGAGGCTGGCAGGCTACAGTCCATAGGGTTTCAAAGAGTCTAACGTGACTAAGCGACTTCGCGCACACACACAAGATCATTTAATAGTAGGTTCAAATTCTTGTGTGTCTGACTCTAAAGCTCACTGCACTACGGTGTTGCCTTCTTCAGTTATCCAACACAGAGCTCGTAGATGGATATGATCCCATTCGGTATAAAAGCATCCATTATTACTGTTGCTGAGTTTGAATACTAAGAATGAATGTTCTTTGGCTTTTATTTTTCCCAATGCTTGTCTCCCACTAGAATAGGACCCGTGCTCATCTTTCACTTTTACCTACTGTTGAACAAAGAACAGGGGCTTGCATATAACAGATGTGTAATTTAATGATTAAATATTTATTGAAATACTGGAAAGCTCTCAGAATTATAAAAGAATTTATCAAGGTGCCTGGATATAAAATCAGCATATAAAAATTAGTAACTTTACTATATATCAAAAGTATTTATTCAGAAAATATGGAGGAAGGTCCCACATTAGCATTCTCATTGTTAAATTAATAAAGAAAGGCACAGCCATACAATTTTACTGATTAACATAAAAGATTCCTGGATAAGTAGCTACATATTATATTCTACTCCTGAATGAACTAGCTCAACATTTTAAAGATGTTGTTTAGTTCTCTACTAATTCATCTATATATTCAGTTTAATTCAGATTTCTTTAAATGAAACTTGGCACAATAATTCACAAATTCACCTAGAAGAGAAAATACGCAAGATGGGGCAAGACATGAAAAAGTGGGAGGACGAGACTAGCCCTATCAAATACCAAAACATAAGTTATGAAAGGTATAATACCTAAAATAATGTATGTTTGATCAAAACTAGACAAAACACTGGAACTAAATAGAGAATCTAGAAACATAGTATGTGTGTACACCTTTTGTCTCTCTAGTTATACCAGTTTGACTAGACAATAACCATTAATTACTGGTAAGTGCAAGAACTTGTGGAAAAAGTAAACTGTGTAATGTTTGTATTTCAGATTTAGGAATCAGTTTACTTCATAAAAAATCATTAGAAAAGGAAGAATTATGCCAAAGACTTAAAGAACAATTAGATGCTCTTGAAAAAGAAACTGCATCCAAGCTTTCAGAAATGGATTCATTTAACAGTGAACTGAAGGTATTTATCTTCTATTATATTCATTTTTAATTTGCTGCCTCTTTACCTTCCTTATTTTGATTTAATTGAATGAATAACTAAAGCTATTATGTTTGTTATTTACATAATTTATTTTATTATTTGAGCTACACCAGAATTGCAAGATTGTTTTTAATGTTCTCCATATATATTATAAACATTAAGTCATGTAAACATACAATTTACCATAGTTTCCAGTTTTTGATGACTGTTTTTATTGGCATCTATACATTTAAAACATAATTACCTTTGTCAGTATTAGTATTACATTAGATTTGTCAGTATGGATCTCAGCCAGAATGATCTTAAGCAAATTTGAAAATGGGAAATATGGAAAATTTTAAATAGTCCAGGTGGTAGAGGCTCTTTTAACACGCTAAATTCTTTTTTTCTAATTTAATTAACCTTTGTGAAATAATGCAATAACCAGTGAAATCCAAAGCATAATTTGGCACTAAAAATTTTGCATGAAAAGTAGATTCGTGACTCATTATTTGCTACAGCGGAAGAGCAGATGTCCAAAACATATACCATATGCTTCTCATTCTGTGCAGTATTAGTTGTATGCTGAAGCCATATCTATGAAAAAAATATTAAAAGCTAAAAATCAGACTGATGGCACATGATGGAAATTTGGGACTAGTCTTAGTTACTCCTTTGCTAACAAAGCGTGAAGTTTTCAGAGCATAAAGTATTACAAGGTTTTTCAGGCAAATCTGTCACTTCATTTGACTAACTTATTTAAAATAATGTTACACCAACCATAAAGTAAACAGTATGATCAAGAAAAGAAACCATGGTGGCTTCAGTAAAGGAGGGAAAATTTGAGGTGAATAATGTTAATGACACATTCTACACCAGCATATATTCTGTAGAAAAAATTTTAAAGAAAACCAAATAATTTGTCATTGATGGACAGACAAACCAACCAAGTTATCTTCCCTGCGTTATTTTTTTAATCTGTACGTAGTTTAATTGGCTTTTTATCTGCCTTATCTTACAGTGTGGGAATGTGGATGACTCTGTTCTTCAGTGCCTTTTGTCTCTGCTAAGCTGTCTCAACAACCTCTTCCTCTTACTTAAGGTTATTTTCTAATATCTAGCTCTTTTTCTTTGAGTTACCTTACTGTTTCTTTTTTTAAACACTGGACTATTCTTTGCATTTATCTGAGTATCTTTGTTTGAAATAACCTATACAATATAAACATTTTTCTTTCTGCTTGCTTAAATATCCTTCTGCTGTTTCACTGCCTGTTTGAGTCTAATGCCAGGAATCAGTAAGATTGCCCAGAGTTCTCATGAGGAGCCCATGACACTTAGAAATATTACTTGGTTCCTTGTGAGTGAGGCTAAATGATGGGATGATTACTGATTCAATGAAAAGGGAAACTAAGGGAATGTGAGACTAAATTATTTACCCATATCACTGAAAACTACTGTTTAAAGTAAAACTTAAATACTTTCTGAGATCTAGCGCAAGGTTATGTCATGTATGTATCAGGCTGCTTCCCAATACTATGATAAGAACCGGTAATGTAGGTGCAGCTTCGGTTTTGTCTAGTTATCAGGTCTCATATTTAGATACACTTGCACCACAGAGAAAAACGTTCAAATCATAAATAAGCAGTTCACTTTTTCATGTGTAAATAGCACAAAGAATATTTAAAATACTCAATGAATTTCTATTTAAATTTAATTTAAAGAGAGTTGCTTTATATCTACCACTAGCTGAGCCTCGTAGATTTTTAAATCCATTCTACTCAGTACTAAAGTGGATGGCAATAGAGCACGTAAATGTACATATACAGTGATGGCAGGAAGTAGAACTCAATTGTTACCTGAAAAAAGGTAGATGGAAAGATGATATCAGCCTTTCCCTTATGGTTATATCGTGAATGGCCAGATTATCTGACCTTAGAATGTGTGCTTTAGGTCACACACAAGTTTAAACCTGTTTCTTCATGTACACAGTGAAGTTTGACAATGGTTTGTGGACTATGCTCACACACACAAGTCTGATTCTTTGAGTTAGCATTTGATTCTCCACAGGCCTGCAGATTATTCTTGTTCCTTGTTTTACTTTCTTCCTTCCGCTTCCTGCCTTCCAACCTTTAACTGCTTGTTGATGCTTTCATCAGAGGCAATTTAGGAATCTAAACGGAGATGAAACCTATGCTGTCAGAGTGGTCAGGAGAGTGACTGTCTTTACGGAAAGTAAGAAAAGAGGCTTTTTGTAGCCATTAGAAATGATACAGAGCAGTCAGTCACTTTTCACTTTCCTGCACTGGAGAAGGAAATGGCAACCCACTCCAGTGTTCTTGCCTGGAGAATCCCAGGGACGGGGGGAGCCTGGTGGGCTGCCGTCTATGGGGTCACACAGAGTTGGACACGACTGAAGCGACTTAGCAGTAGTCAGTTAACTTAGTACTGGAAACTATCCATTGAATTGCCAACAAGGAGACCTTTGAAGACCTTTTTGAGAGTGTCATCTCAGTTGAGTGACCACCAGAAGCTGGATTGCTGTAGATCAGGAATGAATGGGAGCCGAGGAGGGGTGGAGTGAGTGGGGAAAGCTTTAGGAGAGTGAAAAGAGAGCATGGAGAAAAAGAAAGCATTAGTTAAAAAGAGAGCATTGGGGTTTTTTGGTTTAAGAAAGATAACAAAGGATACAAAGTTTTAGTTATGCAAGATGGAAAAATTGTGAAATCCAATGCACAGCATAGTGACTATGAATTATAGTTAGGGAATTTGAACTGTACAATACAGTATTGTTAAGAGGATAGGTCTTAAACATTCTCAGGAAAGAGAAAAAGAGGGAGAGAAGACAGGGAGGGAGGAAATGAGGAGAGGGAGTGGTAACTATATGAAGAAATGAATATGTTAATTAGCTTGATTAGGGTGATCATTTCACAGTGTATATGTATATTAAAATAAGTTGTATACCTTAAATATATAGTTTTTATTTACCAGTTATACTTTATAATAAAGCTGCAAAGTAAAAGAATAATTGGGGCCACGCTTGAAAGTGGTATCACCTTTTTGTGCAGCAAATGGATACATGAGGAATGGATAGTTTTTGTTAGGACAGAAGCATGAAATGGAGAAAATTGAGCTTTTGGGGTAACTAACCATATCCATCAGAGGGTCTTAATTGCCTACTCAAGCCAAATATTTTATTGCTGAATTCTCAACACTTAGAACAGGGCATGGAACATCATGGGTGGCAGTACATACTTGCTGAATGGATGAATGGTTTTGAATGTTCTCAGTCAGAAGATAGGCAGCATTTAGAGTTATTATTGGTATAGAGTTTATAAGAAAAAAGTAGAAAGAAATTAGTCAAAACCAGTAGGAAACCATATATCCCAGATTTTAAGAACACTTCTCATTTCATGTAATTTATTCTTTTAAGTAAAGGCTACTTTTTTAATTCAAAAAAGGAAAGGAAAGACTTGAAGGAGATAGTAAAGAGAGAGGAAGGGAGGGAGGAGAAAAGTGAGAGATTGAGACTTTTAAAGTGGTGATAATTGATGGAATAAAGTTCCAGGGAAGCAGATTAAGATATAATCTTGTTCTTCAAGATAAAAAGAATACTTCCAGTATAGCATATGGGGATAAGATAGGCATGAAGTCAGTTAAATTTGTTGGTGGAGAGTAGGAAGCTGACAGCTTCAAAACTTAAAATCAGAAGCAAGTTGGATCGTTGTAAGAAATCATGAATAGTTGAGGACGTGGAATAACTCAAGACTAAAAGGAGATGGATCAGATGTAGGAAGGTTTAATGCTTTGGAGATGGAAAGATGAGGGAGATCCAGTCTGGCTTAATGTAGCAAGATTATTGGCTGGTAGTGAGGAGAATGAATGGAAGATTGGGAAATTTCAGGAGAGAAAAGTAGCCATGAAATAATACATCTCAGTGTGGCTAGAGGGTGCAAGTTTAGTAGAGGAAAGCAGTCCACATCCTGAGCAATGTTGAATGCCTATTCACAGTTGGAGTTCATGAGTTTAAAAAAGAAACAGCATGACTAATTGTCTTTTTTCTCTCCACCAAAGTTCAGCTGCTTGTATGTAAGCACAGAAAAGGGTAATGACATAGATTCATAGATTTAAACAGGTTTGAGGTTTTAATAGACATGGGCAGAGAGGGACGAACAAGGGAGCTACAGATCTTAACACAGTAATTATGATAAAAATGAACTCTGACATATGTTCTGAACATGAAGGGATATGAAAAGAGGAATGGTTGGTGATAGAAAAGAGAGGGTAATGGGGTCAGCAGAGCAGAGGTCCCAGAGAGGTTGAAAAACTGTTGAAATGGATGCATCAGATATAAGAAAAGCTTGAAGGATAAGAACTTATGTTTGGAAAATGGGATACTGATCAATGGTAGTTTTCTTTGAGATGATGACAAGATATAATAATGCAAGTGATAGATCAAATGAACCCCCCCCAAAAAAAAAAGAGGTCATCATTGAGGAGATCAGCCTGAATTTAGGTTTTGATGGGGTCATCTATGTGGATGTCGAAGACTGGGAGAATAATGAAAATGAATGAGTGAGGAGCAGTGACCAGGTGATTGATAGATGACAGTAAAGAGGAAGGGGAGGGTGGAACTGCTGGATGGTATTCTGAGCCTCAGAAGCACGGAATTTGTACGAGTGAGGAGAAATAGTCATCTCAAAAAAGGCAATGAAGAGCAACGAGAATACTCAGGCCAGAAACCCAGTCAGTCATATTTACTATTACCTCAGGCCAGAAACCAGGCAAACAGCCCTCAGCCAGGCAGTCATATTGACTATTACCAGAATGGCACGACTGACGTTACGCGTCTCCTGATAGGATGCACTGAGAAAGACACATCACTTCTGTGCTGCCTTTGCCAAAAATATTTCATCTGTGTAAATGTAAGGAAATAATTAGGCAAACCCAAATTGTGGTTTGGTCTATAATATACTAACCCACACACTAGAAATGTGAATCTCATAAAAAAATGGAGGAGACCTCACAACAATGAAATAAAGTGTATGGTCCTTGATTGGATAGTGGATCTAAAAAAAAAAAGACTTATTAAGGACAGTGTTTACATGATTGGGGACATTTTTGGAATAAGAGTTCTGTATTAAGTAATATTACTATGTCACTATCAACATTGACAATAGTTATGTGGAATAATGAAGTTCTAGGGGCTGAAAGCATCAGTGTGCAACTTAGTCAGACTTTTTGTAAATCTGAAAATTTTCAAAAGGAAAAATTTAGAGCTGCAAAATGTTGTCAAATGTTTATGAGAATGAAATAGTAGTTTAAGTCTATTTTTAAGTTACAGCCTAACATTGGGAAATGAAGAGGAGATGTGGGATAGTATAAATGAGCAGATTCCTCATATTTCATACTAGGAGTCAATAATTATTTTCTAATTCATAAATCAAGCTGTACTAATAATAGATAAGATTATTACAGGCTTTCTCTGTGACTGGCATTGTCCTAAATGTTTTACTTATATTAATTTATTTAATCCTTAACATTATCCCTGTGATATACCTTCTATTATTGGTTCACATTTCACAAAGAAGTAAATTAAGCTGCCCAGAGTCACACAGATAGCAAAAAGAAATTCAACCCAGAGAGTCAGGATTTGACCTTAAATGGTTATGTTAGGAAAAAAATGAAAATTTATTAGCTAAGTGTTCAATATAAGAAGCTAAAAAAAGACTAGCATAATAAAGGAGGAAAAAAGTAGAAGGAAATAGTGAAATAGAACACATATATTTAATAGAGTTAATAAAACCAAATTTTTACTTTTATAGATTAAAAAAATTAACAAACCTTTGGCAAGACATTTTTAAAAGGAAGTAAAAATAAAGTTAGGAGTAAAAAGGAAAAATAACTGAATACATTACAAACAATAAGAGGGAATATTATGACAGATTTTGCATATAAATATAAAAACAGGTGAAATGAACAAATTATAATTTGTTAACACTGATTCAAGAAAAAAAACAGGTAGTTCTACTGTCAGGAAATATTTTAATTCTGTAGTGTAAAATCTCCTCTAAAAGAGAGTCCACAAAAAAAAAAAAAAAAAGAGAGAGAGTCCAGACCTGGAATTTTACTGACAGAATAAATAACTCCAATTTTATACATCTGTTTCAAAATATAGAAGAGAGAGTATTCCCAACTTAATCACATGAAACTATCATAAACCTCATAATTTGGTAATAGTGTGAGAAAGGATCATTATAGATCAATTTAGCATAGAGGCAAAAATTCTAAATAATATTGAAAAGTTGAATATGGAAATTTATAAGACAGCTACTCAGCTATGACCAAGTGGGATTTAACTTATCCAGGCAAAGATGATTTGATATGTAAAATGTTTTACTGTAATTTGCCATATAAACAGGTTGAAGGAGAAAAACAATTGCTCATCTCTCTAAATGAAGAAAAGGTATTTGATAAAATTTAGCACCTATTTATGATTAAGAAATGAAAAAGTTATTAGCATACTGCTGCTGCTAAGTCACTTCAGTCGTGTCCGACTCTGTGCGACCCCACAGACGGCAGCCCACCAGGCTCCTCCGTCCATGGGATTTTCCAGGCAAGAGTACTGGAGTTGGGTGCCAGTGCCTTCTCCAATTAGCATTCTAGGAACACAAGAAAACTTCCTTAACTTGAAAAGAATGAGCTATTGTTCTGTTAAGGTAGAGAACAGCTCTGTTCGTAAATGCAAATTGTTCACTTGTTTTCAGTTAATTGATAGATTATTTTTAAAATCAAAGTATACTTATTTTACAGTGTTGTGTTAATTTATGCTGTCCTACAAAGTGATAGTTAACTATTAGATTTAACCAGGACCTCCTAGAAGCATAACTTAACTCAGAGGAGTGAGTCTAATGATACTTTCTAGGATCATTGTAACTCAGGTAGAGGAAATGTTTTTGGCAAGCCCCGTGGTACTTGTCACATCTTACTAATATGCATAGACTATGGTTTATGTATGGTTAAGAGTGCCTGCAGTGCAGGAGACCCGGGTTCTGTCCCTGGATCTGGAAGATCCCCTGGAGGAGGGCCTGGCCCTCCCACTCCAGTATTCTTGCCTGGAGGATTCCATGGACAGAGGAGCCTGCAGGCCATAGTCCATGGGGTCACAGAGAGTCACGCATAACTGAGTGACTTACCTTACCTTACCTATGGTTTATGTATTTTCATTCACCCAGTAAATACTAACTAAATAACTGTAGTCTACCAGGCTCTCTCTTGGCTGGGATTATCTTAATGAAAGACAGTCCTGTTGTCAAGAAACTCACTCCAGTGGAGAGACAGTCATACCGTTGGAAGATGCTGCCTGTGATAGGAGAATGCACATAATGCCTTGCAGAGTGCGAAGAAGCTCGTTAATTCTGACACAGGAGGAATGGCTGATGAAGGAAGACTTGGACCAGTATTTTTTTTTTAACTTTTATTTATTTATTTGGCTGGTCTTAGTTTTGGCATACAGGATCTAGTTCCCTCATCAGGAATTGAACCCAGCTCCCTTGCACTGGGAGCATGGAGTCTTAGCCTCTGGACCACCAGAGTACTCCCTGGAACAACATTTTAAAGGACAAGTTAGAGGGCTAGCCTTGCAACCGTATTAAGATCAGACATTTATTTGGCTCCTCTCCACTTTGCTTTTAAACTTAAAATTCTCCTTTTTACAACTTCAGCCAGTAATATAGCTAATATTTATTAAGGACGCACTCAGTGCCCTGCACTATTGTAAGCCCTTTATGTGTGTTAACCCATTCAGTTCTCATAGCAATGCTGTGGGGCATGTACTGTAATTAACCTCATTGTACAGATGAGGAGACTGTGAGGTTTCCTATGGTTACTCAGCCAGTCACTGCCAGAGCCTGATTCAGATCTTGGGGGTCTTATTCCAGACCAATGCTCCTGAAGTCCTTTCACTAAACCAGGCTACTTCTCCATAGCATGTAACCACGGTAGTCTTCTGCTTTTGAGTAGAATCTAGAGAAAGGTGCAACAGAGAGAACTGAGATCTGTAAGAGAGAGAGCTGAGAGCTATGAAAACTTTGCTGTGAATGGTGGTATTTGTATTATTATTGCCTTAAGTCTTGATCTTAGACATTTTGGACATACTCTCTGGATACCACATTTACTCAGTCTAGTTAAAAGGGTTCATCTATAAAATATTTTTATTTCTGAAAAGAAATAGAGCTTAGGCTGCTTTCCTTTGTTTGCTTATGACTTGGAGTTTTTGTTTTTGTGTACAGATAGATGCCCCAAGACATCTTTTACCAAAAAATTCTATCTAAATGTGGTCTAAGCTCCCACCTTTGCTGTGAAGCTTTCTTTGTTTACTTTAGGTTTTTGTGGTAGTTTCCTTGTTTTTGCCGTTTTTTCTTCTTCCTTATCCCAGCCTTTTTCTACCATCTTGTTCAGGATTCTATAGATTCCAAGTAAAAGAAATTCAGTTGTATACCCATGGTGGATTCATGTTGATGTATGGCAAAACCAATACAATATTGTAAAGTAATTAGGCTCCAATTGAATAAATTTATAATAAAAAAATTTTTTTTAATGCAAAAAAATAAAGTATGTTTGTGGAGTCCCACTACAATATATGGCTTTCCTGAAATTCCATATGAACTTAAGATGGTTTCAATATTCATCCATCTATAAAGCAGTGTGACAATATTCTTTACATATAGATATTTTATTTTTACCTTTAATTAAGTAATAAAAGCATACTTTATCCCAGTTCTGTCTCGTACTAGTATTATGATATTGGGCATACAAAACTTCTCTGTGCCTCAGTTTCCGTATTTTTAAAGCAAGTATGATAATTGTATCTTCCTCAGAGATCTTTTGTGCAAATATTGTGTTGTAAAGCAAGTGATAATTAAATATTTGCTGTGTTTATTACTTAGGGAAAAAAAACAAAAAAACAAAATAGTTAAGCTAAAAAGAGTGGTAATTGGAAGAATACTAGGACCGCTAACTGAATCAGTAGAAGGGGCAGTTCCTAGACATGGGAGTGAAGTCAGAGATTTGGTTCCCCAGCACTCCTTGCTCGACCTCTCTCTCTCTAATCTTTGCTTCTCTCTTTCCTGTGTTGACTTTATTTCTACCCCTGATGGCCTCACTAGGAAATGGGGCAGCCCCAGGTTTACCTTACCCTCACTTTAATGAGTTTAGTGAGGGAAAGGCTTCTTTCTCCCCTTCTCAGTATATCTGAATCCTGGGAAGGGATTGTGGCCCAGCTTGGATCACGTGCATGTCCTTTGCACCAGTCATTCTTACCAGGGGAGTGAGGTGCTGTGATTGTTAAGATCACGTGACCACACTTGGGTGCAAGTGGGAGGAGCACTGAGGGTGAGAGACTCCTCAAAAACCACATAGAAGGGTGGCTTCCAGGGAGTGAAGCAACTTCCCCAAAGGGGGAAGAGGATGTTAGTAGAGAAGGGGACGGGGTGCTGAGTGGATAATCACAGGTTTCTGCTAAGACACTCAACTATATTCCAGATTTTGGCACTTTTCTCTACTTTGAGGCTTAATTCTTTGAAGACAAGGACTATAGACTCAGGAGTCAGATGGTCTTGGATTGGATCCCCTGTGAATCTTTATAGCATTTTGCACAGAACTAGATGCTCAATAAACATTTAATTCCTGTTTAATACTTTTCATTATTTTGACCCACTCTAGTCATGGTTTTAGGTAGATGTTATCTTTTCTATTTTAGTTATTAAATTATTTAAATTAAATAAATATTGCATAGTTTATTAAATAATTACTTCTGTGTTTAGTTCAATATCTGACCAGATAAAAGTTATAGGTAACTTGGTTCAACTACACATTTCAAAACTGACTGAACAAAATTCCTCTTCAAATGTTGTAACAAGCAAACTGTTTTCCCTGGATTTTTATTGGATTGCTTTTCTATTGAAAATGAAATACCAAATCAAATACTTGGCTTGTAAAAGATTTTTGTTCCTTAGGAATGAATTAGTATAAAAGCAGTTGATTTTAACATACATTTGTCCTCAGTGGCTATATACCTTCAGTACTTAATGTATTCAAGATTTTTTTAAATCATCTTTTTTAAGACTTTTAATCTTTTTTACTTTAGTTTAACTTGCTTTATGATTTTTATCTTTAAATGCAGTTGCCACATTTTTATGTAAGGCAAAAGTATTTAAATCCATGCCATATTAACTTTCTATTTTCTCCTTAGGAACTGAGAGAAAGCTACAATACACAGCAGTTAGCCATTGAACAGCTTTATAAGATCAAACGTGACAGACTGAGGGAAATTGAAAGAAAAAGATCAGAGTTAATACAGAAAAAGAAACTAGAAGATGAGGCTACAAGGTAATGTAATTGATAAATTTATTATACTATATTGCTGCTAAAATTCTAATTATTGTTGCCCATATCTTTAGTTTGACTATGAATAATATACAGTGAATAAAGTTATTATCCTAAGATGCTAATTAGATTCTAAAGTTTAGAAGTTTAGTCCTTCTTTTGCGGACTGAGTTTATAGTAACCAATGGTAAATGTCCCCTTAGTGAAAACTACAGGCTTTGGAGTTCAACCTGGGTTATCTTGATCTACCAATTACCATCTGAATGACCTTGGTTAAGTCACTTTACCTTTTGGAACCTCAGTTTTTACCATCTGAAAAATAGAAACAGTAATGCATATCTCATAGCTAATTCAGAATTAAATAAGATTCAAGAGCCAAGTATAATGTTTAGCAGGTAATAAGCACTCATTATTTTTGTCTCTCCATAGTAAATCTATTACTGTTTCCTGAGAAATCATAAAAACCAAATACTTAATTTCATAGATTGTAATACTGAGTGTAGAAATACCATGTTGATACAGTTTTCTTTGTATATATCTGGGCTACATCACCTGCCTACATTTGTAGCAAAGAAAAGTGAGACAGTTGTATATCTGAAGCATAGAGCCATTCATTTAGAGACTTCACATGACTTTTTTTCTATTGGTAAGATTCTACTTCTGATACGTTCCTATGTTTCTCCTAAGTTCTCTAGTGTCAGAAATTATAATTAACAAATATCAACAACGCCAGCATTTCTTTACCCTGGAGAAGAGTAGAAGAGTAATGTCCATAAAACAGCTACTGGGAAGACAAGAAAGACACATTACCATATAGCAGGCCTCTTTTCTTACTAACTTCAGAATAACTACCTCAGCACATTTTTATTTAGTGGTCACTGTTGACTGTGATGCAGGTAAACTCTGGGTTACTCCTTGTCTCTAGATTCCTCATAATTCTAGTAGGGGATTCAGACAGCTAAGCAAATAGCTGTAACATTTTTTACTCCAAGACTCATACTTTTGTGACTCCCTAGCAAGAGATGCTGGAGAAGGCAATGGCAGCCCACTCCAGTACTCTTGCCTGGAGAATCCCAGGGACGGTGGAGCCTGGTGGGCTGCACAGGGTCGCATGGGGACTATGCGACTATGGAAGGTAGTCGCATAGTCTCCATGGAAGGTAGTCACATGGGGACTATGGGGTCGCGCAGAGTCGGACACGACTGAAGCAACTTAGCAGCAGCAGAGGCAGTCAAGTTTAAATTAAGGAGGTTTTTATCTGCCACCTAACTTGTGCCGCATTGTGTGCCACAAGGGAACTGTGCAATGGGTGCACCACTAGTCACTGTGCTAGGATTTGTTGACACAGGCAAGTACCTTGATATCTCTCCATCACTGCTCATGGTTCCTTTCAGCCCAGTAGACCATATCGGCAATACACATTTTCATTTTATTCACCATCTTCACACGTTACCCTAGTTTAGTAGAGGGAAGCAATCAGAACATGTAGGATTGGTTCAGAGCTGGGTCTTAGTACTGTATCTTGACTTCTTGGCCACTTGCCCAGCTATGTTGCCTTCTCACCCAAAGCTATTGGTCATAGTCAGGTTTTCCCATTGTAGGTCTGGTCTCTTTGCCTTTCATCCAACTTTTGAAGCATCTTCTGGCCCTGGACCAGTTTCTCATCCACAAACTTAGAAACTACCAGAATTTAATTTTATATTCTCTTAACTCTCACGTCTTTTCTTTATCTCAATAAACATTTGGCAAGTACTCTGATAGTGGTGTTCATAATGCTATGGCAGTTTAAATGAAGGTAGGTTGCGTCATCCTAGACATGAGAGTCTGTCAGGGAACATTACCAAGGAACTAGGAAAGGGAATATTGGTGGGAATTAAGTCAAGACTGCTAGAGACGCATACTTCTGAAAGGAGAGGTAGATGTCAGTTACAGAAAATGCTAGAGAAAGCACTCTGCAAAGTGTTAGAGGGTGTAGGAGGGTTTGCAGAGGGTTGAGTGGAAGCTAGTTGTGTGATAATGAACCAGGAGTATGAAGTGTAAGATATTTGGGGGATGAGGAGAATTCATGACTAAGTGGGTCTACAGTTTTTAAAATTATCTAGGATTTCCAAATTCTTCCAGGATTTATAGGAATAGAGATACAGAATTAAGCCAAGACTTTCACCTTCGTGGGGCATAAGTGTCCCCCAAAACCCAGGATGCATCAGTCACAATCATCACAGCCGCTGAGAGAGTATGCTGAGGCTTGAAGAAGGTGTTAAATTTGGTGGTGACTGCCCTGCCTTCAGTAAGATCGTCAAAAGTATGTGCAGGAAGAACTGTGGTGAGCATTAATTCTGTATGACCACAGGTCGTCTTGACTAGCTAGAAACCAAGCTGCAGCTGTATCAAATGTCATAGAAACTTGTACAGAAGCGTAGACCTCTCAAGGAAAAATGATCTGTTAACCAAAATCTAACAAATGAAAAAGACTTTTAATTGATAATATAGGAAGTAATCTGTCTGTCCAGAAGCATTTCCTATTTTCGTAGCAATGACTAAATCCCGAAAACAGGGATTAGCTAGGAGAGTGAGAGTAAGAGTTTGACAGCAGTCCTGGTGGAGAATCTAGAGAGAAGGGAAGGAAGTTTAAATACAGTTTTTATATTTGTTTTCTGATTAGTTCCATTTCCATTTTTTTCCACTTTTTTTCCCTTGGGTTTGGGAGATTGGCTGGCAGGAAGAAATCTGAGAGTGTGAGAAATTGTTAGTCATACACTTCAGCTCATCTCTTTGACCATAGTTTCTCTCTTGATTGATTGACTAATTGGTTTTCTCCTTCAGCCCTGATTCCCCATGGTTTCTCCACTCCCCCCCGACCTGTCTTTGCTGTATGTAATAAATACGTAATTATGTTTAAATTATATTTATATAAGAAATATTAATTTTTCTTCTGTTAGGAAGAAGATCTATTATATTTTTATTTTGCGTAAAAGAAATTTAGGACATTATGCAAACTTTTTCTTTTTTATAAAGGAAAGCAAAACAAGGAAAAGAAAACTTATGGAAAGAAAATCTTAGAAAGGAGGAAGAAGAAAAACAAAAACGACTCCAAGAAGAAAAAGCACAGGAAAAAGTTCAAGAAGTGGAGCGGAAAGCTGAGGAGAAACAAAGTAAGGATAAGGATAAAAACAATTGGTTTGATTTTTCTGAAACAGAGCAACAGAAGCAACAAGAAAAAAAATTCTAATGAGGCAAAAAGAAGAAGAAAATTTAAATGGATGCTAATTCTTTTTCTAAATTAAACTTGGATGAGAAGTATGTAGTCTTAACTAAAACAGATTGAGGGTAGAAATCTTAAAATGACACAAAGAAAAGAAAGTAGTCGTCACTACCAAGGCATAAACCTGGACCCAGTGTTCATAACTGAAGTAATTTAAAACTTTATTTCACTAGTGTAACTAAACTGTTTTTTTTAATGAAGTAACAGTAAACTGTTAAGTCTTTGCACAGTGAAATTTTCTCAGATGATATACGTTGTTTTTAGTACCCCTTCCCAGCGTATTTGTAAAATATTAACAGCTTAAGTATTATTGTATTTTTTCTGGATACACATATTTTTGAATCCTTATTAATGACAATGTATTAAAAATTTTTTAAGTTTAAGCATTTATTCTACAAATGAACAAAGTAAAATATCTTTAATCTAGTAAGTCTAGTATGCTTGTGAGCCCTTCTGCTGTGTTTGTTTTTAGAACCATACTGATGAATCTGTAATTAACCCTGTTTATACTGACTCACTTCCTCACTTGTGACCTCCCTTTTGTGCTCGTCTTCCCTGTGATAGTCTGACCTCCACAGATCGAGTTAAGCCTCTTGCAGCTTAGCCTCCCTCCACCTGGCACAGCTCAGTCCCCAGCCCTCACCTTCCCTTATCCATGCCTGTGACACATCCTGCCAGTCGTCTCTCTGTTTTGCTGCCTCCTGCTTAACACAAATATCCTTGTTTGTTTTTTATATTGATTGTGACTGTTAGAAATACTTAAATCCAACAAGCCTATATCAAATGGATTCTCATTGTACTGTCTGATGCTCAGTTTGTTTTTTTTCTTTTTGAGCTCTTCATTGAGTCATACCAAAGATGTGTATCTATGAAAGAAGCAAATAATGATAATAATCTTCTCTTTAGGTGAGCCGGCTGGTACTTTGGTGAATTACAGAGCGTTATATCGCTTTGAAGCAAGGAACCATGATGAAATGAGTTTTAATTCTGGGGATATAATACAGGTTGGAAACAAAGCCTTTTCTTTTTTCTCATGAATAAGCTGAGTGCACTGTACTATATTACTTTCAATAATAATATTGAGTATACTATTATGGGGCTTCCCTGGTGGCTTAGACGGTAAAGAATTATACAGTAATTTACCATTTTAAAAATACATCTTCAGCATCACCTCATTTTGTTCTTAAGACATACTACAGATCTGCAGACGACATTACAGGTAGGGAATACTTACACAAGCTGTAATCCTCAGCGGCACGCTGCCAGCTTGGAGTGCGAGTACATGTCTTTTCATTTCTAAACCCAGTGTTCTTTTCACTAGGCCATGCTGCTTTATGCTGTAAAAAGTGACACTGATTTTATTTTAATAAATTACCAATGACATTTGGGAGAACTAGTTATTTTCTGACAACCATTAGAAGAGTTGAAGGAGTTAGGTTCTATAGTTCTAACTTCTAACTAGATGCAGAACAAAAAGGATTTTATTGTATAATCACATGCCATGTAAAATGGATGAATAAGAGAAGATGCAAGGAATAGCGTTGATTGAGCTATTGTGATACATTAGGAAGAATACAGGCTGTAGAAGCATAGCAACTTGGATTTTAGTCCCGACTTCAGTTTTCCTCTTAGAAAATAAAGGTTATATTACCTAGATTACCTAGCCAGTGTCTGTTTTCTTTTTAACCTGCGTTGTCACCAGTTTGGTGTATTTTGTCAGTTGAATAGCAAAAGCTGAATGGTACTTGGACTAGGGTTTACAAGAACCGACTCTTCAGATGCTCAGTATCCTCCACAGCTGCACACTGCTTCTGTTGCCATTGCCGCAGTGGCCGTGCGTAGCTGCTCCTCAGCTGAGGGAGGTCCATTACATAGGCAGCTTGAGTCCCCAGTCTCCTGGCCCCGCCATTCCTCCTTGTCTAGTTGGTGGTGATGAGGTGGTGTCCAAGAATGAAGAAATATAGCCTGTCTGGGCATGTCTGGCCAAGAGCCTACTTAAAGTTTGGTTATGTCTTTTGTTTCAGCAAATTCTTGTTGGAGGTTATACTAGGCTAGGGATATAGTAAACAATTCACAGTCTCTGCTCTGAATAAGTTTACAGTTATTGAGAAAGATAGACATCCCAAAGAAGTAGAAGAAGGGTGTGGACGGCTGCCCACTTTAGAGTAGACCTCTCCCACAGTCAGAGGGCCAATCTGGTTGTGGTGACAGCAGGAACATAAGGTGAGCTGGAGTTTCTTGAGTGCTTATCTTCTCTGCCGAATCATTGATGTAAAGAATGTCATGAGTTACTACTGTAAAGAATGTCATGAGTTACTGTCAGATATCTAATTTGGAGGCTTCCCAGGTAGCACCAGCAGTAAAGAACCCGCCTGCCAATGCAAGAGATGCAAGAGACACAGGTTCAGAAAGATCCCCTGGAGGAGGGCATGGCAACCCATTCCAGTATTCTCACTGGAGAATCTCCATGGACAGAGGAGCCAGGTGGGCTACAGTCCATAGGGTTGCAAAGAGTTGGACATGACTGGAGCAGCTTAGCATGCATACACACACCTGATTTGGACAGCTTAGTTAATAATGGTGTTCATTCACTAAGAGAGGAGGATTAGAAGGAGGACATTTAAAGGGGAATTATAATGAGCTCGGTTTGCGATGAATTTCAGATTTCTAGGCAGCAGTTGCGTATCCAGAGGTATCTCAAGCGATCTCTGGCAAAGGTCAGAGGGGGCCAGTTTGGATGTCATCAGTGTGTTGTGATGGTCATTGAAGATGTGACCGTGGCAGAGCTCCCCTAAGGGGGAATAAAGAAGGGGGAAGATGGCTGAGGGTGCACTCGCTGGGAAGCATGGGCACTGAGGGATTGTCAGAGGAAGGGGAGCCGGGGAAGAATGACTAGAGGAGGAAACGAAATAGAGTGTAGTGTCAGGGAAGTCTGAGAAGAGGGGTCCACAGGTAAAACAAGACAGTGCTTTAGAAGAAATAACCATTGTATCAGCAACAGGACAGTTACTATTAACCCTGAGAAGAGTGTTAGTTGAGTGGGATAGTGGAGGAAGAAGCCAGATTTCTGTGAGTTGAACGGTTGGAGGGGAGGAAGGAGGAGACAGTGAATATATGAAAATCTTGAAGGAGCTTGGCTTCTGAAGGGGAGAAGGAAGTGAAGGTGGAAAATAATGACAAATGTGGATTGAGGGAAGTTGTTCTGTTTTCTTGTTTTTTTAACTTGGCAGAAGCTTGAGCAAGTCTAATGATAGAAAGGGTCTGCAGAGAAAAAGGGTTAATGATACCAGAAAGAGTAAATTACTAATAGAGGGAGAATTTTTTTCCAATTAAGCTATAATTTACATTTAGTAAAGTGCACAGCCATCAGTGAATAGCTCTAATAATTCATACACATATGTAAATCTTTGAAGGGGCTTCCCAGGTGGCTCGTGGTGAAAGGATCCACCTGCCAGTGCAGGAGATATGAGTTCATTCCCTGGGTCAAGAAGATCCCCCTGGAGGAGGAAATGGCCACCCACTCCAGTATTCTTGCCTAGGAAATCCCATGGACAGAGGAGCCTGGCGGGCTGCAGTCCATGGGGTCGCAAAAGAGTCACTACTTCACAAGTAAAACGACGACAACGTAAATCATTGAAGCCACCATTGAGATCAACACAGAGAGCACAAACGCTCAGGAAGGCACCTCAGGCCTCCCTGTCAGACCTGTCTGTTCTGACCAGCGGATGGAGACGAGAAAGGTTCTTGACAATGTGGAGGGCCCAGGAAGAGGGAGAGGTGGAAGGACTGGGTACATTTTCCTTTGTGGTTGGAGGGCTGCATGAAAGCGTGGATGGGATCGTAAATATTGCTGAAGTAGAGGTGAAGTCAAGGCTGAGGGCTTCTGTATTGTTGTTAAGATAGGAGGCAGGATCTAATCAACTTAATGCGAAAAAGTGGCAGAGAAGGTTTGAGAGAAAGTGGAAGAAATTAGAAATTCCTCTGTACCCTGGCAACCTTTTTCATCACAACCTATGTTTCTAGTCTTATCTGTTAATGCTGTTTTTGAAGTTATAGTTTCTCTAGGCCTGTGAGAATTATGTAAAATTTCCTATCTTAGGTCTCTATGTAAATTGCCAACTAGAAATTAATTATAATCATAAATGACAAGTATAAAATTGATTAAAGTTGACTGCTTACAAAGCAAATCTGGCCTAACTCTGAAGAATAAATGAATCAGCAGTTTCTTTTTCATAAGGCAGAAAATAATAGGAAACAGTATTAAAGAGATTATGCTTTTAAAAGTTTGAAAGAAAAAGAGGAAGTTAGTATTTGAACACCAGTACTCATACATTTCAGTAATTCCTCACCTTGAGACCAAATATTTAAATCAGGTTTAGGTTGTATAATTCCTGGGGTTTGTTGTTCTTGCCTTCATGGAGATTCTGCTGGTCTTTGTGAACTATTTTTGTGTATTAACTTGGATAAAATTAAAAATTTAAGTTTAAAAGGGCACCTTGTCAATTGTTAGAGGTAGTAACCTATTGTAGAAAATGCTTTAACCATGTAGTTAGATGGACTTGATTCTGAAAATTAGGCTGCTGGACAGTGTTCTGCATCTCTTCTCTTTGCAAATATGTGGCTTTCCAACCACTGCTAATTCTTCTTTTTGTCTCCATAGGTTGACGAAAAAACTGTAGGAGAACCTGGTTGGCTTTATGGTGGTTTTCAAGGAAATTTTGGCTGGTTTCCATGCAATTATGTAGAAAAAGTGACATCAAGTGAAAAATCTGTGTCTCCTAAGAAGGCCTTACTTCCTCCTACAGTATCTGCTACCTCAACTTCTGAGTAAGTTTTTAGCTAATAACGGAATTTATATGTCGCTGCACATGTTTGAATCCCTAATATGTATTTGTGTCAACCTGATATTTAATCAGATTGTAATCTGTACTGGACTCTGTCAGAGTACCTTTTATTCCAAATTTAATACTGAAGTTTAGTAAATAAAAACATAGGTCTTTTTTTTTATTAATTTGTGTTTAAGCACTATGTATATTATATATATGAGTAGATAAATTGGTAGTACTTCATTAGATTCTAAATAATTAAGTATACTTACATCATATTGTTATATTTATAGATCACTTTCTTCAAACCAACCAGCATCTGTGACTGATTATCAAAATGTATCTTTTTCAAACCTAAGTGTTAACACATCATGGCAGAAAAAATCAGCTTTTACTCGCACTGTGTCCCCTGTGTCTGTATCACCGATTCATGGACAGGTTTGTATATTTCATTTTTGTGTGTTTTATTCTTTAACATTGCTCCTGCTTCATATAAAATAGAATGAAGATTTTTGCACAAAGGCTTCATTGATTCATTTACCATTTGTAGCATTTCGTTTCGGTCCTTAACCGTTCATGTGTGATACAAAGTTGAAGAAATTATTAGGGGTTTCTCAACAATTTATGGAGAAGGCAATGGCATCCCACTCCACTACTCTTGCCTGGAAAATCCCATGGGTGGAGGAGCCTGGTAGGCTGCAGTCCATGGGGTCACGAAGAGTCGGACACGACTGAGCGACTTCACTTTCACTTTTCACTTTCATGCATTGGAGAAGGAAATGGCAACCCACTCCAGTGTTCTTGCTTGGAGCATCCCAGGGACGGGGGAGCCTGGTGGGCTGCCGTCTATGGGGTCGCACAGAGTCGGACACGACTGAAGCGACTTAGCAGCAGCAGCAACAATTTATTCTCTTAGTAACAAGTTCCTACCAGCTAAGGTTTCTAAACTCAAAATATCATCGTTACAAATTTGATTATATTCTTAATTTGTAATTATTATAAGAAGAGCTGTGGGCTTGGGGGGATTTTTGTTTGTTTGTAATTTTCCTTAATTAAGTCATTGTGTGAGAACTGTATTGTATGTGTATTTAGCCTCTGGTTTAGATGTAACCAAGATGCAAGCATTTACATTGCTCGCGAAGTCATGTCAGACTCTTGCAACCCCATGGACGCCTGCCAGGCTCCTCTGTCCATGGGATTGTCCAGGCAAGAATACTAGAGTGGGTTGCCATTTCCTTTTCCAGGGAGTCTTCCCGACCCAGGAATGGAACCCAGGTCTCCTGCATTGCAGGCAGATTCTTTACAGACTGAGCTATGAGGGAAGCCCATTGTTACATTAACATTATTAAAAAGAAATTGCAGACTTTATCAGAATAGAGTCCTGCAAATTTCACGTTACTCAAAAAATGTTTTTTGTGTGACCATAGGTCCTAGGCATTTATTCTGTGCTAGAAATTTAATGAAAGAAAATTCTGTCATTAGTAAGTCATCAGCTAATGAAGACACAAATAAATAACTGTATGAGAAGTGTTGTAATAAAGATATTTTATGAAATCCTAAAGGGTATACAGCAGAGAGAGTATTTCAGTTCAACCAGTGGGAATCAGAGCAGGCTTCACAATAGTTAAGAACCCTCAAAAATGAGCAAGCTTTTAACAGAGAAGGAAAGTTATTCCTATGAATGAACAATTTGGGGAAAGTCACTGAGGCATGTTAACACAGGAGTTCATAGGAAATAAGTATTGTTTATAGTGTGGCTAGATTACCAGATTCATAAAGAAAGGGTTAAAATGTAGTTGGAGAGAGAGGTTGAGATTTATTTGTGAAGCATTTAATGCCATGCTAAGCAGCTGGCAGTGGAAAGTCCATGTGAACGTTGCTCAGTCGTGTCTGACTGTTTGCGACGCCATGGTCTGTAGCTTGCCAGGCTCCTCTGTCCATGGAATTCTCCAGGCCAGAATACTGGAGTGGGCAGCCGTTCCCTTCTCCAGGAGATCTTCCCAACCCAGTGATCGAACCTAGGTCTCCCACATTGCAGGCGGATTCTTTACCATCTGAGCTACCAGTGGAAAGCCCGTGAAGGTTTTCAAAAGGAGAGTTAAGTTGTGTATTTTAGAGAGAGAACTCTGGCAGTCATATAGAGGCCAGATTGGTAGAAGGAAGCAAAGGGAGGAGACCACCAAAGGGTGGATATTACAGTAGTAACAGGTGATGCTGTGAACCAGTGTCACAGTAGCAAAAATACACAGAAGAGGGGAGGGACTTAAAAAAGTATCAGTCAACCCAAATTTGGCAATCCATTGAACAGGAGGAATGAGGAAGAAGTTGCAGTTAAAGATACCTCTTCAGGGTCTTTAGCTCAAGTGACTGAGAGGATGGTGGTATCATTGTGCAGTGTAGGAGGAATGGGTTTGGTGAGTTCTAAAAGTGATTACATTTCAGATGTATCACTTAGGTATTTGTATACCTAAGCATGAGGGCCAGGCCCAGCAGGCAGCTTGATTTACAAGTCTAGAGGTCAAAAGATAAAGTTACAGTTAAAATATAGATTTGAGGGCTTCCCTGGTAGCTCAGTGGTAAAGAATACACCTGCTAATGCAGGAGACATGAGTTTGATCCCTGATCCAGGAAGATCCCACATGCCACAGAGCAACTAAGCCTGTGCACCACAACTACTGAGCCTGTGCTCTCAAGCCCACGAGCTTCACCTTCTGAACCCGCGCACCCTAGAACCTGTGCTCCACAACAGAAGAAGCCACTGCAGCAAGAAGCCTGAGCGCCACAGCTAGAGAGCGGCCCCCGCTCCCGGCAACGAGAGAAGAGCCTGAGCAGCAACGAAGACCCTGCCCAGCCAGAAATAAGTAAACGAAAGTATATACATTTGAAAAGATACAGATTTGAGAAGTCCTGCCTGGAAAATCCCATGGACGGAGCAGCCTGGAAGGCTGCAGTCCATGGGGTTGCTGAGGGTCTGACATGACTGAGCGACTTCACTTTCACTTTTCACTTTCATGCATTGGAGAAGGAAATGGCAACCCATTCCAGTGTTCTTCCCTGGAGAATCCCAGGGACGGGGGAGCCTGGTGGGCTGCCGTCTATGGGGTCGCACAGAACTGGACACAACTGAAGCGACTTAGCAGCAGCAGCAGCAGCAGCAGCAGGCGTAAATAAGATTTTAAGAGAAATCATGTGAAACAGGAAGAGAAAGAGGCTGGACCAAAGAGGAGCCGTCAGTCACCAGACAGTGAGCTTCAGGAAACTGGAGGGATTTCAGTGATGTCACCACCAATCAGAGATCAGGGAAAGTAAGGGTTTGAAGAAGCTTTTGGCTCTGAAATTATCAATGATCTTGTCAAGAAGTTCAGTATTACAACGGTTGCAGAACCTAAATTAGAATGGACTGAGGGGTGAAATTGGAAAGCAAGTGCAAGATTTCTGTTTCTTTAAAAAGTTAGAGGTAGAATTAAGTAGAGAAGTAAAGAAATTAAAGATTCAAAAGAGAGAATTCACAATGTTACAAAATATTTTTAGAAGATGGGAGGGCCTGGTAGAAAGTTTAGAGCCCAGGTAGAGGGGTTAGCCTTATCAACAAAACAGAAACACTCCTTCCTCTGAGAGAAGAAAAGAAAGGAGAAATCAGAATATGAAGAAGTTACGAGAAGGAAACAAAAGTGGAGGAAGGTCAAGCAGAGCTGCATCTCCATTCCTAGTGGAATAAACTGGACCCACTGCAGTGCGGAGACTTGGAAGTGGGGCAAGAAAGGGTTTCCCTTTTCATTTGTTATGTGACTACCCATGGTGCTTAATGCCAAGGGGTCTCCTTGAATGGTAAGTGTTGGGTCTTTATTCAGATGGTCATCTGTCGTATATAATTTTAAATCAGTTAGTAGATTATCTTAAGTCATCATTGATAATAACTCACCGCCATACCAAACCAGTCTGCTGTTAGAGCAGTCAGTATGTTATATCCTGGGAAACAGAAATCACAGTTGTCATTGTTTTCTGTGTGTTTTTGATTTTGTGGTTTTGTCTTCACAGGGACAAGTTGTGGAAAACCTGAAAGCACAGGCCCTTTGTTCTTGGACGGCAAAGAAGGAAAACCACTTGAACTTCTCAAAGCATGATATCATTACTGTCTTGGAGCAGCAAGAAAATTGGTGGTTTGGGGAGGTTCATGGAGGAAGAGGATGGTTTCCGAAATCTTACGTCAAAATCATTCCTGGGAGTGAAGTTAAGCGGGAAGAGTAAGCACTTAGTTTTGTGTGTTTCCATGAGATGTGGATGTTGCCAGTTTCACTGATGAGTCAGCCACAGTCCAACTGGCTGTGCAGGAAAATTAGAAGTTTAAACTTAACTCTGAATATCAGAATGGTGATTCCTAGAGTGAAACAAAATCATACCTAAGGTATCTGTACCAGTTTTAGAATATCCTTTATTCTAGTTATTTCAGATTCCTAAAGTTTTTGAAGTGCTTAAAATTTTAGATCGTTTGCTTTCTTTGTACCAGCAGGTCAGTTAGAGAAGTTATTTTTCATTTCCTTTGGAGCTTTTTCCCTTGTTGGTTACTGTAAACTGTCAATATTTAGATAAATCTTTACTGAGGGCCTCACCTCTGCCTCTCCCATCTCTGGATCTCCACAGTTCCTTGCAGGTCACCTTTCTTGGTGCTCATGACACACTGTGTTGTAGCTATTTCCCTTCTTACCTATATTCCTTATTAGGTCATAAGCTCCAGGAGGTGGGATTCATGTCTTTTTTTGTTTGCTTTTTAGATTTTTGATCCCTAGTGTGATCTTAATGCCTAGTAGCTGCTCAGTCATACTTGCTTAGTGAAGAGAGGAGCTAATGAAAGAACACACTTTCTTTTGCATGAACAAAAAACAAAACCAGATGGGGCCTCTTGCCTTTATTTCCCAGTCTCTAGAGGAGTCAGGTCATCAAACATCTTTACTACCAAGAACCAAGTACTCTAATGTAGCTGTGGGTAATTATCACTTGTGTTTTATGTGGAAGTTGGTCTAAAAAGAAAAGCAAAATGATTTATTGAAAAGGAATGGGGTCAATGGAAATTAAGATCTTTGAGTTCTGATTCTACTATTTTTGCTAGACTGTATGAGGTAAGCCTTTTTGGTCTCGAGTTTTTTCATTGATTGAATGAAAATAACTAAAAAATCTTTAAAAATTCTTTCAGTGCTAAGGTTCTGTACATTAATTTTTAGTTCAAATGTCAGAAGACATTCACTTTTCAACCTGACATGGAATCCTAGAGTGTGTGATAGCAGTGGCAGCAGTGAGAGCTGGTATGTGTGCTGGCACTATGCTAGGCCCTTTATGGTAATTATCTTATTTAAACTCCATAACGTTTTACAGAGAAGGAACACATAAGCACAAACAGGTTAAGTTTAAATGCTTAAAAAGACATTTCTTCTAACTTTTCATTCGATTACTGATCTTTCTAACATAAGGCACGCAACTTGAAAATCTGCAGTAATGGAGAATTCAGCCAGGCAGTCCGTTTGGTGTGCCCATGAGTTGTAGTCAGAGTCCATTTTTAACCTGAAAACTGCTTCACTATACAATTTAGTCACATAAGTGGGGACCTCTGATATATATACAGATGTCTACTTCTTACTGCCACAGTTTTCTAGATTTCTTAGTTTCCTGGGTTAAATTGAAAATAAAAGCTATATATGTTCCCATATGTAAAAATAAAGCGCTGTTATTTGTATATATTTTTAAATGTACTGTGCTCTAAACAAGTAGTAAAATTTATAATTGCCCTTATTTTTTTCTAACCAAATCCAGCCCCATATGTGCTTCACCAAATAACTGCCCATTTACCAGTGCCTAATGTCTTTTAGATTTAGAAAAGCAAAATAGCTCACATTTGAAGAACTATTTATAAATCATACTGAAATTACTTAAATAGATTTAAAAAATTTAGTAGTTTGTAAGTAGGCAGTTTATAATCCACTAAGATTTTGTGTGTGAGCGTATTTCTAGCTTCTGTACTGAGACAATATTTCAGTTAATTTTAGCCCTTAAAAGAGCACACTGCTAAAAACCTGCTGTCTTCATCAAACCATCTTTCTTTTTTATTTACGTGATGATGCCTTTTTTATTGTATTATTATTGTTTTCTATCTGTTTTGTATGTTTATTTGGCAGACCAGAAGCTTTGTATGCATCTGTAAACAAGAAACCTACCTCTGCAGCCTGTACAGTGGGAGAAGGTGAGCTTTTGTTAATTCGTAAATTAGGTGGAGGTCAAATTAGCTACTGACTGATTATATAACTGACTTCCCACAGTTGTTACTCTTATTGCTTTTGTGTCTTCAGTGTTAAAGTGAAATTAGGAGAAACCTGCTGCCACTCTATTTCACATGAATATTTAGGAGATAGAAAATATATGACTGAAAATACTTGACACTTTAAAAAAATCAGTACTATAAAAGTTCATATCAGTTCAGTTCAGTCGCTCAGTCGTGTCCGACCTTTCACGACCCCATGAACCACAGCACGTCAGGCCTCCCTGTCTATCACCAACTCCCCGAGTCTATCCAAACTCATATCCATTGAGTCAGTGACGCCATCCAACCATCTCATCCTCTGTCGTCCCCTTCTCCTCCTGCCCTCAATCTTTCCCAACATCAGGGTGTTTTCAAGCGAGTCAGCTCCCAGTAGCATATTGGGTACCTACCAACCTGGGGAGTTCATCTTTCAGTGTCCTATCTTTTTGCCTTTTCTTATTGTTCATGGGGTTCTCAAGGCAAGAATACTGAAGTGGTTTGCCATTCCCTTCTCCAGTGGGCCACATTCTGTCAGACCTCTCCACCATGACCTCAATAAATAAATAGATAAGTGTGGCAATGAAATAGCATAAAATTTTTTGTTTTCCTTTTATTATATATTATAGATGTTTAAAATATAAGGAAATTTTAGTACATTTAATTGTTTATGAATTGCCTTTTTTTTTAGCCACACTGTGCAGCTTGTGGGATTTTTAGTTCCCTGACCAAGGATTGAACCCAGGCCCTTGGCAGTGAGAGCATTTTAATTACAGTATGCCACATAAATCATTAAGTAGGATTTGAAATCAAGATATACTTTAATCATAAATATTACAAAGAAATTTTTGTTGTCCCTTGGGTGGTTTGACTATCTTAATTTTGAAAAGGTGTTGAAAAATGTCTACCCTTATTTCAGGCAGTGTTTTTATGTAATAGTTATATAGGTTTATAAATGAATTGTATATATCCATTGTAAAACTAGTTGAATAGTTTACATTTTGTCTGTATTGCTCAAGAAAATCAGTTTAATAGTAAGTTAAACAGTTTATTTATTATCTACTACTTTAGAGATTCTATTCTAGAGCCTAGAATTATGTTTTATTTATCATATACAAGGATGAATAAAACAGTTTCCCAGGTGCTAACAGCAGAATGGGAAGGATAGGCATATAGTTGTAATAAATTCTAAATGAAAACACAGTTTTGAGTAAGACCTATGAATCCACAGAGGTGGCCACATTGAATCATCTTAAACAATAAGTAGGGTCTTGCTTAGTGATGAAGGAAAAGAAGGCTTGGTGGACAGAGGGAAAGGCGTGAGCCAAGGCTCAGCTGTGAAAGGTTAGGAAAGGAAAGTGAAGTTGCTCAGTTGTGTCTGACTCTTTGCGACCCCATGGACTATAGCCTACCACGCTCCTCTGTCCATGGGATTTTCCAGGCAATAGTACTGGAGTGGATTGCCATTTCCTTCTCCAGGGGAATCTTCTCGACCCAGGGATCGAACCCAGGTCTCCCTCATTGTAGACAGACGCTTTACCGCCTGAGCCACCAGGGAAGTCCTAGGGAAATCCAGTTACCAGCAAGCCTAGAGCCGGAGGTTTACTGTGGAATAAAGGCAGTGGAATGATGCTAGGAAAGTGGTGAGGAGCATTTTGAAAAGAACCTCGCTTGTTACAACATACCTTAACCTTGCAGTCATCTTTTGTTTTATTGAGTCAGCTAAATTGAATAGTATAGGAATGTGGATAGTAAATAGTTTTTGTATGATGGTTCTGGTCATCTTCAGTTTATGATCTGCAGATCAAATTTCATGTCAACAAATACATATGAAAACTTAGATAGTTCCTTAAGGTTATTCATTAACAAATATTTATGGAGCATCTATTCCATGCGAAGCACCTACTAGGAGCTGGACCATTGTGATGGAAACTGGCCTCTCATACTGATGTCAGCTGAAGAGTGGGCATTTGCATAACTATATATAAAAGAATTTAAGAGATTAAACTATATGTAACAAGGTTAAAAAAACTTTTCCTGTCTTGACCCTGTAGAGATACTGATATGTATTTGTAGCTTTGGGGTTATTCTCTGTGACATGATGATGATACAGTGGGAAAAAAGAAACCTGTGATAAAGCTTTCCATCCATCCTAAGTCGCTTCAGTTGTGTCTGACTCTGTGGTCCCATGGACTGTAGCCCACCAGCCTCCTCGGTCCATGTCATTCTCCAGGCAAGAATACTGGAGTAGGTTGCAGTTTCCTTCTCCAGGAATCTTCCTGATTAAGGGGTCAAACCTGTATCTTACAATTCCTGCACTGGCAGGCTGTTTCTTTACCACTAGCACCACTTGGGGAGCCCCAGTCTTATCCCAGTAATTATTAAGTAATTACTTCATTCTACTTTCTACCTTAACATCTCTTTACATTAGGTTTCCTTAAGTCACAATGTCTTTTACAGCAAATTTACTTAAAATCTTGGAAATTAACACTCTTTTTTTTTTACTTTTGTTATCTTATAACCAAAATTAGTTTCTTTTTTCTTTATTCCCTACAGAGTATATTGCACTTTATTCATATTCAAGTGTAGAACCTGGAGATTTGACTTTCACTGAAGGTGAAGAACTATTGGTGACCCAGAAAGATGGAGAATGGTGGACAGGAAGTATTGGAGACAGAACTGGAATTTTCCCATCAAATTATGTCAAACCAAAAGATCAGGAGGTAGAGTTACTTTGGTATAGAAACAGAATCATTCCATTTCTGTTGCTCAAGGTTCATATTTATAAAGGATGCTTACATATGGTTTTGGTTGGGCTGCTTTGGTTACAAGGAGACCATTTACGGTAACTCCAATAAAATATAGTTTATCACAGAGATCCTGTTAGATAAAGGAGAAATGATTTTATGAAATTCCAAGAACAAGAGCCATAGATAGGGCCAGGCCTCATGATAACTGAAGTTAGGGAATGGTTTGGATCCAGGGAGGCTTAAAAGGAATCCGTACATCTTTAAGGCTCTGCCGTTATTATGACCCAGCCCACTCTTAGAGTTCCTGCTGCCTTGCTCCTACCACTAGCAGCAGTTCTCAGACTTTCTGATTTCAGGAACTTGGCACATTCTTAAAAGTTATTGGGGACTCCAAAGTTTCTGAAAATATATGGATTATATCTAGCAATATTTCCCATATTAGAAATTAAGACTGAAATTTTTAAAAATTTACTAATTCATTTTAAAATAACAAAATTCAACCCATTATATGATGACTTAAATAACTTGCTTTTAATGGAAAACAAATATGTACTTCTTCATCTTCAGAAACGTTTAATGAAAACGTTTGGTTGAAGTAGTTGAAGAAAATTCAACCTCACACAAATATGAGCGATAACAAAAGTGTTTTAAGAACGTGTTCAGATACCTGTGGATATTCTTTGACACTGCTGTACCAAAACTTGACAAGTACTAAATTCTTGTAGATTACTTGCAGTGCAGAATCTGAAGCCAAATCAGTGAACATTCCTTATTGTTACATTAAAATTCACCAGTCTGTTTTGCATACTGAGTGTGATGACATCATTCATTGATCATTTGGCAAATACTGAATCACTGAGTTATGCAAATATTCTCTATATTGCTACATTTGATTATATAATATTTTAAAAATTACATTTGTGGCTTAAAGACTCAAACATAAGACATGGCACCATAAAACACCTAGAAGAGATCACAGGCAAAACATTCTCCGATGTAAATCATACCACTGTTTTCTTCAGTCAGTCTCCCAGGGCAATACAAATAAAAACAAAAAATAAACAAATGAAACCTAATCAAACTTACAAGCTTTTGTATAGTAAAGGAAACCATAAACAAAATGAAAAGACAACCTATAGAATGGGAGAAAATAGTTGCAAATGATGTAACTGACAAGGGTTTAACTTCCAAAATACACAAACAGCTTATACAACTCAACAACACCAAAAAAAAAAAAACCCAATTGAAAAATGGGGAGAAGACTTAAATAGACATTTCTTCATAGAAGAAATACAGATGACCAATAGGCACATGAAAAACTGCTCAACATCACTACTTACTAGAGAAATGCAAATTCAAAAGTACAGTGAAGTACCACCTGACAGAATGGCCATCATTAAAACGTCTACAAATAACAATTCCTAAAAATAAGAAATGTGATTGGCCCAACTTATCCTGTAAAGTCAAACAGGTCATAGTTGCTGGTATGCAGTCTTTGTTCTTAGGTCAGGTTCAGGAGGAACATGGCAAACAATTAAAAATAAAAGCATCACCTTTTATGTAGCAGGAGCAAAACTCACATATCCCTTAACATACCCAGAGCACAAGTGTTATATGTGGTGGACATTAATTCTGACCCTCCCAATGATGAAATGAAATGTATTTGTATTAACATTTAATATTCAGAAAAGATTCGGAAAACGAGCTGTTCCTGTTGAGTTGCCAACATCAGCTGCTTATATATAGTGTATTCTGTCAGAGTCAGCTTTCCCTATAAGTATTGGATTCTTAACTTATTTGATCAGTATAAGGTTAATCATTATTTTGCTTAAGAGATGAGGACCGCTAAAGAAATGAGGACCCTGGGAATTAGAAATCTCTAGTTCCTAATAGCCTGTGTACTTTTAACCCTGGATTGTTGAAAAATGATAAAACAGTGTATCATTTCCTTATAGGGTTTTGGGAGTGCTAGCAAATCTGGAACATCAAACAAGAAACCTGGTATGTATCATGATGAAGACGACAAACTACCAAAGTGTTTACCAATCTTGAATTCATAGTCCCTTATATTTCTTCTTAAAGAAACCTCGTATATGTATCATGATGACGCGGACAAACTACTAGGGTGTTTAATAGTCTTGAATTCATAGTCCCTCGTTTTTCTTCTTTTCAGAGATTGCTCAAGTAACATCAGCATATGCGGCTTCTGGTTCTGAACAGCTTAGCCTCGCACCAGGACAGTTAATACTAATTCTAAAGAAAAACACAAGTGGGTGGTGGCAAGGGGAATTACAGGTAATAACTTTTAAATAACATTTGTTAATTTTATTATAAAAGTAATGCCTGCTCATTAGAAACATCAGATTAATAAAAATTTAATTTGTCTTATTTGACTGATTAATAATTAATAATTATTTGATTGATTATTAACAAAGCTCCAAGAGGTATTTACTTATTAGGAGAACATTAGAAAGGTCTTTTTAGTTTATGAATATTATTTGTGCGAAGTATGCAGAGAACTTTGAGACTGAACAATCTCCAAATAGACTTCTACAAATAGTGTTGAGATGCATATTGAATCTCCCAGTTGTTTAATGTTGACCTCAAAGGCCAGTGCAGAATTCAAGTGTTCTCAAGATACCCTCCCTCCTAACACAGATTGTAAGTTTGGAGGGCCCTAAGACCACTGCAAGATTCAGTAATTTCCCATAAAAACTCACAGGACTCACTGAAAGCTGTTATACTCATGGTTACGATTTATTACAGCAAAAGGATTTAGATTAAAATTAGCCAAGGGAAGAGATGTATGGGTCGGAGTTCAGGAGGGTTCCTAACACAGAGCTTCCCATTGTTCTCTCCCCGTGGGGTCATGGGCAGCATAAATCTCCTGGCAACAGTACACATGGAGTATTGCCAAGCAGCAGCAGCCTTGGGTTCCAGTGTGCTTATTGAAACCCCATCAAGTAGACACGGCTGATTGTTCGCATGCCTGAACTCAGTCTCCAGTCCCTCCAGAGGTTGTGTTCATATTATGACCCAGAGGGCCCACCGTTAATCATCACATCATTAGGCTCTCCTGCATCGTTAAGGCCCCCCACATAAACTGAGACACTCTTTTAACAGTCAAGACATTTCACAGGTTGAGATTACCTTCCAGGAGCCAGAGGCAAAGGCCAGGCCTCTCTTTGGGCAAGGTTAAATTCTTTACTACACAGTTTGGATTTTCTAATTTTTCGTTTGTCTCAATAATTGTCTTTAGTCTCATTTTTTGTGTTCTTTTTGCTAATTTTCTAGGCCAGAGGGAAAAAGCGACAGAAAGGATGGTTTCCTGCCAGCCATGTTAAACTTTTGGGTCCAAGTAGTGAAAGAACTACACCTGCCTTTCATCCTGGTATGGAAATGGGTTATCTTGTGTTTCATCTTAGGAAGCTTTTTTTTTTTAAACTCAGCATTTCTTAGATTAGCCAATTCTTTGAAAAATATTTTAAAGTTTGTTCTTTCTTTACCTCTGTGAGAACTTCCTTTCTAAAAAGTTCTGTTAGAAACAGCCAGCTGTTCAGTGATGCTTGAACTACATCACTCCTTGAAATTGTCTAATTGCTCTACCATCATACTTCAAAGCAGTTGCTTGGATTTCCAAACTACATTTGGGAAATTCTTGCTTTAGTGAAACAGGGAATAGAGGAAGGAGGGTGGGAGAGAACAGCTAGAGGGAAATGTTAGCAGAATTTTAACATATGATACTAATAGGGAGAATTACTCAATTTGGCTTGTTGCTTTTGTTGTTCTTTCTCTGGTAGTATGTCAGGTGATTGCCATGTATGACTACACAGCAAACAACGAGGATGAGCTCAATTTCTCCAAGGGACAGCTTATTAATGTTTTAAACAAGGATGATCCTGACTGGTGGCAAGGAGAAATCAGTGGGGTGACTGGTCTCTTCCCTTCGAACTATGTTAAGATGACGACGGATGCAGATCCAAGTCAGCAGTGTGAGTAATATCAGACTCTTTACTTCTTCATAGTGCATCAGCTTTAGCGTACAGCACTGCATTCCTTACTTTTCTCAACCAGAATCTTAAGCTGAGCACTCTCAGCGAATGTTTATTAATGTTTAGAGTAAGAAAAAATAATAAGAAACTTCCACAAAATCAAAAGTTATATTGCTTTTTTTCCAAATTCTTTTTTCCTAGCTTCAGACCTTACTGTTAGACTTTATCTGAAAAAAAGTTCTAGTTCTTTCATGAGTTCCTTGGTGTGATAACAGTCTATACTGCGGCTTCTCTTTACACCAGCCTTTTTCAGCTTAAGAGAGAGTAGAGACTAGCTGGCAGTTAGTGTGTTCAGCTGTGCAGAATGACCCTTGTAATGTAGAGGTGCTATTAATTTTGCAACCTTATTTCCCACGTTATTACACATCACCAGGTTAGAAGAAAATTATAAAATTTATTTTACAAATAAAGTGCTTGCAAAAATCTCATTAGGTGATTTTTTTAAGGTAGGTAACTCATGCCACAGAGCTATATGAATTAAGATCTGTTTTACTACTTTTACTGCAGGGATCCATATCTCAATGTATACGATTTGGTATTACATAAAATTTTCTTCTTGATAGTTACCTCACCTTTCTTACACTTGACAGTAAATGTAGCATTAGAGAATAAACAGTACTTGGAAATATTTTTTTAGCTTCATAAAATAGAGGTCACCTTTCCTCACCCTTTTGATCTTTTTGTCCTTCTTAATAAAATACATCATGATTTGTATTTTTATCATTCTTGTGAAATTATCTAAAAGCTTTAGCCTTTCATTTTAACTTAGCTTCTAAGAACATATAAATGGTAACCCAGTCAAAGCTGAGCTGTGTTTACAATTAAGTGCAAGTATTATGAATTTACTTTGTACTGTATCTATCATTTTAAATTATTAGTGCATTATTTTCACTTTAGAGCTTATAAAGATCATTGTGATTTGGAGAGAAGACCGTCCTTTAGATAGAGCAGCTGAATTTCCCAGTCTGGACGTGGAGTCCAGTTTTTTATGCTTTGAATATTCCTAAAAATACCTCAGGGTTTCAGAAGAGGTAGTAAGGAAAATTATAAAACTTGGATTACTTAAACGAAAGACCATTTTTAAATTCTGCTGATGGTTTGGCAGTTTTCAGGGCTTGCCAGTTTGTCTGGTTAATAAACATACCCGAGGTGTCTTTCCTGGGCCTGAGAGGAAGGTACTTTTCAGACCCACTAGGTTGGAAGATCTTGGGCTCAGTGATCCTTGGAGGCATTCTGGTTTGTCAGTGCATTTGACTTTTATAGTGTCTACAATGTAAAGTGATCATGTTCCAAATGTTTTGTTGTTATCTTATTTTCCAATGGTGGAACATATTTTTCCCTTTTAAGTCTTTTATAATAAGAAATATAAGAAAAAAATGAAACTGTTCTAAAGGAAGAACAGCCAGAAGTATATGAGTCAGTGAAAACTAGTTAAGTTTTAGACTATCGTGTGTGTTTCTCAAGCCTTTATAAATTTTCATTTCACTAGGTAGTTAGGATATTTTCTAAAGGTTGAGAATTTTAGTAGTTCAAATTTGTTGATGTTGCATGTAATCAGTAGAATTTTTCTCACCCACTTGATTTGCTTTATGTTCATTTTATCCCTCATTTTTCTTTTTATAGGACCCAGTGTTGTCATCCAGTGTGAAAGCACCCCAGAGACCCACTATCCAAGTTTGACTCTAGCGTGGAGACAGGGCAGGCAGCCCTGATCAAATATCTCCTACACAATTCCTTAGCTTCGTTCTCAAATGTTAGAGCCATTTGTGGTTATTTCTCTGGGTTTCTAATTTACAGTTAAAATTTATTTGTAACAAGTTAAAGGATAGTGGGTCTTTGTGTGGCTTTCCCTGCTGTTCACTCTGGCATCCTTTAGCATTTTTCTCCTTTTTTAATTTGGTAATTGTAGGTCATTAGCATGCATACTGAGTTTGCCCTTACATGGTGGGAGTTCAAACACACAAAGACCCACTATTTGCACAAACTGTTCTTGCTGGTTTGGAATGGGCTGCCACGCTTTTCTAATGTTATTGCAACATGTATATTCATTACAGAATTCAGAACTGCTTATGTTTTGCTGTTACGTTTGTCCTAATCCTGATCACAATGAGCTCTTAATTGGTTCAATATGCGATTTGTCCCCCGATAGGCACTGTTTCCTCTATTACTTTCTAATATGCCACTATAAGTACCAATATTTAAGTTTGTTAAAAGGCCAAGAATTGGAAATATCCGTTTCTCTGTTTTCTGTGTATTTTGGTGTGGGAGTGATGACACTTTGAGGGAGCTCTTCTTACCTCATAGAAGAGGGAAGTGGCCCGCCCTACCCAGCCATATGTGCAAAGCAGGGCGGGTTGTATCTGTTGCGGCTGTCCCAGAATGAGCCCTGCACCGTAGGAGTCCACTGGGGCCTCTGGGCTCGTGAAGATCCTGCTGGTGTGCTGCAGCAGTCAGTTGTTACTTCTTTACTGATTACCTAAAAATGGCTTATTTTTGAGGAATGAAAGGCTCCCATTATTGACTATAAGATATGAAACTTTCCCTACCTTAGGCAGAGAATTTATATCTATACATTTTAAAGTCAGAAATTCATGTTATCTATTTTAATGAGGTGACTCCATATCCCAGGTCACAAAGGGGCACTGGTTGACTTTCTTCTTAATGTATTTAGTAAAGATCATAAGGAATGCTTGAAGAGTTTAAATGCCCTTGAAGCAGGCAGACAGTCTCTATCTAGTTGAGAATGAATTAGAGTGAAGGAAAGCTGCGTGGGAGCTGGCATTCCTCTGTGACCATGAAGCTGCTTTGTGGCTACAGAACTGATTTTACCATTCAGAATTCTCTACCTAATATCTATTCTTCAGCCACATTGGTAACTTTGGCATAGGACTTTACTTCTTTTCCTTGAGCCAAAAACTGCAAGGATAGTAAAACATTATTATAAATGTGAGAGTACTTAGTTGACTTTTAGTGGATAGTATTAAATCATATTTGAAAATCAATGAGAAGATTATGCAATTTAAACTGTTTACAAACTGCAGTGCAATCTACTGTTTCTGAATGTCCAAGTATTATCAGGAAAAGTGTACATACAATCACAGAGTCTTATTTCCTCACAGAGTTCTTTAAGAAGAGTGAAATGTGTTTTTATATCTCTTGAGGCATATTTTGTGCAATATTTGTGTTAATGTGCCTATACATTATGAATGAATGATTTTAGTCATATATTGCCTAAATCGTAACTTTGCAACACTTGAGGAAGAATCAACAGTTTAGTTAGAACTTCACAAAATTTAAATGTTTGTGTTCCAGAATACTTCACATCGTTGGGATGTATGGTGACAGGCATGTATGCTCCCTGAGGCAGGGATTTCTAGTTACTAGACCACCTCAACTTTTAGCATTTGGCATCATCATGATACTTTTATAAAATATGACATTAAATGGAAAGCAATAATATTATTTTACAGGTGGCATAACAGATTTGCCTGCAGTCACTAAAGGGTACAGTGTAAAGACTGGGTCCTTGTAAATTCAGCTGATCTTCTAAATTGTACGGGTTACTTGGTCTTGCCTTTTATTTTCTGAACGTGTTAGTTGGGTTCAAATTCAGGGCAGTTACTTTAAATCCACCTTAAACCCTGAGGTTAGAAATAAGACCACTTAATTAATCACATGGTGTAGTATAACATTCTCTCTTTATAATTTTGAATTTGGGCTTATTTAATACACTGATAAATTATTTCAAAGGTATCTTTGTAGCTCAAATTGCTTCACTTTTACACTGATAACTATAAAGAATGACATTCTGGTAGAGACTAGTGTCTGTAAATCAATATGAAAAGAATATATTCATCAGGTACTATGGACTAAGTCTTATAATGGCGTATTTAAACTGAGTGTCTGGGAAATAAATTTACTGTATTTACAGAAATACCTCTCTCTGTTTCGGTATTTTGTCATATATTTGACAGGAAGTGAAAAGTAAAGGAAATGGTATGACATATAATAATAACTTGTCCTTAAGTGAGCATGCAGTCCTTTGCAATACCTCATATTCAGCCACATGTTTGCTCTCTTCCTCATTCAGTATAAGAGGCAGCTTCAGTTTACTTAGAAAGAGACATTAGAAGGAGTTTATCAGGAACATAGAATTTTAAAAATGGGAGCACAACTGAGCAAATCTGAACCCTGTGGGAGGTGAAGAATCAAAATACATGTTTATTTAAAAATTGCAGTATGTTGTAATCATTTCTACAGTATGTGATTAAACCTGATGGGTTTTCCAGCAATGAAAAAATCAGTTCTAAGACCAAAGCTGATTTTTTTTTTAGAAAATTTGAAAATCTAAATCAATCCTACCTGTTGTATAGTTTCCTCTAAAACTTTACCCTAGGGAGTCATTTTAAAATAATACAGCTATTAAAACAGTATAACTGCTACATTAGTGTTTTAAAATATAATATGAATTCTGATAGTTTAAAATAAAGTAGGGGAAGGAAAAGTAGAGAAAGAAATGCCAATTCCAGTCCAAAGTTTATTTGCCAAGTTTTCTTAGGATGAATTTTACCAAGTTATAAATTCTTGTAAATAGACTCTCTAATGGAAAGACTGAGAGATTTTTGCCTATAGTGGCATTATTGGATGCTGCTGTGATGCTACTGTAATGTAATAAATTATTAAATTGTTGCAAAGTGCTGTTTTTTTGCCTTAAATTTTTATTTTGTGCGTCTTGAAAACTATAATATTAAAGGTATTGAGATTGTGCAAATGCTGGGCACGCTTGGCATGAGGTCATTCGTTTTCATTTTTACAAAATTGTAATATAACTATGCAAGTGTGTTTATTAAAGGGACACAAACTACATTACTTGTATTGTGTATTTCTTTTGAAGCATCCTTTAAAACTTATTTTTAACTGTTTATATTGTAGTCCTGTTTGAATTTCTTTGGAATTTCTCTTTTCCCTTAACGTGGTCTCTTGGTCCAGACCAGCAAGTTGTATTGTAGTACAAGGGACAAAAGAAATTTTTAAGTGGTAATGATTGAGATAGTTTGGTCTAAGATAAGTGTATGTATCTCAAAAGCAAAAGAAATTTTGATTTGAAAATTTCTAGGATAATAACAAAATAAAAGAAAATATCTAGGATAATAATAGACTACTATGTTATTTATAATTTTAAATCCAACTTTAAAAAGATTGGAAGGAATTTACAAGTTAATACTCACTACAAATGTAGACTAAGACGTTTTTAGTACAAAATAATAAGAATCTATATTCAGTAAAAGAAATTCCACTGGATGCTTGGAGGCACCAGAGTTAAGCAGTTTTACACTTCAGTAATCAAGTTGGTGGTTTCACCTTGAGTGAAAAAAAAGTGGATCAAAATCCAACCCATCTGTCAATGTATGATATAAACAAAACGTTTCTTCATCTCTGTAAAGTCTTTCAGCTAACGTATGTTGAGCATTTGTATAAGCGAATGCAGAGTACTAGATCCTGAGAATATGAAAATGAGTGACAAGTGGTCCAGGTCTCAGGTAGGACCTAACTGTAAGAGGATAAGGCATGAAAGCAGATAATTATAAAACAGCATGCTAAATACACTGAGAGAGATTTACTGGGCACCAAGAGAGTACAGGGACTTCCCAGGAGGCACTAGTGGTAAAGAACCTGCCTGCCCCTCCAGCAGACGTGGATTCAATCCCTGGGTCAGGAAGATCCCTTGGAGGAGGGCATGGAAACCCACTCCAGTATTCTTGTCTGGAGAATCCCATGGACAGGAGCCTGGCAGGCTATGGTCCTTAGGGTTGCAAAGAGTTGACCACGACTGAAGTGACTTAGCACGCATGCACACAAGAGAGTATGGAGGAGGAATGCCTGATTCATCTGTAGACTGGTGAATTAGAGAAGACTTCTGGATAAGGCAACTGCTCGATGCATAAGATAAGTAGGAGAAAGCCAGATTGGAGGGTAGAGTGGTGGGGAGAGTGATAGAGACAAGCAGCAGCCTGGATGCCAGAGGAGAGGGGTGACTATAAGCAGTTCATTATTGCTGGAGTGGACGTGGAAAGCCAGCAAGACAAGTTGAGGCTTGAGAGCAGGCCAGGGGCTAAACCAGAGATTCCTGGTCTGGCTGCTCGTTGGAATCACCACCTGGGAGGCCTTTGACAAGCTATTGATGCCTGAGTCCTGATTTAAATGGCCTGAAGTGAGGCCTGGGCATGGGGATTTTTAAAAACTCCTCAGATGATTCTTACGTGAAGCCAAGGTGGAGAAAAAACCATGAAGCAGCATTAATAGTTTCTGAGGGAACACTGGGAGGAGGTGGGGGATTTATGGATTGTGTGGGCAGGTGAAAGGGTCAGTTTGATTCCCAGATTTGTATCTTGGTGACAGGGAGAAATCATGGTGCCACCAGCTACAGTAAAAATCAGTTGGGAGAAGATGAGTTTGGTTTTGACTACAAAGTACCCGTGGGACATCCAGATAGAATTGTCCAGCAGGTAATGAGATATAATTAAGATATACAGCATCAGATGTATATCAGCTGGTGGCATGAATGCATATTGATAGTTTCTGAGCCAGTGAAAGTAAATGAGGTGACCTGGGGAGAAAATCAGAACTTTGAGGGTATCAGGAGTTAAGGGTTGTATAGTGAAAGGAACCCATGAAGACAAGAAACAAAGGTTCTAGGAAAATAAAGAGATTGTTATGCTAATATCACCATTCTTATAAAATAATAAAATTCTACCTATATAACCATTGCTTATATCAATAAAATGAAAAGAGGAAATGTGCTATTTATTGAGTACTTATTAGTCTAGGTATTTTTCTAAGGTCCTTATTACTGTTTTCTTTTTATAGTCATGGAAATTAAAACACAGAGAAGTTAAATAACTTGGTCAAGGTTACACAGATAGTCAGTTGGTAGAGCTGGGTTCAAACCCAAGTGGTTGGCTCCAGAGTCCATGCTCTTAGCTTCTACTCTCCAGTGCTAATATTGCCTCCCATTTTCATAATAATGAAGTTCCTGCAGTACAACCATAGCTTGAACCAATGAAAAGAAGAAAAATCAAAGGCTGCAGTGTTTGTGTAAAATGTACATGCAGAGAAGATGAGGAAGCAAGGGCTGAATATTATAACAAGGATAAGAATCTCTAAGAAGAATATTCAAAAGGATAAAATTGAACATAATCACTTTTTTGGTAACAGCTTTGTTGAAACATAATTTATACTCCATACAGTCTCCCCAACTATACAAATCAGTGGTTTTTAGTATATTCACTGAGTTATGCAGTCATTACCAGAGTCAATTATAGAACATTTTCATCACCTCAAAAAGAAACCAGTATCCATTAGTTATCACCCTCATATCTTCCTAAGCACCCTGCCTCCCATGCAGCCCTAGGCAACCCCTAATCTGTGTTCTGTCTCCATGTTTGCCTATTCTGGACATATACAAATGGAACCATAAAATGTTTGGGGTTTTTTTGATTGGCTTATTTTGCTTGGCATAATGTTTTCAAGGTACATCATGCTATAGGATGTGTCGGTACTTCATTCCTTTTTATGGCTAAATAATCCTCCATTGTATGAATATAATGTTTTCAAGGTACATCATGCTGTAGGATGTATTGGTAGTTCATTCCCTTTTATGGCCAAATAATAGTCCATTGTTATTTATCCATATATTAATTGGTGGACATTTGGGTTTTTACTCTTTGGTTCTTATAAATAATGCTATGTACATGTATGTACAAGTTTTTGCATGGTCATACACCTTCATTTTTCCTGTGTCTGTACCTAGGATGAAATTGCTGGATCAAATGGCTTGACTTTTAGGGGAACTGCCAGACAGTTTTCCAGAATGGCTACTATTTTTTCTTTTATTCCCACCAGCAGTATACAAGGGTTTTTGTTTCTCCACATTTTTACCAATGCTTGTTATTATCTGACATATTATTAAAGCCATCCTTGTGGGTGTGAAGTGATTCCTTGTGATTTTGAATTACATCTCCTCTGTGACTAATGATGATGGAGCGTCTTCTCATGTGCTTGTTGGCCACCTGTATGTCTTTTTTGGAGAAGTGTGTATTCAGATCCTTTGCTTATTTTTAAGTTGAGTAAATCGTTTTTATAATCACTTTAAAAACTGTTTTAAACAACAACAGATTTTGAAAGATGTGCTTAAGAGAGATGTCTTAATGATGTTATCAAAGGCAAAATCCAAGAATGATAAAATGAATGTAATAGGAAGTTGTGGCTGCTTTGAATCATGGCTCTATGAGCTCACCCCTAGGAGCCTTCACCTCATCTGTATAATGAAGAGAGTAATATCTATCTTACAGGTGAGACTTAAGCAATTTATGAAGCACCAGTCCAGTGTCTTAGCATATAGATACTGGAAGTAACAGGTAATGCTTACCAAGCATTTGCTGTATCCTAAGTGATGAACTAAACATCTTGGGTGTGATGGAATATAACTAGTGTCCAGATCTGACTCCAGAGCTTGTGCTTCTAGCCATCCCTCACTAACTTGGAGTTGCTGTTACTTCAAATCACAAAATTAGAACAATCATCATTTAATTCCAAGATATAGGTGAGAAGAGGGTAAAGAGCATTAACAGCTTTAAATGAATTGAGGCTGGTAAAGTTGCATTTCAAGGTACTGGAAGGACCTGCTGCTTTGAAACCTGTCACCAGTGGTCATCTGTTAACTACCATGAAATCAGAGTCAGGCAGTGCTACAGAATTAGTGTGTTCTAAACTTGGCAGTTTGGGGCATAGTGTTATATAGTCAGAAACAAGCTGGAAAACACAGGCTGTATAGTCATACCATTGGGTAAAGTTAGAGGTGTAGCAGTCTGCTTAGTAATAACAAGAAAAAACTATATGTGCAGATGAAACTCCTGTTGCCCCAGGTCAGTACTGTAGCAATGGACGATCTAATACAGAGCGTGAAGGGAACACAGTCTGTTTGAAACTGGCTGTTAGATACACGTTGTTATGTATGTGTAACCGAATAGAAGTTTAGTAAAGGAACCAATGATGTCACAGAGATATAAAAAGAGTTAAAGGTGAATAAGGACCCTGTTGGCTTCTTCAGTGCCTTTGGATTTTTTGGCATTCCAACTATTTCTACTGAAATCTTTTTTTTCTCAAGAATTCAGTAAGCTTGAGGCCAGGTCAGGTTCGTACACGCTATTGCCAGTGTTTCACCCCAAATAGGATTGCCATGTAAGCACCATTTAAAAGGGCCTGGAATTTCAAAGTGTAAGACTTGGATCAACACACCTAGATTTAGGGATTTAGTAGTTCTAAATCGTACAGTAAGTCCCTTAACTACTAAGCCTCAGATTTTCCATATGCTTATATGTAGGGGTCAAATTTGTATTTGTTAATCAGAGGATTGATCAGAGGTTTGTAAATAGTGATACACATGTTGGTTATTTGTACTGTTAAAATTGGAAGTTCTGTGCTGCGTGGACATGAAACTACTCTTTCATGACATCTCTTCATAATATTCTGTACTCTGAATAGTACATTAATTCCCTCAGTTAAGTCAGTGATATAGAATCCAGTCTGGGAGACTAGAAGATAATGCAAAAATCAGCTTCAACTAACTGCTTTTTGAGGCCAGAATCTGCACTTCTGTCTGCTTTGGGGAGGTCTTTGCTGTCTTTTAGGCTTATAATATTTTCCTGTAAATTAAAAAATAACACCAAATTGATTTTATTTTGGTAAATGCAGATCCACTTGCATTTATCATTAGAGCTGCTTTTGGCAGTTCTAGAATGTGTCTGTTTTCTGATAGTCAAATATTTTGCTTTCTGATGGTCTGCAGCATTAGACTATACACAGACAGACCTTTCTGTACTTAAGCGACATAACACCTGATGGCACAGAACTTGACAAGCTCAAAAAACCACACAAGAGCTTAAAAAATGGTTCAAGGATTATTTAAATTTCCAAAAGCAAAACCACAAATGTGTATGGCTTCATGGTGGGAGCATGCTACCCTGCACATGGTTTGCACTCAGTAAATATTTGCCAAGCAGATAAAAGGCTATTCTCTTACAAACTGAGATGTCCAGTAATTTCCTATTGCCTTGATAAAGCTTCAGTATTAAAGGCAGCCTTCAGAAAATGCACCCAGCTCAGTCATCTGGATTTACTGTTAAAATCTCATCTTTTCACTGATTTTCCACACAGTGAGACTGAAAACCATTATGTGACACCCTGGCAGCTGAACTTGGGGACACAGAGAACAGCATTGTTCAGAGGCGTTCCTCTCCTCAGAATGGGCAAGGACCTTTCTGGGACTTTGTGATGTCATCTGAACAAGCCCTCTTTGTGTCAGTCATCACAGATTGCCTTTTGTCCTTCACTTTTTGGAATCTTGGCAGCTATCTGTGAAGATGCCTCATTTTCTTGCTTGCGCTGTAATTTAGAAGAGTGGTTCCCAATTATAGTGGGACACAGAGTTTTCATAATCATTATTCATATTTTGTCTCTCAGTCTCCACATCCTAAAAAACAAGTGTATGTGGGGAGGGGGGACATGGTTGGGGGGGTCTTGTGGCCCAGCCTACCACTCATTATTTGTCTGGGAACTTTGACCTGATAGTAGCCATGATCTCTCATTGTTCCTGCTTTCCCATTCTTCTTGTCTATCAGAAAGAACTTCCCAGGATGTTTTCATCATTTTCTGACTGCCTGTAGTTAACATCTATGTACCGTCTCCTGCAGCTCAGAGTCTATCTTCATATCATCATTTATAAATACTTGTAAAACCTACTACTATGTGTCAGCCACTGGAGACATAGAAGATTGTAAGCTAGATAAAAAGTCCTGTCCTCTTGAAGCTGATATTTGAGTAGGGTAAGACAAAACAGGGAAAAGGCAATGGCACCCCACTCCAGTACTCTTGCCTGGAAAATCCCATGGACGGAGGAGCCTGGTGGGCTGCAGTCCATGGGGTCGCTGAGTCGGGCACGACTGAGCAACTTCACTTTCACTTTTCACTTTCCTGCATTGGAGAAGGAAATGGCAACCCACTCCAGTGTTCTTGCCTGGAGAATCCCAGGGACAGGGGAGCCTGTTGGGCTGCCGTCTATGGGGTCACACAGAGTCAGACACGACTGAAACGACTTAGCAGCAGCAGCAGACAAGACGAGTAAGTATGTGAAATCTTAGAAAACTGAGGCAGGTTAGGGAAAGAAAGTGCTGGGTGGGGAGAAGTGGATGCAGAGGGATTTCAGTTTCAAACGGACTACTCAGATGAAGCTTCTCCGACATGGTGATATGTGAGCAAAGACTAGACAGATGTGATGGGTATCTGGAGGAAGCCCTGTGGACACTTGGAAGATCACTGTAGGTGGAAGGAACATGACGTGCAAGGAGCATGCCTGTGATGCTTGAGGAGCAACACAGAGGTCAGTGTGGCTGGAATGAGGAAGGAGCAAGAGGAGGAGGCAGCGAGGACAGGTATCCACGGAGATGGGGGAGATTTTTTCTTGTGGCCTGATTTTAAGAACTTTGACTTTTGCTCAGAGTGAGAACACCCCATTGAAGGGTTTTGATCCAAAGAGTGTTATGACCTGCTATGTTTTAATAGAATAGCTCTGGCTTGCTAGACTACATTGGGGGTTAGGGGGGATCAAAATGATGGTGGTGGATGAGGTAGGACGTGGTCAGATTATGGACCACTCTGATCTGTTTTGAAGATGGAGCTATAGGTGGACTGAATGTGAAGTGTGAGAAGAGAAGTATCAAAGATGTCTCTGGTTGCCTGAGCAAAATAATGTGTATTCTCTTGTTTATATTCTCATTATATGAGGCCTGTTAATTGTGTTCAAATCTTTCATATTCTTACTAATTTTCACTAAGAGAAAAATATTAAAATATACTACTTCAATGATAGATTTTTTAGTTTTTCTTTTTTCTTTATTTTTTGGGGGAGGTAATTCTGTCAGCTTTTTATTTTAGATTTTGAGGTGCTCCTGTTGGTTGCAAATAAAATAAGAATTATTACATTTTCATGAGTTGTTTATGATATTTTCTTATACAGTGTTTGAAATCCTGTTTTGTCTGTTGCTAATAAATCCCCCCACACACTGCTCTTTTATATTTTGCATTTGGATAGTTTTTTCCCAGTCCTTTATTTCTGTTACTTTACATATTAGGTATCTTTGTAAATAGCATCTAGCTGAATTTTTTTTTATCCAGTCTAGAATCTCTCTTTTAACTGATAGTTTTAAGCTATTTACATTTACTAGAACTGTCTGATACTTATATCTATCTTTTTTGACCTTTTATTTACCATGTATTTGCTTTGCTTCTTTTTTAAAAATTCACATTGAATTTATCCCATGTAGTCATTATTATTATTTTCTAATATAAATAACTTTTTCCACATCATTACTAGTATTTGTGCTCACCATTCTTTTTTTTCCCACTGCCCTTTGCATCTCTTTATTTCTCTTTTTGATTTTTTTCTTACCAAAGTACATCTCTTAATGGTTCCTTTAGTCTCATCTATTAGTTGTAAATACTCTCAAACTTAGCCTGAAAATGCCTTTATATCCCCCTCTTCCATGAAAAATGGGCTTCCCTGGTGGCTCAGAGGGTAAAGCGTCTGCCTGCAATGCAGGAGACCCTGGTTCAATCCCTGGGTTGGGAAGATCCCCTGGAGAAGGAAATGGCAACCCACTCCAGTATTCTTGCCTAGAGAATCCCATGGACAGAGGAGCCTGATAGGCTACAGACCACGGGGTTGCAAAGAGTCAGACACGACTGAGTGACTTCATTCTTTTCTTTCTTCCATGAAAAATAGTATAATTAGAATTCTAGTTTGACAGTTACTTTTTCCCGACACTCCCATTTCTCAGCATTCTTGGGTTGCGTTGTCTACAGCCAGGTCTGATCGCTGTTCCTGTGTAATTGTTCTGCCCCTTCTTTCTTACTGTTTCAACAATTTTTTTTCCTTGGTATTTTGCAGTCTAGGTATGGGTTTATTTTATTTTTTCCCAGGAGTCATTGTTCCTCCTGAATCTGTATAATCATAACTTCCATCAGTTCTAGAAAATTATCAATCATTCTCTCAGTATTATCTCTTCCCATTCTTTTTATTCTCCCTTCCTTGACTCCTATTAGATGTATGTTGGGCCTTGTCATTTCCTCCTCTATATCTTTTAACCTTAATTTTATGTTTTCCATTTTTTTGTCTTTCTGGGCTCTATTCTAAGTAATTTCTTCAGCTCTTTTTCAGATTTACTGATTGTTTCCTCAGATGTGTTTGATCGGCTATCTCATCTATTAATATTACGATAATATTTACCTTTCTGTTCATTTCTTTTTCAAATCTGCCTATTGGTTTTTTAGACCCTACTTAGGATTTCAAGTACATTATATATGTCTTGAGTTATTTTAAACATACATATTTTATACCCCCTTTTGTTCTAACGTTCTTGCAGCTGTAATCCTCAGAATGAATGGGGAGTCTGTCCTTGTTTTTTTTACTATGAACTCAGCTTTAGCAAGACTTGGTTTTTCTATGTAAATCCTGTGGAACTAAGGTTGTGAGAGTGACCCTCCAGACCAGTTGTACGTTTTCTCTGGGAAGCACCCTGAAGGTATCACCAGCCAGAAACTAATTTTTGTGTTAATTCATCAGTTCAGGAGTTCTTGAACTCCACATTTATGTGAGATGCAGCCCAGGCATTTCTGTTCTTTACCCAGCGGGGACTAAATGCTTTCTTGTCATCTCACTGTTGTGGCAGGAGGATTCTTTTCCTAGTCTACCCTAATAGTCTTCAGTATCCTGATGGAACCTCCTCTCGTTAACCAAATCCAGGCAGAAGCCAAGTAAGGAAGGAGCTTACAAAAGTAGCCTTAGAGTTTGGCCTGTTTAGAGGTTGAGAATTTTCTATAAGTGATGAAAGATGTGACTTCACAGATTCAGGAAAAACAGTGACTTCTGGGAAAAAATAAAGCCATACCTAGACTGCAAAACACCAAAGAGAAAAAAAAAATGTTGAAAATAGTAAGCAAGAAAGAGCAGAATAACTACATAGGAACAGCAGTCAGACTTGACTACACACAACTCAACGATAGGCAGTGTTATGAAAAAATAACTGTCAAACTAGAATTTTAATTAAACTATTCATGAAAGGGGGGCAGATAAAGGCATTTTCAGGCAAAATTTGAAAGTATTTACCACTAATAGATGTGACTAAAGGAACCATTAAGAGATGTGCTTCAGTAAGACAAAAGGACGGAGCAGAGCAGGGGAAAGACGAGAAATGGGTCTGGAGAAGACAAAATAGTCTTCCGTTCAGTAAGTATTTCCTGACCTCCATGGGCAAAAGCACTGCCAAGTGTTATATTATAGACTGTGTCAGACACAGTCCCTAACCTCCACTGGGAGAGATGGCCATACTAACTGTATACAGATGGACTACAAGTCACGTTATGTGAAATATTATAATATAGATGCAAACCAGTATCACGGAAACATGAAGGAGAGGCAGTGTGGGAGCAAGTGGGGCAGGGGATGTGAGAGGTTTCCCCAGAGTGGGATCCTGTGAGCTTCCCCTGAAGGGGTAATGAGATGGCTTCTGTGTGGAGATGGGCTGTGGACAGAGCCCAGGACAGAAGCAGAAACAGCCAAGGCATGGCCAGTGCATGCAGGTCACCATGAGCACTGAGCACAGGCCAGGCTGGCCAGAAGGTGGGCGGCACGCTCAGAGGCAGGCTGCTGGTGGATTCAGGAGACTCCGGAGCCTCGTGCTCTCCCTGAGTTAGGACCTCATTCTGCAAAAAAAACAGCAGCCATTGAACATTTCCATCAGGGAGGAAACCTGATAAAAAAATGTAGCGGCTGGCTTGAGCTGTTCGATATAAATATAATGTAAGTCACAAATACAAGCCCATATGTAACTTAAAAGTTTCCAGCAGCTACATTTTAAAAAGTAAAAAGAAACAGATGGAATTAATTTCAATAATTATTTTTACTTAACCCAGCATTATCCAAAATATTATCATTTCAGTATGTGATTGGTGTAACAGTTTCTGTACTGATGCGTTATTTTACCTTCCGGGATGTTTGTACTGGGTCTTTAAAGTCTGCTGTGTATTTCATATTCATAGCACTTCTCTATTTGGACTGGCCAAGGTTCAAGTGCTGAGTAGTCACGTGTTGCTAATGGGTACCATATTGGACAGTGCAGGTGTAGAGGATGGCAGAGGGGTGTATTCTATCCATAAACCCTAATTCCTCAGTTCTCAACAGATTCACTCTCCCCTCAAAACAGAAGGTTCTCTGGTCAAGTAAGTGTGGGGAGCTCTGAGTTCACTCAAACTGAATGTTTCTTTAGAGCAGGATTTCTCAGAGCCTTGATATGTCCATGCACCTTGTGACCCCAGCAGAGAAAGACAGCTTAGCCCACACTCATTTGACCCTGCAGGTCAGGAATGCCAGGAATACATTGTAGTGTTTGCTGGACTGGGGGAAGCAGAGAGCCTGGAGGCAGGCAGAAGCAGAAATGCAAAAGGACACACCGGGAAGAGGAGAGTGACGGGCTGAGGGAGAGACCGGAGGGCTGGAAGCAGCAGCTCATCAGAGGTATCAGGGCTGTGGGCAGGTACAGGAGGATGTGAGCTCCCAGGGGTCTCTGGACTGGCAATGCTGAGTCGTCATTACCTTCACAAAAGCAGTGTCTTGCTGCCATATTTATTAATAAAATGGATAACCAACAAGGACCTACTATGTAGCAAGGTAACTCTGCTCAGTGTTACCTGGCAGCCTGGATGAGAGGAGAGTTTGGAGGAGAATGGATACAATGTTTATGTATGACTGAGACCCTTAGCTGTTCACCTGAAACTTTCACAGCATCATTGGCTATTCTCCAAAATAAAATAAAAAGTTAAAAAACAAAAGGAAAAAGCAGTGTCAGTGGAGCAGTGGGACAGAAACCAGTGACTCTAAGTTGGAGAGGTGACAGAGCCGGGGTTGGGGGGAGTGAATGACAGACCCCTCTAGAGCCATTTGGCAATAAGACTAGAGACGGGTGTCTGAGGAGGGAGCAGCGTCGAAGGAACGTGTGTGTGTGGTAAATACTGTGGTAGGAGGGACACAGGACTGTGTTCATAGACTGGAGGGACCACTGGGGACTGAAAGTGGAAGGGCGGGGAAGGGTCCTGCCAGAGAGGGTGGGTTGGGATTCTGCTTCTGGACAAAGCAGGATCCTCTTGGCCCCTGACACAGGCAGGAAGTACAGGGATAAGTGAGCTGGGAGACAGGCAGGATGTTAAAGGGGCATCATGCCTGCATTTTTTTTTCCCCCTGACATCAGAGATAAGAGCATCTAAAAGCGATGGTAGGGGTCAGCTTAGAAATTTTGAGGATAAACATTTAAGAACCATAAGTAATGAAATGCACAAATGTCAGCTAGGGTGTTAGTACAAGGATTGTCCCACAGTCATCCTGATGAAGCTCACATCATGTATGTTCCAGCGTTAGAAACAATAAACTACCTGAGACAATTCCTGTTATTCACAGACACTGAACAGACAGGCCAATGCTTGGAGGTTTTATCATATATCATTCTTTCCTAAAGTGTGCTATCCTGTTGGTGCCCAACACAATGGCATGCAAAAAGAGGGCCCAGGAAAATTCAATTTATGTTAATGGTTATATGTTTATGGTGGTGACTATTAGAAGAAACATAAACAGCACATCGAACCCATGATTTCCCTAGGTATTTAGCTCAAACATGGACAAAAATGTTATCTAAGTAATAGTAGAGCTGGAATGTGAATGTGGCAGAATATGAATGACCAAGATTTGTAAACCACCAGCGAAGAGGTGGAGCAGCCTTAGAAACTGTTGTCACTGCTTCCACCAGAGCCAGCTGGGTGGTGGGTGATCAGCAACTGTCCCAGGCATCAGCCTCCCCCAGCCTCCTAGCTGCAGAGCCGGGCAGGCAGGGACTTGTCCCCAGTTCTTGCTCATTCCTGCAGGTCTCCCTGCTAGAACAGGGTGAAACACAGTCCCCAGAAAGCTTGAGAAGTTTGAACGTGACCGTGGCACCGTGCTCTCTGCTTGGTACCACCAAATGGAACCTGCCTTAAATCAATTTTTGTTCAACCGTGGGAGTAATTTCTTTTAAGCTGTCAGCAGCACGTGCAGAAAGTAGAACAGCTGTCTTCACAACTCTCTGTAAGGCCCAGTCTCTACAAAACACATAAACATCCCGAAGCAGCCAGATAGAGAACCTCCTGGTCTGGCCTTTTCCACCTCTGTAGCTTTGTGCGGTTGTCCCCGAGCGGGCGTCTGCCTCGATCCAAGCTCCGCCATCTGCAGAGGCCGCTGGCGGCTGCCCCTGCTCCTGCGGCCTCACTCCCCAGACCTTCCTGCTGCCCTCCTGTCTGCCTCCCGGATACACACTGCGACTGCCTACTGCTGTCACTTGCGGGGCCCCTACCTGCTTTTTCTTTTTGTCTGATAAGGGCTTTCTGAGGCCTTTTCCCACCTCCTGTACGTAAGCCAAGCCTTCAGTTTCTAACCCAACGACTGAGATTAACATCACTTCAGTTAGACACTGAGCTCTGCCTGTACACTGATCTGAAGTGAATGCGGTATTTCTCACCCTGACGCCATGCGAGACTGCCCTGGGCCGTCCTCAAGCTCTGTGGCTGCAGAGTAGCCTGAACCACCAGTTCGTTCCCTCGGTTTGAGGTAGTGTTCCTGCTGGGAACTGCTGGGTTCTGGGCACTTTAGGTTTCTTCACTGAGCACTTAACTTTGGGAAATCTAGAGAAATGTTTCTCAAACACTTTTTAAACCGCAGCTCACAGTAAGAACTACATTTTACATCCACAAATACATACCTAACGGAAAATTTTCTCAGGAAGTACTTACCGATCCTGTTTACGTGGTGCATGCTAAGTCACTTTAGTCGTGTCCGACTCTTTGTGACCCTGTGGACTGCAGCCCGCCAGGCTCCTCTGTCCATGGGGTTCTCCAGGCAGGAATACTGGAGTGGGTTTTGCGATGCCCTCCTTCAGGGGATCTTCATGACCCAGGGATCAAACCCGTGTCTCTTATGTCTCCCGTATTGGCAGGCAGGTTCTTTACCACTGGCACCACTTGGGCAGCCCCCTGTATACATGGTAGCTTTGATTCATTTATTAATTTTGTTTTGTTTCTGTTTAAAAAATCAATTGATAGAATGACTCACAAATGGCTCATGACCTGCAGTTTGGAAAACACTGTTCTCAAGCATTTGATTCCTTTAATTATTACAATAGTTTGAAAATGTGTTGAGATGGCAAGAATAGCATAGGTTCTTCACAAGCTCAGCACAGTTTATAGCCTCTTTGAGGCTGTTTCTGAAAATCCTTCACACTGTCTTGACTTCCTTAGAAAGACATTCAGGCCACATTGAGCCATTACAGGCGTTGCTAATTTGTGGCTCTGGAGCACCGAGGCGCCGATGGTGAATCCAGCTTCCGCAGGTGTACACTGCTCTGCTCTCCCAGGTCCGAGGGCCCTTTGGCTGGCCATGGGATTCTTGGGAGGCAATATTTGTAAACTCAGTGCATCCTGCCAGTAGATGTCCCTTTCCTTCCAGGAGAAGAAAATAATATTTTGAAACTCTACCCTGCTTTTCCACAGGGTGTGCTGATCTCCAAACACTGGACACCATGCAGCCGGTGGAAAGGAAGAGGCAGGGCTACATCCATGAGCTGATTGAGACGGAGGAGCGCTATGTGGATGACCTGCAGCTCGTCGTGGAGGTCAGGGCGCCAGGCTCTGCGGGCTCCCTACGGGGTGGGGGCTTGTACCGGGGTGTTGCCTTTGACAGTGGAGTCACCAGCAGCAACAGGCACTCTCACACCCTCAGAATGCTTCCTCTGCCTGTTGGAGGGGCCTTGACGGTCTCAAGTCAGCTCTTGCCGTCAGATTAGGCCATTCAGAATGAGGAGAGAAGAGGCGCTCGGTGCCTCAGTCGGCCGTGAGGTGGCCTTGTCAGGAAGGACAAGGGTACAGGGTGGGTGGGGAGGCCTGAAGCAAATGTGCTGCCTCAGACTTTTCTCTCACGACATCTGCACTGCCAGTCAGATACCTGACATTTCTGACATTTTCATGAAGTTTAGTTGTTTCCAATGGAGTTGTGAGGCAGTGGGAGTGTTCATCTAATGTGTGTATCAGTTTTGAAAACCACTCTGCCACCTCATAAGACCCTCTCAGGGGAGAGGCGTCAAGTTGGGGTCAGGGTTTAGGATGAAAAGCACTGTCCACAGGCGAGTGGAGAGCATTCTCATCAGCATTCCCTCCCCGAAAGGACCTGGCCACCACATCCTCCTCTGCTCTCCTCACTGAGGCTGACACTGAGCCGGTCAACAGAAGGCACAAGCAGTAACACAAGTCAGTCAGCGAATGAAAGGACAATCAGATGCTCTCCCTGTCCTTCCAGAGCGCCTCAGAGCAGGGTGACCTTGTTTCCAGGCCTCTCTCTCTCATAGGAGCATCCAGACATCTTCCGTCTGACTCTGAAACCATAGAGGTTTAGAGATGTCAGTCCATAGACTTTTATCCGAATTCTTGGACTCCAGGTTCAACTCGATAAACATCAGTTTAGAACAGTTTCAACAGAGTAATGTCACATGTATTTTGGAGAGATTACACATGAGCAGAGGTGTCTCAGATGATGTCACCATTTCCTTAAGACTTTTAAAGTCATTCCCTAGTTGTTTAGTGGAAACTAGCTTTGTGACCTTGAGGACATCACTCTCAGCCTTCATTTCTTCGTGGGTCAGTTGGGAATAATAATACCTGACTCAGCATGACCTACATCATCATCTGTGAAGTTAACTGAGAAACCTACACACACATGTGCATGTATGCACACACACATATGCATGTGTGTGCATATCAGAACTTTGTGAAAACTTAAGTTCTATGGATTACCAGTGTAAAGTGTTATCACTTCCCCTTTGGTCAGCCAGCCTCTGAAATCCACATGTGCTTGGTGGTCAGCATTGGGGGTGAGGTAAGGCATTGGTGTTTCTTGCTGCACTTCTCACTAAATGCTTCCAGACTCCTATGGTGCAGTCTGACAACAGTCCTGCTCCCTCAGTTCTGCAGGCCCTCCTGGTGTGGGGTGCTTTATGCCCATGGTTTAATTAACCTGTGTAAGACCTCTAGGAGGTGGGCATGAGACTCTCCTTGATGGGACTGCTGGATTCAGTCCTCAGAATCAGCCCTGAGAGGAGCCGAAATAGCAAAACATAGGGAAAATTTTGCAGTTTAAAATTCAACAGTCTATGTTTATATAAAAGTACCTTGCTCTTCCTGGTTTCTGAGTATGAAGATACCATTTCCTTTAGACCACACAGGCTGTGTACTGCCCTAGAGCTGACTTCCTTTTCTTGTTCTGAATCTAGGTTTTTCAGAAACGAATAACAGAGCCAGGTTTTCTCACTGAAGGAGAGATGGCCTTGATCTTTGTTAACTGGAAGGAGCTCATCATGGCTAACACGAAGCTGCTGAAGTGAGTTGTGAGCACCGCTTTTGGTGGCAGCGGCCACCCCAGCCCTAGGACCACAACTCCCACCTCACTCCCTGCAACTGAGCTGCTTAACAGAGAACTTCCACTGCTTTCCTCTCCCTCAGGCTTTCTATTATTATTTTATGAAATGCTAACTGTAATGTACTGTAAAGTACATCATTATTGAAGCAAAATATAACAAAATATTTGATTAAGTAAAGAAAAAATGAAGTCATTAAACAATACATTAACACATGATTCCAAACCATACTTGACTCTGTATCAGCTAGAGTCAGGAGAGAAGCCACAGCTTATGTCCCAGACATAAGCAGCTGGACCAGCAGTCCTCTTAAGCACAGTGTGAAATTCTATCCCTTATGCCCATGAGGACAGGCTCCTGGGGGCGCTCTGAGCCATCCCACACTCGCTGCTTCTCCCCACTCCGTGAGGTTTAACAGCTCTCTGGGCACAATGTCCACCACTACCTTCACCTCCACACCCGGCCTCTGCGGGCTCTTGCTCCCTTACTTCTCCTGCGGAGAATAGAAATTTCTTTCTTCTTGGTTCAGCTGAAAACAAGTTAGAAAACTTTCAAAAGAAACTTTGCTAAGAAACTAGGCTGAAACCAAAACAGTTCCAAAGACCGAGGAACACCCAAGCGCAGAGTCTTCATTTTTTCTTCTTTGCTCACAGTTCACCCAGGTTGGCTGGACAGGTGGAGCTTTAGGTCCCAACTGCCTCCTTCTCCTGACTTTTTCCCCATAGTGCTAGAGATCTTTAGGTAACTCGCTGGTTGTTATTACTGTTAGTCTCCCAGGATATCCACTGTTCACTGGTGACGGACACTCAGTTAAACAAGAAGTGAGAGAGAGTGTGTTGGTTGCAGGGCGCTGCGGGTGCGGAAGAAGACCGGGGGTGAGAAGATGCCTGTGCACATGATCGGGGACATCCTGGCCGCTGAGCTGTCCCACATGCAGGCCTACATCCGCTTCTGCAGCTGTCAGCTTAATGGAGCAGCCCTGTTACAGCAGAAGACAGACGAACACGCAGACTTCAAAGAATTTTTAAAGGTAACTCCATCCCGGGAACGTAGGCAGGCCAGCCCTGTTGTGAGCCAGGAGGCAGAGGCGTGTGGAAGCCTCTGGGAGGCCTCAGGGGTAGAGACGGGTATGACCATCACTTTCTGTGTGTGCCCAGTGGCTTCAGTCGTGTCCGCCTCTTTGCAGCCCCGTGGACTGTAGCCCACCAAGCTCCTCTGTCCACGGGGGGAGACACAAATATGGCAGAGAATTTTCTGACTGCTTTGAGTTGCCTTTCCTATTGAATTGAATTTTTTCTTGGCTCTGGGACCATTATTTTGCCCATCTTAAATAGCATGTTTTTTTAAGCCTACTTAATGTAAATCAGCTATTTTCTACTCCAAAAAGCATCCAGAATGTTACTTTCTTAATTTTGTAAATTGTTTTTATTTTATACCCATCTTATTCAAAGGAAGAATATAAAATAGCTTACATAAATCGGATCATTCCAGGAGGCAATACAATATCATGCTTGTAACAAGACAGACTTCCAGCTGTGTGGGCTGAAATCCCAGCCCCAACACAGTCCACTATGGAACTGGGGCAACTTTCCTAACACTTGGTGCCTTCAGTCCCTTCATCTGTAACCTGGAGATAATCAGATATTACTTTTAAAGTACTTTAGCACAGAGACCAGCACATAGTAATGCTAATTGTATTTATTTATCTTATTATGATCTCAGGAATGCAAAAATAGTTCAATATAAAGCACTGAGGACAGAACCCTTCAACCGGTGGGAGACAAGGGGTTGCCTGGAAATGAACTAGAAGAAAAGCACAGGAAGAAACCCAAGATCACAGAAACAGACATTCATCAGAATAATTAGATAAATGTAGAATTATGAGTATATGTGAATGTTTTAAAATTATCAATTGTATTAAATATAGGACATTTACCTTCTCAGTTCAGTTCAGTTGCTCAGTCATGTCCTACTCTTTGTGACCCCATGGACTGCAGCACACCAGGCCTCCCCGTTCATCACCAACTACCGGAGTTTACTCAAACTCATGTCCATTGAGTTGGTGATGCCATCCAACCATCTCATCCTCTATCATCCCCTTCTCCTCCCTCCTTCAGTCTTTCCTAGCATCAGGGTCTTTTCAAATGAGTCATTTCTTCGAATCAGGTGGCCAGACTATTGGAGTTTCAGCTTCAGCATCAGTCCTTCCAATGAATATTCAGGACTGATTTCCTTTAGGATGGACTGGTTGGATCTCCTTGCTGTCCAAATCATAGTAAAAGATTTGATTTTTTTTCAAATAGTGATAAAAGTAGCAGTGTAAATAGGACATCAGCATCACCACAATTGTAACAATAGCAAAAATAAAGTGTTTAGTCTTTTCATAAAAGGCATGGTGTTGATTACATTAAAAGTAGATCTAACAAGCTGTGTTCTAAAATGTTGCTTTTTAAAAACACTCAGAAGATATCGAAATATATAGCTTGAGGATGTTTATCTTAGAAACACAGAATATCCAAAAACAGAAGGAGGGGGTGATTTTTAAAGTGGGGAATAATCAGGTAAATTATAGTAAATGTGTTCCTTTTCAGTTGTTAAAAATGATCATCCTAGAGTACTAGCCACTCTGTTAGGTCCTGTACTACTCCTAGGTGTAGAATCAAATCAGTATGGTCCTTGGCCTCCTGGAGTTTACAGTCTGAATGCGAGGTCATAGAGACACTCAAACATGGTACCTCTGCCTTTGTTACTCAGTCCAGATATGGCGTGATGATAAAGAAAGCCAAAGGGGCTTGAACAGGATCACGGGAAGGGAGGGGAGACCCTGGAGTGGAGGAGGCTAATCTGAGTCTTCAGAGATGAGTGTGAATTAGCCAAGGGAAGAAAAAGCAGTAGGACAGTGTCAGCCTGACTCAGCCAGGTGCTCAGTAAACGGTATTGTCATTGATGAAGCCCAGTGATGCGCAGCCAGAGGTGGGGGAGAGCAAGAGCTGCTTAGAAGACAGATTGACGTCAGTCTTGACTCCTAGGTGTGTGGGGAGGAGGCGGGTGGGTGCAGAATGATGCTACCAACTCCAGCAGGAATAGAGGTAGAAGACGATGCTTCTATGACAGAAGACGAGGACTTCATTTTGAGGTATGCTGAGGTATTGAGGTGCCTTTGGAACATCAGATGAAAAGGAGAATAACTCGGCTCCACTGAGGGTCTGGGCTACCCTGTGGGACTCAGCTGTGGGAGACTGTGGGGAAAGAAGACAGGAGTGAGGAAGACAGCTGAGAGAGCATGGTCCTGGAAGTAACAGAGGGAAGGCTCGCACAGCCTGTCAAAACCGCCTTAAGAAAGAGCTGAAAGTATTCATGGGGTCGGGCTCACGAGGTGGGATATTCCTACTGTTAAATTGATGGGTATCATTTTGGATCCTGAGTTTTTAAAAGAAATTCAAAACCTGAAAGCTGTCAAAGTGAGGAGTAGTTCCAGTGTTCCCTTGCTTTTCTTAGGCTCTGATTTCCTCACAAGCCTCTCAATTATTTTGCAGAAGTTGGCATCTGACCCTCGGTGTAAAGGGATGCCCCTTTCCAGCTTCCTGCTGAAGCCCATGCAGAGGATCACCCGCTACCCACTCCTCATCAGAAGCGTGAGTGTCCAGTGGGGAGAAGCAGGGTCCTTCAAGGCTGATGGTCAGGGAGCCTCCAAGCACGCCAGCCGCCTGCCACATGGTCTGACTCCATGTCTGATGCACCAGGCACCAAGTGTGTGTGGGTGTGCCCACAGACACACACACATGTTGTCTGCAGGGATAAATCCTGGACATGGGCAAATAAAAGACATATCCAGGGTCATTTGGGCTGCCTGTCCTCCCCCTTGCCAGGAAGCCTCTGGCCTCTCAGGGTCGTGCGTGTATGTTGTCTAGACAGAACAACACCCTCTAGGTCCCCAGCTGTGGAGCCCATCTTGAGCCCAGACAGAGTGTCTTGTTAGTCCCACAACCTTGGGGTCCAGTCTTCCCCCCAAGATCTGCAGTCATCTACCAACTAAATGCCTAACCTGGTCATCCAAGGAGTCTCCAACTCAGTTTCCTAGACACGTCCCCTCGCTGAGGTTCCCACCTCAGCTTGCTGACCACACAGTCCTACTAAAATTCCATTCACCTTTTTGACACCATGTAGGCCCTTTGAGCCAATAAACCATCTAAAGGAGAAGGCAGACCTTCGAAGGATTATTCCACAAGTAATCATTGAGGTAATTTCAGTCATCTTACAAAGAAACACAGTAGAAATAACATAAAGACTGTTGCTTTTATTGATTATGTCTTGACCACCAGTCTGTAAGCCATGTTAGACCCTGTCAGAACTAATTAGCCACATCAAAACTAATACAGAACTAATGTCACAGTTCTGATACCAGACGGACCCATTAATACACATTGCTGCTGCTGCTGCTAAGTCACTTCAGTCGTGTCTGACTCTGTGTGACCCCATAGACGGCAGCCCACCAGGCTCCCCCATCCCTGGGATTCTCCAGGCAAGAACACTGGAGTGGGTTGCCATTTCCTTCTCCAGTGCATGAAAGTGAAAAGCAAAAGCCCTTACCTGAAATATTTGGGGCCAGATGTTTTTCAAAATACAGAATATAATTCAAATGCTGTGCATTACATGATACCCCAGCAAAGCCTGGGCAGCACTGATAACTAACATGTTAAGAGTCTGAAGTGAAATTAATGAATAATCACTAGACATAGACTTAATTAGTACACCTCTTCAGTTTAAGTCAGGTCTTGCCACCAAATGAGTAATGAAAAAAGCATTAGGCTTTCAGAGTTTTTCACATTTTGGGACTGTGAATGAGGGACCGTGAACCCAGAAAGCCAGACAACAGTGGTCTACAGGTGGGCCCGCCCTTTTCCAAGCAACCACGCAGAGATGCATTCTCTATCCTTTTACCTTCAGAACAGGAGTGTAGAGTCACTTCAGAATGAGATGAGTGCATTTCCCTACATGCTGACATCATGGTTTTATTGTTTTATTCTGTGGCAGGGGATTCACTGCTTTCAGCAGATTTTTCAGAAAGATCAGTGACCCCAAAAACATAATGAATGGTTGCAGAAAATTAACACACTTATCAAAGGTACAGCCAGTTTATACTGGAGGGTTCACCTGGATTACTGGGAGGAAGTAGGGAGGCATCCCTAACCGCCGCCACCCCCAGACCCAGCCAGAGAGCCAACAGAGACCCACAGTGCAGGGCACTTGGTCCATGTAGCACTTGGCCCACCCTCTTGTCCCTGAGTCACCTGTCTCCCCAAGAACTCATGGGCCCCTGAGCCTCTCAAGGGTGAATGACTGTCTTGCTCACTGTTGTATTCCCAGCACCCAGCACCTGGGCTGGTGGGGCAGGTGGAAGACTTAAGACATCCCGCATGAAACAGCCCCTCTCTTCCAGATTCTGGAGAACACCCCAGAGAATCACGTAGACCACTCCTCTCTGAAGCTGGCCCTCGAGCGGGCAGAGGAGCTCTGCTCTCAAGTGAATGAAGGCGTTCGGGAGAAGGAAAATTCAGACCGACTGGAGTGGATCCAGACGCATGTGCAGTGCGATGGGCTCGCGGAGGTGAGGGCTGCAGGCCTGAGCTGGGTGCCACCCGGCAAGCTCTGGGTGGGGAACCAGGCTCATGCCTTCTCCTAGTGTAGACAGTATGCCTCAGCTCAGCCCATACAGACTCAGCATCCTGCCCCCTTCTTGGGTTGTCATTGTCCTTTCTCACAGAGAGATTTATGTTTTGCGTTCTTTGAATTCAGCTGGTACAATCAGTGTTCTGTGGGTTACTAAGTAATCTTTTTCACTGTGCCAGTCTGAACTCTGAAGAGAAATAAGTGTAAGGAGCTTCTGTGTGAAGGTAAATGATTACAGCCACATTCCCACTGGAGAGGTCTGCCACCCCTCCCTCAGGCCCAGGACCTTGCCAGGGGTGCTGGGGCTTGCAAAGTGACACCTTCTTCTCTCTTTAAGCAACTGGTTTTCAACTCCCTTACCAACTGCCTGGGGCCCCGGAAGCTCCTGCACAGCGGAAAGCTGTACAAGACCAAGAGCAACAAGGAGCTGCACGGGTTCCTCTTCAATGACTTCCTGCTTCTCACCTACATGGTCAAGCAGTTTGCGGTCTCCTCGGCCTCCGAGAAGCTTTTCAGCTCGAAGTCCAACGCTCAGTTCAAGATGTATAAGACGGTAAGTGTCCTGGCAGTTAGCGTTAGGCACATAATGAGGTGTTTTCTCTCCCTCCAGGGCCTGCTTCCTTCCTGGCCTGGGCCCTTCCCATCCTCAGGGGACTCTTCACCTACCTCCAGATGGCTCATGCCTCCATTGTCAGTCACTTCCCAGGGAGGAAGCCTAGAGTGGCTGGGCCTTCACTGCCCTCTGATAGCCTCCGTAGATCCCAGCTGTGGATTCCAGCTTCTTCCCCAGCAAACACAACGGGCAGTCCCACCTCCGTCCACATTCAGCATCAGGTCTCTCTGTGAAACCAAGGCTGACGCAAAGGGCCGAGTGTTAGGGCCTGTGGAGAGACCTGTCACGTGAGTGTCATGGACATTCGGTGCTCCTGTCCCCATTTCAGTAACAGCTGATAAACCCCAGATATTTACTTTCCTGAAACAGGAGGCAGTTTCTTTTCTCCTGAGTAAAAGACTCTGGAAGCTAGAGTCCTCTCCACTGCTCAGCAAGACTCTTCGGGACAGACAAGGCTCTGGACATAGGTGGGTGGAGGGTTCCAACCCATTTCACAGCCTGTGTTTTGGCCCTTATTCTTTCAGCCCATTTTCCTGAACGAAGCCTTGGTGAAACTGCCCACAGACCCTTCCAGCGATGAGCCTGTCTTCCACATCTCTCACATTGACCGGGTCTACACCCTCCGAACAGACAACATTAACGAGAGGTCAGTCTCGACCATGTGTGTGACCTGCCTTGAGGCCCAGGAGAAAGCCTGACCTCTACCTCTGCCATAACCCACCTCCTGTCTGTGCTCCCGTCCTACTCATCCCCGCCTCCACCAATCCCACCAGCAGGCCTGGCTTTAGACTGCCCAGTGACCGTGAACACCCCTAACGCTTCCCTGCTTCCGGTCTGTCCTGGATCTTCTGAAGGGGGAGACCAACACCTCACTTCCCGCCGCGCGACCCCTCAGGGGCAGCCTGTGCTCCCTCGCCTGCTGAGGCCCCTGTCCCATCCTCTGTACTCCGTCTGGGATGCCTGCCCTCGCCCGCTGTCCACTGTCACTGCATCTTCCATCTCCGTGCGTCCAGCACCTGACAAGTGCCTGGTGCCACCAAGAACTGTCTAGAAATTCTCAGCTTGATCCTCAATAAGCAAACGAGCCCCTCAGTTGCATTCATGCTAGGTCTACGGTTAGGAAGCTCTCAAAGCCGAGTGTGGAGCTCTGGGGCTTCCAGTGACCCTGAGGGAGGTGTGTGATGGCTGCGCTCTGCTTCTCCTCCAGGACAGCCTGGGTCCAGAAGATCAAGGCCGCGTCTGAGCAGTACATCGACACGGAAAAGAAGAAGCGGGAGAAGGCCTATCAAGGTAGTCGGCGGTCCCTGGAGGGCTGTAATTCACCACACCAGGGTGCCCTGGGGACTGGGTGGGGTCCCAACTTCAGAGCCCAGGCTGCAGAGAGAGGCTAAACAGGGACAGCCTGAAAGACCAGACTTGCTCCCCCTACGTCCTCCACAGCCATTTCGAAACTCCAGGGGGCCTCCTGAGCCCCGCCAGTGCCTACTGCACAGATAGGGGCTGTCCGGCACAAGCCCCGGGATGCCCCTGTGGCATACAGAGTTTCTGCCCCTCCTGCCTGCATACTTACTCTTCACTTCTGTTTCCAGGCAGAAGGGTCTGACCTTCACATAACCAGCCCCCCCTCCTGTTGGTCCCTTTTGCTCCATCAGACTTCACCTCTGTGAAGATTCCCATCAGCTCCTCCGCACCCTGCTCCTCCTCCCTGGCCCAGCCTGTATCCCTGCCCCCACTGGGGACCCACCCATCCTCCCTTTCCCAACACCCGGTCGTGGACCTTGAGTCTCCCCCTCTCCCTCACTCGCTGTCCCCTCACCCTGTGCAGACAACTTGCTCACGTGACACCAGTGACCGCCCCCCCCCCCCCAACCAACAGCAGGAAATTGAGGTCCCTCCCTCCCCAGGCCCCCGTGACACCCTGAGGCTCCTCCCAGCACCCAGTCTTCGTCCCTGGGCTCCCTCTGAGCCCTGCTTCCTCCCACTGTGCCCCGTGAGTCCTGCCCTGGCTCTGGGCCTCCCCAGCTCACGTCACCATGTTTCTGTGGTGGTTTCAGTGGTTGCAGCTGGCCTGCTCTCTCTCCAGCCCATGCTCTCCTGACACGCCTGCTGCACCCCTCCCGTGGGATTAATTCACAGCCCTCCGCCAGAAGTAGCTCCTCCAGAGACTCTCAGGGGACAGCTCTTGTCCTCAGCCACGCACTGGAAACGTGCCCCCGAGACCCCCCTCCCCCAGGCCTCTCTAGTCAGCTGCCAAGTCCCGCATGTTCTCTCTGTGGTCCTCTCTATGGTTCTCTGTCTGGTCCTGTCGTCTCCTGGTGGCAGAGCCCTGGTAAGACCCCCATCTCCCACCAGGCTGTGGCACGAGGCCCTTCCCTGACGAGTCCTCCTACTTGGGTTCCTGGCTGCTGGAGTTGCAGCTCTTTATGTTTTTTTATTCAGGTTTCCCTTATTTTGTTACATACTCCTGAAAGGTATGTGTAAATTGGCTTCTGCTAACGGAATCCTATTTTAATGGTACTTTAAAGTCTTGCTATTGAAAAAAATCAATGATTGAAGCTTTTCAGAAAGCGTATAATGATCTCTTAATCGGTCAAAGATAAATCAAAGTTTTTATTAGTTTTGCTTCACAGCAATATCTGTATGTACGTTTATGCACTCTCCATGTGTTCAATTCTTAGACATTTATTGATTACTTACTCTGTGCCAGGCCCTGTGCTAGGCTTAACCAGGCCTGCAAATGAATACAGCCCAGCCCCGCCTTCAAGGAGACTGAATGCAAGGGTCTCTTGGGCCGAGGGCACACAGCGGGGATGAGCTGCTTCTCACAGAGAAAGTTCTGCTTGCCCTGAGTTTTGAAAAGTCAGGAGCTCACCAAGCAGCTTTCTTGTTAGTTTTTAAACCCCTACGAGCAAACCCAGCTTAACTATCTTTACATTTACCAAGAAAATCTGAGTTCACTAACTCATTTATCCCCATATTAGAAGTGTTTTTGAGTACCTCCTTAAATAGAATAAGGTCTTAAGTAAAAGATATAAGCTAAAGTGTTTACATGTAATTGGAATTATGGTGAATGGCGAAGAAAGTAGACTTTGGTGCCTGACATTTTAAGTTTTGACCTTGCCATTTAGAGACTCTGTGACATAAACATGTTACAGTCATTTCTAAGACGCCATTTCCTCATATATGACAATGGCAGTTATAAAGAGCTACCTTGTAAACATTGCAGTTTAAATAATATAACTTATTTAAATGCCCAACACAAAGTAAGTATCCAATAAATGGTAGCTGCTTCTAAGTGCTGAATGAATATAATATGATGTTATGAATATCACTACTTGCCAGCCAGTTGAGGGGTTAACACAAGGATGAATTTTAAAAACCTGCACTCCACCATGGGCCCTGGAAGAGGGGATGACTGACCCAGAATTGCAAACCGGGCAGCCTGTGATACACAGTGAGACTGGACCTGTATGTTTAAGAGTGTGTAGGCTGCCCACAGGCAGAGATGGCTGCCAGGTGCCCCAGCAGGTGACACAGCCCGGGCGGAGGCACAGAGCAGGCCCATGCTGGTCTGCCAGTTCCAGCTCAGGTGGCAGGCATGGCTGGGAAGTGCTGGGGCTGGTTAGAAAGATAGACTGTATGTACACCTTAGCACCATAGCTACACTGTTTGTGTTCTCAGAGAAGACATTAACGTCACTCATCTTCCTCTTTTGTAGCCCGCTCTCAGAAGTCTTCAGGCATCGGGCGTCTAATGGTGCATGTCATTGAAGCTACAGAACTGAAAGCCTGTAAACCAAATGGTAAATGCTTCTTTCATTCAACAGATGTGGTAACAACCCTGCTCTTTGCTTATGACTCTTCTGTACACTGAATAATGGGACACTTTTTAAAAGTCGGTATTTCCAATGCCACTAAAATGGTTATTGGGCCAAAATTCTTCTTCCTCTGTTTCCCCAGAGGGTACTGATGCCTCCTTCCTCGGTGCTTCTGAGTGGAGAAAGCAGGAAGCAGGCTGCACTGACACCTGCTCGTGGGGAGTGGCCCTGCTCAAGCCCGCACAGTTGGTTCCTCCCCAGGTTTATGATGCTCTCAGCATTGGGAACGGAGACCACAGGCCATGGTCTATAGAGAAACACCATATCCGCTCTGCTCAAGGAAGGCCCCTCCATCACATGCCACATGTTTTGTTTTTTTCATTCAGGAAAGAGCAATCCATACTGTGAAATCAGCATGGGCTCCCAGAGCTACACCACCAGAACCCTCCAGGACACACTAAATCCCAAATGGAATTTTAACTGCCAGTTCTTCATTAAGGACCTCTATCAGGATGTGCTGTGTCTTACCATGTTCGACAGAGATCAGTTTTCACCAGACGGTAAAGTATAACTCAGGGAGGGGTATGAAGGTCCCCACATACACTAGGATCCGGGGTCTGGATGCCTAAGGGCAGTGATACAGCCCATGGCCCTCAAGAGCTCTCAGTGGCCACAGGTGGGGCCCCTTCTCAGGGGCAAGGGGTGGGTGGCCTCAGGTATGTGTCGTCTCCCCATCCCATCACCCATGCTTACCTAATGGAAACGCTGTGCTCCTAGCACCTGCTGAATGGGTGAGACACTCCCTGACCAATGAGGCTTGGGGTGCCCACAGGCAGCTTCCTTCACACAGACCCCTTGTTCTGCACGTATCCATCCACTGAGTCTCCAACAGCCATTAACCAAAACGAGTTACTTGTTTTGGATGTGAACATTTTATGAATCCTGCTTCAGACACTCCTTCTGGGATAGTTTTTTTAACAGTTTTTTAAAGAAGACTTTTGACACTCGTGTCTGTTCACCAGATTTCCTGGGTCGCACTGAAGTTCCAGTGGCAAAAATTCGAACAGAACAGGAAAGCAAAGGCCCTACAACCCGCCGACTCCTGCTGCACGAGGTCCCCACTGGGGAGGTCTGGGTCCGCTTTGACCTGCAGCTTTTTGAGCAGAAAACTCTCCTGTAGGGGCCTCAGGGATCTGCCCACTGGGCTGGGGCCGGAGAAGACAACCGGTGCTGCCCCTGAGCCGGAGGAGCACCATGCAGCTTCATCCATCACAAGGCCATGCGCACTGGGGCCTCTGTTTTATTGCACACTAAATCGCTCGCAATCTATGCAAACACGATCTTTCCTAGAAATAAACCAAACCCCATAGCACAGTGCCTTGTATTAGTGTTAACATGTTCGGCTGTGTTTGGATGCCAAGGTTTCCATTTTCAGGGCTATACAAAGTATTATGTGGAAATGAGGCATCAGACCACCAGACGTTACCACTTGGTTGAATGTGTCCACTGTGGGTGGTTTGGGTGACGCTGTAACCATTCCACACCGTGTGGCCCCTGCTGGGTCACAGCCACTCAGGAGGAGGAGGACTGGAAAGAAACGCTGCAGCCTCAGCTTGGGAACAGCCTGCTATGGAAACAGTGTCCACTTGTGCACTGACTGGAAAAGAAACTTGAGCATTTTATTCCTGACTAGATGTTATCATTCTCTGCTGAGACAATATAGTTTGAAATCTAAGGGAGAAAGCTTGATCTACTTTAAATACTGTGAACTCTTAATGATGCGGAAAATATTTTTCAACTTTAACTTTCTGAAGTATAAATTATTTATGTAAATCCCTTGTTTTGTGTTATGTCATAGGACATGCATCTTTAAGCTTTATCATTGCCAATATGTACAGAAAGAGAATAAAAATATAAGTTTATGAATGTAGCTTCAAAGCCTGACTGATTTACTGTCTATGTGAAAGGCCTTTTTAAAAGGTGATTTCAGGGTCTGCTTGTAACGAAACCAAATTTCCTTCCTGCAACAATGAGACACACCCAGGACAGAATGTGCAGAGAGAGCGGGCAGGAGCCCCAGAGCCTCGTCTTGGCTGCCACTGACTTGCTGTATGACTCTGGTCAACATACCTACTGTTTCTAGGGTTTCGTTTCTTTTGACGGCTGAGTCTCTGGGAGCTACACTGTCCCTTTTTAATCTCCTCTGCTTGCTTTGCTGAGTAAAAACCTCAGGGGGAACTCAGCCATGAAGGGAATGCATAAGTATTAAGGATCATCAGCAGGCCCCCCGGCCTGTCCAACTCTAAAGCGCCATTCTCTCCTCCTGCTCCCCGTCCTGTTGGAGCCACATCCACAGCCATTTACTTGGCTTCTGGATTCTGAAGCGTAAAATCTGTCCTGAACATTGATAACAAAGAAGGCGTTATACATTAAATCCCTGGGTTACTGACTACAGCCGGGAAAAGAGCTGCCTTTTGGAAGGAGTCATGTGGGGCTGCAGGAGCCGTGCCTGATTTCTCGGGGAGCAGGTCTTCTCTGGAAGCTGGAAGAAAGAAAGGATTCAGATGTGCCTCCATCACAGCCTCTGTTTTCTGCCTGAACATCACAGACAAAGAAAAACTGGACAACATAATTCAGAATATTCAAGTGAAAAAAAATCCATCATTCCAGTATTGACCCTGGATGCCCCAGTGTCAGAGGAAGAGACACTCAGTACCTGAACCCAGACAACTGAGTATGTTGCTTACTTCAGAGAAAGCTGGGCTGGTCAGGCTCAGCCACACTGAACAGAGCAACCTGCTGATCTTTACAGGGTTCTGGGAGTCGAGCTGTGTTGGATCAGAAAGCAGGTGTGGGTTGATATTCAGCCAACTTTCAAATCTTAAGGCTGCCACTGATGGGTCAGGCAGGTGTAAAAGCTGTGACTACAGCTATAGGATAATTTTATAGCTGGGACTATGGGACTTTATCACTGTGATGAACTGCAGCTGACATGAACCATGTTCTTGTCAGATTTAGGACACAGGAGCCTGCAGGAGGTGAGTCAGATGACTGTGACATTACAGAAAGTTAATGTCAGTACTTCCAGCAACTCCAGTAGCCCCTGTTGACCAAGAAACCCAGCTCTGCTCCTTAAGAAATCACGTTCTCGCCTGATAACAAGGAGCCTGATTTTCTGAAAGGCGAGGAAGGGAGGGTGCACCCTGAGATTACCTACACTTCGGGAAAGGACTGGGCACACGCTGGAGGAGTGCCCAGAAAGCCCCTCCTGTGCTCTTCAGTATCACGGTACCCTGCAGACAAGCGGGATAGCCGTGCCCTCTGAAAGGGGACCCAGGTTCTGAGCCGCCTGACTGACATCACACAGTCTGAGTGGCTGCGAGGAGAGCGTGTGCCCTGGGGAATGAGTGTGTGCCTTGGCACCTGAGGGACTAGACCTGGGCTAGAAGACACTGCCACCTTCAAACTGTGCAGCTGACCTTGAGCAAGTTACTGAAGCTCTGAACTTCACATAAGGGGAACTACCTTGCTGGGAACACTTTTAAATGAATACAAAGTACACAGTTCCTGATTCACAACCAGAGCTTGATAAACTGTAACTGTTATTAGTTGGACATTCCTCGCAATATTCCATTTCTGGAGAAAAAATGTTGGCAGCATTTTAACTGCTGCACAGATACTGGAAACCATTTATTACGAATGGCCCGGGCACTGGTCCTGGCTGCCTCACCTGCCTTCCCAGCTGCAAGGCGGCCAGGTGCTGCCCCAGGACCTCTGCGGTCATCACTCTTCTGTCCACGGGCTGTGACCTGCGCCTCTGCCAGCCTTCTCCTGCCGCCCAGGAGTGGAGTCTGTGCTGTCCGGTTCCTAAAGCCTGTGGGAGAAGAGAAGAGTTGGGTGAAGGGTGGGGAAGGACAGGAAGGAACTTCCCGGCCCATCCCAGCTGACATCTTCCAGGCAGCTTCAGGGGGATAGGCTGAGCTCTCAGCTGTGCCCTGGGGCTGCGAGCTCTGGGCAGGAAATCTGCGCACGGAACTCGCCTGCCTGTCTATGCCTTTTATATATCTTACCTATCATTCTGCCCTAATTTTTTAAGTATAAATTTCATTTCAAAAGATTCCCACCTATTGTGACTAAACTATGAAGAAAAAATATCTGGTCTAGTTTGGATGTAATAAGTAGTAAATGGTAGGAAAATGGAAGGAGAGCAAAAACTCAGAAAAAAAGAGCTGAGGAAACCTTAGCGGGCGGATCCCGTCTGAGCAGGTGGTCTCTCCCCTTATGAAGGACACAATCGGACCCCCGACAGTGGGGTCCAGGGCCCCGCAACCTGCCCCTTTTCTGAGTGCCTTCGCCCAAGGCTGTCCTGTGGAAGGAAACCCGTCTCTGCAACAGAACTGAGCTCGGGGAGACCCTACCACTTCCTCTGCCGCCTCTTTTTCAGCCCCTTCTTTGGCTACTGCCTGCTCTGCCCTTGGAGTCTCTGAGAGGGAGGGGTCTGTCAGTGCTCTCTGGCGGGTGTTACACAGCTGTACCATCCCCACCCTGCACCACCCCCAGTCTCTGCTCACCAGGCCCTTCTTCTCATGCCTTTTACTCTCCTGGCTGATCTTCGAGGAATAAAACCGTCTTTCAAAAACAGTTTGATTTACATCACTAGTCATTTTCACCTTATAAGGTGGAAATTTCTCTTCTGCACAGACAAGCTTTTCAGGACTGTAAAGAATAGTAGAAGAAAATGATCTCAACTCAGTATAAATAGAATTGTATCATTCAATAATTGCCTGAAAATTAAGTTAGTGAACTCAGCACTCACTCTATGAAAATGAGAGACTGAGAAAACATCACTTGGTGGCTGTTGATCAGTCTGCCCCCCACCCACACCCCTGCCGGCTCCATCCTTAGGCAGTGAGTCATGTGACCTTCTGCGGCTGTAGCTGAGGCCTGAGACCCAGAGCCTCAGTCCCCAGAGTTGTAATTGGGACAGAGGAACTCCAGGCAGCCTCAGAGGGCTCAAACCAGAAAGGCATAACCAGGGCATCCATTTTCCAGGACATGCACAAGAAAGCAGAGAAAGAGAAATGAAGCAGGTTCACAAAGAGAAGCTATGATAGATGACACACATCCATCAGCCATCAAGTCCCAGAGAAGCAAGGAGCGACCTTGTGGTACTTCAAGCAGCCTGGCTATCCTTCTGACTGCTGTAGTCTGTTTGTGTCCCCTCACAATTCATATGTTGAAACCCACCCCCAAAGTGATGGTATTAGGAGGTGGGGCCTTTGGGAGATGATAGGTCATGAGGGCAGAGCCCTCCTGAATGGGATTAATGACCTTGTGAAACAGGCCTGAGAGTTCCATCACCCTTTCCACCAGTGAGAAGATTCAGTGTCTGAATCAGGAAGCCAGTCCTTGCCAGACTCTGAATCTGCCAGCACCTTGATCTTGAACTTCCCTGCCTCCACCGAGAGAAATATATTTCTGTCATTTATAAGCCACCCAGTCTCAGCTCCTGTTATCGCAGTCTGAACAGATGGAGACACTGGCTTCCATGAGAGATGGGTGCTTTCTAACATACCCAGGCCCCCTTCCCTTTTTTATCAAGTTGAGAAGGACTCCGCTTTTTGTGATCAAACTGTCTCTGACTAACAAAGCTACCTCACTCTTAAGTCCTTTTATTACTTTATTGAATAGCAACTTGAGGCACCCGCAGGTGCATCCTCTCGGAAGGTTTCCCAGGGCTGTCTCATTCCTGCCCGGGAAGCCAAGGCCTCTCTAGGGAAATCACCTTTGCCTCCACCCCTCCCTTCATTCATTCATCCCACAAGTACTGACTCCTCATCTGCTATCTTCCAGCTAAGTGCTGGGAATACCAAGATACATTAGCAACCCCGGGCCCTCAGGGAGCTTGCTGCAGAGAGAAGAGGCAGGAAGGGGAGCAGAGAAAAGGCCAGGTGATAATCCGCCAAGTGCTGACTTGATCCAAATATTTCTGTGCTTTGTCATATTTCTTTTCTTTAGAGAGAGGGGATTTTTTTTAGACAAAGCTAGAAAAGGTAACACAGCCCAGAGAGCACCTTATGTGCTAGTTGGGCTGGATGTTATTGGAATGGTTATGGGAATCTACTAAAGGTTTTCAGTTTGGTTGATCACTTTGAAGAGGTTCCTCCGGCTATGAGGTGGGAGGGTCCATCGGAAGAGACAGACCCAAAAGCAGAATATCAACTAAAGAAATATGACCGTCTATAAAGGCTGAGGAGCCAGAGAGGGGAGATGAGGAAATAAAGCAATATAAAGGCTTTGCCTTGCTAGGGGATAAGGAGTTATATAATTATTGATGTTTAAATAAAAATATTCGCTAAAATTTGTAAAGAAACCATGAAACCAGAAATAGAACACAAAACTTTCAAATCACAGGAAAGCAGAAACAAAGCAGTGTTGTTCATTCCAGCAAAACTCAGGATGGGGGACAAAAAGGAAACACCAAGAGAACATGACAGACATGGCAGCTGCTTTTTTTTCCTTTTTCTGTAGAAAGTTTGCAAAGGCCAATGCTCCTACTACAACAACTTAAGAGAAAATAAAAAAAATTCACCCCCTCCAAGCCCCACAAAATTCCTATTTTAAAGTCGCTGGACAGCAGTGGAACGATTCTTCCAGAGAGGAAACAGTCCTTTCAGAGGGAGCCTTCAGTCTGGCTACTTCTCCCCTGGGAGCTTTGCTCAGCATCAGGTAGCAGAGACTGATTCCTCCATGCTCCCAGCGTACCTTTGGCAGATCTTCCCTCTCAGGCCTGGTGCTGTCCTGGAAAGCGGGTAGTTAACCTCGTTCTGAACAAATCCCCTCCCTGGGGATAGGGGAAAGTCAAACCAGGGCACTGGAAATAGGTTCCCCCATCGAGGGTGGAGATCCTCCAGGCCCTGAGGATCTCCACAGCCTTCCTCAAAACTTACCTGAAAAGGAACAAAATAAGATGCTTGAACTATAAAATTTTAAAAATTGAAAATAAAAACTCAGTGGATGGATTTAACAACGGATGGTTAGATACAACTGAAGAGATAAAGAGTAAAAATACCTAGAATTAAATTTGGAGCAACTTGGAAATAACACAAGAAAGGGTAAGAGACAGGGAGGTTACAGTGAGACAATCTAAAATACATTTAACTGGAATTCCAGAAAGAAAACAGAGTATATGACAGAGGTAACAATCAAAGAGAAAATGAATGAAAACCTCCCTGAACTGACTGAAGACATCACTTTACAGATACAAAAAGACCCATAAATGCCAAGTAGATTAAAAAAAAAAAATCCACACCTAGGGACATCATAGAAAACTACTGGAAATCAAAGACAACAAGAAAGTGTTAAAAGCATCCAGATAAAAAGATAACTGTCTCCAAAAGAACAACAGTAGGATGGGCAATTTTAAGAGCAAAAGACAGGGATATATGTTGAAAGAAAATATCTGCCAACCTAACATTCTTAATCCTGTGAGAACAGCCTTTAAAAATGAAAGTAAAATCTTGAAAAGGCTACATGCTGTGTGACTCCAGCTGTATGACATGCCGTACAGGCCAAACTCCGGACACAGCAAAAAGACCTTTACCTGTGTTTGCTATGTGTTTTGCTTCCCACAGGCCTCGCAGAGGCTTTGGGCCTCTCCTTTGAAACCATGCTGTGGAGACTGAACGCGAACTGGGGCAGTCTGGCATACTGCCTGGCCTTCTCTAGCTCTTTAAATTCTTTTAAGGTACATCGTTTTCCTATAGGAAGATAAAAATCTAAATCAACACCCTTAAGGTCAGCTCCAGTCACCCTTGGGGTAGGAGATCACTCAAGAATTGAAGTCTCTAAAGATGAAGCCGCCTGATCACAAAGTACCTGTCGTGTACTGAAAAATAGCTCTCTGCTCTTCATCTATCTCTTGCTGTCTTCTAAACAGAGGATCACAGAATGGTGGGACCACGACCTGCGAGAAAATGACTCTCTGAGGACCCAAGCACAATTTGTTTTAAATCTGTCTGAAGCATTTGAGTGTAGCCTTACTATACACTAAAGCAGCTGAGAACAAGGACCCAGGGGTAATGTCATACAGAGCAAGGGAGGCATAAATGCCACCCACCTCACCCAAGAATATTTCACTGGGCCTTAAGTGGCTGAATGGACCAAGGGCCACCCAAGGAGAAGGCACACACACTCCTGTTAAGAGTTCTACAGTATCAATGCATCAGGCAACAAGTATCTGCTGATGCAACTGCAGGGGTGGCTGCCTCCCAGTGGGGTCCTGTATTCAGGAACCTCTCAGTCTAGAACAGACAAGTCAAGCATGACAACTACCTCGTCGTGAGAGGCATCAGCTTGGCTGCTTTAGGAGCACAAAAAGAAAGAGAGTGAAGTGAAGTCACTAAGTCACGTCCGACTCTTTGCGACCCCATGGACTGTAGCCTATGAGGCTCTTCCGTCCATGGGATTTTGCAGGCAAGAGTACAGGAGTGGGTTGCCATTTCCTTCTCCAGGGGATCTTCCCGACCCAGGGATTGAATCCAGGTCTCCCGCACTGCAGGCAGGTGCTTTACCGTCTGAGCCACCAGGGAAGCCCTGGGAGCACAAGGCAGAGCTCTAACCCGGCTTGGGAGGAAGGGCACTCCTTGAGGGCTGGCCACTGGTCTCCAAGGGCTTGTGAGAACCGAAGGGCAGGAGAACAGCACAAGCTGAAGTCAAGGGCCAGCTACAGAGGCCATGGAGGAAGGTGGTTTTCTCCCTCCCTCCGCATCCTGAGTATAGGCTTTAGACAGAAAAACTATTCCCCCCTTTTACTTCCCCAGACACTTGATCTTGACCCAATGCAATTTGCAAGGACAACAGCCACTGAATGAGGGAACAACATAATGACTCCCCAACAGAATACTCAGTGAGTCCCCCAGAGCCAAAAAGACCTTCCTATCTTCACAACTATGACCTGCCTTAATTTTCAGAGAGAAGCAAAAATAAATCACTTTCCTCTTCAGAGATCAGGTGGCCACTTCTGCTACGCAAGAGTAAAAGACATGAAACCTACATCTCAAAATGTTAATACCTATATTGTCAGTGTGAAATGTGAAGATGCATTACAAGCTCAACTACTGGCTCCTGGACAGCCTTTCCCGCATCCCTCCATCCACCTCTTCTATGAAGGAGCTCTCTCTGTGCTGGTTCTGTGACACTCCTGTCACATTCACTGTCCACTTACCCTCCCCAACCTCCTGGGCTTCTGGTTTGCTGAATGTGAGTGGATAGAGCAATGAATGAACAAATGAATTATCACACACATGCATGTGCCTTTTTCACAATGTTCATTCCCAAGTGGTCAAAATTACTTTGGATTCTTAATCTAAAACTCAGGGGAAATGCTTTTGTGGATTTTTTTTTAAGTGAATGCAGAAAAACTGTAAGACTTCTAAAACAACCGGGTTTTCCCCAACCCCAGAGCTTCTAAGAATAAATAGATAATAATAGGTAATGTACTTACCTTCCCATAATTTGGGTCCTTTTTTGTCATATAAAAAGGATTGTATACTTCAGGATCATAAAAGTCTCCAAATATAATTTCCTTTAAACAAAAAAGTACGCTTAAGAGCAAACCACTACATACACGTGTGTTTTTGCAAGATTCAAGAAAGTGAAATACTTTATTCCATTTTTTATATAAAATCATAGATTCAAAGGGTTCAGAGAAACTTTAGAAGTAATCTGGACTGCACTGAGAGTCCACCACCTTCTGGAAGAAGCAATCATCCAGCTTTGGTCTCAAGTCACCCACTAGCCTTATTTGAGGAACTTCTGCTTCATGAGGGCTTCCCTGGTAGCTCAGCTGGTGAAGAATCCACCTGCAGTACAGGAGATCCCAGTTCAATTTCAGGAAGATCCCCTGGAGAAGGGACAGACTACCCACTCCAGTATTCTTGGGCTTCCCTGGTGGTTTAGATGGTAAAGAATCCGCCTGCAATGTGGGAAACCCTGGGTTTGATCTCTGGGTTGGAAAGATCCCTTGGAGAGGGCATGGCAACCCACTCCAGCATTCATGCCTGGAGAATCCCCATGGACAGAAGGGCCTGGTGGGCTACAGTCCATGGGGTCGCAAAGAGTCAGACACAACTGAGCAACTAAGCACAGCACAGCTCTGCTCCATTAGGCAGATACTCTCTTGGTCATTCTAACCACTAGGAAGCTTGTCCTTAGAACAGAGGTGAAGTCTGCCTTGTCACTGCCAGTTCTCCCCATGAAGCAACACAAAATACATCTACTCTTCATCCACATGTCAGCCTTTTACAATACATACTTAAAGATTTCATTTCCCTTCGTGTCATCTCTTCCCTAGGCTAAACTTACTATATGTTTTTTTCCACTTTTCCTCCTGTGAAGTGTTGTCAAGCCTCCACCCTTTTCTAAAGGTTCTGTAACTGGTGACTGTCCGTGGGTGGACAGGCTGGACCCAACATTTCCCACTCAGAGCAGTGCCTCTCAATACTGCCTAAAAGCTTGGATGATTTCTTGGAAGCCAGCTCACACGGCTGACTCACATTGAATTTACTGTCATTTTAAATCACTTGACTTCAACACATGGTTTTCCTAAGGCATGGCTTTCCCATCGTATGCTTGTGCAATCACATTTTTGCACATACTTGTGAGACTTTGCACTTTGTTTCAAAGTGACCTGGATTTACCCTTGAGCTCTGCCTCTTAGGGTGTTTAGGAAAATGTATTTAATGTACACCTCCAGAAATTCTGCTCATTAAATATACTTCAGTTCAGTTCACATCTCTAATATTCCAGTCACATTACTCTAGATCTCTGCTGAATACGTGGAAATTTAGGTGGGCCTCAATTTCAAAAGAGGGTCCTGATTTCAAAGTTAAAAAGAGAAAAATCTTCCATAGAAGAAGCCAAAATTTGTTCTTATTTAATAAAATTGAAGAACAGAGGATAGAAACTGGTGGTCCCTTCACCTAATAGTTGCTAACTCAATAGCCATGGAACAGTCCCCTTCTCCTTCACCCACAACATACTAAAGAGACTGGAAAGCCACACACACATGCCCAGCTCTGCTTTTAGCTAGGACTTCTGATGTGACCTGGTTTATGGACAATAAACCAGGGAAATTGGCTAGGAGCTTCTGAGGACTTTTTGCTTCCTGATCAAAGGATGAGATGTAAGAAAAGGGCCCCCAGATATCATTTCTCACCCTTTCTTCCTGCCTCATGCCAGAGCTATAAGAAACCAAACGTGCTTACAAATGTGAGGATGATGGGCACAGACTGAAAATACTCAGGATATCAGAACAGGAAAAAAACAAAACAAAACTGGGTTATTAATGACATTGTTAGACTTCCAGAGCCCACCATGAGACCACCAACCCTTCTGTTTCTTATTGAGTAACCAATAAATATTCTTATGGTTTAAGCCCCTGTTATATTATTAACAATCACCAAAAAGCATGCCTGATAAATCTAGTTCCAAGTAAACACTTCTGTTCCCTCTACCTTAAACTTTGGATTTTAAAATGTAGTAGGCTGTTTTACAGTTCCATGAATTCATCTTAGATACAAAAACAAATTTGAGAATCTGCATAATCAATGAAAATAACAGCCCAAATTTTCAAATAATATTTCATTAAAAAAATTATCAGTACCGTTTTATTTGTGTGCTTTAAAAAATATTCAAAATTCTCTTGTTTTTTTTTCTCCAACGCTTTATATGAAATTACTTTTTCCATAATTCTCTCCTGAAGAGGCTTTGCAACATTCTCAGTCCATTTTTTATGCAACAGCTCTTTTCTTCTTTCCTTAAAAGCATCCAGATGCTGAAAATACACATCCAATCTCTAATGAAGTGATACAAACAAGGAAAGAAAACAAGTTACTAAGAGGTTTTACATTTATTTTAATCTGAATAAGTTGGGGGGGACACTTGTTCCCACTCCTAAGCTCTCAGCACATTTAGGCTGTCAAGTCATAGAATAAGATAATCAAAGAACAGAATAAAGTTCAGAAAGAGAACCTGAGAGCATAGAGCATGCAGAACCCACGGACAGTTCTACACCACAACAGTGCCTCCAGACCAAACCACATCCAAACACTTCCTCACTCAGGAAACTGTGCTTCTTTTCAGGATTCAAAGCATCGCCTGGTCACCATTCCTCATCTCCAGCCTTTATCATCAGTAAAGTCTGTGATACAAGTGGTAGAGGAATAAGAGCACTGGACTTGATTCAACACCTCTCTTTCTCTCTGAGGGTAAACCCACCTTCGTCTTTTGAGGCTCATGTGAGAATATATATGTGAACCTCCTTTATAAACTGTGTCACAGTACAAATGTTCAAGTATTATTTACCAAATTCCAATCCCTCTCATTGAGATGAAAACCTCCTTAAATTTATTAATTCCATAGTGACGATCAGTAGTGATTGGTCATTACCCTTAAATATTAATTCATTTCTTGTGGCTTTATAGGTCCCCACTGTGATGTGGGAACATAAGAGAGAGAGGTAAGTTCTAGGAAAAATTTCTATTCAGTACCAGAGGAGTAGTTAGAACAATCTCTCAGATCCCTTAAGAATAAATCTGGGAAACCTGACCTCTTAGTGATCCTGCAAGGAGAGAGCACCAGCGCAGATCTATGTAGCATCAATGGGTGATTCAAGGGAGGCTCATTCTCCCAGAAAAAATGACTCTCTCTGACATGGTAACATCCTCTTTGCCACACTGCTCTATATCACTCTTGCATATCTAGAACGCACTTAGAATCCACTCTGTAGCCCACTCTTACCTTTGTAATACAATTTTCTCTAAATAATATTGCATATACAGCTTCATCAATGTCTTCTCTGGCTAATGCCTAAAATTATAGAATTAAATATTAAGATATGGATCCTGAATAAACAAGTCTGTGACAAACTCAATGTATTTTACCAATAATTTGAGTGTGAATCTAACATTTGTACCTCGAAACACATTTTGTAACATTTTATTATGGAAATTTTCAAACACAATTCTCCATGAACCCATCACCCAGGTTCAACAACGATCAATTCAGTCAATCTTATTTCATCTTAATACCTACTCACTCCCCTGCCCCCTACTAGATTATTTTGAAACAAATCTCTTACATCACACCATGATTTCTAAAGTACCAAGAAAGTGTATTAAAAAGCAGAGAAAAAAAAAAAAAGGCAGAGATATCACTTTGCTGACAAAGGTTCATATAGTCAAAGCTATGGTTTTTCCAGTAGTCATGCATGGATGTGAGAGTTGGACCATACAGAAGGCTGAGCACCAAAGAATTGATGTTTTTGAATTGTGGTGCTGGAGAAGACTCGAGATTCCCTTGGACTGCAAGGAGATCAAACCAGTCAATCCTAAAGGAAATCAACCCTGAATATTCATTGGAAGGATAGATGCTGAAGCTGAAGCTCTAATACTGTGGCCACCTGATGCAAAGAGCCGACTCATTGGAAAAGACCTTGATGCTGGGAAAAATTGAGGGCAGGAGAAGAGGGCGACAGAAATTGAGATAGTTGGATGGCATCACCAACTCAAAGGACATGAGTTTGGGCAAAGTCCAGGAGACATTGAAGGACAGGGAAGTCTGATGTGCTGCAGTCCATGGGGTCACAAAGAATAAGACACAACTTAGTGACTGAACAACAACTATAAGATGAAGCCTCTTTACAGGCAGTCTGTGGGTATGTTTTAAAAGCCCTTGAAGTTCCCTGACTTCTGCTAGTTCTCTTTATAAGTTAAAACCTCCTTATAAATCAAAACTGCAGAAGTTTGACTTAGTTTGACTGGACTAGAGCCAGTTAGTTGAGAACTCCTGGCTAAGGACCAAGATGGTTTTACATTTAGGGACTAGCTGTTTCCATTATGAGTCTGGGTAAAGTTAATGCACTTAAATCCTTACTCTAGGGCTTTTCATTTGGATCACTATGAACTGATCTTCCAGCCTTTACTCTTACAGAAGTAAGTAGGAACAAATGGAAAAGCAATAAAAATTAAGTGTCTGTAAGAGAAGTGCTGTTACCTAAAAGAATTATCTACTGTAAAGTGATACAGATTCTTAAAACTATGTTATTCAACCTCTGGCTTTGCTTTCAGTTCTGTCACAGTGAGTGCATCAAAATGAACTAAACCCCACACTCAAACACCAACTCTGTGAATAACAGAAATTTTGAAAGGGGCAGTTGTATTTTTACTTGTATATCTAACAGCTTTGCATGAAATCTAAAATGATATTTGGACAGCTACTAGGGTCTTCTCCAAAATAAAACTCTCCTGATAATATGAACAGACTCTTGCTTTAAAATAAAGCCTTCTTAAACTTATTTTAAGATGATAATTGAAAAATCATGTAACACAATTAAATGTTTTCCCCTAATACAATACAAATTTAGAATAATCAACCTATTAATCTGAAGAAGTAGAAACATACACTAACAATCATCTTGGGAAATCAATTTTTTAGCCATCCTATTAACACTATTAGCAAATGTTATACATACTATTGGTTATATGCAGATTTGCAAACCAACTTTTTTTTTTAAAAGAAAATAGTTTTTGTTTTAACAGCTCCCTCTTGGTGATTTTGTCAGAAAATATGAGGAGGATGTTAATGATTTCTAGCAGCACGTTTGAAGTCTGTATTTTCTGTGCATGTACACTCATGCATGCACACACACACATAATCTCACCACTCTTACTGCTACCACAGTAAAAGGGGTAAAACAGAGGAAATATCCAAGAACTTCTCTATAAAATAATGAAACTTTCTTTATGAGAAAATCATTGCTTTACCAGATCCTGAAGTGTCATGAAGTAACTGCAAGCCTAGGCCGGGCCTCCCCTGCTCTCCTGCAGGGCAGCTCTGGGACCCCTGTGTTTACCCACTGCTGCCCTGTGGCCGTCCTCACCCTGCCTACCACAGGAAACAGGACGACCACCCTGGGCCAAATGTGACCCCCGCCCCCTGCCCTTCCCACTGGATGAATTTCTTAAGCACCAAGTCTATGCCAGGTGCTGTTCTAGTTCTGGGGAAAACAACTGTGATTAAGACACAACAGATCTTAATTTCAAGGGATTTATGCCCCATCACCAAAAGACAGGCCCCTAAATGCCATATAATTTTACCTCCATCAACGTGACTGACTCAGGTTCTGGCCACTTTTCTAATTGTTCAGGCCCAAAATGTTTACCACAGTTGGACATTTTTGTGGCAGCCATATATAATACCATCCCTGAGGGGAGAAAGAGTAAATTGAGGAGATAGGCAAGTCCAGTTGAAAATGTGTAGGTCTTTTGAGTTCAGAGAGCGGTTAAACACTTCATAGTCTCGGTTAAGTAAAACAAAAAAATCCTCCCGCGCCCCTAAACCTGTTTCTCAAAGTGGGTGACTAGTTAGGCTCCCCAACCTACACCCTTGCAGACCCAGCCAGGCAACACCTCAGGGTCCGCCTGGGCCTCACAGCGGAGCGGCTGCTGGAGTGGTCGCGGGCCTGGCTGCTCCCTGCCGCCGACCTCGAGCTCAGGGCCATCCAGGAACCGGCACAGGGGACTGACCATTCTGGCAGGGGGAAAGGGAGCGCCTTCTAAAAACAAGCTAAAGCACTCTTTTAGACCCCAACCCCTCTTCCCTCAATCCGCCTACGCCTCTTATCCACCCGGAAGTCAGCAAAGAGGGGAGCTCGGGCCCCCCACCCCTCAGCCTCGCGCCGCCCCAGCCCCTCCACTCCCGCCAGGCTTCAACCGTTCAGTCCTTTCAACCGTCCACCCTGATGCTGCTGCTGCTGCTGCTGCTAAGTCGCTTCAGTCGTGTCCGACTCTGTGCGACCCCAGAGACGGCAGCCCACCAGGCTCCCCCGTCTCTGGGATTCTCCAGGCAAGAACACTGGAGTGGGTTGCCATTTCCTTCTCCAATGCATGAAAGTGAAAAGTGAAAGTGAAGTCGCTCAGTCGTGCCCGACTCTTCACGACCCCATGGACTGCAGCCCACCAGGCTCCTCCATCCATGGGATTTTCCAGGCAAGAGTACTGGAGTGGGGTGCCATTGCCTTCTCCGACCGTCCACCTTAGGTTTTCTTTATTTTAAATAAAAAAATGTAGGTCATGTAAAGTTTACTAAAGCGAATGTACCATTTACCTGTATGATCTAGGGCTACAAGTAGAAGCGCCGAGGATAGATTTTCAGCGGCCCTTTTGCCCAAGGAAAACCTCATTGTCTTCTGTGCTCCAGATCCTGCCTACTGAGCTCCTGGGAGCAGGAGTCAAACTCAACATGAGCCAGAGGCAGACATGCAGACCCAGAATCAGCGAGTGAGTAATCAAAAGGAGTTTTTAAATTTTCTAAAGACTGTTGGGAAAATCTAGGGAGACTATGTGGGTATGGATTTTCAGGGTGCCTGACAATTTAAGGAAAGAGCAAGTGAATTGAGGTGGATGCTAAGGAAGGCAACAGTATTTTTATTGTATCTCTGAGGCAACATTTAACTCCTGTGGGAAATACATTTGCAGTAACTGTCAATATATAGTACGGTCATTTCTTAATTATCATACAGACAATTGGACTCAAAGACAAAGTCCATTGCAGATGCTTTTCTTAGAGAGCATTTCTTGAGTGCTTTCCTTGGTCCTCAATCTGAGCGCTTCCTGCAACAGATGGCTTCCTTTGAAGCAGCCTTCTTTTGTGTCCTCTTTGACCAGTCAAGGACTAGGGTGTGTACTCCTTGGTTGCTAAAACCTTTTGAAAGTGACAGAAGAGAAGAGATAAGTGTGACTGATATAGGGATGAGGGGCTTTCCAGAGCAGAAAGAATTCCTCTGCTTAGCTGCGCTGACCTCCCTGAAGCCTAGTCCTCCTGTTGAAGCTAAGTGGCCTGGAGGCAGGGTGCCCTCTAAGCCTCCTGACTCAGCCTCTCCTCACTCCATCTGGATTCAGAAACATACAGAGATTCCAGTACAGAGCCAACCCTATTACAGGTGTGATAGATTACTGATGTGGGATATGATCTGAGGGTCCCGCTTTCAGATGTCAGTATGTCTGGAGTGCTCATTTACACTAGGATTATTGTGATTTATAAAATACTAGGTTCCTTTCGTCCCTTCTCCTTTCAAACCTCTAAATCTTTGTCCTCCATCTTCACTGTCAGTTATGAATGACCTTCTGATTTCATTGAGAAAATGAAGTAAACAGAAGTAAACAGTCTTCATTCACAAAATTCACCAAGGTGTCTTCATCTATATCCATGCATTCTGTGTCCTTCCTTCCTCTTACAATGAGAGATTGTCCTGACCTCCAGTTGAGTCCTGGGTCCTACCTCTCCACAGGTAAAGGGGATAGGGAGGGTAGAGAAATGGATGAGGGAGGTATTTTAAGTAGAGAAGTCATAGAAGCCTTCTTGGGAGAGATGATATTTGTGCAGGGATCTGAGTGAGTGAGGCATGGGGAGATCCGGGGAAGGGGTGTTCCAGGCAGACAGAATGGTAGAAGCAAAAGCCTGATAAGGTGTGCCGGAAAACAAGAAAAGGAACACAGTGAGTGTGGGGAAAAGGCAGGTGATAAAGGGTGGAGAGGAGGCAGGTGCCCAGCCGTACAGGGGTTAGAGGACCCATTAAAGAGTTAGGATAAAATCCAAAGTGTGAGGGAAGCCATTAGGATTCCTGGTTTTGGGTAGGGGAGAATTTTGGTATAATAAACATTTCTAAAAGACTATGGTGCTGCATGAGAACTCATTATACAGAGGCAAGAGCAGAAGAAGGAAGACCAGTCAGGAGGCTAGTGCAAGAGGCATGGTAAGACCACAGTGGCTTGAACCAGTGGCAGGACTGAGGAACTGAGAAGTGAACAAGCTAACAGACATAAGCTAGAAGACACGGGAACTGAGGGAAAGCAAGAAATAAAAAATGACTCCTAGACTTTTATCCTGGGGGTCCTTCTTGGATTATGGCCCTATTCACTGAAGTAAGAGAAACCTGACAGGAAGAGGGGCAGAAGTGCAAAAGTAAAGAATAATCTTGTTTGGGGCCGATTATATCAAGATACCCATAACTATTACAATACATAAGGAGGGTTTGTAAGGTTTGATTACAAAGTAACTTGTACTTTTGCTCACTGTCCATTAAAACCTGTTGTGTTGGGTAGTTCTCCAGCAACTTCCTGTTTTATTTTCCTCACTGCACTTATTACTAGCTCAGTGATATCATATATTTGCTTATTTATTGTCCATCTTTCATCAAAATGTAAGCTCCTTGAGATCAGAGATTTATCTGTTTTGTTTACCTCTAGTCTTCAGCCTTTCAAATACTGCATGGTTCAGAGTAGGTGCTGGTTAAAATTTGAGGAGCAAGCAAGCACATGGGAGGATATTAAAACATGACAAGTAAAAGGAATGAGACCACAAATTTAAGTTTTTATACATTTATCATGAATTAGTTAAAAAACAAAGGAGCTCCCTTATCCTTTAGGAGTAGGAGTGAGGAAACAGAGAGTCAGAAAAGAAGTCAGAAATAGAAAGAGAGTCAGAAATAGAAAGAGAGTCAGAAATAGAAAGATTGACTGTAGACTCAGACTAACAAACCATTTCCATGTTGATTTCTAACTGGGAGATGAGGAAATGGGCTGCGACTTCTTCAATCCACTCCTAAAAGAAGCTACGCTCCAGAGACTTGGGACACAGGTTGTAGAGAAGAGAACTGAAGGGCAGTAGCACCTAGGCCTAGAAGCAGTAGCTAGGCCACAAGAGTCAAACGGCGCCAACTTTAACCATAGTCACCTTAGACGAGAAATCTGTGCTCGGTGAACAGTTATATTTCCATACATTTACATTTGGGGACTTTTACTTTTCAAACCTTACTACTTTTAGTATATGGTCCTTTTGAAAAATTTTGCCTTTCTTGGCTAAATTAAGAGGAACAAAATTTGAGACATGGCTTGAGTGTGGTATCTGATAAATAGTAGAGAGATGATTGAGACAGTGGAGGAGTAGAAGAAGAGCAAAAACTCAGGAGAGGGAGCTAGGGAAATATACAGTCTGCCCTCCAGAGGACACTTCATTAGGCACTACATGGAGTCTCACTCTCCATACCCCTGAATCAGGAAAACCTGCCTCAGTTTCTTCTACTCACTCCCTCACCCTTTTTTGGCAGGGGGAGAAGCTAGGGAGGATGGCCCACTGCCTCCTGTCTTTGGGAAGCCTGCCATACAGAGTTGTTCCCAACTGCTCAGATTTTGGTATCAGCAATTGCTGCTGTATGTATTGCAAAATGGGACTACCCCAGCTCTCGCTGCATCCTGGTCCCAATCCCCATCTACCTCCTAGCTCAAGGAAGTTCAAGGAAGAAAGGTGCTCTTTAGAGTTGGCTTCTTTGGAACTTGGATTCTTCCCTCCTGATAACATAGAAAGGATGACCCTGTGTTTGTGGAGAAAGGAACCAGGAAGGAAAGAATTCTATCAACTCAACTATAGCATTTAATATCTTATTTAAATTTGAGGTTGATGAGTTCTATATGACTTAATATATTTTTTTGAAAAATAAACAGCATTACCTTGCTCTACTAACATTTTCATCCAAAATCTCATTACTGCTTAATCAAACAGGTGAGTGATGGTCCTTTGGCATAAATGACCCCCACCCCCTTACAGAGGTATACACTGTACCTTCCCTGGGAAGGTCTAACTCTGTCAAAGACAAGTATGCCTTTTCCACCTCGATGCTGTAATTGGGTGATGTGGTGGTTTAGTCGCTAAGTCGTGTCTGACTCTTGCAACCCCATGGACTGTAGCCTGCCAGGCTCCTCTGACCATGGGATTTTCCAGGCAAGAATAATAGAGTGGGCTGTCATTTTCTTCTCCAGGGGATCTTCCCGACCCAGGGATAGAACCCTGGTCTCCTGCATTGCAGGTGGATTCTTTACCAACTGAGCTACCAGGGAAGGCATACTTGGGATGATTCCCTAATTCATGGAAGAAAATACAGTGTAATCTTCCTCCTTATTCAGGGAGATCTCATGAATTTAAGCCTCTAGTTTAAACCCCTACACATTCTAATGATGCAATATTCTCCTTCATATCTGAGTCATACTGTGCTATAAAAGATATTTAAAGACAAAACCACCCCTTTTATACAATATACAAAAACTAAATAAGACTAAAATGTTTACTATTCTAAAACCTGACTCAAACAAGTGTGTATGAGATCATGGCAGTTACAGATTTTAGAGGAACTTACTCTTTCAGAGCCTAATATACAAGAGTGATGTTGAATCAGTCCATCTTTTAAGGACTTCAGCTGCAAAGCGAATAGGGCTTAGTTTCAATATTTCCTATTATCCCTCAATTTCAGTTCCCATGCAGAAGAGCAGTAAAGTGTTAAATGTACCTCAAGGACACTGAGAAGTCCGGAATGCCCAGCACCATCGCTAACAGTCATCTGTTTCTACTTTAAATCTACTAAAAAGACCCTCATGAGGCAATTAGTTGTTCTCTCTGCTGGACATGCCAGAATCAAGCATTTCTAAAAGCCTTCTGGCTTCTGTCACATTATATTTGTTCAAAAAATTCTGAGTTTATTCAGAACAAGAAAAGGGAAACCCACTGCAGCTTACTTTGTGGCTTTTTAGTAACAGAGAATTATAAGCCAACCTCCTAAACGTCATATAAGCTCCCTTCTGCCTTGCTAGGTTCTTTTTTTTATTATTGTCAACAGTTTTACTGAGATATAATTTAGCACCATAAAATTCATCCATTTTACATGTTCAGATCAATGATTTTCCTATATTTACAGAGATGTGTAACCACCACCACAGTCTAATTTTAGTACATTTTTGTCAGTCTAAAACCTCACCCTCACTTACAGTCACTCTCCATTCCCAACGCTAGCACTAGGCAGCCAATAATCCACCTCCTGGCTCCACAAATTTTCTTCTTCTGAACATTCAACATAAATACAAATAGAATCAAAATTGTGATTGTCTTCTTTCACTAAATGTAATACTTTCGAAGTTCATGTTGTAGCATGTGTAAGTGCTTCTTTTCCTTTTAACTGCCAAATAATATTCCATGTATGGATGTACCACATTTTGTTTATGTATTCACAAATTGATGAACATTTGAGTGATTGATGGTGTCCTGAACACCCACTCATATACAAGCCTTTATGTGGCCATATATTTCCATTTTTCCTGGATAGAAACCTAGGAGTTTAATGGCTGGGTCACTTGGTAATGTAACGTTTAATATTTGAGAAACAGATAAATTGTTTTCCAAAGCTGCTGTACCATTTTATATTCCCTTCAGCAATGTCTGAGGGACCTCATTACTTTTAATCAGATGCTTAACAAGTTATATAACTATATAGAGAAATCTCTTACTTTTAATTCCATACCTAGTAAATTGAGGTGACTCCCCATGTTACACACACAGTAGTCTAGGTATGCTTTTCTGCCAATAACCTCTTGTTACTGGTTACAATATTGTAACAGCTACTACCCACCAGAACTAGTCCAAAATTTCATTTTTACCATTCCAATTCAATTAAAAATCTCCTAACTTTTAACTTTAATATGAGTTGTTAACAAGTTTTTTCTGTATCTGTGCTTGTTGTTTCTGAACATGTCCGCTGTTTGTTCTTTAAAACCAGAAAAAGCTGAGCAAAGTTGCCATCTCACCCAGACTCAATGGTGGTAAATGCCTGATGTCTGGCCACGAGAGTCTGCTATATTCCTCAGGACTGACTCCAGTAACTTAAAATGATGGCAGGTGGTGGCAGTCAAGCATGTGAAATGAAAGAAGAACAAAGCCATGGAATAGCAGACTTACTTATAAATAACTGCTTTATCTTCTTTTTGGAATTCCAGATGAGGAGTTCTTGCCGAGGGTCTCAAGTCAAAACTGCTTTCATTAAAATTCACTTTTATTTTTAACCTTTAACAAGATAACTTGTGTGAGAGGATATTCAGAAAACAATACTAGCTTGCATTTATAGAGAAATTATTGTTATATATTGACCACTATGTATACTGTCCAAAATACCATTATTTCAAACTGGTGTGCATTCTTGGGTATTTAAGAGTTCCTGAAACTATGATAGAGATTGGTTTACTATTTACTGAGGACCTAGAATCAGGTAGACAAAGTTTAAAGTACTCTTTATATCCTAGAGCTTATACTCTAAGTGTAAAAAGAAGTTACAGAGATTGTGTCATTTACAAGCATAAATGTAAAATGCTTTTCCTAAGAAAGAACTCAAACACCCCATTTCTCAGTCTCCTTGCCATACGGTGGCAGGCAGGTGACTTAGAACCCTCCCATGTTGCCCCAACTCAAGACTGGTTGGAAGGATGATACCAGCCCTGTGAGGAGCATCCACTTCTGGCACAGATTACAGCAGAGCTGGTGGGGTTCTGGGCCAACAACTGGAGCAGCAGCTTCCTGCTTCTGCCATTTCCTGACCACAGCAGAAACAACATATCCCTTGGTCAGTCAGTTCTACACTGTGATTTGGGGAGTTATTTCTGAAATTTGAGCCCTGTTTCTTACAACTTCCCAATGATTTTGTGAATGGCAGAAATCCTCAATGAATGAATCCTTTTCTGGGGGAGGGGGAGATTCAGTTGTCTAGAATCAAGAGCCAGTATCCCAACTAACATACCCAGTACCCCCGGCTTCCAAATAGCCACACAAAGAATTAATGGAAAGGAGCAGTCTGATGCTGACTTTATCAGAATGAACCTTCCTAGAGAATGTGGACTTTGAAATGTTTTGAGTAAAAGAAATTGGTACAGCAAACATCTAGTAATCTAGATTAGTAATAAAGCATTACTCACAAAAGGGTTTCCTGTGTTAATATGTCTGAGAAGGGCTAATGCAGTGGCTCATTTGTCCCCAGGAACTTTTTTAGGCAAGGCTATCCTGGAGAAGAACTTGAGATAAGAGTAAATACTAAGGGAACCAAATGATAATGAAAAGGCTGGATGAGAAGGGTATTATTGGATAAGACCTTCTCAACTACCTCTGCTTTTGCTCAGAGCAAACTAAGAGTATGGGTAGGAATGTCCTTAGTCAACAAATCCCATGGCTTCCTCTCAGTTCGCCTCACCCCAGAGTATCTGGCATAGAGTGATCCTTCTTGTCACTTTTTCCTCTCCTGACGTCTGTGGCAAACCACAGACTGCTTCTTCTGTCTCCTTTTCTTCCCATCTCCCAAATTTTATTGCACAGCCTTTCATCTCAGTATTTTTCTTTTTCCCTGTATTTTCTCCTCAGCCTATCTAATCCATTCTAATCCTTTTATTCTCATTCCAAAGTGAACAACTCTTTTAGTAATCCAGCCTCTAATCCCCTTCTCTTTTGAGCTGTAGTCTCACTTTTCCAACAATCTGTAATACATCTTTACCTGAAAGGACCACAAGTATATAAAACTCAGAATAAACAAAACTAAATTCATCAACTGCACTTCTGAATCTGCTCCTCCTATGTTCCATCTTATGCTGATAGCACCTCCATCCTCCCAGTGGCCTATTTTATACATCAGAGTCTTCCTTGAGCTCCCCTCTTCCCCGTTCACCATATCCAAACATTACTTCATTAGTCTATGAAACAAACACTGATTTTGGGTCACTCAATTACTATCCACAAGGAATTTACAGCACATGTATGTGTATATAGACATATATATATAGGAACAAAAATATATATAATAATGGCTGACTAGGAGCTTGCTCTAAAGCAGTGATCTTTAAGCAGTTTTGTTTATGCATTCCTAAAAGAGTTTTGAAAAGCCACGTAACCCCTTGGATATTTTAAAGGTGACATCTACAAATTTTCATTGTAAGTTTAAATAAGTTTGTTTCCTGTTAACAGATTTTAAAAATATCAACTGTCCCTTAAAAATCAAATATTCATTAGGATAAAATGAGTGTGGGCCTTACTAGCAATGAAAATTTTAAGATATTATTTGATAAAATAGATTTTAACCACCATATTGAATAAGGCACACCAAACCTAAATCAATCACATAAAGCTGTTATAAGAGAATTATAGCTAATATGTTTTGAAATTCTGGCTGTACCAGAAAACATTTCAGTTATACTTTAAAAGAAGCATCACTAAATTATATAGCTTCAACCATCCAAATTCAAAGCAACTCAACACAGACCAAGTATCCTGGTTTTATAGCATGCCTTTAAATCAATGAATTACTTAAAGAAAAATAAAATATATATGAAAGGCCTGTGGGTTAAGTTTTCCTGCTTCATCATTAAAGTCTCTAAAAAGCCACTATTTTTATTTGTTCCTTCATTCTGTATCTTAAAATTTTTACACAAAGGTTGAGAAGTATGTTTTTCTTTTAAAACGTGGGATAAGAAGTAATATAGATGCAGGCTTGTTCTCAGGCAGATCAACTTTTGGGAAGAGTACCTATAGACTTATGAATCTGGAAGCTGAGTCTCTTAAAATTGCCCATGTCTATGTATACCTTGGAAACTCTTTACAGACCATCACTGTATATTTTGAAATTCACAATTTGAAATTCACTGCTTTGAGGGAATCTACTTACTGTAAACAACTAGACCTTGGATAAAATGTACCCTTTGAGGTGTCACTAGTCTCACAAGAAAAAGAAGGGTCTTGAAGAAACACACACATTCACACACAAATGTAGCACAGGCTAGAGGTATGGGAAGCTAGGGCCACAATGCTGGGCAGCAGGGGCACGTGGAATAACAGATAATGACCCCTGAGGACAGATGGAAACAACAGAGCTAACGGAATACTGAGCCCTGTCTGGGCCAGCTGTAAGGTGGGGACACTACGCTTGAGAGACGCCACACTGAGCCAAGACCTTTGACAAGAGCTAAATAGATTTAAGGGACTAGATCTGATAGATAGAGTGCCTGATGAACTGTGGAATGAGGTTCGTGACATTGTACAGGAGACAGAGATCAAGACCATCCCCATGGAAAAGAAAAGCAAAAAAGCAAAATAGCTGTCTGGGGAGGCCTCACAAATAGCTGTGAAAAGAAGAGAAGTGAAAAGCAAAGGAGAAAAGGAAAGATATAAGCATCTGAATGCAGAGTCCCAAAGAATAGCAAAAAGAGATAAGAAAGCCTTCTTCAGCGATCATTGCAAAGAAATAGAGGAAAACAACAGAATGGGAAAGACTAGAGATCTCTTCAAGAAAATTAGAGATGCCAAGGGAACATTTCATGCAAAGATGGGCTCAATAAAGGACAGAAATGGTATGGACCTAACAGAAGCAGAAGATATTAAGAGGTGGCAAGAATACACAGAAGAACTATACAAAAAAGATCTTCACGACCCAGATAATCACAATGGTATGATAACTCACCTAGAGCCAGACGTCCTGGAATGTGAAGTCAAGTGGGTCTTAGAAAGCATCACTACGAACAAAGCTAGTGGAGGTGATGGAATTCCAGTTGAGCTGTTTCAAATCCTGAAAGATGATGCTGTGAAAGTGCTGCACTCAATATGCCAGCAAATTTGGAAAACTCAGCAGTGGCCATAGGACTGGAAAAGGTCAGTTTTCATTCCAATCCCAAAGAAAGGCAATGCAAAAGAACGCTCAAACTACCGCACAATTGCATTCATCTCACATGCTGGTAAAGTAATGCTCAAAATTCTCCAAGCCAGGCTTCAGCAATAAGTGAACCATGAACTTCCAGATGTTCAAGCTGGTTTTAGAAAAGGTAGAGGAACCAGAGATCAAATTGCCAACATCCACTGAATCATCAAAAAAGCAAGAGAGTTCCAGAAAAACATCTATTTCTGCTTTATTGACTATGCCAAAGCCTTTGACCGTGTGGATCACAATCAACTGTGGAAAACTCTGAAAGAGATGGGAATACCAGACCACCTGACATGCCTCTTGAGTAACCTGTATGCAGGTCAGGAAGCAACAGTTAGAACTGGACATGGAACAACAGACTGGTTCCAAACAGCAAAAGAAGTACGTCAAGGCTGTATATTGTCACCCTGCTTATTTAACTTCTATGCAGAGTATATCATGAGAAATGCTGGGCTGAAGAAGCACAAGCTGGAATCAAGATTGCCGGGAGAAATACCAATAACCTCAGATATGCAGATGACACCACCCTTATGGCAGAAAGTGAAGAGGAACTAAAAAGCCTCTTGATGAAAGTGAAAGAGGAGAGCGAAAAAGTTGGCTTAAAGCTCAACATTCAGAAAACGAAGACCATGGCATCTGTTCCCATCACTTCATGGGAAATAGATGGGGAAACAGTGGAAACAGTGTCAGACTTTATCTTTTTGGGCTCCAAAATCACTGCAGATGGTGACTGCAGCCATGAAAATTAAAAGACGCTTACTCCTTGGAAGAAAAGTTATGACCAACCTAGATAGCATATTGAAAAGCAGAGACATTACTTTGCCAACAAATGTCCGTTTAGTCAAGGCTTTGGTTTTTCCAGTGGTCATGTATGGATGCGAGAGTTGGACTGTGAAGAAAGCTGAGCACTGAAGAATTGATGCCTTTGACCTGTGGTGTTGGAGAAGACTCTTAAGAGTACCTTGGACTGCAAGGAGATCCAACCAGTCCATTCTAAAGGAGATCAGCCTTCGGTGTTTTTTAGGAGGAATGATGCTAAAGCTGAAACTCCAGTACTTTGGCCACCTCATGCGAAGAGTCAACTCATTGGAAAAGACTCTGATGCTGGGAGGGATTGGGGGCAGGAGGAGAAGGGGACGACAGAGGATGAGATGGCTGGATGGCATCACTGACTCAATGGACGTGAGTTTGAGTGAACTCCGGGAGATGGTGATGGACAGGGAGGCCTGGCGTGCTGCGATTCATGGGGTTGCAAAGAGTCGGAAACGACTGAGCGACTGAACTGAACTGAAGTGAACTGAACCAGGCCCAGGTTGATAGCATCTCAGCTACCAGCAAAGGAAGAAACAGAAGCAAATCCTCTGTATAGAAGTTTCCTCCATTTAGGCCAATAGGACACCCAAGATAAAATTAACTCAAAAATAAAATTCACTAAGCATATGAGAAAGCAAACCATTATAATTGAGAGTCAGCGAGGGAAAAGATTCAGCATCCTCAAGAAATACAGAATTTGGGATTATCAAATATAGAATGCAGAATAGCAATGTATAAAATGTTTAAAGAAACAAATAATCAAATCACCAAGGTAAAACAGTAAGAGCCCATTAGGAATGAACAAGTGTATGGGGTGGGAGGGAGAAAATTTTAAGAAATTAAAATTTTAATATTCCACACAGTGAAAAAAGAATTAGTAAACAGGAAAATATAGCCAAAGAAATTACTGGACTTTCCTAGTGGTCCACTGGTTATGAATCTGCCTGCCAGTTCAGGGGACATGGGTTTGATCCCTGGTCCAGGAAGATTCCACATGCCATGGGGCAATTAAGCCCATGCATCACAGTTACTGAAGCCCTAGAGCCTGTGCTCTGCAACAAGAGAAGCCACTGCAATGAGAAGCACACTGCAGCTAGAGAAAGCTCGTGTGCAGCAACAAAGACCCAGTGCAGCCATAAATACATTTTAAAATTAAAAAGAAGTAGAGTCATAGATGTAGAAAACAAACATATGGCTACCAGGGGATAAAGGGGAGAGGGATATACTGGAAAACTGGGATTGACATATACACACTCAGTTCATTCAGTTCAGTTCAGTAGCTCACTACTATATATATAAAACAGGTAACTAATAAGAACCTACTATATGGCACAGGAAATTCTACTGAATACTCTGTAATGGCCTATATGGGAAAAGAATCTAAAAAAAGTGAACATATGTATATGTGTAAATGATCCACTTTCCTGTATACCTGAAACTAACACAATATTGTAAGTCAAATATATTTCAATAAAAATTTTTAAAAAAGAAAAATATTTTAAAGAAATCATAATTATGACAAAATTTATATCACTGTGTTAAGAAAAAGTCTTCAAATTCTAAAAGGTTCCTTAATTTCTACTATATTAATCATTACCTGCTCCTTTTACAAAATTCACTTTCTATGTAGTTTGGAGGCAGTCTAATCCACTCATTTGGAGTCATTAAATGCCTTGAATTAGAAATTCCTGGGAATCTGGAATGCAGTTTGGCCTTCTCAACCTCTTTAAATTCTTTCATTGTATATATTTTGCCTGTAGGACAATTAAAACCTAAAATTAGCACTCTTAAATGCAACTGCCATTGCTCTTAGGTTATGAAACCACATAACAATTAGAAACTAAGTACCAGTCTCACACTGAAGAAGAATTCTTTTCCCATCATCTTTGTCATATTGTGCCTTTTTCAAAGGGTCACGAAATGGTGGGATGGTAACCTGTAAGAAAAACAGTTCTTTGAGGACTGGGTTGCAGGTCTTTTTTGGTCTATTCTAGGCATCCATGTATGGTTCTTATGCCAGAAGAATCAAGATTACAGTATCTACAAACAAATGGCATTCTAATTATTATATTTATGTATGTAACACATTACAAAGAGATGAGGGCACTCCAACACACCTCCAAGCAAGGCTTTCCAGCCAAAGAAGCATGGTAAGCTCTTGTTTTAATAGCCTTTTCAGATTATTGTGGATATTCTTTTAGATATTACACCCAAAATCAACAGGTGGCGGTTTCTTAAAGGTTAGTGATGATGTGGAATCTGAAACCATATCAATGAGTTATTCAAACTTTGCTACATTAAAATTCATTGACCTATCTTGAACTCTGAATGGACCTTTTATCCATAACATTAATTGGTGGTTTAGAAAAAATTAGATCACTGAGTTTATATGAGGACTTCCAAATGTTAATACATTTCATTATATAATAATCACATTTATTAATATCATTACCAATGTATCAGTAAAGTCTTTGAGTACTGGGACACTATCACACTGATGATAGTATGATTTTTCAAAAATTCAAATTTTTGAAAGCTCACATTTTATTACTGGCAACAAATACCATCAGTTGTTTCCCTTAAAGCGGTAGACTCACTTCAGTAATTTTCTAGAAAATGTCTGCAAAATATCCAAGACTTAATAACCAAAGTCTATAAGTAAAAGTATTCCATGAAAAACAAAATCAGCCAGTTCAGCTTATAATTTAAACAATCATAGTGCATTTCAATACACAGAAGTATTCTTTGCATACTTCCCATTTCATCACACAGAGTATTAAAAAGGCCAAGATCTGAGGTGAGGAGGGATAAATTAGGAGTTTGGGATTAGCAGGGAATATTAAAAAAAAAAAAGATGATATAGCAAAATTGTGTATGAGTTTAGAAACACACTTGTACTCTGGTACTGACAGCTGTGCAAACTTCTGGACAGATCACAGCCTTGTTGTGGCGAAGGGGCTTGCATAACTCAGTGAAGCTATGAGCCATGCTGTGCAGGGCCACCTAAGATGGACCAGTCATAGTGGAGAGTTCTGACAAAATGTGGTCCACTGGAGGAGGGAATGGCAAACCACAGCAGTATTCTTGCAACAAGAACCCCATGAACAGTGTGAAAAGGCAAAAAGATATGACACCAGAAGATAAGCCCCCATGGTTGGAAGGTGTCCAATATGCTACTAGGGAAGAACAGAGGGTAATTACTAATAGCTCCAGAAAGAATGAAACAGGTGGGCCAAAGTGGAAACAACGCTGGGTTGCAGATCTGTCTGGTGGTGAAAGTAAAGTCCGATGCTGTAAAGAACAATATTGCATAGGAACCTGGAATGTTAGGTCTGAGGAATCAAAGTAAATTGGATGTGGTCAAGCAGGAGATGACAAGAGTGAATATCTACATCTTAGAAATCAATGGGAAACTTAATTCAGATGACCATTATATCTACTATTGTCAGCAAGAATCCCTTAGAAGAAATGGAGTAGCTCTCACAGTCAACAAAAGAGTCCAAAAAGGAATGCTTGGGTGCAATCTCAAAAATGACAGAATGATTTCAGTTCGTCTCCAAGGCAAGCCATTCAACATCACAGTAATCCAAGTCTATGCCCCAACCACTGATGTCAAAGAAGCTGAAGTTGATTGGTTCTATGAAGATCTATAAGACCTTATAGAACTAACACCAAAAAAAAGATGTCCTTTTCATCATAGGGGATTGGAATGCAAAAATAGGAAGTGGTTGTCTGAGGAGGCTTTACAAATAGCTGAGCAAAGAAGAAAAGTGGAAGGCAAGGGAGAAAGGGAAAGATATACCCAACTGAATGCAGAGTTCCAGAGAATAGCAAGGAGAGATAAAAAGCCTTACTTAAATGGACAGTGCAAAGAAGTAGAGGAAAACAACAGAATGGGAAAGGCTAGAGATCTCTTCAAGAAAACTGGAGATATCAAAGGAACATTTCATGCAAGATTGGGCATGATAAAGAAAAGAAATGGTAAAGATCTAACAGAAGAAGAGATTAAAAAGAGGTGGCAAGAATACACAGAACTCTACAAAAAAAGGTCTTAATGACCCAGATAACCATGATGGTGTGGCCACTCACCTAGAGCCTGACATCCTAGAGTGTGAAGTCAAGTGGGCCTTAGGAAGATTACTACAGTCAAGTCTAGTGGAGGTGATGGAATTCCAGTTGAGCTATTTCAAATCCTAAAAGATAATGCTGTTAAAGTGTTGCATTCAATGTGTTAGCAAATTTGGAAAACTCAGCAGGGGCCACAGGACTGGAAAAGGTTAGTTTTCATTCCAATCCCAAAGAAGAGAAGTATCAAAGAAGGTACAAACTACTACACAATTGTGCTCATTTCATATGTGAGTAAGGTTATGCTCAAAATCCTTCAAGCTACGCTTCAGTGGTACATGTACCAAGAACTTCCAGATGTACAAGCAGGGTTTAGAAAAGGCAGAGGAACCAGAGATCAAATTGCCAACATTTGCTGGATCACAGAGAAAGCAAGGGAATTCTAGGAAAACATCTACTTCTGCTTCATTGACTACGCTAATGCCTTTGACTGTGTGGATCACAACAAACTGGAAAATTCTTAGAGATGGCAATACCAGACTGCCTAACCTATCTCCCGAGAAACCTGTATGTGGGTCAAGAAGCAACAGTTAGAACTGGACATGGAACAATGGACTGGTTCAAAATTGGAAAAGGAGTACAAGGCTATATATTGTCACCTTGTTTATTTAACTTCTGTTATGACCAACCTAGACAGCATATTAAAAGGCAGAGACATTACTTTACCAAAAAAGGTCTATCTCATCAAGGTTTTTCCAGTAGTCATGTATGGATGTGACAGTTGGACTATAAAGAAAGCTGAATGCCAAAGAATTGATTCTTTTGAACTGTGGTGCTGGAAAAGACTCTTGAGAGTCCCTTGGACTGCAAGGAGATCCAACCAGTCCATCCTAAAGGAGATCAGTCCTGGGTGTTCACTGGAAGGACTGATGCTGAAGCTGAAATGCCAATACTTTGGTTACCTCATGCGAAGAGTTGACTCATTGGAAAAGACCCTGATGCTGGGAGGGATTGGGGGCAGGAAGAGAAGGGGACGACAGAGGATGAGATGTTTAGATGGCATCACCTACTCAATGGAGATGAGTTTGAGTAGACTCCAGGAGTTGGTGATGGACAGGGAGGCCTGGCATGCTGTGGTCCATGGAGTCGCAAAGAGTTGTACACAACTGAGCGACTGAACTGAACTGAACTGATGCAGAAATGCCAGGCTGGATGAATCACTAGCTGGAATCAAGACTGCCAGGAGAAATATCAATAACCTTAGATATGCAGACGATACCACTCTAATGGCAGAAAGTGAAGAGGAACTAAAGAGCCTCTTGATGAGGGTGAAAGAGGAAAGTGAAAAAGCTGGCTAAAAACTCAACATAGAAAAAAACTAAGGTCATGGCATCCAGTCCCATCACTTCATAGCAAACACATGGGGAAAAGGTAGAAACAATGACAGATTTTATTTTCTTGGGCTCCAAAATCACTGAAGATGGTGACTGCAGTCATGAAATTAAGACGCTTGCTTCTTAGAAGAAAAGCTGTGGCAAACCTAGACAGCATATTAAAAAGCAGAGACATCACTTTGCTGACAAACTTCCATATAGTCAAAGCTGTGGAGATGGGACATGATTAAGATGTTACAGCATTCATAGGGAATCACTGAAGGACTACTTACATATTAAGACTGTTCCAAAACATAAACCACATAACACCAAAGTTAAAATTAGAAATCTACCTTCAGAAAATTCGGGTCCTCTTTGTTCACGTAAAAAGGATCATACTCTTTCGGATCATAATGCTCTATAAATGCATTTCCCTATAAGAAGGAACCACACATAAGAATAAGAGGTGCACGATTAATTTTGAACATAACAAGACTCAAGAGTCAAATACAGAGTTCCACTGTTATGCTTTACAATGATATCAATGACAAATGCAAATGGAATGGGAAGACCAAACTGGATTTATCTAAGTAATAATAATGTATAATTATACATTACAATGTAAATATAATGTAATATAAATCACTTTCACTTTCAATCCTAGAGAATGTGTTCAGTTCAGTTCAGTTCAGTCGCTCAGTTGTGTCCACCTCTTTGCGACCCCATGAATCGTAGCACGCCAGGCCTCCCTGTTCATCACCATCTCCCAGAGTTCACTCAGACTCACGTCCATCGAGTCCGTGATGTCATCCAGCCGTCTCATCCTCGGTCGTCCCCTTCTCCTCCTGCCCCCAATCTCTCCCAGCATCAGTCTTTTCCAATGAGTCAACTCTTCACATGAGGTGGCCAAAGTACTGGAGTTTCAGCTTTAGCATCATTCCTTCCAAAGAAATCCCAGGGCTGATCTCCTTCAGAATGGACTGGTTGGATCTCCTTGCAGTCCAAGGGACTCTCAAGAGTCTTCTCCAACACCACAGTTCAAAGGCATCAATTCTTCGGCGCTCAGCCTTCTTCACAGTCCAACTCTCACATCCATACATGACCACAGGAAAAACCATAGCCTTGACTAGACGGACCTTAGTCGGCAAAGTTTGCTTTTGAATATACTATCTAGGTTGGTCATAACTTTTCTTCCAAGGAGCAAGTGTCTTTTAATTTCATGGCTGCAGTCACCATCTGCAGTGATTTTGGAGCCCAAAAAGATAAAGTCTGACACTGTTTCCCCATCTATTTCCCATGAAGTGATGGGAACAGATGCCATGATCTTCGTTTTCTGAATGTTGAGCTTTAAGCCAACTTTTTCGCTCTCCTCTTTCACTTTCATCAAGAGGCTTTTTAGCTCCTCTTCACTTTCTGCCATAAGGGTGGTGTCATCTGCATATCTGAGGTGATTGATATTTCTCCCAGCAATCTTGATTCCAGCTTGTGTTTCTTCCAGTCCAGCATTTCTCATGATGTACTCTGCATAGAAGTTAAATAAGCAGGGTGACAATATACAGCCTTGACGTACTTCTTTTGCTGTTTGGAACCAGTCTGTTGTTCCATGTCCAGTTCTAACTGTTGCTTCTTGACCTGCATACAGGTTTCTCAAGAGGCAGGTTAGATGGTCTGGTATTCCCATCTCTTTCAGAATTTTCCACAGTTTATTGTGATCCACACAGTTAAAGGCTTTGGCATAGTCAATAAAGCAGAAATAGATGTTTTTCTGGAACTCTCTTGCTTTTTCCATGATCCAGCGGATGTTGGCAATTTGATCTCTGGTTCCTCTGCCTTTTCTAAAACCAGCTTGAACATCTGGAAGTCCACGGTTCACGTATTGCTGAAGCCTGGCTTGGAGAATTTTGAGCATTACTTTACTAGCATGTGAGATGAGTGCAATTGTGCGGTAGTTTGAGCATTCTTTTGCATTGCCTTTCTTTGGAATTGGAATGAAAACTGACCTTTTCCAGTCCTGTGGCCACTGCTGAGTTTTCCAAATTTGCTGGCATATTGAGTGCAGCACTTTCACAGCATCATCTTTCAGGATTTGAAACAGCTCAACTGGAATTCCATCACCTCCACTAGCTTTGTTCGTAGTGATGCTTTCTAAGACCCACTTGACTTCACATTCGAAGATGTCTGGCTCTAGATTAGTGATCACACCATCATGATTATCTGGGTCGTGAAGATCTTTTTTGTACAGTTCTTCTGTGTATTCTTGCCACCTCTTCTTAATATCTTCTGCTTCTGTTAGGTCCATACCATTTCTGTCCTTTATCGAGCCCATCTTTGCATGAAATGTTCCCTTGGCATCTCTAATTTTCTTGAAGCGATCTCTAGTCTTTCCCATTCTGTTGTTTTCCTCTATTTCTTTGCAATGATCGCTGAAGAAGGCTTTCTTATCTATTCTTGCTATTCTTTGTAACTCTGCATTCAGATGCTTATATCTTTCCTTTTCTCCTTTGCTTTTCACTTCTCTTCTTTTCACAACTATTTGTAAGGCCTCCCCAGAGAGCCATTCTGCTTTTTTGCATTTCTTTTCCATGGGGATGGTCTTGATCCCTGTCTAGCTGTTCTTTATCTAGTCTTCAAGCAGGGAATGAACCCAGGATGTTGGGAAAAGTATACTTGATCAGAAGCCAGTAAACTTGGTCTTAAATTAAAAACTTTCTGTAAGTAATTGTATGATTCTGAATTTTGCATCTTATTTTTTCTATGCCTGCCTTTTTTGGGATTGGAATGAAAACTGACCTTTTCCAGTCCTATGGCCACTGCTGATGTAATGTAAAATAATATGTAAATAATGTAATAATGTAAAATAATCATATAATATAAATATACATTATAATGTATAATTATATAACTGTAATAAATAATGTATTTAAGTAATAAATATCATAGTGATAGAATCTAATTAAAATTTGCAAGATTTTTATAAATAATAAAAAATTATTACCACCTCTTTTTTATAAAAGGTATTTAATAAAAGGTATTAGAAGGTATTAGAACCTTTTTAATACCTTTTAATAAAAGGTATTAGAACACTAAAAGATTTAGGAATTTGTTTTTAGATACAAGTCAAACATCTCAGATCTCTTTAAAATGCCAGAAAAACAGAAATATTTTATATACCAAAATATTACAAAATATTTTATATTTTGTAAATAATCAAGCTCCAGAATAAAAAAAAAAAACCCACATATCTTGAACCTAGACTCCAAATTTTTAAAACTGATATATAAAATTAACAATTACATACAGAAAAAAAAAGAAAAATGATTCTAATGTTCACATTTAAATACAGCTCTAACCCTTTACCTCCATCCTTTCCACATGCCCTGGATTTAAGAATAATGTATGCTATGATAGAGTATAGATTATGCATAAACAGAGTTGGCAAGATTAGGCTGTTTGGATAGTTATAAATAAAAAAAGATAATTATAGTTTTTGAGCAACTGAAAAAAATAACAAATGAATCCTTGGTACCTTTTTATTTACATATTTTAAAAAACCATCTAATTCTTCTTGTCTCCTTTTTTTAATCTTCTTATATGAAGTGACTTTTTCTATAATTTTTTTCTGGAGAGGATCTGCCACATGATCAACCCATCTTTTATACAATATCTCTTTTCTTCTTGCATTTAGGAAGTCATGATGTTTTAAACACTTATCTAATTCCTAGTAAACAGTGATAGGAAAGACAAATATATTATCTTAATGTTTTCTTGTTCCAAAATTTAAATTTAATTTATATTCATAAGAATAATCCACAAAAGCACCCATTAATTAAATCACTACGTTGGCTTCTAATGCGTGACACACACAATACTGGAAACAAAGAATACATGAATAAATTAGATAATATACCTGCTGTCCCTGGAAGACAGACTATAAAACAGATCTACGAAACAATGGGAGGAGGGACAATGTAGCAAGAGATATATGGGGCTCAGTGTTCACTGCGTCATTACAGTAGCCAAGAGGTGGCAATAACTTCAGTGTCCATCAACAGATGAAAGTATAAACAAAATGTGATATATACACATAATGGAATATTATACAAGTATAAGGAGGGAAATTCTGACACATGCTACAACACAGATGAACCTTAAAAACAATATACTAACTGAAATATGCCAGACACAAAAGGACAAATATTTTAGGATTCCACTTATATCAAATAACTAGATTAGGCAAACTCAAAAAGAGACAGAAACCAGAGGTCACAAGAGGCTTGCAAAAGAAGGGATGGGGAGTTACTGCTTAACAAGTACAAAGTTTTCTTTGGGGTGATGAAAAAGTTTTAGAAATAGATAATGGTGACAGTTGTACAACATATCAATGTAATTAATGTCACTGAATTATACATTCAAAAATGGTTTAAAAAGCAAATTTTATGTTATATGTATTTTACCACAGTAGAAAAATAATCAACTTTTTTCTTCCTTTGGTCACACTGTGCAGCATGCAGGATCTTAGCTAGTTCCCCATCCAGGGATAAAGCCCATGTCCCCTGCATTGAGAGTATGGAGTCTTAACCACTGGGCCATCATGAGAGTCCCAATAAAATTTTTAAAAGATTTCCAAATTGGTAGACACTTGGGATAGATCTTAAAGAACAGAGTTATTTTTGACTGCCCTGGCCATCCAGCGGTTAAGACTCTGTACTTCTACTTTAGTGGGGCACATGTCCAGTCCCTGGGCAGGGAACTAAGATCCCATAAGCTGCTCGGTGTGGCCAGGAAAAAAAAGACAAGAGTGAAAAGGCTGAACTGTAGCACAACCTGGTACAAATGGCAAGTAGCCTGCAAAGAAAATGCCTAAATCAGGCTATAAAACTAAATCATCCTCAGCAAAACTTCTCATATACCTTTCATCTAGCAAATGAAATCATGTGATTACTAGGATCAACAACATGAAATTTAAAATGAAAAAAATAAAGTACTAAAAACCCTGAGACCTTTTCCAGGTAATATCCCTCCCTAACTTCAGGTCATAGCACATCTCTACCATTCTCAGTGAATAATTCCTTTCCTTTTTAAACAACTCCAAAGAAAATTCTTAAAAACAAAAATAGGCTGCCCACTCCAGAGTTTAGTACACATCACATGGACATTCATCTTGTCTTATAATTAAGCCCATCCTGCTACAGTTAAAGCCTTGTTCTTACGTAGGTATTCCTGAGTAATAATTTGTCAGTGTGTTCCAATAACAGCTCTTAAAAATAGACAGGGATTCCTAGAAGTCCCACTAAAATGAAGAAACAAGTGAATAGGAGGAAACTCTTATAAGGTATCTATAAAAGAATCCCCACAAAGTATAGAAAGCGAAGAAGTAAATTAAAGCAACCTCAGAGCTCTTTTAAGGTCAATCCTAAAGGCTAAGGAGTGTTTCCATTATTTTCTATAGTTCCTAAAATTTTTGTAATGACATGGCACTACATATAAAATAGAAAAACAAAATTTAATTTTTAACTGAGACATATTTTGTAGCCAATTCTTACCTTGATTATATAGTTTTCTCTATATAATATTGATTGAATAGCTGCATCAACATCTTCCTTAGCTAATACCTAAAATGATAGAATAAAATTTTGAAAATCAAGTATTAAAAAATTAAATTATTAATACTACCTAGATTAATAATATTTTATGTGTCCTATATATCCCTGGGAAGTTCTCTGTAAATCCCAATTTTTTTTACCTGAAATCATATCATCAAGTACTTTTTAAAGAGTATTTGAATCTTTCCACTCTCAGCTACATTTTACTTTAGGGAAAAAAAAATAACTCAGATCACAGACATTTGGATTCCCAACATGGTCAAATGACTTGCCCGAAGTCACATGGTACCCATCTTTTTTCACATCTTATAAAATGATACAATCAGGCCTCTAATGGAATTCATTTACTCATTAATGAATTTTATTTGGTTACACTTAGTCATTTATGGGCTTCCCTGGTGGCTCAGTGGCAAAGAATCTGCCTGTAGTGCAGGAGATGAGTTCAATCCCTGGGTTGGGAAGATTCCCCTGGAGAAGGAAATGGCCAGTATTCTCTCCTGGAAAATCTCATGGACAGAGGAGCCTTGCAGGCTGTAGTCCACGTGGTCACAAAAGAGTTGGACACAACTTAGCAAATAAACAACAACCCTAGTCATTGTAGCTATCAAATATTGATACTTTTTATGAACAAGCCACATTCTCAATATTTTAAGCTAACACAATCTTCTGGAAGTAGTTCATAAAATCAAGTTTTTCCATTTTCATAACAACTCTTTCTCAATTAAACATCCGCCAGAAAATGCAAGAGGCTGATATCTAACATACATGTGGATACCAAATTATACAGCTACTAATGGCTAAAAAGAGCAAATTTTAAGCTATAATATTTCTGCAATGGAAAAAGTGATTAATAATAAAAGAGTCCCAAGGTGGGAGACATTTGGGGTTACCTTTGAAATCTTCTCATAATTACACACAAAAAATATTCTCAAATGAACTGTCATTAGAATTAGTTGTCTTCAGTTCCACTACCTGTGTTTTCCAGAAAGTTAGTTAGTCACTCAGTCGTGTCCAACTCTTTGTGACCCCATGGACTGTAGCCCACCAGGCTCCTCTGTCCATGGAATTCTCCAGGTAAGAATACTGGAGTAGGTTGCCATTTCCTTCTCCAGGGGATCTTCCCGACCTAGGGATCAAACCCAGTTCTCCTGCATTGTAGACAGGCTCTTTACCAACTGAGCCACCAGGGAAATCCCTGAAATTTTCCACAACAGATGAATAAAATCTTAAAATCTAAGAACTAACCTTCCCCATTAACACACAAGGAAATTAAGGCTCATCAGAGGTAAGCAACAACCAGAAGCCTAGAAAATCCTGCACTGAGCCCAAAATTCATGTATCTAACTCCAAATTCATTTTTTTTGTCCTTTCTGCCTCACAGAGTTGCTATTTCTAGCAAATCTACTGTTCTCAAAACCAAGATGAGTACCAATATATTAAAACAGTCACCTGAAGACACTGAAGACCAAGCCAGAGCAGGAAGAAACTAAAGGGAAGTCAACACTTGGAAAATCAGAATAGCACTGGAAAAGTTTTCAGTTTTTTATGGACTTTTGTCTAACAGCAGGCATCAATCATAGCTAAAGGAGGTGGCTCAAATGCAGATAAAGATATACAGTTTTACAGATTCCAGAATTAGAAGACAGAGTTCAGGGCAACCATAGCAGCAAGAAAGTGAAAGGAGAAATGCCTGAAAGGAGAAAGCCATAGACGGAATGCCACAAATTCTGCAGACCAAATCTCTAGTAGACCCTTGAACTACATATGCACACAATAAAAACTCCATGCAGCCCAGCTAAAGCTAAAAAAAACTAAACAGTGATTTAATTTGCTGCCAACTGCAGGAGAAACAAAGTCTAGAGTTCATTTTCAGCCAAGTAAACTGTCTGCTAAACAAAAGTTCAATATTAATCAGAGGAACATGACAGATTCCAGACCCTTTGCAATATAGCGTTCATAATGTTCAAAATCACTAAACAGCAAAATGTGACCCATACTTCAAAAAGAAATACAATCTTATGGAAATCAACTCTGAGATGGCCCATATGTTGAAATGAGCAGATAAGGATTCTAGGTCAACTATTATAGCTATGTTTAAAAAGTTAAAGGAAAATATGCTCATAATGAATAGAAAAATGTCAGCAGAAAAAGAATGAAAAATAAACAAGTGAAAAATATTGTTCTTAAATTTAAAAAAAAACTTAAATGGCTTAATAGCAGATTGAAGATGACTTTAAAAGAGTCAGTGAACTTGAATTCAAATCATTAGAATTCATCCAGTCTGAAAAACAGAAAGAAGGAAGACTGGAAAATGAATGAAGTTGCAGTGAGTTATGAGACAACAGCAAAAGGTTGGACAAGTTGATAACTGAAATTCTAAATAAATAATGGCTGGGATGAAAACCACTACTTTCAGACAGAATAGTAGGGAACCTTAAAAAATGTAGTGAAAGACACTGGATATCAGGCTATGAAGGACAGTGGCCTCTGAGATACAGAAAACAAGGTAAATCTTAAAATAGCTCATTAGTGCCTGGAGAGAATTTCCAGACTGGTGCAGAGAGGAGGAAGTGACTGAAACGAGGAAGGGCGTTGGAAGTCTGGGAAGGCTACAGTTCATAGAGCACAGTACCAGAGGGAAGAAAGTCACACAGAGAGTCTGGGGGATCTGCAGACGATTAGATCTGTAGAGTGTCCCCCTTGAGACTTCAGGTGAATGCTGTGCTGTGCTGCTGTGCTGTGCTTAGTCGCTCAGTCATGTCTGACTCTGCGACCTCATGGACTGTAACCCCCCAGGTTCCTCTGTCCATGGGATTCTCCAGGCAAGAAGACTGTAGTGGGTTGCCTTGCCCTCCTCCAGGGGATCTTCCCAACCCAGGGACTGAACCCAGGTCTCCCACATTGCAGGCGAATTCTTTATCTTCTGGGCCACCAGGGAAGCCCTGACCACTGTATGCACGTGGGGAAACTTCTCTCAAAGAAACACTGTGCAAAGAAGTACCTGAAAGGATTAGGGAAACAATCCCTACAGGTCACAAACCCCAAGAGTTATTCCTCTTAACAATCAGCCAGAGTGAAAAACTTTATGGTATGCAAAGCATAGAGTTAAAACTAGCCACATACAAAATGCCACTACAGTTCTACCTGACAAAGCTTGGTGGCAAGACATTAAAAAAAAAAAAAGACTGTGTCTGAGTAACTTAACTGCATCCCAGAACAAAGCTAAGAGCATTTATTGAAAATAAAAAATATCCAGCACTCAAAAAAAATTCACAATGCCTGGTATCCAATTTAAAAAATCACCAAGCATACAAAGAAGCAGAAAAATTTGACTAATAATGAAAAGAAGAATCAATCAAAACTACCCCAGAGGGCTTCCCCAGTGGCCCAGTGATTGAGAGTCTGTCTTGCAATGCGGGGGACACAAGTTTGATCCCTGGTGTGGAAACATTCCACTGCTGCAGGGCAACTAAGCCTGTAGGCCACAACTACTAAAGCCCACAGGCCCTAGAGACCATGCTCTGCAACAAGAGAAGCCACCACAGTAAGAAACCCATGCACCACAACTAAAAGTAGCCTCCACTTGCTGCAACTAGAAAAAGTCCCAGTAGAGCAACAAGGACTCAGGGAAGCCAAAAATAAATAAGTAAATAAAACTTTTAAAATAAATAAAAATTTTTAAAAATACATAAAAACTACCTCAGAAATGACACAGACAATATAATTATTAGACCAAGACATTAAAATAGTTCGTAAGTTCAAAATTGGAAAAGGTTGGCTCCAAATTGGAACCAACTGGTTTCAAACTAGGAAAGGAATACATCAAGCCTATTGTCACCTTACTTATTTAACTTATATGCAGAGTACATCATGCAAAATGCCCAACTGGATGAAGCACAAGCTGGAATCAAGATTGCAGGAAGAAATATCAATAACCTCAGATATGCAAATGACACCATGCTTATGGCAGAAAGTGACGAAGAACTAAAGAGCCTCTTGATTAAAGTGAAAGAGGAGAGTGAAAAAGGTGGCTTAAAACTCAACATTCAGAAAACGAAGATCATGGCATCCAGTCGCGTCACTTCACGGCAAATAGATGGGGAAACAATGGAAACAGTGACAGACTTTATTTTCTTGGGCTCCAAAATCACTGCAGATGGTGACTGCAACCATGAAATTAAAAGATGGTTGCTCCCTGGAAGAAAAGCTATGACAAACCTAGACAGCATATTAAAAAGCAAAGACATTACTTTACTGACAAAGGTCTGTATAGTCAAAGCTATGGTTTTTCCAGTAGTCATCTATGGATATGAGAGCTGGACTATAAAGAAAGCTGAGCTCCGAAGAATTGATGCTTTTGAACTGTGGTGTTGGAGAAGACTCTTAGAGTCCCTTGGACTGCAAGGAGATCAAAGTAGTCAAACCTAAAGGAAATCAGTCCTGAATATTCATTGGAAGGACTGATGCTGAAGCTGAAACGCCAATACTTGGCCACTTCATGCAAAGAACTGACTCATTAGAAAAGACCCTGATACTGGGAAAGATTGAAGGCAGGAGGAGAGTGGGACAACAGAGGATGAGATGGTTGGATGGCATTACCAAATCGATGGACATGAGTTTGAGCAAGCTCTGGGAGTTGGTGATAGACAGGGAAGCCTGGAGTGCTGCAGTCCATGGGGTTGTAAAGAGTCAGAAACGACTGAGCGACTGAACTGAACTAAGTTTAGGAAACTAGAAGAAACAGCAGACATTTTGAGACAGTGAAGAGTTTTTAAAAGACCCCCTAAAAACTTTAAGGATGAAAACTACAATGTCTAAAATGAAAAATACACAGACCAGCTTAACAGTAGATTGCCTATTCCGAAAGAAAAGATTAGTAAACAAACTCATAAGAACATAAGCTGTCCAAAATGAAACGCAGTAGGGAAAAGTCTGAAAAAAATTAGCAGGTAATCAGAGGGCTATGGGATAGATGAGACAGCTTTCAAGCAGGTGATTAAAAGTATAATTTTATTTCCCAAAAGGAGAGGGGTGGGATAGAAAAATATTTGAAGAGGGAATGGCTGAGCGTTTTCCAAATGTGTTGGGAACTATATGCCCAGTGATACCAGAGGTTCAGTGAACTCTAAGTACAGTTCAGTTCAGTTGCTCAGTCGTATCCGACTCTGTGACCCCATGAATCGCAGCACACCAGGCCTCCCTGTTCATCACCATCTCCCAGAGTTCACTCAGATTCACGTCCATCGAGTCAGTGATGCCATCCAGCCATCTCATCCTTGGTCACCCCCTTCTCCTCCTGCCCCCAATCCCTCCCAGCATCACAGTCTTTTCCAATGAGTCAACTCGTCGCATGAGGTGGCCAAAGTACTGGAGCTTCAGCTTTAGCATCATTCCTTCCAAAGAAATCCCAGGGTTGATCTCCTTCAGAATGGACTCGTTGGATCTCCTTGCAGTCCAAGGGACTCTCAAGAGTCTTCTCCAACACCACAGTTCAAAGGCATCAATTCTTCAGTGCTCAGCCTTCTTCACAGTCCAACTCTCACATCCATACATGACCACAGGAAAAACCATAGCCTTGACTAGACGGACCTTAGTCGGCAAACTAGTCTCTGCTTTTGAATATGCTATCTAGGTTGGTCATAACTTTTCTTCCAAGGAGCAAGCGTCTTTTAATTTCATGGCTGCAGTCACCATCTGAAGTGATTTTGGAGCCCAAAAAAATAAAGTCTGACACTGTTTCCACTGTTTCCCCATCTATTTCCCATGAAGTGATGGGACCGGATGCCATGATCTTCGTTTTCTGAATGTTGAGCTTTAGGCCAACTTTTCTGCTCTCCTCTTTCACTTTCATCAAGAGGCTTTTTAGTTCCTCTTCACTTTCTGCCATAAGGGTGGTGTCATCTGCATATCTGAGGTGATTGATATTTCTCCCAGCAATCTTGACTCCAGCTTGTGTTTCTTCCAGTCCAGCATTTCTCATGATGTACTCTGCATAGAAGTTAAATAAGCAGGGTGACAATATACAACCTTGATGTACTCCTTTTCCTATTTGGAACCAGTCTGTTGTTCCATGTCCAGTTCTAACTGTTGCTTCTTGACCTGCATACAGGTTTCTCAAGAGGCAGGTCAGGTGGTCTGGTATTCCTATCTCTTTCAGAATTTTCCACAGTTTATTGTGATCCACACAGTCAAAGCCTTTGGCACAGTCAATAACGCAGAAATAGATGTTTTTCTGGAACTCTCTTGCTTTTTCCATGATCCAGCGGATGTTGGCAATTTGATCTCTGGTTCCTCTGCCTTTTCTAAAACCAGCTTGAACATCAGGGAGTTCATGGTTCACGTATTGCTGAAGCCTGGCTTGGAGAATTTTGAGCATTACTTTACCAGCATGTGAGATGAGTGCAATTGTGCGGTAGTTTGAGCATTCTTTTGCATTGCCTTTCTTTGGAATTGGAATGAAAACTGATCTTTTCGGGTCCTGTGGCCACTGCTGAGTTTTCCAAATTTGCTGGCATATTGAGTGCAGCACTTTCACAGCATCATCTTTCAGGATTTGAAAGAGCTCAACTGGAATTCCATCACCTCCACTAGCTTTGTTCGTAGTGATGCTTTCTAAGGCCCACTTGACTTCACATTCGAAGATGTCTGGCTCTAGATTAGTGATCACATCATCATGATTATCTGGGTCGTCTAAACAATAGAGAAATTGGAACCTTCATATGTTGCTGATGAGAATGTAAAATAGTACAATTACTGTGGGAAGCAGGCAATTCCTCAAAAAGTTAACACAGAATTACCGTATGACCTAAGCAATTCCATTCCTAGGTTACACTTCCCAAGACAATTGAAAACATATGTTCACACAAAAACTTGTATACAAATGTTCATAGCAGCATTATTCATAATAGTCAAAAAGTAGAAAAAAATCTGAATGCCCATCGACTGATGGCATCCATATATTGGAATATCATCTTTCCATAAAAAGGAAAGAAGTAGTGATACATGCTACAACATGGATGAACCTTGAAAACAGTATGGTAAGTGAAAGTAGCCACACAAAGGACAACATACTATAGGATTTCATTTGTATACAATGTCCAAAATAGATAAATCTGAGAGAAAGCAGATTAGCAGTTGCCAGAGAACACGGGAGAAGGGAATGGACAGTGACTGCTAAAGGGTATGACTTTCCTTTTTGGGGTGATGAAAATGTTCTGTAATTAGATAGTGATAATGGTTATACAATCTTGTGGATATGCCAAAAACTCCTGAGGTGTACACTTTAAGGTAGTGAATCTTATGGTATGTGAATTCTATCTCAATAATAAAAACAGTAAGATAAGAGCTCAATTTAAAAATGCACAAAATAACTGAACAGACACTTCATCAATAAATATATACATACATGGCAAGTTAGACATGAAAAGAAAAGATGCTCAATATCATTAATTATTAGGGAAATTCAAATTAAAAACACAATGAATTGCCACTCTACATCTTTTTTAGAATGTCTCAAATTAAAGACTACACACACACACACACAAAGACTGTAACCAAATGCTGGCTAGGATGTAAAACACTGGAACTCCCATACACTGCTAGTGGAAATATAAAATAACTTTGGAAAACAGTTTGGCAGTTTCATAAAATATTAAATTTCATTTACCATATGACCTAGGCATTCCACAATTAGATATTTACCCAACAGTAATGAAAACATATGTCCCTACAAAGACAGTATGTGAATGTTTCTAACAGCTTTACTTGTAATAGCCAAAAACTGTTAATCTAAATATGCAACAATAGGATGTACAAACTAGGGTATATAGCATTCAGTAGTAACAAAAAAGAATGAAGTATTGATACATGAAACAACATGGAATCACAAATTATACTGAGTGAAAGAAGCCATACATAAATAATACATACTGTAAGATTACATTTGTACAAAAAACTTTAATACAAAATAAACTATAGTGATAGAAAGTGGAAAGGGAGGCACTTAAAAAGGGACACAATGAAGACACTTCGGGAGTATTGAATATGTTTGCTGTCTCAGTTGTGGTGATGGTTTCATGCATGAATCAGTTTAATCAGTTCAGTTCAGTTGCTCAGTCGTGTCCGACTCTTTGCAACCCCACGAATCGCAGCACGCCAGGCCTCCCTGTCCATCACCAACTCCTGGAGTTTACTCAAACTCACGTCCATCGAGTCGGCGATGCCATCCAGCCATCTCATCCTCTGTCATCCCCTTCTCCTCCTGCCCCCAATCCCTCCCAGCATCAGAGCCTTTTCCAATGAGTCAACTCTTCGAATGAGGTAGCCAAAGTACTGGAGTTTCAGCTTTAGCATCATTCCTTCCAAAGAACACCCAGGACTGATCTCCTTTAGAATGGACTGAATACATAGCTCAAATCTTACCAAACTGTATGCTTTAAATATATGCATTTCATTATATATCAAGTATACCTTAATAAAGCTGTGTAGAAAAAAAAATAATCTAAAAAAAACCCCTACAACATATATAAATTTGGGTGATGTAGCTAAAGTAATGCTTCAGGAGAAACGTAACTTTATTAAAAAGGTATGTAACAAGTGACATTATTCCACCTTAAGAAATTGGAAAATGAAGAGCAAAGAAAATAGTTAATAGAAACAACAGGATAATAAAGAGCAGAATGAAACAGAAAACAGAAAAATAATATATTTAGCACAAGCCACTTTTCAATGCAACTACCCAAGTATAAACTTTAAAATGCCATTACTATGATACCTCCATAAAAGAAAGTGGTTGTGGCTCCAGCCATTCTCTTGAGCTCTTGAGCTTGGGAAGCTTGTCAGTTACCAGATCATTCTCATAACTTTTCATTGTGGTCCCAAATAACAGATTCCCTAGAAAAACTAAAAAATTAGCTTCCTTAGTAACGAGCATTCACGTGTATTTTCTCTTTAATATTTGTGACCATAGATGGACATGAAACGGATTCTGAACATTAGACATCATGTTTTTCCTAAAGTGAGAGGCGACATTTGTATTCACAGGCCTTTTAAAAGCTAGCCAGAAAAAAAAAAAAAAGCTAGCCAGAGAAGATTACTCCAACTGCAGTTCCCTTTTTTTCAGTCTGTCCACAAGCTTTTGCTGATGTCTTCCGAGCCTGCCTCCTTTAAGCAGAGGAGCTCCTTTTGGACCGACCAGCAGAGCCCCCTGTGAAGCCAGGCTTCCCACAACATTGCCCAACCCAGCCGGTGCAGCAATTCTCAGCCTGGCCTCAAGGAGGCGCGTGTGCAGCTTTCCAAAACTGCAGCTTTCGGAACCGGAAAGCTGCAGCTTTCTGGCTTCTGAAGCACACACAGGATGGGCCTCTTAGAGAGGGAAGGAAGGGCTTTTGAACAAAATTTGCTGGTCTTCAAGATCTAAGAGGCCCAAACTCCTCCCCTCCCGTACCCCCGCGCCTGCCGGTGCCTGAGAAGCTGTCATAAAGCCTCTGTCCCTGGTAGAACCTACATCACGCACGACCCCGCTCCTTCACCCCTACCCGGTGAGCAAGGTGCGAGCGGCCTTCGCCGCGGAAAAGTTGAATGGCCGCGACTGGTACCTCAGCTCCCTTCAAAACTGGCAGAGCCTTCGGCTCCTCTGGATCACACGAGAGCCAGACCCGACAGCCTACAGTGCCAGAGCGGTCGGCTGAGGCGGGAGAGCCCGCCGCACCTGCGGCCCAATGAGGTAGAGGCCGTCGCCTTGGTAGATGAGAACGTTCTGCGTCCAAGGATTCGATAGGAACCGCCCCCCCGGCCCCGCCCCACGACCCCTCCGACGCGGCGACCCCTGCGTCCCTGAGCAGCGCGCAAGTGCGCTCTCGCGGCCGCGTCAGGGTGTGAGGGAACCTGTTAAGCAGCAGCGCCCGGGCCCGCGGGTAGATCCTGGTTTGCGGGCGGAGCTAGACCGCTTCTCGGTGATGGGCAGCTCCCACAGCCAGTAGCTGGGCTAGTCGCCCTCTCGCCCCGCCTTCCCCTGCGTCCGTTGACGGCCGTATGCGCCTTAAGCCAGGCCTCGGTGGAGCGCTAGGCTCCTTTCAGAGAGGCTGCTGACTTCAGTGGGTTTGCCCGCGCCGCGCTTCCCCAAACCGTCAGTGCCTCCTGTGCGTCTCCCCCCACCGCCCGAGACAACCAGACCGGATTTACCCCCTCCCTCAGTCAGGGAACTGTGGAGGGCCAAATCACGACGATGGGAGTGGCGGGCTAGGGACGCCTGTCCTTAGGATCTCTTGGAAGGACGAGTGTTTGTAGAACTTGTCCCCTGTGAGCACCATCCAAGACTTGGAAACTTGTAAGAAAAATGTCGCTGTAGGTTCCATAAGGTGTTTCTGTGTGCTGTGCTTGGCCGCCCAGTCGTGTCCGACTTTTCGCGACCCCATGGACTGTAGCCCGCCAGGCTCCTCTGTCCATGGGGATTCTCCAGGCAAGAAAACCGGAGTGGGTTGCCATGCCCTCCTCCAGGGGATCTTCCCAACCCAGGGATCGAACCCAGGTCTTCCCCATTGCAGGTGGATTCTTTACGTCTGAGCCCCCAGGTGTTTTTAGCCCCTGAGGTATTAATCAGTGTCCATAGTTGGTACTGATGCTAGTCAGAGGGAAAGGAACGTGAGGACTCAACTACTGCCATATCACATTTACTCTTGTTTACTTCAGTAGTTCTCCATTTAGTCAGGTTTCCTGTTTGTTTTAATCCTAGGTGATTCTGGTACAAACCGTTGACATAGAAAAAATTAGGAGTTGTGAATTTCCAAACTCAAAACCCTCTGTGTGAACTGGTTTTCTGTGATTCTGTTTTCCTCTTCTGAATATTGGTGGGCATCGGATGGTGGACCACCATTTTCACTCTGCATCTTTTCAGTTAAAGCTGTTGATATTAAAGCTGTTCTGAATGTCTTGGGGACATCTTTTAAAAGACTTTTAAAAGCTAGCTAGAGCAGATGATTTCAACTACAATTCTTTTTTTCAGAACTGAGGGAGCATGAGCCATTTGCAGAACTTACTGTTAGATACACTCCTGGGAACAAAGCATGTGGACAGTGCAGCCCTCATCAAACTCCAGGAGCGGAGCCTATGTGTAGCATCACCAGGATTTAGTGTAAGAAAAAACCAAGTTTGGCATAAGAGTTTCAGTCTTTTTCTGTAAAAAGCCCATAGATAATACATAAAGGAAAGGGGGTGATAACATTCCGGTAAAACTATGAACACTGAAATCTGAATTTCATATATTTTTACATATTGCAAAATATTTTTTTTTCAACTTTTTAAACATGTAAAAACCATCATTAGCTCCCAGGCCTGTGTAAGAAAACTGGTAGTGGGTCAGATTTGGCCAGTTTCCCATCGTTTGCCTATTTCTAGTCTGTTTAACCTCTGCAGGTAATGCCCAGTGATGTCCGAACACTTGTAAATGGGTTTGCCAAAAACCCTTTGAAAACCAGAAGAGAAGGATTGTATTTCAAGGAGAAGGACTACAAATGTGTCCGGGCAGATGACTATTCTCTTTATGCCAAGAATGTGAGTGTTCAAGATGTGAAGACAACTGGTAAAAACTTTTGAGTTTGACTCCAAGTTTTCTATGCCTCTCCTGATCCTATCTTTAAAACAGACTAAGCCTGTTACCGCAGTGGCAGTATAGACAGCCAGCAGTCTAGTGCCATGAAGGCATATGTTAAAGAAAGTACTAACAGAGCCTGGTTTTAAGAAACATTCATTCTGGATTTTGTCAACTGAACCTTGCCTGAACTGTCTCTCTCCACTGCAATTCATCCCTCATACTCGATATTATCCTTCTTTTAACAAAGTGGTATTACTCTTGTGCTTAAAACAACTGTTGGTTCCCTGTTGCCTATAACAATTAAGGGGATGATAGTCGTATTTCTGGTTGCCCTGTATTATGGCTTAGGCACACTTCACCCACATTATACACTAAGTAACCTCATTTACAGATGAGGAAACTGAGGCTTAAGAAGGTTCAGTAACTCTTCCACAGTCACAGCAGAAAATGGAGGTGCTGGGATTCAAGCCCAGTGATCTAATTCCAAAATATATTTCCTTTCCATGACATCTATTGTTCTCATTAGGACAGGGAAATACTACAATCAATTTGGGAGCTTTTTTAGAATACACATGCTGTTATTACAATAGTCTGAAACTTTTTAAGGAAACACAACTAAATTAGTGAAAAAAGTAAGATTATCCAAAAACAAACGTGAATATGAAAGTCAGGAAAAGGTGAAAAGTGTGGCTGGAGGGTAACTGCTAGTCCTGTTGTTAAAACCAAGAGAAAAGCATTGTTTTATTTTTATCCAGGAAAACACTGGTGTGATTGTTGTGAAGACCCATCTGTATCTTCTGGTGGCAACTTACTCTGAAGGCATGTATCCTAGTGTCTGTGTGGAAGCCACAGAGAAGTTGGGTAAGTTTGTTCCCAATGCCTGTCTTTCTTTGCTGTGGTAGTAGTCTTCTGACTGCAAATAATGCAGTCAAACCAGCTGAGTCACAGGAAAAATGGGCTCCAGGGACTGGAACACTGAATCCTTCTCTAGTCTTTCCTCCTAAGAGCATCAGCTTTGTTATATACCATTGCAAACTGCCTCCTTTCCTCATGGTGTCATGGTCAAGCCTTGCATCCTCTTTTTAGAACCCTGATCTGACAAGTCTCAAATTGTATTGTTTACCCTTATATCAGTCAGCTGGGGATAGGAGGTAGGGAGGGCAAGGTAAAAAAAGCAGAGATGTAGCTGCTGGGGGCCATCCTCTATAAAAGGGCCTTCTATAGAAAAACAAATCACCGTGAGCCAGGCAGCTGGCTTCCTGGTATCTAGTGGATTCCCCTTCCATGTCTACGTTTTTGAATAAAGATCTAATGTAGAACTGGGAAATTATAGCTATGAGATATATCTATGAAAGTTTTAATTGTATTTTTAATTACTTGTATTTTTCTCTATCAAAAATTGTGCATAATTATAGAAATTTGGGGAAATAAAATTTTTATTATGGAAGATTCTAGGAACATATAATAGACAACAGATGTCTCCCCAAACAGACAATGAACTCCTTGAAGTCAGGGACTGGGTCTTAACTATCCAGTCATCCTTGTATCTCCAAGTACTTAACACAATGCCTAGTATATGGTAGTCACTCACAAATTTTTATGGAATAAATGAATGAATCATATTGTTATTATTGTGAATGAATCATGTTGTTATTATTTACTGTTCTTCAGTAAATAATATGGTCAAATAGTAACCATATTCTGTTTTCTTTCAGGAGACTATCTAAGAAGAAAAGGGAATTAAGTCATCAGAGGACTATGAAAGATGGCTTTTATGATTTTAGAAGAAAATTATAGGTCCTAAGGAAATAAATGCCTTATTTTGTGATTTAGGCAGAAGATACTGAAAAGGAAGAATGAATTAAGGAAGGAATTTTTCTTATTTCAAGAGGTTCTCTTTTTTAATTGGAATTATTTAATCCACTTTTATCTTTTTTCTTTAGTGTTGTTCATTGGCATGAATGTGATGCACTGATAGTTTCACAGAGCATATCTGTTGGAAAACTCCTCTATAAGTCTCTTGTATTCCCACAAATATTGTTGGATATGCCAAGAATGTAAGAATGATTGAACTTAATCTCCAGTCGCCCTCCCCTCTCCAGAGATCAGCAGTTGAGGGACCAGGGACAAAGGCTAAAAATATTTATTATATCACTTCTGGTCTTAATGGCAAGGTTGTACCAGGTAAAAAGGTGGCTATATCTTGCTATCTTAGCCAGATTAAGTATTAAACATTCAGTTCATCTCAATCATCCCATCTTGTCCAGAATCTTTGCTCACCATTTGGCTTTCCATGTAGCTCTATCTAGAGATGTTGGGGTCAGACCTCATGCCAATGATTTCTCCTTTTAAATTAGAACACTGACATCTGAGTTTTATAACTTAGTTATGTGGACTGTACACCCACTCTCCACATGCTGACAAACTGAGGTTTTGAGCCCGAAAGGCAGGTCTGATCTTGGATCACAGTGATCTCTAAAGTACTGAAGCTATCATGAAGCCTCTTGGCTGCTCACATTTCCCAGACACACACACTGCACTGCTGAGTGCCAAGTGGAAGGCTTTTTCATAAACTTCACCAAAACAAATGCCTCACTGTCTAGAGTCCTCCTATGCAGCACGGTCTAGTTGCTTCCTACAATTCTTACCACAAAGTTCTGGTCAGGCTCAGCTACTCAGACCCACCAAAGGGACCCTTTGATGGCAGCTCCCTGTGGAGGTGCCTAGGGAGCAGGTGATGTTCTGAAACAGGGGTCTCCGAACAAGGAAAATTTTTGTCCTGATAGTTCACAAAGACTTGAAATGGCACATACAAGCATGAATGTACTCAAGGGATTAATTTTTTTCCCCAGGTCCCCAACTTCCATATGTACTTTCCTAAAATTTACCTGTTGTGATTGAGCAGTAATGCCAGTTCTCCCAGTATGCAGAAGAAAGGCCTACTCTCATCCAGCCCCAGTCCTATTGTAATACTTGGCCTGGAGTGTAAGAACTGCAAGGTACCAAAGGAAAGGAAAATTCTCAATTATTTTTAAATGTAATGAGCTCTTTCATCCTGTATTGTAAAAAATACATCATATGTGAAGAAGAGTCCCATGAGAATAAATCAAAAAGCGTATCACTGAGAAATAGTGAAAATCTTTGTATCATAATTCATCCAGGAGAGAAAGACTCATTCACGTTTCAAAAGAGAGAAGCAAGACAGTTATCATAAGGACATGAAATAACATGATTACTTGAAAAATGAGAAACCTTTTCTGATAGAAATATGAGTTGGCTGATTAGTTTAACAATGGTGGCTGGCTTTGCCAAAAAGAATGTCACAGATGTTGTTGATAAATGGGTTAAGTTTACAATGCCAAGATGTCAATTAAAATATATATATTTTTAGCTTATACTGGAGTATAGTTGATTTACAATGTTCCATTAGTTTCTGCTGTACATCAAAGTAAATCAGTTACACATATACATATAGCCACTCTTTTTTAGAGTCTACTCCCAGATCATTACAGAGTATCGAGTAGAGTTCCCTGTGCTATACAGTAGATTCTTACTAGTTTTCTGTTTTATATATAGTACTGTGTATATGTCAACCCCAATCTACCAAATCATCCCTCCCCCCCAAATACAAACATATTTAGAAGGATTTGGTCCAAACAATTGTCTTAGTAAAAAAGTGTATTGGAATTAACACTTTTACTTTCCACATCCTCCTGAATATATCAGTTTAAACAAGGGGCCTCTAAGAAATAGAAGCAGAAATATTAATAATCATTTGACAAATCTTTGCAAAGCTTTGTTGGCAATAATCCCAGAAGCTGAGAATGACACATATGACTGGGTAACTAATCCCTTACAGGTTGAATGGTTTCCAAATCTTTGCTTTCAACAAAATTGAAGGAAGACTTAATTAAGTTGCCAGCTAATACATCACTGAAAATAATTTTTGATGACAAATCCTTATATGGTTTTTATCATGTAACTCAGAGGTATTCAAATAATTGGCTGAATCCTATAAATTTCTTTCCCTTCTAATTTATGCAAATTAGATTTCTCAGAGCTTGTCCATAAAAATGAAAAAGATGAATGCTGAAACCAGTCTCATTCAAGCAATAATTAATATTCATCCACAGATGACATAATTATTCGGAAAAATTCAACCCCACCAATGGTCCAATAAAAATTTTATATTCAATAATTATTAATATTTAAAATAATACTTTTACTTTGGCCATGCCATGCAGCCTGTGGGATTTTATTTCCCTGACCAGGTATAGAACCTGGGACCTAAGCAGTGAGAGCAGAGAGTCCTAACCACTGGACTGAAATGAACTTCCCCTAAAATAATACTTTACATAACATAAAAGTAATTCAAAATAATGTTTTGATCAGCTATGAACTAATAATATTGTAATGATAAGTAAATCCAGAGGAAATTTAACACTTTATAGCCCTACAATCACAGAAAACTTTAAACTGTCAGGTTACATATATTTTGTTGCAGATAAGAATGATCAATAAAGCATAAAATATAGGATATAATTTTTATGCAGAATGAAAATATAAGTATCGGGAAAAAATGAAATTTTAAAACTTCCAACGGTTAAAGAACTTGTTTGGGTACTTTTTAGTGGATGATTATAGTATCAAATTGCTCTAAAACCCAACTCCACTTGATACATTTAAATGCCTGATATGAGTTTTAAATGTCAGTATGACCAAAAATCATATCTTTTGTACTACCTTAAATGTAAGATGAAAGATTTTAGATATCAACTTTAAAATATGAGGAACGCAGCTTTTAAAAATGCTTTTTGTCAAAAAAAAAGAAAAATGCTTTTTGTCTATTGATGAAGACCACTGCCTAGAGTAAGAACTGTCTTGGGCCCTGAGTCATACAGATGGGTCCCCAGGAAGATGGCAGAGGCAGGTAACCAAATAGGCAGCCCCACCAAGCTGACTCCAAGCTCTTTCCTTTCCTAGAGCCTTCCTCAGTCTTTGCCCTCCAACCTCAAGGTGGAGTGCGCATGGAGAGAGGGGAGGAAGAGCCCAGACAAAGTCGGGCAGGCACAGAAGTTGGCATGGTATCCAGAGGTGAACTGCCCCAGCTCCTCTAGGCAAGGACCAGTTGTCATCACTGAGCTGCTGGGCTGCCCAAGCTTGGGCTTGGTTACCACAGAAGCTGCTGGTTTACGCAGAACCCTTCAGAGGACATCTGGGAGAGATTATGCCCTCAACCCCATTTAACTTTCAGGATAAGCAGCAGCAGCTGTACCCTCACATCAGCTGGGTTTCTGGGACACATGCTTCCACCTCATTCCTAACACAGATCTTGCTTGTTCTGCTAAAACATGAACCTGTGAGGAATCCCTCTAAGGCCAGAGATGTGGACTGTGGAATACTGCTGCAGCAACCAGTCATCTAAAATTTACCACCCAATTCCACAACTTACATTTTGACAAAAAAGGGCTGGAGCAGAGATGTTTCAAGGAAATCACGTTTTTGTGGTTTCCAGCAGAGCTCTCTATTGACCCTTTGGGAGGTTAGTGTCCTCAGAGATGGACAATTACATATTTTCATAAGGCCTGGTGCTCTGTGTGGCTTGTGGGATCTTAGTTCCCCTATCAGGGGTGGAATCCATGCCATCAGTGATGAAGCTTTGAGTCCTAACCACTGGACCACCAGGGAAGTCCCTTGGGTCTTATTCTTTAATTATCAGGGAGTCAGCAGTATACAACCCACTCCAGTGTTCTTGCCTGGAGAATCCCAGGGATGGAGGAGCCTGGTGGGCTGTCGTCTCTGGGGTCGCTAGAGTCAGACACTACTGAAGTGACTCAGCAGCAGCAGCAGCAGTGTAAGTTCCTCCCCTCCTTGGGACATGGTCCCTCTGAGATACTAGAGCCTACCCCCAAAAAAAGTAGCAAAAAATACCCACCACAAAGTTTCCAGAAAAGGCCTCCTTTGGCCTTTTGGACCTTCCCTCTGAATACACTGTTGGGCTTCTTCTGTCCCTTTTCTTGCAATAGTGGTTTTGACACAGATGACAAGAGGAGGCACAGTGGCTGACAGGTGTTTCTGGAAAACAGGCCTTATAAAAAATATGTAATTTGGGTAGCCTTCTAGCAAGAATGCTCAGGAGAGGGATGTAAGTAAAGAGAAAGGGAATTTGTAATTGATGGGACAGATGGTTGCCCCAGGCAGTCTTTCCTTCTACTCTAGAGCCTTGGGCAGGACCACGAGATAAAGAGTTTGATTCCTGGCTCTGACATTCATCAGCTATGTGCCCCTTGAAACCAAACTAATCTTTCTGTTGATACATCTTAATTCCTTTTTAGTGAAGTGTCATAAAACTCAAATAAGAGAACACATGTGAAGAGGCAAATTATAAGGCACTGCAAAAAAAAAAGTTACCTATCTTTTTATACAGGTGCACATACATGTATATTCTTCTAATCCAGTGGCTTGTAACCAGGACGGCATTTTTTTGCTCCCCAGGGGATATCTGGCAATGTCAAGACATTTTTTATTGTCACAACTGGAGAAAGGTGCTGTTGGTATCTAGTGGGTCGAGACCAGGGGTGCTGCTAAACACCCCACACTGCACTGGGAAGTCTTTCAAAACAAAAAATTATTTAGTCCAAAATGTCAATTGTGGTAAGGTTGAGAAACCCTGATGTAATAGGCATTTATACGGCTTTTATTTAACCAGGCTAAATTGCCTCACTGGGCAGCACCTTCCAGGGGCCACTCCCTCATCCTCAGGAAAGACAGGAGAAACCACAGAAGTTTAAAGAATCCCAGGACTGCTTTTATCCTCTTTCCCCCCAGTGTTCCTCTTTTTTTCTCAGAAGCACCCTGCTTGCCCACCTTACTCCAGAGACCAAGGACCGAAAGAGACTGACAGCAAGAACCAGCCAAAAGCCTGACCAGGCTGGGAAATGGACCCGTTGCCCGCCAAGAGTTCCGGTTCTAGTTCTCTGAGAGAGAGAATGATTCCCAAAGTTGAGTACTGTAACAGCATTTCGCGCTAAACCAAGGGAAGGACTAGATTCCAGAGGCTCAAAATTCACAAAAATCTGATTTGCTGCCACTAGCTTTGCATTTCGGAGAAGGCAATGGCACCCCACTCCAGTACTCTTGCCTAGAAAATCCCATGGACGGAGGAGCCTGGTAGGCTGCAGTCCATGGGGTTGCGAAGAGTCGGACACGACTAAGGGACTTCACTTTCACTTTTCACTTTCATGCATTGGAGAAGGAAATGGCAACCCACTCCAGTGTTCTTGCCTGGAGAATCCCAGGGACGGGGGAGCCTGGTGGGCTGCCGTCTATGGGGTCGCACAGAGTCGGACACGACTGAAGTGACTTAGCAGCAGCAGCAGCAGCAGCTTTGCATTTTCAAGGGAGAGGACGAAGGGGAGGGTTGATTCTGGCCAACCCCACCCCCCGCACTACCCAGAGTGCAGCCTTCCGCCTCCTAGGACCCGCCGGGCACTCAGGACCTCGCCCTGTCACCTGGAGCAGCAGCAACAGCAGCAGAGGGGCCGGGCCTGGAGCAAGTAAGGAGCTCACACAGGCTCTAGCGATCCGGACAGGTGGGAGATTCCAACTCAGAGGGAGTGAAAATTGCTTCAAGCTCTTCAGTGTTTTCCTGTTCCGCCCGCAGCCAGTCGGTGCGGCCGGCCTCCCTGCACCCCCATCCCAGCCTGAGCCTCCCGCGCGGGGTTGGCCTGGAGGCGGCAGGGGCCTCGCTGGAAGGAGAGCAGGGGCCGACGGCCAGACGGATTGAGGGAGGCCGCCGGCCGGCAGCGGGGCACTAGGCCCCTGAAAGAACTTTGCTGTACCCTGTGTGTCCTCAGAGACCATGATAGCTGTGCACTTTGACAAGCCGGGAGGACCAGAAAATCTTTACTTGAAGGAAGTGGCCAAGCCCAGCCCAGGCGAGGGTGAAGTCCTCCTGAAGGTGGCAGCCAGCGCCCTGAACAGGGCGGACTTACTCCAGGTACCCAGGGGTCTGGGAGCAGCTGGGACTGAGCAGGGCAACGCGGTCTTTAATAAACATTCACCAGACAGGTGAAGGAGACTTTAGGCACTGCCATTAACACTCATCATGAGCTGCTTTGTCTGGTTCTGTAACTAGAACCATTTAGCCTCCCTTGTTTACACAAAATAAAGGGGATATGCACAGCAGAGGCCACCCTGTGTCACCCCATTGTCTGTCTGCTCAGGCTTCCAGATGTGTTGGTGGCGTGGGTGTTAGACCTCCCTGTATCTCCTTTGAAAGTGAAAAAGTGAAAGCGTCAGCTCAGTCTTGTCTGACTCTTTGCAACCCCATGGACTGTAGCCCACCGGACTCCTCTGTCCACAGGATTCTTCAAGCAAGAATACTGGAGTAGGTTTTCATTTCCTTCTCCAGGGGATCTTTCTGACCCGGGATTGGACTGAGAGGATGCAGGAAGGCCAGGGGTCTCCAAATGGAGGAAATAGGCTTCAGGTGTCAGACATTTTTTCTCTCTCTCTTAAGCGGCAGGAGGAAACAAACAAGTGTTAGATTTTTTTTTTCCCTTCTCTATACAAATTTAAAAAGAGGTTTCTCTTAAAATTCTGTTGCCATAATGAAACCTGGTTCCACCTGAACTTTTCTCAAACCTTGAGCTAACCAATGCATTTTTCTTATAGAAATGTTTGTCTTAAGCTATGTTAATGAACTATGTATTTACCCTAGACTCTGTCTTTCAAGTTGGTTCCACCTAAGACTCAGAACCAACTTGACAAATCTGCATGTTTTACTCATACATTGCTCTCCGAATCTATGTTAATGGAAACTATATATTTACTTGGAAACCTGTCTTTCTTCAAGATTCATGTCAATGGTTTTATGGCCCAGGATGACTCACCTGGTGCCAGTGTTATTTCAAAAGGCATGCTGTGGGTGAGGGGCTTGGTGCTGAGTTTTGAGACATCTCCTTTCTATAATTAACAGCTTGCTAGTAGCTATATAACATCCAGCTAAAGACTAGCAGGGGGGCACTCTACTTGCCCCCTTCTGATTTCTCTATCTCTTCTATACTTTAATAAAACTTTATTACACAGAAGCTCTGAGTGATCAAGCCTCGTCACTGGCCCCGGACTGAATTCCTCTCTTCCAGAGGCCAAGAGTCCTGGCGTCTTTCGTGGTTCAGCAACCTTTCAGAACCTAGGTCTCTTACATTGCAGGTGGATTCTTTACCGTCTGAGCCACTAGGGAAGCCCCGTCTCAAAGGTTGGTATCCTCACACCAGGAGTCAAACCTGGGCCAAAATCAGGCATCCTGACTGCTCCCCAGGCAATCCTGTTCACCATTTGTGCTCTACAGATAAAGAAACTGAGAGTCAGAGAGCTTCAGCAATGAGCCCAAAGCCACACACTACTAACCAGGGGAGCAGTGATTCAGATTGAGGTCTTTGTCTTAAGGATCCCAAGTCTGTCTTCTTTTCACTCTGAGGGTTCCAGAGCTGGGAGGGGGCAGTGCTCTTAAGAACTTTCTTCCGACTTCTTCTTGAAGCACTAAACTGGGCCACCTGCATTTTTTGAAGTGATTAAGAAATGTACACCAGAATCACAGGGTCACTTATTCAAAATAAATAGGGCAGGGATCCAGACATGTATACTTTGAAAAAGCATCTCAAATTGTTCTGATGCACACTCCTAGCTCAGTCCCTCTGGTCTCAGGCCTCTGGCAATTGTGAGGCGTGAGTACAGAGCCTGGCACTTGATATATGAGATATATCATTAGGAAGCCCATGGTTTAGTTACTAGTCTTGCTATTAACTTGTTTTGTTACCCTGGTTCCCCTGACCAGGCCTCAGTTTCTTTATTTGTAAAAGAAGGGGTTTAGATGATACAAGGACTGAAGTGATACCACAAGTTAGACATCCACTGATTATGGGACTTATTTGTCTCTTATTTGTATGAAACAAATTATCTCCCCTCTCTTTTTTCTCGACTTAAAAAACCTAATTTTACCCTGAATTTTGTCTTAAAGGGGGAGGAGGGGAGCTATGGGAAGGCCAGGGATGCTGACACAGATTTCTGATCATGCTTACTACCTAGTGTGTCCTCTTTCTGCAGAGACAAGGCCAGTATGCCCCACCTCCAGGAGCCAGCAACATTTTGGGACTTGAGGCATCTGGACACGTGGCAGAGCTCGGAGCTGGCTGCCAGGGACCCTGGAGGGTTGGGGACCCAGCCATGGCTCTGCTGTCTGGCGGGGGCCAGGCTCAGTATGTCACTGTCCCTGCAGAGCTCCTCATGCCCATCCCGGCAGGACTGACCATGTGTCAGGCTGCAGCCATCCCAGAGGCCTGGCTCACTGCCTTCCAGCTATTACATCTCGTGGGTAAGGACCAGCCTACCCCATGCTCACTCCATACAGCATAGTTCAATTTATTCATTTATTCATAACTCAGCCGCCTAAAAAACCCAGCAGTCCTGAAGGGCAGCTTTGATCTGGCCACTGAACAATAGCCAACCCCAGCACCCCCTACTTAGTATCATATCCTCATACTATGTAGCAATGGCTTGATATTGAGCCTGAAAATCATGGTTAGCAGATAGAAAACCTGGTAAGCACTGGATAGAAGGCCTGTGTGCATTTTCACACTGTAAGCCCAGTAGTAGTCCCTGCTTCTCAGTCTTGCTAAGCTCTGAGAGCCCTAGTGCAGCAGATGGAGCCATTCAACCAACTCTTTAATTTCTCCTCACTCCCACTGAGGCCAGCCAAGAGCTCATGTGAGGGTCTCTGCCTTTGGGGAAATCAGTGTAACTGGGAAGACAACCAGTGTTTGGAAGGGTGGCCCTGTCTCTAACTACAAACTACAACAGAAGCTTAAGGTGAGAAAGGTTGGTACGGGCGAAGGTCAGAGAAGGCTTTCTGGAATAGGACTTGAAGGCTGGTAGAGCTGTGATGTGGAGAAGGTAATGGCAACCCACTCCAGTATCCTGCCTGGAAAATCCCATGGACGGAGGAGCCTGGTAGGCTGCAGTCCATGAGGTCGCTAAGAGTCAGACATAACTGAGCGACTTCACTTTCACTTTTCACTTTCATGCATTGGAGAAGGAAATGGCAACCCACTCCAGTGTTCTTGCCTGGAGAATCCCAGAGACGGGGGAGCCTGGTGGGCTGCCATCTATGGGGTCCTGTAGAGTCGGACACAACTGAAGCGACTTAGCAGCAGCAGCAGAGCTGTGATGGACAGAAGGTATACCAAGGTGGCCTAAGAGCATCAAGGTGAGATTGGCTGCTTCACTCTTAAGTGAAGGATGGGAACTTCCCTGGTGGTCCAGTGGCTATGACTCTGCTCTCCCAATGCAGGGGACCCAGGTTCAATCTGGTCAGGGAACCAGATCCCACATGCCACAAATAAGAATTTGCATATTGCATCGAAGATCAAAGATCCTGCATGCCACAATTCAGCCAAATAAATAAATAAAAATAATTTTTAAAAAAGACAGTAAGAGATTTCACATTTGGTGGTCCCAGGGCCAGGTGATCATGGTAGAATAAACCTATGTGGTAAAGGTATAGCAGCTGCAAAGTAAAGAAAATGGTTCCTATACTTTCTATCACAGGAAATGTTCGGGCTGGAGACTCTGTGCTAATCCATGCAGGAGCAAGTGGTGTGGGCACAGCTGCCATCCAACTTGCCCGGATGGCTGGGGCTACTCCTTTGGTCACAGCTGGTTCCCAGGAGAAACTTCAAATAGCAGAAAAGCTCGGAGCAGCTGCTGGATTCAATTACAGAGAAGAGGATTTTTCTGAAGCAACACTGAAATTCACTAAAGGTAAACAAAGCTTCTGCAGTTCAGCAGGAGTTTCAGAGATAATTAAATAAAATTCTCACCAGCCACAAAGTTGCCTCTGGATCTAATTTCCCTCTGCTATAAGCACACCACCTGCCCAGGCCAAATTCTAGTACTCTACAGTTTGACCACTGGAGACAGGCAGGCAGTATTTAGGACTAAGATGATTTTCATGGGCATTCTTGTAAGTGATATGATTCATATGCTTTTTATAAAGAGAATAATCACACAGAGTTCGCCTGCAATTACTCAGGACCTCTTTTTCCCAACCAGTCACTCTGTAGTGAATTAAAAGGAGATAGAGGAAGAAACTAGTTTGGAGCTGGTCATAGTAGGCTTTTGTAGGTAGCTCCCTAAGTGGGTAAGCAAATGTGTATGCCTCTATATTCCAGAGCCAAATCTGTTTCTATTTGGCTCATCCCATTCTATTTTTTGACAAGAATAAAAAAGAGATTTAAAAAGAAAGCTAGCAAAGCCATGATTCAGAGAACCCTGTGCAGACACTTCATAACTTAGATATGGACTAGCCTGTACTATAGGCTGGGGTGGATCTCCCCCATTCCCCTGGGTGCCAGTGGGTCTCTGCTTATGTGGAGGGAAAATACCAGATCATGGTGTTGTCCCATTTCCCTCTTGCTGTGGCAGGGATCATAAAATATGAACTATGTCACATATATATGATAGACTTCAGCTCTCTAAACTCTATTTACAACCATGTTCTATAAGCAATGTTCTGAATTCCAACCTATAGATTTACTGCTTGCACTTGTATATATTTATACCCGTATTTCCACAAACATGCCATGTAATCTTCTTTTGCACCAATCTTTCTGATTTTGACTAACATCACAAATCTGTGTTTCATGTGAGAGGTGCTGGAGTCAACCTCATTCTAGACTGCATAGGCGGCTCCTACTGGGAGAAAAATGTCAACTGCCTGGCTCTTGATGGTCACTGGGTTCTCTATGGTCTGCTGGGAGGAGCTGTCACCAGTGGGCCTCTGTTTTCAAAGCTACTTTTTAAAAGGGGAAGTCTGATCACCAGTCTTCTAAGATCTAGGGACAAAAAGGTGAGTGATGGGTGAAAATAAAACATGTGATTTAACTATTATCCAGAAAAGTGTGATTCATTCACATATTCCTGAGAAAGGATCACATATTAAGTTGGAAAGCCTGTAAAAACCTGCCCCTCTGTGGATAAACTGGTAATCCAATTTCAAGAACTAATTAAAGTCGGTTGATGAAGGCCTCAACATCTTGGAAAGAGGGTGGCTAATACTTAATATAGTATGTAAACTTCATATAAAATGAATAAAGCCTTGACTATATTAGGAAATATTTCTAATAGTACCAAGACTTTTGTTTGCAAAGGCAGAACTGTTCTTAGTGTGCTAAGAAAACCTCTTAGGTAAGTAAGGTTAGTAAGCTTCTACCTTTAACAGATTATACATTCCTGAAATCGTGTGGCATTCCAGCAGGTGCCAGCTTTGGGAATGTTTCCTCACAGGGTTTCACACCTACTGGGGGATAACAGGGGTTAAGTATCTCTTTTGAATTGAGCCTATATAAGACCTCTCTATGGCTGCCTCCTGCTTGAAGTCTTTATTTAAAAAGAGTCCTTCAGCTTTCAGTGACACTAATATTTTCTCCAGGCTTGATCTTTACCTGGTACAGAACCAAGCTTACAAATCTAGAGGCATGCACATACATGCTAGGAGTGAGGTGATTATTACAAACCCTTGTGTGACTTCAGATATGTACAAATTTCAGAGAAAGCAGAAACGCTAAGCAGGGTGGGGAGTGACAAAGAAAGGCCTCCGTCCAGACTGATGGTCTTCTTTTCCTTATCTTAAGTACAAGCAGATGCTGGTGAAGGCTTTCACAGAGCAAATTCTGCCCCACTTCTCCACGGAAGGCCCTCAACGTTTACTGCCGATTCTGGACAGAGTCTACCCCGTGGCTGAAATTCAAGAAGCCCATGAGTACATGGAGACTAACAAGAACGTGGGCAAAATCGTCCTGGAGCTGCCCCAGTGAAGAAGTGGGTAGTACAAGACAAGAATACCTCTCCAGTCTTCCGACAGCAAACTTGGAGAAAACTCTGTACACAGGCGACCGAGCGCCACTCCAGGCTCGCCTGTAACCCCCTATTTCTCCCCCAGCCTCCTCAAATTATCAGTATAAAGCCGGTCTAAGGAAATAAAGAGTGGACTTGACCAGTGGCGCGTGGACAGCGGTCGCCGACTGGGGGGCGAGGTGGGAGTCGGGACAGGCATAGTCGCGGAGATTAGAGTAGAGGCCTGGTCGGCTCATGCTCAATTTCGGGGGCCTGCGCTAGCGCCAGGGCTTCTGAGTACCAGATACAGTGTCGGCCACAACACAACCAGCCAGAACCCTGCAGATTCGGCTTCGCGCACTGTCAGAGGCCCGGACGCACGCACACGTCCCCTCGCACGTAGGGCGCGGCCTGCAGCCCAGGACCCCACTCCACTGCCGGTCCTCTCCCGCAACTCACCACGGTGCAGACCCACCTCGCGAGGCCCGCTTCCGCCCTGCGGAGCTCTCCTCAGGCCTCGCCCCCTCCAGCCAACTTCCGTGGTTCAGGGCCTCCCCGACCGGAACACTTAAGCCCAGGCCACGCCCCTTCCGGTTCAGAGCCCGGAAGTGCCTTGGCCTCTCGCCTTTCAACCTTCCGGCCTCGTTAAGTACCTCAGACCCATTTTGCCCTGGAGTCTTATTTGTAAGAGTAGCTACGTCAGCACGTTTCGGGGTGAGACGGTGATATTCCGGCGAGTTAGAACAGCTTCCGGCGGAGTCTGGATGTTGATGTCTTGCATCTGATGCCTTGTTGCGCTCGAAAGTGAGCGAGCTCCGGAGGAGTGCGGAGGAATTCAAGTGTTTGGTGCGGTAACTTCATCAGCCCGCCAAGATGGCGATGCAAGCGGCCAAGAGGGCGAACGTGAGTGTCGGGGTCTTCTGCCAAGGAGGGGGAGCACTTGGCTGCTGGCGTGACCAGAGAGCATTCTTGGCCCTCCTTTGTCTCTTCGGCGGGAAGGATTAGAAGTTACCTGTCAGAGGGGAGATTTCATCCTGGCCCCGACCTTAGGGATGTGCTCCTAGAGTCACATTTACGTCGCTGTTGCTTTTGAGTCTGTTATCTTAGTGTCAGTGATAGTGTTAACAGCCTAAGTTGCTTCACGTGTACCTGGAATCTGGCATCAGGATCTCCTCGGCCTAAAAGTCAGTAGCGGAGTTGAACCCCCCATAAATCACTTAGGCTTAACAGGCAGCTGGAACCGGGAAGTATCCTCAGATTATGGAGTTTTTGGATCCTTCATTAATGTTTTCAGAGATATTTTTTGAGCACCTTAGTATGTTCTAGACTTGAGAGAGGATCCAATAAGTCAGTCATATTTATTGAACACTTAAACTATGTGCCAGACACTAGTCTTAAGTACTGGAGAGACAATAATGAATTAAAAAAAAAGACTTGCTGTTTACATTGTAATATTAGGGAGTGGGGTGTTATGGAAACGTAAGAAAACTTGTCTCGAGAAAGAGAGTGGTCAGCTTTAAGCTTCTGAGACGTATACTAAGGTGAAGACATAATTGAATATGGTGTGGTGAAGATTTTTGGCAACTTCGATGATAATCATTTCAGTGGATAAACGTGGAATACGGTGGGATGAAAAAAAGGTAGAAATTGAGAAAATAGGAATAGCTTTTTCACAAGTTTTCATGTATGTACATAGACGTTGGATGACAGTTAACTTTATTTTTAAAGATGTGTGATATAAGGTGTATTTGTATGCCAATGTTGCAGGAGAAAGATGGGTTAAATTCAGTAGTTTGGGGTAGGTGAGGGGTTATCATAGCAATGAGAGGGAAAGTGGATGAATGTGGATAAATGAAGATTGAATATAAGGCATTTACCATTTGGTTATATCTGTTTCTCTAATAAGCAAGAGCCAAGGTTATCACCTGGGATGAGCAGGGAAGAGAGGATACAGTTCAACTCAGATATGTCAGAGGGAGTGGTGATGGTAAGGTTTTAGGAAAGAGGAGAAAATGTGATACAGTGTCTTGCAGAGTTAGAAAGCATATTTACTAGAGAAGTATGTTGTGGTTGACAGTGTTTATTATCTACTTGAACTGAACCTTAAATCTTAACGTCTAAAACTTGATTGTACTTGTTTACCATTTGTTGGCACTAATAGCTTGAGGGCTAAGTTATCTTGTTCTTCCATTTATACAACACTTTATTGTTAATGCCTGAAATAGATGCTGGTTTAATAGTTATTGTGCACATTAATAATGTCCAGTATGTAATTAGTATGTTAACAAGGAGCACAAGAATGAAATCTGGACTGGAGATACATATTTGGGAGTCATCAACTTATTGTGGAAAGCATGTGTAGTTAAGAGACCAAGGGAATGTAGAGTTAAGGGGAGTATATGAAGAGTAAATACAAGAAGTCTAAAGATAAAACTCTTTGGAAAATCCTATTTTAATGGCCAAAGAAGACTGAGGACTACTAGCCAGAGAATTAGGAGGAATCCGAGGCGACAGAGTGTCAGGAATAGTCAAGAAGGTGATAGTGAACAGTGTCAGAAGCCTCAGAGGAACTGATGAGAATTGAACACTGCAAGTGAAAGGTCTTAGTGCATAAAAACAATTTTCATCAGAGTGCTTGGGTAGAGCTAGATTGTGGGAAGTTAATGAGTGTCATGAAGTAAAGAATAAGAGGCAGTGAGTATATACACTGCATCTTTTCAGATGCTTGACTGAAAGAAAAGAAAAAAAGGAGCAAGATGGGGTAGTAAGTAGAGAGCTCTTTTTTTTCCCCTTTCATTCTGTAATCCTAATGTATATATATAACAAAGGTACTCACTAAATATTTGAATGAATAAAGAAGGATCCAAAGTATTTATTTTGTGTGACAATTGGGAGTATATAAGCAACTGTTCATGTGACAAAAGAAGCCCATGGTGAGGAAAAGGCTGTAAATTCAAAGGAGAGAGAGGATCATTGAGAGAACAAGTTTCTGAGACCAGAGAAGGGTCATCAATGGGAGTTTTATTATCCAGCAAACAGGAAACAGTTCCCTTGTTCTTTCCCACAAATGTCTGTAGCATTGAGGACTTTTAAATGAGGTTAGATATCTTTGTTTACCTGTAGTGACTAAAAATCTGGATTTTGTAGTAGTGTAGTAGTAGTGAAGTCGCTCAGTTGTGTCCGATTCTTTGTGACCCCTTGGACTGTAGCCTACCAGGCTCCTCCATCCATGGGATTTTCTAGGCAAGAATACTGGATTGGGTTGCCATTTCCTTGTCCAGGAGATCTTCCCGACCCCGAGGGTTGAACCTGGGTCTCCCACATTGTAGGCAGACGCTTTACCATCTGAGCCACCAGGGAAGTCCTGGATTTTGTAATAGCCTCTTATTAGTTCCTACTAACAGCCCTCCCTTCCCTGGTGGCTTGGGTAGAGCTCCTGCGATGCAGGAGACCAGGGTTCAATCCCTGGGTCGGGAAGATCCCCTGGAGAAGGAAATGGCAACCCACTCCAGTATTCTTGCCTGGAAAATTCCATAGACTGAGGAGACTGGTAGGCTACAATCCATGGGATTGCAAAGAGTTGAACACAACTGAGCGATTTCACAACAGCCCTCCCTATAACCAGCGCCCAGTTGCTTTTCCCAAAAGCATGCCATTTTCATTAATGTCAGATTATAATTCTTATTCTTGGTGTATAAATTTACGTATTTTTTTTTAGAATGTATTATGAGACAATTTTTCAAATGGTAGCACTCTTGCCTCTGATTATAATGATAACCCATTATCTTTCATTTTAGATTCGACTTCCACCAGAAGTAAATCGGATTTTGTATATAAGAAATTTGCCTTACAAAATCACAGCTGAAGAAATGTATGATATATTTGGGAAATATGGACCTATTCGTCAAATCAGAGTGTGAGTCTTAATGAAACTTTTGAAATGTCATTTAGAGAAATGATTGTGTAATTTATAACTCAGAATTAACAGCTGACAGAGGGCCTTACCAAGAGGCTAGAGACTAAGCCTAGAGACCCTCATGATCCAACTCAGTGAAAGCCAAGAATGGTAGTTGTGAAATTACAGAGAGCATGAAGTAGTAATGAGTGGTTTGAAGGCAACAGATGGGAAGAAAAAGAACTGACATTTTTTATATACCTACTCTTTGTAAAGAAGTATTCTACTGTGGTTACTCTTTATTTTCTCAAGTCTTCACTGTCTCCTTTACTGACTCCAAAATTTCTGAGTAAGTTGTGTAAAGAGGTATAAAAGTAACAGAAAAATGATTTTTTTGCAACTACACCTTTCTGTTGAAGATTTAGAAGTATAGGGCAAAGTAATTATAAATCCATGTTTTAATTTAATCTAAAGATTGGGGCTTCAGATGATATCTATTGAACATCTTCTGTATGCCATTCATCCTAATAGGTGCTTTTATTTGCATCACCGACACTACAACCCTGTGTGGAAGTGATAGGGTGTCCGTTTCACAGGTGAGACTACTAAAGCTCAGAGAGTAAAAGTATCAATACTTTTCTAGTTTCACCCAGCTCTTTAGTGATAAAATCTTGTGATTCTAAATTGAATCTCTGCATAGTACCACAGCTGCTGTCCTTTTAACTAGTATACATGAGCACATTAACTAGGAGTCCATCTAAGAGGATTTCTACAGGTTTTATTTTCCATTGGAATTCTTTTATGACTTGAGAGTTCCTTCTTGGCTTTTAGAACTCTGTGAGATCTTGAGGATTCTCCTTTTCAGTGATCATTGTTCCTCCAAAAAGTAAACGAAGAGCTAGAAATGTACCATCATTGGTACTCAAAACTGAGATGAAGTGTCGTAGACCAATTGTCCTTTTAAGGAACTCTTTTTTTTCCAAATTTGATAAAAGTTTTGGGCCCTTTCTGCAGAATACACACAACATTTCACATGTGATTTCAGTGGGTACATGAGCTTTAGGTTAAGAACTCCTGCTTGAGACATACAAGAATGGTATACAGAAGATCCCTTGACTTGGGGTTCAGGAGACAAGATTCTGCTTCAGGATGAATCATGTGAGTCTAGACAAGTTGCCTGGCTTTTTCCTCACATAGAAGATAATCTGAATGGATAGTGCCTTTCAGCTTTTAACATGGAGGCAGTATGATAACCTAGGTTCGAATACCAACTGGGTACTTGCTAGTCATATGAAACAGCAAAATAGTTAACCTTCTGGAGTTTTTCTATGATATAAAATCTTTCTAGAAGAATTTCCCAGAGGATCAAATCAGATAGTTCACACTTTGAGTATTTCCTTCCCAGTGTGCATCAGCTACCCCATCTCTGTGCTCCCATAGCTTCTTCTCTTAGTTGTCATATGGTTTTGCTGTTGACTGTGTGCTCACTTATGGCTCCTGCCAGCCTTTGGATTCCTCCAGGGCAGGTAACCATATATTCTTTTCACTTATGTTGACAACTCTTGTGCCTGGCACATGTTAAGCACCCGGTGCCTGTAAGTAAATGAATAATATAGAAAGTGGCAGTGTATTTATGAAGGTATAACACAATTTATATAGTATACAATTAAGAGATTAGTGGAGTTAAGTCAAGATAAAGATTGCAGAGTAGCTCAGGGCCTTAAAACTTTCAGTCCACTGTCTGGGGTGGATTTCCACCCAGCTCATCTCATTTCTGGCTCCTCATTCTTACAGGTCTCAGCTTTAATGCCAGAGTGGTTTTCCTAGACCACCATAGCTAAAGTAACCCCTATGTTCCCATTAATCTCTCATTAACTGCAACTGTTTTGTATTTATTTATATAATATCTTTCTCCTGCATGAAAAGAGCCCCTTGAAGGAAGGGATGATACTCGTCTTTTTCACTATTGGATTTCCAGCACCTGTCATGTAGAAAGAACGCTATGTATATTTGTTGAATAAATTCATAAAAGTTTGGTGTGCAAGAACTTGGGTCTAAGTTATTGACTGAGGAACAGATGTTTCCTGTCCTGTAGCTGTGGGCATGCTCTGTGGCACCCAGCAGTAGGGTGAGTGGCCTTCTCAGTTTGCCCAGAGCCAAGGAGTTTTCTGGGACAGTGGACTTTCAGTGCCCAGACCTGGACAGTCTTGGGCAAACCTGGCCGATTTGTCAGCTTACCTGGCATGTAGCAGACTCTCGGTGCTTTGAACTTTTTAAAGCTCTTTCATACTTGTTACATCTTTTGTTTATTAAAACCATGTGTGAGGTAGGATGTCACTCTTTGACACATGAAACAGCTGAAGCTCAGAGAGGTTGTTCCACGAGTAGATCTCCTTATTTTTACTTTAAGCTTTTACCATTGATAAGAAAATAATGTTGCAGGAATTCCGTGGTAGTCCAGTGGTTAAGAGCCAAGCTCTCACTGCCTAGGGCCCAGGTTCAGTCCCTGGTCAGGAAACTAAAATCCCATAAATTGTGTGGTGTGGCCAAAGGAAGAAAATACTGTTGACTCAGCACCTAACATATTAATAGTAGGTACCAAGTATATGTTTTTAATTAAAATTACAATGCAGATTTCAAGATACTAGGTTGATAATTAGGGGGTTGGGGCACTTGAGATGGAGCATCTTTAAAATGGGTTTAGTGCCTATCCTGCTTCTACTTCCTAAGAAGATGTAAGAGGAAAAAGAGAGATGCTCTTGTTTTGTTAGCTTCCTGGAAAAAAAGATGTGTGTGAGAACTGATAGGAAAAAGTATATCTCCATCCTTCAGATGCTTACTAGCACTTGCTGTATGCATAGCACTCACTGTAGGAGTTAAAAAAAAAAAACATTTATTTGCCCTTTTGGAACTTAAATCGTTAGGTTTTTTTGTTTTTTGTTTTTAATGGTTTTATTCCAAAATAAAAATTAAGTGGACTTTTGGGGAAAATCTTTGGGACAGTGTTTTTTTCTTTTGAGTATTCCCCAATATTTCAAGAATAAGCATCCTTGAAAATGGTTAAAAGTCAGAAGTTGTTACTTTCAGTGAGTATAATAAAATTCTTCATCAGGCCCATGCAGTCTGACAAAGTGAGAGCATTCTATGGTCCTGGCACCCTCCAACCCCCTCAGTCCCCTACACCTCTCCCTTTTACAGGAAGCACAAGCTCTGACCAGGGCCCAAAACTGTAGTCTCACCCTAGATCAAATCTAGGCAGGTGCCTCCCCTTCCCGTGGGCCCACTGCCTCCCTTGACCCTGTGCAGTCACTGTGGCAGTTGATAAACCTTATTGTGCAGTTGCATTGGGTGGCTGGAACTCAGATGGAGGCAAGGAGATATCCATCTTTAGCTTACCAGAGCGTAAGCTGAATAGGACCTCTGCCCACTGTCCCCACTCATAAGCACATGGCCATCTGCCACCTGCAGTTTGTTGCTCCTCACACTTCTTCCCTAGCTCCTCCCCTAACTGAAGCTGGTGTGAAGAGAGGAGGTGGCAGCCCTATAGCTTTCCTACACAAGAAGCAGCTCCATATCCATGAGCTTCCGTGTCCAGCCACCTGCCAGCATTCTTCTCTGACTCACAGGTACCCCACCAACAAGCACACTTCAAATCCAATCCCTCCAGAAACCCGGCCCTTTTCCCTGGCTACCGAGGGCTGTGTAATGCATAAAAGTGCAGATGTTAACTAAAAGTGAATGTCTGAAAGTTAGCACTTGACTCTTGTTTTAAAAAGGCAAAGAATCTTCTTAAGGAAAATGGAAGAAACTATATTAGCTCTCGCTTTACATTGGAGGACACCTGTCCTGGTCATAAAGGATGGTGGTTGACTGCTTTTAATTTTGCCATCTTGGTAGGGGCTTCCTTCCAACCCCACTCCTGCCACAGACACAAAATTTATTTTTATGGATTTTATAAGCTTTAGTAAAATACTACTCAGAAACATTTGATCCCTACATTGATGGAGACTGTCTTGTGTTGAAGAATTGGAACTAAAATTAGAGTAAGGGAGAAAATCAAAATCTTTAGAAACAAGGGACTAGTGTGGTAAATAACCAAAACGTATTGTTTCTGTTTCATAAATGCACATTGAGAAAAGCTGTATCCTAGACATCCTTGTTAATAACAGCTATCACTCCTAAGGTACTATACTTATCAGTGTAAGACTAAAAATTTATTTTTAGTATGAGAAGTAGGAAAGTGAACATGAGGACTGCTCTCAGGGTAGTGAACATGAAGACTGAACGTTTCAAGCTGGTTCTTTGCTGCTATTGTTTTAGTAACCATATTAGTATTCTTAATACTAGTTTTGTCTGAGATATGGTACTTAAAACAAAAATTACCTATTTCAAGAAATTAAAGGCTTATTCAGTATACCTGTCCATAATATCTGTTTCCCCTAAAGGTTTTCAGGTAAATGTGTATTTTAATTAAGTCCAATTCAACTTTGTAGGGGGAACACACCTGAAACTAGAGGAACAGCTTATGTGGTCTATGAAGACATCTTTGATGCCAAGAATGCATGTGATCACCTGTCAGGATTCAATGTTTGTAACAGATACCTTGTGGTTTTGTACTATAATGCCAACAGGGTAAGTACAGCCACAGTCCTTATCACTTGGGGAACCCGTGTAAGAGTTAGTGAAGGGTGTACCATTAGGGGAGATGTATCTCCAGAGTTATTTTATAGCTAGTGCTATTGGTAAAATTCATTTGACTGTAGGTTGGTAACTGTTAACTTTGGTCCTTACTACACTTTCAGGCATTTCAGAAGATGGACACAAAGAAGAAGGAAGAACAGTTGAAGCTTCTTAAGGAGAAATATGGCATCAACACAGATCCACCAAAGTAAACGTTTTCTGCATTTTCACTTTGGACTAAAACCCGTGAATGACCACCACTATTTTTTTTTCTTTAAATGCTGAATATTGTGATTTCTTATTTGAGATTGAAAAAGACCCACTTGAAACTGATATATGTTAGAATATATTATGTTAATAAACTTGTAGCTTTGGGTAAAACATGTCAGTGTTTTCTCTTAAAATTTTTCCTGTGTTATACCAGGAAAAAAAGATAATAATAAAACAGCAGTTGAACCATATCAAGAATTATTCAGTAGTAGGTGGTCCTAGAGACTGAGCTTTTTGAGAATGGGGACCTTTTGATATTCTCAATACTACCAGTGACCAATCCAGTGTTTAGCCATCAGGGGAACTTATTAAGAGTATTGTTACTTATTGAATGTCTATTAATAATGAAATCTACATAATAACTCAGTGAAGGTAGGTATCCATTTTGCAGATAAGGAAACCAAAGCTTATCATGTTGAGTGAATGAATAAAATATTTTTGGACATCAACTGGTTATTAAGCACATGAGTACATTTGAATGATACTTGGTTTACAGTTAGTGAAATGCCTTTGTCAGTATTGGTACCCTTGTCCTCAGATGTTTATTCTAGAAATGGTCATTCAGATGATAACGCATTGTTAGAAATGTGAGAGCCAGCTGCCAGGGTGGTGGTATTTGTTTTTACATGTCTAAGATGTATTTATGTATTCTTTCCCTTTAGTTAATAAGTGTCTGTGTATATTTTGGACTTTAGCTCATAGTATATCTTTGCCATAAATAAAATACTTAATGCTTAGTCTTATAATCACAAACTCCCATGGCATGGAAATAGTATGTTTATTACCACATTCATCATAGCTCAGCAGCTTGGAGGAGATAGCTGTAATTTTCTTTTTATAGTTTAGGCATGGGCCAAATGGAGAAACATGGACTAATTGTTTTGTATATAACTATAATCCAAAATCAATTTGAAAGGTACAAGCACTGAATCGTTTAAATGGACAAAGCCTATTCTACTTTTAAATGCGTTTAGCTTTGAAATCTATCATTACTGTAAGAAAATAGACTATTTTATACTTTTTGTACTGTCTTCTCAAAGCCTACTATTGAAAATCAAGAAATAATTGTCTTATTTATTAACTCTGTCTGAGTGCTTTTTGAAAGCACTGTTTAAGAGTAGAATAGAGTCATTTAAGAAGGCCAGGCAGATGACAAAGGAGCCACAGCTGTAATTTTCTTGTGGATGCTTTTATGAGTTCCTTATTTTTGTAATGCTCAGTGTGCTTTTAGGTATTTATAAATATAAAAAGAATTTTCTAAAAGACTTTTGTAAGGGGAAAACAAATTAGACCTACTTACAGTGTGGTTTGTCTACAGACTGACTTGCCCCTAATATAAGTTGTTTTAAATTAGTAACAAGGGGGAATTCTTGACAGTTATAACTGGTCTGTCATTTGGATTATGTATCTGTTAGTTGAATTTCATGACCTAAAGTTGAGTTTTTTAAAAATGCCCTCTAATTGGAAATTTTTAGCCAGTTCCAGTTACGTTATGAGAACATTAATTCAGGGGACACATCCTGAGCCCCTGCTGTGTTCTCTGTTCGTACTGAAATGCTGAGGATATAGTTATAGCCAGTCTTCTCCACCAGGCATTGAAGGCGCAGTTTCTCAAAATGCTTTTAAGAGTACGAGGAATCGGGACTTCCCTGGCAGTCCAGTGGTTAATACTTCACCTTCCAAGGCAGGGGATGTGGGTTTAATTTCTGGTCTGAGAGCTAAGATTCCACATGCTTTGTGACCAAAAAAAAAAAAAAACAAGATAAAACAGAAGCAATATTGTAACAAAGACTTTAAAAATGGTCCGTATAAAAAAAAAATCTTAAAAATAAATCCAGGGGGACATTGAAGCCACCTGGGGAGCTTAAAAAAAAAGGAAATGATTGTGTTCATGTGCATGTATGTACACACACACATGTGCCAGAGCTGCTTTACATCCATGTAGGTTAGATTTCAAGTTTCCAAGAAACATTTTGTATGAATAGAGAATTCATTGACTGAAAGTTTGAAAGTGACTGATATGACATATATTTCATCGTCACCTTCTTGCTTAACAACTTTTGGTGGCTCTCACAGGATGATGCCCAAACCCTTGTCATATCGCATCACAATTTTCTGTGTTATCTTTTAAGAGTGTCAGTAAAGCAGGGCTTGTGAAGTAGCGCCCTACCCTCTCCATGTGCTAGCCAGTAGGTATTTGCTTTTATTCCCCCTACTCTTAGTGTCTCCTGTTACCACCTTGGCTATGAGAACTCTAGACTGAGATTATTTACTTTACTCTAATGGGCACCTGAAATGGTCCTTGGTGCTATTTTTAGTTATCTTATTGATGTCACAGCAGAAAACATGATGATAATCTTTTATACAGGCTGGCTTCTGAGGAATTCTTAGGCCTTTTGTATCATTGAGGAAAGCGAGGAACCAAGACATTCTGAAGGAAACACCCCAGAAAGGAGTGAGTGTAGCACCTTCTGACTGGTCTGGTCCCACCGAAGAGGTAAGCACAGGGACTGGTGACTGAAAGCAAAGCAGCCCCTTTCTCATTTCATTTTCTCCATCTTAAAGGACTGCTTCTTCCTTAGCTCCTCAGTCCTCAGCAGAGGAATACAGCCAGGACTTTCTGGAGACAAAAGGGATCGATAAAATACCTGAGCTGTGTCATATCACATACATGACACATTTTGTGATGTGTTATCAACAAGTCTGTGAAGGAAACTTAACAGCACTTGCCCCTCCCTCCGTCTGGAAACAATTCTAAGACATCACTGACAGAAGAACCCTGACGATGGCCCAGAGCTTTTCTCACTCATGCCAACTAAAAGAAAAATCTCTTAGCTACATTGCCATGGGCTCTCCTGACATATATAACCCATATCAATCAGTGGGCTGGTTTTAAAACCTAACTGGAAGTTCCTGTAAGTTATAGTAAAGGCAGATGAAAATATTAATAAGCAGCATAGATAGAAGCAAGTTCAGAATCATATTCTTCTCAGAAGTAATGCTCCAGTGTAAAGTTAGAGCAAGTCTAGATGAAAATAAGTACATGCTTACTATCACAAGTAATGTGAGTTAGTGTATGGCTTTGAAGCATAACACATCATCATTTCTTTAGATGATGCACAAAGTGCACTTTTCCATCTTTTCCTAGAAGGGAGCGCTTAAGTCCAAACAGATTTCATGATTGATCACCTGAACTGCTCAAATCCAGCATTTGATGACTAAGCTATGGGGTTTGGACAAAATGTATTTCTTCAGTTACAGTTACTCAGAAGAGAATTATGAGCCTGTGAGAGAAGTGGCAAGCAATACCTACTTTGTAGGGCTGCTTAGTGGAGAAGAAAATAGCAATCCACTTCAGTATTCTTGCCTGGAGAATCCCGTAGACAGAGGAGCCTGGTGGGCTGCTGTCCATGGGGTCGCACAGAGTCAGACACGACTGAAGCAACTTAGCAGCAGCAGCAGGGCTGCTTAGAGGGTTGGTGGTAGTTTTTATTTTAAAATTAGAAAAAAATAAGAATAGAACAAGGCCCATTAAATACAATAGGTACCTTGGAGCGGTATATATACTACATGAACTTTTGAAAAGTTCACTTCATGCCACTTCACTCTTAGGAAAGACCTACATGAATACCTGTTTTCACTACGCAAATGAAGTCCAGAGAGGATTTTTGCTTTTATGAAAAAAGAAGAAAAGCAAAAATAGCATTCAGAGTGGTTTAAAGGCAGCATGAACCCTGAGCAGTGACTGACACCACCAAGCTCCTTCCCCAAGAACTATATAGCATCTCAGCATCAAGCCGTCATAGCTTTGAACTGTATCTGTGAGCAAATCTTGATTTATTTTGTGCATCCATTAGCATTTGTGCCCTAGTGTAACTGTTTCTTCACGTCATACCATTTCAGCTTACAAAAGGTTTCACAGGCATGCTGTACTTTCTACTTTCGGATAGTGGGGAAACCTGTACTATATAATATCACTCTCCTGGCTACTTCTCTTCCATTCTTTTCTGCAAGGGCAACTGACTTATGTGGTCCTTAAAGCACTTCCTTTAACGACTGTGGTCCTTAAAACACTTCCTTTAAGGACCACATACATCAGACGTAAGATGGTTCGGGAAGATCCCCTGGAGGAAATGGCACCCCACTCCAATATTCTGGCCAGGAGAATCCCATGAACAGAAGAGCCTGGCAGACTCAGTCCATGATGTCACAAAAAGTCAGACACAACTGAGTGTCTGAATACACTTAAAGCACTACCTACCTTCAGTAAGGATGGACAGGCATTTGTCAAGCACAGAGCCTTTATTTTACATACCGTTTCCAAAGAGGACATTGTTTAAGTCAGCAGAACTTCCGAGAGAGAAAGTGACAGCAAAGGTAACTGGCTCAAGTCCCTCTGTGTACAGCACGTACGTTTCATGTCTGAGCACCTTGTGTGTCTGGCTTAAGTAAAAGTAAGGCAGTGTAGATTGTGCGAACAAGAAATCTGTTCTGTGATCAGGAATGGCTGCTACATGCATCACGCAAAATGCACAACCTGAAACATTTCAATCTGCAACCGAAGTTTCCTCAAGCAAAGATTAGCGTGAACAGTGACGGAACACAGAGCAACTTGGGCAGAGAGAATGGATAATGCCATGGGGCAGTGAGGTTAGCACACTGATCAAGAGCCCCAAGCAGGAGGAGCCGTCCCAGTGGCCGAGCAGGCTAGGAGGGTGAGCAGCAGCCATCTCCAGCCACCTTCAGTTCCTTCCTGCCTTCACTCTAGGTTGAGCAGCTCCACGTCAAAGATGAGGGTGGCATTGGGAGGGATGACACCGGGGTGGCCTGTGGCTCCATATGCCACATCAGGAGTGCAGGTCAGCTTCGCCCTCTGCCCCAAGCTCATCTAGCAGGGATGGGGGCAGATGGGGAGAGGAGAAAGAGGACCCAGCTTGATTTAAAAGAAAAGAGTAAGGTAACTATGTCATTTTCCCAAACCATCCTCATGGTAACCCTGAAGATCTGAGATGAATTTTATATGTGGCACACTGAGGTGATGCTAAGAGTTGTAACCAAGGCAGATTGCACGTCAGACTAGCAGAGACGTAACTATGGACAGTAACTTCCAACACTGTAGTCTCAAATTCATTGATTTAGCAAACAATGCTGGTTATTCAATTAGAGTGCACCTCAACACTTCAATCTGTTCATAATTTTTCCTTCTTTCAAAGAAGCCTAAAGAGGATGTGTAAAGACCATATATGCATGTATATACTCATGTAGGTGCTAGGACCAATTCATTAGATTAAGAGATTAGAAGGCACAGCAAGGAACATCACGTGACTTCATAGAGGAAGGAAGAAGAGCCTGAACCAGGGCTCATCACAGCAGTCCTCAAGGATTTGTCTGGCATTAGTGGGACAACTGGTGAAATTTGAATAATCAATTTTTAAATTTTGAATAACTGACAAAAATTTGAACAGATTGGCTAATAGCATTATATCAATGTTAATGTCCTGGTTTTGTTCACGGTACTATGGTTATGTAAAACAACGTTTAGGGAAGCTGAGTAAAGAGTATACGAGAACTCTACTCATATAATATTTTTGCAAGTCTGAAACTAGTGCTTTTTTTTTTTAAGTTAAAAAAAACCCCTAAACACAGTAGCCTACCCCACCTCTTCTGCTGCTTCAGTCCTGAACAGCTAGTAGCTCACAGGCTTGCTTAGAACTGGAGGGATGTGCTTGGGAAGACAGCCCCAAGTGACAGGCAACAAAAGGGGTGGGGACACAAAGCCAGGACTGAAACTAGGTGGCATTGCCAAGCCCTGGCAGTGGAGTCAAAGCAGTGATGGTCTGTGATGGGGGAGGGTGGAGGGCAGAGTGCAGAGCCCAGACCCCTAGCTGCTCAAACTCCCCTTAACAAGGATCCTCTTCTTACCTGGGCTGCGCCCTCTTCAAAACCCTTGATGACTTCCTGTTTGCCAATTCTGAACTTGAAAGGCTTGTTTCTGTCTCTGGATGAATCGAATTTCTTGCCATTTTGAAGCATTCCTATGAAAGCAAGGATAGGGTGGAAAAGAGCTGTGGTCATGAGATAACTCCCATTTCAGGTTCAACACGTCTAGTATGGAATTCCTATTCTGTACAAACCTGCTGTCTTCCTGTCCTCCCCATCCATCCCGTTGACTAAGCAAGCACATCCCACCAATCACCAAATGGTACATATCTTTGAAGTCCAGGTATTTTCTCTACTTTTATTACCACCACCCTGTGGTCTCATCAAGCCACTATCACACCTTACCTGTGGACAGGAACCAACTCTAACGAGTCTTGTTGCTCTGCTTTTACTCTTCCATTCCCTTCTCCACACTGCACCCAGAATGGTTTAACACACACACACACACTCACACATGCGCACACACGTGCCTGATCCTATTATTCCCTTGCTTCTGTAACTTTCCTAAGGGAGAATCCGAATGCCTACATTGTATCCAGGCAGTTTAAGATCTAGCTACTGCCTGCCTGACAACCTTCTCTCTGTCCTCCCCTTCTCTCCTTTCCTTCTCTATTGAGGTCAGACCTTTCTCAAGTACTTCTGCACATTGCAAATTTTTTTATGCACCTTCCTTAGCCTGACAGTCTGTTTTCCCAGGCATTTCAGTTTCAGGTTGAGTCCTCACCTGATATTCTCAAGGTTCCCCCCCTACACAAAACCCAAAGGTCATATCATCCTTTATTGCAGTGAACAGTGTAAAGTGACCCAGCCAGTCAGGGGCAGCCTCCAGACCTCATACAAAAGGACTGTGTGAACTCAGGACACCCTGAGTGTTTTCTTAGCAGACTGAAGTATCCCTCAGCCTCCAACTGCAGATATCTTGTCATTCCTGATGTACATGCATGTGTTGTCTCAGTCCAGCTGCCTAAGAAGCAAGAGCTGCTTTTCTGTTTTCTGTTCTTACTGGTATCTCTAGCTCAAATATTAGACATTCTGCAAAGGATGCTATATCATGCCTTCTTCTCATGGCCCCTGGACCACATCAGAAGGCAATCTGGAACCAGAGAAAGATCTAGCTTGTAAATTCAGAGATTAGGCAATCTGGAACCAGAGAAAGATCTAGCTTGTAAATTCAGAGATTAGATTCTGAATTCACTTTGGCACTAACTTACTGTGTGAACTTAGATCACTTTCTCTCTGATCTCAGATTTGCCATGTTTCACATGAGAGGTCTAGTGTCTAAGTATCTGTGATTCCACATCCTAATTCCTACAATATAAATGTATACAAGAGACATTCTTACTTACCTATTTTCTCAGCAGAATAAATTGGGCTCTTTCCCTGGGTACTAAATCAGGCAAAGAAGAAAACCCTATTGCTACACAGAGACACACACAGATGGATACTTCTGTATCAAATACACGAGATCAAATACAAACTCAAGCATACACACAGGTTGCTAAGATATTCAGAGATGCGCATGCATGCTCACATACATTTATGCACATGCACTCAGAAGAAAACCCTGATGGCCAAACAGATGCTAAGAAAATATTTAGATACGTAGATATAATACAGTCACACATTCACAAACTTGTACAGTACACATATGGATATGCACATACACACGCACATGCATTCACACCCTCCATTTAAAGGCTGACTTTCTCATTCCCCATACTCCTCAGGTTTCATATGACTTAAACCACTTCAGACCATAAACTTTTATCTACTGCAGCAGGTTCAGTCAAAACCATGCAGTCCAGAAACAGACACCATAGACACCACAGACACATGGTGACCGGATTTAACAAGGGTGCCACTGAAATGTAATGGACAAAGGGTGATTTTTTTTAATTAATGTTGCTGATTGACTGTATATACATATGAGGGAAAATGAACCATCAAAGTGAACCCCTAATTCACCCACACATAAAAGTCAACTCCAGATGAATCACAGGCCTAAATATGAAAGATAAAATAATAAAGCTTCTAAGAATAAATAGAAGAAGAGCTTCATCACCTAGGATAGACAAAGATTTCTGAACACAAAATTACTAACTGAAAAGGAAAGCTTCATATGTAGAACTTCATTAAAATTAAAAATTCTATTCAAAATGGGACTTCCTAGTGGTCCAGTGGCTGAGACTCTGTGCTCCCAATGTAGGGAGCCTGGGTTCGAACCCAGGTCAGGGAACTAGGATGCATGCCACAACTAAAGGATCTCATATGCTGCAACAAAGACCCAGCACAGCCAAATAAATCTATATTTTAAAAAAGATCCTGCATTCTACAACAAAGAGAGTCTCACATGCTGCAATTAAGACCCACTGCAGCCAAATAAATAAATAAAAATTTAAAAAAAGAAATCTGCTCAAAGGATGCCAATAAAGGAGTAAAGAAAAACAGATGCTTTGGAATAGGAGATGTTTGGAATAGGTATAGCCAACAAAGGACTCAAATCCAGAATACAAATGAATTCCTACAGATCAATAAGATAAAGACAGACAACCTAATTTTTTCTTAAGTGGACAAAATTTAGGTGAACTAAAGAGGACATCCAAATGACCAGGAAGCACATGAAAGGGTACTCAACTTCCTTAACCATCAGGCCTGTGCAAATAAAAACCACAAGGAGATACCCTGGGAGCCCACCAGAGAGGGCCAAAATCAAAACAAAAACCTGACGATACCAAGCGGTGATGAGGATGCCGGAGAACTGGAATGCTCAGACATGGCTGGTGGCAGTGGAAACTGGCACAACTACTTCAGAAAGCTATTCGGCAGGATCTGCTACCTCTGAGCAGGTATAACCCTGTGCCCCAGCAATTTCACTTCTATGTTTAGCCAATGAGGTTGTCTACATATGTGCACCAGAAGACATCTACAAGACTCTTCAAAGCAACACCATTCATAATGTCTAAAAACTAACAATCCAAATGTTCATCAACTGTAGAAAGGATAAATTGCAATATATTCATGCAATGACCTGTACAGGAATAAAAAAGGGCAAACTCCTGGATAAATCTCACACACATTAAAAGTGAAATAAGAGACCTAATGAGTGAAATAACCCCCAAACAAAAGAGTACATACTCTATGAGATGAAACCAATCTATAGGGACAAAAAGTTAGAATGCTAGTTACCTTTAGGGAAATGTAATGACTGGCGGGATGGGGGGGGTGGGGGGGCTTCCCAGGTGGCCCCAGTGGTAAAGAATGCCCCTGCCAATACAGGAGACGCAGGAGACGTAAGAGACGTGGGTTCAAACCCTGGATTGGGAAGATACCCTGGAGGAGGGCCTGGCAACCCACAGCAGTATTCTTGCCTGGAGAATCCCATGGACAGAGGAGTTTAGTGGGCTACAGTCCATACAGTCGCAAAGAGTCCAACACGACTGAGGCAATGTAGCATGCACAAGTGAATGACTGGGAGGTGCTAGAAGGGTCTGTTGATCTGGGGGGTGGTTACATAAGTGTGATCACTTTTGAAAATTTTCATCAATCTGTACATCTTAGAGTTATGTTCTCTAGTGTATTTACATATAATAAAGTTTACCAAAAATTCCCAGTCTCTGACTGGGTTTGATGAGACAGTCCCTCCCCAGACCAGAGCTGCCCATGTCTAATGTTAGTATTTAATGCACATTGCCTCCTGTCTGCATGTATTGTGAAAAGTCTTTACAAAAGGATGTTGTGGTTTCGGTAACTTGATAAGTACTGGTCTGTCTGCAACATGGAGAACAGATAAATCAATTACATAGGTCAGAGGCCCCAGAAGGCTCATGGTAATTAGGACACATCACCGGGAGATGAAACACAGCTCCAGCCCACTGACGTCAGCCACCGGCAACACAGCTGTTGAGAAATACCCACACTGTCTGCCTAGAATTAACCTGGCACTTCACACTGGCCCAGAGAACTGCTAAAAATGGCCCCCGTCTGACTCTATCCTAGGAATTAAACTGGCCTTGCTGTCTGCGAAGTGGCTGTCACCAAGTTCACCACATTGGGAAGAAGGTCACAAGGCAGAGCACTCCCCCTGCACCCCCTTTGGAACAAACATTTGCTCATCGATCTTCGGCCAGAAGTCCTCAGGAACTCCATCTAGAATGTTCCTCAGTGCACCTGGCCTTCCAATCCATATCATCCATGAGGGCTCAGCAGAGATGTGGGCCCTCCTCTGCTCCCACAGCACCACAGGCACTGCCCTCCCCCATGCCCACAACCCTGGTGAAGGGAGGGATCCTCTTGTTTCATGTTTGTGTCCCCTAAGTGATCAGTAAGAGTAGACTGAATAGTCTATTTCCCCATAAAGAAAGGGGATTCTGAGGAAGTCAAGACTTCACTTCTTTCATAACACTGTAGGATGAAAAGGAAGTCTGCAGGGGGCTCAGGGCTCTGAGAGCTATAAGAGGAATTTCCAAGTATCAGACAGAACCAGAGGGGCCAGGGCTCCATCCTGCCTGCAACAGACAGAAGGGAAATGGAGATGGCTGGCTCTGTCAGAGGCTGGTACCATGGTGGGTCTTGCTGGTAGAAGAGGGGAGGGATTAACCTTGGCAGTGCCCTTTCTCATTCCCTCAAGGCTGGCTGGGGGAGATGGAGATGGCTGGTCAGAGGAAGACTTGGCTGCCCTGGGCTTGGGGCCTATTCCGGGGGAGCAGATACCTCTGGAGAGGTGTCAGAGTAGAGACCTGCCTGCAGAGGGGCAGGTTTGGATGAGAGCATAGGGGCCAAAGCCTACCTGTGTAGTGCACCACGCACGTCTGGCCCTTCTTGGGGAACGTCCTTCCTGCAAGGAGACACAAAGATCCAGGAATGAACAGCAAATTGGGAAAAGTCACCAGGAACATTTCAGGTGTGACTTGTGACCAAGAGCTCTGGCCCACATTCCCCTCCATACCACGGAGAAGCCCATGGCTCCAATTCTGGCTCTGTGCTGTGTATGAGTCAGTGGCTTTGTTGTGAGTGACTTCACTTCTCTGGCCTTGATCTGAACTTTATTTCCTTGGGTTCCACAACTTTGCTCTCTCCTGGTTGTTTCCCTTTCTTTGATTGCTCTTTTTACTTTCCTCCATCCATTCCACAAACCTGACCGCCTACTATCTGGCAGGCCTGGACTAGATTCCAGAGACACAGAGCAATCTATGAACTCACAATGAGGTTCGGGAAATAGATGCATAAATAATAGATTATAATGCAGGGTGACGACTGCACAAGGATGAATAAAGAGTGAAAGTCACTCAGTCATGTCCGACTCTTTGCGATAGCATGAACTATACAGTCCATGGAATTCTCCAGGCGAGAATACTGGAGTGGGTAGCCTTTCCATTCTCCAGCGGATCTTCCTGACCCAGGAATTGAACCGGGGTCTCCTGCATTGGAGGTGGATTCTTTACCAACTGAGCTATCAGGGAAGCCTGATGATTCTGAATAAACAGAATCATTCACAAATATTTATTGAATACCTGCTCTGTGTAAGGCCTGATCTCAGGATACACCAGTGAGTTACACAGACCAGACAAGATTGCTACTCTTTTGGAATTTACATTCTAACGGAGGGAGACAAACAATACTCAAATAAACAAGACAATATAGATTGTGATAAGTTCTCTAAAGAAAATAAACACAATGATGAATTGCAAAGAGATACAGTGGGACAGGTCATTTCAGAATGGCTGATCCAGGACAGCCTCTCAGAGATGACATTTGAACTGAGACTTGAAGGATGAGGAACACACTGGGAAAAGCACTGTGGGAAGAAGCAGCAGGCAGTGCCTAAACCGTGAAGCAGGAAAGGGTCAATGCATTTACAGAATGAAAGGAGTCTAGATGACTGGAAAGAAGGGAAGGAGGTGGAGACAAGTGGGAAAGAGCTGGATTTAATTCTGCAAATTCTTTAAGTGCAACAAGAAGGCATGGGAGGGCTTTAAGCAAGAGAATGACATAATCTGAATTAAGATTTTATAAGATCATTCTGGCTGCTCTGTGTAGGATGGACAGTTAGGCGCCTGTTGCAATAATCCAGACAGAAAATCAATGATGGCTTGAATTAAAGTGGTTGGCAGCAGAGAAGAGAGTAAAATAGATGGGAGATATATTTTGGAATTGGAGCTGACAGGGCATGCTAATGGCATGGAGAAGGGGATCCAGGATGAGGGAGAAGCATGATGTTAAGGTTTTAGGGTGGGTGACTGGAAGGCTGGAGGAGCTGATTCCTGAGATGGGGAAGACTGACGAGGCACAGATTTGTGCAGGTGGCAATCTCGAGATACCTATTAAGACACATGAGCTTGTACTGCAAGTAGGCAGATAGAGAGTCTGCACTGGAGCTATAAATTTGGGTGGGATCTAAAGGCCATGGGACTGGATAACAAAGCCTTGGGAGGGTGAACAGCTGAGCCAACATGTAGATGAGGCCCCAGGGAGGGAGCAACTAACTAGTGTCAGGGAAAGTATTGGAGAGGAGATAATGGTTAAACTGGGTCTTAAAAGATGAGTAACTTGCCAGAGGAAGTAAGGGAGATAATATGGGAAGAGTGAAGCACATGTTCAAAGGCTTCGAATCACGCAGTAATGGGAGCCTGTCTGGTTTCCTGCTTTAACCTTAAGTTCTAGCACACAGTATAAGCTCAATAAATATTTGCTGAATGGCTGGTGTGTTTAACAACTTCCACACAGCTCGATAAAGCCAGAGAAAAGTTGGTGGTAGGGATAGGGACTGCTAGTGAGAGATGAGGCTCCAGTGTGGAAGGTAACAGAAGGCTATATCTGTCTGCCTGGAGAAAAAGGAGGATTCCTTAAAACATTTTATGCCCAGAGAGGGGCATAATCAGATATGCATTTTAAAAAGTGCGCAGACTGTGGTGGAGAAAACCGTGTGGGTGAGGTGGGAGGCCAGACGGAAGGCCAAGAGGTGAGACTGGAGGTGGGAAGACCAGTTTAGAGACTGCGGAAATCTGGGTGAGAGATGGTGATGGCTGGAACTAGGGCAGAGGCTGAGGAGATGGAGTCTTCAAGATACTCAGCAGGAGAAGTAGGCAGGATTTGTTGTAGGCTCGACCAAGACAGACATCCTCAGCACAGCAGCATCGTTATTGAAATATTAATTGGTGCTTTCTCCCACTCTGGGTTACAGCATGGTACCTGGCCCTTCTGTGCTTCCTTGACTTGGGGATTTAGACTGAAGTAAAAGCAGAAGGCCAAAGTTCCTCTGTGCCAAGTCACTTCAGTCATGTCTGACACTTTGTGACCCAATGGATGGTAGCCCATCCATGGGATTCTCCAGGCAAGAATACTGGAGTCGGTTGCCACTTCCTCCTCCAGAGGATCTTCCTAACCCAGAGATCAAACCCAGTTCTCTTATATCTCCGTGCATTGACAGGTGGATTCTTTACCACTAGTGCCACCTGGAAAGTTCCTCCAGGCTTTCCCTAAAAATCTGATCTGCTTCAGGAGAAAAACTCCTTGTCCCTAGCCGGGGAGGGAGGATAAGGAGAGATCACTCTAAAGGTTTCTTTGAGCCAGGGAAGGGAGAAGAGGCCTGGAGGCCCCTGGCAGAATTCTAAAGCAGTGCCCTGGGTGGGGGAGGGTGGGGGAGGTAAAAAGACCTCAGGGAGATGCTTCCTGGGACCCAGTACAGAGGTTCCCAGCATAGAAAAAGAAGCCTGTACCTCTGGAGTGATCCAAGGTCCTGGCTGGGACTCCTAGGGACCACTGTTTTTAAATTAGGAGGGTGGCCAGGAGCCAAGAGTCCCTCCAATTTCCTTGGGTTGGGGGAGTGTCAACACTGCCTGACACGCAGTTTGCCTGTCAAATCCTGCAGAAATATGGGCTCCAGTCTGTATTAAGGTTGGTTTAAGAAATGGAGAAAGCTACTCCTGGCACATCCAAACTCAATTACACAAGGGTGATGCCTGGGATGCCTGGCTTGGGAAAGTGTCGGGTGACAACCGAAGGCAGGAAGCAAGGGAACACAGAGGAGCGCCTTGGAGTGGGGAAGACCAGGAGCAGGAGTTCTGTTTTGGACTTGCTGACTTTGAGGAATCCGTGGACTTCCAGGTAGAGGCTGAGCAGCGGCTGGATAAACGGACCACCGTGAACTCAAATCCCAGGCCTGGGCTGGACGCTTAAGTTTGGGGGCCATTGGTTTCAGCCGCTCATGAAAGCCGTGGAAGTGGACAGGCTGGCCGGAGAGGCTGAGTGGGGCAGGGAGCATAAAGCTAGATGCAGAGACAGTGGAGGAAGCGCTCCGCCTTTTCCAGACTGGCTCGGTCCCTACAGCGTCTCACCGTCCAGATCGCGGGGGGCCGCCCGATCAGAGGCCCGGAAGCGGGTGCGTTAGAAGAGGGCTGGCCCGAGCAGAAGAGACCCCAAAGCATCTCTTTTCCCCGTTTCCAGAGCTCACTCAGCAAGGCAGGGAAAGCGGAGCTGTAACCCGGCCCTAGGAAATCAGCAGCAGCGGATAACCGAGTGTTTCCAGCCGCAGCAGCGCCAGTCGGAGGCGCCCGGGGCGGTGGCGGGCCGCAGACCCCAGCCTCCCAGCCTCCGCCTCCGTTCCTCTAGGTGAGCAAGCGCGGAGGGGGATGGCGAAGGGTGTCTGCTAGAACCCCCAACAATCCCATGTCGGGTCATCTCCCGCTGTCCCCATCCTAGGCCCGCTCCCCCTGTTCTGCACCCCTCCGCGCCACCTCGGAATCGGACCCCCACCCCCCCCACCGGGCTCCGCCCCGAGACCCCTCCTCCTCCCCCGGCCCCGCCACCCGGTACCGTCTCCCGGGGAGATGGTCTCGATCTCCACGCCCATCGCGGTCCCACTGGCCCCGCCTCCGAGGGTCCCCGCTGCTGCCCCGACCCCGGCTCGGCTCCGGCCCTGGCCCGCTGGCGCTCCGGCTCGCCTCCCCGCCGCCACTGCAGAGTCGGAGGAGGTGCGGCTGGAGTCGGGACCTGCGCAGGGAGGGGCCACGGGGAAGAGAGCGGCGGGGCGGAGCGGCGCGGAAAGGTGGGGTCGACCGGGGCGGGGCCCGGGGGGAAGCGACCCTGAAGCGACTGCTCCAGAGCTTGACCAGGCTAACGATCATTAACCCACTGACTGGGGAAGATGTTGAGGAAGGCATGCAGACACTAGCGCATCTACCCACCCATCTGTCCCTCCCGCTTTCCCTCCCTCCCTCCCTCCCTCCATCCATCCATCTGTCGACACATTTATGTAGCACCTACTATAGTCAAAGCTATAGTTTTTCCAGTAGTCATGTATGTATGCGAGAGTTGGACCATAAAGAAGGTTGAGCATCGAAGAATTCATGCTTAACATCTTAATTCTCAAGAAGGCTCTTGAGAGTCCCTTGGACTGCAAGGAGATCAAGCCAGTCAATCCTAAAGGAAATCAACCCTGAATATTCATTAGAAGGACTGATGCTGAAACTGAAGCTCCAATACTTTGGCCACCAATGTGAAGAACTGACTCATTGAAAAAGACCCTGATGCTGGGAAAGACTGAGTGAGTGAAAGTTACTCAGTCGTGTCAGACTCTTTGTGACTCTATGGACTGTATAGTTCATGGAATTCTCTAGGCCACAGTACTGGAATGGGAAGCCTTTCCCTTCTCTAGGGGATCTTCCCAACCCAGGGATCAAAGCCGGGTCTCCTGCATTGCAGGTGGATTCTTTACCAGCTGGGAAAGATTGAAGGCAGGAGGAAAAGGGGGTGGCAGAGGACATTATGGTTGGGTGGCATCATCGACAGAATGGATATGAGTTTGAGCAAGCTCTGGGAGATGGTGAAAGACAGGGAAGGCTGGAGTGCTGCAGTCCATGGGGTTGCAAAGCATGGGACACCATTAAGCAACTGAACAACAGCTCTGTGTTACGCTGCGGGTGGATAGGGGGAGCAGTCAACTTGGTCTCACAGGTAAGTGGAGAGGGCCAGCAACGAAACCAACACTTTAATTAACTGCATTCACTGCCATAGAGTTCAGAACCTCACAGAAGCACCAGAGAGGTACCTACCCTAGCTAGGCTGTTGGAATCTGTAGGGACAAGTTGTGGGGGTGGTGGAAGGGGTGGGTGGAAAATAAACCAGTAATTACTGACTCTCCCCCACCCACCTACACCCCTATACTCCATCCTGCATAGTTCTTAGGTAGGCATGGGTGGCCTCCCGCCTTTCAAGGCAGAGAACTGCACCCTGGGGATACCAACCGAATTAAGACAATCGTTGTCCTGGAGGAATCCAGGCTGTGATGAGGACAGGAACAGTTACCACCTGGAGTGATTTAAGTTGCGGGATGAATGAATGAATGATTTCTACCAGACCTTCACCTCCTTCCAAAGGAGACCCAGGAATCTAGAACGGTATTTTTTGGAGGAGGTAAGCATTTGGAGAAGGAAATGGTAACCCACTCCAGTGTTCTTGCCTGGAGAATCCTAGGGACGGGGGAGCCTGGTGGGCTGTCATCTCTGGGGTTGCACAGAGTCGGACACGACTGAAGCTACTTAGCAACTTAGCAGCAAGCATTTGAAAAATGAATGGAACTTTCAATTTTTTCTCTCTCTTCATGCATTGTTGCAAAAATTGATACGAAGGTATGATTCTGACAAGTGGAGCAGGAAGGCAGGCATGGGAAGAAAAGCCTGAGCAAAGAAGAGAGAGTCCTAGGTGTTACTTCTCCACTTCCGCACTCCCCTCTCTCCCAGATGGTCAAGGCACGGACTTCAGATTATCAGAAGGAGGGCTGGCTGTGTGTTCAACAAACATGATCAACTATCGTGAGGGTCAGGATCTGAAATTCCCCATGAGCTGCCCCAAGGCGTGGCCCAGAATCTGGCAGGGGTATAGCTGGCTTTAAGCCTAGTGAGTTGTAGCTATGGTCAGGCACTTTTGGGGTAAGTGTAGAATAGCGGTTTGTAATTAGAGCAGGTCCATGGAGCGGAGTCAGTTACATATACCCTATTTTGTGTATGGAGAACATCTTTCTGAGATTTTAAAGAGGTCTTCAACTCCTTCTCTACCTCCCCCTCCCCGCTGCTTCCCTGAAAAGCTAAGAAACCGTCTTGACTCTAGGGCCCAGGACTCCTTCTTAGACTGCTGCTGCTGCTAAGTCACTTCAGTCGTCTCCGACTCTGTGAGACCTCATAGATGGCAGCCCACCAGGCTCTTCCATCCCTGGGATTCCCCAGGCAAGAACACTGGAGTGGGTTGCCATTTCCTTCTCCAGTGCATGAAAGTGAAAAGTGAAAGGGAAGTCGCTCAGTCTTGTCCGACCCTCAGCGACCCCATGGACTGCAGCCCTCCAGTCTCCTCTGCCCATGGGATTTTCCAGGCAAGATTACTGGAGTGGGGTGCCATTGCCTTCTCCCCTTCTTAGACTACGAGGACCGAAAAGATGCGGGGGAAAGCGCTAAACCTCTCAAGGGACGAACGGTATCAATAGCAGTTTTACCTTCGATGGCGTTTCAGGCGGAATACAACTCCCAGAGATCTGTGCGGCAAAGCTCGAGCTTATTGGCCAATGGGAAGGACCGTCTCATAACGGGACACAAGCAATAGCCAATAGGCAGGGGGAATTGCCTAGCTTGTACAGCCTCGTCTCACCTACCGGGCTGTGGGAACCGATGCTTCCGGAGTCTGCTTGGGACTTCGGATCAGAGGTCTGTGTGCTCCGAAGGTCGCGGGGAAACTGATTTTCTGTGCGGCAGTGAGACCAAAGGTATTTTGTCTCTACTGCTTTCCGGCCTGGCCTCTGTATGGGAGGCCAGGTGGGCGGGGACGGAAGTGGAGGGATCTGGGCTTTGGCAGACGCGGACTAGAGGAAGGGTTACAGGTGCGAGGAGAAGAGGTCTAGAAGGGTGGGGGGCCACGTGAGAGGGCTGGCGGATGCGGACGAGCAGGGGTTGGGTTTAAACCAGAGAATATATTACTTGTGCCTCACGAGTGACGCTTCTGGGAATATATCCTAAGGAAGCCATTCAAAATGAACATGCTTTATGCATAAATACCTTTATCCCAGCGCTATTTGTAAAAAGATAAAGTTGGCTGTAACCAGGTATCTCACCAGTGAGGAAAAATTATGGCACTTTCTCAACAGTGAGGAAAAGTGGTATGAAGTGGCTTCTAAAAGTAATTTATAAAGCTTTTAAATAACATGGGTAAAATCCTAATATAATGTGAAGCGAAAAAATCGTGGTATGAAATGGTGCAGTATGAGTGAAAAAGTTTAACATCAACTGCATAGAAAAATGTCTGGAGGGTTGCAGTCATAATTTTCTTTCGTTGAATTTGAGTGTGTGTGTGTGTGAATTTACCTTTTGACCTTTTAAAAAAATTCATTGGAGTATAGTCGATTTAAAATGTTGTGTTAGTTTCTGCTATACAGCAAGTGCATCAGTTATACATACACATATAGCCACCCTTTTTAAGGTTTTTTTCTCAATTAAGTGATTATAGAGTGTTGAGAATACTTCCCTGTGCTATACAGTTGTTCAGTTTCTACATTTTGAGGACTCTTTATGGCCTCATGGACTGTACCCTCCCAGGCATCAATACTGGAATGGGTTGACATTTTCTTCTCCAGGAAATCTTCCCCATCCAGGGAGTGAACTCTAGGCTTTTGCATGCCAGGCAGATTCTTTACCATCTGAGCCACGAGGGAAGGCTCATCCTATACAGTAGGTCCTTATTAGTTTTTTATTTTATATATAGTAGTGTGTATGTCAATCCCAGTCTCCCCATTTGCCCCTTCTTTCCTCCCTGGTAATCATAAGTTTCTTTTCTACATCTGTGACTCTATTTCTGTTTTGTAAATAAGTTCATTTGTACCATTTTTAAAGATTTTACATATAAGCAATGTCATATTCCTAAAGGAGATCAGTCCTGGATGTTCATTGGAAGGACTGATGTTGAGGCTGAAACTCCACTACTTTGGCCACCTGATGTGAAGAGCTGACTCATTGGAAAAGACCCTGATGCTGGGAAAGATTGAGGGCAGGAGGAGAAGGGGATGACAGAGGATGAGATGGTTGGATGGCACCATCGACTCGATTGACATGGGTTTGGGTGGACTCCGGGAGTTGGTGATGGACAGGGAGGCCTGGTGTGCTGTGGTTCATAGGGTCGCAAAGAGTCAGACATGACTGAGCGGCTGAACTGAACTGATAAGGGAATTTGTCTTTCTCTGACTTATTTCACTCAATATGAGACTTTCTAGGTCCTTTTGACCTTTCTTATGTATTAATTTAAAACAATAAGTGTAAAGAACTTGGAATTATTTTATAATGAAAACACAGTAAATTTGGAAAAACAAGTTGGGGAGTATGTAACTTTAAATTTACTGGAAGTGCTCCAATTCACCTGAGCCCCTTGACTGTCACTGTGAGTTGTCTTAGTTTTTTGTTGTTGTTGTTATTGTGCTGCATCTTAGTTGCAGCTCATGGGATCTAGTTCTTTGACCAGGGACTAAACCTGGGTCCCCTGCACTGGGAGTGCAAAATCTTAGCCCCTGGACCCCCAAGGAAGTTCCATGAGTTGTCTTTAAAGAAGATTAGAAACAGAAGAATTAAATGGCTATAGACTGAACACCAGATCCTGGTTCTGGCCGTCTCTCTCCTGAATGAATACATTCAGCTTTTCGCTTCATAGAGGAACCAGGGTTTCTGATTTGAGAAACCTTATCATCTGAGGGTGGAGAGACTAACAGGTGTACATACCGTTGGCTTCAGGCAAATATTTAAAAGATACAAAATAATTGAGGTACACCTGAAGGTCTTTCACCTTTGTCTTCTTGGTTCTCTGATCTTTTTACTACTAGCTCTGTAACAGTGACTCCCAAATCCTTACCTCTGACTGCCTAAGGTACAATGCTACTCTATAAACATCTTAAATAAAGCACGTGCATGCGTGCTTAGTTGCTTCAGTCGTGTCCGACTCTTTGCGACCCTGTGGACTGTATCCTGCCAGGTTCCTCTGTCCATGGGATTTTCCCGGCAAGAATACTGGAGTAGGTTGCCATGTCCTCCTCCAGGGGATTCCCCCCAACCCCAGGATTGAACCCACCACTCCTGTGTCTCCGGCATTAGAGGCAGATTTTTTACTGCTAGGCCACTGGGGAAGCCCACATTAAACTTGTTGCACACTACATTGTTCTTACCTCTGAAGCATGCGCTGCCTTCTGTAGCTCTGATTAATGGTTCATCAGTTTCCCAAGCTGAAAATTTGTATGTTGTCCTTAATTCTCCTTTCTTCCTTAGCGCTCATTCCACTTGATAATCTATTTCAGTTGTCTTAAAAGTATCTCATAGCTACAAGCTTGGCTCACTTTCTCATCCTGACATTCAAATTATCTATGTCCCCCATTTTAAAAGTTAATTAATTGATTAATTTTTTAATTGATTGATTTTTAACTGGAGGTGAATTGCTTTGTGGTGTTGCAATTGTTTCTGCCCATGGACCTTTATTAAACTTGTCAGCTTCTTAGTTTCTCAGGTCTGTTCTGCACAATGTTGCATGAATATGTACTGGTTTCTCTAAATTCCAAATTTTTCAGCAGGCCCTTTATGATCAGAGATATAAGGTTGGAAAGGTGTAGCAGTATCAGAAAATATAAGGCCTTCAATGCTTTGCTAAAACACTTTGGAAGAACTTTTATATGTATAGACTGGAGACTCATCAAAGATATTTGAGCAGAAATGCCCAATTACCAGGAGCTGTGACTTTTCTCAGGCTTCCTTAGTGGCTTAGAGGTAAAGAATCCACTAGCAATGCAGGAGACGCAGGAGATATGGGTTTGGTCCTTGGGTTGGGAAGATCCCCTGGAGGAGGAAATGGCCACCCATACCAGTACTCTTGCCTGGAAAATCCCATGGACAGAGGAGCCTGGTGCGGTATAGTCCTTAGGACATCTACAGTCCAAGCCGGACATCTCAAGATAATTCTGCCTACACTCAAAGGGTCCAGGCTCTGTGGAAAATAAGAGACTGGAATGAAGAGAATTTCTCCTTATCCTCCTCTGTTTAAAAGCAGAAGGTGATCAGAACCTGGACCAATTATTGTTATGTGTTTAAGGAATATAGGCCAAGTTTTCTTCATTTTTATTTTTAATTTAATTTTATTGAAGTATGATTTATTTACAATGTCATGTTAGTTTCAGGTATACAGCACAGTGACTCAGTTGTATATATATGTGAGTATATATAATTAGCGCTGCAGTGAACATTGTGTTGCTTGTATCTTTTTGAATTATAGTTTTCTCTAGCTATATACCCTGGTGTGTGTGGGGGATTGCAGCATCATATGGTAACTCTAATTTTTTACCAAATTTCTTCTTGTTACTAAAGATAAAAATATTAAAATTAATTCTTCTAAAAAATTTCAGAGACTTTATTATCAAGTTTGTTTTTCCCTTATTCACAAACTCTTACCCTGGGCTAACCCTGGCCATACACACTCTCAATGACATTAGACTAACTTGGGTGGCCTAAAACATACCATATAAATTGCTTTTGATATATAATTGGCCTATTAGGAATTTTCTTTGCCCAGGAAAATGTATCATGCATTATTTATCAATAAAAGTCTTTTAAAAGTGCATAAGTAGCTATTAGGGAAGTATATATATTATCTTACACAAGACCAATGGGTTTGAGATGGCAGCCTTCTTCATTAGTAATGACAGAGGACATATTTCTCCATTTAGCAAGCTACTGCAGAACCACTTAATCTGACATCATGTGTAGAAGTAAAACAGACCTTTCTGTCTTGGTAAAAGATTCTAAGAGTAGGGACAAAGCTAGCAAAAAGGTATGAGAAAAAAATGCAGACAAATGAAAATCAAATCTACCAGTTTGGTGGAGAGTATATTTCTTTGGATTTAAAGTCTGAAGACAGCTTCTCAAGTTCTGTCTTTGATGCTAGGTAAACCAGGCAGGGTTGAAAAATATCCATTAGATTCAGTGACATGAGTAGCACTGGTGGAATGGTGGGAGTTGTTTCAGAAGAGGTGAGAATGGAATCAGTTAGGAGTGGGTTAAGAAGAGAATGACTGGTGAAGATGGACACTGCATGTTTAGAGAATTCTTTGATTAAATATTCTAAGATTAAACATCACTTAGGATGTGTTTATTGATCATCATAGTTGTTTTGTAATATCAAATTGCCTGTTGATATTCTTCAACCACTTAAAATTTTGTCTTTTTAACTGGCTAACAAGAACTTTTCATAAATTATTTTTTCACATTTGACCGTTTAGTTTCATTTTTCAGTTAGAAAAGACTATTTGACTAAATGCTTATTAAAAAACAGTTTTTCAAAAAATACAGAAATAAAGACTGTTCCACCTTCTCTCTTTTCCCATCTCACTCCTTCTCAGCATGTACTGTGAACAGTTTGGTATGTGTTATTTCTGATCTTTTTCTGCATCTTTATGTGAATATATACAAACACATGTTTATAGACATAGAGAGGTGGATTTCTTTTCATAAATAGAAGCTTACCAGATGTGTTATATTGTGAATTTCAATGCTTTGGGGGAGGATTTTTCTGTGTCATTATTCATGGAGCTTCCATATTTTTTTAATGTATTTCCATATTGATGTACATTTAGATTTTTCTCTTATAAAAGATGCTGTAGTAAATCCTTATGCATATACATGCTGGAGTATTTTTATGGTACCATGAAAAGTCTTTCTTTTAAATCTCTTATATTTTTTACATATTTTTTTGCATTTGGATCTTTAATTTATCTGGAAGGTGTTTTGTTATAAGATATGAAAGGCAAGTTTCTTAACCTTTTAGAGCTTCAGCTCTGTTGTCTCTCACACAAGAATAATAGTGCTAACCTCACTGGACTATTACATGGATTGTATTGAATTCCAGATGCTTTTGAACTGTGGTGTTGGAGAAGACTCTTGAGAGTCCCTTGGACTTCAAGGAGATCCAACCAGTCCATTCTAAAGGAGGTCAGTTCTGGGTGTTCATTGGAAGGACTGATGCTAAAGCTGAAACTCCAATACTTTGGCCACCTCATGCGAAGAGTTGACTCATTGGAAAAGACTCTGATGCTGGGAGGGATTGGGGGCAGGAGGAGAAGGGGACGACAGAGGATGAGATGGCCGGATGGCATCACCAACTCAATAAACATGAGTTTGAGTGAACTCCAGGAGTTGGTGATGGACAGGGAGGCCTGGTGCGCTGCAATTCATGGGGTCGCAAAGAGTCAGACACGACTGAGCGACTGAACTAAACTGAACTAGCACCACATATGGCATATTCTGGATATATTTATTCTCTTCCTTTCCTTCTAATTTGGCCAGCAAATTCCTATAGTAATTGGATGTGTATATAGGATATTGTCTTTTTGCATATTCAGTAAGAGTCGAGTCATCCTGATTTCCTCTGTTTTGCCGTGTCTCACATTTCACAGAAAGGCTAAACCAGTTGTCTGGATTTGTCTGGTTATATTTTCATGGTGTAACTTTCCTTCTTAATTATTTCAGAGAACCTTTATCAGAAAGGATGGAGTTGGGACAAGGAAAACTTCTCAGGACTGGACTGAATGCATTATATCAAGCAATACACCCAATTCACGGCCTTGCTTGGACTGATGGGACTCAGGTAGTCTTGACCAATTTACAGCTTCACAGTGGAGAGGCCAAATTTGGGGACTCAACAGTCCTTGGGCAGTTTGAACACGTGTATGGGGTGTCCTGGGCCCCGCCTGGTGCAGCTGACACACCCACTCTGCTCGCTGTCCAGCACAAGAAGTGTGTCATCGTGTGGCAGCTGTGTCCTAGCCCTGCAGAAGAGCCAAGCAAGTGGCTGATGTCTCAGCCCTGTGAGATCAGACAGTCATGCCCTGTCCTTCCCCAGGGCTGTGTGTGGCACCCAGAAAGTGCCATCCTGACTGTGCTGACTGCTCGGGATGTCTCCGTGTTCTACAACATCCACTGTGACAGTTCCCAAGTCAAAGTGGACGTCAGCACCCAAGGCCTCATTCACTGTGCGTGTTGGACCCAGGATGGCCAGAGGCTGGTGGTGGCAGCAGGCAGCAGCCTGCACTCTTACATTTGGGACAGTGCTCAGAAGACTGTTCACAGGTGCTCCCTCTGTCCCGTCTTTGATGTGGACAGCTACGTGCGCTCAATTGGGGCCACTGTGGACTCACAGGTCGCTATAGCCACTGAGCTTCCGCTGGACAAGATTTGTGGGTTAAATGCTTCTGGAACTTTTGACGTTCCCCCTAGTGGTGAAGACACTTGTCTGCGTGCTTTACCAGTTACTGATCCACTTTCCTCTGAAACAAATTCTGAAACACCAGTGTTGTCATCCTTTTCTGAGCCTCTGGATCTAACTCATATCCACTTCAACAGATTTAAATCTGAGGGTAGTTCTCTTACTTGTCTAAGAAAAAAAGACTACTTGACAGGAACTGGCCTAGATTCTTCACATTTGGTCCTTTTGACCTTTGAGAAGGAGGTTACCTGCAACAGAAAAGTCATCATTCCAGGCATTCTGGTTCCTGATCTAATAGCATTTAATCTTAAAGCACAAGCAGTCGCAGTGGCTTCCAATACATCTAATGTAATTTTTATCTATTCTGTCATTCCGTTATTAATGCCAAACATCCAGCAGATTCAGTTAGAGAGTAATGAAAGACCAAAAGGCATATGTTTCTTGACAGATAAATTACTATTAATTTTGGTGGGAAGACAAAAGTCCACTGACTCGGCATTTCTTCCTTCTTCAAAATCTGATCAGTATATGATTCGTTTGATTGTTAGAGAGGTAATGCTGAAAGAAGACTCTCCAGTGACACTGAGTGAAAACCAGAGTGGTAACTCTGCTTTCAGTACTCTGATAAATAAAACAAATATAAAAAAGCTAATTGAAGATCTTTCGCCAGATTTTTGTCACCAAAGCAGAGGGCTCTTGTTCACAGCTAATAGCAGCAGTCAAAGTGGACGGCCTGGAAGAACCCTTATTGAAGAAATAGAAAGTCCTACATCCAGCATCTGTGATGGCTCCACAGTCCTAGAAACTCTAGATGCCAGGCCTGTTAACTGGTCAGTAACACTGCCCAGACCCAGCGGCACACCAGCCCACACCAGTACCGCAGAACCTCCTAACTTAGAACGGGAAAAGGAAACATACCAGCTGTCTAAGGAACTGGAAGTTGTATCTAGGAACCTGAGTGAAGTGCAGCGACATGTTTCTGAACTCAGCAACTTTCTGCACAATGGAAAGAAATCCTCTCCAGTGTACCCACTCTCTCAGGATCTGCCTTACGTTCACATCACTTGCCAGGTAACTTCTCCTCTGGGGGAACTACCACTGGCTCCTGTAGCCAGTATGTGCTGCAAGAGAAATTTATTGTTGAGGCAGTGGGGTTCTAATTGAACTTCACTGAGCTGGGCATGTTATGTTCAGGCAAGTTTTTATACCTTTTCAGGTTGGTTGGATAGGCCCACATAGCAATATACACCATGACTTTATCATGCGCATGATATGAAAACATGAATTCTTGCACTCATTCTGGCAATCTATGTTTAGAAAACAAATTATTAAGTCATGCTGTTTCATTGAGAAGACCTTTTCTTATATGCAGTTGCAAGCTCTCTTCCACTTATAAGAAAGGTTATAGTCATTACAACTTTTTAATGTATCTATGTATGCCTGTATATGCAAACATAAAATATTTAAATAGGCTCATATAATATCTTATTTTATCATGAATACTTTCCCATTGAACTTGGTCCTGCTTCTCCTCCCTGTAATCCACTTTTAGCTAGCAGCTTAATGTGGATCCTTGCATATTTTTCCTTCGTACTCATATAATCTTACACAGATCTTTGCTTAATTCATAGGTATATAGGTGTTGGGGTGGTGATTTTCTCATTGTTTTACAAACATGGGGTCATATGGTGTATTCTTTACTTCATGCTGAGAGTATTCTGTTTATTCAGTTCTTCCCTTGTTGATGGACATTCACTTTGTTTTCAGTTCTTAGCCACTCCAAATAGTGCTGCAATAGTATTCTCATATGTATCTATTTATATTCATACTTTTATTTCTATTGGCTTGGTTCCCAGAAGTGGAAGTATAGATTTGAAGAGTATATATATATATAATATGTATATGCTTCTACTTTTAATAGAGTTGCCAGATTGCCTTTCAAAGACTTTTTACTAAACAATGAATCATCACATGCCCGTCAGCAACATATGGGACTATCCTTTTCCTTACATCCTCACCAATCTGATGAATGTGAAGTAGTATTTCACTTTTATTAATTGTTTTTCCCATACTGTTGGCTGTGATGAATGCTTAATCATGGATGACTCTTTGTGACCCCGTGGACTGTAGCCTGCCAGGCTCCTCTGTCCATGGGATTCTGCAGGTGAGAATATTGGAGTGGGTTGCCATTTCCTACTCTAGAGGATCTTCCCAACCCAGGGATCAAACCCTGTCTCTTGTGTCCCCTACATTGGCAGGAAGGTTCTTTACCACTGTGCCACCTGGGAAACCCCTGGTAATTCACTACTATTAATAAGTTTGAGTATATCCTCATGTGTTTTGGTCAGTTGAGTGTGAATTGCCTTTTGCTCATTTTTTGCTATTGAGTTACCAGTTTGCAAGAGGTTTTCTAAAGAAATTGATAGGTGTGTAGTAACCTAGGTTTTCTTGTATTATTTTATTACATTAGTTTTTACATTTATGTTTTTAATCATTGATTAAAATTTTCTGAAAGGTAAGTAGTTGTGCTACCAACATTATTAAAAATCCATCTTTATCCCACTGAACTTGATTTACCAAATTTCTTATATGTAAACTTACATATCCTGAGATCTAATTCTGGTTACTTCTTACTGCAGCTAATGTAATACTGGTCTTTGTCTAAAACTTTAACAATACCACACTGATATGATTACTGTGGACTTATATATCTTTGTTTAAAGATATATAGATAGATCTTTTGTCAGTTGATAGTTAGCATTTTTTTAAGCAATAAAGCATTTTAAAATTAAGGTATGTACATTATTAGACATATGCAGTTGCATACTTAAGTACAGAATATGCACTGTGTGTCCTCCATGGCTAAGTTGTGTGTGATTCTCTGACTCCATGGACTGGAGCACCCCAGGCTCCCCTGTCCATGGGATTCTCCAGGCAAGAATACTGGAGTGGGTTGCCATTTCTTCCTCCAGAGGATCTTCCCGACCCAGGGATCGAACCCATGTCTCCTGCATTGGCAGGAAGATTCTTTACCACTGTGCCACCTGAGAAGCCCAGAATATGCACTGCTGCTGCTACAGCTAAGTCACGTCAGTCGTGTCCGACTCTGTGCGACCCCATAGACAGCAGCCCACCAGGCTCCCCTGTCCCTGGGATTCTCCCAGGCAAGAACACTGGAGTGGGTTGCCATTCCCTTCTCCAATGCATGAAAGTGAAAAGTGAAAGTGAAGTCGCTCAGTTGTATCCAACCCTTAGCGACCCCATGGACTGCAGCCTACCAGGCTCCTCTGCCCATGGGATTTTTCAGGCAAGAGTACCGGAGTGGGTACCATTGCCTTCTCCGGAATATGTACTAGGAAACCAAAAAACTTCATGTGGCTCACTTTATTTCAGTGGCCTGGAACCAAAATCTGCAATCTCTGAGGTATGCCTGTTTCTAAAACAGCCGAGCAGTTTTTCCTCACCATCTGATTGTCTTTCTCAGGCTGCCATCCACCATCCTATAAAGCTATTAGTCTCATCCTAGAGAAACCAATTCCTAGAGATAAAGACATAACCTTGGGGAGGAACAGAGCAAAAGGAAATTGGGGGTTGTATCTTGTCTGATTCTTTAGTTGTGCAAAATAATGCAGCAAAAAGCTCCTTATTAACACTGAAGTTGATAGTGGTAATAGATAAGAATTTGTTAAACTGTACATTCTGTTCTTAGGAAATGTTAACCCCATTGCTTCTGCACTCAGTTTAACAATTTTTATCTTTATTTTTGAAGAAATGTCATTTTGTACGTCCTGTTGTTGAAAAAAGAATGATGCTTCTCTGCAATGGCAAGCTAAGACTCAGCACAGTCCAACAGACTTTCGGCCTCTCTCTTGTTGAAATGCTGCATGGTAGGTAAAATTCAGAAGGCGACTCTACCCGACATCCCCTCCCTCAATTTTGTGACTGTCACTGGTGATGAAAATGAAGTGTACCAACCATTTAGTGATTCAGTAGACAGTTAAAAAGTATTATTAATTGTTATTGTATATCTAGGCCTGTTATAGGTGCCGAAACACACAGAAAATATGGGTTCTGCCCTTAAGGAACTTACAACCTAGTTGAAAAACCTGAGTGCACACATGAAAAAACTAAATAGAGTTACAAAGCAATATGTAACAACTGCAGGAAATGACAGAAAACCTCATATATACTAGTTGCATTAAAACATAAAAAGCATCGCAGAATATTTCTTTTTTGTGTGTGTCAGGGGTCGGGGGGGGCTCTGTGCACACACATTCTTTCATTTGTTTATTAATTTGGGGGCTACACCACATGCCATATGAGATCTGAGATCTTAGTTCCCCAGCTAGGGATTGAACCCTTGTCTGCTGCAGAGGAAGTCTTAGCCACTGGATGGCTAGGGAAGTTCCTATATTCTTTTTTTCAAAATATTCTTTCCCGTTGTGGTTTATCACAGAACACTGAATATAGTTCTCTGTGCTATACAGTAGGACCTTATTGTTTTCTTTCTTTTGGGGAGCTGCGCCTTGAAGCTTGTGGGGTTTCAGTTCCCCAACCAGGGATTGAACCCAGGCCACAGCAGTGACAGCCTGGAATCCTAACCACTGGGCCACCAGAAAACTCCCATAGAATATTTCTTAAAGGCATTGTCATTTTTTTTTTTAATATATTTTTTTTATTGAAGGATAATTCCTTTACAGAATTTTGTTGCTTTCTGTCAAACCTATGAATCAGCCATAGGTATACATATATCCCCTCCCTGGAACCTCCCCCCCCATCTCCCTCCCCAGCCCACCCCTCTAGATTGATACAGAGCCCCCGTTTGAATTTCCTGAGCCATACAGCAAATTCCCGTTGGCTATCTATTTTACATATGGTAATGTAAGTTTCCATGTTACTCTTCCCATACATCTCACCCTCTCCTCCCCTCTCCCCATGTCCATAAGTCTCTTCTCTATGTCTGTTTAGGAGCTGTCATTTTAATATGCAGCAAACGTGCACATGAAGGACCCTCCTAGATGGCTTAGGACTGACTCATGCCTGTGTTCCATCTGATGGGCAACATGGTGGTTTTCTTATGCCTCAGTCTTCAGGACAGCCACACACTAAACATAAAGTTTTTTTTTTTATTTCATTTTTTTTTCCTGCTAAACGTTTGTAGCATCAGCATTTTTCTATTTTGATACATGCATTTATGATATGACTTGATAACTGTAATTTTTACTGGGTTAATATTCTGTCTTGGATATACCATATTTTTTTTCCTTCCAGTTTTATTGAGATACAATTGACATACAGTGCTATAAAGTATACAACATAACAATTTGACTTAATACATCGTGTAAGTTAGTGAACAGCCATCATCTCACATAGACAGAAAAACTTCTTCCTTGTGATGAGCAGTATTTACTCTCTTAATACCATATTTCAGTTTGCCTTGTTTTCTTTGACATTTAAGTGGTTTCCAATTTTTCATTATCATCAATAACACTAATAAAAACCTTTCTGTATTTTATACATTTTTGGAAAGTGTAGATTTTCAAAAGTGAAATTACAGGGTCACAGTAGACTCAAAAGAACCAGAAAAAGTCCAGGTATGTGTTATACCAGTGGTCCTAGGTTACCTCAAAACAAACTATTTAGGATTATCTGGGCATTTCTAGCCTGGCACTAGTCAGCTCAACCTCCTTGGGTGTCTAGAGGCTGGCATGGATCTCAAAAATATAGACGTTTCCTCCATAGAGTTGCTGTTGCCAGCTTTGCGTAGTTTCTGAAGAAACTACTAGATGGCATTAGAAAAGGTAGGGACACCATACACACCCCCTAACACCAGCATGCACACATGCACACACAAGCTCAAATACATGACACTGACCCCTTAATGCCTAGCCCGGGCATTAATACCTGTCCCTTAGCTCTCCCTGTCACCCGTCATCAATATCCCATTCCTGCTATGTAACCTGACCCTCAGTTTCACCCGGCCCCTCCATCTCTGTAAAGTCTTGTGATGGTCAGGTTCAGGATCATCAACGACTGCATTCTTTCTCTCAAAAAAGTTGTATTTGTGATATTTTTCTTTATTGAGTAAGACAGGATATCCTGAATGCCTGTGTGTTTATTTTACTTTGCAGACTCCCACTGGATCCTTCTTTGTGCGGACAGTGAAGGCTTCGTCCCCTTAACTTTCACAGCCACACAGGAAATAATCATAAGAGATGGCAGGTCAGATGACTTCCAAAACTCTGCCTCAGAGCCTTGATAGCAGTCCTTCCCTTGGAGTCTTCAGTGATGGATTCCCCAAAGTGGAGATACCACCGGCTCTTCTGACTAAACTGGCAGTGTAGTCTGATACTATAAGCAGAGCATGTGCTGCACAGACGAGGCCATTACTAACAAGAGCTGTTTTCCAAGATGGATGCTCCCCAGCTGGGATCTGCAGTGCCGCTGGGAAGTGAAGCGCTCACCGTGGCTGGCTCCGCCACTCTTCCCCCCAGGCTGCTGTTCCCTGCTCCGCAGCAGAGCCCAGTCTTTGTTAGATGGCTCAGAAAGCAGTTATTTATGTATTCATGACTGTGTGGTTTTGTCTAAGGGCAGAATTCCCGGCACAAAACAATATTATGGTGCCATATGGATTGTGTTTTGTGGTTTCTCTGAGGCTTTCTGTCCCTTGCCCAAAATGGCATTAAAGCTCTTAGAAGCACTTAAAAGGTACCTCAGGATTGTAATAGATCTTCTTCTTGGCTTCAAGTTGAGTGTGAGGAGTGCTGGAGAACATCTGCTCCAGTGTCTCTTTTACCCTAAACGAGCAGGAATGCACAGACCTCAAAGGAAAACAAAAAATCGATTCATTTCTGCTCCCAGGACTACCTCTAACAGGAAGTAGTTCTGATGTTGGATTTAAACCTAAGCCTGTCACTTCCCTAGAAAATTCTGGCTGACAGAAGTCCAGGAGCTCCTGAAATCTGGCTCTGGGCAAATTTCAAATGATACTTAAAGTGCTTTGACTCCCTCTGGGCCCCACTGAAGCGGGTCCTGATGTTACTAGCACAGTGCCAAGCACAGGTGAGGCCTGTGGCAGGATTTTGTGCTGTTGTCACTCAGGATTTCTCCCTGAGAGGTTACTCATCTCCTATTTTGGGGATCCTAAAAAATGCCCTATTTTTCTCCCAGTAATCAACTCCCTTAATTTAAATTGCCACCTTAATTTGTCTATTTTTATGTTCTCCCCATTCAAGTCTTTCAGGCCAGCATAGAATCTGTGAGAGAAAGTATTTCAGAAAGTTGAAGGTTACACTGACTCTAAGATAGTTTCTTATAATTATGGGCTAAAGCACCAGCTTAGCCTAGTGGAAAGAGCCCTGATCCCAGCTTCAGAAAGACTCACCACTTTTCACAGAGTCGTAAACTTCTGGCACTGCAGCGTAACGAATGGATTGATGTGTGACTAGTCGGAGCACATCTGCAGGTACGTTCTTTCAGCCGTAGGAGCTCAGATGCATAGGAGCACAAATGCCTCTTCCTCTTTTCTTTTAAAGTCATCTGGAAAGATTTTATACCCTTGAGGACTCCTGTCTGCTGGTTTATGAAGATGGAGCAGGGATAGGGAAGAGGCGAGAGCCACTTTGCGGTTGAAATGCATTAGAGGAGGAAAGCAGTGGCTGAGGACAGCCTGAGGCCTGGCTCCATTTTCGAAGGAAGTGTCTGGTGGAGTGAAACCTCACAACTGTGAAGCCTCAAGATGGGGTCTGGGGGACCTGATAGCAAAATCTGTGTAGGTGCCCCAGAGTGTACGTTACAGTCATTTCGCTGGTCAGAATCCTGTGGATGAGTCTTCAATAAAATCACTAATGGTTGTTGCAGCTGTTGTGAATGTTTTTGTTTTTTAAGTTTATTTATTTTTGTGTGCATTGAGTGGCATGCAGAATTTCCCAGACCAAGGATTGAACTTTAGTCCCCTGCATTGGAAGCGAAGAGTGCCAACCACTAGACCACCAGGAGAATCCTGTTGTGAATGGTTTTTTTGTGTGGGTGTATATGTGTGAATATTTTAATATTTACTTTGTGATTGTTTCTGGTTTAGAGGAATGTTCTTGATTTTTACATATGTTGTCTTCATATTTCTTCTGGTGGACAGTCCAGGATATAAATTATTTCTTTCCAACAAATCTGATCCCATGACAGCTCTCATACAAAACATGTTTCCCTGGTCTCTACTGTATATAATCATTGAAATAAATAAAAGATAATCCAATATTTGTTGGTTTGGGGAGAGAAGGAAACAGGGAGAGAAGAGCTAAATACTTTGAATTATTGTTTAATGTTATATTGAGAATATTTTACATAGAAACATTACTTACAAATCTCATTATGCGCCCAAATTTTAAAAATTTTTGTATGGTATTATTTAATAACTACAATAGATGTAAAGAATAAGAAGGCATAATAATAAAGTGATTCACCTATCTCTAATTTAAGAACCAGAACATTACTAGGAACCATTCAAGCTCCCTATGTATCCCTCCTGGATCCTTCTCCAGAGAAGTAACTCCACCCCATGTGCTTATCTCTTGATTGTTGTAAATTATCATTTCTTCTTTTCTATTTTTTATTTTATGTTTTTAGCTGCACCATGGGGCTTGGGGTATCTTAATTCCCAGACCAGGGATTGAACCCAGGCCACTGTAATGAAAGCACCAAGTCCAAAGCACTGGACCACCAGGAACCTCCCTCTTTTTATTTATTTATTTTTGGTTGTACTGGGTCTTCACTGATACATGCAGGGTTTTTCTGTTTGTGCTGAGCAGGGGCTACTCTCTAGTTCTGGGGTGAAAGCTTCTCATTGCGGTGGCTTCTCGTTGCGAGGCAGAAGTTCTAGGCACACAGGCTCAGTAGCTGCAGTACACAGGCTTAATTGCCTCGGGGCATGTGGGATCCTCCTGGATCAGGGATTGAACCCATGTCCCTGCATTGGCAGGAAGACTCCCAACCACGGGATGACCAAGGAAGTCCCAACTTCTACCACTTGATAATGGTAGAACCCACACGTTGCAACGCTTTTCCCTCACTTAATACATACTTGGTATATATGGGGAATGGGTTGGTGGAGTAAATGGGAGAGAAAAGAGACTAAGGAGAGACCAAGTTAGGGATTTTGGTGACTGGGTAGATGCTTACATAAATTTACCTAAAATGCAGGAGGCAGAACAAGTGTGGGGAGAAGGACGTGTGATGTTTTAACTGCCTGGAGGACACTGATGTGGGCATCTGATCTCCAATTCTGGGTGCAAAACCATTTCTTCCATTTCTAACTGCTCTTAGGCAAGTTGCTTAATTCACTAGTCTATTTTCTCACCTGAAAATGAGATAATACCTGCTTCATAAGGTTGTCATGAAGAAGAAATGGAATTATACCTTTCAGGCAGCCCATGATCGCCTCCCATCTCCAAGATCCAACACTTGACCCCCAGCGGTGGCCCCTGACTGCTGTTCTTGTACAGTGCAGCTCTTCTCGATTTCCTAGGAGACTGCACTCCCGGGAAATAGAGGTAACATCAAATGTAGCACAAGCTTCTGATCCCACCTGCATTGCCCAGGTTTCCAAAGCACCGCATGACCACATGGGAGAAACTGCCTTCTTGTACCTTACTGTTTCCACATGGCCAGTGACTGTCCAGTGTTAAGAAACTGTTCTGGGGACTTTCTTGGTGGTCCAGTGGTTAAGAACCCACCTTTCAATGCAGGGTACTCACGATTGATCCATGGTCAGGGAACTAGGATCCCAACTAAGAACTTAGTTGCCGAGGGGTAACTAAGCCCGCCAACCCAACAAAGACAGTGCAGCCAAAAGAGAAACAAGCAAGCAAACAAAAACCTGTTCTATAGGTGTGTGTGAGTATGCAATGTGTGATGTATGTGTCTGTGCAGAGCAGGGGGTGAACAGAGTTTCCTATCAGCCCCCTCCCGAATCAGGAAGAGAGGTTGAGCCCAGCTCTTTCTCTGGAGCCCTGTGACCTCAAGGATCAGATGCCCTTGTCAGTGTCACACGGCCAGAAAGCTCAGGCATCAGACAGACCGGGTCACACTCTGCACTCTCTTTGAGGTCAGGTTCCTTCTTGGAACCTGGGAACTTGGGACTTGGGAAGGGTAGAACATTTGTCGTTGTTCGGCCGCCCAGTCATGTCCGACTGCAACTCCATGGACTGTAGCATGCCAGGCTCCTCTGTCCACTGTCTTCTGGCGTTGGCTCGAATTCATGTCCATTGAGTCAGTGAAGCACTCCACTCCAGTATTCTTGCCTGGAGAACCCCATGGACAGTACGAAAAGACAGCATTTGTAGAGGAAGCCGAATGCTTTAAGCTCTGAGGAGCACTATCTGAGTGTGTCTGAGCTCTGACTCTTAGACCTTCAATCTCATCTCACACTTAAGAGGCAGCCAGAGGGCTAAAGAGGAAGTGGAAGGGGGCCTAGTCCTGGGCAGTGGGCTTGGGAAGGGTAGAACTGGGGGTGGGGGAGGAAGGTGGGGGGCAGATCTCACCTCCTGGTCCCCCTATGGGTACCCAGGCTTCTCTAGGAACACTTGCTGGGGCATCAGGGCCCCATGGGTTCCCCAGCTCCTCCCCAGGCCCCAAACCCAAACAAGCTACCATGGTCTGCTGCCCTGGCCGATGGCCTCAACTTCTTGTCTCCTCCCACAGGGAACCTGTGGTCTGAGGAACTGCGGATATTCTGGGACACATGGTTGAGGAGACATGGTTTCGGTGACATTAGGCACCCTCCCCTTCCCTCCTTGGGACAGATTTCCCAGGAGGTGGGATGAGCAGGCTGGCCCCAGTCACATTTTACAGACTCAAACAGATCTTCCCAGGTGGTTCAGCAGTAAAGAATCTGCCTGCCAATGCAGCAGATGTCAGAGACGTGGGTTCACTCCCTGGGTTGGGAATATCCCCTGGTGTAGAAGTGTCAACCCACTCCACTCTTTTGCCTGGGAAATCCCATGGACAGAGGAGACTCATGGGGTCGCAAAGAGTCGGACACGACTGAACACACGCGCAAGCAAGCAAGTAGAAGGTAAACACTTTGTTTCTGAAAAAATAAACCTTAGTGGATCTTTCTTCCCCAAAGACGTGGTGGCCTCTAGAAAATAGTGGTTCCTGTGATTTCATAAGATGAACTTTCAGAAAAGTTTTCCCACAAAAATAACTTTTGTTCATAAAAATGATTGATCCGTGGTGGCTCAGTATCAGTCTGTGACCACTTCTAGAAACAGTGTCATCAGCTGAGCTGTACAAGGGGAAAGGTCTTGAGAAACACCTCGTGCCCTCTTCAACCTGTCCCCACTGCTGGCCCGATCCGCTCCCTCTGGGGTCTGCTGACCTCTCTGGCTGCATCTGTGTATCTCTCCACCCGGACATCCCAGCATGTCCCTCTGTCCCTGCTCTGCCCATTCACATGCTGTCTGTCAGCCTCTCCATTAGATGACCACTGGACCATCAGGAGAAACAAGAATTCTGTGTGTCTGTCTTGTCAAGTAGCTTTGCCATCTAAACAGGTTGGTGGGCCTGGTGCTCCCACAGAAGTCTGCAGACCAGGCTGGTAGGGTCTTCCTTTTTCCAGGAATAGTTGCTACAGGAATGCTTTCCAGGTCACATGTTGCCCAGAGCTGGGTAGTCAGCGGCACAGGCCTCTCTGAGATGTCCTGAGGTCAACGGGTAAGACATGAAAGGTGGAGCCCAGGCCACTCCCTTCAGGAGTCACTGAAGACTCCACATCCCTGGGGAAAAGACAGGTTGTGTGTAAATGGTGAGGCGGGGGTGCCAAAGGGCTAAAAAGGGGGGCCTGGAGCCCAGAAGATGCTGCTCCTGATGTGCTGGCTCACAGGGTCTCAAATTTAAGCCAGAGTGTAGCTGGTCCTCCTGCAGGAAAGAGAAGAGAAGTCAGAGAGGAGGGTGAGGGTGGGCAGAGGTCAGGGGAGTGTCAGTGGCTGCTCCTTGTCTCCTGAGCAACTCCTCTCCTGCTCAAACCTCAGAACGAAGCTACAGCCCTGTTCCTCCAGGTCCTACCCATGTGTCATTCCCCAAACACAGGGCATGATCTCAGTATGAGGGGCTGGAGTCCCAGGCTGTCCCTACTGTGCAGTGAGGGATCCATGATGGAGCCATTTCCTGGCCTATCCTGTGTGGGCCTCTGCCTGTACACGGGCTCTTGTTTGTAAGTTTTTGAGCATGTGCAAAAATGTGGGCACAGCTTGTGACTGTCTGCTTGACCAGAAGTGTTGACACTGCAGTGCCTGCTTGGACTTTGGCTCTGAGCTGAGCTCCTGGGACACAAAAATGAAGAAAACAGCCCCCTCAGCCGTCAAGGGCCCCACAGTCTACTGTGAAAGCCAGGCAGTGAGCAGATCATGCCCAGGGCAGTGGGGTCTGTGCTTCCAAGTGGTAAGAACAAGGTGAGAGAGCTGCTCAGGGCAGCTGTTGTGGGAGGAGTGGAAGATGACCCTGGGGTTTCAGCACCCAGGCTGGAAGGTTCTTTGTGGTGCAACAAGAGCAAAGATTGGAGAACAAAGATGAATTCAGTTTGGGGCTCATTAAGATGGACTGACAGCACTTTCCCAGTGGTACAGTGGATAAGAATCTGCCTACCAATACAGGGGACATGGCTTCGATCCCTGGTCCGGGAAGACTCCACTTGCCACAGAGTAACTAAGCCCGTGGACCACAGCTAATGAACCTGGGCTCTAGATCCCGGGAGCCACAACTGCTGAAGCCCTCGCACCCTAGAGCCCATGCTCTGCAACAAGAGAAGCCACCACAATGAGAAACCCAAGCACCTCAACTAGAGAGCTGCCCCTGCTCACCGCAACTAGGAAAAGCCCACGTGGCAAAGAAGACCTGGTGCAGCCAAAAATAAACAAATTAAAAAAAAAGACTACCATGCTTGTGGCACATCAGGTCCACATGAGAACTGTGCACATCTGTGCCCTAGGTGCCCTGCGCTGTGTACCCGTGAGCACGAGGTGCCTACCTCCCCAGGGAGCGGGAGTTGGCCTGTCTTGGCACCTTGGGAGTGGGGCCGACCATGAGGATGCAGAGACCAATGAGGATCATGCTGGTGGGCACAGCACCGATGAGGACCTTGAGGGTCACCACCACCTGCTCCGACTGCCTGCAGGCTCCTGACTCGTACCCTGCGAAGCTGGAGAAGCCCCCACCCTGAGCATCCAGCTCAGAGCCTCCTGATGGAAGGGTCCCAGGTGCCCAACCCCCACCCTATCCTGAAACTTGGATTTGTTTTCTGGCCAAATAAGTCTAACTAGGGAGGAAGGGAGTGTGAGGGAACAGGCAGACTGGGGAGGAGTTCAGAGAGAGCTGAGAATGCGGGGAGTAGAGGTTTCAGACGGGGTATAGCTGCTGAGACCTGTACCCCTTCAGGTCATGTGCACAGAGAAAGCTGAGGTGGGGGTTCCCACACACTCCTCAGACTCGTGGGTGGCCCCGGGCTGGCTTGGGTTGGGGACTTTGCCCTTTGCTTCCCACGTCACTTGTCTTTTGTGCCTCTGGGACAGCCCAATTCCGGGACTCACTCCAGGCTGAGAGTGGAGATGCCGAGGGCGCCTGCTCCCGAAAGCTTGGTGAAGAAGACGTAGGATGAGTAGAAGATGGTCTCCAGGCCTGGGCCATGCTGGTGCTGCAGCTGGAAGTCATCGACAACGTCTGGAAGCATGGACCTGGGGGCAGGGGCTGCAGAATTATGTCTTTTATCTCTTCGGGAGCTGTCAAACTGAGGGCTTTTTGGGGATAAGGACTGAGTCAGATTCACCCCTGAGTCCCCGCTGCCCAGCACCAGGACTGGTCCAAAGAGAGTCAGGCAGTAAAACTGCTTGTACTTCCCTGGTGACTCAGACAGTAAAAAATCTGCCTGCAGTGTGGGAGACCCAGGTTTAATCCCTGGGTGGGAAGATCCTCTGGAGAAGGGATAGGCTACCCACTCCAGTATTCTTGGGCTTCCCTGGTGGCTCAGATGGTAAAGAATCCATCTGCAATGCGGGAGACCTGGGTTCAATCCTTGGGTTGGGAAGATACCTGGAAGGGGGCATGGCAACCCACTCCAGTATTCTTGTCTGGAGATTCCCATGGACAGAGGAACCTGGCAGGCTACAGTCCATGGGGTCTTATAAGAGGCAGACACAACTGAGTGACTAACATTTTCACTTTTTCCCCAACACACTCTTTCCCCCGAAAGGGGGAGAGCCTGTCCCCAGGGGAGGAGGCCTGGGACCGCAGGTTGAGATGAAGGGAGGATACCCACTGGGAAGGGTGGGAGGCCCCTACTCCTCATGCCCCTCACCCGGCCTACCAGGGTAGCAGCAAGGACACAGCGATGCTCAGGCCAGACACAAAGGCCACGACATATGCCACAGGCACCATGGGCACAGCAGCCAGCAGGATTGCAAAGGGCACCATCGCCTAGGGAGACAGACACGCTGGCGCCTCCTCTGCTTGTACCCCTGCCCCACATACACTCATAGCTGCTCTTAGATTCACGCACTCACCAGTCCTTACTGATGCCCTCTGAGCCTGGCACCGGGCTAGACACAGAGGACACGAGAACACACTGCCCTCTCAACACCACCCCAGGCCTGGCGTCCTGCCTCACTCACACAGATCCCGAGGGCCGACATCCTCTTCCCAAATCGCTGCAGAACCCACTCCCACATCGGGGTGCTCAGCACTGCCGAGACCTGTGAACAGACAGAATCGTCATAGCCCAGGACGCCCTGCCGGGACCTCTGCCAGATTCTCAAATGCTCAGCTTCTAGGTGGGACCCCCGACATTGATCTTGTCCTTGGTTGGAATCAGTGGCTGAACTTTACGAACTTTATGACTCTGATCCCAATTCCACCCTCTACTGAAATGGTGGCACTAGTGGTAAAGAACCCACCTGCCAATGCAGGAGACATAAGAGACGTGGGTTCGATCCCTGGGTTGGGAAGATCCCCTGGAGAAGGAAATGGCAACCCACTCCAGTATTCTTGCCTGGAGAATCCCACGGTCAGAGGAGCCCGGTGGGCTACAGTCCATAGGGTTGCAAAAAATTGGACACCGTTGAATCATCTTAGCAAAAAGCCCAAGCAGAGTCCAAAATACTGACCACCAGAACTCCATCACACGGGTCATGTCAAGGACCACACAGCCCTGACTCAGGTCTCTCGCCTCTACCACCCCGTGTCCCCTCACCAGGATGGTCAGCACCATGCCCTGGACGTGGTCTTGAAGCTGGGAGGCATGTGTACAGAACAGGACCAGGTAGCTCTGCTCCACCTGAGGAGTCGACAGGAAGTAGGCATGTACAGGAAATGGCAGAAACGTGGAAATCAAGGGCAAGGCTGAGGTCTTGAGTCGGACCTTCCCTTTGGGCCTCCAAGCTCTGGTTTCTGCCACCATCATGCAATCCCTTCCCCAACAATGGAGTTTTATTGCAACACAGGCTTAAACCCTATTCCTAGTCTCCCCCAGCACAGCTGAGATGGATGGACTTTACCACTCCAGATACTTACTGGTGTCTGGGCCCTGACCCTCCCCAGTCCCACTAGATCTAGGTAGGTTTCTCTCCTCCCAGCATCAGCCTTGCCAAGCTCTTGCCAGCCACTGGCTTCCCTGTGGTGTGGTGGAGACGAGAGACTAACCTGAACCTATGCAAGCTCAGTATGGCCAGAGCCCAGCCAGGGGGGTTCAGCCTGGCCAGACATACCTGAACAGCTGCTGAGATGAAGAGGAAGGAGACGACCAGCTTCAGATAGGGCCGATGCCGGACTGTGAGACCCAGCCCAGCCAGGAAGCCCAGGCCCTGGCCGGATGCTGGGGTGGAGGGGTCTGTAACATTGGAAAGGGACATCTTGGCTTGGTGGAGTTCAAAATCAAAACTCATGCCCAAGAGGAGCGACCAGCTTCTGCTTCCACACTCTGTAGCCCTGTACCTACCTGGTCGCTCCTTCACCCCCAGGTAGAGCAAAGTACTGCACACTGGGTAAGTCAAAGCAACCACAGCGGCTGCAATGAAGTAGAGACGAGTCTGTGGACAGGACAGAACAGTAGGGGTGATGACTCCAACCCATGGAGGTGGGGATACCCAGGGGCCTGGCAGGAGTGCCTCCCAGTGGGAGCAGAAGAGCCCTCAATTCCAAGGATGCTAGGTGCTCTTCCTCTCCATCAGTCCACAGGAGGGGGAGATCTAAGGGACTAGAATGGTCCTTCCGCTGACCCTGTGCCTCCTGTGGGCATTCATGTAACCACGAGTCAAATCCCTCCCTCCCTCTCTGTCATTTTTTTTTAAGCAAACATTCATTGCTTCTGTCTTCGGTGTGCTAGACCCTGAGGTTACAGTGATGAATAAGTGACCCTGTGCATCCACAGTAAGGGGCTTGGGGTGAGGGGGAGACAGATCCATGAACAGTTACAATGTGATGTACGATGACACAGAAAATGTCAAAAACAGAAACGGCACCACTGGGCATTCAGAGGAAGACACACATGGGATAAAATACATATAAGGCCTGCATGGGAGTAACAGTCACCCAGTTCAGAACAGGGGTTGCCTCTGGTGGGGGAGGAAGGAGGGAGACGCAGAGCTTCACCGGTGTGAGGGGTCCCACATTCAGAAAGCGCTGCACTTGGGAGTTAATGCTCTGCTCTCTTGAAATTCGGGACGGTTTTATCTATGAATTTGTGTTTTGTACGTGAAGTCTATGGGACAGCAGAACTGGAACTAGCAAGAGGCTCCTGGATGCTTCTCACCGTGGCTCACAGCCTCATGTGAGCCATGAGGACATGAGGGAGGGCAGGTTTTCAGCTTCCTACTCCCCACTTCTTGCCATCCTATGTCCCACCTGGCCTCCTGGTCTCCCACCCAAGGGGAGCTCCTCAACCCTGCTCCCCATTTCTACCCTCTGTTCCACTATCCTCACCTAGACAGTGACCCAGAAGCTTTGGGGAGCGGCCTTGTAGAGGCTTCTTGGTGGCTCAGATAATGAAAAATCTGCCTACAATGCAGGAGACTTGAGTTTGAGCCCTGCATCAGGAAGATCCCCTGGAGAAGGGAATAGCAATCCACTCCAGTATTCTTGCCTGGAGAATCCCATGGACAGAGGAGCCTGGGCTATTTTCTATGGGGTTGCAAAGAGTTGGACATGACTGAGCGACTTTGACTCTCAATTTTCTTTTGAGCGGGGCGGGGGGCTCTGGGCTTGGAAGCAGGGAAGGTAAATCTGCAGGCCACAACCCCTCTGATCCTGGGCTAGTAGCACCATGATGGGCTTTGAGGGCAACGGGGCATAGCCTCTCACCTACCCAGATCCAGGCAATCCCTTGACTGGGGCAGTGGGCCATGGGAAGGGGAGATAGACTGCCTGCTCTCTCTGGGGCCCTACAGCTTCATTTCACACTGTCTGGAGGCACATTCTGTAGCTGGGCTGCAGATGGCCTGGGGATCTCTACACAGGACTTCATTGTAATGTTTTCTTACAGGCAGTGAACTGTGGGTACATGATGCTGGCACTATTCTCATAACATTAATTCTCAGATGTTGGTGGAGATCAGTGATGTCATTTGCTTAAGAAGAGGGGGAATAGAAGATGCACTTGACAGATGAATAGATGAACATCTCCTAATTGCTGAAAAGGGAACGGCTTTGAGGGGAGAGGAAGGGGTACCGCTCCAGGTTTCCCCTCTCCTTTCACACTGTGGGTGGGGTTGGGGGGACACCTGTTCAGGGCTGCGTGGCACTGCTCATAGGATGGGTTTTGCCCAGAGCTCTCCCAGGACACTAAACCCTTCTGCTGTCTCTCTCCTGCCCCTGCTGGTGGCCCCTCCCCGCCCTGCCCCTTCTCTGGGGTCCACATCCTCCACTCCAGATGACCTGCTGGCCTGTTGTTTGGCTCCACGTTTAGAAGGCGCCCAGCAGGAGAAGCAGATTTGGCGGGAGGATGGGGAACATGGGCTCAGCACAAGGAGCAGGGAAGGAATGCAAGAGCCTGCTGGGCAGGGCTGAGCCCCCAAACAACCACGAAGAGACCTGGCGGAGACCTGTTCCTCGAAGAAGGAGGTGACCTGGAAGCGGGGGCCCCAGGGGCTCCGGGCAGCCTGGACACTCACCGCATTGGGGGAAACAGCCACTTCCCCTGGGAGCACGTCCTCCTTGCACCTGTGGGACCCATGGGCACCAGACACGATGAGTCCGTGGATGGTGGCTCCCATCAGCGTCCCCGCCATCTCCAAGGTCATCCCTGGGACACAGCATGCAGCAAGGTGACTGAGCTCCTGGGGCTGGGCCAGAGCTACCCCCTCCCACCCAACTGCATTCCTGCCTGCACTCACGGTACGCGGTGGCTGAGTCCCGCTCCTTGGGGTTGGGGGTCAGGAGCATGGTCAGCGCCGTGTAGGGTACCTGGACAAACTGCAGGACCAGGCAGAGCTTAGGATAGTGCCCACTGCCAGGTGGCCAACCCAGGTCAGCAGCTTCCCCAGGCCAGGCCTGTGTCAGGCTGGCATGTTGCCACAGGTCCCCTCAACCTGCAGGAAGGGCATCTGGCCTAGAGCCCACAAGAAAAGCTAACAGCCAGTTACCACCTGGTGAGTAGGTGGGCAGTGGGCACCCCCCAGCACACACACACACTTCAGGGAGGCCTCCTGCCAGTATGGGATTCCAGGAGTCCAGACCCAGGAAGGGGCCCACCTGCTTACCGTGGCCAGGGCCTGGAACAGGCAGTAGAGGGTCGTGTACCAAAGGCCTCGCAAGGTGGTGAAGGGGGGCAAGAACCACAGGAAGAAGTAGGCCAGGGCAATGAAGGGTGTGCAGCCCAGCACCCTGCGGAGGCACAGCCAGGTGGGGCGCCCTGCAGCACCAGGACAGGGGGTCCCCAGGGGCCTGGAGCAACCTCACCTGGCCCTCGGCCCCAGAGGAGCCCTGGTCTGGGGCTCAGGGTGGGAGCCACGGAGGGGGAGAGGTGGCTGAGGGGATGAGGAGGTCCCTGGGAGTGGGGGCTGGTGCCCTTAGGGGCTGTGTGCGTGCGTGCTAAGTCACTCCAGTCGTGTCCAACTCTTTGCCACCCTATGGACTATAGCCCGCCAGGCTCCTCTGTCCATGGGATTCTCTAGGCAAGGATACTGGAGTGGGTCTCCACGCCCTCCTCCAGGGGATCTTCCCGACCCAGGGATCAAACCCCTATCTCTTACATCTCCTGCATTGGCAGGCAAGTTCTTTACCATTAGTGTCACCTGGGTTGGGTGGTGCCATTCCCTGTACCCAGGAAAGTCTTATCTCCTCTGTGAGAATTTCCAAGCCATCCAGCCCTGCCTGGCCACACTCCGAGCCCCCTGGGGCCAGGCCTGAGACTCTTGTCCAGCTCTGTGCCACCCAGTGAGGGAGAGGTCCCTGAACACCTGCATGACTCACTCAGACCCATTCCATTCCTGCCACCTACTGTCCAGACCTGACCTCTAACCACTAAGAAGCAGCTGTGACAAGTGTCGAGATCTCAAGCCAGGGGTGGGTGCCAGGATCCTAAGGACCGTGGGGTGCTCACCAGGGCATAAGTCGTCCAGAACCTGTCCTCCTGCTTCTGTTGATGAGAAACCCAGCCAAAGGGTCTGCAGCTGCCCCAGACACCTTCCCTCCAAACAGGACCAGTGACACCTGGGCAGCAGGGATCTGAAAGGGACAGAGGAGGGGACAGCAAAGGCCCTGCACAGTCAGCGAGGGTGTCTGGACCTGCCGGCCAATCAGGAGAGACCCTGGAAACTGGCAGGGCCATAGTCACGCTGTAGAGGTCTATTCAGTCCCTCCCCCAGGACAGGAATCCAGACGGCTCTGAGGATATCTGTGCACCAGTGGAGAAGGGATGGGGGGACAAGGAGAGGGGAACAGGTGCACACTAGCACATTCCTGTTATATTTATACCCAGTCACTTTGGGAGAAGACTTGAGAGACCCTCCCCTGAGGTGGCTCAGTGCGAGAAGGGTGCACTGAAGCTGACAGTCAGAGGCAGAGCTTGTGTTTTACAATGAAAAAATGGTTTATTGATTTTTCTGATTACATGAGGTGATAACACTCATTACACACACATTCAAACAGTTCAGAAAAATATCACACAAAGCTCATCTGAAATTCCACCATCCTGAGACAACTGCCAGGAGCATTTTGATCGTTCTTTCCTCCATTTCCTTATGTGCATTTGTGAATTATAATTTTATACAAATGGGATATTGGTGTCATTTAAAAAATCATGGAAGATAAGTAAATAATAGATACTTTATTAAAAACTTTTGTTTATCCTCTATCCTCCATCAGTCCCTTCTATCACCAACATTAACATACTTTTGGATGGATGTCCTTTTGGAATATACTTTCTCCATGCTCATCCTTTAATCATGTTGTTGTACAGTTGCTAACTGGTATCTGACTCTGCGGCCCCATGGACTGCAGCAGGCCAGGCTTCCCTGTCCTTCACTATCTCCCAGAATTTGCTCAAACTCATGTCCATTGAGTCAGTGATGCTACTCAACCATCTCCTTATACCTGTGTACTCATATATATAGGGCATGTTTTTGTTTTGTTCAAATGGGATCTTTTATATGTATACCCTTCTCTAAAAATAATTTTTCTCACTTGACAGTGCATCATGGAAATTCTTGGGCATCAACTGGTATAGATCTAATTCATTCTTTTGAGTGACTACACATTACTCCATCATGTGGACATAGTCCAACTTACTGTTGAACTACTTCTACATTTGGGGGCATTTGTGTTGTTTCCCATTCTTCTACTACAAACAACCTGCAAATAAACATCTTTCAGGAGGTTGCCCTCAACAGCATTTGGTTTTTCTCAGCCTTGGGTCAGAAGTGCCATTTACCAAGGATTGTGGTGGTGGAAGTAAAGGCAGGTTGAAAGGACCAGACACCAGACATGGGAGTAGGGGGCCCCAAAGCTGCTGCCCACACTCACCTGTGCCACATCGAGCAGGAAAAGTTGCAGGTAAAAGGCTATGGCGCTGGAGGCCACCTGGTTGGGAACCCCTCCAATGCCATAGCACAACTTCCTATAGAATGAGAGGTGACCAGCTTCGCTGTCCTGGGGGAGACACAGAAGCTCAGCCCCCACAGGCACCAACCACTCCCTCCAGCCCCCTGACTTCCAAAAGTATCCTGCAGCCCTGTCTTGAGGGCTGTTCCAGCAACTTCTCAGTCCTAATTGCTCTCAATTTATCTTAAAAGAAGTGAGACAGGACTTCTCTGGTGGTCCAATGGTTGAGAATCTGCCTGCCAATGCAGGGAAAAGGGGTTTGATCTCTGGTCCAGGAAGATTCCACCTCCCTTAGGGCAATTAAGCCTGTGAGCCACGACTACTGAGCCTGCGCTTTTCAACAAGAGAAGCCACCGCAGTGAGAAGCCCATGCACAGCAACAAAGAGTAGCCCCTGCTCGCTGCAACCGGAGAAAGCCAGAGCACAGCAGTGAAGACCCAGTGCAGTCAACAACAAACACACACACACAAAAGAAATGCGACAAAAAGGCGGGGGTGGGGGGTGGGGGGGGGGAGGGGGAAACCCTGAACTGTGACTTCTAAGCATTTCCAGGGGGCAGTTTTTCCTTATATTCCCCCCTCCCCCAGTGCTTTCTGCTGCAGTCTGTTTTATTAGTCAGCAAACTAGAGTGAATTGGGAGGGTCAGGCGGCCCCTAACCTTGCCACGAACTTCCTGTGTGTGCCTTTGAATAAATCACGTTATCTCTCTAAGCCTCATCTGTTGATTGGAATATTCCTGCCAACTTCAAGGGATGTTTTGATGATCAAATGAGGCCATGGCTCTGGGAGCTGATTGTTAAATGTTCAGGACTTTTGCAAGCCAGTTGTTTAACCACTGGCAGGCTGAAATCAGCCACGGGGAGAGTATTTACACCACAGAAATCAGTAAACAACAAACATGAGAGCAAAAATGAAGTAAAGGTTACATGTATACCCACACACATATATTTGGGGAGATATATATATATATATATATCCCTAAGCATTCAGGGAACTCCAGACTCATAATTAGACTGTCTACTCACAGCCCCATATGGTTGCCAAACAGGCATTCCAGCTTAGCATGGTCAAAACACAGCCCCTGATTTCCATCCCATTGTTTTAATCTCCTAACTCTACTGTCCTTATTGCATCAAATGGCCCCAATGTTCACTCAGCAGCTCAGGCCACAAACCTAGGTGTCATCCTTGATTCCTCCTTCCCAATTTCCCCATCTAATCTATTAGTGAGAGTCTAAGTGGCTTCCAACTTAAGTGGCTTCTCATTCCCTACTATCCACTTTCTGTCCAGTAGTCAAAGTGATCTTTTCATAACATAAATCAGATTGCGTCTCTTCTCTGGTGAAAACCTCCCAACAACTTACCATTACAGTTTGAATAAAACTCCAAGTCCTTCCCATATAGCCTACAGGAGCCCACCCAATCAGCTGTCACTCCTTTTCCCACCTTACTTCAGATAGCTCTCCTCAACCACGGTAGCCTCCATCCTGTTGCTCAAAATGACCTTGTCTGTTACTGCCTCAGGGCCTTTGGACTTCCTGTCCCTTCTGTCTGGATAGCTCTTCCTCCAGGTCTTTGCAAGAGCTGACTTCTTGCCATTCAGGCTGAAGCCTCAATGTCATCTCTTTAGAGGGGCCTTCACTGACCACCCAAATTTCTCTCAGTTGTACTCACTACAGAATATATTCATATTTATTTCCTGCCTCTCCCCACCAGCACATAAACTCTCTGAAAGTGTGAACTACATAACTTTTATTCACCACCATGTCCCCAGTAGCTAGAAAAATGCTGGGCATGTAGATGCTCAATATATATTTGTTGAAAGAATAAGTGACATGAAGATGCTGTGTAAGGTGCTATTTCTCCCAAAGATGTTGGGAATCGTTCTTTTTCATCTTTTGCCTGGGGATGGGAGGAGGAGTGGAGAGGTCTATGGCTTCACCCAGTTAGGTATCTAGCCAGACACCCCAAAAGGACTCTTTTGAAAGGAAGGTCTTCCCAGATAAGGGTTTATCAAATCCTCTGCACTCTTCCTACCCACACACGAGGCAGGATGTGGTCTCTTCTGACATTTTTGTGAACAATATCTCAACTTCCAGAAAATTTAACACCAGGCAGAATCCAACATGATAGCCCCTCCTCCCCATTCCCCGACCCCTCCATAAAGGGATTCTGGTTTCCTCCGAAAGGTACTTGAAAATTAAAAAAAATCTAGGTATATGATTCAGTCTTGGAATCTTGAGGAATACTGCTTTACCTACTCAAATCATAAGCCCTTCACAGTCAACTGAGGACACGTTTCAGTTAGTCAAACTTGACAAATTTGAATGCAAATTCTCCATCTGCCATTTCTAGCTGTGTAACCCAGGACAAGGTACTTAATATGGCTAAGCTTCATCACGTGTACAATGGGGGTAATACACCTCCTAGAGTTGTTATGAAAATTAAATGCTAGTGTTTCATGGCTAATGTTTCCTCCCTAACAATTCATGTCATCCTGAGTTATGAAGGTGCAGCCCAGAGTGGGCAGTGGATTCCACATCCAGCAGCAAGCTCAGAAGTCCTAAGTCCTCTCCAACTCGGCCACCCTGAATGACACATGTCCTGGCCCTATCCGGGGGGTGGGGGAGAGGCGAGGCAGAGGGGCTGAGGCGGCCCCTGGATTCCCACCTGCCCTCCACCCTCACTTCGGAGCCTGGTTACCAGGAAGGGCTCTGGGTGAGGTCTTCGCTAGGAGAGTCTGGTGCCTGGAGGGAGCCAGGTTTGAGAGGGCGGCCAAGCCCATAGCTCCTACCTGGAGACTGGGGAAGGCGGGCCCAATTAGAAGTTCTACCTGCCCGGGGTTCCAGACTTCGGGATGACCTGGCGGGTGGTGGACAAGAGCGCTGGACTGGCCCTGATTGACTAGTTGAAGGAATCAGCGGTCTTCTGCACTTGTCTAGGACTCAGTTTCCCATCTCTTTGGGGCTCCAGAATAACCCCAGCCTCCCCGCTCCGCTGACAACTGTCAAACCCCAGCCGGGGCAGCTGAACAACCTGGAGGCTCGGGCGGGGACCGTGCGGGGCTGCGGCTGGCTGACTGCACCCAGGTGCCCCGGGATGGGGGGGGGGTCGGTCCCCGGGGCCCCCGGCCCGGCCCCGCGCTGAAGCCTAGCGCCCGCTCCCCGCGCGCCCCTCGCTGTGCGCTCACCAAACCCTGAGCTGAAGTGTGTGCTTCCGGCGAGGGCGACGGCGCCTCCAGAGCCGGGCCCGGGATCGCTTCGCGGTACACGGCCATCACGCACGGCCGCCAGCGCACCAAGGCCCTCGGGGTTATCGCCAGCCGGAGCCCGCGGGGAGGGCGGCTCCCCGGCCAAGAGGGCGCGGCGCGAAGAGGGGCGGGCCGGCCGACGCGCCCCGGGCGGGGGCAGCGCGCGGGAAAACGGGAAGCCGCGAAGTGCCGCCGGGTGGATTACCCAAAGTGAAAAACGCCAGAGCCCACATTTGCTGCGGGGAAAGGCTGGCAAATGACTCGGGACCGTTTTCCTTGGGATCGGTCTCCGAGGGAGTGAGTCAACAGCGGTTCTCACTAAACCCTCCTGCTAAAATAAATCTTTGTTAAAATCGGCTAAGTTCTTAGAAACACGAAGCAATAGAATTGCTCAGACTGTAAGGCTGAGTAGGCTTACAACCCCGCTTAAAAAATACTGCTATCGGATGGCCGAAATATACATTCTCCATCCTCTTAGAGATGACTGGTACAGCCAGGTAACTAAGTTCTAGCCAGAGAATAAAAAACTGGTGTATGCAAACTTCCCCGACAGGTACTTAAAAGGGAAGGGCTTGCAACACATACAAAGATTAACTGAAAACCCATCACACACCTATAAAGGCTGACACATAAAACTCTTCGATCTTGGCTTAGGCAAGTCCATCTTAGGACACCACAAACCCAAGATGGGCTATAGCTAAATGAAAAACTTCTGTGTTGCAAGTCAAGCAACCAGTGAAAAGACAACCCAAAGAATGGAAGGAATGTTTGCAAATCATTGTGTTGGAATATATAAAGGACTCCTTAAACAGTAGATAGTACAGTTAAAACTGGGTGAAGGATTTGAATAGATATTTCTCCAAGTCTACAAAGGGGCAATAAGCATACGAAAAGACATTCATGTCATTAGGGAAATGCAAAGCTACAAGAAACCACTCTGTTAGAAAGACTATAATTTAAAAGACAAAAACAGGGATTGGGAAGGATGTGGGAAATCATACCTTGCTAGTGGGCTTGTAAACTGTGCAGGTGCTTTGGAAAAGTCTGGCAGTTCTTCAAAAGTTAGGTATGAAATTATATGATCCAGCAATTCTACTTCTAAAGATGTAAGAGGAATGAAAACATGATCACACAATAACTTGAACACTAAGTGAAGAGAAATGAAAGTCAGTTGTGTCCGACTCTTTGGGACTTCATGGACTGTAGCCTGCCAGGCTCCTCAGTCCAAAGGATTCTCCAGGCCAGAATACTGGAGCGGGTTGCCTTTCCCTTCTCCAAGGATCTTCCCTACTCAGGGATCGAACGTAGGTCTCCCATGTTGCAGGTGGATTCTTTACTAGCTAAGCCACAAGGAAAGCCCTTGAGAACTAAAGTATTTATAATAGCTGGTCAAGGCTATGGTTTTCCCAGTAGTCATGTATGGATGTGAGAGTTGAACTGTGAAGAAAGCCGAGTGCTGAAAAATTGATGCTTTTGAACTATGGTGTTGGAGAAGACTCTTGAGAGTCCCTTGGACTGCAAGGAGATCCAACCAGTCCATTCTGAAGGAGATCAGCCCTGGGATTTCTTTGGAAGGAATGATGCTGAAGCTGAAACTCCAGTACTTTGGCCACCTCATGTGAAGAGTTGACTCATTGGAAGACTCTGATGCTGGGAGGGATTGGGGGCAGGAGGAGAAGGGGACGACAGAGGATGAGATGGCTGGATGGCATCACCGACTTGATGGATGTGTGAGTGAACTCCGGGAGTTAGTGATGGACAGGGAGGCCTGGCGTGCTGCAATTCATGGGGTCGAAAAGAGTCGGACATGACTGAGTGACTGAACTAAACTGAAACAGTGGAAACAACCCAAATGTCCATCAACTAATGGGTGAATATTTAGGATGTTAGGAATATTCATACAATTTTATTCAACAATAAAAAGGACATAGATGAACCTTGAAATTTTATGTTGTGGAAAAAAAGCTGGTCACAAAGGACAGCAATATTGTATGACTCCACTTACATGAAATGTACATAGAGGTAAATCTACAGAAAGAATATAGACTTGTGGTTGCCAAGAACTGAGGGTGGAGACTGTTAAATAACATCAAGTTGAAATTTCTTTGAATAATTTACATTTGAACACACTATATATGCAGTTTTAGGAGGTTTGGAAACACTTCACTCACAATACTTTGTTGCATATACTACCACAAGTTTAATTTTGAAAGGAAGTGGGTGGGGAGGGCAAACCAAAAAAACCCCAAAACCCTCTTTCCCTTGTTTGCACAGAAATGCAACTAAAAGGCATTTTCCCTATTACTATTCTACTTAAAGTGGCGGTATAGTCCTAATAGAATTTTTAAGGACCAATAGAGTTCCATAAATAAAACAGGTCTACAGTAACCAAGAGGTTTGTTTTTTTTAAAACAAAACTGAATACTGATACACTTAAAAATATCTGTAAAGATGCACACCAAAATGTTATTAGCGGTTATCTCTGAATGGTGGAATAATAGGTGAGCTAAAGACCATGTCAGCATAACTGTATAATTTTCTCCAGTGGATATGAATTATCTATGTAAAAAACATACATTTAATTCAAATGACAAAGAGCCAATATTAGCCTACTGAGTAAGCCACTTCTATTTGAAGATTCAGTGTGATGAGCAATGTTTGAAAGGTTTCTTCTGAGAAAGAATAAAGGAGTAAATCATACTAAGGAGTCTTCAACTACGTGAAGTAGTTCCACTAACGACACAAAGGGTGGTGAAAGAAATAAACACAACCACTGAGTTTAAAAGTATCACATTTTAACACTTCTGAGTATTAAATGAAAGTAACATTGGTTAAAATAGCTGGCAAATAGAAAGCACCTAATAAATGTTTGTTGATTCTCAAACTGAATGTCTTTGCAAATAAAAATGACAAATGCATCCATATGTAACTAATTTATAACAAACAAATATAAATTATTTCACAGATCCTTTTAATGAACAGTATTTCACCTTTAAGACAACAGTTCTTTAACCATTATCAAGATTGCTTTCAAAATACTTTAAGGCACTGAAATAGATGCATGCACAATTTCAACACAATTAAGTAAAATGAAAACTACTCTAAATGACAGAAGTATATAAAATAAATAAGATCACCTTTATAACCTGGATAATGCATAGTAATTTAACCAATAAATTAAAATTTGTTAAATTCAATATGTACTGCTCTATAACAGGCCTAACAATGCTTTTAAACTGATTGAGGCCAGTTTTCAAACAACTACTTAGGTCAAATTGTATTCCACACCTAAGATGCTGACTTATTTTCAAGTTTGCCTTCCTTTGCAAAATTCAGTTTGTTTTCTAAAGTCAATATGTTTGGGCTATATTAGACATTTAATTAACAACTTTAGAATTTTACACTTTCACATAAAAAGCTTTATGAGGTGGTTCTCACTTTAGAAAACCTTTAAGAATATCACTTGCGGTAAAGTTTTCACAGTTACAAAAATGAGGGTTATTGCTGATGACGGGTCTTTCTCTAAAGAACTTCTCATTGTGGTGTACTCTACATGTTCACCCAAGAAAACTTCCAATATGTCTTCTGGATAATAATTACGGTAAACTGGAAAACCCATAAGAGGCTTTTCTATACATGGGAGAACAATATTTCCAACAAGAAGCCCCTTCATATAAATATATGGAGAATCATAAATTGACATATTTATGCAAAGGAAAATTATAAAATGCTTCATGAAAGGCCTATATGAAACATTTTCTTACAGATTCTTGAAAATATATCAACAGTCATCTTATGTATGATCTTAGCATCCCCTCACTTTTTTAAGAATGCCATTATTTTTGTTTCACTAGCGAGAGGGCTCTATCATGGCCGTAAACATTACCGACAATAAATATTTTCTGTTATGTGTCTATTTCTGAGGGTGAATGATAAAAGGAAAAGTCTCTCCTTTGTTCTCCCTCTCTCCCTGATGAAACGACAGAACTCTACCATGTGGAGGGCTGAGAGCTAGAAAAGCAAGCATTCTCAAAATGGATTTCAAACAGAAGATATATCTTATAAACCAGGTCATCTAGTTATGTGTCTCCCTTTTGTTATCCCTGAGCCTTTAATAAAAACCTCATTTAAATAGTGCAGCCTTGTCTCGTCTCAGCTGTGCTTATAGAAGATAAAGCACAAGTTTATCTCATGATCAGTTCAGCATTAAGGGGTGGGGGAGGGAAAAACAGTTTAAGAACAAACCGTGGGGGACCAGGATAAAACTTAAAGGTCTAACAGCCCCATTTCAGTCGTGTCTTATACTGCCATGGTGAAGCATGCAGGTTTTATTTTCCTAGGGTGAAAGCTTAGTGCAGGATTTCCTGAAGATAGGTTCTCCTACTACATACCTAAGAATTACTGGAGATTAAAAATGTAGAGATCTGGGACCCATCCCAAATACAACGAATTGTTAAAATGTGTGCGGTAGGTGGCAGGTAATAGGCATTCTGAAAGCTTTCCAGGTGATCCTTAGGCATTAAGGCTTGAAGATCACTGCAAATCACTGCTTTCACTTAATCACAAGATTAGTTCTTTCAAGGGGTCTGCAAGGTCAAAACTATTTTCATAATTATATCAAGATGTTATTCTTGCTTTTTTTTCTTCACTTTTTCAAGAGTTTATAGGAGCTTTTACCAGAGGGGACATGATGTGCGGTATTGCAACAGACTGAATGTGGAAGCAAACGAGATCCCATCTGTCTTCTTTAAATCGGACAGTAAAGATGTCTTGCAGAAAATAAAATACAATGCCACATTTCCCACTCCATCTTTTGACATTTTGGAAAATGACATTTTTCACGAAAATGTTCTTTACATTAACACGTTTTTAGTGAATAAATATTTTATAACCTTTTATTTTAAATATAACATTAATATGTGTAACACACATAAACAAAAGGTCTTGGGACCAAAAAGTTTGAGAACTTCTCTTTCCAGCAGGCATTCAGTACCCTATGAACATTACTGCTGATAGGCCCCGTTGCTTCATTCCTTGGCATACTCAATGTATATTTCACTTTAAATATGATTCAACAGATCATCTGCAAAAAGCTTCTTAAACTTATTTTCAGGCAAGAGGATTTAATCTGACAGTGAAATACTCAAGTCGAATCAGTTTTAGTTAAAAATCTAAGATGTGAAGCAGGTTTTCCTTAGTGACATCTAACGTAATAAACAATCCTTTAATATATAAACAGGCCAACTGATGTATGAAATAGAAAACCACACTTCACATGACGCATTTTTAAAATGCTAATTAGTAATGTGACAACATCAGCATTAGATTCTATGTGAGTGGTGCCAAACAAATGGCTCACTCCAAATGTCAGCTAAAAACAAACCCCTAGTTTTTGAAAGAAAATAAAGTAGGGAATAAACAGGTTCCTAGAGAAAAAAAGAATTCTTTTAAATCTACACATTTTTAAAATGTTGAAATATGAGTTGGCACATTGATACTGACATTATACTAAGCTACACAGTTTTATTCTTAAATGAAAGTACATCCCAGATACTGTTAATATTCGATTGTTGGAGTATGCAAATTGGGAACACTTCTGAGGTTTAGCTGTGGTAAAAGCAGACCCTTTCAGCCTTATGATTGTATCTCAGATATAAGAAAATTATACTGATGCTTTTAACCTGCCATGTACAATTTTTTAATGTATTGCCATTTAAAAAATCTGAGACAGCTAACATTTAAACACATCATTGCTGTTTGGGAATGATATTTTAATGAAAGATGCTGTGCACATATTTCCTACTTTATACCATAGTAAGATTTTAAATGATAAGTTATTGAATATATCTTATGTTGAATAAATGATATTTGAAAATAAGTATATTTTTCTTTCTGAGTAGCCTTCTGGAAAAAGTTCACTGAATATAGTTTCCAGTAATAGTTTACTTTCCTAACTTGTACTTACAGCAGGGAATTGAAACAGTGTAAAACCCAGAAAATCTGACTTTCCCTTGTTTTGATTTGCATGTCCACTTATGACCATCATTTTTGGGGAAACTTTCCACTTAGTATATCAAAAATCAATGCTATGAAAGTTCTTTAAAAGGTTCAGCGGTTTTTTTGAGTCTCTGAATGATTACAGCATTCTGTAAATCAGCTTCTTCCAGTGTGAGTGTTTCATCTAGCAATTTGAGGAAAGGAAGAGCAGTTGCCAGGGAAAAGGGAGGACTCCTCTGAGATCCCTGGTATTTTTCGATGAAGTCTTTGATGTGGCTTATCCTGTAAAATAGCACAAACTATTAATGTAATTTTATGAAAACCTGAATTAGCTAATTTAAGGTGAAGTCTGGGATTTTCTTAAACATAATTTAGTGGGAACTTAGTGATGGATCATTATATCTTCTCACTTTTGCATATGCCTAAAAATTTATATAACAGAAAAATCAACATAACTAGCTCTGCATGGATCAGAAACGGTCCAGTCAGTAACCCTACACAGACATGGGCTTTATCTCTTCCATACCAGGTGATGTTGTATGCAAATCTAGTTAAGAAAACACTTAACCTGGTGCAGGCCTATTTTCAATTAGTATCATGAACACTATAATGTAATATAATCACTGCAATCTTAAAGGCAGCTCAGTTATTACATGTAAGTATATGTGTGTATACTTAAAGAGGGAGAGGACATACACAGTTCATCAAAAATAATTAACACAGATTTACAACAGATTTCTCTCTTGCACAAAAGGAAACAGATAAGATCATGGAAAGGCAAATAAGATATATTGGCAGATGTTTTGAGCGAGGTAGTACATAAGTTCGGAGAAGGCAATGGCAACCCACTCCAGTACTCTTGCCAGGAAAATCCCATGGACGGAGGAGCCTGGTGGGCTGCAGTCCATGGGGTCGCTAGGAGTTGGACACGATTGAGCGACTTCACTTTCACTTTTCACTTTCATGCACTGGATAAGGAAATAGCAACCTACTCCAGTGTTCTTCCCTGGAGAATCCCAGGGATGGGGGAACCTGGTGGGCCGCCGTCTATGGGGTCACACAGAGTCCGACATGACTGAGGCGACTTAGCAGCAGCAGCAGTACATAAGTTATTTCACTATTACTATTTTAACCAAGCACATATGTATAGAATATTTTACATGTGTAATATCTCCTTCCCAAATTTTAAATGCTTTTAAATAAAGAAGAAAACCTACAAACAATATGTTCCTACTTTAAATAAAATGAAAAAAATTAAGAAGAGATGAATGACTAGAAAAATTTATCAAAGTAGTAATAGTGATGATCTCTAGGCGATGAAATTTAAATTGACTTCAGTTTCTTTCAGGACTTTCCTGTATTTTCATTCTTTTTATACAATTAATAATGGAGAAGGCAATGGCAGCCCACTCCAGTACTCTTGCCTGGAAAATCCTATGGACGGAGGAGCCTGGTGGGTTGCCGTCTATGGGGTCGCACAGAGTAGGACACGACTGAGAGACAATATACACATAATGCTAAAAGGTCTACTTAAAAACATATTGAAAATAATTCTTTTAAAATTATATATCTAGTTAAGCCATAAAACTAATGAAATAAGTGGAAAAAAATCAAAAATATTTCATTAACGTCCAAGAATTTCCATTGTCATGATACATTATGTTTAGAGAACTATTTATTAAGATTCTTGGTTAGTTCTTAAAAGTAACTATTAAGTGACTTGAAAAGAAGAAATATTATTAAAACTCGGGGTGGGGGGAATCAGACAAATAATGAAATAGAAGACTCACCTATGAGAAATGTTAAATTTTTGGACAATCCTTTTCCCGTTGGCTAACCAGATCTGTATATTAGTGATGGGTTCCAGATTGTTTAGTGGGACAGCAGACAACTTATTTTTATTCTCAACTTCAATATTCTTAGCTTTAGAAACAATTTTTGGTGTAGCACTAGGAAAATCCATACAACAAATCAGATGGGTGTTTTTCAGTAAGCAGAACTTTATCATTAAGCAATTACTCTAAAACTTTTACAGGGAGTATAGATTTTAGGAAGATTTTAGCCAGTCACAGCTGTTCCCCCACTAACACATAAATATATTAGTATCAGTTGTATCTATCATAGATGATGATTATAGGAATTTAATGAAATTATGCATATCCAAGTAATATGTACGACTGTAGAGTGTTATATAAGTATACTTGAATACTACTTAAGTACATATATATTTGAATAGTGCCTTCCAGAACAATTTTATAGTGCTGACAGATCCACGGACTTTACCTATGTCCCAGGTTAAAATTTCTAGAAGAAATAAGTTCTCTGTAGAGAACAGTCCTTGGGTTATAAACGAGATAAAGTATTTCTTCATCACTCTGAAGGTCACACTTGAATATTTTTATACTCGTGGATGAATATGCATGTATATACCGTACCAATCTTGATAATTCATACATGAGAATTCATAAAAATAAGAAGCAATCCTATATTTAATCTCTTTGCACATTCTGTCACAGGCATAACTAGATAAGATGAAGACTGCAAAGTCTGAAAATAATTAAAGGCTTTGATACTAACTTTATCAGGCATTATTTCACTTGTATTACTTCAAAATTCAGATACTGATTGGAGGAATGCAATGCTGAAGGCACTGGTTACAGAATACTATCTCCCAAAGCTAGCCTATATACCCTATGACATTAATGGCAAAGCTCAAGTGGTGGGTGCAAGAGAGAAAAAATGATTTACCCATACAATTTTGTCCAATGTCCTTATTAAACCAGGCCCTTTTGATCTGAGAAAACCAAAAAAAGCCTTCATGATTTTTAAGTGTAGTGCCAGCTTGTGTTATTTTCACTAAGGTGAATATGATTTAGAAGTTCTCATTAAAGTTAACATGAAAAAAAATCTCATTTTCAGTGGGAGAAATGATAAACTCTATATATGTGGTCTACATAGTGAAATAATTAAAAGCCAAATATTAGCCAAGCCTCTGCTTATGAAAAGCACAGACCATGAGCCTACTCACCTTCCCAGTCTGTGACCTTGTCCTGAGAAGGGCTGAAACACAGGCTTTGTTGACATACATACTTCATTTTTCTTATCTTCAACTTTAACATCCACCTCCTCTTTATCAAAAACTCCCTGTAATTCTAAAGGTAATTCCCTTGGAAAATAAAGAAAAGAAGCTAAGAAGCTACTAATATCCCTTTTGTTCCTCTGAAAAACATATTCTATATTCAAAAAGAATTAAAAAATATACAAATGAGGCATATAATATTCTATATAATAAAACTACATCTATTTAAAATAATATAGTTAAAATAATACAATTAGATAATATGAATATCAAAAGCCAAGAATATAGAAAAAATTTTTTAAATTAAATTTTTTATTGAAGGATAACTGCTTTATAGACTTTTGTTGTTTCTGTCAAACCTCAACATGAATCAGCCATAGGTATACATATATCCCCCTCTCTTTGAACCTCCCTCCCCATCCCACCCCTCTAGGTTGATACAGAAACCTTGTTGGAGTTTCCTGAGCCATATATCGAATTCCTGTTGGCTATCTATTTTACATATGGCAATGTAAGTTTCCATGTTACTCTTTCCATACATCTCACCCTCTCCTCCCCTCTCCCCAAGTCCATAAGTATATTCTGTATGTGTTTCTCCACCATTGCCCTGTAAATAAATTCTTCAGTACCATTTTTTTTAGATTCCGTATATATGCGTTAGAATATGATATTTGTCTTTCTCTTTCTGACTTACTCTGTATAATAGGTTCTAAGGTTCATTCACCTCATTAGAATTGATTCAAATTGATTTGAATTGATTTTTATGGTAAAAAATTTTTAAAACTACAAATTCATGAACAGCTTGAGCTATTCAGTTTGTCCAGAGTAACACTGAAGTCATGAAACATTTGATGACTACATACTGCTAAAATTAAACAATTTGATCACTTTCATAGATATCTAAATAGGATTAATAATGTACAAGAAAAATCAAGATCTTTCTTTCATTTTTTAAAATGAAAATATAGCTACATGCTTGTTCCAGAAAAGCAAGACAAAAAATATAAATACAAATTGACTTAGACAGTGACAGTCCCCTCCCTCCAAAGTGACTGTCCTTAGAATTCCTCTCTTGATAAAAAACTGGGGTGAGTCTCTGAAATTTTTTCTCTATATATAGTAAAATACCACGGATTTGTAATTTTTCCCAAGATGGTATCATTCTATACACACTTCTGTATTTTGCATACTGCTATTCTGTTTTAAAGTAGATCAAGTACAAACATATAAAATACTCTTTTCATCTTTTTCTAAATGATTTGTAAGAAATGTGTATATATTCCATTTACAGGATATAAGTGCAACAAGTATTCCCAGTTTGGCAATTGATTTTATATAATCAGACTTATCTTTCTTATATTGCTTCTGGGATTCATGCCAACTATAGTTATATGCAACAACATGGATGAATATCCCAAAGAAATAAACTGAGTAGACACAAAACTTAAACATAGTCCATTTATATAGAGTTCAAAAATCAGATAAAATGAAAAAAGCCTAAAGAAAAACAAAAAACTATTTAAAAAAAGCAAAGAACAAATTACCACTGAAGTTAGGATAGCATTACTTTTGTGATATTCCTACCGATAAAGTATACTTTAGTCTTATCAAGGATTGTTGTTATTTAGTTGCTAAGTCATGTCTGACTCTTTTGCCACCCCATAGACTGTAGCCCACCAGGCTTCTCTGTCCATGAGATTTTTCAGGCAAGAATACTGGAGAGGGTTGCCATTTCCTTCTCTAGGGGATCTTCCCCACTCAGGGATCAAAACCATGTCACCTGCATTGGCAGGTGGATTCGTAACCACTAAGATACCTGGAAAGGTGGCTATCATGAATTAAAAATGGGACAAATCTGAACTGAGAGACATTCTATATAATTTGGGCCCATAATCTTCAAGTGTCAAGGTTATTAAAAAAAGACAAAAACAAAAACTCAGGAACTGTTCCGTTTTGAAGAAATGAAAGAGACATGACATTTAAATGCAATAAGTAATTCTGAATTGGATGCTTTTGCTATAAAGGATAGTATTAAGATAAATAGTGACTCCTGAAAATGTCTGACAATTAAATGATAATCATACATTAATAGATGGTTGTATTATGGTTACAGAGGTAAATATATTTCCCTTTTTTTAAAAGGATAGTATTAAGATAAATAGCGACTTGAAAATGTTTGAGGATTAAATGATAATCATACATCATTAGATGGTTGTATTGTGGTTACATAGGAAAATACATTTCCTTTTTTTTTAAAATAAAATATACAAACTATTCTGGATGAAGAAGCATTACTTTGGCAACTCACTCTCAAATGCTTTTAGAAAAGTTCTTAGTACTTCACTTGTGACTTTTGTATAAGTTTGAAAAAGATTAAAAATTAATTATATACAAATATACTACAAAATTAATTATATACAAATTATATACAAATATAATACAAAACAATTTATAATTTGTATATACATTGTACATATACATATGTACAGACCTATATATGTGTATGTATATATTGAAAATTGGTTATATACAGAATATTATGAACCCTTCTGAAATAAAAACTGACCAAAATAAGTACTTTGCACCATTAAATTGATGTCACACATAAAATCATATGATAAGGACAGTGCTATGGGACAGAATTTAATTTTGTGTATCTTTTTAATAAAGCAAAAGCATGAATATGAGCATCAATAGCTGAAAGAATGTTCATGTCTTTTACACATTAATTTATTTATTAATTTATCATGAAAGAGTAATTGAGATACTAGTCAACTTTGAACATAATTATAAGAAAACATAGGAGTAAAATCTTCAATGCCCTGACATAAGTGATATTTTCTTAGCTATGACACCAGACAAAGGTGACAAAAGAAAAAAAAATCAATAAATCAGACTCTTCAGATTAAAAACTTTTGTGCTTCAAAGAGTACCATCAAAAAAATGAAACAACAACAAACATAAAAGAATGGGAGAAAATAGTCTCAAAAATACATCACAAACTCTTACATATAAACAGCAAGGTAAATAACCTAAATTTTAAAAGTAGGCAAGGGGGAATTCCCTGGTGGTCCAGTGGTTAAGGCTCTGCACTTTAACTGCTAAGGGCTCAGGTGGCAAGGGTAAAAAACACCAACAAAGGATCTGAACAGATATTTCTTCAAGGAAGATATCCATGTGGCCTACAAGTACATGAAAAGATGCTCAACATGACTGGTCACTAGGGAAATGCAAATGAAAACCACAAGATACCACTTCGTAATGAGTAGGATAGTTATAATTTAAAAAACCAGTGTTGGCAAGGATACGGAAAACTGGAACTAACAAGCACTGGCAAGTATATGGAAAAACTGGAACTTTGATACACTGTTGGTGGGAATATAAAACGGTACAATCACTTTGGAATACAGTGTGGCATTTCTTCATAAACAGAGATAACAATTCCACTCCTAGACCTGAGAGGACTGAAAACATTATGTCCACATGAAAACTTGTACACAAACGTTCAGAACAGTAGTATTTGTAATAAGCAAGATATGGAAATGACCCAAATGTCTCTCCACTGAGAAGCGAATAAACTAAAGGTAGCATATCCATACAATGCAACACTATTTGGCAATAAAAAGGAATGAAGAATTGTTAAAAGCTACATGAATGAAATCTGAAAAGACTATGTTGAGTTAAAGAAGTCAAACACCAAATGACTGCATTTATATGGAATGTTCAAACTAGACAAATCCATAGAAGTAGAAAGAAGACTGCAGTTGTGCAGGGTTGTGAGGAGCGGGAAATGGAGAGTGGAGAGTGATTACTAGCATGGGGGTTCTTTTTAGGGTGATGAAAAAGGAAATATTTTGGAATTAATAGTGCTGAAGTTGCATAACTCTGTGAATATACTAAAAAATTATGAATTGTATACTTTAAAGGAGTAAATTTTATGGTAGGCTAATTTTATTTTAATAAAGCTTTAATTAAAAATAAAGCTGTTATTTTTCTTAAAAATTTAAACACAAGGATAATCACATATTTTTTACAGTGGGAGACTTAAGAAATAATCAAATCACCAACAACTAGGTATATATATATATAAATTATGGCTCATCATTGTAACAAAATAATATACAGACATATTCAAGTATTTCAAGATAAAGTCAAAACACTTTTTTAAATATATGCACAATTATGTATAAATCTATGAACAGAAAGTGCCAAAATGAAATTCAACAGAAATGTTAATAGCAGTAATACTTCTGTTTTACTTCTGGGTAATGAAATTACGGGTGATTTTCAAGTTTTTATAAATATATAATATAAAACACTACAGGGCAATGGAAATCACAATTTAACAACTATAAAGATCTTTAAACATAATTATTAAATAACAAGTAGGATGTGATGTGGTATTAAGTAACACTTGGCAAAGTGAATTAATTTAAGTCAGATTTTGGTTGATCAGAATTCACATTCCTGACCCTTCAAGATTACAGCTGTGGTTCTCTTAAGAAAACCCATCTTATGAAAAGTGTGAATTTAAAAGAGAAAAAGGATTTTTCAATGTATAAGGATGTGTGAACAACATTAAAAAGGAATCTTCCAAATGAAACATATCTAAAATATCCTTCTGCTAACAAAGATTGCTTACCCTTTTTTGATGGAGTTCAGAAACTGTTGACTTGCACCATCAGAATAACTTCTGAAATCATCATTGACAGTGAATCCATTTTTCCATAATTTTATACTTACATCTACCTGCAAAGCAGTAAGAAACAAAATGTATAATGTTAATCAATAAAATGTACTAGTAGATTAAAAATCCTTTGAAAATTTCTTCTATCAGTGTGTATTTTATGTATCAATCTTTTCTTTAAAATTGAGATATAACTGACATATGACATTGTATTAGTCTTACAAGTACAACATGATTTGATGTATGTATATATTGCAAAACGATTACAGAATGAGTATAATTAACATCCATTACACAGTTAAAAAATTTTAAATATACCATTCATAAGAGCTAGCTTCAAATATAAAATATCAAAATTATAATGTTCATGTATAATCTAGTTCATAATGAATAATATTTTAAAGTAAGTCATTAATCATTTTCTTTAGGAGAACTCATTTGGAAGAATATCCTGTGCTCTATCTCAGAGGACACTGATGCTGTCTGGTCAGAAGAGACTTCTCAACAGTTAGAGAAATCTGAAATGACTTGAACATTAAAAATAAAAATGGGGGAAAAACAACTAAGAGTAATTGACAGCTATTCCTTCAAATGTAATCTATCAGTTTGGACTTCCTGGGTGGCTCAGTGATAAAGAATCTGACAGCCAATGCAAGAGAGATGGATTGGCTCCCTGATTCGGGGAGATCCCACATGCTGCAGAATAACTAAGACTGTGCACCACAACCATTGAGCCGTGCTCTAGGACTGGGGAGCCCCAGCTACTGAAGCCTGCTTGCCCTAGAGCCAGTGCTTCACAAGAGAAGCCCCTGGAATGAGAAGCCTGTGCATCGCACCTAGAGAGTACCCTTTGCTCACCACAACCAGAGAAAGGTCTGTGCAGCACTGAAGACCCAGCACAGGCAAAAATAAATAAATCAATAAAATTATTTTTAAAAAACACACAATAATTTGCTTAAAAAAAGAACTGTCAGTGTTACTGTTAGCAATATTTCATCTCTCAACATTTTCTGGATCATCTCACTTCCTTGAAGTGTCAGACTCACTTTATACATTTTGAGGAAGTGTCTGCAGAATAGCCAAGACTGAAAAATCAGTTGTCTGTAAAGCATCCTTTCATGTATAAACAGTACACCATGAAAAAGCAAACGGTTCAGCTTGCATCTCAAGCAACTGTACTTTTCCTTAAGATACTTCTGTATATTGCAGAAGAGTTTCACATATGTGTCTGTGTGTGTGTGTTAGTCTCTCAGTCGTGTCCAGCTCTTTGCAACCTATGGACTGTAGCCTGCCAGTCTCCTTTGTCCATGGAATTCTCCAGGCAAGAATACTAGAGTGGGCTGCCATTTCCTTCTCCAGGGAGTGAACCTGGGTCTCCTGCACGGCAGACAGATTTTTTACTGTCTGAGCCACCAGGGAAGCCTCATTTTATGTATATACTTCATATTTTATTATACAGAAAGTTAGTAAGATAGGTATTGAAGTGTTGGGATTTAATGGAATCTGTAAGTTTCACTATTCTATCAAGGACATTCTTAATTGAAACAAGTGTTTTTCACCCCCTGCAAGTGCAAAGAAGAGTACAGTAATTACTGGTACGGTGTGGTGCTGTGTGGTGCCATTGCCTCAGTTCCTCCTGAGGTGCCAGTTTTGTTGACCATTGCTTTTGCAATATCAGTGCAAACTCAATACAGTGAAAAAAGTAAATAGTATCTTTCTATTAGTAAGAAAGCTGAGCACAGAAGAATTGATACTTTTGAACTGTGGTGTTGGAGAAGACTCTTGAGAGTCCCTTGGACTGCAAGGAGGTCCAACCAGTCCATCCTAAAGGAGCTCAGTCCTGGGTGTTCACTGGAAGGACTGATGCTAACACTGAAACTCCAATACTTTGGCCACCTCACGCAAAGGGTTGACTCATTGGAAAAGACTCTGATGTTGGGAGGGATTGGGGGCAGGAGGAGAAGGGGACGACAGAGGATGAGATGGCTGGATGGCATCACCAACTCGATGGAAGTGAGTCTGAGTGAACTCCAGGAGTTGGTGATGGACAGGGAGGCCTGGTGTGCTGCGATTCATGGGGTTGCAAAGAGCCGGACACGACTGAACTGAACTGATTAGTACGAAAACAGTTTTGACCTCTAAAGGTCCATATTTTGAGAAACATCAGGAAAGAAAAGATTTATGGACACTTACCTGTTTCTTTTGTTCAGTGGGAGACAAACATTTGGCACCAACCTTCTGAGCTTCCTCAAAAAGGCTGTCAACAAAATATTCACAATTTGTTTGTTGACTATCACTAAGAGGTTGGTGGTCAGATCCTGTTTCACAAACCCTACACACAAACAGACACAAAAAGAAGAAGCATTACTGACCACTAATTCTCTAAAAGTTTACATAAATTGCTCTAGTTAAGGGATCTAACACTGAGACACTACCTCCATGTCTGCAGTCAGAGATCCTATTTTAAATTAAGATAATAGATATGTGCCCTTGGGAAAAAGCCATTAACCCTTTTGGTCCAGAGCAGAGCTCTCTCAACTTCAGTCCATTGACACTTGGGGAAAGATAATTCCTTGCTGAGCTGGCTGGCCCATACATTGTAGGAGGTTCAGCAGTGTCTGCGAGCAGTAGTGTGGACATCCCCCTACATCCCAGTTTTATAATAAAAAAAAACACCTTCAGACAATGCCAGATGACCTCTAGGGGTGGGATGGATAAACCTTGCCATGTGGAAAACCACTGGTCCAAAGTGAAAAAAATATGTGTTCTTTGTAAAGGTCTCAAAATTGCTTTAAAAGGGGTTACTGTGTAGTTTTTGGTAACAGGGAGCACTCTTGAAATGAAAGGTGATAATGTGTGAAGAACAGTCACAATCATAGCTTTGCCCCTTTGTGCACTTCAGAATAAAATTTCCCACTCAAGACTTTCATTTGTAGTGGTTTAATACTCTGCTTGCACTCATCTCACACGCTAGTAAAGTAATGCTCAAAATTCTCCAAGCCAGGCTTCAGCAATACATGAACTGTGAACTTAAAGATGTTCAAGCTGGTTTTAGAAAAGGGAGAGGAACCAGAGATCAAATTGCCAACATCCACTGGATCATCGAAAAAGCAAGAGAGTTCCAGAAAAACATCTATTTCTGCTTTATTGACTATGCCAAAGCCTTTGACTGTGTGGATCACAATAAACTGTGGAAAATTCTGAAAGAGATAGGAATACCAGACCACCTGACCTGCCTCTTGAGAAACCTATATGCAGGTCAGGAAGCAACAGTTAGAAGTGGACATGGAACAACAGACTGGTTCCAAATAGGAAAAGGAGTATGTCAAGGCTGTATATTGTCATCCTGCCTATTTAACTTATACACAGAGTACATCATGAGAAACGCTGGGCTGGAAGAAGCACAAGCTGGAATCAAGATTGCCGGAAGAAATATCAATAACCGCAGATATGCAGCTGACACCACCCTTATGGCAGAAAGTGAAGAGGAACTAAAAGGCCTCTTGATGAAAGTGAAAGAGGAGAATGAAAAAGTTGGCTTAAAGCTCAACATTCAGAAAACTAAGATCATGGCATCTGGTCCCATCAGATCATGGGAAATAGATGGGGAAACAGTGGAAACAGTGTCAGACTTTATTTTTCTGGGCTCTAAAATCACTGCAGATGGTGACTGCAGCCATGAAATTAAAAGATGCTTACTCCTTGGAAGAAAAGTTATGACCAACCTAGATAGTATATTCAAAAGCGAGATATTACTTTGCCAAAAAAGGTTCGTCTAGTCAAGGCTATGGTTTTTCCAGTGGTCATGTATGGATGTGAGAGTTGGACTGTGAAGAAAGCTGAGCACCAAAGAATTGATGCTTTTCAACTATGGTGTTGGAGAAGACTCTTGAGAGTCCCATGGACTGCAAGGAGGTACAACCAGTCCATTCTAAAGAAGATGAGTCCTAGGCATTCTTTGGAAGGAATGATGCTAAAGCTGAAACTCCAGTACTTTGGCCACCTCATGCAAAGAGTTGACTCACTGGAAAAGACTCTGATGCTGGGAGGGATTGAGGGCAGGAGGAGAAGGGGATGACAGAGGATGAGATGGCTGGATGGCATCACCGACTTGATGGACATGAGTTTGATTGAGTTCCGGGAGTTGGTGATGGAGAGGGAGGCCTGGCTTGCTGCAATTCATGGAGTGGCAAAGAGCTGGACACGACTGAGTGACTGAACTTAACTGATCAGATATTTACATGAAATAATAAATCCTCCAGTGAAAAAATAACAATATTTGGTATAGAAAGTGTTCACAAAACATCTGTTAATATAAACATTTATCTTTTTAAATGGACTATGAATGAAAGGTGCTTACATTTTTGAGTATTTAAGACAAAAAGAACATAATAGAAAAATAGATATTTCATCTCAGATAAGGGAGAATAAAGAACTCTATATTAATAAGAACCACAATCTTTATACCTGCAATTTATTGGCTGCCTGCTACATGCTAATACTATGCTCAGTGTTTTGAATTGGCTAATTCTCACAAAAACTTTTCAGATATCTATGTATGCCCTCTCCCTTTTTAGAGGAGATATTGAAGCTCAAAGAATCTAAGTTGCTCAAAGGCCAGAGAAGTAGTAGACGACAGAGATGAGATTCAAACTTAGGTTTATTTGACTCCAAAGTCATTATATTTCCACTATGACTCCAAGAGAGTATAACAGAAGGGGCTAATGAAGTAAACAGTTACTTTAATTTTTCAGTTATATAACAGAAATAATAAGTGAGCAGAAAGAAATTTAACACTTTTTAAAAAACTAATCACAAAAATATTTAGAAACCACTAAAAATCCATTTAATGTGAGTACAGCAAAAAACACCAACTTTCAAATACATTACTCATAGATACTTAACAAATAATCATAATGAAAATATACTAAATCAGTGAACTGTGATAAAAATATAGTACAAATAAAATGCACTACTCAACTTACCATTCTTCCTTTATACTTTCAAGATTATCCACTTCTTTCATTCTCTTTTGTTTTACTGTAAAAGGAAAAGCTAAAGTTTTTAATACAGTATTTTAAATAAATTCATTCCCCCATATGTATTAATATTCTTTAAGCTATTATACAGTCCTAAAATAGCACCAAAGAGATCTTAAGAACAAATGACCAGACCCAAAGCTGTCACTTTCACCTAGAGTAAAGCAATAGTAAAAAGTAAATTCATGATTTGGATAATCTTCTGGTAAAAGAAAGATTTGTAAATATTATGATGAAAAATAATGTACCCTTTGATTTAATAACAAACAAAAGCAAATGTAAACATTTCATTCAACTTTCAATAGTAACAAAATATTAAATCAATATAAACTGATTCTCACAATGTTGGAGAAAGCAAACTGACCATGTTATATCTTTTGACCCTGATCTTCCAGATTTCTGGAAACTTAGAAGACCAACAATATAAGCTATATACATAAAATATGTCTACCACAGCTGTTTTTCATCAAGAAAAATTGAAAATGCAGTAAGTGGTCATGATATAGCTGCTTGATGGGACACTGTGCTATGCTTAGTCATTCGGTCGTGTCTGACTCTTTGCGAACCTGTAGACTGTAGCCCACCAGGTTCCTCTGCCCCTGGGGATTCTCCAGGCAAGAATACTGGAGTGGGTTGTCATGCCCTTCTCCAGGGGATCTTCCCAATACAGGGATTGAACCCAGGTCTCCCGCATTACAGGTGGATTCTTTACTATCTGAGCCACCAGGGAAGCCTAAGAATACTGGAGTGGGTAGCCTATCCCTTTTCCAGTGGATCTTCTTGACCCAGGAATCAAACCAAAGTCTCCTGCATTTCAGGAGGATTCTTTACCAGCTGAGCTACCAGGGAAGCCCTGATGGGATATTATGTATCCCTCAAAAATACTTGTGAAGAAAAAGATACCATATAAGTGAAAAATATAAGAAATAAAAATTTCAGCAAAAATTGAATATGAAAAAATGGAGAGAAACAAGAATGAAAATAGTTATTGTTGGCAGGTAATAAAATTGTGGATTATTTTCTTTCTTTTCCAAACTTTCTGCAATATTCTTGCCTTTACAACAAAAATGATGTAAGAAATAAGCAAAGGAACCATGGACATTCCAGTGGTCCAGTGGCTAACACTCCAAGTTCCCAATGCAGAAGGCCCAGGTTTGACCCTAGGTCAAGGAATTAGATTCTACATGCTACAATTAAGAGTTGACATACTGCAGCTAAGGGTAGGCTGCAACTAAAGAACCTGCATACTGCAACTAAGACTTGGTACAGTCAAATAAGTAATAAAAAATTTTTAAAAACAACAAATTGATTTTAAAAATAATCAAGCAAGTCAATGTTTAAAACAATCCAAGCCATCTGCCCTTTGAGAAGTCCTGGACGCAAGGTTACCCTAGATAAGTATACCAAAAACTCACACCGTGGTTTCTAAATACAATTTTCCTAAAAAAGGGAATCATGGCTCCTTAGAGAAAATTTTGACTACACAGGCAGAGAAAGAACAAATGAACCTGAAACATACTGCTCCAGAAAGTAAGATGGTGCTCAGTGAATGATGAAGACATAAAAGGACACTGAAACTACATGAAGAGGCTCCCGCTGGACAAATCTGGGAAATGGAACGTCAAAGTAAATGATGATACTAATGGATTATACTCATTGAATATAACAAAAACCCATGAGGAATCCATACTATTATTACAGATCTAAAAAAAAATCAGGAAAAGATGCACTTTTAAATAAACTCAACAATCATATGGAGTCATCATTATAAAAATAAATTCTAGATATAACCAAGATTTAAAATTTAAAAATTGACCTTGGCTGACATATATTAACTACTACATATAATACAGGTAACTAATAAGAACCTACTGAATAGCACATGGAACCCCATTCAATACTGCAATGACCTATATGGGAATAGACTCTAAAGAAGAGTTACATACATATATAAAACTGACTCCTTATGCTGCACAGCAGCAACTATCAGTAACACAACATCATAAATAATTATACTCCAGTAAACTGCCCTCCCCATCCCTACTCCCAAAATGCACTCGAGGGTGATGTCAGCAAAATGAGGGAACAGGCAATTGCAAGCTCCTATCTCCACAGAAACACTGAAAGATAAGCAGAAACTGTTAGAAACAACTTAGTCAGAACTCTGGAAAGCAGTCAAAGGTTTGCAGCTATCAAATGAATGATAAAAAAATGCAACTTAAAAACAGCAGGGAAAACAAGCCAATTCAAAACTGGGCAAAGGATCTGAACAGACATTTCTCCAAAAGATATATGAACAGCCAATCAGCACACAAAAATGATGCTCAACGTCACTAGTTACAATCAGATACCACTTTATACATATTAGAATAGTTATTATTTAATAAAACAAAAATAGTAAGCATTGACAGCGTGTGGAGAGATTAGAGCCCTGGAACCCTGGTGGTGGAAATGTAAAATGGCACAGTGGTTGTAGAAAAGAATTTGGTGGTTGAGGCATTATTCACAAAAGCCAGGAGATGGAAGCAATCCAGATGTCCACCAACAGATAAATGTCTGAACAACACATAGTATATACATACAAAGGAATATTTGTTGTTGTTCAGTTGCTAAGTCATGTCTCCACATTTCCTGCATTCCAGGTGGATTCTTCACCACTGAGCCATAGAGCCCATAAAAGCCAGTATTTACTTTTGAAATAATTAGTTGCATTCAAAGAGAAAACATTTATATATTAGTATTGTTTTTATGAAACTATGGTATAAAGATAAAGCAGTGCGTCTCAATCAGGAGGCAACGATGCCACTAAGAAGACATCTGGCAACGGCTGGAGGCATTTCTGGGTTGTCAAAACAACTGGGATGAAGGGTGCTCCTAATATCTAGTAGAGGAGGTCAAGGATGCTGCTGAAAATCCTACAATGCATAAGACAGTCCCCACAAGAAAGTATTGCCCAAAATGTCAAGTGCTAATGTTGAGAGACCCTGATATAAAGCAAAGTCAGCATCTTTGCCGGCTGCAATGAAGCTGAATCCGCCTGCAATGCAGGAGACCCTGGTTCGATTCCTGGGTTGGGAAGATGTGCTAGAGAAGGGAAAGGCTACCCATTTCAGTGTTTTGGCCTGAAGAATTTTATGGAGTATATCGTTCATGGGGTCGCAAAGAGTTAGACACCATGAGCAACTTTCACTTTCTTTACCAGCTGCTCTACCAGGGAGGAGAGGGGGACGACAGAGGATGAGATGGTTGGATGGCATCATCAACTCGATGGACATGGGTTTGGGTGGACTCCGGGAGTTGGTGATGGACAGGGAGGCCTGGCGTGCTGTGATTCATGGGGTTGCAAAAAGTTGGACATGACTGAGCGACTGAACTGAACTGAACTGAACTGAACTACCAGGGAAGCCCTCCAAGGTGCTTAGCCAAGTGCAGAGCAAGGAGGAGCCATTCTTAAAGCATCTCACTATGTTTCCCATTAATAAGTTATTATTCTCTAGCAAATTATTACTATGTTTTATCATTTCACAGTTTAAGCTATTGATAAATTGTTTTTACTTGTTCCATGAGAACAAAAGAGAATGAAGAACAGACCTTGCATTCAAACTATCCTGTGCTGGAATACTGGCTACATCATTTTTGAGCTTAAGAATTGCTTAACTTCTCTAAGGACCAGTTGCCTAACTTGTAACTTGGAGATAATTATCCTCCTAAGAAGGTTGTTCAGAGAACAAAAGAGATATAGAGACTACAGTAATGTTATGCTCCTTTCTCTTTTCCCAGTCCCCAATTATAACCTCTGTTACAAGGACTTATAGTAAGAAACACCTTCAGACTTAGTCTCAAAGTTTTAATTTCAACATGGCTATGAAATTTCACTTTTCATTTCACTAGATTAACTTTAAAAAAACATTTGTATACTTACAGAACCTCCCACTGCTGTGTGCAAGGTACTAGTTTAGAACTAATGGTAGAAGGACAGACTCAGTATCCATTAACAGAAAGTTTACAGACTAACAAGGAAAAAAATAAACTGAATTACTAATTGCAAACACAGTACAGAATTGTAAAGTAAAAACTCATTCTAGGAACTTTCTTGGTGATCCACTGGTTAAGAATCCACCTTCCAATCCAATAAGGATGGGGGTTTGAGCCCTAGTTAGGGAACTAAGATCCCACATGCTGTGGGGCAACTAAGCCCCTGTGCCACAGTGAAGATCCCACATATTGCAACTAAGACCCAATGCAGCTAAATACATAAATGGTTTTGGAAAAAACAAAACAAAACTTATTCTATAATGGACATAAAGTTACTATTATTTTAGGTATTTCTACCATAAATTAGTAACATGGAAATGAACCATGTAAAAATTTTACATCCATTGAGTGAGCATCTACAACCATCAGTCATGTGACATGAAAGAACCTGTCATGTACATACTGTATGTAGAAAATAAAAAAGCCATCTGACAAATATCGAAGTTACCACTATGAGGCTGGGCATCAGAATGGACAGATAAACACAAGTTCCTTCATTCTGCTTCAGTTTACTTCCAATTAGTACCACTACCATCTTACATTTGTATTGTGTATCACAGTTTACTAAACACCTTCTCAAATATTATCCCACTTACTCCCAGCAAGTGTAGTAATAAAATCAGTCAGGAGCCAGAGGAAACTGGGCTATCTGGAATGTATCCACTAAAAGGAAAATCCAGTCAAAATAAATTTAGACTACCAAGAAATGTCATCTTTTAATGTATACACTAGAATTTGAAAAGAAAATATGCATATTACAAATTTTACTTATTTTTAAAAACATACTACAGGCTATTTTTTTTTTAAGATTATTAATTTGAATCCAGATATTGTACCACTAGGCATGCTATGCAGAAACTAGTTTCCCCTTTAAGGATAAAGTCATTCAGCACAAAGGAAAAGAAACCAATGGATCACCTTTCAGTTACATCTTCTACAGAATAGGATTAGGCCGCCAAGAGCAAACTATGTCAGCATCAGATTCAAACACTAGTAAGACAGTTATTTGTATATTTTGTGAATTCTAGTTTATTAACTATTATGTATATAACAATTTAAAAAATGAAATCTTTTGGAAAGTTTTAGCTTGGCTTAGCTGTAATCCCAGTAGTGAAGAACATACATTTTTGCTATCTTCTATTAATAGAAAAAATTGTTAAGGAGGGAGTTATATGCTCACAAGGACCACAATGATAGTGACAAAAGTAATTTCAATGAGAAAATCTTAGGAGAAAGGTGAAACTTCTGCAAAAAACCCTCCAGATCCCTGAGTTAGCTACTGTTTTGACACCAAGATATTCTCATTCCAGAATGGGCTCCATACTGTTATTTCCCTTGCAAAACCCATCTCAAACACAATCTCCTTTAGAAAACCTTCCACGATTCCTCCAGAAGGCATGAATATAGAATTACTGCCACAACAAGGAGAGATCAATTATGTACTCTTTGAATCTGCCCTACCTTCACAACCACAACCCTAGCACCATCTTCTCTAGGTGGTTTCCCCACATCCATTCTTGTTCCCATCCAATTCAGTTTCTACACAGGAGTCAAGGTGACATTTTTTTTTTTTCTTCTTAATGACAAGCAGCTTATGGGATCTTAGTTCCCAGATTAGGATCGAACCAGGCCCTCGGCAGTCAAAGTATGGAATCCTAACCACTGGACTGCCAGGGAATTCTCTTTTTTGTTGTTTTGTGTTTTTTTTTTTTTTTGTCAGGGTGACCTTTTTGATTAAGATACAGATTTGATTATGAGACTTTCCTGCTTCAAATGCATCAAGACCTCCCACTATTCTTCAAATAAGATCCAAATACCTTGGATAACATGACAAGGAGTTAACTGCAATGTTCTCTCACTACATTTGAGAAGTTTGAAAGTTTTGGTATAAACATTTTTTTAAAAAGAAAAGAAAAAACTGGTCCCCAAACCTTAACATTATTTAAAAGGCCCCACATCATCTCTCTGGCCCGAACTGGCCACAGTCCCCTCAATTCACCTGTTCTGATCTTCAGTTCCCCAAACATTCTCAAGTCTTTGTGGAACTGATTTCCTTTGCCTGGATCTTTCTTCCCTCCTTCTGAAACCGTTTTGGTGTCCTTTCTGGGGGCAGGGGTAGGGTGTGGGGTCTGAAGAGCTCCAGTACTGGGAATCTCCTTCACCTAATTTCCTACTTATCCATAATAACTGAGCTGAAAGATGACCTATTCCTAGGAAAATCTGAACTGATTTCTTCAGTCCCCGGTTATATGTTCACACAACACCGAACATTCCCTCTTTTCAGCTTCTTTCTAGGTAGAGGATGACATGGTTAGATAACTATCTAACCAAAGGACAGGAGTTTGAGCAAATTCTGGGAGACAGCAGAGGACGGAGGAGCCTGGCTTGCTGCAGTCCATGGGGTCGCAGAGTAGGATATGACTTAGCATAGGAAAAACAAGTTAGGTAAGTAGGCATTTACTTGTGTGATTATTCGTTTCCTCCAATGACACTGCACAAACCTATAATGGTCACTGTCATAGCGTCAGCACTCAGCACACAATAGGTACTAAAAACATTTGAATGATAAATTTAGTAATTAGCATTAAATATTCAGTAATTAAAGTCTTCGTGTAAAGTATTAACGACACGCAGGGCTAAAAGTCAGTGCTCAATACGTAGTAGTTTCTGCCTTGCATCACTTTTGTTGTGTGCTTAATTACTCCCTCCATTCTGCACACAATTCTTAATTCATTTTTTGGATTCCACCAGTGCCTGTCTCTGGAGAAGGCAATGGCAACCCACTCCAGTACTCCTGCCTGGCAAATCCCATGGACAGAGGAGCCTGGTGGGCTGCCGTCTATGGGGTCGCACAGAGTCGGACACGACTGAAGCGACTTATAGCAGCAGCAGTGCCTGTCTCTAACTTTACCTTATAAACAGTCCCAAAACACACCTTGAGCCACGACTATGAAATAAGGAAGCTTGATTTTCACGTCGCTTATAAAATCGATGCCATTTTACAATCCCACATTAGTAGAGGCTGCCAGTTTCCTATCTTTACTTTCAATGATCTCAGATTGAGTACGAAGAAACCAACGCTGGAAGCCACACTAACGTTCGTTATTGCTAACAAGCAACAAACTGCAAATAAAAATGGACACAGAGGAAAAAAAGACATTAAGTAGGAAAAGAGAGACCATCAAGTCTACAAAAGTGAGTTTTAAGAGCCAACTAATGAAGTTACCTAAGAAAGGTCCACCCCACACAAACATGCGCTTTATTTCTGCGCTGCGAGTCTGCATTTTGAGAACAGAGAACTCGAAGTTTCCGAGCGCCCGCAGAGAGAGAAAACCACCGGGGCGCGTGCCCGGAGTCGGCGGCCCCGGAGCCGCGCCTCACCTGCGCGGGCCCCGAGTCCGCCCCGCCCGCCGCCCCACTGCGCCCTTTCGGGATCGCGGATCGGAGCTCCGACAAAGACGCGGCGAGGCGGCTCCGCCAGACCCATCCAACCCATCCACCGGGCCCCGCCCGGCGGCCGGCCCGGCCCCTCACCCAGCCGAGCGCGGCGCGGCTCCGGGAAACTCACCTCCCGGCGCGGCCGCTGGAGGGGGCCGCGCCGCGCCGTCGCCTCGCGGCCTCCGTCTGTCTGCTCAGGGGCCGCAGGCGCCGCCGCCGCCGGGCTGGAGCCCCTCAGATGAGGAGCACCGCCGCCCCCAGGCCCAGTCGAGCTCGGCGGCCGGGCCGCTGGAACCGCGCGCGCCTCCCTCGGTCAACGCCGCCCGGCGCCGAGTACGCGCCGAGGCTGGCTCTGCGCAGACCCGAGCGCGCGCGCTCGGGGGCGGGGCTGCCGGCGGCGGCGGCTGCTCGCCCAGAGGCCCGCGCCGATGGCGGCCGCCTCCTTCCTCCTGCGGCCGCTGCTGCTTCCTATCTCTCCACTCGGCGCGGAAAACGCAGGGAGCTAGGTGTGGGCTCACCTCAGAACTCAGCACCAACTTACCTGTGTACTTCGTCAGCCTCTGATTGAATCTGCGGAGAGATTTCCCTGCATCCTGACCATGTTGGACTTTACCTGAGCCCCGAGATTCCGGGAAGCGACGGTTAAAAGCACCCACCCCCCGCCCCTTCCGTCCCCCCGCGACCCTTTCGTGTCCCTGGAAGGTCTGATAACAGGAAACCACACTTCCCCACGCGGTTTATTCAGACTCACGGATGTCCCCTTGTTTACCCATGACAAGGTCAGACATAGACCCTCCAAATCGCCGCTCTCTTTGCTTCATGATTGATTGTCTTTACTGATTGTGCCCACTGACAATCTGGACAAAATACCAGCTACCTTGTTTTGACCAAACTTAAGATTCTCTCCTTCCTCCAGGCTCCTAGAACTTGGACCCACTCTCAGCTTGACCTAGCCTACAAAGTCTCAGCTTGACCTAGCCTACAATCCCCCCTTCATCGTCGCTGAAAAGTAGGCTGACCTCCACATAAACCACCCTGATCTGCTGAGTGATCAACTGCCACCTCCACGCATCCATCCCCCTGGCCCTATGCTCAGTTCTGTGAAGTCTTTGTTCCTCCTCCCTATAAAAGAAGGGCTCTTTTCTGTCTGCCTACAATGCGGGAGACGCTGGTTCGATCCCTGGGTTGGGAAGATTCCCTGGAGAAGGAAATAGCAACCCACTCCAGTACTCTTGCATGGAGAATCCCATGGATGGAGGAGCCTGGCAGGCCACAGTCCATGGGATCGCAAAGAGTCGGACACGACTGAGCGACTTCACTTTTCTGACTAACCCTGGAGGTAAGTTGCAGGCCTCTGTGATAGCATTCCCTGATAGTGATGGTTGTTGCCTCAGCTACCACATCTCATTGCAGTAGTTTCTTTTCCTCTTCTTGGAATAATCCTTTCCAATAAAGTCTCTCTTTATCTAAACCCAGGACTTTTTTGTTTGTTTTGGACAATTGAGTGTTCCTCCCTTTGTATTTATCCTCTGGCTTTATTGCTATAGTCTCTCCACCCCTCCATCCCACCCTTATTCCTGTTGGAATAATCCTTTCAAATATAATCTCCATTTGCCTATTTGTTTTTACTTGACAGTTTTTAGTGTTGGGATTCAAGTTGATATTGGGCTTCATCTACAGATCCCTGCCATCCCCATGCAAGTAAAGGCACCCTGTGAGTCTTCTGAACTCTTCTTCAGGTGAGCAATTTTGGGATCCTGTAGTTAGTTCAGCTTTCAAACCTGTTCTCCAGGGATCTTGTCTGTTGAAGCCACCAGTAAGGAGTTACTTTGATTCCTTAGGACAAAGAGACTTTTCTATGGATGGCCTTTATGTGAGGCCTCCTCTTCTTTTCCCTCTTCTTCTTTTTTGGTCCCAGCACCGTTTTTTAACAAGAGAACTCTTCCCTGGTCAAAAATCAACTGACCCTAGATGTGCTGGTTTATTTCTGGACTCAAAATTCTGGTCCATTTAGGACTTTCCTGGTGGTCCAGTGGTTAAGACTGTTCTTCCACTGCAGGGAACACAGGTTTGAGCCCTGATCCCCCTTATCAGGGAAGTTCCACATGGCACACAATGTGACCCCCAGAAAATTTTTTGTTCCATTTATCTATATAGCTATCCTTATGCCAGTACTGTTATCCACTGGGGATCCCACTGCTCACCACTTACAAAGTCAGTTATATAGTCACAAATGTTGGTAGTAAATGAAAAGTGCCTTTCATCAGAATGCCAGCAAGCTGAAGTGACAGTGGATTCAATGTCCCCCAAAAACCACCTCTGAAGAGTCTGCTTAGTCATGGAATTTCTAAAGGGAAGGAGGGCAGTAATCTCAGTTAATCATTAAAATATGGGGTCAGAGTTGCCACCTCAATGGCCTGCAGGCCTGTTGACTTATTGTGATTTTCCTGTAAGTGTTATCTTGTTCACATGGTTTGGTTGTACAATTTGGGAGATAATTTCAGGGAAAGGTAGGGAAGAGATCTGGCCATCTGTTAATTACTTGTTCTTCATTTTGGCTTCTTAGATCTATGGAAAGAACCAACAAGTTAGGCAAGGTGTTATCTGATTAAAAGATTTGAAAGGTATGCTTGAGCCTTTCCCAAGAGATGAGTAAACCATGTGCTTAGTCCCTCAGCCCTGTCTGATTCTTTGCAACCCCAAGGACTGTAACCTGCTAGGCTTCTCTGTCCATGGAATTCTCCAGGCAAGAATACTGGAGTGGGTTGCCATGCCCTTCTCCAGGGGATATTCCTGACCCAGGGATTGAACCTGGGTCTCCTGTATTGCAGGTAAATTCTTTACCAACAGAGCCAACAGGGAAGCCCAACAGGTTATTGAATTTTGTCAAATACTTTTCTGTGTCAGTTGAAATGATTATTATTTTTTTCCTTTATTCTATTGTTGTTGTTATTGTTCAGTTGCGAAGTCGTGTCCAACTCTTTGTGACCCCATGGACTAAAGCATGCCAGGCTTCTCTGTCCTTCACCATCTCCTGGAATTTGCTCAAACTCATGTCCATAGAGTCAGTGATGCCATCCAGCCATATCATCCTCTATAGCTCTCTTCTCCTCATGCCTTCATTTTTTCCCAGCATCAAGGTCTTTTCCAGTAAGTTGGCTCTTCACATCAGGTGGCCAAAGTATTGGAGCTTCAGCTTCAGTATCAGTCCTTCCTATGAATAGTTAGGGTTGATTTCCTTTAAAATTGACTGGTTTGATTTCCTTGCTGCCCAAGACTCACAAGAGTCTTCTCCAGCACCACAATCCAAAAGCATCAATCCTTCAGTACTTAACCTTCATTATGGTCCATATTCATTCTACATTAATTTGGTATATTACATTTTTTTAAAGTGCAAACCTATTTATTGGTTTCCTATTAATCTTTTAGTTGGGCCTGGGGGAAGGTGGTACTAGTACATCTGTAATTAACCCAATAGTTTAATCTCCTTAACTATATTCAGCAAATAATCTATTTTAATGCCCTTCTATCTGGCTTATTAAAGAACAAGTTGACATCTTGGACTTAGATTTACATATACTTGTCTGGTGTACTATCTAACAGATAAAGCCCATGGTCCCAAGACCATCTATCAAATAGTCCCTTTTTTTCTTATAAATTTCTAATGCTATCTTATATACCAAATCCCCATCAACACTAAGAGCTATTTCTGGGCCCTGTATTCTTGATCTGTATTCTGTTCTGCTGATCTGTTTGTTGACTTCTGTAACAATAGAACAATACTCCTAATATGGCAAGATTTTTATTTTTGTCTTGCTGCTTTTACCATTTTTAAGTAGCATTAATTACTTTCACAATCTTGTGTAACTAGATTGTATCCACTTTTGTAACTTGTATCCTCTTCTAAAACTTTTTCTTTACCCAAACAGAAACTCTGTACCCATTTACACAATAACACCTCAATCCACTCTCAACTCCTCCAGACTCTGATAATCTCTATTTTCTGTCTCTATGATGTTGCCCTATTTTAGTTATCTCTTATAGATGGGATCATATAATATTTGTCCTTTCACTTAGTATAATGTTATAAAAGTTCATCATGTTGTAGCAGGTATCAGAATCTTCCAGGAACAGGCATGGAACCCGTGTCCCCTGCATTGGCAGGTGGATTCTTAACCCCTGGACCACCAAGGAAGCCCTGCCCAGTTTTAAGGGGGATTATTTTTTATTGTCAAGTTGTAGGGGCTTTTCATGTATTCTAGAATTTAATGCCTTATCAGATATGTGATTTATAAACATTTCTCCTATTCTGTGGGTTGTCTTTTCACTCTTGATAGTGAAATTTAATACATAAGTTTTTAATTTTGATGAAGTTCAATTTATCTATTTTTTCTTTTTTTCTTATGCTTTTGACAGAAACTATTGTCAAATCCAATGTCATGAAGATTTTCCTCTGTTTTTTCCTAAGCATTCTATAGCTTTTGCTCTTACATTAGATGTTTAATCCATTTTGAATTAGTCTTCGTATGTGGTGTAAGATAAAGTTCCAACCTCACTCTTTGGCATGTGAATATACAGTCTTCCAAGTACCACTCATTGGAAACTGTCCTTTTCCCCATTAAATGGACTTGGGATAAAATGCACTTGCTCATGGTGTTCAGTTCAGTTCAGTCACTCAGTCACGTCCGACTCTTTTCGACCCCATGGACAGCAGCACGCCAGGCTTCCCTGTCCATCACCAACTCCTGGAGCCTGCTTAAACTCATTTCCATCAAAGATACCATCCGACCATGATACCAAGGTCACGGTGTAGAGTCCTTTTAATATGCTGCTGGATTTGACTTGCTAGTATTTTGTTGAGCACTTTTGCATCTACGTTCCTGAAGTATATTGCCCTGCAGTTCCTTCACTGGGATATCTTTGTCTAACTTTGGTATCAAGGTAATGCTGGTCTCATAGACTGTGTTAGAAAGTGGGTCCTCTTCTATTTTCAATATTTTGAGAAGGATGAGTGTTAGTTCACCTTTACATGTTTGGTAGGCATGTTTGATAGAACCTGTAAAGTCATCTGGTCCTGGGTTTTTCTTTGTTGGGAGGTTTTGATTAGTGATTCAGTCTCTTAATACAGTTCTGTTATAGAGTTTCAATTTTTTTTGTCAGTTCAGTTCAATTCAGTCGCTCAGTCGTGTCCGACTCTTTGCGACCCCATGAATCGCAGCACGCCAGGCCTCCCTGTCCATCACCATCTCCCAGAGTTCACTCAGACTCACGTCCATCGAGTCCGTGATGCCTTCCAGCCATCTCATCCTCGGTCGTCCCCTTCTCCTCCTGCCCCCAATCCCTCCCAGCATCAGAGTCTTTTCCAATGAGTCAACTCTTCGCATGAGGTGGCCAAAGTACTGGAGCTTCAGCTCCAGCATCATTCCTTCCAAAGAAATCCCAGGGTTGATCTCCTTCAGAATGGACTGGTTGGATCTCCTTGCAGTCCAAGGGACTCTCAAGAGTCTTCTCCAATACCACAGTTCAAAGGCATCAATTCTTCGGTGCTCAACCTTCTTCACAGTCCAACTCTCACATCCATACACAACCACAGGAAAAACCATAGCCTTGACTAGACGGACCTTAGTCGGCAAAGTAATGTCTCTGCTTTTGAATATGCTATCTAGGTTGGTCATCACTTTTCTTCCAAGGAGTAAGCGTCTTGTAATTTCATGGCTGCAATCACCATCTGCAGTGATTTTGGAGCCCCCAAAAATAAAGTCTGACACTGTTTCTACTGTTTCCCCATCTATTTCGCATGAAGTGATGGGACCAGATGCCATGATCTTCGTTTTCTGAATGTTGAGCTTCAAGCCAACTTTTTCGCTCTCCTCTTTCACTTTCATCAAGAGGCTTTTTAGCTCCTCTTCACTTTCTGCCATAAGGGTGGTGTCATCTGCATGTCTGAGGTTATTGATATTTCTCCCGACAATCTTGATTCCAGCTTGTGTTTCTTCCAGTCCAGCATTTCTCATGATGTACTCTGCATATAAGTTAAATAAGCAGGGTGACAATATACAGCCTTGACGCACTCCTTTTCCTATTTGGAACCAGTCTGTTGTTCCATGTCCAGTTCTAACTGTTGCTTCCTGATCTGCATACAGATTTCTCAAGAGGCAGGTTAGGTGGTCTGGTATTCCCATCTTTTTCAGAATTTTCCACAGTTTATTGTGATCCACACAGTCAAAGGCTTTGGCATAGTCAATAAAGCAGAAATAGATGTTTTTCTGGAACTCTCTTGCTTTTTCCATGATCCAGCAGATGTTGGCAATTGATCTCTGGTTTCTCTGCCAGAGGAAACCAGCTTGAACATCAGGGAGTTCACGGTTCATGTATTGCTGAAGCCTGGCTTGGAGAATTTTGAGCATTACTTTACTAGCATGTGAGATGAGTGCAACTGTGTGGTAGTTTGAGCATTCTTTTGCATTGCCTTTCTTTGGGATTGGAATGAAAACTGACCTTTTCGGGTCCTGTGGCCACTGCTGAGTTTTCCAAATTTGCTGGCATATTGAGTGCAGCACTTTCACAGCATCATCTTTCAGGATTTGAAATAGCTCAGCTGGAATTCCATCACCTCCACTAGCTTTGTTCGTAGTGATGCTTTCTAAGGCCCACTTGACTTCACATTCCAAGATGTCTGGCTCTAGATTAGTGATCACACCATCATGATTATCTGGGTCATGAAGGTCTATTTCGTACAGTTCTTCCATGTATTCTTGCCGCCTCTTCTTAATATCTTCTGCTTCTGTTAGGTCCATACCATTTCTGTCCTTTATCGAGCCCATCTTTGCATGAAATGTTCCCTTGGCATCTCTAATTTTCTTGAGGAGATCTCTAGTCTTTCCCATTCTGTTGTTTTCCTCTATTTCTTTGCATTTATCACTGAAGAAGGCTTCTTATCTCTTCTTGTTATTCTTTGGAACTCTGCATTCAGATGCTTATGTCTTTCCTTTTCTCCTTTGCTTTTTGCCTCTCTTCTTTTTTTTTTGTCAGTTTAAATTTATTTATTTATTTTTTTACATTCTGTGTGCACCACATGGCATGTGAGATCTTAGTTCCCTGACATGGGATGGTATTATTTTTCCTAACATATTGGATGTTAATAGAATTCGCCACTGAAGTCATCTGGGACTGGTGTAACATTTATGAGATAGTATTTCATTACATATTTCATTTCTTTAATTAATGATAGGGGTATTCAGGTTATCTGTTTCTTCATGCATGAGTTTTAGTTATTAGTTTTATTTCAAGCAACTTGCCTACCTATGTTTCGGAATTTATTGGCACAAAGTTGTTTCTTATTTATTAAATGTCCCTTTAATATTTATAGTAAAGGTTGGCATTTAGCAATCTGTGGACCAAATCTAGTTTGTGGCCTATTAGATTGGGGGCAGGAGGAGAAGGGGACGACCGAGGATGAGATGGCTGGATAACATCACTGACTCGATGGACGTGAGTCTGGGTGAACTCCAGGAGTTGGTGATGGACAGGGAGGCCTGGCGTGCTGCGATTCATGGGGTTGTGAGGAGTCAGACATGACTGAGCGACTGAACTGAACTGAACTGAACTATGTACATTTGTGAACTAAGAATGGTTTTTAGTTAATCCACTGTTTAAGGATTGTTAATAAACAAACCAAAAACCAAATCTAAACAAAGAATCTGTGACATAGACAATGTGTGAAGCTTGAGATATTTACAAACTGGCCATTTATAACCAGAAAAATGTTTGCTGACTTGAGGTCTAAAATTTTGAGTGATATTTATAATACTTCCTTCCTGAAATTTGAAATTTGTGTCTTCTCTCTTTTGTTCCCCTTGATTGGTCTGGCTACTGGATTATCTTTCCTCTCTCTCTCTCTTTTCTTCTTCCTTTTTACAGGAAACAACTTTTAAAATCTTATTGGGTGTGATGTGTCGCTGTGTCTCTGTTACCTGACCATGGGTTGAACCCCAGCTTTCTCAGTAAAAGTGCTGATTCTAACCGCTAGACCACCAGAGAATTCCCAGGAATCAACTTTTGATTTTGAATTTCTCTATTATTTGTTTTCTATTATGTTGTTTTATGCTGTCATATGTATATTATTTCCTTGCTTCTGTTTAAGTTAAATGCATCTGAGATTCATAAGCTTTTGTATATATCACTAGTTAATTCCTTTTTATTGTTGAGTAGTATTCTGTTTTGGATGTACTAAAGTTTGTTTAACCATTGACCTATGAGCAACTTTTTTTTTGTTTTGACTATTACAAATAAAGTTGCCATGAACTATGGTCTACAGATTTTTATGGAGATGTAACTCTTTATTTCTTTGGAATAAATATGCAGGGTTGCAGTTGCTGGTTTGTATTATAAGTGTATATTTAGATTTTTAAGAAAGTCAAACTGTTTTTCAGAATTGGATTTGCTGTACCATTTGCATTCTCACCAGCAATGATTGAATGATCCAGTTTCTTTGCCTCTTCACCAGCATTGGTAAATTAAAAAAAAAAAAAAACCCTAATTTTTATTTTAGTTTTTTAATTGGTATATAATAATAACTCATCATAGTCTCAGATGCATGTCACTACTGGTTAGTGATGTTGAAATCTTTCTATATTCTTATTTTCCATCTATACATCCTCTTAGGTGAAATAGCTCTTCTGATCTTTTCCTCATTTTCTAATTGGATTGTTTGTTTTTTAAATGTTGAGTTTTGAGAGTTCTTTTTATATTTTAGATGAGTCCTTTGTGAGATATGTGATTTGTAAACATTTTTTCCAGTCTGTTGTTTGCTTTTCATAATCTTCACCAGGGCATTCACTGAGTGAAAATCTTATATTTGATGAAGTCCACGTTACATTTTTTTTTTTAAATAGGCCATACTTCACATTTAACTCTATTTGATTGTATAAGTTCTATCTCATTTAAAAATTTACAGTCACTTTTTGCTTGTTATTAATATTTTCTAATCTTTAATGTATTTCTAATCAATATTAAATTGTGGGTCTTATTCTTTTATGCTGTCTGGGCTTGTGTGTGTGTGTGTGTATGTGTGTGTGTGCTGGCTGTTTTTGATTTTTTTTTTTTACTGAGTCATGTTCATGAGACTATATATATTTGCATATCCTATTGAAGGTGCATTCTTTTGGAGATAATTTACATTTAACCTTTGCTTTGTGGTTAGGATCTTTGATTTAACCTGAAGTTTTCATACTATCAGATTTGGTAACTTTAGGCTATAAATCTGAGGACTGGTTTGTTGTTTTGAATTTTTAAGGGATATTTTTTCCCCTCTTATTCTTAGTGTCAATGTTGGGCAAGACAGTTCTCCTTGCAGTTTCCTGGAGAATAGTGATAGGAAGGCTGGTTGATTTCTTTTTTCTTTTTCTGTTTTCACTATGCTGGAGATTCACTGTGGCATGGACTTCTCTAGTTTTATTGTGAGGACTACAGAGTGCTTGGCCTCAGTACTTGAGACCCAGGGCTTAGTGGCCCCTCAGCATGTGGGATCTTATTTCCCTGAATAGGGATCAAACCTGTGTCCCCTGCACTGGAAGTTGGATTCTTTTTTTTTTTTTTGAAGTTGGATTCTTAATCACTAGACCACTTTGGAAGTTCGGGTTGGTTTATTTCTAATTCTCCCTTACATCCTTTTTGTACCAGGATTTTGCAAGGTACATTAGATTCTGTAACTTAAGCAGGTTCTGGACTTTGTCTTCTGTCTCTTCTATCTTCTGTAGGCAGAGAAAAGTGAATCAAGCTCACTAAAGTTGAGCAAAAGTACTGAAAGTGAAAGCAGTCTTTACAGCTTTGTTTGCTTGTCTGGGTTCCTCCTGTGATGTAGTTTTTGGGAGATGCTAAAGACTCCTGGAGTTCACTCAGACTCACGTCCATTGAGTCTGTGATGCCATCCAGCCATCTCATCCTCTGTCGTCCCCTTCTCCTCCTGCCCCCAATCCCTCCCAGCATCAGAGTCTTTTCCAATGAGTCAACTCTTCACATGAGGTGGCCAAAGTACTGGAGTTTCAGCTTCAGCATCATTCCTTCCAAAGAAATCCCAGGGTTGATCTCCTTGAGGATGGACTGGTTGGATCTCCTTGCAGTCCAAGGGACTCTCAAGAGTCTTCTCCAACACCACAGTTCAAAAGCATCAATCCTTCAGTGCTCAGCTTTCTTCATAGTCCAACTCTCACATCCATACATGACCACAGGAAAAACCATAGCCTTGACTAGACGGACCTTAGTCGGCAAAGTAATGTCTCTGCTTTTGAATATGCTATCTAGGTTGGTCATAACTTTTCTTCCAAGGAGCAAGCGTCTTTTAATTTCATGGCTGCAGTCACCATCTGCAGTGATTTTGGAGCCTCCCAAAATAAAGTCTGACACTGCTTCCACTGTTTCCCCATCTATTTCCCATGAAGTGATGGGACCAGATGCCATGATCTTCGTTTTCTGAATGGTGAGCTTTAAGCCAACTTTTTTGCTCTCCTCTTTCACTTTCATCAAGAGGCTTTTTAGTTCCTCTTCACTTTCTGCCATAAGGGTGGTGTCATCTGCATGTCTGAGGTTATTGATATTTCTCCCGACAATCTTGATTCCAGCTTGTGCTTCTTCCAGCCCAGTGTTTCTCATGATGTACTCTGTGTATAAGTTAAATAAACAGGGTGACAGTATACAGCCTTGTCATACTCCTTTTCCTATTTGGAACCAGTCTGTTGTTCCATGTCCACTTCTAACTGTTGCTTCCTGACCTGCATATAGGTTTCTCAAGAGGCAGGTCAGGTGGTCTGGTATTCCCATCTCATTCAGAATTTTCCACAGTTTATTGTGATCCACACTTCATGGGGTTGCAAAAGAGTTGGACACAATTGATCGGCTGAACTGAACTGAACTGAAAGATGCTCCTATATTTTAAAGTAAGGTTTAAAAATGATTTTACTTGATTTTTCAGTTATTTTCTCTATACTGTGTAAAACAAGTAACTCATATCTCCTCCAAACTTTCCTTTTTTTCGGTCCATTTTTTCTTTCTTCATTTTGTGGTTCAAGATGCATCTCAGAAGTCATTAATTCTCAGCTTTCTCTAAACTCTGCTTGAATTAGAGGTTTCTGCCTTATTCTTTCTAGTCGCAGTGTTCAGCAGCTTACTGGTTCCTTGCCTGTCTCTGTTCCCTTCTTGTCTGTGAGCTCTTTGAGGGCCAGAACTATGTTGTTTAAAAAAAAAACCAAAAAACCCAACCCTCCATGTTTCCTGGTCTGACAGAGTATCTGACACCAGTTAGGGTTCAAATAAACAGTAAATGGTGTGTGTGTGTGTGCTCAGTTGCTTCAGTTGTGTCTGACTCTGTGTGACCCTATGGACTGTAGGGTCCTCTGTCCATGGGATTCTCCAGGAAAGAATACTGGAGTGGATTGCCATGCCTTCTTCCAGGGGATCTTCCTGACCCAGAGATGGAAAATCCATGTCTCATGTCTCCTGAATTGGCAGGCAGGTTCTTGGGAAGCCCAGTAAAGGTACTGTTATACACAACTGCTGGAAAAACCATAGCTTTGACTATATGAACCTTTGTTGGCAAAGTGACATCTCTGCTTTTTAATATGCTGTTTAGGTTTGTCATAGCTTTTCTTCCAGTGAGTAAGTGTCTTATATGCCTTTTATTGGATGATTTAAGAAGTTAAGCACTAAGTTTCTTGAAGGAAGGACTGTTTAATAGTCAAATATATTTAGTATCTAACACAGTAATGAAAGTGAAATTGAAAGTCACTCAGTCTGACTTTGTGACCCCATGGATTATACAGTCCATGAAATTCTCCAGGCCAGAATACTGGAGTGGGTAGCCTTCCCCTTCTCCAGGAGAGCTTCCCAACCCAGGGATCAAACACAGGTCTCTCTCATTGCAGGCAGATTCTTTACCAGCTGAGGCACAAGGGAAGACCAACACACTAATAGGTGTTAGGAAATTTTGTTTGTGAAAGAAATGGATTACTGAAGATAGTTAATAAGCTTACGAAGTTATGTTAATATTACAAAGCCGAGCAAGTATCCTTGCTTGAGACTGTATCCACTGTTAGGCTGTAGCTGTACACATTTGTTACTTTTAGCAGTTGTCCAAATAGTTTTTTTTTCCTAGTAGCACTTAGTTGCCTTTAACTTCATTTGAAACAATTTTGTTAGATTGTATCATAACAGCTGTCACAATAGCATGCATTAAAAAAAACAAACTTACAAAGTTGGTAATTTTTGTGTAGCCAATATTGAAGATGGAAGGAAAAAGCCAACATTGTTGGCATTTTCAGATGTTCTCTAGCTAAGCTATGTCTGGCTCTGTGACCCCATGGACTGCAGCTGGCCAGTCTTCCCTGTCTTTCACTAACTTCCAGCATTTATTCTAATTCATGTCCATTGGATTAGTTATCCCATCCAACCATCTCATCCTCTCTTGCTCCCTTTCCTTCTGCCCTCAGTCTTTCCCAGCGTCTGGGTGTTTTTCAATGATTCAACTCTTCGAATCAGATGGCCAGAGTATTGGAGCTTCAGCTTCAGCACCGGTCTTTCCAATGAATATTCAGGGTTGATTTCCTTTAGGATTGATTGGCTTGATCTAGGTTGTGGTAACTCAACAATCTGGCTTTCTCAGTTTAGGTCTACAAAAACAAATACAGAAGCAAGTCCTTTGCCTGCTAATTTGCATAGCATACACCTTTTCAGGATACTTTGAATAATAAAGCCAGCTTCTTTCTGCAGGAAATGAAGCTGTTTATTTTGTTCAATGATCTCATAGCTAATTGACACAGGAAAACTGAAGTCTTGTATTATGAGGTCTCCATACCCAAGAGGCGGGCTTTAAATAGTGGGTGAAGTGTTCTGGGGAGGGTGTGGTATGCAAATTAGTGTAAGAGGGACTTGTCGGCTTTCCTGGAATCTGTACTGCTTCTCCAGCAGAAAAACCACTTCCATTCCCAGTGCATTATACAGTTTTGTTGATCAATTAGTAGCTTGGATGGCTGGAATTCTCTAATTTTGTTGCAGTTTGTTGATTTTTACAAGACTTTTTCCGAGTCTTCAATTTTTCTAGGTAATGAACATAATTTTTGGAATTGAACATAAATCTTATTTACAGAATAGCTTTTCATATTGTGTCCCTTAATCTTTTTCTATGAAAGTTAAATGGCACATTTTGTATCTTTGTGTTCAGTTTTTTGTATTTTTAATTGTTGCCCGGGCAGAAAGCAGTGGAAGCTCTTAGTTAGAAGAATTCATTCTTCGTGGACTCCGCCTTAGGTCTGGCTAAGGTTACAGAAAACGACAGTGCCTTGCTTTGTTTAAAGACGCAGGGTTCTAGTGTTAGTTCTTTCTTAAGCTTAACCATGTGCCAGATACGGCACAGATCTGTTTTTTATCACAATTATCATTCACATTTTTCTAGCCCTGAAAAGTACGACTCAAGTTCAGTGTCTTGGCTTGGGGTCCCTGGGTATCCCTGGGATTCCCACTCAGGTCACCACGCCCTCTTCTGCACCGGTCCCCCTCTATCCTCGGCCTTTGCCAGTCCTTTCTGGCTCCATCCAGGGCACCTGGGGGTGATGGTGGGGATGCTGGTGTAGCCAGGCCTGGCCGGGTATGAAGGTTCCACGACGGACTCCAGCGCGCTAGCTCATCCCGAGCACATTCTGGTTTTTCTCATCCTCACTTCCTCGGCCGCTGGCCAGACCTGGAAACCATAGAGCTAACAGCCCAGAGCGTCCCTTCTGTGGCCGCCGAGCGCTGACAGCGCGCCGCTGGGAGGGGCCTACTGGAGGGGCGGGGGAAGAGGAGGGAAAAGCCGGCAAGAGAAGGGCTGGCCGGCCTTGCAGCGCCCCGCAGCGGCCAGGCCGGAAGCGGTCTCGTCGGCCCTGCGGCGCTGGAGCCCTGACGCACGGAGCTCGAGAGCGAGAACGGGAGAGAAAGGGGCAGAAATGGCGGCTCCGCTCGGCTCCCGCTGAGGAGGGCGAAGCCGGCAGAGTCTGAGCCGTCGGCCCGGAGCATCGCTCCCGTCTCCCGCTACCTGTCTTCGCACGCCGACTTCCCTTCTTCTGCCCTGCTCTCGCCTGTCTTCGTCTGCGCTCCGCGGAGTCTGGTTCGGCTTGTCTTTCCCGGCCCGGCTCCACTGGCCCTGACTGCCCGGCCAGCGGGCCGGCCTTCCTTGGGTCTCCCCGGCGCGGCCGGCGCCGCTAGCGCGGCGTGGACCCGGTCCTCCTGGCTGGACCATGGTGAACACCCGGAAGAGCTCTCTGCGCCTTCTCGGATCTAAGTCGCCCGGGCCTGGGCCTGGGCCTGGGGCCGGAGTAGAGCCCGGGGCGACCGGAGGCAGCAGCCATTTCATCTCCTCTCGGACCCGCTCCTCCAAGACCCGTGCTGCCAGCTGCCCCGCCGCCAAGGCCGGGGGAAGCGGGGGCGCCGGCGTCGCTCTGGATGAGGCCCGGGTAAGAGCGCGGCGGCCCGAGTCCGGAGGCTGGCAGGTCCGCCCGGCCGCCCGGGCTTTGTCTGGCCGGGTCGGAGCAGGAAGCCTCCGGTGGGGACCGATCGAGCGGCTGAGACCCGGTCTGCGGGTGCGGTGGAGGGTGGCAGCCGGCTAGGTAGGGCCGCGACAGCTCTGCTGGCCGCGCTCTTTTGTGTGAAGAACGGGACTTGAGTCCAGGGGTGAGGGTTATTGCGGGGACTTGAGTCCAGGGGTGAGGGTTATTGCGGGGTGGGGGGGGGTGTTTGTCTTTTCGGGGACATCAGAACAGCCTCCTTTCTGTGTCCTTGTCCGGCCTGAGAGAGGAATTCTAGGGGAGCATGAGCGAGGGGCCAGAGTCCCCGTTTGGAAGGGCTGGAGAGGAGAAGTGAAAGTTTTCTGCGGTGTCAAACCCTTCTTGTGAAGTGTGTCAGCTCTTGCCGGTGTCTAACTCCCGTTTACTCTCAAACTGTTTGGGGGTGGTTCAAGTTGGTGAGGAAGTGAGCGGAGAGCTCCAGTTGGCAGCCAGGCAGGGATGCTGAAAAAAGTTTGTAGCTGCTCTGACAGCAACTTTAAAAACAAAATCAACACTATCGCCTCTCCAGGCAGGAGCGATCAAACGTGATGTTTAGAATCAGCCAGCCCGCTAACCAGGGTTCTAGAAGGGACTCGGTAGAGTTTTCTAGTAGAGCCTTCAGGTCGCAAAAGGGGCACGTCGAAAGAAACATGTCGAATATTATTGGTAGTAGGCACTATCATCTCCAGATTGTTTGGTTTCTTGGATGTCTTCGTCTGGGTAATACGAATAGTTTATAAAAGATGAGTTAACACCACCGTTGTCCCATTACTGCGAAAGTGACATTTGAAGAATACCGGTGATGATTTAGTATTTTTTTTTTAAAGTGGTAGATACCGAAATTTATTACAAGGTAAAGCTCTAAGTTAGTACGTATGTTTTATCACTTTAAAGGACTCGATAAGGTTGTGTTATGAGATTGGTTATGAATTTAGGAAAGAAAGTGTTGCTTCTGTCTAGAGAGAGACTAATTTTCTAAGAGTAGTTTGACTGGACATTGTTCATTTAAAATAACTCCTTTAAATCCACACCATTTTATTATTCTTAGGGGAGAAAAGCAATATTTTATATAAGTGTTTACAAGATTATGTTTGTGTATGCTTTTTCTCTGTATCCCATACTGTTCGGACACTAATCAGAATGAACTAAGGCAAATACAATAGACACATTTTATTTTACTTTTCTGAAATATGTTGTATCTTTGAAAATATGTTTGGCCTTTACTTTGGTAAAATCTGGAAATATTTTTTAAATTGCCCTATGAGTAGACTATTTTGGGTCTTATAGCTCTCTTAGGTGGAAATAAGAAAGCTGAGTCTGAAAGTTGTGCATACTATTCAGAATAATTATTCTCTACTTTCTGTTGAAATTATTCCAAACATGTACAAGTTTACTGACTTTCTGATGCTAACATCTATTTTAAAATAAAAGCAAGATAGGTTTTCCCTGTACCCTTAAGTACAAATAAAATATTTAGAGTGTAAGCATTTAATTGTATCATGCTATGAACGCCTCGTCTATTCTAGAGCAGTGTCTCAATCTGAAGCAATTAGCTCATCTGTCACTGATCATTTTGTGGTCCCATTTTTGAATTCATGGATATTATGCTGTCCTTACCCCCTGAGGAATGAGGTGAGGTAATTTGTCAGGCAGCTGTTATGGAGATGTTAAAAGGCAAGGAATCAATAATCTAAGGTGGAAATGAACATGTGGTAGCTTTTATAGAAGAATGAAAGATGTTAGAGCTCTTTCCAGAGAGATACTAATGAAACCGTTTCAAAGGTCCTTTCAAAATGGTTTAAAAAGACCATGAACAACAGGCCAATGAATATTTACTTTGAATTTTTTTTCCCCCCGCTTTAAGAAGATTTGTATTCTGATCCGAGTAGATGCTGGAATGATCTAGTTGCTTTTGCTGAGAAATTAAGATATTTACTAATCCTGTATTGTCCTTTAGAAGAGGATAAGTTATAATTCTAAATTTAAGTTTATAGACTGTATATTTATGAAGCATGCAGTATATTTCTTTGCTGTATATTTCTGAAGTGGGTTGATTTGGGTTTGGTAAGCTCTTCCTTTCAAGTTTGTTTTCTGTTGCAAGAATTTAGCATTCTTGACTCACCCTTTCTGGTGTACTTAAAAGGCACCCTCTATGTCTGTGTGTCTCAGACATTTGCTAACATCTATAAAGACTTATTTGGTGGAAAATGGGGTTGCTTGTGCTGTTGCTTTAGGAGACTTATTTTTGTGGTAAGAGATGTAGTCCTCTTAATATGATATGAAATGAAGAGATTCCCCTTTCTCTATTTTTGTGTGATGTTCTTCACTTTATAGGTTATGCTGATTTCACCTCCCACCCAGTCTGTCCTCTCTCATTTTAGACTATTTGATCCACTGTGTCTAGAGACATTTTATTTGCTCTAAAAAGCCTTAGGACCATGAGCTGTCATAGCTTTGCCTTTTCCCCAAGTGTATGTAAGATGGTGAAATAAACATGATACATACTGTAGGTTATTGGAATGATTTTCTTGTGCCTACACTATTTTAATGTCAAGTTGACTTGTGCTCTGCAGTTTCTTGTGTAATAATTTCTCCTATATACTTGGCTTTGTTTGCTTGTTTAACATGTATAAAACTTGACCTCTTTTAGGTCAGTTAATTAGCATTTATTTGCTAAGAGTCACTTGCAGCAAACTCATGCTGGAGTCAGAAACGGAAAGCAGTTTTTAAAAAATATTTCAACTCCCCCCCCCTTTTTTTAAATCTCTTTTAGGCCTATTTGTTGGTACTTTTGGCTTGTCACTAGCTTTTTGTGCTTTTTGAATCTTAGTTGAGAGAATCAAAATACATATCTTGAGTAACTTTATAGGTAAATCTGCTTGATTTTTATTTTTTAGGAAAAAATCTCTCAGGCCTTCTTTATTAAAGGCCTTTATTAAAGGCTCTTTTATCATTCTGTACTTTTTCTTTTCCAACATTCATTCATTTGCCAGTGTAATAGAAGCTGCATGGTGGAAGTTGAGGGTTAAACATGGAAAAGAAGCCTGAGAGGGAAATATAACCATATATATAACTCTCAGATAAGTAGAGAAAAATACAAGTTCCTCAGAGTAGAACAAATTTTTCCTTATGTTAAATTCATATGGAGCACCATATAGGTGGTATTGTGTAATGTTGTAAAACAATTTCCCCTGTCACAGTTTTGAACTGAAAGCAGCTATAAAGTTCATAGGCTTATCTCCAGGATTGAACTGAAAATGAAACTTTAAAAAAAAATTCATTTGTTGGCCATTTCTGGTAGTCCAGATATATAGACTTGCAGTTTTTTAGGTCATGGATGAAATTTACACTTGTAGAAGTGAATGCATACTAGTTCTTCAAGTCATTTTCCTTGGCAGATAATTTTTTTAACCATCCTTGGATACGTCCTTGATTACATGTCTTCTAAATACTGATTATAGGTAAACCTGTAACTTCTGAAAGCTCAGTGGACAGGTGATAGGATTAACATGTGTTATGAGAAGTAAGGAGCCCAGCCAGTGTCTGCACCTGAGTGGAGAGTGATCCTATCTCTTTAAGGTTCCACATTAGGAGAGTGCCGCATTATTTTGAGTTATGTGTTTGGCATTTCCTTTTGGACACACATAATGAGGTTTCATTTGTGTACGTTCCTGAGTGGTTTCTTGATATTTGGGTTTTTGATCTTGTACTAGGAATGTTTTATGTTTCTGTTATGTGTCTGCTCTGGGGGAGAATTTTGTGAAAAATGAGTCATTGAGTAAAAAACATATAGAATTTTGGGTAAAAAGTTCTATGGAAGTACAAAAGTAGGGGGGAAACCATATGTAAAATGTGCTAACTTTATTTAAATATGCATTAGACAATTTTTAGAGAGACAAGTGTTGTTTGTTGCTTATATCAAACAATAGAAAAGCGATGTTAAAATTAATAGGTCGTGATTTGTTTTAGCTTTTAGATATTTTGAGTATATGCTGTAAGATTCTAAACTTCAGATGCTTTTGAGCTGTATTTTGGCATAAGATTTTTTAAATTTTCATTTTTAGATTGTTTAATCTATAGGTAGAATATATACCTTTGGTTAAAGTCTTTCTTTCCTAGACTCTTCTATTAGAGTAGTCTATAAGCTCCCTGGGACCAGGCACTATATTTCGTTTTCCCCACAACTGCTGTATTCCCAGGGCCTAGTACATCATCTGACATATAGAAGATGTTTAATAAATACTTGTTAAGTGAGTGAATGGATAGCATAATAAGTAACCAATCTAGTGGGTAAACATTGTGAGGATTGAACTCTGAGAATAGAGGGTAAATAAAACACAGTCCCCACCTTCATGGTTCTAAGTATGCATGTGGAATATACCTGAGAAATTGTTAACAGAAAAAATCAATTCAAGGTAGAGGCCAGATGACATGGATTCTCAGTGTGATAAGAGTTCTGATCCTTTACTCACTGGGTGTTTTGAGTGGAACTCTTTGATGTTCTTTAAGGATAGAGATTGTCGTGTTCATACCTATATCCTGAGTGCCTGCAACAGTGCCTTCCAGATGTAGTGCTCAATAAACAGTCTCCTCTTCTCCCCTCTCCACCACTCAGATTGCAGGATCTCAGTTCCTTGACCAGGGATTGAACCTGGGTCACTGCAATGAAAGCACCAAGTCCTAACCCCTGGACTGCCAGTAAAGAGTTTTTGAATGAATGAATGGAAAGTAGCTTCATTTGAAATTATTTTCATATTAGTGGTCTTCAGTTTTGCTGTATTTACATGTTGCAATTTGCCCAACAATTTGGCCCATTTGGTGGTATTCTAATAAGAAGGAGAGGAGTAAACTAAGGTTTACTTAGCATCTCATACCAGGTGTTGAATGCTGTCTTATTCAACCCCTGCAATAACCCCATGAGGCAGGTGATGGTATCCTTATTTTACAGCTGAGGAAATTGAATTGCTGAAGAGGTTAAGTGGCCTGTAGAAGGCCTAATAGGCATTAGTAATAGGGTAATATTTAAGTCTAGTCATCTTTTACACATCTGTTTCTTACTGTCTCATCTGTATTTATCACTACTGTTTGATGCTGTTCATTCAGTTTTCACAAATATCTGAAAAAGTGAAGAAGGCTGCCATTGTACAGTCAGAAAATAACTGTATGTAGGCAGATTTTTACTAAGCTATCTGGAGTTGTAGTGTTTAGTATTGAGATTTGAAGAATGAACAGTAGCCTGTGGGGATATGAAATGCAAGACAGTGATTTTTTTCAGTAATTGCCTGCTGCCTGATTTTCAGGGGGTGGATGTAGGGAGAGGAGCAGGCATATAATGTGAAGATAATATTTTGGCAATATTTTTGTTTCCTACTATTTTAAAGCTGGTTTGGGAAAAAAAAAATCCCTATAAAAAGACTAAGTCTGGGGACTTGTGATATGTGAAAGTTGGACCATAAAGAAGGCTGAGTGCCAAAGAATTGATGCTTTTGAATTGTGAAAGTGAAAATGAAGTTGATCAGTCATGTCCGTCTCTTTGTGACCCCATGGACTGTAGCCCACCAGGTTCCTCTGTCCAGGGGATTTCCCAGGCAAGAATACTGGAGTGGGTTGCCATCTCCTTCTCCAGGAGATCTTCCCAACCCAGCGATTGAACCTGGGTCTCCCGCGTTGTAGGCAGACACTTTACCATCTGAGCCACCAGGGAAGTCCAACTGAAATGTAGTGCTGGGGAAGACTCTTGAAAGTCCCTAGGACTGCAAGGTGATCAAACCAATTAATCCTAAAGGAAATCAACCCTGAATATTCATTGGAAAATCTGATGCTGAAGCTCCAATACTTTGGGCACCTAATGTGAAGAGTTGACTCACTGGAAAAGACCATGATGCTGGGAAAGATTGAAGGCAGGAGGAGAAGGAGGTGACAGAAGATGAGATGGTTAGATGGTATCTCTGACTCAATGGACATGAGTTCACTGTCTGGGAGATAGTGAAGGACAGAGAAGCCTAGCATGCCACAATCCATGGTATCGCAAAGAGTCAGACACAGCTTGGCAACTGAACAACAATTTGAGTAAATAAGACTCAATGCTTCTTGTTGCAGACCTCTGTTGAGCATTTTGGTACCTCTGTTAAGTGGCTTACTTGTTAGGGACCTTGAAGTTGCTTGATGAAAGTTCATTCCCCTTATAGCTTACTAACATCCTTTACTAAAGTATACTTCAGTGCTCACACTTAGGGTGGGTGTTGCAGTTGTATACTTGATTGTGCAAGTTAAGGGAATCCAATTTTAAAAAACAAAATCAAGCCCCAGCACACTGTACCTTCTTAATCAGTGTCACATTGTAATAATTTTAAATATGTATATAGAAACAGGGGAAATGTCTTTGAGAGATGTGTACAAACATGAGAGAAACTGGGGTAGTTTCTGTATGAAAACTTTGGAAGTATTTTAAATGAATTAAAAAATGTAACTTAATTTTCATGTTTTAGTTTTTACTCTTCTAATTAAGTCTCCAAGTTTATTAGATGGGAGAATTGAGAAGTGATAGTTGCCTAAGGCCATATGATTTTAAAAGCAATAGTTCAACTGGAAATGGAAGTTTCTTTCTTTAATTTTCAGTATCTATTGAGTGACTTGATGTGCCAGACACTGAAGGGAAAGAAGCACACAAGACTCTTTACCTCAGCTCTTAGACAAAATATTTATTTAAAGTCATGAAATCAGTATTTCAAATAATATGGAAATGCGCAGAAAATAATTAAAGGACTTTCCCCACTCCCATGATTCCTTTAGTTCATTCTTCCCAGGGATAACCACTGTTAAAGCTGGTGTATATCTTTGCAGACCACTGCACGTGTAAGTATGGGTTATTTATACTACTTACGATAATTATTTGTTCTCTTTAACTATGTATCATATGCATTCTTTCATATTTGTCCTTCTTGCTAGCTTTTTAACATTTTGTTGTATCTTTACACCTCACTTCTTTAACTTTTCCCTGTTGATACACAGTTAGGTTTTCCCCATGTTTTTAATATTATAAAGAATGTCACATAAAATGACCTTTTCCTTTTAGGCAAAGTGGAAATATTGAGTCAGAGGTATATTATACTTTAAATTTTTATAGTTTTTGCCAAATTGTTCTATAAATAGGCTAAAGCAATATACACCCCACTCCCAAAACTCTCTGCACTTACGTTTTTGTATCTTTTACTGGCTGATGAAAGGAGTTAGGAGTTAAGTTTCTTGAAGGGGAGACTGTTTAATCATCAAGTATGTTTAGTATCTAACACAGTAATGCTGCTGCTAAGTCACTTCAGTCGTGTCTGACTCTCTGTGACCCCATAGATGGCAGCCTATCAGGCTTCCCCATCCCTGGGATTCTCCAGGCAAGAACACTTGAGTGGGTTGCCATGTCCTTCTCCAATCCATGAAAGTGAAAAGTGAAAGTGAAGTCCCTTAGTTGTGTCTGACTCTTAGTGACCCCATGGACTGCAGCCCACGAGGCTCCTCCGTCCATGGGGTTTTCCAGGCAAGAGTACTGGAGTGGGGTGCCATTGCCTTCTCCTAACACATAGTAATAGATGTTAATAAATTTTGTTTGTGGAAGGAATGGATCACTGAAGATAATAAACTTATGAAGTTACGTTAATACTACAAAGCCAAGCAAGTATCCTTACTTGAGACTGTATCCACTGTTAGGCTGAAGCTAACTGTACATATTTGTTACTTTTAGCGGTTGGCCAAATTGTTTGTTTTTTTTCTTAGTAGCATTTAGTTGGAGAAGGCAATGGCACCCCACTCCAGTACTCTGGCCTGGAAAATCCCATGGCTGGAGGAGCCTGGTAGGCTGCAGTCCATGGGGTTGCTAAGAGTCGGACATGACTGAGGGACTTCACTTTCACTTTTCACTTTCATGCATTGGAGAAGGACATAGCAACCCACTCCAGTGTTCTTGCCTGGAGAATCCCAGGGATGGAGGAGCCTGGTGGGCTGCCGTCTATGGGGTCGCACAGAGTCGGACACGACTGAAGCAATTTAGCAGCAGCAGCAGCACTTAGTTATCTTTAACTCCATTTGAAACAATTTTGTTAGATTATAGTGTGACAAGTGTCACATCAGCTGTGCTTTAAAGAAAAAGCTTACTAAATTGGTGAACTTTTGTGTAGCTATTTTAATATTGGAGATGGAAGGGAAAAAGCAACATTTTTGGCAGTTGTTGCTGTTGTTCAGTTGCTAAGTCAAGTCCGACTCTTTGCAACCCCATGGACTGCAGCACACCAGGCTTCCCTGTTCCCTTCACTATCTCCTGGAGTTTGCTCAGACTCATGTCCTCTGAGTCAGTGATGCCATCTAACCATCTCATCCTCTGTCGCCCTCTTCTGTTCTTGCCCTCAGTCTTTTCCAGCATCAGGGTCTTTTCCAGTGAGTTGGCTCTTCGCATCAGGTGGCAAAGTATTGGAGCTTCAGCTTCACCGTCAGTCCTTTCAATGAATATATTCAGGGTTGATTTCCTTTAAGATTGACTGGTTTGATCTCCTTGCAGTCCAAGGGACTCTCAAGAGTGTTCTCTGGCACCATAGTTTGAGAGCATCAATTCTTCCATGCTCAGCCTTCTTGATGGTCTAACTCTCACATCTGTACATGACTACTGGAAAAACCATAGCTTTGACTATATGGACCTTTGTCAGCAAAGTGATGTTTCTGCTTTTTAATACACTGTCTAGGTTTATCATAGCTTTTCTTCCAAGGAGCAAGCATTGTATATACTTTTTACTGGGTAATTTAAGGAGTTAGGAATTAAGTTTCTTTAGGGACAGACTGTTTAATCATCAAGTATATTTAGTATCTAGCAAAGTAATATGTATGTACTTGTGTGCTCAGTCATACCCAATTCTTTCTGACCCCATGAACTGTACCTGCAAGGCTGTTCTGTTTGTGGAATTTTCTAGCAAAGAAATACTGGAGTAGGTTGCCATTTCCTCCTCCAGGGGATCTTCCTGACCCAGGGATCAAACCCATGTCTCTTGCATCTCCTGCATTGATAGGTGCATTCTTTACCACTTGTGCCACCTGGGAACAAGATAACACAGTAATAGGTGTTGGTAAATTTTGTTTGTGGAAGGAATGGATCACTGAAGATAATAAGCTTATGAAGTTATCTTACTACTACAGAGTCAAGCAAGTATCCTTCCTTGACACTATCTACCGTCAGGCTGCAGTTGTAGACATTTGTTACTTTTAGTGCTTGGGCAAATAGTTTGGTTTTTTCCCAGTAGCACTTAGTTGTCTTTAACTCCATTTGAAACAATTCTGTTAGACTGTATTGTGACAGCTGTCACATCAGCATTCATTAAACAAACTTACAACATTGTTGAATCTTTGTGTAGCCATTATAATAGTGAAGATAGAAGAAAAAAGCAACATTTTCAGCAAATTATGCTTTATTGTTTCAAGAAAGGTAAAAATGCAACTGAAATGCACAGAAACATTTGTATAACATGTGGAGTCAGTGCTTTGACTGATGGGATGTGTCAGAAGTGGTTTGGGAAGTTTGCATGCTAGAGATTTCTCACTGGACGATGCTTCATGGTGGGGTAGACCAGTTGAAGTTGACGCCAATCAAAGTGAAATAGTAATTGAGAACAATTTATGTTATACTATGTGGAAGACAGCCTACATACTCAAAATATCCAAATCAAGTACTGAAAATCATTTTCACCAGCTCGGTTATGTTCATCGCTGTGGTGATCGGGTTCCACATAAGTTAGTTAGGAAAAACCTTGACTGCATTTCTGCATGTAATTCTCTACTTAAATGTAATGAAAATGTTCCATTTTAACAATGTGATGGGTGATGAAAAGTGGATACCATACAATAATGTGGAATGGAAGAGATTGTAGGGCAAGTGAAATGAACCACCACCTACCACAGCAAAGGCTGATCTTCATCCCAAGAAGGTGATGTTGTGTATATGGTAGGATTGGAAGGGAGTCCTCTACTATGAGCAGGAGCAGATTCCAAACAATTAATTCCAACAAGTACTGCTCCTAGTTAGAGCAACTAAAAGCAGTGCTCGATGAAAATTGTCTGGAATTAGTCAACAGAAAATGCATATTCTTTTATCATGAAGACCTTTAGTGAGACTGCACATTTCTCTGATGACCGGGCAAAAACTGTTAGAGCTTGCTTGGGAAGTTCTGGCTCATCCACCGTATTTATCAGACATTGCACCTTCAGATTTTCATTTGTTTCAGTCTTTACAAAAATTCTCTTAATGGAAAAATTTCAAAAGACTATAAAAGGTACCTAGAACAGTTCTTTGCTCAGTAAGATAAAAAGTTTTGGGAAGGTGGAATTATGAAGTTGCCTAAAAAGTAATAGAAGGTAATGGAACAAAATGATGAATACATTGTTCAATAAAGTTCTTGGTGAAAGTGAAAAATGTGTCTTTCACTTAAAGACCGAAGAAAGTTTTTGGCCAACCGAATACTTCCTCAACCTGGTTTTAACAATCTTATGCCCTGGTGTCTCAGATGGTAAAGAATCCATCTGCACTGTGGGAGACCTGGGATCATTCCTTGGGTTGGGAAGATCCCCTGGAGAAGGGCATGGCAACCCATTCCAGTATTCTTGCCTGGAGAATCCCATGGACAGAGGAGCCTGGCGGGCTCCAGTCCATGGGGCCGCAGAGAGTCAGACTGAGTGACTAAGCACAGCACGTGAAGTCAGCAGTGGTTTTTGAGTTATGGTGGCCGTGCTGCAACAGGAGACTGCTCTCTCTTTTAAGTCTGGCATGTTTTAGCCTGCCCGTTGTCTCTTTGTCATTTTAAATCATGTAATATTTTCAGATAAAAAGATATTCTCTTCCAGGAAGAAAATTGCTGTTTAAACTGTAAGAGATATAAACCATTTTTGTCTTTTTATAACTCCTCAGCTCACTCCTCATATTTTTCCCCACTTTCTATAGTCTTTCATGATGATTGTTTAGAAATATTAAACTAGTAAGCTGTTGCTCTTGGGATATTTGAGGAAATTTTAGGATATTTTGTGTGCCTGAAGTTTTAGGACTTTGTAGAATAGTAGAATAGTATTGGCTCTAAGAAAATAAATAGCAGTGTGAGTTTTGTTTTCTGAAGTCATGGTAACTGCTGCCTCTGTGAATTCTTTTTACAAATGAAAGAAAAAGAAATTGTACTTTCAAGCTTTCTCATGAAAACAGGAGTACCCATTTTTTCAAAAGGTGAAAGAAAAAGCTGTCTTATAAAGGAAACTGGAACAGATTGATGGCACCAGTATACTTTCTAACAGGGGCTGTTCCTGTTCTGTTTTTTCTTTTCTGTTTGAGGATCTTTTCCTCATCAGTTATCTTGCTCTTTTTAGTGGGGAAAGGGCTTACTGCATGGTTTGTGGGATCTTAGTTTTTTCTTTTGAACTGTGGTGTTGGAGAAGACTCTTGAGAGTCCCTTGGACTGCAAGGAGATCCAGCCAGTCCATCCCTAAAGGAAATCAGTCCTGAATATTCATTGGAAGGACTGATGCTGAAGCTGAAACTCCAATACTTCGGCCATCTGATGCAAAGAACTGACTTAGTTGAAAAGACCCTGATGCTGGGAAAGATTGAAGACAGGAGAAGGGGACAACAGAGGATGAGATGATTGGATGGCATCACCGACTCAATGGACATGAGTTTGAATAAACTTTGGGAGTTGGCGAGGGACAGAGAGGCCTGCTGCAGTCCATGGGGTCGCAAAGAGTCTTCTCCAACATCACAGTTCAAAAGACACAGCTGAGCGACTGAACTGAACTGAGTTCTCCAATCAGGGATGGACCCCAACAGTGAGAGCACCAAGTCTTAATCACTGGACTACTAGGGAATTCCCCTCTTTAAATTTTTATTATAGCTTGTTCTCTTCTGTGGTCCCTTTTCTTCTATTTACAAGAATCCAGGTCTCTTTAAAAAAAAAAGTTTCTTCACTGACTTCTTTGACTTTGTAACCTCTTTAAGACTATTGTCTTATTTTTCTTAATTCTGACACTTTCAAGAGTAGCTTTGTGGTTTATCACCTGTACATTCTCACCACTCACTCAATTCTTCACTTAGTGATTTCCACCTCAGCATTTTGCAGAAATTGCCCTATCAGAAGTTACAGTGGAAAAAAAAAAGTTACAGTGACCTCCTAATTAACAGTCCACACATTTACCAGCTTTTCTACCATCTGATCTTTTTATAACCAACCTCTACTCCCCTTGTTTGAGTGAGACACTATGTTTTTCACTAGTTTATGTGAGATCCTCTGCTCATCTCTGTAATGTAGGCATTTTTAAAAGGTTTTTTACTTTTATTCTCTTGTTTTTTCACTCTGTATGTTACCTATGACCCTTTTAGTACAATTTCATATCTATCTGTAGTCCTCACATCACTCTGTCTCAGAATTGTGTTTCCCACAATCTGATAGACATCTCCCTAGATTTCTGGCTAGAATTCTAAACCTGACTTTCAAAGTCATAACTCACTGTTACATTTCTCCCATCAACATCTGCACACTACCTGTCTCCCCCCACAGCCCTCCGCCTTACTCCATAGCTCCTAAAACACAGCAACCACTTTTTATGCCCACCCTGTCTTTACATTTAATATTGGTGTTACTAATCTCTTAGTTATTCCACTTTCTGGAATCAATTTCTTACTTTCTACATTTATAATGCTGTATGAATCCATCATCAGGACTTGAATCAATCTCTTGGTTTACTAATTCACTTACTGCCTCGAGTTTTTCCTTTTTTAATGCTGTGCTTGGGTACATTCTTTTTGTTTTTTAAGTCCAGGTTCTAGGTTTCTAAACAAATTCTAATCTGGACAGGAAGCCTTCCCTGAAAACCAGGGCAGCATAAAATTCTTCTCTGTTTCATTATTCTCAAGTTCTTTTACCTAGTTTTAGGAGATTTATGGTAGAATAGTATTTAATATTTGTGGTCCTGATGAGTATGGTTTAAGAAACTCAGGGAATTCACTTTTACAAACTGGAAAGCTTTTCTACCTATTTTAGAAGGTTAGAGTTTAGCAAAAAAAGTCACTTAGGTGGGAAGGACAACTTCTTATTGTACTTTTTGTATGGTTTGACATTATTACTATTATACCTCTCTTGGAATGTATCACATCATTGAATCATGTTCCTCTGACAATTCTAGGTGTTTCATTATTGTTATAAAATAAAGTCCACATGATTTATGATGTCTTCCTTCATCTCAGCTGGCAGTTACCATTTTTTGCTTTCAGAGAATTGTGTATTTCTAGATTCTTTACCATCTGAGCCACCAGGGAATCCTATTCCTATTATAGTACTTACTATAATTTGCTATATATTATTACTGTAGCTGTCAATTTAATAGATTGTATATAAGGTTTAAGAAGATTTTAGTCTTTTTTTGAAACCATTATCTAGTCCTCCCCGCCATGTCTTATGTGCACAGTAGGTCCTCAACAAATGTTTGTTAAATGAAATTATTCCCTTTGTTTGAAATGCCTTTCCTGCTCATGGATTGTAATCACTCTGACATATTGCTAAATGACTGTGGGTAGATTGCATAATCTCTCCTAAATATTTTTATCCTGAAACTAGCAACGCCTTCCCTCAAAGGGTTAGGTTATAATTAACTAGTAAAATGCTTTGAAGAAGTTAAAGTTGAGCATTATGATCATCCTATTAAAGGTGAACTGTTGGTATCAGGTTTGTAGGTAAAGCTTTCCCAAAGCTTGAAGTTAATTAGATGGTGTTGAAATAATTACTTTGTAGTATTTGCATCTTGGTTTTTTTACTTTACTTAAATCCCTAGAGTTCTTTGGAGGGAAGGAAGCCTTTGTAATGCTGTTTATAAGCCGAGTCATGATTGAAGTCTTTTCACTGTAGGAGTAGTATAGTGAAGCATTTAAGATGATGTGTATCATGCTATACTTAAATCTTTTATATGCCAGAGATCCTTAGACTTGTGTGTGCTAAGAATCCTTTGGAGGCCCTCATTGAAAATATCCCACCTCCACCCAAGGTTCTAGTTTAGCAGGTTATGTTTCTTAATGACAAATCAGGTGCTTTCTGATTCGGTCAGTATGTGAACAACACTTTGAGAGATACTCCTGAATGAAGCTGTAAAAAGCCTGTAGAATATGAGAGAATGACTAGTAAATAAACATATAAACTTGTATCACTTATGATATTCAAAGTCATTAGTTATATAATATTCACAGAGTTATATAATAACTCATATATTTAAAAAATGGCTTAACTTCAAATACTTTTACTATTTTTCCTTTAATTCAATAAGTACATAGTACTTATTCCTAGAGTGTATTTGTGAAACTTTAGTACCTACAGATGACTCCAGTTGGTGATGGACAAGGAAGCCTGTTGTGCTGCAGTCCATGGGGTCCCACAGAGTCGGACGTGACTGAGCAACTGAACTGACAGATGCCCCATGAAAAAAGAGCTTGATTAAATAAGTTTGTGAATTGTTATATACTGTCATCCCTACTTGGAGATTTATATTGCATATTAACTTTTTTTCTGTATCACTATGTGGCCTGTGGGATCTTAGTTCCTCTACCAGCGATGGAACTTGTGGTCCTTGCACTGAAAGTAGAGAGTCTTAACCATTGGACTGCCAGGAAAGTCCTGCGTGTTAACATACTAAAGACTCTTACAAGTCCTGAAGCAAAAAACCTTGGACCTCATTGTTTTCTGAAATTTATTTGACTGTGAGCTTTCCTTTCTTTCTCCTAGCAATTTCTATTAATTTACTGAACAAACTTGAGGAAATTTTGCTTTTTCTTTCCTCCCAGTTAGGAATTGAGTGAATGAATTGAGTAAGGAGGGTTGGGGAGGGAAAATTCTTAGTAGGATGCCAACTAAACTATATAGGAGTGATTGGATTAGATAATTACCACCATGATAGTAATGGATAAAGGCAAGTAGCAGTCAGTGAATGCTGTGGCTAGTGAGTTTGATGAAGAACAGAGTATTGGTTAATTTTAAGAATGATTTCACATAAACTAATCAAATACAAAGGGAAAAATAGTGACTTTATAGTGGGGAAACGTGGCAGACACCAACTTGATTAGGTGATCAAGGTTATTCTTAGTGATGGGTAGGTACAACACGCATAGTATCCTGTCTGTATATTCTTCCATGAATGTTATGGCCTGAATTGGGTTACGGGGAACATCAGGTAGACCCAGACTGATGGTCATTCCAGAGAATTAAAAAGCTTATATTCTTTACAGTTAAGGGCATGAAAATGAGGAACTGAGGGGACTGTTCCAGATAGGAGACAAAGGAGGTCTGATAACTACATACAGTATATGTTCCTGGATATAATTCTGAATCAGAAAGGAGAAGAGAGATCATGTTGGGACATTTGATAACATTTGGATGTATCTGCAGATTAGCTCTGTGTTATATCAATGATGATTTCCAAATTGAGAGGATTGAATGATATTAATGTAGCAGAATTTTCTTACTTTGTAAGTTACACACTGGAGTATTTTAGAGAGGAATGATGAATCATGTCATAAAAAGATAAATCTACACATCTTTTCTGTAGGCCTGAAATTATTTTAAAATAAAAACTAAACATACTTTTTTGAGCATAAATTTATCTTTCTAACTTTTTTGTTTTTGTATTTACAGATGATTACATTTTGCTACACTTGTAGAAGGATTCCTTCTGTAGATAGTTTTTGGTTGAATAACCACTATCCAGGAATTTAAGAATTCTATGAATTTTAATAAAAAATGCATTTTAAATGTTTTCTTTCAGAAAGCTGAAGCTGATGGTAGTTTAAGTGATAGCCACGTGTCTCCTCCAGCCAAACGCACTTTGAAACAACCTGACTCTGTTTGCAAAGACAAATCAAAATCACGAACTACTGGTCAGCGAGAAGAATGGAATATATCAAGTGGACAGGCCAGGTGAGAAGGGAGAACTCACCCATTGTTTTTTCATAATTTTTTTGATGGGATTCAGGGCTGATATTAATGCTAATTTTCTTAAATTGTAAAACCACCTGTCTAGGAATACTTATAAATTGTATTAAGCTTATTTTATAATTTTTGTATGTAATTTTATTTTCTCTAAATATACCAAAAATACATTTAGTATGTAATAGAAACTATTATTACTTAAAACATTAAGAATTTTGATAGGTCTTGAATGTGCATACATGTTTATACTCCTGAAAATTTAAATAAAAACAGTGGTTAGAAGTATATTTTTTATTTGAAAATACAACCTCTTCTTCCTAAAATTATTAAATATTCCACTTGAATTGGTATGCTAAAATGTAATAAAATCTAAATTAATTTCTAATAAATCTTTTCATGTATCTGATTGTTTTCAACTTAAATTTTCTCTGTGTCTGTTTTGATATGTATTATAAACATAATTTTACTCACCAAAGTAAGTGGTAATGTAATGTAGATAGGATAGCTGTACACACACTCAGAAGAGATTTAAATTTTCAGCTTAGAATCCTTAGCTTCTCTTTTTTCCAAAGTCTTTGATGTAAAAGTGCTGATGATGTGCCAAATGTGAACAAAAGTAAAAGGGAATTCCTTTTTGACAGTATTTTTATTTTATGTCTGTAGGTAAATTTTGAACACTGTTATTAGTCTTTAATGAAAATAATCTTTGGAGTTATATAGATTTTGATAGGCATTATACATTTACTTGGAGAAGGCAATGGCACCCCACTCCAGTACTCTTGCCTGGAAAATCCCATGGACGGAGGAGCCTGGTAGGCTGCAGTCCATGGGGTCGTTAAGAGTCGGACACGACTGAGCGACTTCACTTTCACTTTTCACTTTCATGCACTGGAGAAGGAAATGGCAATCCACTCCAGTGTTCTTGCCTGGAGAATCCCAGGGACGGGGGAGCCTGGTGGGCTGCCATCTATGGGGTCGCACAGAGTCGGACACGTAGCAGTAGCAGCAGCATACATTTACTAGTCTCTAGAGTCTGTGCCTAATTTAATATGTACCACTTTATTTAAAATTTTTAATTTTGCATTGTCTGAGAGCTAGGTTGAAAATTATGTGAATCAGTCTATTGATTTTTTTTTAACTTTCCCAACTTTCCCATACTCATTCATCTGAGATGAAACAGATCCAGATCACTATAATGATGTCACTTAAACTAAGTACTTCCCTTTAATTATACTTCTACACTTGATTTATGGGTTGTATCTGTATCCTGTGTTTATTAGATGAGTGAATCAGGCTTCTTTTTCTAACAAATGTTTCTAAAAAGTATTCTTTTACTGTTAAAAGTTTTGCCTTTAATTGTGAGATAATTTTAACAGTATAACTCAAGTATGAGCCTCTCTAGTACAGTAGATTTCCCACACCTTATCCACTCAGAGATCTGTATAAATTAATCTTAATCATGTCTTTCATGTAAAAAGAAGAAAGAGTTTTGCTTTCATTTAGATACCTTAAGAGTCTGATATTCCTTTCAAAAAACTTTAAGTACATTTTGAATAAGAAACTTAAGAAATAATGAATACTAATAGAATTTACTGCTTCTGTTTTGGCAGGAGAATAATGTTTAGCAGTTCACACAGTTTTAAAGGTTTTTAGGGTAAACTTTCATCGAGGAATGTGATTAAGTGCTACACTGCTAGAGTCTTTTAGTACTTCAGATGACCTGAAAAGAAAATGCCATTTGGTCTGTCAGATTCAACAGAATTGAATTTTGGGGAAACTTGTAGTTAAAAATATTGTAGATTTTAAGATAATATTAATACAAAAATCAAGATTTATATGAGTGCTTATGTTAGTTTTTATGTCATGAACCTGAGAATCTTAATTCCTTTATTTTGGTAATCTAAAGTTCTAAGAGCATCTAAGGTAAAATGACTGAAGTCCTTTCAGGAAAATGATTTTTTAAAATACAGTTCATTTGGAGGAAAATTGAATAAAGATAAAAATTAGTATTAGCTATGAAAAATGATGAATCTTAAAGGACTTTAACAACCATTAAATTCTGTAAAGAAACTACTGTTGATTGGTAAAATAACATTTAGGAATAACTTTTAGAGATTGGATGAAGATAGAGATTAAAATGGAACTAGAACTTTGTCATCTTCATAAATGATTTGAGATAAGAGTATAAGTTTTCTTTGGGGGAAGAATCTGGGTTTATATATTTAAAGTCCCACGTGTATCAATATAGTTACAGTGATTGATAATATTTTTGTAAAATGAGGATTTTCTTGGTAAAAATCTTTTACTGTATTACATCTTTTCTTCTTTAGCTTATATGTAGAAATTCATAATTATACTTGCTAACCTAGATAGCTGTTGCAGCTTACAAATATTTTGAGTTCAGAATCCCATTTCATTGACTTTTGTCAGTTGACATTTATTTAGCCACTAGATATTTATCTAATTTGGAGGCTGTGTGTTGCGGAGTAGGTGGTTGGGAGAGTCAACATGGAGAACATGGCATGCATTTGATAAATCTGTAGAATAATAGAGAGACATACTCTGAGGAACACATGAAATTAAATCTTTGATAAGCCTAACTGCACTAAAGTGTAATATGTGTGAAAATTTTGTTTTGTGGTCAGATGATTAAGGAGTAGTGAGGTTAGGCAGAAGTATAATCACCACTGCTGAGGCTCATTAGAATTGAAGGCTGGTAGTGGTTAAAGTTTTTCCAAATGAATGCTTTTGCTGAATTGAGGTTTAAAATTCTCATAAATCATTGAATACCTTGGGTTTATGTGGGTGAATAAGTAATGATTTTTGAGTCTGGTATTGAACTGGTAGCATGTTCCACGTAATTAAAGATGTAGAAACTTTTAATGTAATAATTACTGAAGGCAGTGATAGTGTCTCCATTTAAAAAATTTAGGGTACAGAGATAAAGGTAAATATCCCTCACTTACTCCCCATTTTAAAAATAAACAAAGGGGACTTCATAATCATAAAGGATTTATTAGAGGATTCATTTAATCAGTGAACCTGCATGGTTACATTTTAAGTGATTAATTTTTGGGAACATTGATTCAAAAGATTTTTTAAGCACTTATATAATTGTATAGGCAGACCAACTCTTGAAATACCAATATTATCTTTTTATACCCGAGTATTTCATATTCTATCTCCTTTTTCTTTCTCCTTTTTATAAAGAGAAATGATAATGGTACAATGATGACAATAAGCTATGATTGTAAGATAATGGGATTGATTGAAGAAGTTTTCTTTTTTCTCCCACCTTAAATCAGATCTTTCATTAGCAATGAAATAAAGGCAAGTAAGCACTGTCTTCTTTAGAGGAACAAAAATTGTTACTGTGCTTTCATCCTAGTGATGTTATTTTTTCAACAGAGTTTTAGATTTCTTATGTAGAATGATTTTAGGGTTAGCATCTCTTCTTTTGAATAATATATGTGAAATTCCAACCATTTGGTCTTACACACAGCTAAAATTCATTTGAAGCCAAGAGTTGTGAATTAACTGATTAAACTGAGTTAATGTTATGTTGGATCCAAAGCCAAAGTGTATTTATGCTTTTTCTATGTGGTTTTAAGTGGATTTTAAGAGTGATTCTAGGAAATTCCACATGTATAATGTTCTAAGGAATAACCTAATAACATCAATTTTATTACTTTATAGTCAAGCTCATATACCAGGAGAATTGTGTAATAAAGATTCTAAAAATGAAATACTTTCCAAGACGTAGTATTTTAGAACAAGATGGTTGTGTTGTTTACCTGGGGAAAGGGGGGATGGAGTTTTTTGTTTTTGTGTTCTTAATAGTCGGAAGGTACGTAACAGTTTTTGTTTATATCATGTAGTCATTCCGTCTGTGACTTTTACTAGACAGGGACATTTATAATTAATATTTATAACACTTAATATATATAATTAACATAAAGCATGCTAGAGTAACCAAAAATGTTAGAATATTTTAGTTAAAAAATGTTGTGCAAACCACATAGATAAGCAGAAGAAAGTCATATATACTATTTTTTGAATGTCTTCTCTCCCCTTTTTAATATTTGGAAATAATAATTGTTGGGTATTTCAAAAAATAAGTTTATGTTGACAGCTCTTTTATTGTGTAACAATTTTTAGTTTTTGAATTTTAATTATAGTAAGGTATACTGCAACTTTCTTCCATAAGTTTTCATATTTTGATGACACTTTAAGTATCTTTCTAGTGACTGAACATTTCTGTCCCTCCACCAAAAGGGAGAGTGGTACAATGACTTTTGAGAGATTAACTAAGTTTTCATGTATTAGTTTAGAATGTGTAATATAATACTTTGAAGAAATTATTAAACTTTGTTGGTATTCAAGTACTTTTTTCTTCTTACAATTTATTGCTTGAATAACTTTGTTTGAATCTTAGGTTGTCAATGGAAACAAGTAGTAAAGGTCTGTGACCATTGCTATTTATGGCATTAGTTAACTTTATGATACATACAAAGCTTAAGCCTTTCCATTGGATTTTAATTTATAGAGTTGAAGACAGAGTGAGTTCAGTTTATAACTTGTTATTAAAGCTTTTCTTGAAGTAATGAAATGACTTTTCACTAATGTATTTTATTAATTTGTATATTATCAATCTTAAGGTAAAAAAATGTTTTCTTTCCTTTTAAAAAAGTAATATTGCATTAGTGACATTTTAAAGATTAAAGTGATTCCACCAGCATTGCATTTTTGTTTCTTTAAATGAATGTTGATGTGTTTGCATATTAAATATAATTGTGTTCTAGGTTAACTTCTCAGCCTGGTGCTACATTACCAAACGGACATAGTAGCTTATGTGAGTATTCTGTTATGAAACTGGCTAGTATTGAAATACTTATAATGTTGTTAGGGTTCTAAAGTGGGGTAAAATAGCATAATTTACTAGTATGCTCAGCATACTGTTAGAAGTGACTGGATTACAGTCATGGTAAATATGTATATAATTGTTACACATTGAGAAATTAGTACAATTGAAATAATTTAAGTTAACATGGCAGATTGTAAACAGTTTTAGAAATTTTACATTATTGGATATTAGAGCCATTTAAGAGGTTATAGTAAGCTCCTTATAGTCTTTTTAAAGTAATTTTTGATGTTTTTCTTTCTTTGTATACTCTGTACTTTGAAATGGAAATTTCTCTCTCCTTGTAGCCCTTCGAAGCCATCCCCATCGAGGGGAAAAGAAAGGAGATGGGGAACTTTCTTGTATAAATGGTGACATGGAAGTCAGAAAAAGCTGTCGTTCCAGGAAAAACAGATTTGAAAGTGTGAACCAGAGTTTGTTATTTGATCAACTGGTAAATAGGTATGAATGCTTTTGCAATAAGCAGTTTCATGTAATTGTTTTTTTTTTTCCAAGCCAGTTATGTTTTAAAAAATAACTTAGGCACTGACTTAGCAATCAGTGTTTAAAAACTTAATTTGAATTAACCTTGGTTAGCTTTAGTCACTTTACTAGATTTAATGCAATTTATGTGATAGCATCTTTTTTTCTCATAGTTTTTAAGCTCTTGTGCATAGTTAGATAATACAAAAAGTAATTTTATTTTAACTTCACTACTACAGTCCTTTAATATTTGCTCATTTAACATTGATGTTTTGACAGTTTTCAAGAAACATTAAGTTCCATTACTGATATATAATAGGTATAATTTTACTTAGTCAAGATTCTGAATTGAAAGTCTTTGGAGACTGCACATGTTGGATATAGCCTAGCTGACTCCTCAGCATCTATGTGCAATGAAACTGTATTCTTCTCAAATAATAAATCATTCCTACTTAATCCTTGCAATAGCCTGGAGAAGGGAGATGAGTGTAATTCCTATTTGAAAGGGGAGGAAATTATATTTTATTGTGGTAGTGTCAAATTTGAGTATTAGTTATTATTTGTTAAGTACCTAGATCAGTATCTGAACACATAGTAAGTGCCATGTGTGTTTAAAATGTCAATGTCAGTATATATTTTGTGGATGTCCGTTTCCTCTAATTTCTAAATAATCTGCCCTTGGAGTGGGAGGTGGGAGAGAGGTTTAAGAGGAAGGGGACATATGTATTTATGCTGATTTATGTTGATGTATGGCAGAAACCAGCACAATATTGTAAAGCAATTATCCTTCAATTAAAAATAAGTAAAATTTTTAAAAAAGAAAAAATGTATCAGTTCAGTTACCTTTATGCTGGCTTTAAAATTTTTACAAATTCTTTATTCTATACAATTTTTAATACCATTTTCAAATAAAAAGATTTGAATTAGTTTTTTTTTTTTTTGGTACCGTGTTCTGATAGTTATTTGTAGTAGTATTATGAATTTAAATATTTGAAGCCGTGTAAACAAAGGTCTTCTATTTGTAAGTTTTATTTTAATATATCATGACAGAAGATGTTCTGTTTCTGTCTTTCTTTTCTTTTTTGGCCATGCTGCATGGCTTGTGGGATCTTAGTTCCCTGGACCAGGGATAGAACCCAGGCCCTAGCAGTGAAATCACTGAGTCCTAACCACTGGACTGCCAGGGCATTCCCTGTTTCCATCTGTTTTGAGGCATTATCTTCTAATGGATGCTAGTTCAGAAGAAGATATTAATTGGGATGTTAGGTACAGTTAGAAATTAGATGGCTTAATTATGCTTTGATGGTGAGCTCTTTTACCTGTATGATATAGAGTTTGATCCTGCAATTGTCTAAACCCTAGTTTTATTATGTAATTGTAGTACTGCTGAAGCTGTACTCCAGGAAATGGACAACATAAACATTAGACGGAATCGTCGATCAGGAGAAGTAGAACGGCTTCGAATGTGGACAGATACAGAATTTGTGAGTATGTTAACCTTAACAACTGTCCCTGGTGGCTCAAAGGGTAAAGAATCTGCCTGCAGTATGGGAGACCCAGGTTTGATATCTGGGTCAGGAAGATCCCCTGGAGGAGGAAATGGTAACTCACTCCAGTATTCTTGCCTGGGAAATCCCATGGACAGAGGAGCCTGGCGGGCTACAGTTCATGGGGTGGCAAAGAGTCGGACATGACTGAGCGGCTAATGCAACAACAACAGCAACCATTGCAAGTAGTTTTTATTTTGATTGAGGAATTCAAAGAGAGAGAGCAGCATTTGGATTTTCATGAATTAATAGAATTGTTCCTTTTTCATTTCCAATTTAATCTGAGATTTTATTGTTTTCTTTTTTCTTTTATCCATACCTTGCTTGCCACAAGCTTCCTCAAAAGACCCTCTACCCTTTTGCCAGAGAGATCTCCTGGAGAAGGAAATAGCAACTCACTCCAGATTCTTGCCTGAGAAATCCCATGGACAGAGGAGCCTGGTGGGCTACAGTCCATGGGATGGCTAAAGAGTTGGATGCAGCTTAGTGACTAAACAACAACATCTTAAAGTACAACTCTGATTCTGTTGTCAACTATTAAGGTTTTTTTTTGGCTGCGCTATGTGGCACGTGAGATCTTAGTTCCCCAACCAGGGATCAAACCTATATCCCCTGCATTAGGAGTATGGAGTCTTAACCACTGAACCACCAGGGAAGTCCCTTTAATGGTTTTTTAATGTGTGCTGAATTAATTAAAATCACCTTAGATAGCCAGTGGATATTTGCTATATGACACAGGGAGCTCAAACCCAGTGCTCTATGATGACCTAGAGGGGTGGGATGGAGTAGGAGGAAGTCTCAGGAGGAAGGGGACATATGTATACCTATGGCTGATTCATTTTGATGTATGGCAGAAACCAGTACAACATTGTAAAGCAATTATTCTCCAATTAAAAATAAATAAATGAAAAAAATCCCCAAAACACCTCAACTGGCAAAATATGATTTCAAACTTTATCTTCTCACACATCATTGTCCAAATACAAACACATCATTCTTCCTTTCCTATCTTTTACTCTTGTTAATACTTCTGGTTGAGGACTTAATGCAATTCTATCTTTGTTTCAAGGCTCATTTCAAGTGCTTCCTCCCCCACTCCCCTAGGCACATTTCCCTTCTCCCTGCCCAATTTTCAAGTATCTTATAAGTTTTATTTTTCTTGTTTCATACATTTATTAAATTCAGTAAGGTCCATTTTCATTGATCTGTGCCTTAAAAATAGATCCTCAATAAATTTTATCAAGTAGGCATGTCCCATTGGGCTAGTGATACTGATGGCTGGGAATAAATTTCATGTTAATATTTGACAGATTTCTCTCTTTAAAAGGAAAACATGGATATGTATTCAAGAGTGAAAAGGCGAAGAAAGTCACTGAGAAGAAATAGTTACGGGATACAAAATCATCATGAAGTCTCTACTGAGGGTGAAGAAGAAGGTTTGTAAAGCACCTTTATGAAATAAATGCTACAAAGTTCAGGTGGGAGGAAAGAAAAACATATACAAACTACATATATATGTGTGTGTATATATATATTGTATATTGCTGGATGGGTGATTTTTTTATTTTAGAGGTCTATATTATATAATTCGGAATAATTTTTGTTCCATTGGCATTTCTGAGAATTTAATTCCTTCATTTGGAAAAATGCCTTTGCTGTACGTTATGCATTGTTGTATAATATTGATATATCTTATTAGTAAGCTGTTGGATAGTCCTTAAATGACCTAATCTGATGTAACATTTGCCATGGGCTGATTTGCTTGTTAGTAGGCAAGACCTCTTTTGTATTTAGGTACTTTTTAACTGGAAATCTCTGTCCATAGCCACCTAAATCTATGATTATTTGGATCTCAAATTTAGTTATGGACAGAGGATGGTGAAGTTAAGAGAAGGAAAGACTGCTAATACTACTGGAGGAAGCGGTACTGCTTTTTTCTGAGGCCTATCTATCTGAGTTCTGATTTGAAGAATTGTGACTGAATTTGTCAGGCTGGATTTGGGAGTAGATGAAAGCACATTTGAGGATTATAAATTGATGACTAGTAAAATCTATAGGATTTACATTTATAGGGTTTAGTTCTGTACGTGTTAACTTTCCTCATTAAAACAGATTTTTAGAAGATTTGGCGTATTTTGAATGCAGTGTATTTGTTTCCATTGGGAAGTCTTATTAGTTCCTACTATTTGTGTAGCTTGGATGGATAAGAATGGGTTTATTTCTCAGATTCTGTAATTCATATATTATTAGTAAGTTTTGAAGAGTTGATATTTTTAATGAAGGTATTTTATTGAGCAAATATTATTGTTGTTACAGCTAGAACCTCTATATTGCTTCCTTTGGAGAAAATCAGTATAGGTGAGACAGATTTATAATGTGATTTTTGCCTTATTATTAACTGAACATCTTTGTAGATTTCCCTGAGGACTTCCCATGTTTAGAATTTTTTCTCATAATAAATAATGCAGGTTTTTTTTTTTTTTTTAAAGGTAATTTTTGAAGTTTTAAGGAAACTTATTTGGGCACAAGTAATTTAAAGTGTTATTTAGTTAAGTAATATTGCATTTGCTAATTTTCTCATGAGTAAAATGTAAAGTCCTTTGCATTTTTAGTCTCCTGTTTCACTGAGCATCACTGACAGTTTAAAATTTTTTCCAGTGCTTTTAATATGATTGTGTTATATTGACAATTCCTGTGGTTAAAAAGTTAATCATAAAATACATTATTGCCTTTGAGGACCGTAAGCTTAAACATTTTCATCAGACTCTCTTTTCAGCTTTTAATTTTATATTGAAGTATAGCCATTTAACAATGTTGTGATAGTTTTATGTGGATAGCAAAGGAACTCAGCCATACATATACATGTATCCATTCTCCTCCAAACTCCCCTCCCATTCAGGCTGCCACATAATGTTGAGCAGAGTTCCATGTGCTATACAATAAGTCCTTTTTGGTTATCCATTTTAAATATAGTAGTGTTTCACCAGACTTTAAAACTGTAAATAGATGTCACATCATAGCTATAGCAAAATCACTTTTAAAAATAAAGGATTTATGTACATTATAATTTTATTTTTTAAATGTATAGCCAGGTAAATGATAAATTGATCAAGAAATAAACTATTACCAATACCCTAGAAATCTGCTTTCATACTCTCTCCCAATCTCTGCCTGAATTTTTCTACCAAAAATGTAACTAATCTGTGTTTACCTGTTATCAGTGGGCCTAATAAACACTGCCAACAAAAATTACTCTTGTTGTAACATTAGTAATTATCTTTTAAGCATTTTTTTTTTTAAATATCAAGTAGTATCTGAATGCTAACTGTATTCAGTGGTTGATTGGGCATTGAATGAAGTTTGTTGTAATAAAGTTTTGAATCATATTCTATTATTGCTTTGTATGTCCAAAAAGATAATACAAAAGATTGAAAAGTCATACGTGAATCAAGAGCTCAATTGTGATAATATTGATATGTTTAGTAGAGAACTATATTATTTGTAGGAAGGGCATTTTCTTTTACATCTAGTTTCATTTTTAATTGCATTGATTTATGCTGTATCATACCGTGTTGACACTTTTAAATGTCACCTGTGTAGAAAGAGTAAAAGATAAAATATAAATATTCAGTTTTAGAGTAGACCAATCCTTGTAGATTAAAGCAGTTTTTTTTTTTTCTTTTGTGTGTGGGAAAATAGAATCTCAAGAGGAAGATGGAGATATAGAGGTTGAAGAGGCAGAAGGAGAAGAAAATGATAGGCCATATAATTTGAGACAAAGAAAAACAGTGGACCGATACCAAGCACCTCCAATAGGTAAGAGACTCTAAATAACTTCTTTCCTTTTTGTGGTAGATTAGCTTATTCTGCTCTGTTCCATAAAAAAAATTAGTGTTGTTGAATTTAAAAGAACGAAATCTCTTACAGATTCCATATATCTTTCCTTATGTATGTTTCTATTCACACCATGACTGAATGTTGGAGGATACAACTGCAATATAGAATTACATAGTGCATGCACATTTTATTTAAATAATCCTAAATTTAAAAATAAATACTGCTCATACTTTTGTATTACTTTGTTGTTCATTGAGTACTTTCATTTGCAGCAGTTCTTTAGGGCAAGCCTCTCTGTGTTCCAAGTGGTTAAGTAATGTAAGCTAAAGTCACAAAAGGGCAGCTTAGCCAGTAAGCTAGGTTTGTGTTTTGTTTTAGTCTTGAGAAGGAAACAGTTTATCCTAACACTTTTAAATCTGATGACAAGTATTCAGTTCCATAGGTTCTATTTTATTGACTATTTCCCCAGCTCTTGGGAAATTCCATCATGACTGATTTCTTCCAGTTTTTAGAATATTGAAATTTAGTTCACGTATCATGAAATTTGCCATTTTTGCCAGGCTTTCCTTATTTTTTATCTGTACAATTTATGAGTTTTTAATATATTCACAAGGGTATGCAGTCATCACCGCTGTCTAATTCTGGAATATTTTCTTCTATACTTCCGTTCTCCCAGCCCTTGGCAATTACTAATGCACTTTCTGTCTCCATCGATTTGCCTATATGTGACCTTTTGTGTCTTGCTACTTTCATTTAGCATAATGGATCATTTTATTCAAACTCTCATGCTCTAAAGCAGTGATTGATTCTCTGGAAATATCAAAGTTACCTCACTAGAAGCTCGCCCAAGTATGTAGACATTATTCTACTCCAGTTAGGAATCACTGTCACAGATAGCCCTGATAATAATAGGACAGGTGTGTTAGGACAGAGAAAAGATTGTGAGGCATTTTTCTAGTGTTTTTTTTTTTTTAAAGCTTTCTTGAAATATGAGTTATATATGTAATCCATTGCCATTGCATATGCTTCGTGTGTACAATTTGTCAAGTTGGAAATACCTTAGGGATTTACTTATGAACTGTCACCACAGTCAAGATAATGAGCATTTTCATCAACCTCTCCACCCTCAAATTTCATTCTGCCTGTTTATAATGTACTCCTAACCCTTGTGGCTCAGCTGGCAAAGAATCTGCCTGCAATGCGGGAGACCTGGGTTTGATCCTGGGTTGGGAAGATCCCCTGGAGAAGGGAAAGGCTACCCACTCCAGTATTCTGGCCTGGAGAATTCCGTGGACAGTTTAGTCCATGGGGTTGCAAAGAGTTAGACACGACTGACCGACTTTCATTTCATTTCAACCTTCTTTTGCCTCCCTCTCCCAACCCTCAGGCAGTGACTTATCTTACCTGCTTTGTGTCACCATGGATGAATTTACATTTTCTCAAACTTTATATATAGTATATACTCCTTTTTGTCTGACTTATTTCACTCAGTACGATAATGGTAAGACTCATCCGTGTTGTTGACTATGACAGTAGTATTTTTCTTTTTATTGCTAAGTAGCATTCCATTGTATGGGTATATCACAATTTGTTTACCCATTCATTTGTTGATGACATTTGGATTGTTGACATTTCTGGTGTCTGGGTATTATAAATACATAAGTTGTTGTGAACATATGTTTGCAAGTCTTTGTTTGGACATATGTTTTCATTTTTCTTATAAATACCTAGAAGTAGAAGGCTGGGTTTTTAAATTAGGTGTATGTTTAACTTACTAAGAATTACAAAACTCTTCCAAAGTAATTATACCATTTACATTCTCACCAACAGTGTATGGAATCCCTTGGCAGTAGTTCATATGGTAAAGAATCTGCCTGCAATGTGAGAGACCTAGATTTGATTCCTGGGTTGTGAATATCTTTTGGGGAAGGGCATGGCAACCCACTCCAATATTCTTGCCTGGAGAATCCCATGGACAGAGGAGCCTGGTGGGCTACAGTCCATGGGGTCGCAAAGAGAAAGGCACGACTGAGCAATTAACACCAACAGTGTATGAGTATCAGTTGCTTCATATTCTTGTCAACATTCAGTTCAGTTCAGTTCAGTCACTCAGTCGTGTCTGACTCTTTGCGACCCCATGAATTGCAGCACGTCAGGCCTCCCTGTCCATCACCAACACCCGGAGTTCACTCAAACTCGCGTCCATCGAGTCCGTGGTGCCATCCAGCCATTTCATCCTTTGTCGTCCCCTTCTCCTCCTGCCCCCAATCCCTCCCAGCATCAGAGTCTTTTCCAATGAGTCAACTCTTCACATGAGGTGGCCAAAGTACTGGAGTTTCAGCTTTAGCATCATTCCTTCCAAAGAACACCCAGGACTGATCTCCTTCAGAATGGACTGGCTGGATCTCTTTGCAGTCCAAGGGACTCTCAAGAGTCTTCTCCAACACCACAGTTCAAAGGCATCAATTCTTCGGCGCTCAGGTTTCTTCACAGTCCAACTCTCACATCCATACACAACTACTGGAAAAACCATAGCCTTGACTAATTGGACCTTTGTTGGCAAAGTAATGTCTCTGCTTTTGAACATACTATCTAGGTTGGTCATAATTTTCCTTCCAAGTAGTAAACGTCTTTTAATTTCATGGCTCTAATCACCATCTGCAGTGATTTTGGAGCCCAGAAAAATAAAGTCTGACACTGTTTCCACTGTTTCCCTATCTATTTCCCATGAAGTGATGGGACCAGATGCCATGATCTTAGTTTTCTGAATGTTGAGCTTTAAGCCAACTCTTTCACTCTCCTCTTTCACTTTCATCAAGAGGCTTTTGAGTTCCTCTTCAGTTTCTGCCATAAGGGTGGTGTTATCTGCATATCTGAGGTTATTGATATTTCTCCTGGCAATCTTGATTCCAGCTGTGCTTCTTCCAGCCCAGTGTTTCTCATGATGTATTCTGCATATAAGTTAAATAAGCAGGGTGACAATATACAGCCTTGTCATACTCCTTTTCCTAATTGGAACCAGTCTGTTGTTCCATGTCCAGTTCTAACTGTTGCTTCCTGACCTGCATACAGGTTTCTCAAGAGGCAGGTCAAGTGGTCTGGTATTCCCATCTCTTTCAGAATTTTCCACAGTTTATTGTGATCCACACAGTCAAAGGCTTTGGCATAGTCAATAAAGCAGAAATAGATGTTTTTCTGGAACTCTCTTGCTTTTTCGATGATCCAGCGGATGTTGGCAATTTGATCTCTGGTTCCTCTGCCTTTTCTAAAACCAGCTTGAACATCAGGGAGTTCACGGTTCACGTATTGCTGAAGCCTGGCTTGGAGAATTTTGAGCGTTACTTTACTAATGTGTGAGATGAGTGCAGTTGTGCGGTAGTTTGAGCATTATTTGGCATTGCCTTTCTTAGAGATTGGAATGAAAACTGACCTTTTCCAGTCCTGTGACCACTGCTGAGTTTTCCAAATTTGCTGGCATTAGGTGTGGTCATTTAAAAAAATTAATTTAAATGTTTATTTATTGTAGTTTTAGTTTACATTTCGCCAATGACTAGTGAAGTTTGGCATATTTTTATGTGCTGATTTGCCAAGATTATCTTTGGTGAAGTATTCAAATCTTTAGCCTATTTTTTCAATTCAATTGTTTGGTTTTTTATTACTGAAGTTTTGAGAATTCCTTATGTACTCTGGATATCAGTCATTGTGATTTACAAATATTTTCTCAGTTGATAGCTTCTTGAAAAAAATTCTCTTAATACTATCTTTCAAAGAGCAGAATTTGTAATTTTGATGAATTTAGTTTATCAAAACATTTTAATAGATTAGGGTTCTGGTGGAGTGTCAAAGAAATCTTTGCTTAACCTAAAGTCACAAAGATTTAGTTTAACATTTTTTAAAAAATGTTTATTTGCAGCTTATAGTGTTTACCACAGAGTATTTATTTGTGTTGTGCTTCCTTTAGACAGCATTTAGAACTTGAAGACAGCTTCTATTCAGGAAATTAACAGAAGTAATTTCTGCTTCTTTAATACATCAGTTTATCAATTTATAATTAGTTATTTCTGTGTTGTCTTTTTTTTTCTTTAAGTACCAGCTCATCAAAAAAAGAGGGAAAATACCCTTTTTGATATTCACAGATCTCCAGCAAGAAGAAGTCATATCAGGTATGTTTTGTTAGTTTTTGAAAGGAGGAAATATTTCCATCTCTCATTTAGATATCTCCTTAAGTACTATGTAGTATAATGCATTACATTGAGGATATAGGTTTTAATGTTGTTAATGATAATGCCAGTGAAAACTAAATAGCATCTTCTTTAATTAGTCACTAATAGTTTTACCCTAAGTGTGACTCTTATCTTCCTGATTCAGTTTGCCAGAAATGATTATTGTTTTAACAATTATGTTCCCGAAAGCTGCACAGCTTTCTGGTCTCTTAGTAAGTTGAGTCTAGAGACTCACATTGCTTTCATTGGAAGAATTGATTCAGTTAGTCTTTGCTACTTTTAGTTTCCTTTTGCCCTTTCAATTAGATGTACAAAGAGGCGTTTTGATTTTGAAAGACTGTCTTCTCTACTGTGTTTTCTGAAAAGGTAATCGATTTCCCATGGCTCAAAAATGAAATAAATAAACATTAAAAGCTGTTTTCTAGTCTCAGTAGCCTCTCAGAAACATTTTTATTAGATTGTATGTCCTTAGAGAATATGTTCATACATATATGTGTGTATATATATATATGTACCAATACATATATTGATTGTTATCCCTTCTTTTTACCCAAAATATACTGTGCACATTGTTCATACCTTGTTTTTTCACTGGATTTGTTTTCACTGTCTTTTCATTTAAGCATAGCAACATTTTACATTTATAGTTCTATAACATTACTGTATTTAATATAGATATACTGTAATTTTAAAATTATTTCTTTATTGAGAATCAGGTTGTTTTCACTGTTTTGCTATTACAGTGTATGGTTTATAATGCATACCCTTATATAATCATCTTTTACATGTGTACAAATATGTCTGTAGGATAAACTTATAGAAGTGGAATCTCTGAGTTAAAGAGAATGTGAAATTGTAATTTGATGACCTTCAATGCTGTTGAATCAGCTTGTGGTCCACTCTGCAATGAATGAAAGTCCATACTTCTCTGTATTTCTGCCAGCAAAACGCATTCTCAAACTTTCGGATTTTTGCCAGTCTGAGAATTGAAAAGGAAATCTTGGTTTATTTTTGAATCTCTTACAAGAGTATTTTTTCCTGTATTTTTAAAAGGCATTTACTTTTTTTCCCCTGAAATGTCTGTAAAGTTTGCCTATTTTATAATAGATTTTTGCTCTTTTTTTTTTAAACTATTGCTAATTTATAAAATTATAGGACCATGTGAATCTGCTTGCTTTTAATCTACTTTTAGTAGGTATGACCTAAATCAAATCCCTTATGATTATACAGTCTAAGTGACAGATAGATTCAAGGGATTAGATTTGATAGACAGAGTGCCTGAAGAACTATGGACGAAGGTTTGTGACATTATACAGGAGGCAGTGATCACAACCATCCTCAAGAAAAAGAAATGCAAAAAGGCAAAATGGCTGTCTGAGGAGGCCTTAGAAATAGCTGAGAGAAGAGAAGTGAAAGGCAAAGGAGAAAAGGAAAGATATATCCATTTGAATGCAGAGTTCCAAAGAAGAGCAAGGATACATGAGAAAGCCTTCCTAAGTGAACAATGCAAAGAAATAGAGAAAACAATAGAATGGGAAGACTAAAGATCTCTTCAAGAAAATTAGAGATACCAAGGGAACATTTCATGCAAAGATGGGCACAATAAAGGACAGAAACATTATGGACCTAACAGAAATAGAAGATATTAAGAAGAGGTGGCAAGAATATACAGAGCTATACAGAAAGGACTTTAATGACTCAGATAACCATGATGGTGTGATCACTCACCTAGAGCCAGATATCCTGGAGTGTGAAGTCAAGTGGGTCTTAGGAAGCATCATTATGAACGAAGCTAGTGGAGGTTGTGGAATTCAAGCTGAGCTACTTCAAATCCTAAAAGATGATGCTGTTAAAGTGCTGCACTCAACATGCCAGCAAATTTAGAAGACTTAGCAGTGGCCACTGGACTGGAAAAGGTCAGTTTTCATTCCAATCCCAAAGAAAGGCAATGCCAAAGAATGTTCAAACTACCACACAATTGCATTCATCTCACACACTAGCAAAGTAATGCTCACAATTCTCCAAGTGAGGCTTTTAGCAGTACATGAACCGAGAATTTCCAGATGTTCAGGCTGGATTTAGAAAAGGCAGAGGAATCAGAGATAAAATTGCCAAATCTGTTGGATCATCAAAAAAGCAAGAGAATTACAGAAAAACATCTACTTCTGTTTCATTGACTACCCTAAAGCCTTTGTGTGGATCACAACAAACTGTGGAAAATTCTTCAAGAGATGGGAATACCAGATCACCTTACCTGCCTCCTGAGAAACCTGTATGCAGGTCAAGAAGAAACAGTTAGAACTGGACATGGAACAACGGACTGGTTCAAAACTGGGGAAGGAGTACATCAAGGCTGTATATTGTCACCATGCTAATTTAACTTATATGCAGAATATATCATGTGAAATGCCGAGCTGGATGAAGCAGAAGGTGGAATCACTTTCAGTAACCTCAGATATGCAGATGACAATACTCTTATGGTAGAAAGTGAAGAGGAACTAAAGAGCTTCTTGATTGAAGGTGAGAGGAGAGTGAAAAAGCTGGCTTAAGACTAAACATTCAAAAAAACAATGATCATGGCATTTAGTCCCATCGCTTTCTGGCAAATAGATGGGGCAACAATGGGAACCATGACAGACTTTATTTTCTTGGGCTCCAAAATCACTGCAGATGGTGACTGCAGGCATGAAATCAAGGCCACTGCTCCTTGGAAGAAAAGCTATGACAAACCTAGACAGAGTATTAGAAAGTAGAGACATTACTTTGCTGAAAATGTCCCTATGGCCAAAGCTATGGTTTATCCAGTAGTCATGTATGGGTCTGACAGTTGGACCATGAAGAAGGCTGAATGCCTAAGAATTGATGCTTTTGAACTGTGGTGCTGGAGAAGACTCTTGAGAGTCCCTTGGACTGCAAGGAGATCAAACCAGTCAATCCTAAAGGAGATCAAGTCTGAATATCCATTGGAAGGACTGATGCTAAAACTGAAGTTCCAATACTTTGGCCACCTGATGTGAAGAGCCGACTAATTAGAAAAGACCCTGGTGCTGGGAAAGATTGAAGGCAGGAGGATAAGGGGATGACAGAGGATGAAATAGTTGGATGGCATCACTGACTCAATGGACATGAGTTTGAGCAAGCTCCAGGAGTTGGTGAAGGACAGGGAAGCTTGGTGCGCTGCAGTCCCTGGGGTTGCAAAAAGCCAGACACAGCTGAGTGACTGAACAAGTAGTTCTTTCTTTGTGTAGTATAGTAGTCCTTTGTCACAAATTGCCAGTCTTTTTTCTGTTCTTAGTTTGTGTTTTAACTTTGCTTTTGATTGTCTTTACCAGAAAGTTTTTATTTTTATGTAGTCAAATTTATCAGCCTACTATGTTTTTTTAGAGGGGCTTCCCAGTTGACTCAGTGGTAAACAACCTGCTTGCCAAGCAGAAGATGCAGGTTCAATTTCTGGATCAGGAAGATGCCCTGGAGAAGGAAATGGCAACCCACCCCAGTATTCTTGCCTGGGAAATCCCATGGACAGAGGAACCCAGTGGGCTCCTGTTTAGAGGAGCCTGGTGTGCTACAGTCCAGGGGGTTGCAAAGGGTTGGACATGACTGAGTGACTGAACAACAATTACAATATTTTTAGATTTTGAATCATATTTAGAAAAGCCTTCCCAAATCCAGAGTGTTAAGGAAGTTCACCTTTGTTTATTTTTATTTGATTTAGAATACTGATGGTTTTCTTTTAAAGCTTTTGTTGGATTATAGTTGATTACAATGTTGTGTTAGTTTCAGGTGTATAGCAGAGTGAATCAGTTATGCATATAGCTCCTTTGTTTATTTTTAATGTTTCATATTTTACTCTAATTTTGATCCATCTGAATTTTATTCTTGTGTGAGATTTGTAGTATGGATCCAGCTTTTTTCCCAGGTGGAAAATGAGTTTTTCCAACCTCATTTATTGAGTGAATCTGTGTTTTCTCCATTGATTACAGTTGCCCCATTTATTACCAAATTATGTACAATGTATAAATATTATATTACATAAAAGATGTCCTTTTCCTTTTTTTTTTATTCTTATATTTTTTTCTCAGATGGCTGTTTGTATATATGCAAACAGTTAATTTTTGTATATTAATTGTACCCCACTTCTTTATTGGGAATGCCTCTAGCATGTCGTCTGTAAGACTGATGCTTAAGAAAGATATATTTTATATCTTAGACAGTTTGTGGTTGTTAATAATCTTGTCATTGAGGCTTAGAGGATTTTTGTTTTGTTTTGTTTTTTTTGTGGTTGTTTTTGACTATGCCGCATGGCTTGTAGGATCTTAGTTCCCTGAAAAGGGATTGAGCCTGCATCCTTGGCAGTGAATTCTGAGAGTCCTAACCACTGGCCTGCCAGGAATTCCTGGATGTATGTTTTTATTTCTCTTGAGTATATCCCTTGGGGTAGAATTACTGGGCCATGTGATAACTTTATGCTTAATCATTTAAGAACTGCTTGAATGTTTTCCAAAGTGACTATACCATTTTACATTCTCTTCATCAGTGTATAGCGTTTCCAGTTCTCTTCAAAGCTTAATATTGTCTCACTTTTTGATTCTGGTCATCCTGATGAATATAAAATGTATCTCATTATAATTATTGATGATATGAGGCATCTTTTCAAGTGCTTATTGGCCATTTTAATACTTTCCTTTGAGAACTGTCTTTGTGTCCTGTGCCTATTTAAAAATTGGGTTGTCTTTTTCTTACTGACTTTTAAGGGCTCTTTATATATTCTGTATTCAAATTCCTTATCAGATATTTGATTTGTAAATATTTTATCCTGTTTTGTGGATTGTCTTGCTTTCTTGATGATGTTCTCTGGAGCAAAAAGAACTTTAATTTTGATGAGGTTTTATTTATCTTTGTTGTTATTGTTCATGTTTTTGATGTCATATCTAAGAATCCATTGCCAAATTTGTGATCATGAAGATTTATTCCTGTGTTTTCTTCTAAGAGTTTTATAGATTTAGCTCTATGTTTCGGTCTTTAATCCATTTTGACTTTATTTTGTGTATGAAGTGGGCCCTTCCCTTTATGGTCCATTCTGCTTTTTGTGGTATTCTGATACATTTTATAAACCTAGCAATATGTTATTAGAATTATTTTTATAATTCTGTTTTATTTAAAAAGGTGAGAGAAGAAAGGCAATCAAGTGTATGCTTATAGCTTTTGGATAATAACTTTTATTTTATTATTCTGGGTCTCTTCGTTTATTCTTGTGAATTCAAGTTATCATCTGGAGTCATTTCCTTAGCCCAGTATGTACACTATTGCTTCTGATCACTTCATTAGAGCTGATATATTATATTTTTATATATTAGGCTCACAACACACACACATAGAGTAAATGAACTTGAAAACAGGCATTTTTTCTTAAGGAGAGAAAGAAGTCAGAGAGAAAGTAAAATCAAAATTGCAAAGATTGAGTAGGTAACTATTGCAACAATCTTCCTAGGGTCTTGGGAAACATTAAAATCTGATACAGGATGAAATGAAAAGACTCCTGTTAATCAGGAGAAGGAATATTAGACAGGTTAAAAGTCTTAATGAGCTGGGGAAAATCTGGGTTTGCTACTGAGGGAATTGGAGTTGAATAGAGTTGCACAGGGTGTACACCATTCTTGAAGGCCATTCTGAGTTTCAAGTAAATTAATTTATAGTGATTCCATTTTGTATGATACCATATTTTCTAGGTATCTTAGAGATGTCATCAATTATTTTAATAATTAGATTTATTGAGTATTGTTTTTCCTCAAGGATTTTACTTTGATACTTTCATTCCATAGTAGTTATGATTGTAAACTTTTTTTCAAAAGTATGTTTTACAAGAAATTCAGACAGGATATAAGTATCTTAAGTCAAAAGTGGAAACTCTTGTCTTCCCATAAATCGATGTATTATTTTTTTTAGCGTCTGTACTGTTTATGATTGTTTGGGAAATGGGAAAATAAGAGAAAAGGATAAGCTTTCTTTTCTAAGATTTTGATACTATTTATCAGTCAGTGATAGACATTCCCTAAATTTGGATGCAAATTAAATTTGTTGTTTGATGGCTTTCTAAACTACCCTATTTAAAAAATTATAACCTCATTCTCCTCCTTTTTTTTTCCTTCTGTTGTAAATTGCATGAGTATAAGGATCTTAATAAATATTTGCCAGATGAATGAGTGAATGTGTGTATTTTATACTGAGCTAACAGTATAAAATAAAACAGTGCTCAGAATGGTGCTTTTTAAAAGCCCTTTGCTGCTATAGTGATTTTGAGGATTTTACTCTCTAAATAGGAGAAAGAAGCATGCTATTCACAGTAGTGACACAACTTCTTCTGATGAAGAACGATTTGAAAGAAGGAAATCAAAGAGCATGGCAAGAGCAAGAAATAGGTTAGTAAATTTTTAATTGTTTCTTCCATGGTAGAAAAAAGGAATAACAGTTTAAACTTTGTGATTCTTACCTGTACCAATATTTTGCTCACAGTGATACTCAACACATTAGAGTAATACACTAACTTGGTTTTTACATAGTAATTTTTAGAGTAGAAATCTAACCATGGGAAACTTCCTATAAATTACTTAGCTGTGTTAGTACTCAATAAAACAGTGTAGAAAGATAAAGATAGAACCAGGGGAAGAGTCCAACCTCTATGACAGTCTCTTCTTCAGTAAAGTAAGAAAGTGAAAGTGAAGTTGCTCAGTCGTGTCTGACTCTTTGAGACCCTGTGGACTATAACCTACCAGACTCCTCCGTCCATGGGATTCTCCAGGCAAGAATACTGGAGTGGGTTGCCATTTCCGTCTCCAGGGGAGCTTCCTGACCCAGGGATTGAACCTGGGTCTCCCACCTTGCAGGCAGATGGTTTAACCTCTGAGCCACCAGGGAAGCCCACTCCTCTAATCCAAATCCATTTAATGAGGCTGATTTTAGATGGTTAAAATGGTCATAGCACTCAAGAGTAAGACTTGATTTTAAATAGAATTGTTTCAGGAGTGCTTGGGTTTTGTTGGAAACCTTGTTATAGTTTTGGTTTAGTGAATGCCTCTGGTGATCTTTGCTTAAGTAGAGTGACTCATTATTACATGGCTCACTAAAATCTTGAGAGTTTTCAGTGGGGGAGAGAATCAATATTTTGCCCAGTAGAGCATCAAATTATAATTTATCCTTTAAAATGTAAGTTAACGTTCTAGCTTATATGTATAATATTTAAGATAAATTATATTTAGAAATTTTATATTTAACAAAGCATTTCTATACTTTAGCATTATATATTTACTGTAGAAATACCAAGTTTTCAGTTAGCTGGTCTTGGAAACAAGTTTGGATTGGTGTAGATTATTTGCTAGAAAGAGTTCCTTGTGTGGATGACAGAAAGAAAATGTAATGAAAATCTAAGTTTAAACAAAAAAGTGTAATGCCTCTTTAATTTGAACTATTCTGATACCTGCTTTGGAAGTTCTTAAAGTAAGTTCAGATTCAGAAATATCAGTGAAGTTACATTCATTATAGAACCTATACTTTTTTGAGACTATTTATGTCATCTTTTGGTGTTTATGCAATATTAAAAGAGGCAGTAGATTGTATTTTCTTAGGGATAATTAATATCGTATAGGATTTTAAGTAGCTAAAGATGTATTCTAAGGTACCTACACAAAAAATAAGGCTTAATTTTCAAAACAGGTTTGAAAATTGGTTTCTCTTGAATTAAAAGAAAGGAAACTTATTTCTTCAATCATGTATTCTGAATTGACATACATAATAACTAAGGATAAATTTAAATATCATAATAAAGCTTGAGTTTACTTAATGTCATATATAATAGTGTATATATAGTAGGTCTATTTTTATTTTATACTTATAGAATATCAGGTTTGTTAAGTTTTCTTATTTAGACTAGGTTAGACTCTTTGGACAAATAGATTTATGATCTTAATTGCTTTGTCTTGTGAATAAATTTATTTCTGATCTGTTGAAAAGAATTTAGGAAAAGTAGATTGAATATATGAAATCTCTTGTCATTTTCTGGGTTATGAGAAAAGGGAGAAAGATAAAAATGTGTCAAAGCAGACGACATAAACAGATGGAGGTATATTCCATGTTCCTGGGTAGGAAGAATCAATATTGTGAAAATGGCTATACTACCAAATGCAGGCTACAGATTCAGTGCTATCCCTATCATATTACCAATAGCATCTTTCATAGAACTAGAACAAAAAAATTTTACAATTCATATGGAAACACAGAAGACCTCCCCATAGCCAAAGCAGTCTTGAGAAAGAAGAATGGAGCTGGAGGAATCAACCTTCCTGACTTCAGATTATACTGCAAAGCTACACTCATCAAGACAGTATGGTACTGGCACAAAACCAGAAATGTAGACCAGTGGAACAAGATAGAAAGCCCAGAAATAAACCCATGCACCTGTGGGTACCTTATTTTTGACAAAGAAGGCAAGACTATGTAATGGGGTAAAGACAGCCTCTTCAATAAATGGTGCTGGGAAAACTGAACAGCTACATGTAAAATAATGAAATTACAATGCTTTCTAACACCATACACAAAGATAAACTCAAAATGGATTAAAGACCTAAATGTAAGACCAGAAACTATAAAACTCTTAGAGGAAAACATAGGCAGAACACTCGACGACATAAATCAAAGCAAGATCCTCTATTACCCACCTCTGAGAGTAATGGAAATAAAAACAAAAGTAAGCAAGTGGGACCTGATTAAACTTAAAAGCTTTTGCACAGCAAAGGAAACTATAAGCAAGGTGAAAAGACAACCCTCAGAATGGGAGAAAATGATAGCAAATGAAACAACTGACAAAGGATTAATTTCCAAAATATACAAGCAGCTCATATAACTCAATGCCAGAAAAAAAAAAAAAACTCTATCAAAAAGTGGGAAAAAGACCTAAACAGACATTTCTCCAAAGAAGACATACAGATGGCTAACAAACATATGAAAAGATGCTCAACATCGGTCGTTATGAGAGAAAGCAAATCAAAAGTACAATCACCTCACACCAGTCAGAACAGCTATCATCAAAAAGTGTACAAACAATAAATGCTGGAGGGGGTGTGGAGAAAAGGGAACTCTCTTGCACTGTTGGTGGGAATGTAAATTGATACAGCCACTATGGAAGATGGTATGGAGATTCCTTAAAAAAACTAGGAATAAAACCACCATATGACCCAGCAATCTCACTCCTAGGCATATACCCTGAGGAAACCAAAATTGAAAAAGACATGTGTATTCCATTGTTCAAGGCAGCACTATTTACAATAGCTAGAACATGGAAGCAACCTAGATGTCCATTGACAGATGAATGGATAAAGAAGTTGTGGTGCATATACACAATGGAATATTACTCAACCATCAGAGGAACACATTTGAGTCAGTTCTGATGATGTGGATGAACCTAGAACCTATTATACAGAGTGAAGTGAGTCAGAAAGAGAAAGATAAATATCGTATTCTAACGTGCTGCCGTCTATGGGTTTGCACAGAGTTGGACATGACTGAAGCAACTTAGCAGCAGCAGCAGCAGCAGCAGCACATATATATGGAATCTAGAAGAATGGTACTGAAGAACTTACTTACAGGGCAGCGACGGAGAAACACAGACAGAGAAGAGACTTATGGACATGGGGAGAGAGGAGGAGAGGATGAGATGTATGGAAAGAATAACATAGAAACTTATATTACCATATGTAAAACAGATAGCCAGTGGGAATTTCCTGTATGGCTCAGGGAACTCAAACAGGGGCTATGTATCAACGTAGAGGGTTGGGATGGGGAGGGAGATGGGAGGGAGGTTCAAAAGGGAGGGGATATATGTATACCTAGACCTACAAGACCTTTTAGAACTAACACCCAAAAAAGATGTCCTTTTCATTATAGGGGACTAGAATGCAAAAGTAGGAAGTCAAGAAACACCTGGAGTAACAGGCAAATTTGACCTTGGAATGCGGAATGAAGCAGGGCAAAGACTAATAGAGTTTTGCCAAGAAAATGCACTGATCATAGCAAACACCCTCTTCCAACAACACAAGAGAAGACTCTACACATGGACATCACCAGATGGTCAACACCGAAATCAGATTGATTATATTCTCTGTAGCAAAAGATGGAGAAGCTCTAAACAGTCAACAAAAACAAGACCAGGAGCTGACTGTGGCTCAGATCATAAACTCCTTATTACCAAATTCAGACTGAAATTGAAGAAAGCAGGGAAAACCACTAGACCATTCAGGTATGACCTAAATCAAATCCCTTATGATTATACAATGGAAGTGAGAAATAGATTTAAGGGCCTAGATCTGATAGATAGAGTGCCTGATGAACTCTGGAATGAGGTTCGTGACACTGTACAGGAGACAGGGATCAAGACCATCCCCGTGGAAAAGAAATGCAAAAAAGCAAAATGGCTGTCTGGGGAAGCCTTACAAATAGCTGTGAAAACAAGAGAAGCAAAAAGCCAAGGAGAAAAGGAAAGATATAAGCATCTGAATGCAGAGTTCCAAAAAATAGCAAGAAGATATAAGAAAGCCTTCTTCAGCGATCAATGCAAAGAAATAGAGGAAAAGAACAGAATGGGAAAGACTAGAGATCTCTTCAAGGAAATTAGAGATACCAAGAGAACATTTCATGCGAAGATGGGCTCGATAAAGGACAGAAATGGTATGGACCTAACAGAAGCAGAAGATATTAAGAAGAGATGGCAAGAATACACAGAACTGTACAAAAAGGATCTTCACGACCCGGATAATCACGATGGTGTGATCATTCATCTAGAGCCAGACATTCTGGAATGTGAAGTCAAGTGGGCCTTACAAAGCACCACTACGAACAAAGCTAGTGGAGGTGATGGAATTCCAGCTGAGCTATTTCAAATCCTGAAAGATGATGCTGTGAAAGTGCTGCACTCAATATGCCAGCAAATTTGGAAAATGCAGCAGTGGCCACAGGACTGGAAAAGGTCAGTTTTGATTCCAACCCCAAAGAAAGGCAATGCCAAAGAATGCTCAAACTACTGCACAATTGCACTCATCTCACACGCTAGTAAAGTAATGCTCAAAATTCTCCAAGCCAGGCTTCAGCAATACGTGAACCGTGAACTTCCTGATGTTCAAGCTGGTTTTAGAAAAGGCAGAGGAACCCAGAGATCAAATTGCCAACATCCACTGGATCATGGAAAAAGCAAGAGAGTTCCAGGAAAACATCTATTTCTGCTTTATTGACTATGCCAAAGCCTTTGACTGTGTGGATCACAATAAACTGTGGAAAATTCTGAAAGAGATGGGAATACCAGACAACCTGACCTGCCTCTTGAGAAATCTGTATCCAGGCCACGAAGCAACAGTTAGAACTGGACATGGAACAACAGACTTGTTCCAAATAGGGAAAGGAGTACGTTAAGGCTGTATATTGTCACCCTGCTTATTTAACTTATATGCAGAGTACATCATGAGAAACACTGGGCTGGAAGAAACACAAGCTGGATTAAGATTGCCAGGAGAAATATCAATAACCTCAGATATGCAGATGACACCACCCTTATGGCAGAAAGTGAAGAGGAACTAAAAAGCCTCTTGATGAAAGTAAAACAGAAGCGTAAAAAAGTTGGCTTAATGCTCACCATTCAGAAAACGAAGATCATGGCATCCGGTCCCATCACTCCATGGGAAATAGATGGGAAAACAGTGGAAACAGTGTCAGACTTTATTTTTTTGGGCTCCAAAATCACTGCAGATGGTGATTAGAGCCATGAAATTAAAAGACACTTACTCCTTGGAAGAAAAGTTATGACCAATCTAGATAGCATATTCCAAAGCAGAGACATTACTTTGCCGACTAAGGTCCGTCTAGTCAAGGCTGTGGTTTTTCAGTAGTCACGTATGGATGTGAAAGTTGGTAGGACTGTGAAGAAGGCTGAGCACCGAAGAACTGATGCTTTTGAACTGTGGTGTTGGAGAAGACTCTTGAGTCCCTTGGACTGCAAGGAGATCCAACCAGTCCATTCTGAAGATCAGCCCTGAGATTTCTTTGGAAGGAATGATGCTAAAGCTGAAACTCCGGTACTTTGGCCACCTCATGCGAAGAGTTGACTCATTGGAAAAGACTCTGAGGCTGGGAGGGATTGGGGGCAGGAGAAGAAGGGGATGACAGAGGATGAGATGGCTGGATGGGATCACTGACTCAATGGACGTGAGTCTGAGTGAACTCCGGGAGTTGGTGATGGACAGGGAGGCCTGGCGTGCTGCAATTCATGGGGTCGTAAAGAGTCGGACACGACTGAGCGACTGAACTGAACTGAACTGAACTGTTCGCTGATTGATGTTGAGGTTTGACAGAAAACAACAAAATTCTGTAAAGCAATTATCCTTCAATAAAAAAAATTTAAAAATGTGTCAAAGCTTTAAAACTTGTTTATGATATTAAAAACAGGTAACTTTTTAATGCTGTCTACTTAAATTTTTATGAATTTCAGGTGTTTGCCTATGAACTTAAGAGCAGAAGATTTAGCTGGTGGTATTCTCCGAGAACGTGTTAAAGTGGGCGCAAGCTTGGCTGATGTTGATCCAATGAATATTGATAAATCAGTAAGTTTTGTAAATGGTTTTCTAGAAATACCTCTTTTTTTTTTTGTCACGCAGCTTGTGGGGTCTTAGTTCCCCCATCAAGGATTGAATCCGTGCTCCCTGCAGTGGAAGTGTGGCGTCCTAACCACCATACTGCCAAGGGATTCCCTAAAGTATAATTTTTTGAATTCTGTTTATATATGAACTTTATATTTAAACTTCAGTTCCTGCTGAAGTCATGTATTTTGCAATCATTATCTCATAAATTAAAAAGAAACCTATATACAATTAAGATTATTTTGTACTAAACATTTCCCCTTCTTTCCAAGGTGCGGTTTGATAGCATAGGTGGATTGAGTCATCATATTCATGCACTAAAGGAAATGGTGGTATTCCCACTTTTGTATCCAGAAATTTTTGAAAAATTTAAAATTCAGCCTCCAAGGTTAGTAATGCTAGATGTTTATTTTGTTATTGTTAATTTATCAAATTTCAATTAGTAAGTAATTATAAATCTAAATATTATTTATAAATGTTTCATGTATATTTATTTGATATGTTCTATCAATGAGAATTAGGAATGAAAGTTTATTTTTTAGAGCTCAAAAGCTGTGGTACTTGAAGTTTATATTTCAGCGTTTAAGACTCAGAGGTAGGATGAGAGATTCTTTATGCAGGCCTTGAATATACAAGTGGATTGCCCAACTAGATTTTCCTTAATTTGGTCTCCTAATAGCATTGAGTTTGATACTATATGTTGTTTAGTCTTTGAAAGCACAGTTTCAGTGAAGTGTTTCTTTGACTCAGTGATGTGGTATTTTTGAAATGGTAAACTTGATAATTTATTTTTATGATCAGATTAATTGTGTCTGATCATGAGGTGGTTAGCTAGTTAACTATTAGAAAAGACAGAAATTATGTCAGAGGAAATTGGGTAGAATAAAATATTCTGAAGATGTACACATAGACTTCAATTTAAACTGCTAAATATCCTTTTTTATTTAAGAGATTTGGTTCTAATTTGTTATTCATGCTTTTAAGGATGTAAAAAATCTTTTAAAGAGTCATCTTCTATTTGAGTGAGTTAAATGTTGGCCTGTAATTCTACAGTGGCTCTTATGAATCATAATAAAATTTATTTACTTTTTATGTGATATGATCCAATGAATATGATCAATATTAATCATATTCATTGAATTCAGTTACTATTAAAAAATAGTAAATTTAACAGAAACCATTAATAAACTTTAAATAATGGAGTTATAAACAAAATGTGTTATAAGCTAAAAGTAATCCTCCTCTTTAGAGATGAACAATTTTTATATTCTTTATAACTTTCTTTTATATATATATATACATATATTAAGTTTATGATTTTGCCTGTATTGTGTGCATTTAAACATTTAATATAAATGAGATTACTCAATAATGCCCCTATGTAACTTTATTTTTCACTCTATAATATAGATACCTCATGTTAATAAATATTGTGTGTATTATTCTATTTGACATCATACTAGTGTTTAATTTATAAATATAGTGGTGTATTTGTCCCTTACTAATAGAGAGCATTTAGACTTTGTAAGAAAGTCTATAACATTCTTTTGAGTATTTCTACATGATTTTGTAAAAAATGTGAAATTTCTGGGTCACAGGGCAAATGCCTTTAATATTTTGCCAAATTACTGTGTACCCTGATTGAGCTATTTCTTGCATCCTGAAGCTTGATTGTTTGAGAATATCCTTGAAAATTCTCAGCGAAGTGAGACTTTTGTCTGTGGACTACAAAAGGCTTTGTTGGTGTCTAATAATAATCAATATACATTAATTCAAACTTATACGGGAGGTGCATACTTTTAAATTGATTATTAATGCTAATGGTAACACTAATTTACTTTTATTGACTCTCTGTTCCTCTAGAGGCTGTTTGTTTTATGGTCCTCCTGGCACAGGTAAAACCTTGGTCGCCAGAGCATTAGCTAATGAGTGCAGTCAGGGAGACAAAAAGGTGGCTTTTTTTATGCGAAAAGGAGCGGATTGTCTGAGTAAGTGGGTTGGTGAATCTGAGCGGCAGCTTAGGCTTCTTTTTGATCAGGTAAGTGACGTCAACTAATGTGAGAATATCTTCTTAATACTTAATATACTTGGTCTACAAATATTATACAAACTGTTCATAACAAGTCATATTTACCAATCAGTATGTTAAAATTAGGATCAGTAATTAGAATTTGTATGTCTTAGAGGTATTTAATAGCAGTTTCACTAGTACTAATTTAAGATGATTTACAAAATATTTATTGAGGTGGCAACTTGACATATAATAAATACCATGTTAAGTGCTTTTAAGATCCCTAGATATCCCATATAGATTATAATTTAACGGAGGGACTAGAACAAGCATAGAAAGTTAAATATCTGTGCAAGAAATATCACAAAGCAGTATATTAGTTATTTTCATGAGTTACAAATATGCTAGAAGAATTCAGTATTAAATGAATGCTTTTAAAAGACTGAGTAAGGTAAGTGAATATCATTTGGGCTATCTTTATTTATAACTAACTTTTAGAATACCATTTCCTAATACTTATAAAAATTAGTCCTGATATAAATTCACTTTTTAATTATTTGGGATACTGAAGGAAGTCATTCATACATTGTAATGCAACTTGTATCTTGTTATGTCTAAGGAGATTCACATGACACTTTAAAAATGCTTAGAGCAAGCATTTGTTGAATACCCATTACTGAGTTGATGTGTATCAAAGTTCTACCTAATTGGTAAAGTATTTCAAATATTATTTTTAGTTGCTATTGGTATCCATGTTAAAGACTGCTATGTTCTAGATAGTGGGTCTAGATAGAGGGATAAAGTAAAATTGTTAACTTCAAGGTGTTCAGTGTCTATTGAGAAGTCAAACATATGCAGTCTTCATGTTTCAAGAGGATTTCATAATAATTAGAAAATAATGTAAAATAACATTGGTGGATTTGGGGAGAATCAGCTTGGGTATTGGAGAGGGCAATGGCACCCCACTCCAGTACTCTTGCCTAGAAAATCCCATGGACAGAGGAGCCTGGTAGGCTGCAGTCCATGGGGTTGCGAAGAGTCGGACACGACTGAGCGACTTCACTTTGACTTTTCACTTTCATGCATTGGAGAAGGAAATGGCAACCCACTCCAGTGTTCTTACCTAGAGAATCCCAGGGATGGGGGAGCTTGGTGGGCTGCCGTCTATGGGGTCACACAGAGTCGGACATGACTGAAGCGACTTAGCAGTAGCAGCAGCAGCTTAGGGAATACTGGAAAATTGTCTCATGACTTAATTTTAAGTTTTTGACAGTGTTATACTTTTTGCAACTTGATACTGGGTGTAGGAATGTTTCTTGGTTTTATTAAAAACCATAGCGTAAATCATGCTGCTTTTTATAGTATTGCTTTTGTTTTATGTTTTGGTTATTTTGGCTGCGAGACATGCGGGATCTTTAACTCCCTTACCAGGGATAAAAGCCACACCCCCTTCATTGGAAAGTGAAATCTTAACCACTGGACCACCAGGGAGTCTCCATGCTGCTTTTTAAATCTGTATTTACTTTATTCGTGTTTCATTTCTGTTTCTTTGTGGGCAATAGATTTGAAATGTTTTCTTTCTTTTTTTAAAAAACTGCTTGTAGTCATTATATGTCTTTTTAAATGACAAGAATCTACATTCCTAAATTAAGGATATAATCTGTACTCTAAATGAGATGAAGGAGGTGCAGTTGGCCTTCCATATCTGCCGGTTCTGCATCCACAGATTCAGGCAACAATTTAATCTCATATTGGTTGAGTTCACAGATGTGGAATTTGTCAATATATAGGGCTGATAGTACTATGCTATTTCATATAAGGAACTTAACTATCCTTGTATTTTGGTATCTCTGGGGAGCCTTGGAACCAACGCCCCCCCAGCAGATACTGAGGGTTGACTATACAATGTATTGGCTAAGAGTTTGGCCTTTGGTGTCAGAAAAATGTTAGTTCATATCTGACTTTACTATTAAGTATATGTGAAGGTGAAAGTGTTAGTCTCTCAGTCATGTCTGATTCTTTGTGACTCCATGGACCATAGCCCACCAGGCTCCTCTGTCCATAGAATTCTCCAGGCAGGAATACTGGAGTGGGTAGCCATTCCCTTTTCTAGGGGATCTTCCTGACCCAGGGATTGAACATGGGTCTCCTGCATTGCAGGCAGATTCTTTTCCATTTGAGCCCCCAGGGAAGCCCTATTAAGTATATAACTTTAAGTAACTGAAAGCATCTGATCCTTATTGCCTCTTCTATAAAATGGAGTAAATAATGCCTATCTAATTGGATTAATGTAAATTTTTCCTGAAAGGAAGTGTGTATAGTTGACTCTTGAACCATACAGGGGTTAGGGGCACCAACTTCCATGCGGTTGAAAATTGGCGTATAATTTTTGACTCCCCCCAAACTTAACTACTAACTGCCTAATGTTGATAGGAAGCCTTACCAATAATATAAACAGGTAACATGCATATTTTGTATTATGTATTATATTCTGCATTCTTACAGTAAAGTAAGCTAGAGAGAAGAAAATGTTAAGAAAAATCATGAGATTTGCAATACTGTACTATATTTACCAAAACCAAAGTTTTACATTGCCTGAATATAAGTTGAATTCTCTCTCAACCTATGTCAGTGTTGTCTTCTATAATACAAAATACTGTAGATGTTATACATACTATAGTATACATCAAAAATGAAAAAATAATATGAAAAAGAAATTCATATTTATTAGGTATCACGATTCATGTGTTGATAACAAAGAAACAAATCCTGGTGCTCATTTCTCTTCTTTACTAATAAATGTGAATGGGGCACTGTTGTCTGCATTAAAAACCTGTTCAGACAGATACTCTTTCTCATCAGTGGTTTTCTTAATGGTGTCTGTAAACTTGTCTGCTACCTCTTGGTCAGAAGAAAGTACTTCTTCTATTACCTTGACTATGATTTTTAGTTTTTAAAATATAGTTTTTTCAGAGGAAAAATGGCATAGCCAGTTGCAAAACTACTTAATCTTCAACCCCAATTTTGTATTCTTTAAACTTAGAAGTGACTTTTGTTGTTGTTTTAGTTGCTAAGTCATATCTGACTCTTTGTGACCCCATAGACTATAACCTGCTAGACTTCTCTGTCAATGGGATTTCCCAGGCAAGAATACTGGAGTGCGTTACCATTTCCCTCCAGGAGAGCTTCCTTATTCAGGGATTGAACGTGTCTCTTGAATTGCAGGCAGATTCTTGACCTCTGAACCACCAGGGAAGCCCTAGAAATGACTTAGTGATTTATTGTTTTAAACAAACTCCCACTTTCACTTTTAAAGTTTACCATCTACTCATGCTGAATCCTTCCCAGAAGATTGCTCCAGTGTGTATTTCCAGGTCCTCACTTTGTTCCTTTTACCAAAAAATGCAAAACACAATTCCATTGTGTGTCTTTAGGGCTCCAGTCATCAAAAATAGGGGAAAAAAATCTTCAGAATAGCCAATCAAGTTGAATTTAAAAAATCCACATGAATGTGGATGGGTTGGGGCAGGAATCCACTCCTATGTTCTTGGTCATCTGATGCCACTCCATGAATCCTTGTAATTCACCCTCCCTATCCTGTGCACGTATGATTTGAATCCAGTGATCTAGCTTCAAGGATTGGGGTCCAGTGAGCCCTCTCCAGTCCTCCTGGACATTTTAAGCCAAACCTCTCTCTAAAATTATTGTCATTCTTTGTTGGTATTAATTTCTTCAGGTTTAGATTCTTCACCTTCCTTTTGCTTTAAGTTTTCATAGAATGACCTTGCTTTTTCTTAAATTATATTAGAATTTATAGGAATGCTTTTCTTATATCCTTACATGAAAGCTAATTAAAATGTCATTCACATAAAATAGTCTGTGTTATATGATAAAAGCAATATGAATAGTGTGTTCAAATGTGTTTAATAAAATAGTATGTTAAAAATACATGTATGTGCATGTGTGTAAATGACATGTATGGCAGAATAAACACATTGAAAACAGTAGTTACCTACTGGGTAGGTAACTTTAATCACTACCTTGTGATTGGAGACTGAGAAGATAGGAGCTTTTCTTTTTCCTCTATAATCTTTCTTACCTGCTGCATGTTATACCATTTGCTTATATTACCTATTTACTTCTGTTACTTATTAAAAAACATAGTAATTAAATTAAAAATGAAAACTGATACAATACTTGCTTTCTTTTTATCCTAGGCATATTTGATGAGACCTTCTATAATATTTTTTGATGAAATAGATGGATTAGCTCCAGTGCGCTCTAGCAGGCAAGATCAGATCCACAGGTAATATTTCCTAATCTGATTATGTTGAGTTCATATGTTGACATAGTACTAAGACTTAACCCTTGAATTAGTGCTGTGAGGCTTGTAAGATGCGAACTGTTTCCTTGAGGAAGACTTTTTTCTTATAACATGTGTGTGCATGAGTGTGTGTGTGTGCGTGTGTATGCACATGTGTGTGCTCAGTCACTCTGTTGTGTCTAACTCTTTGTGACCCTATGGTCTATTACCTGCCAGGCTCCTCTGTCCTCTGATGTTTGTAGGTAGGATTTTCCTATTCTGAATTGAGCTGCTTAAATTTGTGAGCTTCTAATTTTCGTCATAGCTGTAATGTTTTTATAATATTTTATTTCCTAAAATATATTTTTGTTTCTCTTGTCCCTGTGAATATTTGTGACTAAGCTTTTGCTTGCCTTTCCCCCACCATTTGGAACCTTCATTTATATAAAATGCCTGAAATAATCAAATTCATAAATGGTGCAAAATTTATCAAGTAAATACTAACAGAAAGCTACTATTGCTATATTAGGCAAAATTGTCTGTAAGATGGAAAGCATTATTATAAATATAAAGAGGACCCCCTTATAATGATAAAAGCTTCAACTTATTAAAAGATGTAACTGTTTAAAATCTGTAATTCCCTAATTACTATATTTCAAAATGTATAAAACAAAAATTGACAGAACTGCAAAGAAAGAGTCAAACTGATCATCGTTGTGAAAGAGATCATGTACTTCTTGGTAATTAATAGAATAAAGGAGCATAAAATAAATTCTCTGTAGATTATTTGAGCAGCTGTGTTATATGAATCTGATCTTGCGTGCATACTTATTTAAGGTAATATAGAATGAACACTAGTTTTAAACATCATTTATAAAAACTTATCATATATTATGCCTTAAATCACAACTAATTTCCAAAGTTTAGTAATATACAAAATGTAAGAGATAACAAAAAGACAAGCAGAAAATTTTATATCTGTTATCAACAGCTATTGCTCTAATTCTAAATAATCTATGGTACTAGTGAAATAAAAATTAAAACTAATAGTATATGAACTGTAAACAAAGATATACAGAAATCAAGAAATTAAAAAGTTGCTTTTTTGAAAAAAATAAAATTGAAACCAACCTCTGGCATAATTGGCCATGATAAAAAAGACATTGATAAAGCAGTATTTAGGAATACAAAATATGATGTTGTTTTAGATTTTGTAAACATTAAAGATTAAGAGGATAAAGGCTTAAGCTCAAGAGGTTAAAGTATAAAACTTTTAGAAAAAAACCTGTGGGAAAATTTTCATAACTTGTATGTGAATGTTCAGAGTATTTTTGGGTAATAGCCAAAAATTGGAAACAGTCTAAATGTTCATCAACATGTATATCAACAATTTGGGATATATCATAAAATGGAATATTGTTTTAGCAATGAAAAGGAATAAACTCTTGTTAAACAAACAATTTCACATGTTAGCAAAGTAATGCTCAAAATCCTTCAAGCTAAGTATGTGAACCAAGAACCTCCAGATGTTCAAGCTGGATTTAGAAAAGGCAGAGGAACCAGAGATCAAATTGCCAACATCCATTGGATCATGGAAAAAGCAAGAGAATTCCAGAAAAACATCTACTTCTGCTTTATTGACTATGCCAAAGCCTTTGACTGTGGGTCACAACAAACTGTGGAAAATTCTTCAAGAGATGGGAATAGACCACCTTACCTGCCTCCTGACAAACCTGTATGCAGGTCAAGAAGCAACAGTTAGAACTGGATATGAGAACAATGGACTGGTTCTAAATTGGGAAAGGAGTACATCAAGGCTGTATATTGTCACCCTGCTAATTTAACTTGTATGCAGAGTACATCTTGTGAAATGCCAGGCTGGATGAAGCAGAAAGTGGAATAAAGATTGCTGGGACAAATATCAATAACCTCAAATATGCAGATGATACAACCCTTATGGCAGAAAGCGAAGAGAAATTAAAGAGCCTCTTGATGAAGGTAAAAGAGGAGAGTGAAAAAACTGGCTTAAAACTCAACATTCAGAAAACAAAGATCATGGCATCTGGTCCCATCACTTCATGCAACTAGATGGGGAAACAATGGAAACAGTGACAGACTTTAGTTTCTTGGGCTCCAAAATTATTGCAGATGGTGACTGCAGCCATAAAATTAAAAGATGCTTGCTCCCTGGAAGAAAAGCTATGACCAACCTAGACAGCATATTAAAAAGCAGAGACATTACTTTGCCTACAAAGGTCCCTATAGTCAAAGCTATGGTTTTTCCAGTAGTCATGTGTGGATGTCAGATCTGGACAATATAAAAGGCTGACTGCTGAAGAATTGATGCCTTTGGGCTGTGGTGCTGGGAGAAGACTCTAGAGAGTCCCTTGGACTGCAAGGAGATCAAACCAGTCAATCCTAAGGAAATCAATCCTGAATATTTGATGTTTGAAGCTGAAGCTTCAATACTTTGGCCACCTGATACGAAGAGCTGACTCGTTAGATAAGAACCTGATGCTGGGAAAGATTGAAGGCAGGAGGAGAAGGGGACAACAGAGAATGAGATGGTTGGATGACATCACTGACTTGATGTATGTGAGTTTGAGCAAGCTCCAGGAGATGGTGAAGAACAGGGAAGCCTGATGTGCTGCAGTCCATGGGGTCTCGAAGAGTCAGACAAGATTGAGCTACTGAACAACAACAAAAATAAACCAACAGTGTGATAAATTTCAAATAATCAAGCTGAGGGAATGAATCCAGAAGAAAAAAAGTATTTACCATGTGATCCCATTTATATAAAATTTTAGGTAATGCAAGCTAATGTATAGTGACAGAACTTGGATCAGTAGTTTCCAAGGGATTGGGTAGAGGTCAAGGAGGAGCAGTGAGGATGGATTACGAAGGGTGCAAAGAGGAGCATGATAAATATTACTTTTTTCCTTAATGGTGATAGTTTCACATACTCAAAATTCTGCAATTTGTGTTCTTTAAACATATCCAGTGTATTATATGTCAGCCATATCTTCAGAAGACTTAAACCTGTTTAGAACAATATGAGAAAGTTAATTGGAACTTAGTTTCACTTTTGATCATGGATATAAAAATCTTTAAGGCTGATAAAAGTTAGTATAAGCAGCAGGTTTTGCAACTTTTTCTTTCTTTCCTCTTTAAAATTTTCTTACAGCTCTATAGTGTCAACCCTCCTTGCTCTTATGGATGGATTAGACAATAGGGGCGAAATTGTTGTTATTGGTGCTACAAATAGACTTGATTCTATAGATCCTGCTCTTAGGAGACCTGGTCGTTTTGACAGAGAATTTCTTTTCAACCTTCCGGATCAAAAGGTAACAGTTTCTGTTTTCAATATACTAAGATTTATTTCTCATTTGATTATGAAGTATGTGTGTGTGTTGTGTACACACCAGGCTTCCCTGTTTTTCACCATCTCCCAGAGCTTGCTCAAACTCACATATGTCAAGTCCTATATATATGAAAGAAAATATTTGTTATAGCATTAGTTTATTTTTGGTAGCTGAATGGCCAGCTTAGACCTTGGAATTGAAGCAATAGCTACTGATTCCAGATTTTGTCAACTTTTGAGCAAAATTTATCCTGATAACTTCCAAGTTCTTTTTGTCTTGGTGCTAGATCCCAGATTCTTCACCAAGCCAATAATAATTTTATCTTGGTTATAATTTGCTTTTTCATAATCTTAAGAAACTCAAGTAGCAGTATTGAGGCAATAAGGACATTCAATTTTAGAAAGTGTTGTTTTTCCCCTGAAAGAAGGCAAATGTGAAAAAAACATTCTGATGAGACTTTTCAGCTGATTATGGATTCTTATACTTAAGTGTTTCTTTTTTTACTGTGGGAGAAAAAGAAATTTAATTTGGGACCAAGATGTTAAAATTTTTATTGTGTTATACAGTTAGATTTAAGGTAGAGAATGCTATTTTGAAAGAAAAAAATCAAGGTAAAATTGTTAAAACCTTTGTTTTTTTCAGTGAATTCAGTTACTATTCATGGAGATTATCTTGTTATGTATTAAGTGTGAAAGCATTCATGAACTTATATGACAGTGTATATTATATCTTTTTACTTAATCAAAAACTTCAACTTCAAATTCTAATGACACTTTATGCATATTAGAACTAAAAGGACCTGAGAAATCTAAATATATAGTTTGTTTAAAAGTTATGGTTATTATAATGCATTGAAGTTTTTTGTTTATACATTTTCAGATGGTAGAAATGATGTGGAGGAAAGTGAAATTTAGTTTTGAGTTCTAGTCCTAGATCAAGTTCTTTTACCTCTCAGACTAATACATGTCCTAGTTTGTGAAACAAGGATCTCTACTACATAGCTCACAGGGTTATTATGGGAATCAGAGTTAACACAGATGCCAAGCTGTTTATGCTTCTTTTAAAATAAACAGTTGCTTTTCTGGGATATGGTTAGTTGATGAATTTGTTCCATCTGATACATTTTGGGGTTGATGATATTTTATTTGTATTTTTTTCCTTAGGCAAGATTTTATTTATCTGTGCTTTTCTTCTTAGGCAAGAAAACACATTTTACAGATCCATACCAGGGACTGGAATCCAAAATTGTCAGATGCTTTTTTAGGTGAATTGGCTGAAAAATGTGTTGGTGAGTGCTACTATTTGAATTTTTGATTGTCATTGTTTGTTCTGCTCAGCCTCCCTTTCCCGTTATATTTGGAATGTGAATGAGTATAGTTATATTTTTGTGCAATAGATGGCTTTGCCTTCAAATGTAAAAAATTATTTTAAACATTTCACTTGAAGTTTGAACACTTCTACATTAGAATTTTAGCTGCCATTAGGTGTTTCGATTAACAAAGCTCCGTAGTAATCATGCCTTTCATTGAATGCTGGATTTCCAATCTTATTATAGTGTCTCCTTTTAGGAACTGTTCCCTTTCAGAAATTTTACTAAGAAAAATAAGCTTAAACAAGAGGTAAAGATCCATGTATAGGGCAGGACTGTAGTCTTTTACTTCACAGATTACATGATGGACTCATCTTCATTCTGGTGGTGTAGAAAGAAGTTGAGTGAGAGGAGTCTTCAAAGAAAATACTTAATGACATCTGCTATATTTCCCTAAATGTTAAACTCTCCAAGTTAATGTTAAATTATTCACAGAGTAGAAGATCTTCTACAGAGTGAATGAACACTATTGCCCTAAAAGGATACGGTGAGAGTATTTTATGTGCATACATAGGAGACGGAATGCATAGGTTTTAGAATTCAGGAGTTTGGCACTAATTAGGTCTGAAATAAAAATGAATATAGTATTAAGCAGCTGAATATACACGCAGGTATTTTCATTCTTTTTCTGTCTTTTGTCTATTTTTCTCTCATTCTCTCAAAAATATAGATTAAAAAAGTCTCTCCATGAATTTTTTAAGTATTATGAAGAAGTTCCCCTAATAAGTCCACTAACAATCAGCAGTCTACTTGGGAAAAGTTTAAAGTTACCAAAACCAAAAAGAACAACTTAGTTAAAAAATCATTGTGGTCCACCATCAAATAATTAAAACTTAAATAGAACATTAGTCCATTCAGTTAGCTACATCCGAATTATCCTCTTCATCCACAGGGACCTCCATCTCCGAAGCAGCATACCTCAGCTTTTGAACCACAAAGACCTCGACATCTTCTGGTGAGGAGAAAACGTAAATCTCTCCAGCACTACTCCAGTTTAAGCTTTGCCTGGTATAAGAGAGCATGCGCCAAACCCATTTCATGTAAATTTGGCTTGACCTTTGCAAAGCCTTGTGCTGCTTTATGGGAGAGGGTGGTATTTGGTACAAAATCCAGTCTTTGCCCTTTTTGAAAATTTGACCCCTTTTATTTCCTGCTACTTTTATGATATTGTGTTAGAGTACAGATCAGAATGGAAAGTCTTTGTTGATTGGTCTGTGAATTTGTCACAGAATGATCCTTAACTGAAATAAGCAGAAGTCTTCAGATAATCTTGGACATTCCCTGAGTAATCTAAAAATTACTTTTTATTACCCTATCTACCATCTGAAATATTATATACTCTTAATTCGTCATCCTAAATATTAGATTCTCAGTTTTCTTTTTAATTTCCAAAGGCCACTACTTCTCATTTTACCAGGTTATTTATTTTAGCTTTTAGGCAGTTTCTTAAGTTAAAAAAATTTTAAGAAATACTTTGTTATAGGACTGAAAAACTTCTCTTGCCTTTTTTGGGGGTGGCGTTGCTGGTTTAGAATCTGCTTATATATATATACTATTTTCTTCCTGGAGAGTGACATAAAAATGATAATTAATTATAATTAACTGACTTCTAATTTGTTTGTGACATTTATTTCATTTAAGAAACCAATTCACATTAAAAAAAATCAAATGCAAGTCTTCAAACAGGAATGAAATAGCAATACACTTTAAATTCATTATGAAGTTACCACTTATGTATCCCAAAGATGTTTTAACATGTATGGGTTCAGTAGAGTGAAATTTATGCCTAACAAAAGAGTAAGCAGGGTTTTGATGAAGAACCGAAAACATAGTTGACCTTTTGTTAGAGGTTATGGATTTGGTAACTTTTATCTTGAAATGAATTCCCAAGTACTTGGAGGTTTGCATGCTTCATAGGTGTGATTTTTAGTAGTCTTCAAGTAATTTTGGTTTCTAGAACATGTGCATAAATAGTAGAAGCTTAAAGTTAATGAAGATCTTCTATCTAATCATATTTGTCTATTCATTTTCACTAAGAAGGTTTAAGCAATGAAAGGGTATCTGTCAATGAGGCATCTTAGCTTGTGAACCTTCACTGTTTGGTATTTTACTTAAAAAGTAGCTTCATAAAATTTTATTGCCTTTCCTAGTTTATAGCCTCTTTGAATAGTTTATACTTTCAGTCTTTCAGACAAATCTCCATCTTAACAGTACTCACAACGCTTTCTTTGTGCGTGTCTAAGATATGTGTGTTTATCAGACTATTAGAATTGTAATGGTAGAACTGGTATAGTTATGGAATTCTTTATGGAAGGAATATTGATATTTTCTCTAATACCAACTTTTAACTTTCAAAAGAGGCTATATTTCAGTATTTCTAGAATAGTCATATCATCTATTTTCTAAACCAAGACCCTTTGAGAGTGAAAAAATATGCTGTTTAGGCAAGCGGCCTAAACCAGGACATGTGATCACACTTAATATAACCTATTTAGCCTAGTTATGATGTTTTAGAGTCTAGTAAGGGAAGTGTATAAAGTATTGCTACAGTCCATGGGGTTGCAAAAGAGTCAGACATGACTTAGTGACTAAACAAAAGGAAAATACATTATTAACTCAGTAGTTCTCAATTTTTTTGTTTATCAGAATGACTGGTATGATATTACTGGTTTATGATATTAAACCACCACTTAGTGATTCTGATTCACTAAGTTTGTTGGTAACCTATTTTTGATTCATTTTCATTGTTCATTCAGAAGACTAGTCAAGGTTGACAACCACAGATATAAACTAGTAATTCTCATTCATGAACAAATATAATGAAAATAAATCCTGTTATTTATAGTCTATTGGTTATGATAATCCATGTGAAAATTTGTTTTTTTCAAGTAAAACTTTATTACTAATGATGAAATTCAAACTTTCAAGAAAAAAATTAGAATTTTTTTTTTTAACAAAATGGATTATAAGCCACACAGCAGTTCTCAAAGGGTGCTGTATGACTTATATTTGTCACTGTGAGCTGACAGCTTGCTAACACTTAAAAGACTATAGTGATGAGACTATAGTGTGGTGATATTAACAAATGTGATTTTTGGTATTGTTAATAAAATGTGTCAGTATAAAAACAACCATATAATTTAGGGAAGAAAATTTACTTCTTTACATGGAATCTATTTTAGTTGATAAACTCTAAAGTTATCTTTAATAAGTTAAGAAAAATGAACAGTAGATTGCTAATTATATTATTAACATATTATGTCACACACAAATGTTATGGGCAACATTTACTGTATAAAATAACTTTTAGTGACTTTTTTCTGTTCTGCATTGTTACGAGCATTTTTTTTCTTTTTTAACTTAGACTTTTAGCACTTAAAAATTGGATCATATAGGATGTTCAGTAACTGTATATACTTTTAAAGAAGTAAAAGGAGTGTGGTTTATATTTTTTGAAGGTGGTTGTTTATTCTTTACTTCCTCTGAAATGGATTGTTCGATTAACTTTATGTCTGAGCTAGTGTTCTACAGTTACTTTGTTGAACTAATGTTACAGATATGTATGGAACAGGAAAAGATAGTTTTTTGGGGGGATGGTGTTCATTCTTTAAGAAGTAGAAAATAAAATGAGAGAGTGATGGTGTGATCACTCACTTACAGCTAGACATCCTGGAGTGTGAAGTCAAGTGATGCCTTAGGAAGCATCACTATAAACAAAGCTAGTGGAGGTTGTGGAATTCCAACTGAGCTATTTCAAATGCTAAAAGATGATGCTGTGAAAGCACTGCACTCAATATGCCAGCAAATTTGGAAAACTCAGCAGTGGCCACAGGACCCGAAAAGGTCAGTTTTCATTCCAATCCCAAAGACAGGCAACGCCAAAGAATACTCAAACTACCGCACAATTGCACTCATCTCACACGCTAGTAAAGTAATGCTCAAAATTCTCCAAATGAGGCTTCAACAGTACGTGAACTGAGAACTTCCAGATGTTCAGGCTGGATTTAGAAAAGGCAGAGGAACCAGAGATCAAATTGCCAACATCCGTTGGATCATCGAAAAAGCAAGAGAGTTCCAGAAAAACATCTATTTCTGCTTCATTGACTACACTAAAGTCTTTGACTGTGTGGATCACAACAAAGTGTGGAAAATTCTTCAAGAGATGGGAATAGACCACCTTACCTGCCTCCTGAGAAACTTGTATGCAGGTCAAGAGGCAGCAGTTAGAACTGGACATGGAACAACGGACTGGTTCCAAATTGGGAAAGGAGTGTGTCAAGGCTAATATATTGTCACCCTGCTTATTTAACTTCTATGCAGAGTACATCGTGTGAAATGCTGGGCTGGGTGAAGCACAAGCTGAAATCAAGATTGCTGGGAGAAATATCAATAACCTCAGACCACCCTTATGGCAGAAAGTGAAGAGGAACTAAAGAGCCTCTTGGTGAAAGTGAAAGAGGAAAGTGAAAAAACTGGCTTAAAACTCAACATTCAAAAAACAAAGATCATGGCATCTGGTTCTATCACTTCATTGCAAATAGATGGGGAAACAATGGAAACCGTGACAGACTTTATTTTCTTGGGCTCCAAAATCACTGCAGATGGTGACTGCAGCTATGAAATTAAAAGACACTTGCTCCTTGAAAGAAAAGCTATGACCAACCTAGACAGCATATTAAAAAGCAGAGATATTACTTTGCTTACAAAGGTTCATATAGTCAAAGCTATGGTTTATCCAATAATCATGTATGGATGTGAGAGTTGGACCATAAAGAAAGCTGAGTGCCAAAGAATTGATGCTTTTGAACTGTGGTGCTGGAGAAGACTCTTGAGAGTCCCTTGGACTGCTAGGAGATCAAACCAATCAATCCTAAAGGAACTGAATATTCATTGGAAGGACTGATGCTGAAGCTGAACCTCCAATACTTTGGCCACCTGATGCGAAGAACTGCCTCATTGGAAAAGACTCTGATGCTGCCAAAGACTGAAGGCGGGAGGAGAAGGGGACGGTAGAGGACGAGATGGTTGGAAGGCATCACTGACTCCATGGATATGAGTTTGAGCAAGCTCCAGGAGTTGGTGAAGGACAGGGAAGCCTGGTGTGCTGCAGCCCATGGGGTTGCAATGACACTACTGAGCGACTGAACTGAATTAAATAGTAAACTTGTTTTTTTCTGAGGAATTTTTGGGAAATTGATTGCTGCCATGGGACAATGTCAAAGCTTCATCTGCTTATCCTTTTCTTAATTAAATTCTCATAGGACATAGTAAGTTTTCCTCTACCTCTTAATAAATGTTTGTTTTAATAATATAATACTTAATAATTTTAGTTGAAAATTTTACTCCCAGTACGTTGGTTTAATACTAAAAAAGCTTAAATTTCTTGGGGGGAAAAAAAAAAGAAGCCTAGTAGATATGATTCATCATTCCCCCTTTCCTGTAATACATGGTAACTTAACAGTTTTATATTTCCAGACTATAACCTTGCTGTTACTCTTTTCTCTTTTCATTCATTCTTTCACTCAGGAAATTATTGGATATCTATTGAATGCCAGGCCAGACATTGTTCTTGGTATTTGAGATAGATAAACAGTTAGTGAACAAGACAAATAATCTAGAGGTCATTTTCTAGTTGGAGAAGGCACATAATAAAAATATTAGGTAAATGATAAAGTGATAAGTGCTGTGGAAAAAGGAGAGCAGGGTAAAGAGTTTTCTGTTGTGTGTAGGACTTAATTAAGGTGATCTTTACTGATAATAGGGATATAGTTTATTATAGATGTGTGAGTCAGTTTGATTTATATGGTTTTGTTCCTTAATGTTCTTTTTCTGCCAGTTAACCTGGGACTATTTCTTCTCTGCTTTTAGTGTTCCTGTCTAATCACCATTTTAATTTCAGTACTTAAGTGTTCTATAAGGTCATTGTAAGATATAAAATGAACTAAATCTGATAACACTCCTGGAAGAGCTTAGGGACTAATGTTCTGTAACTTGTTTGAGTGGTTCCCCCTGCTGGCGTAATTGACAAAGGTGGCCAAATGTAGATTTAATCGGTAATGTAAAAAACCAACCATGACTAGTTTGAGTTTTTCTCCTTTGTTTTGTGTTAAAGACCTAACAGTTCATATATTTTTCTATGTATTTGTTGCTCAAATGAATCAAATGACTGACTTCACTGGCAGCTCGATCAGTTATTTAACTTGATGATCACTTAAATATGGGTAATGGATGGTGCCTCATGTCTCTGTAGCCCTTTGAACTAGATTATCAATCACTTTAAGCTAAAAGTAAATATAAAAAGGAAATTAATGTGAAACATTGAAGAATTCTCATTCCTTTTAATACGTTTGGAATTATCAGAGATGCTTACAACTTTATAGTTTTGGGGATACTTAAATATTAACTTGCTTCTACCTTGCACTCAAGAGTTGGTAGTAGAATAGCTCTGATTTCGAAGTTTCTGCTTATATATTCTACTTTGTACTGCTCCATTATATATGTTGGAAATTAGTAATATTAGAAAAATTTATGGAAAACTAATGCCTTAAGGACTAAACTGATGATTAGGAATATTGATGAAGGATTGATATAACGTTATTTTTCTTAAAACCTTTCTTGAAGAAAGATGTATATTATAATCAGTGGTTTTGGCACAAAAATATATGACTTCTTTTAATGTCATTAGTTTATGTATTTGTTAACATATTCAAAGCATTTTTAGTTAATAAATAAATGGTTTTATTAAATGTTTTTAAAGGGTCATTTTTCATTTTGATAGTAAAATTGCCCATAATAACTGATTTAGTATTAGTGTTTTGGATAAAGATGTACATATTTGCAAAATATAATTGGTACTTGGAAAACTGGACTTACCTTTGTTATCCTTTTCCTTTTGTGCATTAGGCTATTGCGGAGCTGATATCAAGGCCCTGTGCACTGAAGCTGCCCTGATTGCCCTGCGGAGGCGCTATCCCCAGATCTATGCTAGCAGTCATAAACTGCAGCTAGATGTTTCCTCAATCGTGCTCAACGCCCAAGATTTTTACCATGCAATGCAGAATATTGTGCCTGCTTCCCAGCGTGCTGTCATGTCTTCGGGACATGCACTGTCTCCCATCATAAAACCACTGCTGGAAAGAAGCTTCAACAACATCCTAGCCGTCCTGCAAAAAGTGTTCCCTCATGCTGAGATTAGCCAGAGTGACAAGAAAGAAGGTAGTATAAATTCTCTTTTCATATTGTTAAAATGATAAGTATGGGCATAAGTAAATAAATTGAATATCCCTATAAAAGTATTTGTGTGTTACTCTTTTATATTTGCCATGAATATAGGAGATATATCTATTTCATTTGCCACTGTATTCTAGACCTAGCATACAGTAGTTGCCTACTCAGTGTGTATAAGAATAATGAATGGATATTTGTTCTGAATATTTGTTTTGTTTATTCACTCTTGGGACTATCTGACTATCTTAATGTAGGAGTGTTACCATCTTTAGGAAAGTTGACTGTAATAGTATTGGTTTACATTTCTCTTATTATTATAAAGTGCTTATATAAATTGTCATTTATTAATCCTCATAACAATCCTGTGGGGTAGGTACTCTTACTCTATCAAAAATGAAGATATTCACTTATATAGGGTCACTTAGTAAGTTCTAGGTCTTTCTCAAACCCAGGGAGCCCAACTCCAGAGGCAGTGCTCTTAACCATGTTGTTATAATGTCCCTCTGGATTCAGCTCATCATATTGCTATTACTGGCACAGCACTCCGTAGTGTGTGCTAATGGAGTGTAGTTTATCAGTGAGGGAGTAAAGTAGAACCTGATTATAGATGGTCTTGAATTCTGGCCTCATGATTGTATTTGGATTTGAGAAAAAAATAGAAAGCTACTTTAAAAAATGTTACTCATTTATAGGAAAACTTTAGGTTTGTATGCTAATCAAAGTAAAGCCCATGAACTTTGAAGACAGTAATTTTTAAAAATTGTCTTAAATTTTTTTGTTTAGCATGTAGTTTTCACTGTATAGAAAATTGTTAGTGAATTATATTAACATTATAACTGTTATATAGAGTAAATATCATCAGTAATCAATGAATTTTGCTGTTATAAATATATTTTTCAGAAACTTTATTTTTTAGGGTAGATTCTCTTGAAATATCACATTGATTACTTGATTTCTTAAATTTGTCAAATGAGGAGAATAGATACTATGTATGAGCCATCTCCTCTGCCATGAACTGTGCATTTCTTGTCTCTGATTTTTGTAATCTAGAATCTGTATATTTTCCCTAATTATTTTAAATTTAAAAAACTATGTAGCCTTTAGAAAATCATAAAAATCTACCTTCTCTTCTGAGAGATTATAACTTCTTTATGTCCATTTGAGAAATTTTTTATGACATTATTAGCTATGTATTCTTACCGCTTTTTTCCCCATAAGTATTAAGTATGCTTTAGATCCTTTTTTTTCTTCATATGCCAGTGGAAGGAATAAATCACTTTGATTATTAATAATATTTTTTAGTTATTTAGGTATATTATTCTGGATTATTTTGGTCTTTAATATTTTTCTTAGTAAGTGTCCTTGTATATGAATTATCAATCAAATTGTACTTAATTATTTGATTAATTTTTATAGTATTAGTCATGTTCAATATTTGACTTTTAAAAGCCACTGAATTGTGCTCTGTCTGCCAGCACAATTCGTGATCTCATTTTAGAAAGCATACTTCTTTTTTTCCTTGTTTTCTTTGGGGAAGGATATGATTTCTGTCCATTTTAATTTCCTCCCATTTCTCCTATACATGTAGCATTTGTTGAATGAATTGACACTTTTGTTAAGTATGTATGAATTACAGCTATAATACTTCAGGTTGTAGACTAGGTAAATTTTTAAGTATGGCACTCTCAATAGGAATTTTAGTTCCAGTTGTTCATTGAGCAATAACTTAAGACCCATAAAGAGACTAATTTTATTTGAATGAGTGCGTTTTCTAAGATTGGCTTTTTTGCCACTAAATTCCTGAGTCCCTTCTTAACTAGACTAGATTTTCCTTGAAATATGTGTGTGTATGCTGTGTGAGAAAAATAAAGGTCAATTTATTCCTTGTTGCTTTTGTAAGAACTGGCCCTACTTCAATTACTCTATTAATTAAACCATTTTATATTAAATGTACTGGTTTTGGTAAAAATTAACTTAGAGATTCTTAGTAAGCAGGTGAGAACTTTATGAGAGTGCCATTTCTTTTCCAGACTTCTTGTAGTTATTCTCCAAAAATGTATCTCATAATACTTAAGTAGTCTGTAAAGGTGAAATAATTATATTGGTTCCATTTATAACTTACTCAAAATACTGTAGTTTGTCAATTTGCCTGGTCAGTTTGTGTTATTTGATGGATAACTTGTTACTGCCACTTGTTTTTTTAATCAGTTTTCCTTAGCTTTGGTAGGTCAGTAATATTAAATGACTTCTAAAGCCTCATAATCTTTGTGTTCTTTTTAAAACAGATATAGAAACTTTGATTTTAGATGACAGTGACGATGAGAATGCTTTATCAATTTTTGAGACAAGTTGTCACTCAGGATCACCAAAGAAACAGTCATCAGCTGCTGCTGTACATAAACCTTACCTTCATTTTACAATGTAAGCAATAGATATCAAATTTCTTTCAACCTAGAGTGATTTTTACTACTTTATGGTTAGAATTGCAGTATATTTTTACTTATGGTTATAACCTTAAGGACTTTTTTTTTCTGTTGTTTGGACATAATTCTGGAAAATTTATATTGTGCTTTTGTTTTTGTGTGGTAGTAATTTGGCTTATTGGTCAACTAAAGATATTTTTCCTTAAACTGATTGTGGGATTCTTTTTTTTTTTTTTTTAAGTAGAGTAGAAGGAAGTCAATCCATGTCCCCAGTATTCTTGCTTTTCATTTCAACTGAACAGAAATGAAATATTTACTGTGATCTAGAGTATTTTGATTGTAATAAGTTTCACATGATAATTTAGGACTCTAGGGTACTAGAGATTTTGAGTTAGAAATTGCTTAGTAATTAAATCAATAACTTTCTGATTGTCAAAAACCTCATTAGTTTACACATTCTAATTTAGATTATGTTTTTTCTATTTACCTTTACTTATAGTAAAGCAGCTTTTGCTATACACTTCAGTAGGTAAACAATTTTAGTGCTAATGTAATTTTAAAGTAAGTGATTAAATAGTTTTCATATAGTAACAGCATCATCGCTTGCATTTACATAATTATCAGGATAGTTGAAGAACCATAATGCTCCAGTCAGGTAGGTCTAATAGGACTTTTATTAGAAGACATTGTGTGTATTTTTTTAAGTAATGTTTCTTTAGAGAGATTTTGAATGAATTTAAGTCTTCAACATTAATGAAGTTTCTCTAATGTAGATTTTGGTGAAATGTTAATTTGATTATTTGCATTGATAACCCTTCCTTGTTTTTCAGTTTTTAAAATTAGACTAAATCACTTTAATTTACTCTTTAAAGGCAAACTATCCTGTTAGAAACTTTTGTCTTCTACTGGCAAAGCCTTTCTTTTATGCTCTCCGGGAAGTTTTCTTACACTATTTTAGTAATTTTACAAATCTGTTTATTAAGGGAAAACCAAATGATCATTTTTTTCTGAATTTCACCTGGTTAGCTGTGTGTGTGCTATTTGTTTTAACAGTTTTAGTTGTTTGAATTTGAAATACATAGTAGAAGCCAAGAAACTATCAAACGACAAGTTTTTCAATTTTATATTAAGAATATTCTGTCCCTGACTTCATGTATATCAGTGCCATGGTTTATTTTGTTTGACTTAGCCTTTCTGAAGAAATTGCTCTTTTGCATAAGCTTTTCCAATTCATTGGTTTGACTTTGATTTAATAGTGAGACAGCTGTATCCTAGGATGAACTTTTTAAAGAGATGTTTTGATAAAATTAGTTTGTTTATTCACTCATTCTGCATTTTTTAAAAAAACCCTGTGTCAGGTACCATACTAGCTACTAGAAACATGAATGAGATATAGTTCTTATTCTGGAAAAGTTCTTGTTCTTGCAGTTGACAAGCATTAGGATATGGCTGGTGTTTTGAAAACAGAACTAACAGGCTTGCATAGGGAAGTCCAGAAATGCTTTACAGAAAAAATGGTGACATTTGCTGTCCTTTTGAGTATAGGAGTTAGCATTTGTTGCTTATTACAAACTAGACATGTGGTAGGTGTATAAAGCTGGGGCTTCATATATGGTAATATATATAGGCCTCTCAACAGTCATTTAGCATTTGTGGTATCATCATTTTATAGATGAGGAAACTGAAGTACAAAGAAGTTAAGTAAATTGCCCAAGATCATGCTGCTAGCAGGGGGCAGACTTGGTACTGTTTGTTTCCTGGGATCATATTCCTTCTGTTGTACTATGTGGTTTCCAAATTGATTTCTAAGCTTAATAGGTTTTTATGGGTAGGTTGGATGATACGATTTTTCACACTTTCCAAGAAGTATTTACCTTAGAATATAAGCCTTTAATAAGGGTTGCACACATATTTTGTTTTTGTTGATTTGGTTTGGTTTGACTTTTTTGTTTGAGCAACATGTGTCAGCATGCCAGATTAATACAGAAAAGATGCTGGACAAGTAGAAAGCATGACTTGAATGCTGGTGTCAGTAACACTAGCGCAGGTATTGGTGGTACATTTCTGTTTAAGGAATAGTTTCCTAAAACTGTTGAAATCTTTTCTTTAGATTTACGATGAAATAGAAGTCAAAGTATTTAAGGCCTGTCGATCTGGTAAAGAATGCTTATGATGGAAAATAAGTTTTCTTTCTTACTGTATATTACCATAAAGGGATTAGAAACAGAACTTTCTGAGGTTTTCCAAATGAGAATAGCTTTGTTTTTTCTGATTAGAAAGATGATATACTCTGTAGAGATTTCAAGTAAAAAAGAGCTTAAAGAAGAAAGTAAAATTAAAGCCCAAGCACCTGAAGGTAATATTTGTTAACATTTTGGTGACCACACTTTGGTATTCTTGCTATCCATATAGACAGATCCATATATTACTTTATATAATTTATATTCTTCTGTAAGACTGTTAATGTAACTTTCCTTTCCCTCCTATGTTAGGAATTTTATTTCATGTCAATATATGTCTAATGTCACTATTTTAAAACAGTAACTGCATAGTATTTTTTAAATGTTTCACAGTTTATAGTAACCTTATTGATAGAAATGGAAGTTTCCACTTTTCCTATTTTATAAACAGTGCTTATTTATGATAGACATCTTTCTAAGTATATATCTTAATACCATTTTCTGATGCAGACCTTAGGGAAGATTTTAAAAACTGATGCTGTGGTCAAAGTGTATATATGTTTAAAAACCTGATAGAGGTTGTTAAATTGCCTTCCAGAAAGGTTGTACCAATTTATATTTCATCACTAATGTATGAAAGGGTTATGTTTCTATTCTCTTCATTTCTGAGCACTGTTTGTCTTTTAAAATCTTTACCAACTAGATAGATGAAAATAATACCTTTTTATTTATATGAATCATTCATTCTTTCATATAGGCTTTCACTCATGCAGATTTTTTGTCAAAGTGCTTATTGTTTGCCAGATGTTGCTCCAGGTAATTGGATCCATATTAAAATGCCTGCCCTTATTCAACTTACATTTTAGATGGAGACAGACAGTAAAACAGTAAGCATGCTAGATAAAATGTTAGAAGATAACTACTGTGGGAAAAAATGTAGATAGTACTCAGAGATAAGGGAATCTTTGGGAGTAGGATGCATTACAGAATATCCTTGGATATATTACATTTTGGCATATATTTGCCATATTTAACTTCAGGAAGTTGTGCTCTTTTCCATTCTCACTATTCATGAGAATACCAATTTCTCACCATCTACTTACTAATAAGAGTATTATAATCTTCAGTTTACCAATTTGATAGAGAAATGATGTTTCTGAGTATTTTCATTATTTGTCACCTTTGATAATAACTACCAAATCTTTCTCAAGCCTCCTTCACTTTTGAGTTTTAAGCTTTGTCCAGCTGCCTGTCACCCTATGATGTGTCACAGATCTTTCAGTGTGTGCTTGCTTGTGTCTCTCCTTCTCTTCCCATCAGTCCTTGAGCTACTATCCATTCAGTTGTCCTGACGGAAATTGAACACCATTCTCAACTCTTTCTCTTTCTTCCCTTCTATATCCAGTAAATGACCCAGTCCTTTAGGGTTTTCTTACTAAATAAGTCTACTCTCAAGCTCTTCCTTCTACCTCCTCTGCTACTATTCTTGTCTACACTGTTATTAACATCTCATGCCTGAGTTATTATATAGCATACCTCTAACTGATCATCTTTCCTACTGTTTCAGTTCAGTTCAGTTCAGTTGTTCAGTCGTGTCTGACTCTTTGCGACCCCATGAATCGCAGCACGCCAGGCCTCCCTGTCTATCACCAACTCCTGGAGTTCACTCAGACTTGCGTCCATTGAGTCAGTGATCCCATCCAGCCATCTCATCCTCGGTCGTCCCCTTCTTCTCCTGCCCCCAATCCCTACCAACATCAAAGTCTTTTCCAATGAGTCAACTCTTTGCATGAGGTGGCCAAAGTACTGGAGTTTCAGCTTTAGCATCATTCCTTCCAAAGAAATCCCAGGGTTGATCTCCTTCAGAATGGACTGGTTGGATCTCCTTGCAGTCTAAGGGACTCTCAAGAGTCTTCTCCAACACCACAGTTCAAACGCATCAATTCTTCGGCGCTCAGGTTTCTTCACAGTCCAACTCTCACATCCATACGTGACCACAGGAAAAACCATAGCCTTGACTAGACTGACCTTAGTCGGCAAAGTAATGTCTCTGCTTTTGAATATGCTATCTAGGTTGGTCATAACTTTCCTTCCAAGGAGTAAGCGTCTTTTAATTTCATGGCTGCAGTCACCGTCTGCAGTGATTTTGGATCCCAAAAAAATAAAGTCTGACACTGTTTCCACTGTTTCCCCTTCTATTTACCATGAACTGATGGGACCGAATGCCATGATCTTCATTTTCTGAATGGTGAGCTTTAAGCCAACTTTTTCACTCTCCTCTTTTACTTTCATCAAGAGGCTTTTTAGTTCCTCTTCACTTTCTGCCATAAGGGTGGTGTCATCTGCATATCTGAGGTTATTGATATTTCTCCTGGCAATCTTGATTCCAGCTTGTGTTTCTTCCAGTCCAGCGTTTCTCATGATGTACTCTGCATAGAAGTTAAATAAGCAGGGTGACAATATACAGCCTTGACGTACTCCTTTTCCTATTTGGAACCAGTCTGTTGTTCCATGTCCAGTTCTAACTGTTGCTTCGTGGCCTGGATACAGATTTCTCAAGGGGTAGGTCAGGTGGTCTGGTATTCCCATCTCTTTCAGAATTTTCCACAGTTGATTGTGATCCACACAGTCAAAGGCTTTGGCATAGTCAATAAAGCAGAAATAGATGTTTTCCTGGAACTCTCTTGCTTTTTCCATGATCCAGTGGATGTTGGCAATTTGATCTCTGGTTCCTCTGCCTTTTCTAAAACCAGCTTGAACATCAGGAAGTTCACGGTTCACGTATTGCTGAAGCCTGGCTTGGAGAATTTTGAGCATTACTTTACTAGCATGTGAGATGAGTGCAGTTGTGCGGTAGTTTGAGCGTTCTTTGGCATTGCCTTTCTTTGGGGTTGGAATCAAAACTGACCTTTTCCAGTCCTGTGGCCACTGCTGCATTTTCCAAATTTGCTGGCATATTGAGTGCAACACTTTCACAGCATCATCTTTCAGGATTTGAGATAGCTCAACTGGAATTCCATCACCTCCACTAGCTTTGCTCGTAGTGATGCTTTCTAAGGCCCACTTGACTTCACATTCCAGGATGTCTGGTTCTAGATGAATGATCACACCATCGTGATTATCCGGGTCGTGAAGATCCTTTTAGTACAGTTCTTCTGTGTATTCTTGCCACCTCTTCTTAATATCTTCTGCTTCTGTTAGGTCCATACCATTTCTATCCTTTATCGAGCCCATCTTCGCATGAAATGTTCCCTTGATATCTCTAATTTTCTTGAAGAGATCTCTAGTCTTTCCCATTCTGTTCTGCCTCTATTTCTTTGCATTGATCACTGAAGAAGGCTTTCTTATATCTTCTTGCTATTTTTTGGAACTCTGCATTCAGATGCTTATATCTTTCCTTTTCTCCTTGGCTTTTCGCTTCTCTTGTTTTCATAGCTATTTGTAAGGCTTCCCCAGACAGCCATTTTGCTTTTTTGCATTTCTTTTCCACGGGGATGGTCTTGATCCCTGTCTCCTGTACAGTGTCACGAACCTCATTCCATAGTTCATCAGGCACTCTATCTATCAGATCTAGGCCCTTAAATCTATTTCTCACTTCCATTGTATAATCATAAGGGATTTGATTTAGGTCATACCTGAATGGTCTAGCGGTTTTCCCTGCTTTCTTCAATTTCAGTCTGAATTTGGTAATAAGGAGTTCATGATCTGAGCCACAGTCAGCTCCTGGTCTTGTTTTTGTTGACTGTATAGAGCTTCTCCATCTTTTGCTACAGAGAATATAATCAATCTGATTTCGGTGTTGACCATCTGGTGATGTCCATGTGTAGAGTCTTCTCTTGTGTTGTTGGAAGAGGGTGTTTGCTATGATCAGTGCATTTTCTTGGCAAAACTCTATTAGTCTTTGCCCTGCTTCATTCCGCATTCCAAGGCCAAATTTGCCTGTTACTCCAGGTGTTTCTTGACTTCCTACTTTTGCATTCCAGTCCCCTATAATGAAAAGGACATCTTTTTTGTGTGTTAGTTCTAAAAGGTCTTGTAGGTCTTCATAGAACCGTTCAGCTTCAGCTTCTTCAGCATTACTGGTTGGGACATAGACTTGGATTACTGTGATATTGAATGGTTTGCCTTGGAAACGAACAGAGATCATTTTGTCATTTTTGAGATCGCATCCACGTACTGCATTTCGGACTCTTTTGTTGACCATGATGGCTACTCCATTTCTTTTGAGGGAATCTTGCCCACAGTAGTAGATATAATGGTCATCTGAGTTAAATTCACCCATTCCAGTCCATTTTAGTTCGCTGATTCCTAGAATGTTGATGTTCACTCTTGCCATCTCCTGTTTGACCACTTCCAATTTGCCTTAATTCATGGACCTGACATTCCAGGTTCCTATGCAATATTGCTCTTTACAGCATCGGACCTTGCTTCTATCACCAGTCACATCCACAGCTGGGTATTGTTTTTGCTTTGGCTCCATCCCTTCATTCTTTCTGGAGTTATTTCTCCACTGACCTCCAGTTGCATATTCAGCACCTACTGACCCGGGGAGTACCTCTTTCAGTATCCTATCATTTTGCCTTTTCATACTGTTCATGGGGTTCTCAAGGCAAGAATACTGAAGTGGTTTGCCATTCCCTTCTCCAGTGGACCACATTCTGTCAGACCTCTCCACCATGACCTGCCCATCTTGGGTTGCCCCAAGGGCATGGCTTAGTTTCATTGAGTTAGACAAGGCTGTGGTCCTAGTGTGATTAGATTGACTAGATTTCTGTGAGCATGGTTTCAGTGTGTCTACCCTCTGATGCCCTCTTGCAACACCTACCATTTCACTTGGGTTTCTCTTACCTTGGGCGTGGGGTATCTCTTCACGGCTGCTCCAGCACAGTGCAGCCACTGCTCCTTACCTTACTCCTACTGTTTACCTTCTTTCAAAAACTCTTTCCTCTACTGATATGCTGAATTAGAGTTACCATCCAAAAACATGTGTATGCTTATGTAACTTCCCCTGCTTGAGCATCTTTTTTAAAAAAAAATAATTTTATATATTTACTTATTTTGGCTGTGCTGGGCCTTCATTGCTGGGCAGGCTTTTTCTCTGTTACACTGCGTGGGGGCTATTCTCTAGTTGCAGTGCGCAGACATCTTGTTGCAGAGCATGGGCTGTTGGTGCACAGGCTTCAGTGGTTGCTGCACATGGGCTTAGCAATTGCAGCTCCTGGGCTCTAGAGCACAGGCTCAACAGTTGTGGCCCAGGGGCTTAGTTGCTCCATGGCATGTGGGATCTTCCAGGATCAGAGACTGAACACGTGTCTCCTGCATTGGCAGGCAGATTCTTTACTATTGACCCACCAGGAAAGCCCTACTTAAGCATCTTAATGTTTCCTCATTGTCTTCAGTGAGGACATGGCTTTTAACATGGCTTGGAGAACCTATCATAGCCCTTTGCAATCTGATTCTCTTTCCCAATTCCCCTCCCTTACCTCAATATCTTTACCCCTACATTGTCCTAAAACCTTGAAAGAAGCTGGCTGTAATGAACTATATCCACTACCCCAAAGAGCCAAGAGATTTTTTTGGCTTCTGTTCCTTTGTACATCCTGTTTTGTATTTCTTGAAATTCATGCTTTCTGCCTTTGACCTGTTGGAGTTTTGTGCTCCATAGCACTTTTTCAGGAAAGCTATCTGTGGGTCTCTAATAGCACCTTGTACTAAAAGGTTGTTGCTTATTAATTTATTTCCTTTTTCCAATAAATACACTGAGTCATGATCTCTGTAGTAACAGTGTATTGGTGGATACTTTAGGCCAAGGCATTCAACATAGGAAGCAGTCAAAAATTGTTAAATGAATGATCATTTTTAAAAAGTTACTTCTTTCTATTTTCTTTTTGAATTGTCTATGTTCTTTGTATAAGAAGGTATTTTTGGTTAAAATACTGTGCATATAAGCTCTTTATGCATTAAAATCAGTCCTGTTAATGGCAAATTTAATTATCTTATTTGATTGTTTGCTGTTTGGTTCAGATTGTAATTTTAAAAAATTTATTGAAGGATAATTGCTTTACAGAATTTTGTTTTCTGTCAAACCTCAACAGTAATCAGCCATAGGCACACATATATCCCCTCGCTTTTGAATCAGTCTCCCATCTCCCACCCCATCCCATCCCTCTAGATTGATATTGAGCCCCTGTTTGAGTTTCCTGAGCTATACAACAAATTCCCGTTGGCTATCCATTTTACATATGGTAATGTAAGTTTCCATGTTATACTTTCCATACATCTCACCCTCTCCTCCCCTCTCCTCCCCTTTCCTGAAGTCCCTAAGTCTGTTCTCTATGCTTATTTCTCCATTGCTGCCCTGTACATAAATTCTTCAGTACCAGTTTTCTAGATTCCATATATATGCATTAGAATACAATATTTATCTTTCTCTTTCTGACTCACTTCACTCTGTATAATAGGTTCTAAGTTCATCCACCTCATCAGAACTGACTCAAATGCATTCCTTTTATGACTGAGTAATATTCCATTGTTTATATATACCACAACTTCTTTATCCATTCATCTGTTGATGGACGTTTGGGTTGCCTCTCTGTTCTAGCTATTGTAAATAGTGCTGCAGTGAACAATGAGATACATGTGTCTTTTTCAGTTTTGGTTTCCTCAGGGTATATGCCTAGGAGTGGGATTGCTGGGTCATATGGTGATTTTATTCCTAGTTTTCTTAAGGAATCTCCATACCATCTTCCATAGTGGCTGTATCAATTTACATTCCCACCAACAATGCAAGAGCATTCCCTGTTCTCCACACCCTCCCCAGCATTTATTGTTGGTAGACTTTTGGATGATGGCCATTCTGACCAGTGTGAGGTGATGTCTGATTGTAGTTCAGATGTAATTTTTGAATAACAAATGTGTTTAGATTTTTATGAATTAAAAATACATGAATCTTTTGTTTTTTTAATTCTATGTTAGAATTCATTTTGTTCTGTGAAATGAGGATCTGTATCCTTCCTATTTTAAAACAATATTTGTGTTATGGTTCATCTTTGTTACATTTATCTTTATGCTTATTATCTTATATAAAATTCTTTCAATTACTGTGTTTCAATTTGTTTTCTGGGCTGCTATTAAGTTCCACTAATCAGGGTTTCTTTTCCCTGGTGTATTATACATTCTGTTATTCTGTTCTGTACTATGTGTCAGTATAAAGTAAGGCACATCTTAATGTACTGTTTTAGAACCTGGGCTTTGCAGTTATATGGACACCAAGTTGTATAATCTTATAGCGAACTTCTCTGAGCCTTGGGTTCGTTACTATTTAGTAAGAGGAGACTTATGTATTTCATAGAATTGTTAAGAAAATTAAACAAGAAATCTGTATGAAGTGCTAGTTACTAAAATAGGTTTAAATGTTCTGAAATTGAAGCTTGCACACTTTTCCACTTGATATTTTTACTTGATTATTTTTTCAGATAATGTTGCAAGGAAGTTTTAAATCTCCTGCATCAAATTTTATTTTGGGATTTTTGATTTGCATTTTAAAAAATCTATAAAATACCATAAACTAACCATAGTTAACAATAGTGAAAGTGAAAGTCGCTCAGTCATGTCCGACTCTTTGTGACCCCATGGCCTATACAGTCACTGTATAGTATTCTCTACAATCCACTGTATTCTCTACAGTCTATGGAATTCTCCAGGCCAGAACACTGGAGTGGGTAGCCTTTACCTTGTAGTTAACAATAGCTAGGTGTAAATGCATAGGAAGATTTGACACCTGTATTCAGGCCCATGATGTATTCCAAGTAGTTCTGCATCTCCCTTGTTTAGATTTTTTATTATTGTTTATGATTTGTGTATTTAGTATTGTTTATCATTTGTATTTTTACAGTTGTGAATAGAATCTTCTTTCCTTTTTTATATTGGTTATTGATGGTGTTTAGGGAAATTATTTCCATCTTCAGTCTTGTTATTTTGTTGGTGGTAGTCGATGGCATTGATTAATTGATCCTCTTGGATTTTCTAGTGTATAATCATGTTCTTTACAAGTAACAGTGTTTGTCCTATTTCTTTCCATTAGTTCCATTTTAAAATTTGCTTTATTATTATTGCATTGCTTAGAATTTCCTGCATTATGTACAGTGATATTAGATAAACTTGTTTCATTTATCTTTTTAGTGGTGCTGTAGAATCTTGAAAATACAAGTTGATTTTGGTTTAATATGTTATCCTAAATTGCCCTTTTCTGGTGTAGGGCTTTAGATGTTATCTACTAAGTTAGGAACAGTTTTTATTGGCCTAGAAACAAAATTGCTGCCACTGAAGAAGTCCTGCTTTTTTTTTTCTATTTTAAAAATTGTAAAATATGTATGAAGTCTACCATTAATAAAGAAAGAAACCATTAATAAAGAAAGCCCTACATTTCGAATAATCTTTAGATGTGTATCTCTGTTGGAGAAGTAGAATTCTTAACATTTGACCTTGGATAATTAATAACTGGATCATACTTCGTATCTGAAGCATTTTCCAAGTTAATATATGTGGTATGAGAAGATGAATACCCAGGTATTCTGACTTTCTTTCAGAATGGATTTTTATACTTTTATGTCTTTGTTGTTAATATGGTCAGAGAGATCAATATTTTAAAACTGTAATTAATGAAAAAATGATTCACTATACTTAAAAAGTGAGAGAGAAGAAAAAGCTCTATTAATTTGGCATTACATTCTTTTATGTAAATATTTTCCTAATATTTCATCTTGATCTTTAGAGTGTATGGTTTTGAAATAATAATTATATCTTATGTGTATTGCAGGTCACCATATCATCAGCCAACCTCTTACAGGCCAAGATTATTGCTGTCTGGAGAACGAGGCTCAGGTCAAACTTCTCACCTTGCTCCAGCACTTTTGCACACTCTAGAAAAATTCTCTGTGCATAGACTAGATCTCCCAGCACTTTATTCAGTTAGTGCCAAAACACCTGAAGAATCATGTGCACAGGTAGGTTTGCACTATATCAGAGTATTTCCAACTTTCTTATTATTTATATCACAATAATGTTTGATAGATAAATTTTTTTCAAAGAACAGTAATATAAATATTAACTTTTTGTTCGTTGTTAGCATTCTAATATTAAGGCAAAAGATCCTTTTGGTTTTTTAAAATGAGATCAGTTTTTCCCATGTTTTTCATTTTTTTCTGAAATTTTAATAATCTTATTTCTTGTATTAAAGCTGTATTAAACAGTATAGAAAGGGAACTTCTTTTTGCCTTTTTTTGACCCTTTTTACAGAGACTTTTTAAACTTCTGTCTGTACTTAAGAGCCTTATCATAGTAAGGGGGATAATATCAAGTTTGAGAAAGCCAAGATTTAAAATTAGTTTAGAAAACTGATAGCAATTTAAAAATTATATGTATTTGTTTTAATAATCAAGTGTCGATTTCAATCAATAATCAATTTAATTTTCCAATACTTTATCTTTGCTAGCTTATGAAGCAATTTGACGTTTTAATATATAACTGTGAATTTATTACAAGTGTGTCATGTTGGAACTAGGGGCTAAGGGAATAAGTTTTTTGAACCAAGGGACCATGTCTTCACCATTTCTGTGTCTCTGACACAGTGCCTACCTCATAGTAAGTACTCATTAAATGTTTGAGTGTCATCTTCTATTTTGACATTTAGCCTATTTTTAGAGATTAGACTACTTGAGTAGTAACACTTAAGAGCATTGCACACTTTTTTTTTCCCTCCAGTTATAGTTCATATATATTTAATGCATATACTATCTAACTGACAACCATTCTGCACCTTGTAGCAAGATAGATTTTTTAAAATAGTTCATAGTCAGTTCAGTTCAGTCACTCAGTCATGTCCGATTCTTTGCAAACCCGTGGACTGCAGCATGCCAGGCCTTCCTGTCCATTTCCAACTCCTAGAGTTTACTCAAACTCATGTCAATTGAGTCGGTGATGCCATCCAACCATCTCATCGTCTGTCATCCCCTTCTCCTCCCGCCTTCAATCTTTCCCAGCATCAAGGTCTTTTCAAATGAGTCAGCTCTTCGTATCAGGTGGCCAATAATGTCAGATTTACTTCTCTTTTACTTAACAGTTCTTTGGATATGAACATCCTAGCAGTACTTCACTACTTATAAAGTCCTAATTAAAGATTTTTTTCCCAAAACCCATGGCCTGACTAAAAAACTTTATACCAGTGATTTTCTCCAAGTTTTATACATTTAATTTATCCTGGCTGTGAGTGTTCTCCAATAAGGTTGGTTTATATGTTTGCTCATGTTTTTCTTTTTTAGTGAGACAAAATTATTGTAGTTTTTATGCAAGTAGGGTAAAAACTCAGTACCATTTAAAATAAATCCAAGTGATTTACTAGGAAAATATTTATTAATAAGGTGACTTCAGAGGAGAGAGAATCTAAATAGACAATAGCTGTGGAAGAAGAAATTGAGTGTCAACAAGCACTGAGTCCAAACAATTTCATAGGTGAATTCTTTTAATCTTAAAGGTTAAGATTATTTTGATGCTGGTTAAACTGTTCCAAAGCATAGAAGAAGATGTGAAATCATGAAAAAGAATGGTGCTAAACCTTTGAAAGAAATACAAAGAAAACTGTAGACCAATCTCACTTAGACAGTGGACATAAATATTCCAAATTTATCTAGTAGCACATCGAAAGAGTTATGTACTATTATTACTAAGGCATGCAAAATTGGTTCAGTTAGATGTGGGGAAATATAAATATTGGAATGAACATTTTGAAGTTAAAAATATTTGCCAATAAAACTACACAGTGCTGTGAACAAAGATAAAGAATAAAAAGAGAATATGGACACAAAAGGTGAAAAAACAAACAAACTCCAGAACCAAAAAATGTCAAAACCTAAATGAACCACCAATTTCCTCTCAAAATACTTCTGGGAAGTAAACTGAAAGTGAAAGTCGCTCAGTTGTGTCCGGCTCTTTGTGATCCCATGGACTATACAGTCTATGACATTCTCCAGGCCAGAATAGCCTTTCCCTTCTCCAGGGGATCTTCCCAACCCAGGTCTCCTGCATTGCAGGCAGATTCTTTACCAGCTGAGCCATAAGGGAAGCCCAGGAATACTGGAGTGGGTAGTCTATCCCTTCTCCAGTGGATCTTCCAGACCCAGGAATCGAACTGGGGTCTCCTGCATTGCAGGCGTATTCTTTACCAACTGAGCTATCAGGGAAGCCCTCTGGGAAGCAAGTATATTAAAATAAAGATGGAGTTACATGTATATGTGTGTACCAAAAAAAATTTTTTTTTTGCCAAAGATATGATTGTAGTATTAACTAAAAAACAATTAGGGCCAATAAGGGAATTCTGTAAGGTGGATAATTTCAAAGTTAATGTTGAACTGCATGGGTTCCCTTATAGACAGATATTCTTCAGCAGTAGCTACAAAATGACAAAGTCGGTGGTTGGTTGAATCTGTGGATGTGGAGAAACTGCAAATCCAGAGGGCCTGACTATAAATTATTCACAGATTAACCCCTACCTGTTCAAGGGTCAACTGCATAATAAAAGGAGAGGTCCCATTTAAAATATTAATAGCAACTAATTTTACATAGGAATTAACAATTAATTTGTATGGCCTAAAAGAAGAAAGCTTAAAAGTCACTTGAGGACAGCTGTATAGGTGAAAAGGCATACCTCGTTTATATTTACTATGATTCAAAGTGTATACTCAAATCATATTGCACAGATTAAAATCTCAATGTATTTGTATTTTTGTGGCCTTAGATATGTTGCTTTGGAGAAGGCAATGGCACCCCACTCCAGTACTTTTGCCTGGAAAATCCCATGGACGGAGGAGCCTGGTAGGCTGTGGTCTGTGGGGTCACTAGAGTCAGACACGACTGAGCGACTTCACTTTCACTTTCATGCATTGGAGAAGGAAATGGCAACCCACTCCAGTGTGCTTGCCTGGAGAATCCCAGGGACGGGGAAGCCTGGTGGGCTGCTGTCTATGGGGTTGCACAGAGTCGGACATGACTGAAGTGACTTAGCAGCAGCAGCAGCAGCAGATACGTTGCTTAACCTCTGTGAGCCTCAATTGTCTCATCTATGAAACAAAGATAATGGTACCACGTAAGGTTATTTTGATTATTGAAACAAGCTCATCCAATAGTCTTGGCATACAGTACCCAACAATGACAGCTGTCATCATGTTTCTCTCTACTGCTACATACAGCTCGTGACTGGTAAGACTCAACATTGGAGAGCCATGAGTTCTTTTCTAAATCAAGGGCAATCTCAATAATAATCCCCCCCCAACATTTAAGAGGAGACATTAAAAAAAAAAGGCTCTTTTTTTTTCTTTAGAAAATAAATATGAGCATAGCAAGGAGAATTCTAAAGGAGAAACTGTAATGAGATATCCCTACCAGATGTTTACAGATGTAGTGAAGTGAAGTCATTCAGTCGTGTCAGACTCTTTGCGACCCCATGGACTGTAGCCTACCAGGCTTCTCCGTCCACGGGATTTTCCAGGCAAGAATACTGGAGTGGGTTACCATTTCCTTCTCCAACAGATGTAGTAGGGCTGTGATAATACAGTACTTGTACCTGTGCAGGAGTAGACTGACAAACAATGGAACAAAAGTGAGAAATCATGCTTAGGCCTGTGTAGAAATAGAATTTAGTGTCTGATGATGTTAAGTATATGATGATGATGACATTTGATTTCTTAGAAAGTGTGTGTACTTAGTCGCTCAGTCATGTCTAACTCTTGTGACCCCATAGACTATAGCCTGCCAGGCTCCTCTGTCAGTGTGATTGTCCAGGCAAGAATACTGGAGTGGGTTGCCATTTCCTTCTCCAGGGTATCTTCCCCATCCAGGAATCAAGCCCAGGTCTCTTGCATTGCAGGCAGACTCTACCGACTGAGTTACGAGGGAAGCTCTGTATCTTAGAATAGATAGATTATTTAATAAATAGTCTTAGAAAACTGGCTGGCTCTATGAAGGAAAAAGAAAAACTGGATTTTCTGCCTAAAATTTAAGCCCAGTAAATTCTAGATTGTTAATGAAACTATTAAAGTGTTAGGATAATTCACAAGAGTAGTATATTATCTTGGATATGGGAAAGTAATTTCAAATCAATATACAGAAGCCAAGAAAAATAAGAACAAAATTGACTTTATAAAATTTTTAAATTACTCATGACAAAAAACTTTTCTTTAAATAAAATTAATAGATATAACCTGGCAAAGATTTGTATTTGTAACACCTGTCAAGAACAAGTTTCCTAGCTGTACAAAAACATATTAAAATCAGGAAGAAGAAAGGATAACACAACCTAATAAGAATTGGGAAAATAGGAGCATGTCATTTATAGGGAGAAAAAAGTGGCAAATGCAACCAATAAAATTTTGAAAAGATTCTTTGTCTTACCTATAAGTGAAAAAAAGCATGTTAAAGCAGAAAGATGCTATTTTAAACAACTATAGACTTGTGAAAATGAAAAGCTTGATAAACTTAATATTGGATATGTGAGCACTCATACTTGGTGAGTGGAAATGTAAATTTATTTTTTGACCCAGGAAATTTACATTAAGAAACATTTCCTAAAGATACATTAGCTATAAGTATTCACTCTTGAATGTACAGGGGTATTCATCAAAGTATTGTATAGAATTAGCAAATAATAAGACAAAAAGAAGCAAACTAAATATCCTTTTTATGGTGGACTGGCTAAAGTATAGTAACAGAAATACTAAGTCTAACAAGAGTGAGGTAAAAGATTTATATAGGCTGATGTGGAATGATGAAGGAGATATTAGTGGTCTCCTTATTGTTAGATATTATAAATCAATCTAAGTATGATCTTCTTTGTGTTAAAAAAAAACTTAAAAAATATATGTCCATGTTTATATGTAAGTAGAAATTTCATCCAAGAATTACACTCCCCCTCCCCCCCAAAAAAAAACCTGTTAAATAATTGTTTTGGTTTGGGGGAAGGAATTTGGAGGATTAGGGGAATGAGTAAACTTTGTCATTTTGGTTTATACTCTGCTATATAGTTTAGAAATTTTTTTCTTTTTACTTGTATATTTGAAAGTTAGGCAAACTGAAAGATAAAATCACTTTGAAGGTAGAACATTTTCAAAGTGAAGAGGGTATTCTCTGTCTAGTTAGTTGTTCCTTATGGCTAACGTGTGTGTATATTCACAGCCATAATACTGGCTTCATGTTAGGTAAGGAAGTACTTAGGAAATACGTAGTAAACTGTATGTTGATCTTATGGGATCCTCGGTTTTTTTTTTTTTTTTCCTGAATCCTGCTTGGCATCATTGGGCTAAATTTGAATTCTAACCGCATGTTCTTTGGTCTCTTTCACATATCTTGGCTTTTGATACTTTTTTTTTCATGTTGGTGAGGAGGGTGGAGAGAAGTGGAAAACAAAACCCACTGGGTTTTGGGTTATGTTCCATTGCGTCTAGTGGGTCAAGACAGCTCATCTCTGCTTTCACCTATGAGCTTTTGGGTTGGAAGTGCAGCCTCTTCTTGAGTGACCAACACATGGATGTCTAATCTGCCCAGACAATGGTTCAATTTTATAGTCCTGGTAGCTGAAGCTGAGACTTTCATTGAATATTGACCAGAGACCACATAAACTGTCCCAGTTAATCCCTGACTTTGAATTTTAAGTACATATTTTATTTATGATAATAAAATATACTACTGTGTTTTCCAGAAAACTTTTCAAAAATAGACTATTATATAATGGAACTGAGGAGTTTTTTCTTAATTTGAGAAATTAAGAGATTGACAAGCCTGGGTATAAGTAGGTCAAAAAGCCTTATGGAGAAAGAGTACCTAAGTGCCAAAATACTGAGGAAAGAGAAACAAAAAATCCCTTTTCTCTATCCTTCTCTTACCTATATTCACTTTCTTTTCTTCCCTTTTGGTTTACTTCTCTTGGTAGCTGGTCCTTCTGTAAACAAGATTATCTCTAAATAGATGTGGAATATAAGGGTTTGATCTGTGGCAAGTTATTCTGTGATTTTCTTTACCTCTGCCTCTGAGATGTGTAATGCAAATTAAATTGGGTTGTTTAATAGTGCAACATGAATGTGACAGGTAGTTTTAAAGGGAAGAAGTCTTAAATCACCTTTAAAGGTTTGTTTTTATGTGTGTTAAGATGAAAGGGGCAGAAGAGCCCTACTTCATATTTCTTAATGCCATGAGGATCATGTTAAGTTTTATGCTTGTTCTTTAGAACATCCACACACAGCAGATAAATGACAAAACTTTTTCTTCTTCCAAATGCCTCAGCTATTGATTAATTTTATCAGTTGCATGAAAAGTGGTAGAGGAGTTAGTTTCTGCTGGAGGGTTTTCTCATTGTTTCTTAAAGTTTAATGAGAATGAGAATCTCCTGGGGGTGCTTATTAAAATTTCTGATTCTCTGGCTGATTCTGATTCATGAAATTTGAGATGAGCCCAGAAACCTGCACTTTAAATGTGCATCCCAGTTGTTACTATTTTAAGTCTTCAGTAAATAAACACTTAGAAATATAGTTTTAGCTCAGGGGTTCCCAACCCCAGGGCCATAGCTGGTACCAGTCTGTGGCCTGTTAGGAACCAGGCTGCACAGCAGGAGGTGAGTAAAATTTCATCTATATTTACGGTTGCTCCCCATTGCTGGCATTACTGCCTAAGCTAAGCCTCTTGTCAGATCAGCAGCTGCATAGTAAATGTAATGCACTTGAATCATCTCGATATCCGTGGCCCGCCACCTGCCCCCCCCCCCCCGCCCCCAATGGAAAAATTGTGCCAAAAAAGTCCCTGGTGCCAAAAAAAAGGTTTGAAGAAAAGTTGGGGACTGCTGTTTTTGCTGATTACTGGACAGTAGTTTGACATTTATAACTGAAACAATTGCCAGAGTTCATAAAGTAGCTCTGTGTGTGAGCATGTCTATATGTATTTTACTTAGCATTTCATAGTCTTCCAAAGATTCTAAGGGTAGGAGAATGGAAACTGATGTAGCCTGGAAGATTTGTGGTTGTCCCAGTCAGTTCACAAGTAACTATTGAGCCCCTACAGCAAGGCTGGAGATGTCAGTATCCCCAGTAAAAGATTTACTGTGTTAACACTCTCTAAAAAATAGCAGCTCTAATGAGGTGGACAAATCTAGAGCCTATTATACAGAGTGAAGTAAATCAGAAAGAGAAAGACAGATATCGTATATTAATGCATACATATGAAATCTAGAATGATGGTACTGATGAATCTATCTACAGGGCAGCAGTGGAGAAATAGACATAGAGAACTTTCAGAAGCTGGGAGAGAAGATGGGATGATTTGAGACAGTAGCATTGAAACATAGAGACTACCATATGTAAAATAGATAGCCATTGGGAATTTGCATATGATTCAGGGAACTCAAAGCTGGTGCTCTGTGACAACCTAGGGGGTGGAATGTGGAGGGAGGTGGGAGGGAGGTTTAAGAGGGAGGAAACGTGTACCTATGGCTGATTCATGTTGTTGATGTATGCCAGAAACCATCACAGTATATTAAAGTAATTATCCTCCAATTAAAAATGAAATGTTTTAAAAATTGCAACAACTCTGAGTCCTTTTTACTGACTTTTTCAGATGTTTTTTTTTTTTTCCCTCTTGTATTATTTCCATTGCTGATTTAGGGAAAAAGTGATTGATGAATGTGTTACTTAATTGTTTTCATTACTATCGAGGTATAACTGAGTCGATAAATTTAAATATAACCTGTCAAAAGCTTTGGAGTTTGGGTACTGTATGTTGTTACGGGTAATTTCACATGGTCAGTAAGGTTTTTTGGAGGGTAAAAGTTTTAGTATTTATTTTTCCCCAGAAAGAAATTATATCTGGAAATTCTCAGGGAAAATCTGTTTTGGTTATGTGGCATTAAGGAATTAATATGCTTACCTGTGTGTATACTTTGGATCCCCTTGTGTTTGTGAAAGAGGATTTCTGGGTTTCTCTATAACGCTCTGTGTATGCTGGGGAAGCTCATGTGTTTGTGTACATGGCTAACACATCTGTGTTTTGCCATAGCACTTTTTTTTTCTTGGAGTTGTAAACCAATTAAATTATCCTGGTCCAGATTGTGTCACATTTACTGAAATTATTGAAGTTTCTAGCAATGAAAATATCAGAAAAGGAACTTGGGTGTTTTAATTTTCAAGAAACGTTGATTCGTATTAAACCCATTGTTCAGAAACTCTAATATAGCTGGGTTTTTTAACAGGCTGATTTTATATGCTTGTAAAGAAATTGGGCTTTTTATTTCTTTAATCCTGAATTTTCAAACCTCAGGCAGTGCCTTATTTTCACAGAGATGCTCAAAATGGAATAAGTGACATATATGGAATAAAGTTATTGATAATGGAGACATAGTATTATTTTAACTTTTTTTTGATATCATGGTTTAAGGAATTAAACTTATTTAAATAGTACTTTTTAATTTTTATAAAAATTGAGAATAAATTAGCCACCAAGATTTTTCTTTTACTTTATGTCTTATAATTTTAGTACATTCATAATATTGTAAAGTGACCCTGACAAATTCTGGAAATTTATTGATGATACAAAGTTGTTTTTCTCATGTAGCCCCTTTTAGAAAAGTGAAAACTGTACTGGCTTGGAGCTTTCTGCTTCATGTACCTTTGCATTTAAAATTACTCTAGTTTTCAGTTTTTAAAGTGGCTTGTTATAGGCTGTATATTCTTAATTTTTTAAAGATACAGTAAATTTTCATGCACTGAACATTTTAATTTGGTATCTAGTGTACTGATTTGAAATTTAGTTTTTGAACTAAGGACTCATAAATACAAGTGCAGTTTATATTGTTAGTGTTTCCTTGCATGAAAGGCCCAATTTTTGCCTTTCATATCATCAATACTCAGAGAAAATAGTTTGTGGTTTTTTTTCAAATAAAGAAATTTAAAAAGTTATATACAGGACTATGATGTCTGGGAGAGGAAGAGGCCAGAAGTATATTGTTTAAAGAATCAAAATGAACATTCACATACACTGGTGTTCGTTCATTTGTTTGTGCAAGAGTGCTGGTCATGTCAGAGGTATTTTGAAACGGTTGGTTCAGTAATTTGGCCTACTGTCTTTTTTTCTCTATAACAGTTTTTCTGTTTTCTACTACACCTTGCACATCCACCAATCCAAGACACCCTATAGGTGAGTATTTTTCTAGTTATCAAATGGCATCACTTGTTCCCAAGACAGTTGCCGCTTCACTAAAACTAGGCTTTATTTTTCTCCTATGAAATATTTAATTAATTGATTTCACAGAGTGTATCTTATTCCATGGGGCTTCCCTTGTGACTCAGTGGTAAAGAATCCGCCTGCCAATGCAGGAGACCCGGGTTTGATCACTGGGTTGGGAAGATCCCCTGGAGAAGGAAATGGCAACCTACTCCAGTATTGTTGCCTGGGAAATCCCATGGACAAAGGAGCCTGGAGGGCTTTAGTCCATGGGGTCACAAAAGAGTCAGACATGGCTTAGCAACTAAACCACCACAACTATTTTATTCTACAACTTCTAAAATTACCTGGAAACTGCTGAAGAGCTGACTTTACATTAAAAAAAAAAAACCACACACACACAATATGATTAAACTTTTAAATCAGTTTTTAAATACTATCCTCAGAGTCTATTCTTTTTGAAATTTCGTTCCAAAACAGGAGAATTAGGATAGGTTGACTATTTAAGGAAAATATAAAAGTTTATTTTAACATTCAGAGATAAAATAGAATAAGGAGTTAAAAAGGAAATTTGTTTTAGTAGCATTTTTAAATTTTTCTGGAAATTAAGGATGTTTTTCCTTTAAAAGTTTCAGAGAAAACTATTCCCTGATTATTGATATTGCATATAATTAGATTAATTCTTGATTCATGTAATTATATATTCATGGACCAGAAAGTCTGAGCCTTTTTATTTTTCTATATTTATCTTAGACTTTTTCCTGATCATTTTTTGCCCTCTAGGTTTTCAAATATAATTTCAAAAAGTTCTAAGAAAGATGCTTTCCTAAAGTCTTTGGAAATAAAAAGGGTAATGAGATATTATCTTATTCAGTGTGCTAATTTTGAGAGGTTTGGATGAGAAAAGGAAAGAAATAGAAATATCCCTTCACTCTTTTACAGTTGGTGATACTTATATATGTAGTTCAACCTTGCAGATATGTTTGAAATACCTGCATTATTGCACTGTTTAACTTATGGCTCTGGAAAATTGTTTATTATCATTTAAACTGTCTGTTGCTTTGCCTGTACTCTCGTATCTTTGCTAGCAGGTAGATGTTCTCAATCCATGCATTAATAGAAAATCTAACCTACAGATACTAGAATTAGCAAGGCAAATTTCATTTTTTAAAAAAGGCATGTTTTTTCATCTTTCCCTGGGCATGTGGTAACCTGCATGGCTGAATTAGGTAGGTAGTTTTGTGAGGTTTTTTAGTAAGCTGTGAAGTTTGTTAGTCTTTTTCATATAATCACCTTTTTCTTCCTGCTGGCTTACCCTTGTTTTATCAGCAACAGCCATTGGTCACTGTCTTCTACATACCATGCCTGATTTAGGTGGCATGTAGTAAAATTAAAAACATTTTTTTGGAATCAAATACCTCTCTTGCCTTTGTGCTCCTGTGTGGTTCCTTCCTTTTGCCAACATTTATGCTTGTTTTTCTCTTGTGAATCTTCTACATGAATTTTGGAAAATAATAATCCTTGGATTTCAAGATCCAGGATAAGAGGGTGTGTATTTGCAGAAAAGGTCAAAATTTGAAGGTCCTGAAGGAGTTGTACTGTACAACTGTTCTGGATTGGTGGATATGCAAATGTTAAAGGAAGGGAAGGAACAAATATTACTTTTGATGTGAGTGATCATAACATCTACATTTCCAATTGGGGGAAATTTTTATTTTAGCGTCTTTCATCTGGCTTATTATTAAATTGGCAGTATATTTTATTTTACCCAGGAGATTTAAAACTATATAAAATATAATATTTGAAAAATTCATACAAGTGGTAGGCTAACTCATTAAAGAAAAATAATCCCTTTGAATCTTAGGAATGTTTTGATAATCATATAAACTATTTGATTCTCATTTCTGTATCTTGCACATTACATAGGCTAATTGAAATGTGTTTAAGAGAAAATAGAGAATTTTAGAAGTAGAATTCTCATATTGAAGAGAGAGAGACAGGTTTATTTATTTTTTTCTGGCTGCACCGCATGGCATGTGGATCTTAGTCCCCAACCAGGGATCAAACCTGTGCCCTGCATTTGAAGCATAAAGTCTTAACCACTGGACAGCCAGGGAAGTCCCTGATAGTCAGATTTTTAACTTACTCATACACTTGTTAAAGGTACTGAAGAGATGTCATATTAACCTATAAGAATTTGTTGATGGACTACTGAGTTGATGTTGACTTTTATGTAAAAGGGCAGTAGTTCTGTCTGGCAACTTCTTAATTGCCAGCCTGGTCTTTATTTGCATGTGTTGGCAGACTGTGACTAAAGCTATGGTTAAGACTCTTTAACACCTGGGGAAACTTTATTTTCTACTTTCTGAAGTGGGAGTATCTCATAGTTTTTTGCTAATTTATTTATTGCTTTTTAGAGATTAAAGGTGTTTTGTGACTATTTTATAGAAGATTGAATTAAGGTAATGGGAGGTAAACAAGTGGTTCAGCCGAATAGTTCATTAATTTTAAGCTTTAGGGTGGCATATCTTGGTTAAAATATTTAATCCATATGTTGAGTGATTTTAGGCAGTGTGCACGAACATGTGAACTGTGTCTTCTTTTTCTTCTTTGTGCTTCCTGATAATCACTCTTACGTAGGTGACATATAGGTGCATGCTTATCTCTTTATTTACAGTATTATAGTGGTGTTTTACTTTATATGATAGAGAAATGGAGCAATATGATAACCTTTATACTATTAATACATATTGAGTAGGAATAATAACAAAATATTCTCCTTTTCTTAGGTGGGATAAGGGTAGATAGAAGTTGTATGTATGGTTTGTGCATTATGTCTTGAACAACTTGAATATTGAGGCTGACTGTAATTATAGTAACAGGCTTGACACATTTAATGTATTGGGAAGTTACTATGTAGACTTTAGAATAATTTCTATTTGAATGTTTAATGCCAGTTCTTTCCTTAATTAGATTTTTCGTGAAGCTCGAAGAACAGTACCTAGTATTGTTTACATGCCTCACATTGGTGATTGGTGGGAAGCTGTCAGTGAAACTGTGAGAGCAACTTTTCTGACTCTGCTACAAGATATACCGTCATTTTCACCCATATTTCTGTTGTCTACCTCTGAAACCATGTACAGTGAACTGCCCGAAGAGGTAAGAACTGACTAAATATTTATGTTTTCTTATGGTTTAAAATAGTTTTCCTTGTAATTTGACATAATTTACTTACTATAAAATCAGTACTGTCAAGGCTCATGCCTTGGTTGTACCAAGTATTAGCCATGTGACTGGTGAATTAGCTTTTTAAGTTTCGCTTTGTTATTTTTTGATATATATTTTGATATATTCCTCAGTATTGTGAATTATGAGATAATTCATGCTTAGACTGGACTATGATGTATATAGTAACTATATAGTAACTACTAAGAACACCTTAGCTGTATTGTCATCAGTGCCATTATAATTATCCTTCTCCTTCTTACCATCTGTTAGATTATTTGGTGGGATTTGACCTTTCCTCTCTTTCATTGGTAGCATCATGTTGTGCATATTTTTAAAACCTGTCAGAAAAAAATGAGATCAGCTCGTGAATGAAATTGCTTTTTAAGAAATTATTTTAACATTCTAAGCGTACCAGGTTTTGAAATGATCTCCTTTAGAAGGGCTTAGAAATATTTTGCCCAAGCAACACAGTTCTTATAAAAGCTTTATATATTTTAAATTTTATAATCTAAATCTTGATTACCTAGAATTTTATGATTCAGATTTTTTTACCAAGTTCTTTTGTTCTGTTTCAGCTCTTTTTATATATCTTGCTAAAGTGAATTTGTACAACTTACTGCTCTTGTAAGAAAAGTATATTAAATGTAGAATATTTCTCTTTTTTTATTCAGAATCTGATATTATTGAGACCATTAATCAGAATTTTTTTTTTCTTTAATCACAGTGAGTGGTAAAGTTTAGTGGAAAGATGTGTGCAGTAATAGTCAGAAAAGTATACTTGTTGGTGTGAGATAATATATGTGAATTTATTTTGGAAAATACAGAGCTACAAAATATTTGGTATTATATTAGTATTATAAAGTAGGAATGCTTTTGAAATGATTTAGGAGAATGGAGTGAACCACATAACTGAACCTAGGAGCCACATCTTAAAATTTGATCCTCTCAACTAGTTTTATTATTATAATTTTATAAAAATTAAAGAAAATTAGAATAATTAAGGGTTCTAGGCAGAAATATATATTTGCCTAAAGTGTCCCTATATTGTTAAAAAATTTGTAAATAAAAGTATTACTAAACCTATCTTTGTGATACAGCAGTTTTAATTTTCCATATTCTTGTTTATTTGCATATGTGATTTTATTGTTAGTTTAGTTTTATAAAAGCTAACATTGCATCATATACATTTTCAGTGTTGCTATATTGTTATACTTTTTTTGTGAATTCCAATATCCTTAATTAATAGCTAATATACTAGAAATTTACTAGCATTGAATCCCAAAATTTCAGCACCCACCCTCCCATCTTCTGTATTCTTCACCCTTGTTATACCAAATAGTTACTAAAGGTATTAAGGATAGTCACTGTGGAACAAAGTGACACACTTATCTGTGGGGTGAAGATTATGGAGATTTTGTTAGACTACTGGTTACATTATATATTTTATATTAATTTATATTAATTGTCCTTAGAAAAGTCTCCTCTGCCCCAAGCCTTTCATTTTAATTTCAGCTTTGCCATTAGTATATTGCTCTGTTTTGGTCATACTTAGTGCTTATTGATAAATATTTGGTTAATAAATAAAAAGCATAGAGAGTTGCCAACTGAGTAACTAGGTTAGCAAGGTGCCAGATTAATGGAAGAAGAATTGAAGTACACAGTGAGTAGCAAAAAACTAAGTGATTCTAAAAGAAAGAAATGGCCAGTTACTATAGTGTTATTTAAGAAAACTCAATGGTAAATTCAAATAACAATAAGATACAGATTAAAAAAGAAATGTTTCATAAACTCTCTTCAGGACAGTTCATAGTAATAGATTTAAATAAAAAACATTCATTTAAGTTCAGCAATGCCATTTATAGATAAGTAGTTTTTCATAGATAAACAAAAAAGAGGACACAAACAGCACAAAAAGTTACCATAGCCTTTCTTCACGGACAGAGTTTTTTAGGGACAAACACAAAGATACGGCACAGGCAAAATAAAAAATACAAGAGTATTTATCAGAGCTTTTCTTCATAGATTGGAAACTAAATATCCTATAGTAGGGGATTGGTTCGGAGAAGGCAACGACACCCCACTCCAGTGCTCTTGCCTGGAAAACCCCATGGATGGAGGAGCCTGGTAGGCTGCAGTCCATGGGGTCGCTAAGAGTCGGACACGACTGAGCGACTTCACTTTCACTTTTCACTTTCATGAATTGGAGAAGGAAATGGCAACCCACTCCAGTGTTCTTGCCTGGAGAATCCCAGGGACGGGGGAGCCTGGTGGGCTGCCGTCTATGGGTCACACAGAGTTGGACACGACTGAAGCGACAGCAGCAGCAGCAGCAGCAGCAGGGGATTGGTTAGGTCATAGTAGATTCCTTCCATGAAATACAGTGAGACCATTAAAAATATTGATGTAGAAAACAATGTCATGGAAAGATGCTTGAATATATTGCCAAAAATTATAGACATTATATTAGCATGTATGGCATTATCTGGGTTTATATAGAAATAATTATGTATTATATAGTCATATATATATAAATAAAACTATGTGTAACTATTAATAATAGTAATTATCACTGGGTCTTAAGATTTTAGTTATTTTTGTTATCTGGTTTCTAAATCTTCTATAATAAATGCTATTTACTGTTCTCATCAGGAAATAAACTAATTCAGAGATGAAAAGAAAAGGTTCTCTACTAAATTTTAAAAAGCAAAGCAAAACAAAAAAGAATTAGTCATCATGGGACTAATAGGGATACAAAAATGTTTTCTTTCTGTGGGACAAAGTGACAATTTCATCCTTTAGAGCCCTTTTAAAATTCTCTTGTAAATGTGTCTTTGTATCTTTCCCTCTTTTCTAAGTCCAGAGGGCAGTTCAGTTCAATTCAGTCACTCAGTCATGTCTGACTGTTTGCGACCTCATGAACCACAGCATGCCTGGCCACCCTGTCCATCACCAATTCCCCGAGCCAAACTCATGTCCATCACCAACTCCACCAGCCAAACTCATGTCCATTGAATCGGTGATGCCATCCAACCATCTCATCCTCTGTCGTCCCCTTCTCCTCCCGCCCTCAATCTTTCCCAGCCTCAGGGTCTTTTCAAATAAATCAGCTCTTCATATCAGGTGGTCAAAATATTGGAGTTTCAGCTTCAACATCAGTCCTCCCAATGAACACCCAGGACAGATCTCCTTTAGGATGGACTGGTTGGATCTCCTTGCAGTCCAAGGGACTCTCAAGAGTCTTTTCCAACACCACAGTTCAAAAGCATCAATTCTTCTGTGCTCAGCTTTCTTTATAGTCCAATTCTCACATCCATACATGACTACTGGAAAAACTATAGCCTTGACTGCTGCTGTTGCTGCTGCTAAGTTGCTTCAGTCGTGTCCAACCCTGTGTGACCCATAGACAGCAGCCCACCAGGCTCCCCCGTCCCTGGGGTTCTCCAGGCAAGAACACTGGAGTGAGTTGCATTTTCTTCTCCAATGCATGAAAGTGAAAAGTGAAAGCGAAGTCACTCAGTTGTGTCTTACTCTTAGCGACCCCATGGACTGCAGCCTACCAGGCTCCTCCATCCACGGGATTTTCCAGGCAAGAGTACTGGAGTGGGTTGCCATTGCCTTCTCCGTAGCCTTGACTAGACAGACTTTATTTTTCATATTATCTTAAATATTACAGTGAGTATGTTTCATAGTAGACATGGTAATATTAGTAGAATAATATGTTTAATATGTTTATGCATGTACTGGAGGGAATATTTTCAATTTTTTTTTTTTTACTGATGAGGCATTTCATCAAAAAAGAAAATTGGAAATCATCGTTCTAGACTGACTGTTATCAAATTGTGATCCATGGACCCCTGTGGGCCTCACAGGACATTCAGAGATTTGTCACATTCCTCTTTGTTGTTGTTGTTTAAGCTGTGTATCTTGTTTGTTTTGGCTGTGCTGAGTCTTTGTTGCTATGCTGGCTGTTTTCTAGTTGCAGGGAGTGAGGGTACTCTCCAGTTGCAGTGTGTGGGCTTCTCATTGCTGTGGCTTCTCTTGATGTGAAGTGTGGGCTTTAGGGCACAATGGACTTCAGTAGCTGTGCCACATGGGGTCAGTAGTTGTGGTTCCTGGGCTCTAGAGCAGTCTCAGTGGTTATGGTACGCGGGGTTAGTTGCTTTGCATCATGTGGGATCTTCCCAGACCAGGGGTTCAACACATGTCTCCTGAATTGGCAGGCGGATTCTCTATGACTGCGCCACCCGGGAAGCCCTGTATCTTCTTGAATATGGGTTTTCTTAATGTAAAGCAATCACCACATTATTGTAGCAGATTGAATGCAGAAGCAGAAAATGAGAATCCAGTTGTCTTTCATTAAGCCAGACATTAGAGAGATTTGAAGAAATGTAATATAGTGCCACTTTTCTCACTGAATTTTATTTTACATATATAATATTTTATATTTTGAAAAAAATATGTCTTTCAAAAAGAGTGTTTTGTTGTTCAGTCGCTAAATCATGTTTGACTCTTGCTACCTTATGGACCACAGCACACCAGGCTTCCCTGTCCTCCCCTGTATCCTGGAGTTTGCTGAAGTTCATGTCCATTGAGTCAATAATGATATTCAACAGAATATGTGTTTTTAAATTTATCTCATTGAAGTATTGTTGATTTACAGCATTGTGTTAATTTCTACTGTGCAGCAAAGTGATTCAGTTATACATACATTCTTATTCTCTTCTATTATTCATTTTGTATGTAATAGTTTGTTTCTGCTAATCCCAAACTCCCAATATAACCCTCCCCCTTGGCAACCACAAGTCTATTCTCTAGGTCTGTGATTCTGTGTCTGTTTCATAAATAATTTCATCAGAAGAATATATTTTAGTGTTGACATATAATATGTTTTAAATGAATACATTATTTGGAAGGTTCTTAGTTGTAATTTTTAGTACATAGATATTGGGCAATATAACCCAGATAAACAAAAGCTCTTTTGGGTTCTTGAGTAATTTTTAAGAGTTTAATGACGTGTGGAGACCAAAACATTTGAGTCTCTAACCGCTACCACAGGCTTTTTGAGAGGAGGGGACTGTCTTATAGCCCTTCACTTCCTAATACACTGGAATTGCTTAGTAAATGTTTGTTAAATGGAGAAAGAAATTGACCATTGAATTACCACAAAGGCTTTACAAAAGTCCTGCCTAACCTCATTCCTTTTTTTTTTTTTTTGCAAAATTCTAGTGTAAGTAATATACTTCTGTGGACCCAGAAGATTTTTTCTGAGAACAGTTGGAGAATTTTAGTTGAGATATATGAGAATTACAAGTTATTTCTATTTAGGAGAATTAGGAAAAAAGAGTCCAGGGTTGAACAAAGAAAAGAAAAGGGATTTTTAAACAAGGAAGCAGATAGAAGTTGAAACTTGACTTCTTATATATTGCTGGAGGATTGTAAAATGGTGTAGCCACATTGAAAAGTTGGCAGTTCTTAAAATGTTATGATATGACTCAGCATTTTCACTCCTAGGTAACTGCTCCAGAGAAATATAAACATACATTCACTCAGAGACTTGTACACCAGTGTTCCTACTAGAATTATTCTTCATAGTGGAAATAACCCAAGTATTCATTAATTGGTGATTAGTGAAGCAAAATGTCATACATACAGAGTGAAATATTATTCAGCAATAAGTGGAGTAAACTGCTGATACATTGTCCAGCATGAGTGAACCTCAATATATGATTCTAATAGTGAGAGAAGCTAGGCACAGAAGACTACCAGTTCTATGATATATGATTTCCAGAAGAAATGAAATCTCTAGATGCAGAAACCAAACCAGTGGTTGTCAGCTGGGAGTGAAGTGTGGATAGACTTCAGATGGGAACAGGGGAACTTTTGGGAAGTAATGGAAATATTTTTTTAGTAAAACTGACTTGTGATAGTTGCACAGCTGAATTAATTTACTAACAATTATGGAACTTAAAGTTTCAGAGAGAAAGTAGAAGGTATGTCTAAGTTTATCTGGGAAAGTCAGAGAAAGCTTCCAAAAAATATTGGCTTGAGTGGAGAGTTAAAAAAAGTTTAGGAAAGAGTGAATATCATATATAAAAACCACATTGTGAACCAGTGTGAAAGAACATGATTCGTTCAGGGAATTAGTATGAGTTTCGTCTTGTTGCAACATGAAGTTTGAGTCTGGGAACATCAGAAGATAGTTAGGAGTGAATTTAAAGAAAAAAAGGCTGTTGATAGTAATCAGACAGGCAAATCAGGGGGATTATTGTAGACTTGCTTTTGGTTTGTTTTTATATTCATGAAGTTCAACACAATGTTGAAAAATGATCAGAAGGAAGAATATTTAAAACTGAACTTAAATGTTTTGCTTTGAACAAAACACTTGAACAAAATCTTGTTATTTCCAAGGTATTGAATTCTGTTTATTTTTAAAGAACCAGTTAATGTTAGCATTTTCTGCTATGTCTTTGTATATTTGCTGTATCTTCATCTTTGGCCCTTGTAGGGTCTCCTCTGTTTCACTAGCTCTGTTAGAACACTTCTGGCATGACATCATGGTACTTTCTTGTGAGACTTGAGACTTGACAGCAGGAACTAAGCCTCTTTTCTTCAGATTTATAACTACAGTGTCTGGCATGAAATTTGGCACATAATGGATGTTCACTAGTAAATTTGTTTGTCAGAACTTTCAAGAAAAGCCTTGCATAGCATAGATTGAAGGGTTTAAAGGATTTTTACATGAAGGTAGTCTTCAAAGAAAATATTGGATGGGCACAAGGTGAAATTTTATATTAACTCTTGAAGGATTTGGCTTTGAGTTGAGGTAATTTCCCATCCAAATGCTGAATTCTGATGGCTCTTTTTCATTAATTGTCTCTTCTCTGTCTTAGAATTTTAAAGTTAAAAATGGCCTTTACAGCTAAATAGTCTTCTCTGTTTATTCATTTTATGACCTCAGGCCAGTCACATAAACCTTTCTAAGCCTAAGTTTTTTCATCTATAAAATGAAGGACTTCATGTACCTCCTTGTTACAAAGATATGTTAAAATAATTTTTTAAAATTTCTGTAATTCATAGTGACAAACTGAATGGACTATCCAAAGTTTATAAGAAATATATGCCTGAATTTGGGCTAGAATCTGATGTCTTAAATTTTAATCCAGTATTTCCACACTGCCATGGTGGGCACTTCTTTCCATATTAGTGACCTTTTTCCTTGTTTTATTTGCAGTTTCCAATTTGATGTGGGCTGGGAAACAAAACCACAAGCTTTACTTATTCAGTACATGCTTATTAAGCATTGCTAGGTACCAGGTATAGTGGTAGGTATAGGAAATACCTGAATTCTGTTCTCAGAAAGTTTGGTGTCTAGAAGTAGAAAATAGACCTTCTTAAAAAAAATCAAATGAAGTGTATAGACAAATGTGAATGATGTAAAGAGGATTTAAAGAGCATATTTTAGAAAGGGGACATCTGGGGTCAGAGTCTTTATAGAGTAGGTGAACAAAGGAGAGGTGGCAGTCCCTAACTGGAAGGAATTGGGATATGAGCATGACAGGCTTAATTTTCCTTGGGAGTTTTGCATGAAAGGTGATGTCACTGTGTAGCATCCTTTGATGAGATTGAAGGTATAGTTTGTTTGCTCTGAAACCAGGATTCCAGAGGATCCAGTGGGATAGACTCAGCAGGGAAAGAGCCCAGGAGGGGAAGTCAGTGGATAGGAAGCACACAAAAACATCTTAAGAGAAGGCGATGCTGTTAGCATCCTCCTTGCTCTCTATTTTGTTGACAGATTGTAGATAATTACTTTCCAGCTCATGTAACAGCTCTTCAAGATTGTCCCCATCTGACTATTGTAATCAACTGTCCTTTTTTATATCATAATTTATTAATGACTTGAACTGGATCATTATTTCATTCTTGTTTATTCCATGAGGTTGAACCTCTCAACAGCATAGCCTAAGACTACTTTAATCTCGTATGAATATTCAGTGAACATTGAAAATGGTACGGAAGTTGAAGAAATTATAATTTGGTATAATATATAAGCTTTTAATTCTTTTAATATTTAATGTCTTTGTGTGTGTGTGTGTATGTGTGTAGGTTAAATGTATCTTTAGAATACAGTACGAAGAGGTCTTGTATATTCAAAGGCCTATTGAAGAGGACAGAAGAAAATTTTTCCAAGAACTGATTCTCAATCAGGCCTCAATGGCTCCACCACGAAGGAAACACACTGGTAAAGTTCCTAAAGTCTTTAGGAAAATGGGGGTGGGGAAGGTGTTGGAGTTAAGAAATATCCTTTCTTGGAGTCATTAAAACAAAACAGTTCTTTGTGGAAGACAGTTTTTCAAGTTTTGTATAACTTTAGATGGACTCATGGAAGTGGCCATTGTGTTTAACTGACTTGAAATTGGAAAGTACAGCCTCATCGTTAAAGTTTTTCTAATGGATGACTGTTAATGAAGTAATCTCTTTATCACTTCAATCCAGATGCTCTAGTAGATTTATGAGACTCAAAAAGTCATAGAAAAAGTCTTTAGTTCTGCTCTGTTTTAGTCATTTTTAGTACTGAGGGCTTGAACTAGCGGGTTGTGAACAACAGGTGTTGTGTTGATTGCTCTCTGGGTCAGGGTTGTTTTGTTGGGCCTGATTAGAACAATTGCCTTTTCTGGTTTATTTTATTTATTAATTGATTTTTAAAGTATTTATTGAGCACCTGTTTTGTTAAATATATTATGCTAGGCACTTGAAAGTCTATCATGGCTCTCTTTAAGCATTAGAGTTTTCTTGGCCTTAAGAGGGGCCTCAAAATTATTCAGTCCCCTGACTTAAGAAAGGGCTGCATTCTAAGTTATTCAGTAATTTCTCTTCCTAATCTTAAAGGTGGAAAGATTTTTACCACCTAAATCTTAAAGGTGGTAAAAGATAAGATCCTCTTGATTAATCTGTCTTTCAGTGTCTTTGAAAAAATAGCAGTCCTGTTTATTAGAAAAAATTTAAGCCTCTTATCTTTTGTTCTATTTTTTTGTGTTTCTCATGGCTGTTCTTATGGGATATTTAAATACATTTCCCATTTCTGCCAACTCCTTACTGTTTCATACTTCTTTGTTTTTCATTGGTTATGTTATTAAATACTTCTTTGTTTTTCAGTGGTTATATTATCCAACACTTTAATAAATCTGTGGCCCTTTAGTGGCTCCTTTTCACATTTTTCTCAGTGTTTATAAAATGGACATCTATCAAATGAATATAGCTGTGTAGTTTTCCCCCCAGAAACCTTGGGAAATTCAACATGGAAGTTACACCTTCTGGTTATTGGTTGTTGCCTTCTGCTAATCTAAATAACAGCATTTAAAATATTTTATTATTAAAGTGATTCATTTTAATGAAGTATCTTGCATGTTCCTAGATATATTAAAGTCCTGTAGATCTGAATTTTCTATGTTAAGGATTAACATTATTATTTTTTTGAGTTGTTCCTCCTGTTGACTTTCATTTTTCATCTTAGGGGCTATTTAGAAATCAGCAAGAATACTTAGAATTTTAATCCTGAGCTTCAGTGTGATACCAGGAAAATCTTTTAAGGAATTAGAGAGCATTATGATTAGGCAAGTTAATACTTTACCTTCTAAGAAGATGTTTGTTTGTTTTACAGTATATAGTGAATACCATAGACTTTATATATAAAACTTAACACTGGGTTTTCCATCTTCTCTATGTCTTTGGGATTTTTTTAGTTACTGCTCCCCCCACCCCCATGCCCTGCAGGTGGCATTTACTCTCCTAACTGTGTTGTATTAAGAATTTGAGAGTAGCAGACGTGTGTAAAATCAGAAGTGTTTGGGACTGGGAGGGACCAAAGGATTATTACTCGCCTGTTTAACTTTCATGCATATAAAGCAACCTTGTTTTGAGAAACAATCTTTAAATAAAGTTGACTTCAGCAAACCATATACAAGTACTTCACCTGAAGATATTTATGTTGATTTGAAATATTTCTCTTAAAGTTGTGTATAAATACTATCTCAAGATCAAATTATTTAAAATTATATCATGTGCCCTTTAAAGAAGTCCTGTTGTAAGTTACTTTATAAATAATTCCCTTATGTACTTTTGTTCCCATTCAAATCTTTACCTGCTGGATTTGCATGGTTCATGTATATTTGGAATTCTCTTCTTAAAAGAACATTTCAAGGGAGTGCCAGAAAAATAATTGAGGTAGGTCATTGACCTGCCATGTTGGAATCTTAACATTTTCTTCTACTTTCTTCAGGTCTTTGTGCAATGGAGGTACTTCCACTTGCATTACCTTCTCCACCTCGTCAGTTATCAGAATCAGAGAAAATTCGGATGGAGGACCAAGAGGAAAATACTTTAAGAGAGTTGCGGTTGTTTCTCAGGGATGTAACCAAGAGGCTGGCGACAGATAAACGCTTTAACATCTTCAGCAAACCGGTGGATATTGAAGAGGTCTTGTTTCAGTAGTGTGCAAACAATGAAGTTGAACTGGCTAAAAGAAAAAAATATTGACATCTTTTTTTGGAAGGAAAAAAAGCAAAGGCATGGATGAATATTACCCCTAGCCTGTAAAATTTTAATCCATGTGATAACTACCAGTGTCATCAGCAAACATCTGGTGACTTTGGATGAAATTAGTGACAGTTTGTATATGTCCTCTTAATTAGTACTGATCTTTGCAATCTCTTATTCTTCAACTTAAGAAGAGGATTAAAAGTTACTTTAGTGAATTGTCCATACTAGACTATTTTTATTCCAGGATAAATCCTGCTTTCCAAAAGAATATTGGTATTAATCAGTTAATACCGGTTTCCCAAATTGTGTGTATATCTTACTGAAAGAGGTAGCTAAGAAACCTGAAGTTTGTCTTTCATTATTTTGGAAATGCCTCTGACTAAGATGCTATATGAAGTTAAGCACAGCCTATTATTTTTCTCTGTAAGAATTTTCTCTGCTCCCAGTGGAAAATTTCTCACTTTCTATGTGTATTGTTTTGTGTCCTTGTGGGAGCATGATTTGTGATGATGAAAAAAGAAATTTTCCATTTGGAATCTACTATAATACTGTAGAATACATTTTATTTTATTTTATCCTGGGATAATGTAGTGTGTGGATGAACACAATGCAGTCTTTACTAGCCTTCTTCTTATAGTTCAGACTCCATGTTTGAACAACTTTGGTGTTTTAATTTTTAATTTTTTATTCTTTTTTTAAAAATTTGAATTATGAAGTGGTTCAGAGTTTAATGTTGTGTCCTTGTTGTGAAATCTGTACTCTTGGATCTGAGCAGATTCCTTTGGAACCATTACCTTGTCTATGCCTGGGAGCTAGTGTTGTGTTTTTTCCTCTTGGAAAGCCTGAATATATCTATTCTTCCACATCTCCCTTTCGGGGAATAAAGTGAAGTGAAGTCGCTCAGTCGTGTCCGACTCTTTGCGACCCCATGGACTGTAGCCTACCAGGCTCCTTTGTACATGGGATTTTCCAAGCAGTAGTACTAGAGTAGATTGCCATTTCCTTCTCCAGGAGATCTTCCCAACCCAGGGATCGAACTCAGGTCTCCTGCATTCTAGACAGACACTTTACCGTCTAAGCCACCAGGGAAGTCCTTGGGGAATAAAGGGACAGTCTAATTTTATTTGTATATTTATCCACAACACATAGTTTTTGCTATTTGATCCTTTCGGCACCACCACAGAGATCATTATTATGTTTGCAGTTGAAGAAACTGAGGCTCGTTGTCAAGTGACACACCAAGAGAAACATTTCTTAAAATTTGAAGCCCATGTTCTTTATATCACAGCTATCTTCCATTTTTTTTTCCGCTGGAATGACAAGGCTTGCCTATTTGCTTTTACAATTAATACATATGATTCTATATTTGTGAATCATAGCTTTTAATCTCATGATGTTTTCAGAAAATCTTAAAACTATAAGCCACCTTTAAAAGTTGTTAAAAATGTTTATTTCAAATTGGTTATGGGAATGCTGACACTTAATTGGTAGGGACTTGCCCCCAAGTCAGTCTCCCAGGTTGAGAATGAACCAGCTTGGTCTTTGCCCAGGAAAACATTTTCTGTCTAACCAGAAGAGATTGTCAGATTTCACATGCCATCTGTGATAGAGTAAAAGTTATATAAATGGTGGTAAGGCAGTAGAAGGGGATAGAAAATGTTGGTCAGTTAAAACTTTTATTTTAGAGTTATGTTTTCTCTTTTTCCTCTTTTTTTTCCCCTCCTCAATTTCCTTACTTCTTTGTTTGCTTTTAAGGCTGAAAACATAGGAGTCTCTGGGAAGGATAGAGAAGGGAAACTAAAATAATAACATTTAGATAACCTAAAAACACAAAAACTTATATGAATTTGAAATGTCAAAAAACATTGAATTCCAAAGCAAATTGCAGAGAAAAAAAAATGTTTAGAAAATAAGCAGTGAATTTAAAGTTAGACATAGGTGCTGAAATGTTATGGTCTTTAGTAATATAAATGTTTATAGTACAAAGGTTTATAAAATGTTTTCCACATGTACACAATACACATCAAGTGTCAGAGCCAAGAATCCAACTAATACCTTCTGAACTATTGCTTGTTGGGTAAAGCTCCACTACTCCCCTGTAAGGAGATTGGCTGGCTTTTTAGCTCCTAGAGGATGAAAAATAAATTAAAACATGCACACATAGCTACCTAAAATTTTAAAAACATAAATAATATGTGTATATATATGCTTATATTGTTCTATAGGCATAGGCATATAGGTGTATTTATACATGTAAATATATATTATATATACAAATTTAAAAGGCATCTGTCCTATCTACAGTGAAGAAAACTAGTCTTTAATTTCCTAGAGCAGAAATTACCATATTCCCAGAATTTGGTCCTGGACTGATTAAACATTTCTAAGACTGTGTTTATGTCAGAACTAATTACTTGATTTGAGATTTGTGTTGGGGAAGACAGTCCAGGCACACACACCTGGGAGATGTTGTAGGTTCAGTTCTAGGCCATGGCAGTGAAGTGAATATTGCAATAAAGTGAAGTTATATGAATTCTTTGGTTTCCCAGCATATATAAAAGTTATCTTTACACTATGTAATGGCACTGAAGTGAAGTGAAAGTCACTCAGTCGTGTCTGACTTGGCAATTCCATGGCAATCTCCAGGCCAGAATACTGGAGTGGGTACCCTTTGCCTTCTCCAGGGGATCTTGAAGTGATAGTTGCTCAGTTGTGCCTGACTTTTCGTGATTCCATGGAATTCTTCAGGCCAGAATACTGGAGTGGGTAGCCTTTCCCTTCTCTAGGGGATCTTCCCAGCCCAGGGATCCAACCCAGGTTTCCCACATTGCAGGCAGATTCTTTACCAGCTAAGCCACAAGTGAAGCCCCAGAATACTGGAGTGGGCAGTCTGTCTCTTCTCCAGCCTATCCGACTCAGGAATTGAACTAGGGTCTCCTGCCTTGCAGGCGGATTCTTTACCAACTGAGTTATCAGGGAAGCCCTAGTAATGGCATTATGTCTACAAAAAAAAAAAAAAAAGATCAATGTACTTAATTAAAAAATGCTTCATTGCTAAAAAATGCAGGGTTGCCACAAACCTTCAGTTTTTAAAAAATGTAGTATCTGCAAAGTGCAATAAAAGGAAGTGCAATAAAACAAGGTATGCCTGTAGATATATAGGTGGAAGAGCTTTCTAATTGGTCAAGTGATAAAACATAAAATTTAGTGGACAGTCATGACTAATATCTCTATTTTGGGTTATCTCCCAGAAAAATCACACAGAGCAAAATTTATATTTTGCTTCTAGATTTGCTTATACTTAGGGACAAGGCCAGCAAATCTTCTATTAGTCATAGAAGCAATACCTACTTTTGTTATATAATTGACTCAAAATGTTTGTAATGACTCCAAAGGAGTAGAAAACTCTTTCCATGAAACGATTCACCTTGGAAAACTAAAAAAGAAAAAATGTTTTTGTTTAAAGATTTTAAAGAGATCTACCCAAGAACTTCTCTAATAATATGAAAACAAATCTGTTTCTTTTTATTTTCCTTTACAGTTTTTTTTGCTTAGGTAACATTTATTGATGCTTATTGGGTACTTTTACCCATACATTTTCTTCTCAGGTATATCCAAAGGATTAAAAAAAAACAAAAGCTGACACAGTTGGTTTCATATTTCGAGATGAGAAACTCTTCAGAGTTGATTAAATATGACTTGAAACTGAAGCTTTTCATGGAAAGTATGACATAGTATCTTTAGTGGCATAAAGTGCTCTATAATTTTATCCTTATATGTAATTATTTCCTAGATATCTAGATTTAGTTTTAAAATAATTTTGATTTTTGTTTTGTGTTTTTATGAGTAGATTATATGAAATACCAGAAGTAATTTTCATGAAAATACCGTGTTTGTTTTAGGTTTCAGATTATCTTGAAGTAATCAAGGAACCAATGGACTTATCAACAGTAATAACTAAAATTGATAAGCATAATTACCTGACTGCTAAGGATTTCCTAAAAGATATTGACCTCATCTGTAGCAATGCTTTGGAGTACAATCCAGATAAGGACCCAGGAGGTAAGAATGCACTGGGCAAGGGTGACTTTGGTGATCAAAGAGAAGACAGTTTAAAATATAAATAAAACCTGCCCCATATTTCAGATAGAAAAATTAGTCTTAAAGACATATTAGAAATTTCTTGTTGAAGAACTAAGTATATGCTTAAATATTAAATTTAATTATTAAATTCATTTGTTAAATTACTAAAAAATATATTTAAATTAGAGGATTTTATTCTTTAAAATAATTTTTATCAAAGTATAGTTGATTTACAGTGTTGTGTTTAATTTCTGCTGTACAGCAAAATGACTCAGTTGTATATGCATATATTCTTCTTCATATTCTTTTCCATTATGGCTTACCACAGGATATTGAGTATAGTTCCCTGTGTTGTACAGTAGGACCTTATTTTTTTATCTATCCTGTATATGATAGTTTATATTTGCTAATTCATTTATTAAATTATTAGATAATATATTTAAATTCAAGGATTTTATTATTATGTTCAAGATTTCGTTTCTTGATTTGCTTTTCACTTTTTATACTTAGATTCTAATTTTTTTCAGGTAAGATGGAAAACTAAATAATTGAGAATTTAAGATTGATTTGTTTAGTCTCCATTACCAGTGCTGATAAACACTGGGCATTTTGGATTTCTGGAAATGTATTATAGTTAAGTTTATTAATTAAAAGACCCCTTTGGGTAGATGGACATTATCTGTTCTATAGACTGTACATATGTTTACATATGCAAACAAACATCTTATGAATGTTTTCATAACATCTTATGGAAAACCTAAATGAACTTTTTGGCCAACCCAATATAATTTATTATTTTACTCCTAATCCCACCCTGTACTCAAATCTGTAGTCTCAGTTCTGTTAATGCCTTCGAGGGGAGACCTCCAGGAATAATCTGTAGTTAAACAAGTTGAATTTATTGGTACATTGTAATAAAGGAGAATGTACATCATGGGAAATCATATAGGATTTGAGCTTGTGTCAAGTGATTTTGAGGAAAATTTAAGGGAGTAGAGCTTTGCAGTGGAATAGATGCTTTTAGGAAGTGGGAGTAATTTGGGGACTAGGTATTTTAAGAACCTGGAAAGTAAAAAGAATGGAACCAGACTAAAGTTGTGATTGGTAAAGAAGCAGCATTCATTTTACACAGGATAGAATTATATTTGGTTATTTTTGTAGGGCAGTGTTCATACTTTTGTCTGTGTTCAGATCTGATTATGGAGTGGTCTTGTTTTTATCTTGATCCATCATGGTCACAGAGTGGTGGTATTCAGTAAGGTTGTTTATGTTTAATGTAAGTACACCAAGGCCAGTTCCCATCTGGCAGGGGTCATTCTTTTTCTCACTCTGTTAAGAATTTTGTTTTTTCAACAGGTGATATAAAAGTAAGATGCTTTTTATTTTAGAAAATTCACTTAAACTTTCAGTTATCTAAAGATATTTAGAGTATAGTTTCTACTTTATGTCTGTATTTATGGGCAGTGGTTCTTAACTCAGTTCGCTTGTTAGAATGACCTGGATTTCTCATTTCTACACAAATTGATTATTTCTTGTCTAAATTTAGACCACAGTAAATCACATATTTTAGTTCCAAGTTAAGTGGCAGAATAAAATTTTATATAGCTGCTTTTGGTATCTTACTGCTTTTAATAGTTTTTAAGCTTTGTTTTAGGACATTTATCTCTTGTAGTTTTTGTTGTTTGTTGAGGTTTTATTTTGACTTTTTATTATATATCATTTATGAGGATAAAATTTATGAGGATAAAAATGAAGAAAAAGTAACCTATAACCTATAATCCTGTTACCTAGTATTTTTTTCTTTCTCTTTCTCCCCCTGCCTCTCTTCCTCCCTCCTTTTCTCTCTCTCTCTCACACATATGCACAAATACTATATGTGAAATGCATACATGCATAATATTTTTACTAAAATGAAAATATAACTTTTGTAAACTTTTATTCATATAATATTTTGTGAAAAGTTTGAGTTAATGTATTTCTACCATGTAATTTTTATCACATGAGTGTATTATAGCTAATACCCTATTGTTGGGCATATTAAAGTTTTTAGCTTTTTTCTCTATTATAATATTGATGAATATAGGATAAATTTTGTGTATGTCCTTAATTATTTCCTTAAGATAAATTCCTTAAGGTGAAACTTCTGTATCATAGAGTGTGTAATCTCTTTTAGGGTTTTAAATCTGTGTTGTTAAAGCTTTTTCACAATTTAAAAAATCATCTTCTAGCAGCATCAGGGGCACTTGTTAACCAATATAGCAGTTTTGTGTGACTGAGAGAATCTCCTTTGCAGTGTAGATGGCATCTGTAACAGGGCCAGTTTGCCTAGTAAAGAATGGGCTGGATGTCAGTCTCCTTTGATTCCCTTGCTGGGTTCTGGGTGAAGGTACAACTGCAAAAGTGTCTATATGGTGGCCTTAAGCAGTGTGTGAGAGTACTTGAGCACCTACAGTCTCATCCTGTTAGGTTTTCAAGACATAGAGGTTACTGACATTGTGCAGTAGGTAATGAGACCCTGGGCTTTGGATGTGCACCTAGGCTTCAGTCCCCATTTTATTTCCTAGTTCTTTAGGAAATAAAGTTAAGTCCTCTAAATTTTAGTTTCCTTATCTGCAAATATGGAAAATTACTCTTCTCTTGGGGTAGCTGTAAGGATTAGATGAGAAAATAAATTAGGCCCTACCTTATGAAATTGTCATTTTCATATGGTTCAACTTGAATATGTTAGTCCTTAGCATAGTGCCTGGGATGTGATAAGTGTTCCATAAAGGTTAGTAGTTCATATATTTGTTTTTGTTATCATTATTATTTAAACTGTGCCTTAATTTGTCATAATTGTTTCCTTAGTGGGTACCTATACATTTACTTTAGAATGACCCTTTACTGTATTCCCTGGACAACATTTAAAATTGAATTCTATTTTGGAAAAAATCTAAGGACTGCTAGTGATAAATGAATTTGAGTGGTTAGAAAAAGCCAGTAGAAAGGATCAGTCCAGATGCTTTCCCCCTCTTCTGTGTAACTTAATTATAATCACATCAAAATAATACTACTGTCATGAAAGAAGCATTGATTTCTGGTGCATAGTAACCTTTTATTATAGAATGTAGTTGTATAGTCAAAGGATATGGCTCTGTCTCACAGAATTGACATGGTATACTTGTAACTTTATTCCTTTACTGTTTTAGATGCAAAAAGTATCATATAATTCAAAAGCATGATTTTGGCTCTGTTTATATTTTTTCATATCTTTAGTCAAGAGCCCTGTTTTCTTTCTTAGCAGTAGAACAACTTGTTATGTATTAGAAAAACAACCTCAGGGTCTATTGTGTAGCAAGTGGAAATTACATGAATTTTGTATTACTTTTACAAGCTCCCATGAGTATTTGAAAGCTTACAGTTCTCTGTTTTACAGAACACTTGGCCATTTTGGGAAAAAGCTAGCATATACATAGAAGACAAAAGCCAGCATTTTGGAAGCTATATGTATAGCCTAAGTGTTTACCCAGATTCTCCCTTGAGGATAACGTGGACAAAAATTAAATATATTAACTAGAAGAATTTTAACTTGTAGGTTTTAAATGTGACCAGGTCAGATATTTGACCCTAATTATTATCTCATAAATATGTGATATGTTTTATGTTTAACTGTTCCCCACTGTTTGTTCTATACTTAGTGTCTCCTCTAGCCCTTAAGTGTATTCACATACATACCATCATTTAGCAAATTTTGCTGAAATTTCAACCTTAGTCTTATAGTATTCTCGAAATCTTCTGTTTTGTACTAGATGCTTAGGAATAAAGCTCACTGATTCACTCTGGTGTTTGGAGCCCTCTATGGGTTATACTTCAGTTAAACTCATTCACATTTTCTGTTATTATTTGTAAGTACCATGTGCTGTTACTGAGCTGAGTGTTTAGAATACTGTGATAGTGTTTGCCTCTTAAGATAGAGTAATACATATTGAATAATTACTGTGTGACAGACATTATGCTATATCTTATGATATTAACTTGTTAGCACTTCCTTAACAAAATGCCACAGACTGCACGGCTTAAACAGCAGACATTGATTTTCTCATAGTTTTGGGGGCTAAAAGTCCAGAATCAAGGTGTCGGCAGATTTGGTTTCTTCTGAAGCCGCTTTCCTTTGCCTTCAGATGACGGCCTTCTTGCTGTGTCCTCAGATGGTCATCTTTTCTCTGTGTCTGTGCACCCCTGGTATTTCTTGTGTGTCTCCAAATTTCCTCTCCTCCTAAGGACCCAAGTCTGATTAGAGTAGGGCCTACTCGTAGGACCTTTTACTTTGATTACTTCTTTAAAGGCTCTACTCCAAATATAGTCACATTCTGGTATATTGGGGAGTACAGTATCAACATGTGAATTTGGGGGAGGAACACAGTTTAACCCATAACAGTTTATGAATACACCACAGTCCCTCCTGATTACTGGTGATTATACTAGATGGTTAAAGTAGCACAGAGGTGGCAGGTTTGAATTTTGTCTTGTGGCAGCAGCAGCTGATGATGATGCAATTTCGTCAGGTGTGTATTAGGTACATGTACAGTGTGAGCAGGGCACAGAGGAGAAGATATTACCTGGAGATGAACAGGATTTAAAGGGGCATTCGTTTTAGGCATCTCTCAGGCCAGGGCTGCATATCTCCAGCACTGACACAGTTTATATGTAGAAAATGTTTCATAAATGGATGCTCAATAAATGGAGATTCAGTGAGTAGACAAGTGAATGAATTTCCCACCTCTCCACACTCTATTGTTTCAGCCATATCCTCTTTTTCTATACCTTTGTAGACTATTTTTCTTAGCCTAAAAAAATTTTTTTTTGGTCACACCATGCAGCTTGTGGGATCTTAATTCCCCAGCCAGGGATTAAGCTTAGGTCCTGGATTCTAGCAGTGAAAAGCACCAAGTCCTAACTACTGGACTGCCAGAGAATTCCCCGCGAGTCTTAATTGGGCTTCCAACCTCCATCTTACAATTCCCTTGACCTTTGGTACTGCCTGTATTACTATACTCTTAAATACAAATCAAATCAAATCACCTTCTGTTTGAAAACCACCCAGTGGCCCCTTATCTCGAGAATTAAATCGTGTTGTTTCCCTGCTTGGGTCTTTTCATTGCTCTTAGGATAAGATCTAAAGTCCTTAATGTGGTCAGATTCCCATTTGCCACTTGCTTACTGTGTACTAGTCACATAGGCTACCTTTCAGTTTCTAGAAATCTCCAAGATCTTTTTACTTCAGAACTTTTTCACATGGTATTTTCTGAACCTGTACTGGTTTTTCCCTTTGTCAGTGGCTATCCTAATGCCTGTTTCGAGTCTCACCTTCAGTTCAGTTCAGTCACTCAGTCATGTACGACTCTGCTACCCCATGAATCGCAGCACGCCAGGCCTACCTGTCCATCACCAACTCCCAGAGTTCACTCAAACTCACATCCATCGAGTTGGTGATCCTCTCATCCTCTTTCGTCCCCTTCTCCTCCTGCCCCCAATCCCTCTCAGCATCAGAGTCTTTTCCAATAAGTCAACTCTTCTCATGAGGTGGCCAAAGTACTGGAGTTTCAGCTTTAGCATCATTCCTTCCAAGGAACACCCAGGACTGATCTCCCTTAGAATGGACTGGTTGGATCTCCTTGCAGTCCAAGGGACTCTCAAGAGTCTTTTCCAACACCACAGTTCAAAAGCATCAATTCTTTGGCACTCATCTTTCTTCACAGTCCAACTCTCACATCCATACATGACCACAGGAAAAACCATAGCCTTGACAAAAGTAATGTCTCTGCTTTTGAATATGCTATCTAGGTTGGTCATAACTTTTCTTCCAAGGAGTAAGCATCTTTTAATTTCATGGCTGGAATCACCATCTGCAGTTATTTTGGAGCCCAGAAAAAGTCTGACACTGTTTCCACTGTTTCCTCATCTATTTCTGATGAAGTGATGGGACCAGATGCCATGATCTTAGTTTTCTGAACGTTGAGCTTTAAGCCAACTCTTTCACTGTCCTGTTTCACTTTCATCAAGATGGTTTTTAGTTCCTCTTCACTTTCTGCCATAAGGGTGGTGTCATCTGCATATCTGAGGTTATTGATATTTCTCCTGGCAATCTTGATTCCAGCTTGTGCTTCTTCCAGCCCAGCATTTCTCTTGATGTACTGTGCATAGAAGTTAAATAAGCAGGATGACAATATACAGCCTTGGTGTACTCCTTTTTCTATTTGGAACCAGTCTGTGGTTCCATGTCCAGTTTTAACTCTTGCTTTCTGACCTGCATATAGGTTTCTCAAGAGGCAGGTCAGGTGGTCTGGTATTCCCATCTCTTTCAGAATTTTCCACAGTTGATTGTGATCGACACAGTCAAAGGCTTTGGCATAGTCAATAAAGCAGAAATAGATGTTTTTCTGGAACTCTCTTGCTTTTTTGATGATCCAGCAGATGTTGGCAATTTGATCTCTGGTTCCTCTGCCTTTTCTAAAACCAGGTTGAACATCTGGAACTTCACGGTTCTCGTACTGCTGAAGCCTGGCTTGGAGAATTTTGAGCATTACTTTACTAGCATGTGAGATGAGTGCAATTGTGCGGTAGTTTGAGCATTCTTTGGCATTGCCTTTCTTTGGGATTGGAATGAAAACTGACCTGTTCCAGTCCTGTGGCCACTGCTGAGTTTTCCAAATTTGCTGGCATATTGAGTGCAGCACTTTCACAGCATCATCTTTCAGGATTTGAGATAGCTCAACTGGAATTCCATCACCTCCACTAGCTTTGTTCATAGTGATGCTTCCTAAGGCCCACTTGATTTCATGTTCCAGGATGTCTGGCTCACCTTAAATGCCCCTAATTTAGAGAATTCTTTCCTGACTTGCCTATTCAGTATTCTGTAGATTTTGATCATAGCTGTTACATGTTTTTTGACGGGTGAGGAAAGGGTAGGCAGAGGTGTTTCTATGTGCATATGAGATTATTTGGTTAAATACCTCTTTCCTATACTAGTCTGAAAAGCTCCTTGAAAGTGGAGACCTGTTTTGTTCACTACGTGTAGCCATCACCTGACTCAGTTCCTGGTGCAGTTGACAATCAATGTTTATTGAGGGACAGTTTAGAGAAAATATATTGAAGGAAATATACTAGTAGACTGCCTTTTTGAGTGCTGCATGTTTGTTTTTGTAAGATTTTTCACAATGAACTATTAGATGTTCTAAGAAAAGTTGTATGTAAAATACATTTTTATACTTTTTGTCTTTGCTAGAGATGAAAAGGCAGATATTTTTTTGTGACTTGGATTCTAGTTCTAAATACTGTTACCAATTAAGTGACTTTAATGCATTTACATGACTCATAATGTCTTGGAGTTGCCAGCTCTAGGGAGCACAGTTATGTTATCTTGTTAATGAATGAGGACTTCTCTGTTAGTGTAAAGCAGAGAGACTCTTCTTTTATTACCAGTTTTAGGTATAGTTTACCTAGAGCAGAGTATGTACTTTTCTCCTAGAACTACCTATAGTTTATATCATCTTGCATTCTTAGAGTGCCTTATCATAATTGTTTCTGTCACAGTTTTTTAATAGGTCACCCTTGCTTTAGCATACATTATATTCTTTAACATAATTTTGACCAGTTTTCTCTTATGGAGAAAATTGTGTATGGTTTTCTGAAACCTCAGTGTCTATGCATGGCAACTCTGGTGCTGGATGTATGTTGAATATTCTTTATATCTTTAAAGAATTTTTATTTAAAGTAATACACTTTTCAAAATTATCAAATAAAGCCATAACTTGAGGTAATGATTTGTTAAGTAGGCTTAGTACTTTGAAGTTCTAAAAGTATAGTTCTCAGAGGATTGTCAACTTAATTGAGTAGTTTATTGTATATTTTGTTGTTGTTGTTTAGTCCCCAAGTCATGTCTGACTCTTTTGCGAGCCTATGGACTATAGCCCTCCAGGCTCCTCTGTCCATACTACTTCCCAGGCAAGAATACTAGAGTGGGTTGTCATTTCCTTCTGCAGGGGATCTTCCCAACCCAGGGACTGAACCCATCTCTCCTGCATTGGCAGGAGAATTCTTTACCACTGAGCCACCAGGGAAGCCCATATTTATTTTTCACTCATCACTTAAAATGAATTTGTTTCTTATCCACAAATGCTTTTTATAGTTTTATTTAAATGTTTGTTCTTTTACTTTTCTTCTTAGGATGCCCTTTTTTCATGTTATTTCATTTGTGTGTTTAATAAATGTATACCAACTTTTTAACAGACAAAATAATTAGGCACAGGGCTTGTACTCTGAAGGATACTGCACATGCCATTATTGCAGCTGAGCTGGATCCAGAATTTAATAAACTCTGTGAAGAAATTAAGGAAGCAAGAATAAAAAGAGGTAAGTTATAGAAGTGAACGTGCTATTGAAGACTAAGAGGTCACTGAGTGTCACTGGTTGGTGTTTATTTATAGTTGCTGGTATAATGAAAGTGTATCTTGAGGCGCAGCCTTTACTTAATTTCTGATACGGATATGTGTCATGTAAATTCTCAAAGATGTTTTAAAAATTTACTTTCTGTGACACCTTTAGTGCCAATTATAGAAATAAGCAGTACTTAGTGAAATTTCTTTTGTAGGAACACATCTTTGTTAATCCACATCTGTTCTTAAAGGATTTACATAGGTTTTCATATATGAAAAGTTTTATTTTCAACAGGTAGTATCGAATATTAATTCTTTTATTTGTTCAGTATATAATCCTGTCTTGTGGAACTCATAGTTTAGCAGGAGAGAGTAAGTGTAAAACAAATCAAGTGCAGGGTGGCATATGCACTAACTGAAGCATATTCCTCACAGAGGATAGACCTCCTGGTAGGAAGCCTGGCATTTTGATCAGAGTTTGGGGAATGAATGTACAAGTGTGGTCTGTAGTGAAGTAGAGGGAAGGAGGAGGCAGTGGCAGAGAAGAAGGAAGTATTGTAGGCAGAGCACACAGTGCATAAAATCGCAGAGACATGGAATAACGTGGCATATCTGAAGAATGCCAACTGTTTGGCGTTGCTAAAGATGTACAGACGGGTGAGAAATAGAGCTCAGAAGGTGAGCTGGGTTGAGGACATTGGAGTTGTGAACATGCTTTTCTTCTACTGCATTAGAGAGGCCTTCCCTGGCCACTTAATCTAATATAGGCTCTGGTCACCATTGCTTTTGTCATTTTGTTCTTGTTGTCTCTCTCCTCCTTATCTAGAATATAAGTGCAAGTAATTGAGTGAATCAATGTCATGGACTTGGACTTTATTCTGTAGGTCTGTGTTTTTTATTTTTTTATTTATTATTTTTTTAATTAATTTTTTATTTTTACTTTATTATACTTTACAATACTGTATTGGTTTTGCCATACATTGACATGAATCCACCACAGGTGTACATGTGTTCCCAAATATGAGCCCCCCTCCCCCCTCCCTCCCCATAACATCTCTCTGGGTCATCCCCGTGCACCAGCCCCAAGCATCCTGTATCCTGCATCGGACATAGACTGGCGATTCGTTTCTTACATGATAGTATACATGTTTCAATGCCATTCTCCCAAATCATCCCACCCTCTCCCTCTCCCTCAGAGTCCAAAAGTCTGCTCTACACATCTGTGTCTCTTTTGCTGTCTCGCATACAGGGTCATCATTCCCATCTTTCTAAATTCCATATATATGTGTTAGTATACTGTATTAGTGTTTTTCTTTCTGGCTTACTTCACTCTGTATAATCGGCTCCAGTTTCATCCATCTCATTAGAACTGATTCAAATGTATTCTTTTTAATGGCTGAGTAATACTCCATTGTGTGTATGTACCACAGCTTTCTTATCCATTCATCTGCTGATGGACATCTAGGTTGTTTCCATGTCCTGGCTATTATAAACAGTGCTAAAATGTGTGTTAATTACCCACATCAGCTTAGAACTGGGAAACTAGGTTCTCAGAGAGAAGCTTGAGAAATCTGTGCTTTAACAGTGGTTTTTATGTAGACTGAAGTTTGAGGACAATTGTCATAGTCAGTAGGAGTCATTGAAGTATTGAGGCAGTGGAATGGATTGGTAGATTGTTTTGGCAGCAGGAAATAGCAAGGTCTCACTGTGGCAGGGTGGGAGGATGAGAGCCTAGTTAGAAAGCTGTCGGAGCCAGTTTTGCAAACATTTTGGCCGTTTCTAAAAAAGTTAAGCATAATGTTTACCATATGACCCAGCGATTCTACTCCTAGGGATCTTCCCTAGAGAAATGAAAACATATGTCCATATAAAGACTTGTACATGAATGTTCATAACAGTATTATTCACAGCATCTAAAAACTAGAAACAACCCAAATGTCTTTCGACTGATGAATGGGTAAGCAAAACAGGGTGTATTGTACAACAACATACTGCTCAGCTATAAAAAGGAACAAGGTGCTACATGGATGAACTTTAGAAATGTTACGCTAAGTGAGAGAAAACAGTCACCAAAGACCACATATTGTATGATTCCATTCATATGAAATGCTCACAAAAAGCCAGTCTATTATAGAGACAAAAAGTGGATTAGTGATTGCCTGGAACAGTTTCTTAAATTGGATTGCTGTATGATTACACAGCTCTGTAAATCCACTAAAAATCACTTAATTGTACACTTGAAATGAATGATTTTTATGTTGTGTTAACTGTACCTCGGTTAAACTGTTGGAGGGTGGGGGCTGTTGGAATAGTCCAGAGTTTTAATTAGTGAAGTGGGAATGAAGGTAGGATTAACATGAGAGAGTTGTGGCTGCAGGGGTGGAAGGTATTGGGAAGGAAAGAAAGAGGCAAAATTTAGCTGCCACATTACTAATTTAATGATTTAAAGAGATGCTAATACTACCAGTAGAGAGAGGGAATATATAAGGACAGGTCTTTTTGTGGGAAAAAGAGAAACCAGTTATTTTTAATTTGATATATCTTTAGGATATGCAGTTGGTGATATCAAGTAGGCAGCTGATATAAATCAGGAGCTCAAGAGAGTTTTGGACTAAAATGTGATTTGGGAATAATTATATAATGTCAGTAGAAGCTGAAGGCATGAATGATACTTGTGGTGGAAGATGTAGATTAAAGTGAGAAGAAAAGGGATTCTAGAGATAGTCCTTAGAAACTTGGATGATAACACTAAAGATAGCATAGAAGAAAGAAATCTAGTAAAGAAAATTGAGATGGAACAGTTATTTTTATGAAGATCAATGCAGAAAAGCCAAACTTACACAGTGTGGTGTGACAGCCAGCTTATAATCAGATGGAAATGGTTTATATGAATGGAGTTTAGTAGCCTAGTATATGCTTATACTTTCTAAGATGGCAGAAATCATGACTTTTTGGCAATATATGATCTTATTGTCTTATAGTCATAAAAATGTGAAATGTATCCCTTTGCAAAATAAAGTGAGTCAACATGGGGCCCTTTGGGGATTAAGTGTAAATAAGCATGGCCTACCATTTTATTTTTATGATATGATATCTAGTTTCTTTCCCATCTTAAAACAAAAGGTACTGTTTTCATCCAAATTACAAACTGTCCAAGTATAATTAATGACTTTAAAACTCAGTATTTCAGACTTTTTTTTTAAACCTTGTTGGTTTATGTAGCTGGGAATATTTAAATAGGTATCGCTTATCTTCTGCTTGCAGGCTTATCGGTAACAGCAGAACAAATAAATCCTCATGGTACTGGAGCTCGAAAGACAGAAACTAGAGTTGAAGAGGCGTTTCGGCACAAACAAAGAAATCCAATGGATGTCTGGCACAGTTCTGCAAATAAATGTGCATGTGAGTATTTGAGATCTTATTATCCAGCAGTGGGAACAACTGTGAATGAGGCAGAAGTGTTAGGAATTGGGCACACACACCAAAGGGCTGCCAGGAGCTTGTGGGGTAAGATACTGAATCAGTATATTTCTTTAACCTTATTTGCTTTTTTTCTATCTCTGTTCGGTGCTTGCTGTTGTAATTGAACTAGATTTAAATATTTTCCGCTTTAAACTTTGGGTTTTGGAAAGAGATATGGAGCCAATAGATTTTTATCCACCCCACCTTCAACCCCTTGCTGTATATTATGCAGGGTGCTCTCATTATGGTGGGAAATGGAAACTCTGGCTTAAGAGAGTGCCTGAATTGACAGCAGGAAGTTGATTTTTCTGAGAAAAATCTTCAGCCTTCTTTTTCTGGTTTTGTTTAAGTGAGATGTATTTATTTTTCTTTTGTTTGTTTTGTTCTTTTTTGTTTGTTTTGTAAGTGAGGTGTATTTAGAAGGGGAAAATTCAGTGTTCTATGTTTTCTTCACTTTTCCTTATTCATGGTGATCTGTAAAAATTTCTAAAAGACAAATGTTAATAAACACAGCATCTTCCTAATGTAATCTTTATGTTTCACTAAAGATGGCCATCTTTGGATTGTGTGTGCTATTCTTCTGATATAAAGGTGGTAATTCTGCTCCAGCTGTCAGTAAAGATGGCCATAATAAGTTCTTCCACCAGTGGCATTGAAGTTGAATGAATGAACCAGACTCAGTTTTTTGTGTTTTTTTTTCACTCTTGTCCTCTTTGTGATAAACGGCATTCATGTGTGAGAAAATTTGAAGGAGTTAATGGTGCATTTTGTCCTAGGAAGCTGATTAAGCTATTTGTACTGGTTGTACCTTGAATCGTGACCTGGATTAACTAACATAACACTCTAATTTAAATGTTGAAATCCTTACATTCTCTGCAACTGATAAAAATATTTACCCACTAAAATACACTGAACATTGCTTCAGCAGTTTTAATTTTCTTTAAGTGTTAAAATGTTTTTTAATCTACAAATGTGAGTTTTGTTTTCTCTGACCAGTAGATGGCATATGTGACTCATCATTTGGCTATTTTACATTATTTTACATTACTTAAATCAGTATGTCTAAATCTCCCTGTGGAAGAGTTGCTTTCCTAAGGTCTTAGTTTTGGCAGTAAGCTAAGAGATGCTATAAAACTTGATTTTAAAGACTGTGCCTCTAAATGGGCTTTTCACACAAAAAGGCTTTTCCCCTGAAAAAGGTGATAGAGCAGTGACTGAAACAAAACCCTTGACTCTTGTGGCACATATATAACCAATTTCTCTTACTTGACCAAAATCTCGCTAAGCATTAGAAGTGATTATAAAAAGATGGGGAACTATCTCTAGTTTGACCTCCCCGCAAATAAGAACATTTTCTCTTATCTGGGATGAAAGCATTAGAAGCACACTTGCTTCAGAAAGGTTCCTAGCTTTTGCTTAGGGTACGGGTACATATCAAATAATTGAGCTGGCTCTTGATCGAGCAGGGTCCAGCCTCCTGGCTTTAGTGCTACATGACTTAGTGAAGCAAGGAAAAGGGAACCTCTTGTCACTTTGGTTGTTGGAGAATAAGCCAAGGACACAATGTCAGGAGTGACTGGTCAGGTAGAAAAGCCTAATAGTTCTACATTTTAGAGAAAGAGCAAGCTGAATACTTTTCTTTCACTTTTAATATGGACTGGGTTAATCTTTCATATAAGTAATAGAATGCTTATGAATGCTCATCACTTTAGCCTGTGCTTTTAAAAGTAGTCTAATATAGAAATTTCATCTCCAATTACCCTGTAACTGTAAATTATAAAAATAGAAATAGGGGGGAAAAGGAATGGAGAGATGATTGTAATGATAGTACAGTTTTGAGGGCAAAATAAATTTTGAGCCAAGTCACTAAATAAGTTGAATTTTGGAAATGATTTTAGAAACCTTTGGTAGGTTTATTCTTAGATCAGAAAGAAGAGTAACATTTATGACAATTTGTCATATATCTTACCTTGGTGTCTTTATAAGACTTAGTAAGGATTAAAGATGAAAGGGTGAAAAAAGTATGTGAACACACTATGTGCTGTTGATACATTATGATCTTTATCCATTAAAAGATCTTTATCCATTTTTTTTCCTAGAAAAGTGTACACATACGTAATAATGTTTTAGGATTCTTTTAATGGATAAAGATCACAAGTTCATATTAAGTGCTGACGTAAAGAAATGAGGATTGTTTTAAGACTGTATTCCCTTCTATTTGTCGTTCAACAGCAATTTTAAAACTGTGGATTAAACATTTTCCACTTAGTGGCCCATATTTGCATTTTCTTTTTAAAATGTCTTTGCCCAGAAAGCTTTCAACATTGACATATTAAAAATATTATTATCTTTTTTTAAACTAAGCCAGATTTGACATTATTTTTATAGCCTTGGAAAAAATGAATTACTTTTACTCTGATGGCTTTCAACTAATATTCAGAATCCAGTGGTAGACGTCAGAAGTAATAGGTCTCTAGCTTAACTAGTTAGCTTTAATAACTTTTATATTTAAATTTCTTCGTGCAAGTGTCCCACATTACAAAATAAAAGTTAAGTTTTCATTTTAGGGACAATGGGATCAACTTGCACAACCAGCTATCTTTGATGCATAATATGGGAAATAAATATTCCTATGTCCATCATGACCTGGAAGTACCAGCTATCTACTGATAAAACTCTTGATAGTTTCTAACACCAAAGAGTATAGTCCCTGCAACTTTTGTAGGTCTCTCACTTTATATAACTGACCAATATTTATTTTCAGTGTTTATTAATGTTGTTATTGTTGCCTTGATAGCAGAGGGCTTGTTTTCTGCATATTTTCCAATAACAACTTTGCAAGAAATTGATCCTGCTAGGAGAAACATTTGTGATAGAAGGCTAACAGGTGGCTAACCACATTGTCTGTCTTAACTTCAGAGGGCTTCTATTTCTTAGGAAAGGAGAGGCAGTAGAGATACCTGTAACTTTTGTCTCTTCGCATATTCAAACATATCTTAATTTCTTTTATGGTTTAAGAGCTTTTGGGGGATCTTGCTGGCAAAGCACTCATTTTCCTGGTGGAAATCCAGGGCTGTAGTCCCAAACCTTCCAGGCAGCCTGGTGATATGACCATTTCCTAAATGTATAGTGTGCTTGGCCTTTGGGTGTTAAGAATTAGGAAAAGCAATAAAGTAGGATCTAGGGCAGTCATAAAGAGTGAGTGCTTAGTCAACTCATACAGGAAATAAATTAAAAATATTTTCATTTGTCAGATCTCATCCCTCACATCATATCCATTTTGTAGGTGTGAAGATTAGTCAGCATGGGTGCCAAGAGCTAAGTAGTTTCTGTCTCTCTTTCTTTTGGATCTTATTTAATAAACATTTGTGAAACAAGCATTGTACCTACAAGTTCTACATATCTTTTTCCCTCTTTGTAATATAGTTCGAGTTCGGAGAAAATCACGGCGGCGATCACAGTGGGGTAAAGGAATTATTAAGAAAAGGAAAGTCAATAATTTAAAAAAAGATGAGGAGGACACCAAATTTACTGACTATGAGAATCATATGGAGGACAGGAAATTGCTCGAAAATGGAGAGTTTGAGGTAAGCACTGACTGCCATGAAGAAAATGGAGAAGAGACTGGAGACTTATCTATGACCAATGATGAGTCATCCTGTGACATCATGGACATGGACCAGGGGCAGAGGCTTAACAGCGGAGCAAGCACAAAAGAGAACTTTGCTTCTACCGAAGAGGAAAGTTCAAATGAGTCTCTACTCATCAACAGCAGCAGTTCTCTAAATCCAGAACAGACATCTCGGAAAGAGCCTTTCCTTAAAGAAGGCTGTCTAAATGGTGAGGCCTCCACAGACAGTTTTGAAGGAATACCAGTTCTGGAGTGTCAGAATGGCAAAGCTGAAGTAGTTTCTTGCTGTGGCAGTGGAGATAAATGTAGTTCTGAGCAAAAAACTCTCCTGGAAGATCAGTCAAAAGGAAAACCAGAAACTTCAAATGAAAATCATGGAGATGATCCTGAGAAACTAGAGGCACTGGAATGTAGCACTAACGAGAAGTTAGAGCCTGGCCCTGATGCGGAGGTTAAAGATGCAGAACTGGACAAAGAAGGTAGAGCTAATGTTCTAAAATTTTTCCTGAGGTTTTAAACAGCAGAGTTAATTACATGCATATTTTATCTGGTCCCCAGTAGCAATAGTTGATGAATAATTATACCCCTTTGAGAATTTATTGCAGTTTTCACCCCTTTTCCTAGAAAAGTGTACACACACATAATAAATTTTGGTGTATGTTTTAGAGGGTTTATTGTCCAGAAGGCATTGCTTTCCTGGCTGCTTCCTCTTTGTGCTCCTGTCTGATTATTGTCCCTTTCCTAATGGATTTATGGCTAAAAGCTGAATAAATCCACACTTGTTAAGAGGATGGGATTTCTGACAGAAGGATTATTGGGATGGGGTGAGAGGTAGGTGAGAAGACTTGGATGCTATGGCAGTATGGCAGAGTCATATAAACCCACATTATATTTCCACTGTTGTTTATTATAATCATGTGACTCTGAGTTAGTTGTTTGTATTCTCTGGCCCTGCATCTTTCCATCTTCTGAATTAAACTTCAGGGTGGTGTCACTGCAGGGATTAAATAAGTCTTGTATGTTAATTGCCTTCTCCTGGTACCTGGCACATCCTAAGGTATATTTATGCCAGGCAGTCACTGTCAGTTGAATCTGAGGGGTGTTAATCTAGAGACACTGTTGCTTTATAAACCAGTAGTGGAAGAAAGCAGCAGAATCCTCACTGTCAAAGTGACTTGATTCTTGCTGAGTCAGAGCTCTCTGCCCACTCCTGACTTCCCTTGGATATGTGATTCCTGAAGAAGCAGTGGAGGGGGAGTTGAGGGTTTCTGGCCCTGCTTTGCTATTTATCATGATTCTTTAGCCTGTGGTGGGGTGGGGTGTATTAAGAGACAGACCTACTCTGTTCAGTGTGCATTTCCTTCCTAAGCAGGTAGCTAGTCTTGCCCTCAATTATCTCGAAATTGTATTGTGCTGAATTGTGTGGAGTATATGGTGTTAGCCTGGGATTTGGGCTCTGTGAGAAAAGTTTTTTAATGCCAGTTTATTTGAGCTATCCAGAAGAATTAGAGTAGGATGGTATTGTTCAAAGTCTTAGAATTCTTTTAATGGATAAAGAGAAAGGTACAGATTTATGCTGCCTCTTGAAAAATTTTAATATTTAATAGTAGAAAGCAGTTTTAGAAGCATTATTTATCTGGGCTATCATATAGACAGAACTTAAAAAATGTGTTGAAGCTAGAATTAAGTAATGAATGGGACAATGTGGGGAAAAGGGAGAGACCCCTGTTATGAGGCAGAATGGGTGAGTGGGTGGGGGAGTCTTTGTAATGCTACTTCACTATGAGATTTTAGTAAGCTTACAGAAAAGGTTTAAATGAATATTATGTTCAGCTAACAGCTTTAAAAGTATTTGCTGTGTAAAAGCCTCACCTGAAGTTTTCATTTGTAACTGTCCAGGGCAATGTAACCGAGTGCAGTGGTTCCTAACTCGGGTTCTTGGACCCCCTAGACGCCCATGGGTGTAATAATGAGGATTTGTATGGTCTTAACAAAACTCCTAGCATATGTTAATTGAACTGGTTTTTCATATGTTAATTGAACTAGGTTTTCAGTCTAAAGGCTGTCTTTAATATAAAATTTCTCTGATACATCAGGGTATATGTTTTTGAAGGCAACATCTTGGTTCTTTTATTATTTATATAGCAGGCATTGATGAGAAAGAATTGTTTAAAGACTTGGGAATAAGAGGATTAATGCAGGAGGGAGGAGAAAGAGTCTCCTTAGTTTCCCAGAACATGGGCCACGTCCTGTATAAGAAATGGTCCAAGTTTGTCCTTGTGGCCCCCTACCCCTGCCTGTCTCTTCTTCAGAGTACTCCTACTCAGAGTGCATAGGGCTTGATGGTCTGCCTACCCTCCCTACCCCTCAGAGTGCCTGGTGCAGTCAAATTCTACTTAGCTGCCTTCAAATTTCTGTTTTTTTCAGTATGGTTGGTCTTAGGAGAATGTTGGGAGGAAAGTAATTAAATTATATTAATTTACTCGAAGGTAGTAGGAAAAGACACTAGACCTTTTGCATTTTTAATGGGCTTATATTTTTATGAGAAAATATTGTGTAACACAGGCAGTATAACTGAGAAAAATAAGAAATTTCAGGCAACGTTGAGGAAAATGTTTTGCTTTGGGAGGCAGATATGAAGCGGGTTGGACTTACTTTGTGTTAGCATCTGCTTTTCTATGTTGCTTCCTTTTCTTCTAGTTCTGAAAGCTCCACATTTTAAAATGATTATCATACAGAGAGTGAAGATAGTTTATAAGTTACTTCTTAGAGGTGAAGATCGCTTTTATCTCCCTTTCAGTGGATACATTTGTTAGATGATATTCTGGTATGACTTGGCTTTCATAGTTGTGGTTTACTCCTCTTTAACTTGGGTTTCTTAGTCTTACCTCAAAAAACCATTTATTACTTGAAGAATAATATCCTTTTTCCAAAAAGGATTTGTGGTGGGTAAAAGAATTTATAATAGTTTAAGCCTGATTTTTATTAACTTTTATTTGCTGCAGTGCATTTTTTTGTTTCAATTGTAGGTGCTTCTAAAGTAAAGAAATATCGTAAGTTAATTTTAGAACAGGCAAAAACAACAAGCCTGGAACTGGTTCCAGAAGAGCCATCTGAGCCTGTACCGCCTCTTATAGTTGATCATGAAAGATTGAAGGTAAACTTAGCTCTTCCTGGGAAGTTTTAAATGAATGGAAATAAGTTTTAGTAATTTTTTCCTTAAACCTTGGAATATGAGTACTCTAGGGCTTCTCATGAAAAAGAGTTGTTTGTGATTTGAGGGGTTTAGAAGTATGAGAATGTTCTTGGTAATAAACTAAGCCCTGAAATCTTCAAAACTAAGGGGTCAGGTTTATACCATAGAATGTGGTATCTGTTGCCTAGTATTTGAGTAGTACTGTTTCAGTCTGAACAATGAAATCAAACTTCTTTTTATTCTTTTAATTTTTCTCAGAAATTGCTTGATTTGTTGGTAGATAAAAGCAACAATCTGGCAGTTGATCAACTTGAGAGATTATATTCTCTTCTTAGTCAGTGCATCTACCGTCACCGTAAAGATTATGACAAATCACAACTTGTAGAGGTAAGTGTCTAGTTCATCTGGAGAATAAATAAATATGTGCTGTTACTTGTCACAAAGTAAAGAGAAAACAAAGTTATTTTATTTTGAATTTTTCACCAAGTAACTGAAGAGTGATTTGAAGATTTAAGATTAAGAAGAATCATGAAGAGTTATAAAAATAACCTCTTTGCACCCTTTTGTCTCAGAACAGAAGTAATCTGGGTTTCTTTGTTTATCAAAACACAGAAATCCATGGTTGGCAGACACACGGAATAGCATGGCGCAGTTCTCCCCTCCCTTGCTTCTCGGCGACTTCACAGATGATGCGTATCACTTGGGCCTGTTGAATGTGAGCATGGCCTCACAGTCCATGTTACCACTACTCTCTAGGCAGCCACTGCTGGTTAAAAGGAGTTGGTATGGGCCATGAGACCTATTGGCCATCCTAGTAATGACTGGAAGAGAACTTAAAAGTCATCTCATTTAATCAGATCTAGTCTTAGTGAAACAGCCACCTGAGTGGTTGTCTTTATGCTTGGATACCGTAGAAGTGAGCCATTCCCCTTCTAGACAACTCTGGGCCATAAGAAAATTTTGTATAAATACAAGCGTATATCTTTTTTCAAATAATTTATATCATTAAGTCACTCTTCTGCTCTTTGAGGTCATCTGAGCAAATGTGAATGCAAAAAAATGAGTAAGACCAAAGTCTCTGTTCTCAAGGAACATTTTTAGTATGTTAAAGATTCATGTGTAGAGGATGTGCCTATTTTGCATGTGTAATAAGGAACACAGGCATATCTTGCTTTATTGTCCTGTGCACATACTGAAGTTTCTGCAAGTTGAAGATTTGTGGCAACACCTCCAATTTTCAACAGCATTTGCTCACTTTGTGCTTCTGTGTTACATTTTGATAATAGTTGCAGTATTTCAAACATTTTCATTATTATATTATGGTAATCTGTGATTAGTGATCTTTGATATTATTGCAAAAAGATTATGACTTTCTGAAGGCTCAGATGATGATTAGCATTTTTTTCCCACAAACTTTAAAATGTTAAAAAAAATTAAGGTGTGTACATTGTGTTTTAGACATAATGCCATTACACAGTGTAGTGTAAACACAGCTTTTATTTGCACTGGGAAACTAAAAAATTTGTATAACTGCCTTTGTTTTTTGTCTGGAAGGCAGTGTCTCCAGGTTATGCCTGTATTGGGCTTCCCAGGTGGCTCAGTGGTAAAGAATCTGCCTGCAGTGCAAGAGATGCAGCTCCAATCCCTGTGTCAGGAAGATCCTTTGGAGAAGGAAATGGCAACCCACTCCAGTCTTCTTGTCTGGAAAACCCCATGGATGGTGTAGCTGGGCTACACCATCCATGGCATCCAAAATGAGTCAGATACGACTCAGCAACTAAACAACAACAATGCTTGTATTATACTTGAATCAAAGCAAGAGTGCACTTAAAACTTATTTTATAATCATATTTTTCTGTCACATTTTTATGAATCTGTACCAACCTTATATAATAATGTAGAAATTACAGGAAAGCAAAAATGAAAAAATAAAAACATCACTCACATACCACCATCTGGAAGAAACTAATCATTGTTAATCTCTTAGAATATCTTCCATCCTTTAAAAATGTCTAGATGTATATAACATGTATATAAGCATGAATGTGTGTTTAAAAGTTGGGATAGTATTATATATTCTGTTTCATAACTGGACTTTTCTCTTACTCAGTAACATATGATGAAACATTTAGCATGAGTAATTTTGATTGATCATTTATATAACCTTTTAATTAGATGATAATCTGTTAGTTTACCTTATTAGTTCTGTAGAGATGTAGGATATAATTTCTTTGGAGGTGTTTTGGGTGGCGCGGTGGTAAAGAATCTACCTGCCAAAGCAGAGGCACAAGAGATGGGGGTTTGATCCCTGGGTCGGGAAGATCCCTGGAGTAGGAAGTTGCAACCTGCTCTAGGATTCTTGGCTGGGAAATCCCATGGACATAGAAGCCTGATGGGCTATAGTCCATGGGATCGCAGAGTCAGACATGACTGAGCACACACACATTTATTTTTCATAAAGAGGGGAAAGAAAACCGGATGTCTTAGATGTATTTGGTATTTGCCTATCTGAATGTAATGTGTGGGGTAGAGTTCTTTACTTTTTTTAAATTCTAGAACTTCTTTGTTTACGTGATGATATTTGATTATCATGAATGGACTGAATGGACTGAATACTCTTCAGCAGTGAAACATTTTTCAGTCTGGGTCTTAGAACCATATAATCTTGGGGCCTCATTTAGGAGGAAAGGAAATCTATAGCAGAATCACCAGTGAGAGGCATTCCTGGTGGTGGTGGCATTCACTCTTCCTGGCTTTTTTTTCCTTTCTAAATTTCAACTCTAATTGAAGTGAACAGCATTGGGTACAAGGTGCATTCTACTTTGGGTACAAGTTTTACTATATGGAATACATTCATTTTGCTTTGGGAGTTGAATATAATGAGGACTTCCCTGGTGGCTCAGATGGTAAAGAATCTGCCTGGAATGCTGGAGGCTCAGGTTCAATTCTTGGGTCGAAAAGGTCCCCTGGAGAAGGAAATGGCAACCCACTCCATAATGAGTAGGGAAGGGTGTAGGCTTTGGAGTGAGGCTACCTGCATTCAAATCCTGACTCTGTATCCTTGACTCTGCTATTTACTACCTGGCAAATTATTTATAGATGCAAATTTCCTAATAAAATATCTGGTATAATAAGAACTCATTGCTAGTGTCATCCTCATTAGTCTAAATGTAAAATAGGAGGCATTTGGAATTGTCTAGAGCAGATAGTCTTACACAGTAACTATAGTATTATAATCAGGAATATATTTAAAGCTTAACTTTGTATCTGAAATTCTTTCTTGAGAAAGTTGATTTGAAGTGAATTTTTCCGTAATGCTTTTGTATTTCTTTTAATAGGTAACTTGTACTTTTTTCCTCCCCCTTATAGGAGATGGAAAGAACAGTTCATATGTTTGAGACATTCCTATGAACCTTTCAAGAAGAGTGGTTTATCCCCTCCAATCTGCTCCTGACAGAGCAGTCTTCTGAGCCATTCAATTTCAAATTGCACCAATTAACGTGCAGAGCCTTGGTGTAAAGTGCTCTCTCACTCATTCTTTCTCTCTGTTGAATTTGGTGCTATTGTCTCAGGTACCTGAAACCAACCAGCCTACAAGAACCAAACAGAACTTCAGAAACATGTTGTATTTTCCACAAATAAAAAATACAACCCCACAGATTGGAGATTTTGGTGCTACAGAAACTGCTCTCACTTCTGCTCCTCTTTTTGTGCACTCTTTTTTGGAGACTTCTCTCTTAGGGAGCAGACCAGCAAATTTGAGGAAACTGGATGGGGCAGTTCTTACTGTGTTGAATTGTTTAAAAAATGGGCAACCTGTTCCTTTCCCTCTCCTTTCTACCCCTTTTATCATATTTGTTTTATTTTTTTCTCTGGGTAATGGACTAAAGCCTGTTTTGAAATTGGCTATGGTATATTCTGGTGGGAAACTGAAGAAACTGGATGAAATTAGATTAGGCTCTTTAGAACTGCCTTTAATGTGCCTTTTTATTCATTGGAGAAAGGATAAGGCTAAACACAAGAATGGGCTTGTTTGTAGCAAATGAATTAGAATGTTTTCTTTGGTCACAACCCTGAAAATAAGTTTTGATACTCTGTATCATTAAGAGGCAGCCAGTGATTTGGTATGAAATGCCTATACTGCTTTTAAAACTCAATCAAGAAAGTTGTTAAGCTACAAAATATACTAAAAATGGTAAGTTTTCCTGTATGGTTCGTTTCTGTTTAAGAAACATGTGATGAAGCAACAACAACAAAAAATAATATACAATCCATAAAAGAAAAAAAACCACACTCTTTTTGGCATTGATGACAATGATGGTCAAGAAATAGAACTGCCTTCTATTTTCTTCTGTCAGTGGTAATTGAATGGATATTCATGTTTGAGTTCCCAGAGAAGAATGATTTTCATGTATAGCAGATTATTACTGTTTTGGTTTAAAGCCAGGACTTGCCAAATGGAAAGAAAAGAGGAATTTTTGTCTAAGAACTCCATAAAATTCTTTTTCAATATGCATAGTTGCAAGTGAACTCTGGTATGGTCCTTGAATAACAGTATTAATATTTAAATCCCTCATCATAAGCTTACCTTCACAACTAACTTCATTTTGATCGGAACCCATTTTGGATCTTGTTGAGCAATTTCTGTGACTTGTACTTATCTAAAATTAATTATGTTACTAGTTTTACAATAACTTTCTACAAATTCAGAGACACAGTCTAGGCAGTTGCAAAGTGGCAAAAGGAGTGCAGTGACTTTTTTATCAGATGATTTTTAAACAAAAAAGTAGAAAATTTTGACAAGTTGGCTTGATACCTTCATTCATTATAGCCGTTAGCTGCACAGGTGTGTCTTTCCAATATATGCAACACATGGTAGTTTGGGTTTTAATTAGAGCAAATGGTCTTGGACTACTGCAGAGATACTGAGCTACCTCAGCTTTTTGTATTTTAGTTAACAACGGTGTCTACAGAGTTCTGTATTCACTTTGCCACCGTTTACATGCTGAAGCTAAGGTACTTGTCTCCTCGTCTCTGGCTTTGTAGGGTGCTGGATGCCAGTGCAGAAAGCACGCTTTGGCCAAGGCTACTGCAGTAATCTTAAGTGCTTCTTTGCATTTACATGAACATTTTACGCTTTCTAACTCTAGTTTAATTTTAAAATAATGCCACTTATTTTCTTTATACCTATGAACTTTTCATGATACTCAGTTAGTCATATAATTCAAGATGCTACCCATGTAGACACACTGTATTTTTAAGGTGGGCAAGTGCGATTAACGATGAACCAATTTTAAAGGGGAGGTCATTTGAAACCTCTAATTTGATTATTGGGAGGATTTTCATGCTTTCTTTAGTATTTATTACCATCATACCAGTTCAAGCTATTTTACTGTCTAATACATTAGCATTTTGTATTTTGATGGAAATTGTTACAGAATTTAAAGATTTGATGAAATAAATGTAGCAGATTTTTTGTAGCAAGTTTCTGGTAAAAGGGTTTTTTGCAAGTCTCAGGTTCTTGCTGCACTATTTTTCTTTAAATATTTATTCCAGTTACTCTAATTCAGAAGCATTCTGTTCAAGTAACAGCAGCACTTGTGAATGGAAAAAAAAATGCACATGTTCTTAGTAAGTTACTAAATTTGTACAGGTTAAGGTTTTAGCCATCAGTGAGTTTGACAAGGGAAATTTATTTATGTTCAGCATTAAAATGCTTCCAAAAGATCAAGTTTTTTAATTTTAACCTTGATAGAGATAAGAGAAATAGGAGGCAACCTCAGTATGATAGGATCTGCCACTCTGAACAGTTTAGGGCTTAAAGAGAAAGCCAATCTAATGTCAAGGGGAGAAAAATGAGCTGAAATTGTACTAACTCCTCTGGCCCCTTTCCCTCTGCAAAAGAAATATGCTATACCAGTTTTGCTTACTTTACAGCTATCTGGTGGTTCTATAATTTAAAGCAGCTTGTAAAATTATCCAAGCAGACTCAAGTTTGCTTACCTTTCTGTAAGTTCTTGATTTTTGCTGTATAGCATTGGCAAAAATATGTACAAATTGACCTCTGTTCTTATTTCCTATTGTGAGCATTATACATTAGCTCCTGTGTAAAACCTTGCTCCCAGATGACTAAAATGTGTATCACGGCCCAGCCCAACAATAGTTAATGCTCAGCTGTGGGGACCATAGGAGCTTTTGAAGATGATGGAACCGCACTAGGGTTGAAACTGATGGCTGTGGAGTTAATTGTGTTTTTGAGCTTGAATCTCACCTGTGATTAATTTTTTTTTGTTTAGTTTTGTTGTCCTTTCAGTACATTCTTTCAGGACTTGATTTTTCTCATATGCCAATGTATTTGTAGATTTACTGGATTTTATTTTTTAGGGAGTGGGGTGGTAATATCTTCCCATTTTTTGATTAAGTTGGTTCAGCTATGGTGCTATTCAGTAGGTATCTTCAGTGTCAGGTCCCGTAGCTGAATGCCATTGTTATTATAATTATTATTTGTAATCACATTGTAAGCTTGAATTTGGACTTGTACCAACATCTTTTGTATTTTGTACATTCGGTTATTTAGACTTTGGGAGTCCTCTTTGGTTTCATTCATGTGTGTCTACTTTGTAGAGTAAGTAGACCTCCTCAACTATGGTCTATTTTGGGTTTGTAGTTTAATTTAGAATTGTGTTAAGTTGATGTTTTACATTTGACTTCATTTTACATTAGTTTGAAGTAAATTATTTAATTTTTGAATTCTGGAATTTTGAACATTTACTGTAATTTGTAATATAACTGCTGTGAAATACTTGAATAAAGATGACAAGAAAAACATATCTTTCTTCAGCTTAATCATCATTACTATTGGCTGCAAATGCAATGCTTTGTTTCTAGCTGAACTCCTCTGTTTTGCAGCTAGGGCATGTTGATGTTTATTAAGCGCCCTGAAAATCTTGTTCTATGATTCTTTTAGATTTAGTCGCCCTAGGTATTTTTTAGCTTAAAGTTTTTCTGTTGAACAAGTGTAGTTTTAACTTCACATGAAGATTGCCTAAAAGTTGTTGAGAATCAAATGGATTACTTGTGCGATTTGTTTTCTCATTGGAAGCCTATGCTTCAGTAGACAATCAGGTAGTTATGGCTCACTTATTTTAGAGTGCTCTTCTCTCTGATCACGTAGTTATCAGTGTATTTTGAATAATAAATAGAATTTAAATGTGGAGAGAGATTTTACACCAGAATTTTATGGGGTTTATTGCTTTAAGCGAATAGAATGTACTTGGCTTTAGATTGCCTATATTTCTGTTGTCTAGTATATATATATGTTCCAAGGTTAGTATACTAATCTTCCTCTACATAAATCTTTAATTCTGCCCCCCCCAATTTTTAAAGATCATAAAAAGGAACTGTTTGAATTTGTTTTTCTTGGTTTTGCAGATTAATTTTTACTTTTGATTGTTGTATGTATCAGAAGACTGATATTGATAAACCTGGGAAACAGACTTTTGAAAGTTTAATCTGAATGTTTAGATAAGGAGTTTATAATTGAATTTGAGTCTCAATCAAGTTTTGAGGGCCCCAGGGATGAAGTTGGGTTTATATATCCAGTTTTAGTTTTCCGCTGGACTCAAAACTACAGTAAAGTGAGAGACTAATCTTTAAGTATCTGCTTCATTTAGTCCTCATGCCCAAATACCTGAAAAGTTGTCTCTTGGCTATGTTTTAGAATACAAATTCTCTCTCTTTCCCACACAGTCATGTCTGTTATGTGCTAGGCACTGGGTCAGAAATACATGACATGATACAGGTGACATTCTCTGTCCTTTAGAAGCTTATAGTGTGCTAGGGGAAGTTGGTACAAATGCTAGTAGAAGTGACTGAGTGGATTAAGGACTGTAACAGAGGATCACAGTGCTGTTCATAGTTCCAAGAAGGGAATCAGTTCTGTTTAGGAGTGGGACAATGAGGAAGGTCTTCAGAGAGAGTTGGCATTTTATTAATATTTGCCAATATAAATAAATATTGGCAAATGTAAATAATAGAAATATTTATTAATATTTGCCCTTTGCCTCTCTTTGACTTTTCTAGAGTCTAACCTTACTTTACCAGAACTTTTTCTTAGTTTCTTGTGACCCTTCTTATTAATACTGTATCACTTTATTCATGCCCATTCTATACCAATAGATATCCCTTATGGTATTGTTCCTCCTCAGAATTTAGCTGTATTTTGTATTGTGTAACATAGTAGATTACTAATGTTATGTAAAACTTAGTAATTTATTCATGTGGGAAAGGGGATATAAAAGAAGTATCATAATTTATATTCCCTGTAGGAATTTAAAACAATGCTGGACATATAGTAAATCTTTAACTTACTTTTTGGTTTAATTGACATAGAAAGCTGAAACTTACCTAAATCATCCTTTCACAGATTCAACAAATATATAATAAGTGCCTACTGTATGTTACAGGAGCTAGAAATAAAGCACCCAACAAAACAGAAAAAGTCCTTGTCCTCATGGAGCTTAAGTTCTTCTAGATATAATGTACCAGATTTCTGGCATGGTTAATCAGAGTTCAACTGTTCTTTTTAAGTGTTCTTCTTTGTTTAAGCATTGAATGAAGCATTTTGTTGTTAAAAATTTGCCAAGAAGTCTCCTTTTTCCTTTTCTTATATTTTTCATCTTGTGAATAAAACCTGGTCCATCAAGAATCCAAATTCTGTCATCCTAAATTTTCTCTTCCTTATGATGAATCTCATTGTAATCATGTGGTGTGTTCTGTTGATTTTTTTTTTTTCCTCATTCTAAACTTGTCTCATATCCATCACGCCTTCTCCATCACCCCTTCTCCATCTTTATTGCAGGTGACTTAGTTTGGGCACTAATTCTTTTGTTTGGACTAGTGTAAAAGTCATCACTTTGAGGGAATGTAAACATGGGCAAGAACTTGTGTCTATGTTCAAGGAGATTGTTACAGCTTACTTATACAGCATTTACTAGCTGCCGGGGACTGTTGTGAATGTTTTATAAATACAAATAGAAACCATTTTAATCCTATGAGAGCCTTATGAGATAAGTGTTATTATTATCCTCATTTTACAGGCCAGGAAACTGAGACGTAAAGTAATTTGCCCAAGGTCACACAGCCAGGATTCAAATGCTGGCAGTCTGACTCAAGTGGATGCTCTTAATCGCTGTGCTTGACTTCTTGTGTGGGTAGACAGACACACACATACATCATTTCAGTATTATAAGTCGTGTGTTGCAACTGAGTTCTGCATAAGGCACTATAGGTGTACAGAGGAGGAGCATGTGGCCAGCCTCAGAGAAGCCTTCCTGAGAAACCCCATGCCTGAGCTGAGGCATTAGGCTAGGAAAGGCCTTCCAGGCAGAAGGAACAACAGGAACACAGATTAAGAAGTGAAATAGCATGACAGCTGCAGGGGATAGTACAAGCAGTTCGGTGTCACCACAGGTCAAAATTTATTTAACAAATTTATTTGAGTGACTGCCACTTGCCAAGCCCAGTTCTTGGCATTAGAGTTACAGCTGAGGACAGGACAGGCAAGGTCCTGCTTCTCTTAGAGCTTGCAGTTCAGTGGGCAAGGAACAAACAAGATGTCATCTGGTAGTGGCGGATGTCTGGGTAACAGTAAGGAGGGTAGTAGTAATAGCAGACATCTGCATAGTAGGCCCCATTTTAAGAATTAACCATTTAATTACCACAGCACTATATGAGGTAAGAACTGTCGCTTAAGGGAAGACTGAAATAAGGAGTTGGTTGAGGAAATTGCTCAAGGTTACACAGTTAATGAGTGTTAGCTGGGGTTTCTGGCTTGTGTGGCTTCAGAGCTTGGATTCTTACTGATCTATCATTAAGGTGGAAGAGAAATTCATTTTATGCAAGTTTTTCTCCCCTATTAATAAATACTTTCAAAATTAAAGAATACTGTGGAAATAATATAACGTGCATATTCCCACCAGCCAGAATTAAATGCTAACAGTTTGTCATAATTGATTTTGTTCTTTAATTCTAGATGAGGATGAAGGTCCCTTTCTCTTCCTTCCCCGGTCCCATTTCTTTTTCTTTCTTCAGCAGAGGGAGACACTCTGATGCCTTCAATGAACATCTTTCTTGTCTGTGTTTTAACTTGTTATTTGAGAAGCCAGGCTGACTGAGTTTGAATCCTAGTTGAATCCCTTCTTGGCTATGCAACATTCTGCAAGTTATTTCACCTGTCTGCACATCAGTCTGTGTTTTAGATGGGGGATAATGGTAATGCTCAGCCCATGATGGTTACTGTGAGGATTATGTATTTGAGTCAGCCAATGTGAAGCACGTGGGACAATACCAGGCACATAGGAAGTGTTCAATAATTTTTAATCATTACAACTCTAATTATACAAGTAGTATATTTTTATGTATCCATAAAAATGATTTGAATTTTTTCAGTCAGTTCAGTCGCTCAGTTGTGTCTGACTCTTTGCCACCCCATGAATCGCAGCACGCCAGGCCTCCCTGTCCATCACCAACGCCCGGAGTTTACGCAAACTCATGTCCATCGAGTCAGTGATACCATCCAGCCATCTCATCCTCTGTCGTCCCCTTTCCCTCCTGCCCCCAATCTTTCCCAGCATCAGGGTCTTTTCCAATGAGTCAGCTCGTCGCATGAGGTGGCCAAAGTATTGGAGTTTCAGCTTCAGCATCAGTCCTTCCAGTGAACATCGAGGATTGATCACCTTTAGGATGGACTGGTTGGATCTCCTTGCAGTCCAAGGGACTCTCAAGAGTCTTCTCCAACACCACAGTTGAAAGGCATCAATTCTTTGGCGCTCAGCTTTCTTCACAGTCCAACTTTCACATCCATACTGACCACTGGAAAAACCATAGCCTTAACTAGATGGACCTTTGTTGGCAAAGTAATGTCTCTGCTTTTGAATATGCTATCTAGGTTGGTCATAACTTTCCTTCCAAGGAGTAAGTGTCTTTTAATTTCATGGCTGCAATCACCATCTGCAGTGCTTTTGGAGCCCCCCAGAATAAAGTCTGACACTGTTTCCACTGTTTCCCCATCTATTTCCCATGAACTGATGGGACCAGATGCCATGATCTTAGTTTTCTGAATGGTGAGCTTTAAGCCAATGTTTTCACTCTCCTCTTTCACTTTCATCAAGAGGCTTTTGAGTTCCTCTTTACTTTCTGCCATAAGGGTGGTGTCATTTGCATATCTGAGGTTATTGATATTTCTCCTGGCAATCTTGATTCCAGCTTGTGCTTCTTCCAGTCCAGTGTTTCTCATGATGTACTCTGCATAGAAGTTAAATAAGCAGGGTGACAATATACAGCCTTGATGTATTCCTTTTCCTGTTTGGAACCAGTCTGTTGTTCCATGTCCAGTTCTAACTGTTGCTTCCTGACCTGCATACAGGTTTCTCAAGAGGCAGGTCAGGTGGTCTGGTATTCCCATCTCTTGAAGAATTTTCCACAGTTTGTTGTGATCCACACAGTCAAAGGCTTTGGCATAGTCAACAAAGCAGAAATAGATGTTTTTCTGGAACTCTCTTGCCTTTTTGCTGATCCAGTGGATGTTGGCAATTTGATCTCTTGTTTGTTGAGTTTTTCAAATGTATATAAATGGAATTATTTTATATCTTTAAAATTAATTTTTAAACTTACATGCAAGTAGGTGGTTTAAAGAATAAAGTATTTAGGTTCTAAACGGCTTATTGTACAAACCTCTAATCCCCTGATTTCCCCATAAGAAGAAATAGTTTTCCTAGAGCCAATTGTTTTCAACACCTGAAACTATTTTGGTATGCATCTCTGTATTTCTAAGTAATATTCTTACATGGCTGCTGTTTTAGTGTCCAGTTCTTTTTTTTGTTTGTTTTTTTACCATTATCTTTTGATTTCCCACTGTGGAAGAGTATAGTCACGCCTGTCTCCAACACAAACCTATGCTTCTTATTTTCTTATCCTCCTAGGTGGTTATAATTCTCATTAGATCATTATTCAGTATTTGCCTTATTGAGAGTATGTAAAAGCTATTTATAGCTGAAGTATGTTATTTTTTTGGTTAATAAGTCTTTGTTGTTAATTTGCCTAGTTTTCTATGTATTAACTGCTACTGGTCCCTAAATTCATCCCCAGCAGACCAACTCTCTTCTTAGTATCTTCAAACATAGAAGGTATGCTAGCATTTCATCTTCTTGAGAACTTCATCTCCTTTTCCAGTTTTGCATTGGCATCTACCAAGATCTTGCATAACTATTTTATTGGGACCTTCTTTACAACCATCCTTGCCTTTTCTCTTCTTATCATTTATAAGCTGTGTTGCTGTTGAGAAGTACAGTGCTATTCTGATCCTTGACCCATTTTCCTGATACTGTTTTCCTTTCCCAAAGCTTTTAGAGTCATTTTTCCCTAATGTGCTAGAATTTCACAGACATATCCAAGTTGGTGTCTGTGAGCCTCTTTATCTGGAAACTCATCCTTCTGAGAACTTTTCCTGAGTTGTTTCTTTTTGCTCACCTTTGTGTTCTTTGTTTTCCATCTCTAGAAATACTGTTACCCAGATATTGGCCTGCCTAGACTGCTGTTTAATTTTCTTTAAATTTCTGTAATTTCTAAAATTTCTTTAAACTTTCTGTAATTTTCTTTCACATTTTAATTTCTATATTTAATTTTTTAGAACTATTTTGGTTTCCATGATTTTTCAAAAGTATCACTTTGTTCTTGTTTCAGGGATGCAATATCAGCTCATCTCTCTGTGGAGATTAATAATTACTTGTTCTTCTACCTGAGCAGACTCTTTCCTCCAAGTTGCTTTTCTTCTTTGTTTTAGCTCCTGATTAGTAGTATAGCCTTTTTTCAAAGGTTTGGTAATTCTCTGCTATCTGCTCATATTTAACAGTGGGAGACTAAAAAGCTGCTTTTTAAACATTGGGAAGGTCTCTCCAGGTAGGAGTATAACAGAACCTTCTCTGGGAAATACCATCAGCCCAACAGGAAAAAAGCTAATGATAATAACATCTGGGGTTCTCTTATGAAACCACTCAGCCAGTGCTCCCAATAGAGTTGTATACATTAGCAGCAGTAAATACAAACTTGGGTAAATGTAGGCTACTATTTGAATGCAGAGTTCCAAATAGCAAGGAGAAATAAGAAAGCCTTCCTCATTGATCAGTGCAAAGAAATAGAGGAAAACAACAGAATGAGAAAAGACTAGAGATCTCTTCAAGAAAATTAGAGATACCAAGGGAACATTCGGAGAAGGCAATGGCAACCCACTCCAGTATTCTTGCCTGGAAAATTCCATGGATGGAGGAGCCTGATGGGCTGCAGTCCATGGGGGTTGTTACGAGGCATGACTGAGCGACTTCACTTTCACTTTTCACTTTTCTGCACTGGAAAAGGAAATGGCAACCCACTCCAGTGTTCTTGCCTGGAGAATTGCAGGGATGGGGGAGCCTGGTGGGCTGCCATCTATGGGGTCACACAGAATCGGACACGACTGAAGTGACTTAGCAGGAGCAGCAGCAGAGAACATTACATGTTAAGATGGGCTCAATAAAGGATTGAAATGGTATGGACCTAACAGAAACAGAAGGTATAACAAAGAGTTGGCAAGAATACACAGAAGAACTGTACAAAAAAGATCTTCATGACCCAGATAATCACGATGGTGTGATCACTCACCTCAAACCCAGATACCCTGGAATGTGAAGTCAAGTGGGCCTTAGGAAGCATCACTACAAACAAAGCTAGCGGAGGTGATGGAATTCCAGTTGAGCTATTTCAAATCCTAAAAGATGATGCTGTGAAAGTGCTGCACTCAATATGCCAGCAAATTTGGAAAACTCAGCAGTGGCCACAAGACTGGAATAGGTCAGTTTTCATTCCAATCCCAAAGAAAGGCAATTCCAAAGAATGCTCAATCTACTGCACAATTGCATTCATCTCACATGCAAGTAAAGTAATGCTCAAAATTCTCCAAGCTAGGCTTCAACCCTACTTCCAAGTAGGCTTCAACCCTCCAAGTAGGCTTCCCTACTTCTGAAAGTTCAACCATGAACTTCCAGATGTTCAAGCTAGATTTAGAAAAGGCAGAGGAACCAGAGATCAAATTGCCATCATCCGCTGGATCATCAAAAAAGCAAGAGAGTTCCAGAAAAACATCTATTTCTGCTTTATTGACTATGCCAAAGCCTTTGACTGTGTGGATCACAACAAACTGTGGAAAATTCTTCAAGAGATGGGAATACCAGACCACCTGACCTGCCTCTTGAGAAACCTGTATGCAGGTCAGGAAGCAACAGTTAGAACTGGACATGGAACAACAGACTGGTTCCAAACAGGAGAAGGAATACATAAAGGCTGTATATTGTCACCCTGCTTATTTAACTTCTATGCAGAGTACATCATGAGAAACACTGGGCTGGAAGAAGCACAAGCTGGAATCAAGATTGCCAGGAGAAATATCAATAACCTCAGATATGCAGATGACACCACCCTTATGGCACAAAGTAAAAGAAATAAGAGCCTCTTGATGAAAGAGGAGAGTGAAAAAGTTGGCTTAAAGCTCACCATTCAGAAAACTAAGATCATGGCATCCGGTCCCATCACTTCTTGGCAAATAGATGGGGAAACAGTGCAAACAGTGGCAGACTTTGTGGTTTTCTAAAATCACTGCAGATGGTGATTGCAGCCATGAAATTAAAAGACACTCCTTGGAAGGAAAGTTATGACCAACCTAGACAGCGTATTAAAAACCAGAGACATTACTTTGCCAACAAAGGTCCAATTAGTCAAGGCTATGGTTTTTCCAGTAGTCATGTATGGATGTGAGAGTTGGACTATAAGGAAAGCTGAGCACTGAAGAATTGATGCTTTTGAACTGTGGTGTTGGAAAAGACTCTTGAGAGTCCCTTGGACTGCAAGGAGATCCAACCAGTCCATCCTAAAGGAGATCAGGCTTGGGTGTTCGTTGGAAGGACTGATGTTGAAGCTGAAACTCCAATACTTCGGCCACCTGATGTAAAGAACTGACTCATTTGAAAAGACACTGATGCTGGGAAAGACTGAGGGCGGGAGAAGGGAACGACAGAGGATGAGATGGTTGGATGGCATCACCAACTCAGTGGACATGAGTTTGGGTAAACTCCAGGAGTTGGTGATGGACAGGAAGGCCTGGAGTGCTGCAGTCTGTGGGGTCACAAAGAGTCGGACACAACTGAATGACTGAACTGAATTGATCTGAGCCTACCTTAATATTCTCTCGTCTGCCTTTTTTTTTTTTTTTCTCTTCTGCCTTTTAAAAAATATTTGTTTATTTTGTTTCTCTGGGTTAGTTGCGGCATGTGGGTTATTCCTTGCGCCTTGCAGGATCTTTTGTTTCCACACACAGATTCTCTAGTTGTGGTGCATGGGCTCAGTAGTCGTGGTGGACAGGCTTAGCTGCCCTGCAGCATGTGGAATCTTTGTTCCCAGAAGCGGGACTGCATTACACAGTGGATTCTTAACCACTGGACCATCAGGGAAGTCCCTCTCTATTCTTTCAAGAACTGATCTTGAAAAGTTGTGGCTTGGTTGGTTATCTCAACACAAGTCTCTTAGAAGGAATGCCTTCATTTTTAGATTATCTGGACCGATGATTTTGAGGTTTTTGAATAGTCTCATATACTCCTCCTAACCTCATTTTCCTTTTGTTAGGTCAGTGTATTAGATACAAAACTCAGATGGAGTTAAAGTGTTCATTGAAAGATTTTGCACTAGAATTTCCTGCTTCAGGAGCAAGAGTTTATCTTCAGAGTGAGTGCTTAGAGGTGATGGGATCAGGCTTTCTTCTTCTTCTTCTTTTTTTTTTTTTTGACTTCCATTAATGCCACTGTTTTCCTGATAGTATATCTTGTTCCAGAATCAGAAACAACTGGTGTGTGTAGCGCCTTTTGGGCTAATAGTCCACTGTTAGTGGCAGGCTAACGTGGCAGGCCTGAACGGCCAAGCACTAAAGGTTATAAGACATCCTGATTTCGTTACTGAAATTTTTATTTCTTTCTGAAATTCTTGCTATCTAGAACTTTTTCGAGTCAGTATTTTGATTAACAGAAGAAGCATAGCTTCAGGGAAAGAAGTCCCATACTAGCTAATCCTCTCCTCCTCATCCCTGATGAGCTTCAAGCCAAGAAAGATGAACGAACCCTGGACTGGGGGGGAAAAAAGGTGAGTAAAGCAGAAAAAATTTAATGTTTTTCTCATATATGTGATGTATTTTACAAGTTAAAAAGTTATCTTGGCCTTTGCCTACTAGTCATTTGCTGGAGATCATGAAGTGTGGATGTAGCCATCCTATCCAGGTATCACTACAACAGTGCTTTTTAATATCATGTAGCATTACAGTTTAATTGCTGGTGAGTTGCTAAGTAAGTTTCTAATTTAATAGGTCAACATTTGTATGGGTTGTAATGATTTTGAGAGGTAAAGGTCACTCAGTTTGAAAGACTGTGAGTAGACATGTTTAAAATTAAAGATATGTGTATAAGGGAGGACAGTGGAAGATAAAGCTTTGTATGTAGTTTTGGGTCTTGTTATAGAGGACCAGGCTTAAGATAGTTGTACTTTATCACATGACAGTCCTTGAATCTTTTTGAACAGCACCATGGCATGTTGAAAATGGAACTTTAGAAATATTAATTTGACAGATATATACAAAATTGAAATTTTTTTCCTCAAGGTATATTGACTACCTGTCACGTGCCACGTATGTGCTAGCCATGGGAGCTTAAAAGCTAGCTGAAACCGTCTCTGCCCTTAGAAATAAATATTCAGTAGAAGATGACATAGTAAAAGAAAAAAAGTTTTTTAAATTAGATAAGTGTGATGATAATGGTTTAGCTGAGGTTCTGTTGGAACAAAGAAGGGAATTGCTCACCTAGAAATTCCTAAAAAGGTTTTTCAGGTGGATGTGATATCTTAACAGCATCTCAAAAAGTGAAGGAATCTATGTAGTAAAAAGTTGGGGGTGAACATTACAGGAAGAGTAAACAGTATAACAAATGTATAGAAACAGAGGCAAACATGTTAATCAGGCAACTATGGACATTTCTGATTTGCTGTATTCTAAAGCAAAAGAAAAAATGGTATTAGAGGTTAACAGGAACTTTACATGATTTTCTTATATCCAGGTAAGAGATGCACAGGCCTGAACTAGGGAAGTTGTAGTAGTGATGGTGAGAAAGGGACAGTTTCTAGAAAATGTAGAGGTAAGAGCATTAGGACTTAGTGATTGTGTTTTGGGACTGAGGATAAGCAGAAGCCTGAAATTGCTCTTAGGTGTCTGCCTGGGTAACCAGATAGATTAGTAATGCCATTAACTGAGCATGAACAGGAGAGAGTGGCAAATCTGGTTCTACCGCAAGAGGCATGGGGTTTGATCCCTAACTAGGGAACTAGGATTCCTCATTCTGTGCAGTGCTGCCCATTCCCCACCCCACACCTCCCCAAGGGGGAAAAAAAAGAAAACACATGTGGCTTGCATTATGTTTCTATTGGATGACACTAATCTAGAGCCTAGTCAGATTCTTGTTTTATTTTAATTATTTTGTACAAGACTACTGAGCAACTGAGCATGTGCAGGCACACTTTATAAGTGATAATGAGTGTGTTCTGCTAGAAAGCACATAGTATCTGGCTATTGTTCTTCTTGTGATGTTGTAGTAACTGATACTCAATGCCTAGATACCTTAATTCATTAAAAATTTGCAAATGATTGAGTTTTAATGAAATCACTCCTTACTAATTTATTTGCCTTGTCTATTATCTGGTTATTCAGTGATGCAAGTCATTATAGGAAAGGTAGGATTAATGTTTGATTTTTTACCATTATTAACAAGTTTTAACAATGAATGATGTCCCTATCGTCAGGTGATTAATTTGTTTTCTTGATGTCATTATGAATTCATAGACTTAAACATATTTCCGTTCAGTTCAGTTCAGTTCAGTCATTCAGTCGTGTCTGACTCTTTGAGACCCTATGAATTGCAGCACGCCATGCCTCCCTGTCCATCACCAACTCCCAGAGTTTACCCAAACTCATGTCCATCAAGTTGGTGATGCCATCCAGCCATCTCATCCTCTGTCGTCCCCTTTCCCTCCTGCCCCCAATCCCTCCCAGCATCAGGGTCTTTTCCAATGAGTCAGCTTGTTGCATGAGGTGGCCAAAGTATTGGAGTTTCAGCTTCAACATCAGTCCTTCCAAAGAATACCCAGGACTGATGACCTTTAGAGGACTGGTTAGATCTCCTTGAGGTCCAAGGAACTCTCAAGAGTCTTCTCCAACACCACAGTTCAAAAGCATCAATTCTTCGGCGCTTAGCTTTCTTCACAGTCCAACTCTCACATCCATACATGACCACTGGAAAAACCATAGCCTTGACTAGATGGACCTTTGTTGGCAAAGTAATGTCTCTGCTTTTGAATATGCTATCTAGGTTGGTCATAACTTTCCTTCCAAGGAGTAAGTGTCTTTTAATTTCATGGCTGCAATCACCATCTGCAGTGCTTTTGGAGCCCCCCAGAATAAAGTCTGACACTGTTTCCACTGTTTCCCCATCTATTTCCCATGAACTGATGGGACCAGATGCCATGATCTTAGTTTTCTGAATGGTGAGCTTTAAGCCAATGTTTTCACTCTCCTCTTTCACTTTCATCAAGAGGCTTTTGAGTTCCTCTTTACTTTCTGCCATAAGGGTGGTGTCATTTGCATATCTGAGGTTATTGATATTTCTCCTGGCAATCTTGATTCCAGCTTGTGCTTCTTCCAGTCCAGCGTTTCTCATGATGTACTCTGCATATAAGTTAAATAAGCAGAGTGACAATATGCAGCCTTGACGTACTCCTTTTCCTGTTTGGAACCAGTCTGTTGTTCCATGTCCAGTTCTAACTGTTGCTTCTTGACCTGCATATAGTCAATTCCCTGCCATAATTATGCTTATTGATGCCAAAATGGTCCAGTCTCTGGCCTATGGAAACCTTCTCAAGTTGGTTCCTGGGTCCTTTTGACACAATCCTATTGCAGTCTTTGTTAGCTTTTAACCTCTGTTGTGTCTGTAGTGCTCTCTCCTCTTTTGTTCCTGATACCGGCAATTCATGTCTTTCTCTCTTTTTTTCCTTGCTCAATCAGTCTGTTCTTATGCATCATTTAAAAAAACTAGTTATAGGGTTCATGGATTTTTCCTATTTTTTCTTTCATTTTTCTGATTTCTGCTCTTGAGTTTATTTTCTTCCTTCTTCATGTTTTGTGTTAGTTTCTTAAACTGAAACTTTAGATTATTGATTTGAGACTTCCTTTTCTACTATAATCATTTAATGTTAAAAATTTATAAGCATTTCTTTAGCTATATTCCCATGCATTTTTGAAATGTTGTATTTTCCTTTTCATTTATTTTAAAATATTTTCTACTTTACCTTGAAATTTCCTCTTGACTCCTAGATTATTTAAATATGTGTTATATAGTTTTCATATATTTGGAATTTCTCAGATTGTGTGTCATTGAATTCTCATTTAATTCTTATACAGTCAGCATAGCATGGTTTTAATTTTTTAAAATTTACTCTGGTTTGTTTTGTTACCTAGCATGTGATCTGCCTTGGTTTGTGTTTTTTGTCAACCGGGAGGGAAAAAGTATATTCTGTTGTCATTGGATGGAGGATTCTATAAAAGTTAGATAACATTGGTTGCTTATGTTTTTTAGATAATCTGTATTCTTGATGATTTTTTGTCTATTTGTATTAATTACTAAGAGAGGAGTGTTGAAACTCTCCAACCATAATTGTGAATTTGTGTATTTCTCCTTTCAGTTCTTAGTTTTTGCTTCTTGTGCTTGAACCTTTGTTGTTAGTTGTATACACATTTAAAGTTACATATTCTTGGTGAATTGGACCACTTATCATTAGGTAATGCTCCTCTTCATCCCCTGTAATTATCTTTGTTCAGAGTCTTCTTTGTCTGTTATTAATATGGCTACTTAGTTTTCTAAAATTAGTGTTTGCATGGCACATCTTTTCCCATCATTTAACATTCTTGTGCCCTAGCCTTTCATCGTTCCATATATGTAACTTCCTTCTTCAATTAGAAAGATAGCTTCCTTCATCCTGAATATATGTATGTATTTTCTAAATTTTTAATTGCGTAAAGTAGTTAGATAAGATAGCCCATACTACCCAAAAACCTCAAATGTACTAGGTAGAGTTCAAATTCTATTTTTAGTGCTTTTTGTCATTAGTCTGAGGTTGTTTAGTCTAAATACTGTGTTCAAACTTTACTTGGGTTAATCTTCTCCTCTATGCCCACATGGGCCTCCAGGTGGTGCAGTGGTAGAGTCCACCTGCCAAGCAAGAGATGTAAGTTCAATCAGTTTTAAGATCCCTCTCATTCTTGTTGTGTATGGGTTTTAGTATGTAAAACATATTTGTAAAAGTCATGACTGTGCAAAATATTTAGCCTTAGAGAAGTGTTATTGCCCTCATCCCTTAAACTGTGGAAGGTAAGAATCTCATTAGTTTGTTGTTACCTGCCTGGTATTTCTTTTGCTAACATAAACAGTTGCAAGTATATTTTATTATTTTCTAGCTTTATTCTTACACAGAAAGGAGTTATCATAGATATTCTTTGGCACATTGCTTTAAAAAAATGAATAGAGTTTTGTGTGTGTGCATTTTCAGTTCATTTCAGTTCAGTCACTCAGTGGTGTCCAACTCTTTGCAACCCCATGAACGACAGCATGCCAGGCCAGCCTGTCCATCACTAACTTCCCGAGTTTACCCAAACTCGTGTCCATTGAGTTGGTGATGCCATCCAACCATCTCATCCTCTGTCGTCCCCTTCTCCTCCTGCCCTCAATCTTTCCCAGCATCAGGGTCTTTTCAAATGAGTAAGCTCTTCGCATCAGGTGGCCAAAGTATTGGAGTTTCAGCTTCAACATCAGTCCTTCCAACACCCAGGACTGATATCCTTTAGAATGGACTGGTTGGATTTCCTTGCAGTCCAAGGGACTCTCAAGAGTCTTCTCCAACACCGCAGTTCAAAAACATCAATTCTTCTGCACTCAGCTTTCCTTATAGTCCAACTCTCACATCCATACATGACCACTGGAAAAACCAAAGTCTTGACTAGTTGGACCTTTGTTGGCAAAGTCATGTCTCTGCTTTTGAATATGCTATCTAGGTTGGTCATAACTTTCCTTCCAAGGAGTAAGTGTCTTTTAATTTCATGGCTGCAATCACCATCTGCAGTGATTTTGGAGCCCAAAACCACAAAGTCTGCCACTGTTTGCACTGTTTCCCCATCTATTTGGCATGAAGTAATGGGACTGGATGCCATGATCTTAGTGTTCTTTAAGCTAACTTTTTCAGTCTCCTCTTTCACTTTCTTCAAGAGGCTCTTCAGTTCTTCACTTTCTGCCATAAAGGTGGTGTCATCTGCATATCTGAGGTTATTGATATTTCTCCCAGCAATCTTGATTCCAGCTTGTGCTTCTTCCAGCCCAGCATTTCTCTTGATGTACTCTGCATATAAATTAAATAAGCAGGGTGACAATATACAGCCTTGACGTACTATTTGGAACCAGTCTGTTGTTCCATGTGCAGTTCTAACTGCTGCTTCCTGACCTGCATATAGGTTTCTCAAGAGGCAGGTCAGGTAGTCTGGTATTCCCATCTCTTTCAGAATTTTCCACAGTTTGTTGTGATCCACACAGTCAAAGGGTTTGGCATAGTCAATAAAGCAGAAATAGATGTTTTTCTGGAATTCTCTTGCTTTTTTGATGATCCAGCAGATGTTGGCAATTTGATCTCTGATTCCTCTGCCTTTTCTAAATCCAGCTTGAACACCTGGAAGTTCATGGTTCATGTAGTGTTGAAGCCTGGCTTGGAGAATTTTGAGCATTACTTTACTAGCGTGTGAGATGAGTGCAGTTGTGCAGTAGATTGAGCATTCTTTGGCATTGCCTTTCTTTGGGACTGGAAGGAAAACTGACCTGTTCCAGTCCTCCTGTGACCACTGCTGAGTTTTCCAAATTTGCTGGCATACTGAATGCAGCACTTTCACAGCATCATCTTTCAGGATTTGAAATAGCTCAACTGGAATTCCATCACCTCCACTAGCTTTGTTAGTAATGATGCTTCCTAAGGCCCATTTAACTTCACATTCCAGGGTATCTGGGTTTGAGGTGAGAGATCACACCATCATGATTATCTGGGTCATGAAGCTCTTTTTTGTACAGTTCTGTATATTCTTGCCGCCTCTTCTTAATATCTTCTGTTTCTGTTAGGTCCATACCATTTCAATCCTTTATCGAGCCCATCTTTGCATGAAATGTTCCCTTGGTATCTCTAATTTTCTTGAAGAGATCTCTAGTCGTTTCCCATTCTATTGTTTTCCTCTATTTCTTTGCATTGATCGCTGAGGAAGGCTTTCTTATCTCTCCTTGCTATCTTTTGGAACTCTGCATTCAAATAGGTATATATCTTCTTTTCTTCTTTGCTTTTCTCTTCTCTTCTTTCCCAGCTATTTGTAAGGCCTCCTTAGACAGCCATTTTGCTTTTTTACATTTTTTTTCCTTGGGGATGGTCTTGATCCTTGTCTCCTGCACAATGTCACGAACCTCCGTCCATAGTTCATCAGGCACTTTGTCTATCAGATCTAGTCCCTTAGATCTATTTCTTACTTCCACTGTATAATCATAATGGATTTGATTTAGGCCATATCTGAATGGTCTACTGGTTTTCCCCACTTTCTTCAATTTAAGTCTTAATTTGGCAATAAGGAGCTCATGATCTGAGCCACAGTCAGCTCCCAGTCTTGTTTTTGCTGACTGTATAGAGCTTCTCCATCCTTGGGTGCAAAGAATATAATCAATCTGATTTAGGTGTTGGCCATCTGGTGATGTCCATGTGTAGAGTCTTCTCTTGTGTTGTTAGAAGAGGGTGTTTGCTATGACCAGTGCCTTCTCTTGACAAAACTCTATTAGTCTTTGCCCTGCTTCATTCTGTACTCCAAGGCCAAATTTGCTTGTTACTCCAGGTGTTTCTTGACTTCCTACTTTTGCATTCCAGTCCCCTATAATGAAAAGGACATCTTTTTTGGGTGTTAGTTCTGAAAGGTCTTGTAGGTATTCAAAGAACTGTTCAACTTCAACTTCTTCAGTGTTACTGGTCAGGGGCATAGACCTGGATTACTGTGATATTGAATGGTTTGCCTTGGAAACACACAGATCATTCTGTTGTTTTTGAGATTGCATCCAAGTACTGCATTTCAGACTCTTTTGTGCATTTTAGGTTTACAGAAAAATTCAGTGTGTAATGCAGAGTTCCCTTACACCCCCTTACCTCCACACCACATCACCATTTTCCCATTATTAACATTTTACATTACTGTGGTACATTTGTTACAATTTATGGGCAAACATTGACATTATTAGCTAAAGCTCATAGTTTGCATTAGGGCATTGCACTTTCTATGAGTTTTGAGAATTATATAATGTATATACATGTCATTATATACTTATATACTCACATATATATATATATATAAGTATATGAGTATATAATGGCATGTATCCATCATTGAATATTATTAAGACTAACTTCACTGCCCTAAAAGTCTCTTGTGCTCTACCTGTTCATTCCTTGCTCTCTTTCCTGACAACTGCTGATATTTGGAGTGATAGCTTTGAAAATGGAGGAAGGGTCCCTGAGCCAAGGAATGCAAGCAGTTCCTAGAAGCTGGAAAAGACAAGGAAAACAGACTGTTTTACAGAGCTCCAGGAATTAACATGTATCTATTCACACCTCAGTTTTGGCTCGTAAGATCCATTTAGACTTCTGATCTCCAGAACTGAAAAATAACAGATTTGCATTGTCCTAAGTCCCATCACTTCATGGGAAATAGATGGGGAAACAGTGGAAACAGTGTCAGACTTTATTTTTTGGGGCTCCAAAATCACTTCAGATGGTGACTGCAGCCATGAAATTAAAAGGCGCTTACTCCTTGGAAGAAAAGTTATGACCAACCTAGATAGTATATTCAAAAGCATATACATTACTTTGCTGACTAAGGTCTGTCTCGTCAAGGCTATGCTTTTTCCAGTGGTCATGTATGGATGTGAGAGTTGGACTGTGAAGAAGGCAGAGCGCCGAAGAATTGATGTTTTTGAACTGTGGTGTTGGAGAAGACTCTTGAGGGTCCCTTGGACTGCAAGGAGATCCAACCAGTCCATTCTGAAGATCAGCCCTGGAATTTCTTTGGAAGGAATGATGCTAAAGCTGAAACTCCAGTACTTTGGCCACCTCATGCAAAGAGTTGACTCATTGGAAAAGACTGTGATGCTGGGAGGGATTGGGGGCAGGAGGAGAAGGGGATGACAGGATGAGATGGCTGGATGGCATCACTGACTCGATGGACATGAGTCTGAGTGAACTCCAGGAGTTGGTGATGGACAGGGAGGCCTGGCGTGCTGCGATTCATGGGGTCACAAAGAGTCAGCCACTACTGAGTGACTGAACTGAACTGAACTGAAGCCACTTAACCTGTAGTAATTTTTAACAGCAGCGATAGGAAACTGATGCAATTCCCTATGTGTACCATGGCAAATAGATGTGGAAACAGTGGAAACAATGAGACTTTATTTTGGGGGGCTCCAAAATCACTGCAGATGGTGACTGCAGTGATGAAATTAAAAGACACTTGCTCCTTGGAAGAAAAGTTATGACCACCCTAGAGAGCATATTAAAAAGCAGAGATATTACTTTGCAATAAAGGTCCACCTAATCAAAGCTATGATTTTTCCAGTAGTCATGTATGGATGTGAGAGTTGGACCATAAAGAAAGCTGAATTCCAAAGAACTGATGCCTTTGAAATGTAAAGTTGGAGAAGACTCTTGAGAGCCCCTTGGACTGCAAGGAGATCTAACCAGTCCATCCTAAAAGAAATCAGTCCTGAATATTCATTGGAGAGGACTGATGCTGAAGCTGAAGCTCCAATATTTGGCCACCTGATGGGAAGAAGTGACTCATTGGAAAAGTCCCTGATGCTGGGAAAGATTAAAGGCAGGAGGAGAAGGGGATGACAGAGGATGAGATGGTTGGATGGCATCACCGACTCGGTGGACATGAGTTTGAGCAAGCTCTAGGAGTTAGTTATGGACAGGGAGGCGTGGTGTGCCTCAGTCCGTGGGGTTGCAAAGAGCTGGACGTGACTGAACTGAACTATCTGTACCACCCAGAGGCCAGTCTAGGAGGACCTTGGGTTGTTCACCATAGTTGTATAGGCTTTGCTCAGCTTATCCTGGTCAATTCTATGCACGTGGAGCTCCCTGGATTTCATACAGTAATTTAAATTGTATAGGCTTTGCTCAGCTGATCCTGGTCAGTTCTATGCACGTGCAGCTCTGGATTTCATACAGTAATTTAAAGGGCCTCGTTCTCTACTCCCTATTCTTTGTGACCTAGCCCCCTCTTCTGGTTGTCTGGGTAGAAAAAGAAAAAATATTCAAGGTTACGCTTGTTTTCACTGCTACCGCTGCCTTGAGGAGGCCGATTCATTACTGAGGCTCATCTGGATTTGGGTCTGGAGGGCGTACAGAGAGCATTTTTCTTCTCAGATTCTGACTGCCCTAGAGCGCAGGCTGGGGAATGTAGGTGATAAAAGGCAAACCACGGCACTCACCACGATGTGGGAGAGCGTTTGAGGTTTGAATTTCCTACTGAGTTCACATGCTTTATTTTTTTTTTTTTTTCCAGAACCTTTAGCGATTAATTATATTGTTCTATTTTTTTAAAAATATCTGTTGTTCAGGACTTTCAGTTGTGATCAGTGGGAGGGATAGAGTTGAGTATACTTACTCAGTCTTAACCAGAACCAGGAGTTTCTTCATTTCTTTTTTATCTTAAAAACTCCCTGCCTTTTCCCCCCTTTCTGTTTATCTTAAGGCATTATCTTTTTTTTTTTTTATTAGCTCTTATGTTCTTTCTGCTTTAGTGTGCATTTCTAACATGATATCTCCCCTCTTTCTGAGTTATTTCACATCCTCTGTGACTTTTTCTGATTTTTGGTCTACATTGTTCTTTCATTCTTCTATTATTGTTTTTGTCCTCTGGCTTGTTTTGAAATAGTAAAGTTTTCATGTAATTTGTAGGCATGTTTTGGTGAAGGGCTTTTATTGCCTGTAGGGGTAGCTTTCTTGTTTTAAAGTCTTTTTTTTTTTTTCCCTCGGAATGTATTTATGTGAGATTTTTCCTCAATCTTTTTGTTCTTATATATATATATATATGTTACTTTTCTTGAATTTTTACAGGGAAGCCTGAATTTTACAGTTCTAGAGCTCTCTCTTCTATTATTTTTGTGTAGTGTTTAAGTATATGATGGTTCCTTTGTGAATTCCCCTTACTTTGTTCCTCTCTCCTGCTTTTATCTGGATTTCTGTTTTGTCCCTATGCTGTTCAGTTTAGATTCCATCCCTAATAGTTTTGTCTTACTATGGGGCTTGGTCCTGAAATGGGGCATTGGCTGATTCATTCTGAGAATTTGCACAAGGCTCAGAACCCTGCACTCATGTGAGAAGTGCAGGACGCAAGACTCCTCAGTGGCAGGTGCTCTCCTCAGTGCCCGCGCCCCCTCCCAGTCCCACTCCACCACCGAGCTTTTCTTTTAGTGAGCACTCATGGGGATTTTCACTTTCATTAGGTGTCGGTGACTGTCCTCTCCTTTCGTCCTCACACATGCCCCACAGTCTCATAGCTGTTAGTGGTTTGATCCTCCTCACTTGGGATTTGGAGTTCTGGAGATTCTTTTTACTTAGTTTTGTTTTAGATGTTATCCCCTGAGTCTTTGAATGTTTCACCCTGGCTTCTCTGTTTTTTATGTTCAATTCAGGAAGATTTAAAAAACCGTGCTGTCACTTGCCACTATCCTCTGTGTTAGTTACTGTGATGTAAAGTTATACTCTTCTGATAAGAATGAGGAGTTCTGAATAAGAGATTTGAGGCAGAGAAGTGAAGGTTTAGAAGTCGCTGATGAAAAGAGGAAAGGGAGCTCTTCAGGAGCCGGTGAGAATAAGGTGAGGGCCCAAGTGAGGGTAGGGGCCGTGTATTAGCAGTGGTGCCAGCCTACGTGAATGCAGGCTTTCCCCAGCTTTGTAGGTGTCACCCCAGGTGAAGCCTCAGAGGAGGCTCATAGTTGGATGGAGACTGTAATTAGGCTTGTTTGTCCAACTGAAGGATCAGAATATTAGGGGGCTGAGATAACTTCGCGGAGAGGAATTCCATTCCTGGGTATGAATGCAAATGAAACCAGAGTGAGGTTACTAAATTGGGAGACAATGGAAAGGATCTACGGACTTAAGGTCTGTAATGAATCTAAAGAGAAATACAGTGGGAGGAGCTATATGAACGTACTACAGGGAGACTTTTGTCAGAGCACAGGGCTTAAGATTTCTTAGGTAGAATAGGTAAGTAAGTGTTAGTCGCTCAGTCATGCCCGACTCTTTGTGACCCCATGGACTGCAGCCCACCAGGCTCCCGTGTCCATGAGATTTTCCAGGCAGGGATACTGGAGTGGGTTGCCATTTCCTTCTCCAGGGGATCTTCCCAACCCATGGATCAAACCTAGGTCTCCTGCACTGCAGGCTGATTCTTTACCAACTTAGCTACAAGGGAATAGGTGTTTTTAAAAAGGTCTAATATCAGGAGTGGTTTAATATATTTGATCCCTAATAAGTTATTGGGCTTCCCAGGTGGCCCTAGTGGTAAGGAACCCTCCTGCCAGTGCAGGAGACAGAAGAGACATGGGCTCAATCCCTGGGTTGGGAAGATCCCCTGGAGGAGGAAATGGCAACCCACTCCAGTATTCTTGCCTGGAGAATCCCATGGACAGAGGAGCCTGACTGGCTATGCTCTTGAATTTCCAACTTCTTAAACAATGGCAAATCAGTAACATCACTCCCAAATCATATGTTGTCATAGTAGCTTAAGAGCCACCAGTAAAACCACAGGCTTAAGAGACTCTGGAACTATTAATAAAAAAAAAACAAAACAAACACATGAATAGCCTCAGTCATATGTCTGTGGCTATCTATATAGAACTTTCTAATGTTCTCATTATGTCAACAAAGCAAAATTAATTTTGATATGAAATAGCATCATTTCTAAACATTGTGTATAGTTACTTTGTTTATAGCTTAAATTTCCTTAGGAAAGTATTGGAAATAGTTATAAATTTCTATTTTAGCATTTTAATAAGTGCCAAGTATTTTAACAAGACTTTGCAAACAGAATGTTCTTTTAAAAGGAGATGTGACAATCCACAAGTAATATTATACTTAAAATGTTATGAAATAAAGGTTATTTGTGGTGGAAAGCCTCAAATTACTTCATATATTTAGAGGAAACATCAGTAAGCTGTCAGTTCAGTAGTTTACCATGGCTTAATAAAGACATTTCTTTATTAAGCTTGTTTTAAATGGAGTTTGTAGCAAAGAAAGAAATAATTGCTTATCACACTGTAAAAAATCAGTTTCACTTCTTTGGAATGGTTCTTTACAAATAATTTCCACATTATTTGAACTTAAATATATATCCACAGAAACAAAAAAGCAAAAGATCTTCAAAAACCTCTTTTTTCTTCCAGATTTGTTCAAGATTTTATAACTAGAATTGGATGAAACTTGTCTCGCTATTAACACAAATGTTAATCTAAACAGATATTAAATAGAATATTTTTATGTTTTAATATAATGAGAATACTTTTGAACTTTGGTGTTGGAGAAGACTCTTGAGAGTCCCTTGGACTACAAGGAGATCCAACCAGTCCATTCTAAAGGAGATCAGTCCTGGGTGTTCATTGGAAGGACTGATGCTAAAGCTGAAGCTCCAAAACTTTGGCCAGCTCATGCAGTGAGTTGACTCATTGGAAAAGACTCTGATGCTGGGAGGGATTGGGGACAGGAGGGGAAGGGGACAACAGAGGATTAGGTGGCTGGATGGCATCACTGACTCGATGGACATGAGTTTGGGTAAACTCCAGGAGTTGGTGATGGACAGGGAGGCCTGGCGTCCTGCAATTCATGGGGTCACAAAGAGACATGACTGAGCGACTGAAATGAACTGAATTGAATAAGAATACTAGAATTAAGGTGAAAGTTTTGAATTTTAAATGTTGATGGGACAAATAATGGATATCTTTATTCTCTGCTGTAGCTCACTCGTTGAGAAGATTGTCAAACTGTTCAAGATTAATAAAGTACAAAATGCCCGAGAGTATTTCCCAGAAATTGTCAGATCGCGTTTTTACAACTGTCACTGGATATAAAGGTTGGGTATTTTAGTTGTGTAGAATGATTATTGTGAAATTATTTTCATTTTTTCAGTGTTTTTACAGTGCAGTGTAAGAGATGCGAAAGTCTTTTTGGAACTTAGAAAATTACAGTAAAACATTTTACTGTATTCAGAAAAAGGGTTTTCTTGATTTCAAAGAATACTGATCTCACTGCTTCTACTACCATATAAAGGTATATCAATTTTTCTTAAATATTTTGAGAGTTCTAAACTAGAATTTGCTTTAGAATTTTTCATAATAATTCCTTTGCTTTCTGATGTGCTTCTCTCAAAGATGAAAGGCAGAATGTATTTACCTCAACATCCCATGTAACTATTTGAGCTTTTGTCATAGTTTAGTATAGAAAAAGTTTTCCAGATTTATGTGGTAGGGGGTAGTTTGTGGCCAAATAAGCTTGAAAACCACTACTTCATGTATCTACTTCAGTAAAATTATAATGACTGTCCCTGTGTTCTTGACATAGAAGTTCTGTCATAAAGAAACCTGTTTAACTTTGTTAAACCCAGCATTTTTCAAATTTATGTAATCTCAGAACCTTGCATGTTTGTTTATAGTTGCATTATTAATGGTTAAAATGAGGAAGGAAAACAAATGCTCATCACTTGATAAATGGTTAAACAAAATATACTTATTTTTATATTCATTATTTGGAATATTATTTGGACATAAAAAGGAATGAAGTACTAGTACCTACCACAACATGGGTGAATCTTGATAACTCATTGGTAAGTGAAAGAAGCCAGAAATAAAAGACCATGTATTATGTGATTTGATTTGTATGAAATGTCCATAATAGGCAAATCCATAGAAACAGAAGGTAGGTTTGTAGTTGCCATGTGCTGGGGGTGGGGGTAACAGAGAGTGATTGCTAATGGATACAGTTTTTTGGCAGGGGGAACAGAGAAAGATTTATTGCCGGACCATGCAAGGAGACAGGGGGCGTATGCCCCCACACCCAAAACTCCCAGGCTACTTTTTGAGATGATGAAAATGTTCTGCAAATAGATAGTGGTGATGGTTGCTTAACTCTGTGACTATTCCCAAAACCGCTGAATTGTATACTTTAAAAGGGTGATTTTTTTCACATGTGAATTACATGTCAACAAAGCTGTTATTTTAAAAAATAACCATAAAAGAGGCTATAATAGCAACAACTAAGAAGTAAAGGCTTAAAGTAGGGCAGTAGTAGTAATAGAGAGGTAGGGCTTCCCTGGTGGCTCAGATGGTAAAGAATCTGCCTGCCATGTGGGAGACCAGAGTTGGATCCCTGAGTTGGGAAGATCCCCTGAAGAAAGGAATGGCAACCCACTTCAGTATTCTTGCCTGGAGAATTCCATGGACAGAGGGGCCTGGCGAGCTGCAGTCCACGGGGTTGCAAATAGTCAGACACAACTGAGCGACAAACACTTTCACCAGGGAATGTAGGGGTTGAACTGAAGGGCTTGAAAGACTGATTTTTACTGCCAGGAATGCAAAGTCCCCAGGGCTTAAACCCTAAGGGGACAGGGCTGATGAACTCTATGGTGTCTAGGTTTGCACTAGCAGTGTCTAGCTTCTCCAAGAGTGATGGAATTCTATAACATGGTAAGTAAAAACCTTTTAACAAAACTATTGCTTCTTCAGTCATCTGTAAATAGGGATGGATAAAGCAGAGCATAAAATTGTGGCCTTGCCTTTATACTTTTCATAACTCAAAACATTTTTCATGCTGTCAATAGAATCTGCTGCCACTACTCATCAAGGTTATGTGTCCTGTTGGGGGAATAGGAGGACATGGTCCCTGCCTGTAGAGAACATAGTGTTATTGACCTGGTGTGATCCACTCAAAGGCTGTGCTCACTTTTCATGAGGATAGATGCCCAAGGGACTTGCCAAATGTTACCTAGAGGGCAGCAGAGCACATGGATTGTAAATTTTAGAAGATGACAATAGATTTTTGGGTTGTCTAATTTTTGCCATCATATGGAAAAGGTGGGCTTCTTGGTCCTCATTTTAGGTCCTCGAGTCCCCATTTAGCAGTCTGACCTTCTACTCCTTGGGTGACAAGGTCATGGTGTGCCCTCTGGGGTGGAGGATGGTGCAGCCGGTACTAGCATTGTTCTCCACTTTGCTTTACTCTCCCTGATTGGGGTTGGAACTCCTTAAGAGTTCACACAGAGTGAAGGCTCACAGGAGGAGTTTTAAGTGAGCAGCAATAGTATCTTAGTCAGTGACCTTTTTTCTTCCCCTAAACTCAAGTTTCCTGTGTGAAACCATAGTCTTCTGTGGAGGAAGCCAGTGTGTTACGAGAATCCTACCAGCCATTTCAGAAAACAGTTGCTTCTAAAGAGGACTGGATCCAGCACAGAGTTAAATGTCTATCATATTCACAGAATTCTCTGTTTTCTTATACAGGTTTCTGAGGTGGCTTGGGAAGGAGGAAGGAGCCTTAGTCTTAGAGCAATCTAAGAGCCACACAGTTACAGACAGCCTTGAGGAGGCAGTGTGGTGTCGCACAACCTCTCTGGAGGCCTTCTGAGCAGGGTTTGAATACTGATGTGCCTTAGACTGACTCTGCATCATGTCTGGAACCTGTGGTCTCTCTGTCAGCAGGGATAACCATCCTCTGTAGGACTGTGACAAGTGTCAAATATAATAGTGTATGAAGAACACCTGGGGTATAAGTGTTACTGCACAAGTCACTCAACTTTTTTGAGATTGTTTCCTCTTAAAGAGTGAAGATGAAGCCCTGTGCCTTTTTGGGTAATTGAGAGGATAACATGAGATAATGGATGCAGTTATGTTATAAAATACATAATTAGAGAAGATCTTCACAAGGACCTTGGGAACCTATTCCAGAGTTTTGCACAAATAGATGTTTTCTTTTGTTGAGCTAGAAGTTTTTCTTTATTATTGTCTTTTTCATCTTCCTTGACCTTCCAAGAACTTCCAAGAGAAGTATTGGTGTTCATTAGTTTTATGAAAATCTTCATGTACAGGAAGATATAATCCATTCACCTCTAGCCTTTAGGTTTAAAAAAAACAAAACAATCTTGATTATTACTGGAGCTCTATTTTCTTATTTATAATTCTTTGTCACATTGTTCTGAACCCTTTCTAATTTCTCCATTGTTTATGGTGTCCAAGATAGGAATGATCTTTGAGAATTTCTCAGGCTAAATATAGGGAAAAGATTATTTTCTGTCCTTCATTCCTCATTAAAAATATACATGTATATCTATATCTTTATTATAAAAATAAAGTCATCACTTTATATACATTTTGGAAAAGAGAAAGAACATTGTCCGCAATTCCATCAGCTCAGTGAATAGTAGTTTTATGACTATACATCTCGTCATTTTAATATACATATTTTACATATTTTTGTGTATATGTATATAGCTTATATATTATTATATACATATCTTTTTTAACAATAGTCATATACAAATATGAATCTTGCTCCCCACCTTCTATAAGGCTTCCCTCATAGCTCAGTTGGTAAAGAATCCGCCTGCAATGCAGGATACCTGGTTCGATTCCTGCGTTGGGAAGGCCCACTGGAGAAGGGATAGGCTACCCACTCCAGTATTCTTGGGCTTCCCTTGTGGCTCAGCTGGTAAAGAATCCGCCTGCAATGAGGGAGACCTGAGTTCGATCCCTGGGTTGGGAAGACTCTTGGAGAGGGGAAAGGCTACTCACTCTAGTATTCTGACCTGGAGGATACCATGGATTGTAAAGTCCATGGAGTCACAAAGAGCTGGACATGACTGAGCAAATTCCACTTTCACTTCCCCCCTTCTAGTGTTTTCTATATTGCAGCTGCTGCCTAGTGAATTATGAGGATTCAGTGCTTAAAGTGCTCAGTATGGTGTCTGGCATACAGTTAGCATCAATAAATGAGAGATAGTTGTTACATGACCTTTTTCATGGTTCACGTTATTTCCTGATGGATGCCCAGAAATGGATTTACAGGTCATGTACTCTTTAGGCTCTTGATACATGTCATCAGCCATGCTACTTTCTAAAAGCCATTTTAGATTACAAAGCCCTTGGTGCTACCCAGGAGTTTCACTGCTCTTCACATGCCCTCCTCACCCCTGCCTTTTTTTTTTATTTTTAAGGCTTGGGAAGCTAATTTAGTAAGTAAAGATGTGACCTCATTATTTAAGTTTCATTATTTAATAATTATCAATGTTGAACGTTTTTATTATATGTTTCCTCTTTGCAGGGTCTATTCATGATGTGTTTAACAGTTGGAATCACTTAACAGTTTCTAATTGAATCACACAGGTTTTTAAATAAAGATATTAATCCTTTGTTGTATGGACTACAAATATTTTTCCTGTTTTCTTCTTATTTCAGCTTTGATTTTTTTAAAGTTCTCATGCACGCGCACACACACACACACACACACACACACACACACACTGTGATCCATTTCCTGTTTGTGGCTGTCACAGTAAATTTCCTCACCATCCATGCCAGGTCTGATGGTAAGAGCCTCTCCCCATGGTTACGTGGACGCCTGATACAGCAGATACACATGTCTTTCGTGGTAAGCACACAGACTCTGCACAGACCCAGAGAAAATATTTCCTTTGATTTAGGCAAATAGAGTAGAGAAGGAAAGAGGTAGCAAACTATTGCTTGGTTTTTATAATGGATTATCATTTCAGCTCTTCTTGATTGATATCTGCCAGATATTCTCCATCCTTTCCTCTAGGACTGATGTTGCTGAGGGACCAGGGCAGGTATTTTTGGCAAATGTATGGTCCACTCATCATAATTTGTCTGTTGAGTTCTTTGAGGATTCCCAGATCCCCTATCCCAGCCCACCTTCTTCCAATTTTTTTTTTTTCTTGCAAGGACACTTTAGGTCTTGGTGAGATTTGGGGATTAAGGGTATGGGGTTCTTCCTGTGGCTGAAATACTGGTAAATCTGCCTTCTCCTGTGAATCCATTAAATCTAAATGTTTTCCTTGTAAGAGAGGGAGCAAACCTGTCTGGTGCTCTATACTTTTGCTCTGGGCTTTGTGTGGGTGTCCTTAGTAGAGCAAAGTCAGTCTATTCAACAGATTAGAGAACAGCCTATGGTAGGACTGAAGAAGACAGGGAGGCCACCCTGACTAGATTTTAGGATGGAAGGCACAGCTTGTTCTTCCTGGAGGAGGTGTGTTGTATCTCAGGCTGATGAAGTGGAGTTGCCATGTGGGTTTGGCACAGTCCTCCAAAAAGGTCTTGGGCACAGGAGTCAGACCAGGGGAAAGCTAACCTTGAAGCTTTCAGTTGCACAAGTATCATAAGAGCACTTAAACTGGGGACTTCTGTGGTGGTCCAGTGGTTAAGATAACCTGTTCTCAGTGCAGAGGCCATGGGTTCAATCTCTGGTCAGAAAATTAAGGACCCCACATGGAGTACAGCCAAAAAAAAAAAAAAAAGCATTTAAACTGAAGGGAGATCCTGAGAGTCAGTGCCAGAGTGTTTGCAAGTCCCTTTCAACTTTGACTTTAATTGTTCTTGATTCTTGACTTTCAGCTCTATACATTCCCTTGCTAAGGAGTCCTGTCTTTTCTGCATTTGATGCAGAATGCACCAAGATCTGCATTTGAGTCTGTGGCAGAGCCCAGATAGCTGATAGGAGAGGCAACACAAGCCTACACCGGGTTGCTCATCTTGGGGTCAAGGACGGTGGCACACAGAGGCATTCCATTGGCTTCCGAGTCTAGATCTATAAATATATTTATTATAATATAACAAGAACTTAACAATAAACATATACTATGTACAATACCATTACAGAGAACCCTGTTTTATATCATTCACAGAAATAGCCAGTTTTGCTCCAGTGTGATAGATGAGGAGAGAAACGGGATTTCCTTGTCATCTGTGTTGAGTCTCGCTGACCACTACACCTCCTTTGGAGGCAGACGCACACCAACGCTGACATCCGCCCTGCCCCAGGCAGTTAGACACTTGTGCTCCAGTCCTTGGGTTCACACTTGCACCCTGTTTGACATAAATACTTTAAATGACATACAACGTATGTAGTTTTGTGCTTATTACTTTTTTAAAAGAATAAATAATATTAAAAACTGCATAACGAAGCTTGGTATCTTGTCCAAGTGGTAGCCACACTTGTAGTGTGAGAAGTTGATGCCCAACACTGGGAAAGATGGAACGCGTGTCATCAAATACTGAAAGATGGAACGCGTGTCCTGTCCTTTTCTCCTTAGAAATGGTTTTCACGATGAGATGACGCCAAGTCGACTTCCCAGATATAATAATGGTAAATGTGTATTTGGTACCAACTTCGACTCAACAGCGCAGCTGTGGCAGCCACATCCTTCGTGCCCTGGAATGGAAACTGGTCACCGTGTGAGGTTTGAGGGTCTGAGGATTGGCGGGAAGGCCTTTCTCTGTGAGCCACGGGGTGGCCTCCCCTCAGGGCTCCCCTTGCTTGGGTTAAGATGCTACTAGAAGAGCGGTTCTGCTCTTACCCATCAGGCTTTGCCTGGCATGGCTCGTCTGAGAAGGCTGTCCCCATCCTGAGAGCTCTTTGTGGCAGGTTCCTTAATATATAGCTATAAATATCAAAAATAGTCTCCTGTGCTTTGTAGACATGTATTCTCCCTCCTTCCCTTCCAGCCTGGCCCGGGTCCTCAGCTTTACCTCATGGAGGGAGCTGGCCTGGTGTTGAGAGCCAGAACCGGTTACCTTCCGGAACAGTCATCTTTCCTTGACGATGCCTCCATGAGGCATGGCTTTTACAGGGCTGTCTGGGAGTTACTTTTTCTAAAAATAAAATGGGGGCTTTCACCACCCCAGCCCCCCAGGAGAGATCCTCTATTCTGCACATAGAAAAATTGGAGCAAATGCCCCACTCTGGCACTACCTACAAAGAGCTTTGGGAATTCCCACATTATCCCTCTTGAGGCCGCCTCCTTCTCTCGGTACTTAAAAATAGCCTTTTTGTTTATCAAGAAAATGCCTTGGAAATCTAAATAATTCATATTGGATAAGAGAAAGCTAGCACAATCACCTTGTCCTTCTCCAGCAAAAACACGGTAGAAAACCCTGTGAAGGGACAGACGGCTGTCCCCAGCTCTCCCCACGGTGGCCCTGCCCCAGTCACATCAGGCTCCACGTGGTGGCTAGACTTATCGACCCAGTGGGGACTGGTGGCCTCCTTGGCCTCGTGTCCCCATAACATAGTATTGTCCCTTGTTTTCCCTCGGCCACTGAAAGTGTAGATTGGTTAAAAACAAAAGTAGGAATCAAAGTGGTAAGGACACTTTGATCTTATTCCAAAAGAGCCTGACGTCTAATATTGTCAGAGGATGACTGATCTATGGTTGGCTGGGGGTCAAGCTTGCTCTGCAGGAAGGGCAAAACAGCTGCTGTCTCCCAGCTGGAAAGTTATGTGAAACTCCATTGCATGGGGCCAAACGAGTGCCTCTGTTCAGAGCAGGAGCGCTGAGGCCCGGCTCGCTCCTGGGAGGGTTGTGGTTCCTGCTGCCTGGAGGCCACTCCTTCTTGTCCCCCCAAAGGCGAGGATGATTTCCTACATTCAATGTAGAGAGTATTCAAAATGTCCAGCGCAGTGAGTTCCTTGATTGGGTTGGTTGGCCTCTTATCAGTGTTGCTGAAAGTCGATCTTTGTGAGTAGCATTTGCCTCACCAGACGTGTCCACAGTCTCGGTGTGGGCTTTCTGCTGATGTCAGCCGCTTTGGATATATTTCTTTATCACGACACAGCCGTGTCTGAACACAGGGCAGGGCATGTGGGGGAGGAGGGTCCACGTGTTGGTTGCAGGCTCATAGGCTTCCATGTTGCCCAGGGCTGGCCCTTCACTGCTAACAATGCCTCCAGTTGCATAAATCTTGCCGTCGAGCACCACGGCGCTGTCAGAGAAAGCGGGGAGAGACTTAGCCACTGGGGATCCCCCCGGGACAAAGAGACAGAGCCCTGTCCTGTTGCTGGCTGCCTCTCCCCTTTCGCAAAAGTCCTATGGGATTTTGAGGACTTCCCTGGTGGTCCAGCGGCTAAGGCTTCATGCTCCCAAATGCGGGGGACCCAGTTTCAATCCCTGGCCAGGGAACTAGATTCCACATACTGCAACTGAAGACCCTGCATGACTCAAGGAAGATTGAAGATCCTTACATGCTGCAAGTAAGACCCGGTGCAGCCAAATAAATAAGTAAAAATAAATTTTAAGAAGAAAAAAGTCCTATGGGATCTTGCTGCTCTTCTTTGCCCTCTGACCTAAGCTGGTGTAAGAAAAACACCTCTCCTCCAGGACCAATCAGGACGCCACGCTATACTACCCTCCGGCTGCGGGTGACACTGATGCCTACTGGGCGGCCCGGGGCCTATGCATCTGACTCTACGTGCAGGCGCTTAGCTCAGGTCACGGGTCTCTACACAGCATCTTGTTGGTGTTGCTAGGACAGAGCCTTCCTACCACTCAAGTCCAGCTGGAAACATGACTCACCAGAATGGTAGCAGACAGGGTGTAAGGAGCTAAACCATAATTGAGTATGGGCTACTCGAACAGGAATTTCACCCTGGCCAAGAGGCTCAGAGTCAAAGCTTGCTGCTGTGATTCCTTCACACATGTGACCTTGTGCTGCTGCCTGCACGTGGCCATCAGGCCCCGGTGTGCTCCCGGCATCACCAAGTGGCCCGGGTGCCTACCCTGTACCACACTCACTGGCTGGGTCCTGCCGTCTCGGGCGGCTCCCTGCTCTCCTGCACTGACTCCTTAACTGCGAATCTCAGCTACCCCTTCACACAGATGGCTACCCCTGTGCTTCCAGTCTGAGTTCTCTCATCTCAGCTAGTGGCTGTTTCTCTTGGCCATCCCCTGACATCGAGCAGATGCACTTCCTAAGTCACCACCCATTTCTGAAAGCCTGAGAGCCTTGACACAACCTGTGTGTCTAGATTTCTTCCCAGATTCTGAAGCTCCCAGCCTTCTCTCTCACAGCTCCGTGCTGTCTGGGCCCTTCATGCTTCTCCTGCTGTGGCATATCCTGTCCTTGCTTCCAGCGCAAGACTCAGCTTAAATCTCCCCTCAGGCATCGTCTCCCCGCACTCACTTTTAGTCTCACGTGGGGCATGGGAGTCCCCCCACCCACAAGGGTTGCCCACACCCTGGTTGTCTTGGTCACAGGACAATATTGTCAGAGTTACCATGGACATGGGTACCATGTAAAAGAGGGCTCAAGAACCGTGACACCGTCATACTAACAGGAACTTGGCACTCATCTGGTCCAAGGGCCCATTTATAGCTAGAACTTCCCCAGAGAGAGGACGTTATTTCCCTGAGGTCATGTAACATGTTAGTAGTGGATTGTCACTTTCCTGGCCATGCCAGCAAACAGCGGGCACTCAGTAAATGCTTTTCCCACACTGAGGGCCAGGGGTCACCTCTAGGGGTCTTCAGGAAGGCTTTGTACGGAAAGGCTGCAAATGGAGTCTCTGGGACCCCTTTAGTTTCCTTATTCCTCTTAGTCCAGGAAAGGATGGGGCTGGAAGAGCACAGTGTGCACCTCACTGCCCAGAGTGGTTAAGGTTTGGGACCAGAGCATCCTAGGAACCAGGCCACACTCTGACCTCTACCTGTCTCTTCCTGCGGGTGGTCTGGTCTGGGTGTGCTTCTGCCCAGGCAGCTTTGGGGCTCCAGAGCAGCCGTGCCTTGTGCCTCACCGGGTCCAGCTCCGAAGATCCATCAGGATCATACGTGTCATCAGGGCATAAATCACCATCATCCCATGTAGGGTATCCATAGCTTGGGGTGAGCACTACCTCTCATCTGTGACCCAGCAGGCAGGCCTGGGGAGGGAAAACCTCACAACACCACCCTCTCCTCTCGCTGAGAGAAGGTGAGGCCTTAAGGACCCAGGGCTGTTGGAAGCCTTTCCTGTGCAGCTTTGAGGGGGGTGGTCTGCTGGAGCCCAAGGGTTGGGCTTCTGGGCCAGGGGCTGCCCTGGGGCGCTTCCCGCTCTGCTCTGCATGAACACCCACACCCACGGTGCTGCTCTGGCCTGGACAGCGCCTTGGTCACAGGATGGTTGTCTATCATCTGCGCCAATCCCTCCTGCTGTCCCTCCCCCTGACTTCCTTGCTTCCTGCCCCCTCACCTGCAGAACTGGCGAGAGTGATTCATGTTGGGGCCGGCCTTGATGTTCCCTTTGTCTGGGTCGTAGATGGTGGTGGCTCTGGCATAAGCCCCACCCAGGATGAAAACGAAGCCGTTGAGGGTGACAGCTGGAGCGTACTTGTTGTCTGCCGAGAGAGCAGGGCAAGGGACAGGTCAGGGTCCCCTGCTGGGCCTGCAGAGACCTCCAGCATCACTGGGTAGCCTGAGGACTGAGCTGGGGCCAGGCAGCACCTGGCACAGAGCAACTGGCCCTTTGTCTGGGTAGTGGGAGTTGCAGCTGCACCTAGGCTGGGGGTTCACCTCCCCACATTCCCCTTCTGCCCCTCAGCCCAGACTTGGGTCTGCAGAACCCTTGGGCTTAGCTGGATATCTGGGCTTGGGATAGTGAGACTGAATAAATCAATGGAGTGGGGCTGCTGCCCTGGTCCCGGGCCGAGGAGACAATTGGTTCTCACCAATCATCGGGGACTCGATGAAACTCCACGTGTTGGTCTGTGGGACATAAGATTGGAGGACTCCCGCAGCTCGGCCTGCCTCGTTCACGCCCCCAAACACATAGATCTTCCCACCACACACTGTGGCTGCTGCTGAATGCACTGCCTTGGGCAGAGGGGCTACCGCCTCCCATTGGTTGGTGATGGTGTCGTACCTGTTGAGAGAGGAGAACAGGTGCCCAGAATCAGAGATGGGCCTCGTGCAGGGCAGGGGCCCCAACCAAGGCAGCAGACATGCGGAAGCCCCACTGTCTTCTTTCTGCCCTGGGTATAACTGGAGATCACAGAGTTAGGGGCACTTGGGATGAGTCACTCAAGACCACCCAGGCTCCTGAATCTCAGGGAGCTCTTGTCTGTCTGTTGAAACCTCTGTGCAGACTTTTGTCTTCCTTCCTTTACTCACACTGGGCTCCCCAGCTTCCAGGCCCGCAGTCCTCTCTGTCCAGCTCAGTCCTGCACTGGGCATCTCCCATGGGCTGAAATATACCCACCTATGACCTGATGCTGGGAGGGATTGGGGGTAGGAAAACAGAGGATGAGATGGCGGGATGGCATCACCGACTCGATGGACATGAGGTTGAGTAACTCTGGGAGTTGGTGATGGACAGGGAGGCCTGGCATGCTGCAGTTCATGGGGTTGCAAAGAGTTGGACACGACTGAGTGAGTGAACTGAACTGAACTGATGGACTGAAAACTGGGGAAATAGTGGCCTGGCCCAAAGAAGGAGGTGGGAACAGAAGGAGAGGTGAACTGAGATGGTGCAACATGAATCGCTGTCTTAGTTTGGGGAGTTGCCTAGGATGCCTCAGGGTGTCTGGGCAGAGGGGGCACTACTCATGGGACAGGCAATCAAAGTTGGGAAGGTTTGGGAAGGAGGATGAGTTGGCTTTTATTCCTGAGGAGTGTAAAGTATCTGCTGCTGCTGCTGCTGCTGCTAAGTCACTTCAGTCACGTCCGACTCTGTGCGACCCCATAGACAGCAGCCCACCAGGCTCTGCCATCCCTGGGATTCTCCAGGCAAGAACACTGGAGTGGGTTGCCATTTCCTTCTCCAATGCATGAAAGTGAAAAGTGAAAGGGAAGTCGCTCAGTCATGTCTGACTCTTAGCGACCCCATGGACTGCAGCCCACCAGGCTCCTCTGTCCATGGGATTTTCCAGGCAACAGTACTGGAGTGGGGTGCCATTGCCCTCTCCATTGGATGTGTAGGGGCAGTCGGTATTTTGGTCTGGATTAAATATTCAGCTTTGGGATCATCAGCATGTAGCTGGAAATTGAAGGCAAGGGGGTTCACAGGAAATATGTGTGGTGAAGATGGGCCGAGGGCACTGGGGGGATGCCGGCCTATAGAGGGAAGCTGAGAGGGGTCTGAGAGGAGCGGTGGTGTGACAGGAGACAGAGCTGCAGCACAGAAGATGTCATGGGAGGTCAGGAAGTCCCCAACAGGTCACTGGTGGTGTGTCAAGGGCACATTATGTGAAACAGGAAGTGCAGGGTTATTTGTCTATGGAGAAGGAAGCAGGAAGCCAGGCAGTAGAAATGGATGGTGGAGACATCTCTTGGGTGAAACTTCACTGGGAAGATGGGCCAAGAATGTGGGACTTAGAAGGTACTGCTAAGAGGTATTGTCCGTGATACGCCGGTAAACTGTAAAAAAACAGTTCTCCAGGGAAGAAAGTCCTGGTGTGTAGCCTTTGCTGATTTCTGTGATGTAAATTCATGACCGATTTCAGGCTACCAATAGGACATCACTGACTGTGAGGTTGGGAAGAGAGACCCAGAAGCACCCCAGGACACAGAATTTCCTTCACATACAGATGCAGTGGACACGTAGAGTACAGGCAGTGGTAAAATGGAGTAAAAAATTAGATAGTGGTGAGTTTTGAGTATGAATTGCCTTTGTTTTCAAATTAGTCCTAAGTTTATAAGACAAGGTTTTTTTATTTTATTTTATTTATTTGCCACATGGCTTGTGGGTTTGCGGGATCTTAGTTCTCTGACCAGGGATTGAACCTGTGCCCTCAGCAGTGAAAGCATGGAGTCCTAACAACTGGACCACCAGGGAATTCCCTATATGACTTAATTTTTAATAATATTTGTAGCTAACAATTGACATGCAGAGTTCCTGAAGATTTAAGCATTGCTAAGTCACTTCAGTCATGTCCGACTCTGTGCTACCCCATAGACGGCAGCCCACCAGGCTCTGCCATCCCTGGGATTCTCCAGGCAAGAACACTGGAGTGGGTTGCCATTTCCTTCTCCAATGCATGAAAGTGAAAAGTGAAAGTGAAGTCGCCCAGTCAAGTCTGACTCTTAGCGACCCCACGGACTGCAGCCCATCAGGCTCCTCCATCCATGGGATTTTCCAGGCAAGAGTACTGGAGTGGGGTGCCATTGCCTCCTCTGAGATTTAAGCATGGGCTTCCATGAATCAGTATGAACCAGCTCCAGCACAGCACAGGTTTTGTTTTACTTTTGGAGGGGAAGTATTGATTGTGTCTACATGCTAATAGGAAGGAGCCAAGTGGATAATGAAAGATGAGTTATATATGAGAGAAAGGGGAGAGCTGGTGATCAGGGGCTCCTGGTACCTGGATGCAGATTGGATCCAGAGTGGAAAGGAAAGTGGTGGCCATTTAGGCATGAGGGAGGAAGTCAGGGATGGCATGAGTGTAAATGTAGAGGCAAGAGTGATGGCTGGAAGAGGACAGAGTTCTTGATTGATGGCTCCAATTTCTCTGTGAAGCAGGAGTAAAGTATTGAAGGAGTCTGCAGGGTAAAAGCCTTGAGGAGAGAAATGAAGGTGGGAGACATATGCTCTCGAGAGTGGGAGAAGTGGTTGACAAGGGAAACTTGAAAAGATGCCCTGTACTGTGAAGATCCAGTAGAGATTGGAAGATTTCAATACAGTGGAGCCAGTCTCCAAGATCATGGGATATTCTCATGCAATCAGCCCTAGGGGGCGGGTGTGGAGATGGTAAAGGGTTGGACTGAACAATTCTGCAGGATGTGTGGTGCAGGACAAAGTGGTAAAGTCAGAGGATGGAGACGTGATGGAATGTGAGTTCCAGGCAGATCGGGGGAAACCAGGAAAACAGGTAGCAGCTGATGGCAAGAGTAGACTTGGTGTTGAGCACACTGGCCACTGAACTGGGATCGGTGAGGTCTTTCTTCCTGGGGCAGCTGTGACTGTCCGTTGGTCCCTGAGGGCTGCTCTCGCAAGCATTCTCTCTGGATCTTTCATTCACAGCTCACAGTTCACTGCGCTTTCGAGGGCTCTGGACCCAAGGCGGGACCTCCATCGTGGGCTTGCCGCACCACCACATGGGATTCCCCCAGCACACCTTTCCTGGGAGGCACACTTTTCCTTGTGAGCCTCCTGGGGGCACGAGTCATTGCACAGTCACAGCTCGGTGACCCAGGAAGACGGTCTTTCCTCGCAGGTGCCCCTGGCTGTGGAGACATCCAGCTTGCACAGACTTCGGGATTTGAGAAGAGGCTCCAGCACCTTGCAGGGCAGCAGGAGCTGATTCAACGAAGCCCCAAACGAACGATATGTGGCTAATAGGAGATGGAATAAATAGGAGATATGCCTTTTGGGACAGTGTCAGAAGTTTGGATATCTGTTTTTTAAGTCAATGTGGCAGAGATCCAAAGAGCTCCTGGACAAGGAGCTGGAAGACTGTGGAAGGTTATGTGGCTGTTAGTCTTCAGGCTTTCGGTACAATGGCACCTTCCGCCAAACGCAATGTTCTCGTTATTCCAGGTGGCTGATTGCCAAGCCACCAGCCCTCCATCAGCTCAATCTGTCAGCTTCCTGCTTGGGAAGGATATGCTAATGACATGCAAATGACCCCGCGGAGTGAGGCGCTCGGCTATCATTTATCCAGTAACCACAGCTACCGCAATATATGGCCATAAAGTATTAGACCCGGTTATTTATATAATGATATAATACAGGTTTGTCTATGACACTGTTGTTTTAATCTATAATTATATAATCTTGCTCGAGTCCTGTAATGCCGTAATGTAATGTAATTATCATGCGCCATACATTTCACTCATTATCGATAGAAGAGCGATTTGTACCATTAGTGCTTCCTGGGGAACAAAGCGTCTTCATGTCTGTCCCTGTTCCCCTGACCCTCCTGTCACCCAGAAGTTTCCATCATTGCCACTGTGTGGCACAGAAATTGACCAAAGGAGATCCAGCTCTGTTCCCTGGGAAGCCGTGGGCATCCCTCCATGCACCCTCCTCCCAGGGGTCTTCAGGTCTGCATCCTGTCCCAACAAGGACAGTTGACAGATACCAGTGGGCTGGGGAAGGGGCTCAGGGAACCATGCCCTGGACTGCTCCTCAATCTCCAGGGGTCCCAGGGGAGTCTTGCTCCTTCTGTGCCCCAGCTGATGTTTCATAGCAGAACAAAGGCTGAGCCAGCCACCAAGGCGGTCTGATATCGGCTGCTCCCGAGCATTGGAGCACTGCTCCTGGGCCCAATGGGAGTGGAGCCTGTCCCCACTCTTGGTGCATTTGATCCTTGAACAAATCCCTGTATTTATCAACAAGTATAAGTTTGCAAAATGAGTAATCAGCATCTTAGGAGATTAAAAATAGCCGACAAAAGCAAGACAGGATGACAGATCTAGCTCAGTTTACTCCTACATAGAAAATGTCTCCTTTTCATGTGTTTATAGTGGATGACAAATGACTGGAAGCTGGTGCTTCCAGAAAGCTTGGGGCTTGACGGGCGTGCAGTGGGTCCCACAGAAGGCTGTCAGCACCAGGGCTGACCCAGGTTCAACAGCAGTATTAATATCTTCATAATCACACAGGGATTCCCCATTATCTCCAAATCAATATGACAATTAAATGTTACTGAGCCATCTCCGGGCTCCACTTGGGGGAGTTAAAAGCCCACAGTGAACAGCCAGAGCCTGTGTCACTCTGAATCCATTTCTGTTGTAACATTTGTCAAATGTCCAATTAGCCACCGAGGGGAAAAAGACAAATTGAGGGGTATGTGTGTCTCCACAAGCAATACGTTGTCACAGGGGGGAAGCTGTGCTTTCTGTGGGAGTCGATGTGGTAGGCCAGGGTGGTGGGCTAGGCTGTGGGATCCTGTGAGCGTGCTCAGTCGTGTCCAACTCTTTGCAACCCTTTGGACTGTAGCCCTTAGGCTCCTCTGTCCATGGGATTCTCCAAGCAAGAATACTGGAGTGGGTTGCCATGCCCTCCTCCAGGGGAATCTTCCTGACTAAAGGATCAAACCCAAGTCTCCTGAGGCTCTTGCATTGCAGACAGATTCGTTACCTGCTGAGCCGTTTTAGAAGCCCCTAGGGTGTGGGAAGAACATGGGAAAAGGACTCCAGTAATCTTAGCTGTGACCCACCCTGGGTTGAAACTGGAGGCCAGCTCAGACTAACTTGCCACTCTCTGGGTCACTAGATCCTGGGAAAGCAGGTCTGCACCGCTGACTGCTGCTGACTCACAAAGCTGTTGGAGCTCTTCCTGCAGCTTCTCTCCAAGGTATCTGTTGCTCAAAGGCAAAGACTGTTTCTACCCAGAAAACTGCCCTTCTTCAGCCTCTGGCCCTCCAGATCCCTGTTCTAGGTGAGGCCAGATTTGAGGACTGTCATGAAGAAGTCAGCCCAGGACTTCCAGCAGAGGGCAGGCTTTATACACACAATTTCCATAGAGAGTTCTAGAGAATTGGCCAGGCCTGTGTGCAGTGACCCTTTCCTGTGTTATTACTACAAGCAGATTTCTCAGGATGTGTGGGATAGAGGGAGGAAGGGAGTGTCCCTGGGGTGTCACCTCTGCTTGGTAGGGACATGACGGTCACATTTGGATGATGGCTCCAGCTTAGCCCTGCATGCATGCTCAGTCATGTCTGACTGTGACCCTGTGGACGGTAGCCCACCAGGCTCCTCTGTCCATAGCATTCTCCAGGCAAGAACACTGGAGTGGCTTGCCATGCCCTCCTCCAGGGGATCTTCCTGATCCGGAGACTGAACTCGCATCTGCCTGCATCTCCTGCAGGCAGGAGATTGTGTGCTATAGGCAGATTGTTTACCCACTGAGCCACCTGGGAAGCCCCTCGCTTAGCCCGACATCCCAGCACATCTCTGGGCTGCTGCTTCCAGTCCTAGTAAGCTCCCTAATTGCCTGGTCAGGACAGCAGCAGGCTCACCCTGAGCTTTTTCACCACTGGATCTCATGCCTCCAGCTCGTCTGTCCCCCTGATTGGGACGAGTGCCCCGTCTCGGTGACTGGGCAGTTTGTCACTCTTCCTGCTTCCACCCCACCATCCCGATTCTTCTCCCTCTGCTGGGCAGGAAGAGCCTGGACGATGGGCTTTAAATGTCCGGCCTCCAGTGGGTCTTAATTGGGTAGGGGTTGAGGAGGAAAAGCAACGGGCTTCATAACTCTTGGGGGACATTAGAGGGTGCCCCTGTCATGACCGTGGCCTCATTACCTCTCCACGTGGTCCACGTTGCCTGCCACGCCGAGTCCCCCGAGGGTGTAAACCTTCCCGTCGTATACAAGGCTGTTGTGCCGACAGCGGGGGACTGTCATCCTGGAGACGAGGTTCCAGTTATCGAGCAGGGACATGTAGCACCAGACATCGGCCAGCGTCACCCCTGATTCCATCCCACCTGTGGGCAGTATGGGAGGGGGGTCCAGAGAGTGGGCAGGGAGTGAGGAAAGGCCCACGGCCGGGAGGCCCAGCCCCGGGGGCAGGAGGAGGCTTCACGTGCAAAGTAGACACTTCTGGGCCTTGTGTCTTCCTTAGCCATGGTGTGGGGAGAGGACCCCCAGGGAAGTCTGTGCCCTGTGCCCAGCCCAGCCCTGAGGGGGCCTCACCTGAGAGGTAGATGTTGTCCCCGGCACTCACTACACTGAAGAACTCGCGGTCATAGAAAGGCAGTGAGGCCAGCGGGTACCACTTGTTGTTCTGTGGGTTCCAGCAGGTGACAGCCACCAGCGAGCGCTGGGTCATCCCCACCATCTGACGGCCCCCCACCAAAACGATGACCTCGGCCACACCTGCAGGGACACGGAGGGGCGCCCTTGGGATAGCCTGACGCGGTGTCAGCATCTGTGCCTGTTGCCTCCTGGGGGGACCCACCCAGAGTCGGGCTGACGACAGGGCACCTGCCTTGGGGGGTCTGGGGCAGGTCCTGCCATACCTGCAGAGAGGCGGGGCCGTGTTCGGGGCGTCTGCATCTCCTGGCGGGCGTGGGGCAGCATGTGGTAGCGTTTGGCCTCGTTGACCAGGTCCCGACATGCTTCTGACGACTTGATCAGCTCCTCGTTGTCCACCACATTGAGCAGGTAGCTGGGGTGAATGAACGGGAGGCGGACCACCGCCAGCAGCTCTGCTGCATACTGTGGGTTCAAGGAGACACGAGATCTTCTTAGATCATGAGGTGGCACCGCCTCATGTGAGTGGTATTGAGAAGGGAGAAAGGAGGGATGTGGGGCTGAGCGCAGGGATAATTCTCATCTGCATTTGGCTTGGGAGTGCTGATCCTGCTCACCCCAGCTGAGATAGAGATCATGGGAGCTCCCAGCAGCAGGAGGCAAGAAGGGAACCCAGGGAGAGGTCTCCGTGCTGGGGCTGACCCTGGGGTGGACCACCCTTTGGTCTCTTGAGCACCTTCTTCCTGCCTCTTCCTCCCAGGTCACGGGCCTCTGTTTCATACCAGGCTACAGGGGACCGAATGAGGATTCTGATCCTCTAAAAGGTGTGCGTGGGGGCAGAAACTCAGGGACGGGTGGGAGGGCCCGAGAGAGCTGATTGTGATCGTTAAGCTTGGAAGTCATGACCATTCCAACCTGTGCCTCCCCCACTTACCAGCAAACCCCTGGAGTGGCACCCCACTGGACCCCACCCCTGAACTGAAGGCTTTTCGCTGACTGATTTGAATCCCCCTCTTGTCTGGCAAACTCTTTGCTCGTCGCTGTGGTTTCAACAAACAAGTATTGGTGACCACTCTATGCCATTCACTGAGTGTGTTTTGGGGGGGTGCAAAGGCCAGTACGACCCCGTCTCTGACCTCTAGGTGTACACAGTTTCATGGCGGGGAGAGGATCCATCACATCAAAGGACTCTTCCCAAAGAAGAGTCTAGTGAGGGGTGGCGGGGACGAGGAAGAGGAGGCTCTCCAGAGTGGGTGATGTCTGAGCCTGCTGTGGAAGGATTGCTGACTTCTCCAGGCCTAAGGTAAAGGAGAGGGAGGCCATTCACAGCACACACAGAGGCACTGGAGTCTGAGAGAGCATGGTGGTGCATTTGGAGAGACCTTTGGAGCTTACTGGGACTCCCCTGGTGCCTCAGCAGTAAAGAATCCACCTGCAATGCAGGACATGTGAGTTCGATCCCTGGGTCTGGAAGATCTCCTGGAGGAGGGCATGGCAACCCACTCTAGTATTCTTGCCTGGAAAATCCCATGGACAGAGGAGCCTGGCAGGCTACAGTCCATAAGTGTCTAGCAGAGTCAGACACGACTAAAGCAACTCAGCACACACATGGAGTTTTTTCTTGTTGGATGCAGAAGGCTTCCGTTGAGGGGTTGGGTAGCAGACAGGAAGAAATAAGACTGGAGAGGTGAGCTGGGTTCTGGCCTCTGCTGACCTCAGGCTTGACTTGCTAAGGGCTGTGTAGTGCTTCCTGCAGAGTGGATGAGGGCACTCATGAGGAGTTTATTTTTTTTTAATTTTAAAAAATTTTATTAAAAATTTTTTTTTGGCCACACTGCTTGGCATGTGGGATCTTAGTTCTCGGACGAGGGATAGCCCTGCATCTCCTGCAGTGGAAACGTGGAGGACCAACCGCTGGATCATTAGGGGATTCCCTCATGGGGATTTTAAACAGAGAAACCACAGGACCAAACATGTTCCTAGGAAGACCAGCAGGCGGCAGGGATGGGAATGAATTTGGAAGGAGGAGACTGAAGGCAGGGAACCCTCTCAGGAGACAACTGTGGTCATCCCGGTGAGATCAGGGGGCCTGGAATGAAGAGAGAGAACTTGGCCCTCATAAGAGGAGGCAACCATGGCAGCAATGTGTGGCCACATGGAGTTGGAAGGCGTGGGAGGACTAGGCTTCTGCCGTGGTTAGTGGGCAGAACTACAATAAGGAACCCAAGAAGATGGGTAGGTCTGGGGGTTTATGAATGAGAAGGGCTTGGGAGACACTGGCTGGAGGGGTCCTGTAGACAATCAAAGGCAGAGGTCTGGGCTGGAGGCAGATCTGGGGGTTGTGGGAGATGGTGGTGGTCACTATTACAGCAGCCTAACTTGACTTCCTTCCTCTGAAAATGAATCTTGCCCCATCCCCGCCTGGTAGGTCAGAGGACCGCCTTCTCCTGGCCCAGTGGCTGGGGCAGGCCGTCTCTGCGTCCTGTGTACACTTGATGCTGTGGATCCAGTCCCTGCCCCATCTCTCCTTCCCTTGTGCCTCTTATTGCTCCATGTGCAGCAAAGTAGCCCTGTCATCTGTCACTCAGCTGCCTCAGCTCTTGCTGGGCTCCCGTCTCCCTGCCCCATTTTCCCATCCATGTTTTCTGGGTGGACTCTGAGCTCTCCTAAGAGTCACCTGCGTGTCTGCACTAACTGTGGGGGGCTCCTAGCACTTTAGAATCCAGGCAGTCCAGCCCAAAGCAAGGATCCCAAATTCATTCCCATCCCTGCAGCCTGCTGGTCTTCCTAGGAATGTTTGTTCCTGTGGTTTCTCTGTTTAAAACCCCCATGAAGGAATTCCCTAGTCAGCTGGAGATCCCTGGGGCTGTGCTTGACCTCCTGTGACTCAGAGGCTTGCTTCTGCTCTGGACTCTGGCTCTCATTTCCTCTAGCTGTCCCTTCCAAGGGACTTGCCTTCCCTCCTGACAGGTGAACGTTGGTTCCCCAGCTCCAGCCTGGTTTCCACTCAGTCCAGGTGCTCCCTCCCCTCTCAACTGCCAGAGCCTGGCTGGGACTCCTGCTGCTGCGTTTGAGGGAGCCCTTCTCTCCTCAGGGCCCTGGTGATGCCCCCTTGACCCTGTGGACTCTCGGTCAGCTTGGGTCTCCTGCAGGTACAATGCCAGCCCTTGAGAATCCTCTGGTGCCTGATTTCTCTTCTCTCATCCACCTTTACCCCTCTGCACCATGTGAGCTGGTCTGGCCTCCCTCTGCAAGGCCTGCCAGTTCTCGCATGCTCCCACTGAACCAGGTGGTCCCAACTCCCTGCTCTAGACCCCCTCCCTCACCAAGAGGCAGAGGGGTGGGAACCGGGGCAGGTGGGTTGGGCCCTACCTGCGCGCGGGACACAGGGTCCTTCTTGATCCACTTGATGACGGTCTCGTACACTAGCTCCTCGGCCTTGGTGTTGAGGCTGTCATTGGAGATGTAGGCGATGAAGTCGTCCTTGGAGATGCTGAGGATCTCCTCCTGGGCTGCCACCTCGGGGAAGATCTGCAGTGCGAAGGCCTTGGCCATGTGGTAGAGCTCGCTGCACTGCATGGCCTCGGCCATGGCCAGCACCCCCAGGCAGTTGCTGGCCGTCAGCTGCTTCTCTGGGGGCAGGAGCACAGGACAGCACCGCTGACCGCAGGGGAGGGGTCCCTGCCCGTGCTCATCGCCCGGCTCTCCGGACCCCTCTCTGAGCCCATGTCCTTGTGACCTGCCTTCAGCAGAGTCCCCATAAGCCCATTTCCTCTGTCCCTGGAACTTCACACCCATTTTCTGCATTTTCCTCTGCCCCGTCTCAAACTGACTTTCCTGAGGCCTCCCTCAGCAGAAGGACGGAGACTGAAGTACGGGGTGTCAGCACCAGGCTTAGAGCTTCCTCACTGCCAGAGCATGAAGGAGGCCTGGGCTGGGGGCAGGGGTCACACTGAGGCTTAGGGTGTCTTCCGTAACTGTGACAGACAAGTCTGGGGTCACAGACTTCTACTTCAGCGTCATGACAGCAGGAATACCCCGCATAAGCCCACCCACCATCTCCCACAGGAACTCGGCCTCACCCAACCTGACCTCCAGACCTGGGGTCAGTCTGGCCAGGGCTCCTGAGATCTGACTAATGGTGATTCTAATCTAGACATGGCTGGGTCCCAGGAGGCCCTTCACCTTGGTGGACTTAACTCTAGAGTCATAGTTCCTGACTCTTCTAAATGGTCCATTGCCTCAAAGTCACATCTTAGGCCCCTGGCCATCCCCTGACCTGCCCCCACCCCCATCTCTCTCACTCCACGCCCAGGCTGGTTCTGGTGACTCCCATCTCTGCCCTTCCCTCTCCCTGCTCTCACCCAGACTGGGCAGCTCCGAAGTGTAAAGTGAGCACGTTCTCTGGGTTGAGGCCTTGATGGAAGCAACTTGGTTTAGTGTTTAGATAACAGGGCTGTGCAGCCAGGGCACGGGGCTCCCATGAACAGACCATTCACACAGGCCTCTCAGCCCATTTGTTCTCACAGGACTGCCTGGGGGGCCCAGCATGGCACCTCTGGCCCCCGGGGGAGCAAGGCAGAGAACCCCTCTGTCCACCAGTGAGCAAAGGCCTCTGCCCACATTTATCTGAATGATCGTCTTAAATCTGCTGGGAAAGCCAGCTGCAGCCCCAGACGACCTGGCTGGGCATGCACTCAGTCCCCACTCGGTCCTTGAATGTTTCATTCATTGGTGTCGCTCCCCGTGGCTCACCGAGAAACGACACGCAGACTTTGCAGAAGGTGTGGAACTGGAACTTGCTGGCCGCCTCCAGCAGGGTCTTGGCATTGGCCGAGTCGATGACCAGGGAGCCTGTGTACACAAACTCCAGCAGCAGCTCCAGGACGTCGGCCTGCAGGTTGGACAGGACCAGTTCCAGCTTCTCCCGGCCGCACTGGCTGCCGTCTTGCACCGACCTAGGCACAGAGACCAGGGTGTCCTTACCTGCCGGCCCGCGGCCAGGACGCTGCCTCCTCACAGGGCTGGGTCTCCCTGCACACCTCGCTCACAGCCCTTCATTTTAGGACTCAAGGGACACGGCCAATGACACACCTGAACCTAGCGACCTGACACGGGATCTGAAAGAGAAGAGTCTGACCAGAGACGCCCAGAAGAACAGAAAACCCTGCTTATCACTACTCGGCATGTCCATGCAAAAAAAAGATGCAAATCAAAAAGCATGAGCTGTGGATGGGGACGAGGACTAGGACTGGCCTCAAAGGGAAACAATACGGTTCGGCTCTGCTGCTGGCCCCGGCATCTCCGCCAAACACGGTCAGCAGGCCCGGGGCCCCAGGGCTCTGGTCTGCCTCGGATGGGAGAGTCTCCAGAATGACTGAGGCTCCCGACCGGCCGTGATCACAGCTGACCCCTTGATCACCCCAAAGACTGAGGACCCCAAGCCGCCCTGGAACCCCAACTCCAACCCCACCTCTTTCCCCAAAAGCATATTGTTTCCTTTTAGGCATGGAAAGGAAGCCCTTCATGACATTGCTTTGAAACTGAGGACGAGACGAGATAGACGGACAGAATGGTTAGAGCCGGGAGGAGGGGAAGGGAACAACCAAGGACTTCCGCCACAGACAGCCAGCAGCCATGACCTAGGACCTGGCCCGGGGCGGGGCCCTCCTGCCACATGGAACACGGGGTCAGAGGTCAGAGTGGCCTGCGTGTAGAGTGTGCATCGGGCTTGTGAACTGGGGGGAGCGGGGGAGGGACACAAATATATAAATATGTTTATATCTGGTGTCTACAGAAATACAAAACCATTGCAAAGGCTCCTAAGGCTTGGCAGCCGCGCCCTAAAGCTGGACCTGGAAGGAAACAGATAAGATGAAGCAAAAATAACACCAATCGAGAAGTGACCAGGAGGAGAAACACCCAGAATGTTAAGAGTCAGGAGGCAGGGTTATCAGAAGTGAATCGGCTTGGCACCCGGTCTTGGCTGCTCTGACCTGTCCTGGTTCCCACACTGAGCCTGGTCCTGCCCGGGGCTGTGTTCAGCCACGTGACTGGGAAATGACCGCTGCGTTCTCCCTGTCCCTCACCCCACCCTGAGGAGGCCAGGGGCCCAGACTCTTGTGACAGGTCCCTTGGATGCCCCTGTGGCTGGCAGTGGGGGTGTGGAGGTGTCGGGCAAGCAAGCAGGCTGGCCCCAGAGAGACCAACTCCTGTATGAGCTGGGCGTAAGGGAACCTGGGTGCCTCAGCTCTGCCACCCGCAGCCAGGCAGCCTTGGCCTCTCTGGCCCTCAGGCTCCTCTTCTGCAAAACAAGAAGACTGGACTGGATGAGGTCTAGAGTCCTGTGGAGCATTTCTGTGACAGAGGCTGGAAAATGCCTTCCCAAGAGACTCTGCTCTACATGACAGAAATGCCGCCATTAGCACAACATTCTCTCTGGTTAGGCACTGGCCTCACAGGGCCTTCACAACACAAATATGACCTGGCGGGGAGCAGGTGAAGCTGTGGGTCTGCATCCAGGCCCCCATCCCATGTTACCGCGCTGATCCCCCTCCAGGAGCCTGAAGGGTCTATTCTGCCACAAGTCCTGGGCAGGCCCAGAAAGCTGAGTGGGAAGGTGTAGGCTAGACAGAGCGTCTGAGCACAGCTCCTTCTCAAGCCCATAGATACACACAGTTTGTGTGAGTTTTAAAGTGTCTTAACACACCTAGTCTTCAGCTGTCAGGATGGATTTCCATGCTTGGGTGACTTTGTTAAGTATAAAAATGGTTTATTATGGAATCACTTGAAACCACAGACATTCTGAACGCCCCAGGCCTCAGGAGCTATCTGGTCAACCTCTCACTCTACTCTGCTTTCATTCCTACCTGCCACTTTCTGCCTCCCACCATCCCCACCACCGTCCTTCATGCTCTGGGGAGGTCATGCTGGGCCACAGCCAGGGCAGGGCTCATGAGGCCAAAGTAGGGCTGCTCCCCTTCTCCCAAGGCTCCCAGCCCCTGCTGCCTAGCTCCATCTGGCCAGCTTTCCTGTCTCCCTGCAAACTCTCAGCACAAAATCAGAGAGGAGCTGAGGTGGGACTTTAGGATGTACACACATGCGTGCACACACATGCTCTGACATGCATGTGACCCTGAGGACCATGGAGTCACCCTGTGGGGAGGGGTGTTGGGTAGATGGAAGGCCAGTGGAGCCCACGGCCCCAGGTGATGGGTCTGGTGGGACCTGTGTGGTTAAACTTGTGGGGAGATGCTTGTCTTGCCTGGAGTCTGAGCCAAGGATAGGTCCTGAGGACATGGTGCTGCCTCATGGCCGAGGAGCCAAGGGTTGCCCAGAGGGGCACGGCGGGATGTTGACCATGGCAGGGGCTGTCCAAGGACTGCTGCTCCTGCGATGCTCAGCTGGGGCTCTGTTCCCCCACATCCCCTACTCCCCCACTACTGGGGCCACCTATGGAGGGGAGTCAGCCACTGAGCAAAGGATCTGTGGGGAGCGGCTGGAGGTCCCTGGGGCCAGATGCCAGGTGTTGTGAGCTGAACAACCATTCCCCCTGGCCACAGAGGAGCACATGGGGATGTTATGGAGGCTTTTTTGGGTGGTGGAGTTCAAGATCTGGAGGAGGCTAGGCCCCTGACAGTGAGGCCTCCTGCAGCTCCCTTGAATAGCAGGTTCATAGTCCACACTGGCATTCCTGGGTGGCCCAGGCAGCTGTGGGGGCAGAGGGAGGCAAGTGGTCACTCTCCTTCCCTGACCATCAGACTATCTTGGGACAGGACCTCTGTGCTCCGTCGGCCTCTTCCCTCTGAGCAAGGAGCCCCTGGGAGGCATTACCCTTGAAGGGTGGTCCTGATCACCAGTGGGGAGCTGTCTCCTCCCTTGATGACAGTTCTGTCCCTGTCCTAAGCTGGCTCGTGGGCTCTGAGAGTCCCATTCCCCTCAGCCCCACAGAGTATCTGGGGAGCTGCTGGATAATCGGGGTCACGATGTGACCTTGGAGAGAAGGGCAGCAGGGCAGGAATGACAGCCTTGGCAGGGTGGGGCTGTGGCCTGACCCTGGGGGCAGGAGCATGGGAGTGAGAGGTAGGCTGGAGATGTCCAGTGCACACAGGGCCCACAGGTTCTCTCAGGAGACTAAAACTTCCTGGGGTCACCTCCTCCCAATTAGGGGTATGTCCCCAGCATATGGGATGTAGGCTCTGCTTGACAGGTCTGGCAGATCTTGGCAGATGTGTTGGGAATGGCTTACCCCAGTGTTAGGATTTTTGTGACCCCACCATTAGCAATTCACTCTTGCAGGATAAGAACTGCCCTCTTCAGAATTCAGGACAGAGTCTCATCCACCCCCACACACCTCAGAGATCACATGCATTCACTCTGCAAGCTGGATCTGGAACTGTTGGGGCAGTGGGGAGTGGGGGTAAACGTGGAGCAGGGATGAATGTGGATGGCACCCTGCTTCACTCAGGAGGGTGACCCCACCCAGGACTTGGGATGTGTGATTCTCTCTCTCTCTTCGGCTCTGTTCTCCCAAGAAAGGGTTAGCCTGCCACCCACAAATGCCCAGCTTCTCAGGGAAGGAGGGAGAAAGGCACATGGCTAGACTACTGCATTAACTCTACAGGGCTCCCCTGCATGCCAGGTCTGTGCCACTCAATTACAGAGATCCTTTTAGTTCCCCCCTGGAGAGGGGGCTGGAGTGAGAAGTCCAGCGTCTACACATGGGGCTTGTGAAAATCAACCTGCAGAAAATTTGTCCATCTGTTTTCATTTACTATGAAAAGAGGATAGAGCTCAAATATGCTGGTGGCTCCAGCAGGCTTAGTGAGAGGAGAGAGAAGGTAGAATGCCAGGTCTCTGTCCCATTTGGTGAGATGCGGGGGCAATGCTCCTTTGGGGCTAGGCGTTGTCTCCCACACTTGTGGCAGGCAGGCAGGGCCCCTGGTGTCTCTAAAGAAGAACAGACCGGTCCCCTCTGAAGGGGCCTGCAGCCCACCAGGCCAGTGAGTGCAGCCAGTGCCCTTATTGGCACCAATGGGGGACCAATGGTCCCCCAGAGCTCCTTGGCTCCTGGGGGAAAAGTGAAGGGACTTCTTCATGAAAGGCAGACCTCAGTCCTGCTCACTGGGGTTGAGAAGTGACCCTTGACTCAGAAGCCTGCCTCCCCAGGACCCCATTAGGTCTTGTTCAGTCGCCAAGTCATGTCTGACATTTTGCGATCCCATGGACTGCAGGACGCCAAGCTTCCCTGTCCCTCACCATCTCCCGGAGTTTGACCAAGTTTATGTCTAGGTCTAGTCTGCTCAACACATCCTCCTTCCTTCCTGACACCTGGGGCTCAGTCCACTCAGTCCTCTCCACTCAGTCCTGCTGGTGTTCACCCGCCAGCCTGGGTGCAGGTAGGGCCTGGTTGTTACGCAGCACTAGGCTTCATGTTATCCAAAGACAGGGCTGCAGCTCCGTTTCCTGCTGGGCTTTCACCTGATTGTCAGGGGGACTCAGAGTAGGCATAGAAGGATGATTTGACAGCCTTACCATCTTATCCTGGGCTTTGTGCTGAACTTCCCCATGGCCTCATGTGCTCTTTTCCCAGCCCCTCTGAGCCTCCTCCAGCCTTCACTCCAGTGGACACAGCCTCTCCTGGGTACGGGGGAGAGGGCTTGTCTCATGGGGGCAAGGGTTATGTCTTTTCTTGGGTGGATTCTGTGGCCAGTTTACAAGCATTTCTAATATATGTGCACACACACACACACACACAAGCTCTGCGTCCCCTTTTCTTGCACACTTCTACACTGTCAACACTGAGATTTTACTTCCCCCTTCCGTACAAACTTTGTGCAGGAGTAGAAAGGATGGTTTTGTTCTTCCCTGGGTCAGAAAATGGGTGTTCACCCTCTTCCAACAACACAAGAGAAGACTCTACACATGGGCATCACCAGATGGTCAACACTGAAAACAGACTGATTATATTCTTTGCAGCCAAAGATGGAGAAGCTCTATACAGTCAACATAAACAAGACTGGGAGCTGATTGTGGTTCAGATCCTGAACTCCTTATTGCCAAATTTAGACTTAAATTGAAGAAAGTAGGGAAAAACCATTAGACCATTCAGATATCACCTAAATCAAATCCCTTATGATTATACAGTGGAAGTGAAAAATAGATTTAAGGGACTAGATCTGATAGAGTGCCTGATGAACTATGGATGGAGGTTCATAACATTGTATAGGAACAGGGATCAAGACCATACTCATGGAACAGAAATGTGAAAAAGCAAAATGGCTGTCTGAGGAGGCCTTACAAATAGCTGTGAAAAGAAGAGAAGTGAAAAGCAAAGGAGAAAAGGAAAGATATAAGCATCTGAATGCAGAGTTCCAAAGAATAGCAAGGAGAGATAAGAGGGCTTCTTCAGCGATCAATGCAAAGAAATAGAGGAAAACAACAAAATGGGAAAGAATAGAGATCTCTTCAAGAAAATTAGAGATACCACGGGAACATTTTACGCAAAGATGGGCACAATAAAGGACAGAAATGGTATGGACCTAACAGAAGCAGAAGATATTAAGATGAGGTGGCAAGAATACACAGGAGAACTGTACAAAAAAGAGCTTCATGACCCAGATAATCACAATAGTGATAACCTAGAGCCAGACATTCTGGAATGTGAAGTCAAGTGGGCCTTAGGAAGCATCACTGAACAAAGCTAGTGGAGGTGATGGAATTGCAGTGGAGCTATCTCAAATCTGAAAGATGATGCTGTGAAAGTGTTGCACTCCATATGCCAGCAAATTTGGAACACTCAGCAGTGGCCACAGGACCCGAAAAGGTCAGTTTTCATTCCAATCCCAAAGAAAGGCAATGCCAAAGAATGCTCAATCTACTGCACAATTGCATATGCTGGTAAAGTAATGCTCAAAATTCTCCAAGCTTAAGCTTCAGCAATACATGAACCATGAACTTCCAGATGTTCAAGCTGGTTTTAGAAAAGGCAGAGGAACCAGAGATCAAATTGCCAACATCTGCTGGCTCGTGGAAAAAGGAAGAGAGTTCCAGAAAAACATCTATTTCTGCTTTATTGACTATGCCAAAGCCTTTGACTGTGTGGATCACGATAAACTGTGGAAAATTCTTCAAGAGACGGGAATACCAGACCACCTGACCTGCCTCTTGAGAAACCTATATGCAGATCAGGAAGCAACAGTTAAAACGACATGGAACAACAGACTGTTTCCAAACAGGAAAAGGAGTACGTCAAGGCTGTATATTGTCACCCTGCTTATTTAACTTCTATGCAGAGTACATCATGAGAAACTCTGGGCTGGAAGAAGCACAAGCTGGAATCAAGATTGCCAGGAGAAATATCAATAACCTCAGATATGCAGATGACACCACCCTTATGGCAGAGGGTGAAGAGGAACTAAAAGGCCTCTTGATGAAAGTGAAAGAGGAGAGTGAAAAAGTTGGCTTAAAGCTCACCATTCAGAAAATGAAGATCATGGCATCTGGTCCCGTCACTTCATGGGAAATAGATGGAGAAACAGTGGAAACAGTGTCAGACTTTATTTTTTTGGGCTCCAAAATCACTGCAGATGGTGACTGCAGCCATGAAATTAAAAGACACTTACTCCTTGGAAGGAAAGTTATGACCAACCTATTACTTTGCCAACAAAGGTCTGTCTAGTCAAGGCTATGGTTTTTCCAGTGGTCATGTATGGATGTGAAAGTTGGACTGTGAAGAAAGCTGAGCACCGAAGAATTGATCCTTTTGAACTGTGGTGTTGGAGAAGACTCTTGAGAGTCCCTTGGACTGCAAGGAGATCCAACCAGTCCATTCTAAAGGAGATCAGTTCTGGGTGTTCACTGGAAGATGCTGAAACTGAACCTCCAGTACTTTGGCCACCTCATGCAAAGATTTGACTCATTGGAAAAGACCCTGATGCTGGGAGGGATTGGGGGCAGGAGGAGAAGGGGATGACAGAGGATGAGATGGCTGGATGGCATCACTGACTTAATGGACATGAGTTTGCGTGAACTCTGGGGGTTGATGATGGACAGGGAGGCCTGGCATGCTGTGATTCATGGGGTCACAAAGAGTTGGACACGGCTGAATAACTGAACTGAACTGAAGAGCATGAGGGCCTCAGTTTGAATGCCAGATCTACTGGTTACTTAGAATTCCCTTGCCTCAATCCCTTCATCTGTAGAATGGGGGCACCTACTCATCAGGTTCAATGGGGGTGGGGCTTGCAGGGTAACATTAAACATCTCAGCAGGTCTCCCTGTGGGCTGGGTCTTGCCCTTGTCAGAGGAAGGACTAGAGTTTGAAACTAAATAAGGGAAGATGAAGGGCAAAAGGCTGCTGCTAGGGGGGTCGCTGAGGGGGCTCTGAGCTGAGAAGGCTGGTCCAGAGGACACTCTGATACGTGGCTGTCCCGCTCCTGGTCCAACTGTCATCTTTATTAACTGCAAGCCTGAACATGACACCCCCAGGTTTAGAACAAGCCCTGTGAGCTGACTCCCGTCTTCCACACTGCCTCGTCCCCTCCGTCTCCACCTTGCACTTGATGTTGCAGGGATACCTGCTAACCTGTGCTACCATCACCCCCTGCCATCCTGAGGCCCTGAGCTTGTCTGCATGGCCAATTCCTCTCTGGGTTCAAAACCCAGGCCAGATGCCACCCCTATCCCAGGGGCCATCTCCAAACTTCCCTCCCTTGTGGAGTCAGGCAATTGGCCTGGGAGCCAGCAACCCTCCTCTGCTGCCTTCACCCTGCGCTCCCAGCCGCACTTTACAGTTTCCTCCTCCCCATACCGTGGTCTCCCCAAGGGCCAGCGCCCATCTCATTCAGTGGTTCCCTGTACCCAGGAGGGGCTCCTGCTTGCTTTCTGGGTGAAGAGTAGGGAATGACTGGGCTCCCCATGCCTGGTCTGTGGCTCCAGGTGAGGGCGTCGTACTGGGGTTGGGGCTGATGCTGAGATGGGTCCTCAGTGGGTTCAGAGCAAGGACTGCATCACCTGTGCCAGGCTAGAGGCTGGAAGGAGGCCAGCCAGAGCCCCCAGGTCTGGGGTCCCAGACAGCAGAGGGAGGGCCTCTGCCCCTGACAGGGCTTACCTAGGCCCTGGGGAAGGGCAGGGCCAGGGTGTCACGGCCCATAGAAGGCCCCCACACCTCTGCTTGTGTTAGTGCAGCTGTCTGAGAGGAAAGACCCTGCGTGGGGTTTGGCGGGTAGAGCCTTGCTCTCCTGCTGGGTCATTCTGTCTACTGCACACTAAGTCTCGGGGTCACAGACTCAAGGAGGCAGACGTGAGATGGCAATGGCAGATGCTCCTTGACCACTAAGAACGTGAGATACTCGAGGATTTTACACGGCCCGGAAGGAAATCATCTTTCTATAGAGTCTGCTTTCCTCCCCCATGAAGGCGTCTTCTGGCCTCTGTGGGCAGAAATAGTGATGTGTGCCCATGGTTAGGACGAGGGAATTTTTTTTTTCTTGGCTGCATCTTGCCTCTTGCAGGATCTTAGTTCCCCCACCAGGGGTTGAATCTGGGTCTCCGCAGTAAAAGTGCCAAGTCCTAACCACTAGAAAGTGAAGGTGTTCATTACTTAGTCCTGTTTGACTTGATTAGTTGTGTGTGACTCTTTGCGACTCCTTGGACTATAGCCTTTGCCCATGGAATTCTCCAGGCAATAATCCTGGAGTAGGTTGCCATTCCTTTCTCCAGGTGATCTTCCTGACCCGGGGATCAAAGAACCCAAGTCTCCTGTTTTACAGGCAGATTCTTTACCACCTGAGCCAGATGACCTTGGAATTTTCTGGCATTATGATTTTGAACTGCAGGGCATTTCTGGGTTCTGCTGTGGCCTCCTCTCCTGCTGAGTGACCCTCCTGTACGCTGAAGACTCAGCCCTGTCTCCCCAGACCTCAGATCTCTGGCTGCCTACCAGTCATCTCTACTTGGGTATCTTCAGGCTGCTGAAACTTGACAGGCCAAACACTCAATGCATCACCTCCCCCAGCTCGCCCCTGACCTTGGTCCGTGGACCTGTCTGTCTGTGCTTGCACTCAGGAAGCCCTGCCCATCCCCTCACCATCACCCTGTGAGAGCAGAAAGGAAACCTGAACATTATTTGAACCAACCTCCTGTTTTACAGATGAGAAAACCCTGAGGCCTGAGGGAGAGGACATGACCTGACTGGGGTCACAGGACAGAGTCAGGGGTAGAACCCAGGTCTCCCGGCTCCCAGCTCAGCTCAGCCCCTGCACCCAGCCTTTCTGGTTAGGGTCACTGAGGCCCGTCCTGCAGTTCTCCCATCTGAGAGTGGGCATCTCTGTTCCGCTTACCCTGATGGGCTCCACACCCTCAGAGCGAGCCCAGGGCCCTGGCCTGGAGGTCAGGGCCTGCCATGCCGTCCCACGCCATGCCGTCTCACCCTAGCTCACACTTCTCTCTGGGAGGGCCATCTCCTCATCCCCACTGCTCATGACTGTCTCTGTCCTCAGCTTGTTATTCCAGGCAACCCATCCTTTGCCTGAAACATTTTAAAACATTGTAGAACATTCTTTGCATTCCAGAACATTCCAAGCAACCCATCCTTTGCCTGGAATGTTCTTCTTCCTTCTTTTCGGTCTGTCCAAGAAGCCTTCACTACTTTGGGTTCCCACCTAGCCGTGTCTCTTCTCTGTCGTGTGTGAGCTTCTGGCTTTACATGTATGGTCTCTGACAATAGTCAAAGAGCTCCTGCACTCCCCTTGCCCACATCTTTCTAGCCCAGGGCTGGGCCATCGCTCAGTACCAAGCTGCCCCTGTATCCTGCTCCCTCTGTGCTCTCCAGCGATCTGGAGCAGGGACCAAGGCCAAGGATGCCGGTTCTGCAATCCAGCGGCCGGGTGCCGGCCACTGTCGGTTGAGAATTTGCCAAGAGTGGCAGCACAAAGACCTCCTTTGGCCCGAAGAAGCCACTGGCCGTGCCCCTTCACCCCAGAGCTCGTGCCCCAACCCCTGTGCTCGGTCAGAGAGAACCCAAGCACCAGGGGCCAGAGAGCCAAGCTATCCATGGGACTGGAAGTCACAAAGAGCCTGCCCGTTCCTGCATGGCTGGGGCCAGTGCGGCTGCGCGGGGCTCACACGCCGGGCAGCTCAGCTCGAAGTGAAAGGACACAACAGATTGGAAAGGAGATGCCGGCCAGTGTGCCATCCTGGAACAAAACACAGTCACTCTGGGGTTAGTTGGCAAGTCCAAACACAGCAGTGGGAAGCAAGCAGAGGTCTGTCCTCCCACTCTGAGCACAGTCCTGGCTCAGCGTCCGCCCCGGAGAGGCTGCAAGGCAAAATGAGCAGCGGCATTAATCTGCTGATGGGTGAGAGAAACAGGAGCGTTACCCTGGGCTGGCCCCCTCGTCTGCTCTCCCTCACTAAGGTGCTAGAAGGTGGCCCCTGACTTCTTTGCAAGGGTATGAAGCAGACAAAGTAAAAAAAAAAAAAAAAAAAAAATCAACATAATGGAAAAAAAAAAGATGCTCATGCACCATTAAGACTCATTCAGGTAGAAATAGCCGGGGCAGAGGGTAGGAGGGGAGGGGAGCAAAGGCTGAGAGAGACCGTGTTTAGGACACACCTGGTCTGTGCTCAGAAGGGCTGGCTTAGGCTCAGTGTACAAGTATCGAGACATGCAGCATGAATGAGGCTTTGGCTACAGGTCAGTTCTCCCTGACTTGGGCTGTTGGAAGAGTGGCCCCGTGGGTGCCTCGTGCTCCTCGGTGGGGGACAGTCTGGTCGATGTGCTGTCCTAGCATTAATTCACTGTCGACAGCAGCGGTGCTGGTGCTGGGGGCCTGTGCTGGCCCAGTGGTAGCAGTGTGCAGCAGTCCCTTAGAGTGGAGTCTGCAGTCCTCCTAACCTCAGCGAGGGCTCGCGAGCCACTGAGAATGCAGGACCCTCAAGGGTGGGGTGGAATGTTGCCTACTGCTGGCAGAGGCCCCCCACCCCAGGGACCAGCAAAGCTGTGTGGGATGGGCTGGGGACAGTGGCTGCTCTGAGGCTGTGTGTGAGAGGGCACTGGGAGGAGGAGGGGGAGGAGAGATGGCTACTGGCTCTGTGACAGGGAGTCACGCTTCAGGAACCTGTAAGAGAGGGGAGGAGAAAAGCGACACAAAAGCGTCCTACAAAGGAACAGACCCGACCACAGCTGGAAGGAAGGCAAACCTTTGAATCAGGTCCTTGAAATACAAGCTGCAGGAAGCTAGAACATTTTGGTGGACTTCAAACTCTCTGCCTTCAACAACAATTTTCAGGTCTGTAAACGCTTTCGCTCTGCGCTGCTGGTTCAATTCCTTCAACATTTCTGCAGAACAGAGAAGACAGACAGGGCCAGGTTCCCATTAAGAGTTTTTTTTTTTTTTTTTTTAAATTTTTTTTTTCAAGAAGTAGAGAAATAGGAAAATACTTGATACTGTTTCTTGGCAAGACTGGCTCAAACACTGACAGTCAAAAGAAGTCACAAACAATGCGTAAACAAGCAGCAACTGGGAGGGGTTACATAATCAAAGGAATAACGGCTTTCAAAAGCAAAAAAAAAAAAAAAGTCCCAAACACAAAACAACAACAACAAAAAAAACCCAGAAACTAAAAAAACCAAACCCAGACTTGAAAGACTGGGAGAAAAGTTTCCATACCAACAATTGGAAACACAGAGAATACATCATCATAGACAACTGAAAACTGGGATTTAGCTACAGAACAAGTTCTCCAAATGCCAATGAGTGCCGATGTATCTGATACCAAGTAAAGCATGGCATTGTGATGTAAGATGGGCTGGATATGGTTCAAAGGAATAAAAACCACAAAACCTGCAAAAACAGCGTCCCTTACGTTAGATACTCACAGCCATGGCTGGGGCGGGCTTCTTGGGGAGGGGTCCCCAAGAAAGGAGGGGTGGAGTGGGGGCCTGATGAGCACCTCCTTTTCACACTTCCGGGACTGATGTGGGGGTTTGGGGGTGAGGGTGGGGAAGCAAGCCAGGGGCAAGGATAGTCGATACCTCCTCCCACTTCCTGAGTCATCCTCTCAGGACCCCCTCCCCTCACCTGGGTCTTCAGCACAGGAGAGCCTGGCTTGCAGCCCCAGGAGGTTCCAAGAAGTGGCCTTCCAGCCTGACGCACACCTACCTTTGCCTGGTGTCTTGGCCACCTGGGGCTGGCACAGAAAGCGCCCCAGGTGCTTGGGCTCCGAACATGGGCATGTCAGAAGCTTCTCCCAGACCCACTTCAAGGCTCAGAGGAGGGAAGGAGGAGAGCCTGACAACTATCCTGCTTAGTTTATATAAACACTCTCACTTGCAAAGTTAAAGACTTCAGAGGAGCAACACTCCCACCAGCCTTGCCCAGCCTGCCTGCCCCCCCGACCCGATCTCCTCCTGGATAGAGCCTGCCTGTAGCTTTCCTGGTTGCTGGACATCAGAGGTCCAGATTCTTGGGCTAGAATGACCTAGACTATTCAGCAGCTGAATGGGAAAGGATGGTCTGCAGAACTAAGTCCCCCACTGGAACCTCGAGCTCCATGGGTGGGTCTTTGTAGCACCCTGGCTGGTGTTCTGGAATTACCCTCCAGTGGGCCCTGCTCCAGCCTGACCACTCATCTCTGTCCTCCTGGGCCATCATCAACTGCCTGCCAAGATACCTGCCGAGCCCAGCTCCACTTCTGACACTCCTGTCTGTGGCCAAGGCCCTGTGCTTCCTGAGCCTCTGTTTCTATGTCTGTAAAATGGGGATGGAGGCTCCCTCTGTTCTAGTCTCAGAACTTGGTGAAGATCAGATGCTCACAATCAGGGATGGGCAAGAGTTTGTGGGCTTTGAGGTCAGCCAGACCCTTCGAGAGGACACACTGGGAACTCATGGGGTGGGTACTGAGGTGCTCGGGCAATGCCAAATCACTGTCCCTCACCAGACCAACATCACGCTGAGCTGGGGTCACTGCAGGGCACCTACAGGAGCGTGTGTGTATTGGGGAGGGCGTTCATTTGCTGGGGACTCTAGAGGCTCCCATGGGTGTGCTCCAACCTGGAGCAAGGGAAACCAGCAGGGTGCAAAGCCCCAGGTGGAGGGCAAGGGGGACACGGTGAGGCGGATGCAGGGGACAGACACAAGGCCTGGGGAGAGACAGAGATGTGACGGGAGGACAGGAGGGGGTCAGATCTCAAAACCCTGCGAGCCAGCTTAACGCTCTGGGCAAAAGGAAGTCAGCAGGGGTTCTGTGCAGGGGGGTGGCCAGCGTGGATTCCAACGGTCATGGCAGAGGCAGGGTGCAGGGCAAGAAAGCACCCTGTGGAGAGAGAGCTGGGCTTCAGAGCCGGGACTGGGGGAGACCCTGAGCTCTCTTATTGGTGTGTGATCTTGAGAAAGTTACCCAGACTCCCCAAAGCTTCCATGTCCCCATCTGGTGAAGATTAATGGCACTATCCCATGGTCAGCTGTTAGCCCTGTGCTCAGCACATGCTAAACACTCAATGGTGGTAAGTTCGATGTTTTTGTTGATGGTGGTGATCACTCTGCAATCCAAGTGAGAAGTGACAAAGGCCTGAGCTGCTATGGGGACAGAAGGACCAGAAAAAAGCACAAGTATTTAGGCCATGGGTACCCTGACTCCAGTATTTTCGTCATCTGATGCGAACAGACGACTCACTGGAAAAGTTACTGATGCTGGGAAAGATCGAGGGCAGAAGAAGGAGTCAGAGGATGAGATGGCTGGACAGCATCAGCGATGCAATGAACACGAACTTGGGCAAACTCCAGGAGATGAGGGACACGGAAGCCTGGCGTGCTGCCGTCCATGGGGGTCTCAAAGAATCGGACATGACTGGGTGCCTGAACAACCACCATGGCCATCAACTCTGCAGGAACCATAACGGGGTTGGGGGGCATGAAGACCACTTCCCGCTGCTGGGGGGACCTCGGGAAGGGAGAGGGTGATGAATTCAGCTGCGGGGATAAGGTTAGGGCCGTGGGACACCTGGGGAGAGTTGGCAGTGGGGACCTGAATCATATGGCCTGTGGGGGTGGACCCGACACAGGGAGAACCTGCAGGGTTGGGCTGGGTTAAGGCTGAACTGCTGTGTTCGCATCTCACATTAGCTCCACAAAGGAGCCCCAGCTGAATTCATTCCCAAACTGTGAACCAGTTGGATGATGTCACCTTTTGGAGTGAAATCCCATGGGGAGATGGGGTGGGAGGTGTTGGGGGAGAAAGAGCTCTGGGGTGGAATTTCCGGTTCTTGTTCCAGCTTTGCCACTAATTGGCTGGGTGACCCTGGGCCAGTTGCTCCAGCTTTTGGCACTCAGTTCCCCCAAGCACCATGGGCACGTGCTCTGGTGGCCCCAGTGGTCACTGCATCGAGAGATGGATACGGCCCAGACGCCTGCTGAGTTAACTGCGCTCAGGCGACAGGGAGAATGCAGGGCTAGCTGCACGGAATGCCATGCTTTCTGGGCCCAAAGCATTCTGATTGTTTTGGAAAATTTTCCTTCAAACTCAGTTCCCAGGGATGATTTCATCTGCAGTCCCAGCCCCAGCAGTGATGCCTGCTCCTCAGGCTGGATCTGGGAGGTGCTTGGAAAGACAGGTCCTTGGAACTGTGGGCGCTTCCTACCCTCGCTTTGTGGAAATCTGGTTTTAATAGCTGGGCAAGATTACTCAGTTTCAGGAGAATTTTTCAATTTATGAAAGGGCTCACTAGGGGAGTCCTTCTCACAGCAGGGCCCCGAGTGCATTGGAAGTATCGATCAGTCAGTACGTGCTCACTGCTGCTGGCTGAGTGCCCAGCTGAAGAGCGGGCATCTGGGGACATGGTGACTGAGGATCCATGGGAGGAAGCCAGCATGGGCTCTGGGCACAAGCTGCCCCCCTGCCCACCCTGTCTTGGTAAAGGAAACCCCTTCATGTCTGAGGGGCTTGGAGGCCTGTGAGTTCCTGGAGAAGCCTTCAGACCAGCCACATGGTGCCCAGCTTGGGTGGTCTGCAGGCCTCAGGGCAGAGCCTGCCACGGGGTATGTCTTCAAATTGGATTCTGAGGATGGCAAGCAGAATATGCCTCGACTTGTGAAGGAGGACAGGCCTTGACCTCAAGGTTCAGGCTGGCATCAGGAAATTGTTTCCTGGTCTTCTTGGCTTTGAGTGGGGACCCCATGCCCTTGCCTTGACCACCCAAGTGGCTCCCCTGTGCCCTCCATCTTGCCCCTCCTTGGGAAACTCCCTCAGCTCAGACCACCCAGAAGAAAGCACAGGCCCATCCGTTCACTAGGCTCCTCCCTCACTCCTCCCTTCCCCTCCCACCCAGTCCAGCGTCTTTTACCACCCAGAAATCTCTGCACTGATTCACTTCTTGTCCCATTCACATCAGCGCCCTATCGGAGCTGCCATCCTCTCTTACCTGAGCCCCTGCAACAGCCTCCAAGTCTGTCTACTCTTTTCTGACCTGTTCCCCCTCCAAGCCCCCTCCACACAGCAGCCTGACAATCAGCCTCTGCTTAAGTAAAATTTTCATGGCTTAGCCGTGGGAGCCAGACCCTCTGTGATGTCTCCCTGGCCCACACCCAGCTCCTCCCCTCTCCATGAGCCCTTCACTCCCAACCGAAGCCTCAATGAACTCCAGGCAGGTCCCCCTCCATTCTTTACTTGTCTCTTTGCCTCTCTGCTCAGGTCTTTCTTCCTCCCTGCTTCTTTGGGCTAATCATCATTTTATCTTGCAGTACCAGTTAAGGCATTATTTTTGTCCCAGGCCTCATTGCCTCTTTCCCCTATTCCCTCCAGATTTCTTGGCCCTCCACTGTCCTTGGCATCCTGTGCTTACTTCTTTAGAGCACAGTATGTGTTGTAATTATTTATTTACTTGGATGTCTCCTGCACAGGATTGTATCTTATCTTCAATACTTAGCACACGGCCTGACATATGTATACAGCCAGTGTGCTAGACTGCAAAAATTCTTTGCAGCCCCTTCCATCAAAGGGTAGAGTTATTTGCCCCACCCTTTGAATCTTGACTGGACTTGTGACTTGTTTCAGACCCGAAAACTTGGTTGAAAGGATCCTCTGTGAGGGTGAGCCACAGCCTCAAGGGGCTTTGCTTATGTTTTTTGGGAATTCACGCCCCCACCACCATTTGATCACTCCTGGGCTACTTTTATTGGAGGATGAGAGAACACGTGCAGCAGAGGTGAGCCCTCGCAGATGAGCCATTTAGACCAGCCAGCCCCTGTCAAGATCAGCTGAGTCTGACCCAGGACACCTGAGCCCAACCCAAACAGCACTGTCCTTATTGTGCTTAGTCGATCGGTCGTGTCTGACCCTTTGCAACCTCATGGCCTGTAGCCCGCCAGGCTCCTCTGTCCATGGGGATTCTCCAGGCAAGAATCCTGGAGTGGGCTGTCCTGCCCTCCTCCCAGGGATCAAATCCAGGTTGCCCGAGTTGCAGGTGAATTCTTTACTGTCTGAGCCACCAGGGAAGTGGTTGTTGTTTTAAGCCACTAAATCTTAGAATTATTTGTTATGCAGCAACACACCTAACTGATATGGAGGCATGAATAGATGATGAACTCAAACGCTCAGAGAACTTCCTTTGTGTCCGTTTCTCCTTTGCTGGTTCAGTTTGAAGTTCATTCTTTCCACTGTTGTTGTAAAATTACCATCTTAACCATTTTTAAGTTCAGCCGTGTTAAACACATTTTATTACTCTACATTATACGTTTACTGTTATATATTATACATTTTACTGCTGTGCAAGTTTTATCTTGCTAAACTGAAATTCTGTACCCCTTAAACAACAACTTCCTGTTCTCCTCTTTCCACATCCTTCTGTCTCTACAAACTTGACTACTGTAGGTATCTCCTATAAATGGAATCGTGCAGTATCTGTCTTTTAGTGGCTGACTTATTTCACTTAGCACAGTGTCCTCAGAGCTCATCCATGTTGCGGCATGTGTGAAAATGTCCTGCCTTTCTGTGGGAAGAACAGATAGTCTTCTTTTCTTCCTTTTTAATTTTAATTTTTTTTTTTTTTTGACTGTGCCTCTTGGCTTGTGGGATCTTAGTTCCCCAACCAGGTATTGAATCATTGTATGAACTGACCACCTTTTGCTTATCCATCCATCTGTCAGTGGACCTCTGGGTTGCTTCTTTCTTTGAACTGCTGTGAAAAGTACTACTGTGAGGCTAATTCTTTTTTTCTTTGGAAACCAAGCATTTATTTATTTTTAAACTTAAAAAAATAATTAATTTAAGACACCTAGTCACAGACATCTCTAAATTCCTTGTCTCAAACTTCATTTAACTTGATTAGGGTAACCCAGCTCTATGAATCCAGCAGCCAGTGGCATCAGAGAGAAAGGAGACTGCAGACCCTGGGAAGGGTCTGCCTGGGGCTGGAGGCTTTGCTTGTTTGTGTGTGTTTTTTGTAATGGAGGGAGCTTTGTTTATTTCTTTAATTTATATGTTGCACTGCACGACTTGTGGGATCTTAGTTCCCTGACCAAGGATTGAACTCAGGCCGTCAGCAGTGAGAGCTTGGAGTCCTAGCCACTGGATCACCAGGGAATTCCCTGGATGCTTTGCTTAGAGGAGAGTGAAGCCACAAACAGAACCAAGACTGGAGATGAAGTTGCAGCCAAACTTCTGCATATTTTTCACCAAACGACACAAGTTATTTGTCAGAGACGAATGGGCTCGTTCCAGCTGGACTGGAAGGGCTGTCTGAGGTGGTAATAAGGAGGAAGAGATGTCAAATATTAAAAGGCAACGAATTTCAGTGGCTTTGCAGCAGAGAAGTCCATTAACTCAGAGCCCCGAGAAAGGTTGTGCAGCCAAATAATTTTTTTCAGAGCTCAAGTAAGAACCCAGCTAGGTGATAAATACACCCAATCCCATTGGTCTTTATGACACATATTTGATAAAGGATCTGAAACAATTATAAACTCAGAGCAGTTGTGAAATATACTGAGAAAGCCCAGCAAAGGCTTTGTCATGCACACCCAGCAGATAATTTATTCAGGAGCAGGAGCCCGACGAATGTTGACACCGTGGGGACAAATGGTGGCTTTACACAAACACAGCCTCCTGCTGCTTCTTTCACAGGCAGTCAGGGAGTGGCTGGGCTGCCAAGCGGGACACTGCTCTTTCACTTCCTCCCTCCCCCACCATCACATATACACATCTCCGCCTTCTTTTACAAAGAAGAACTGGGCTCAGAATCAGTCTTGAGAGCCAGCTGGGCTCCAGCTTCCTGGTAAGATGGAATAAAACCTGTGGGCTGCACGCCCAGCCTGAGTCGGAAGGATAGGCCTTCTCCTGGGGAGTCACGCCATCTTAGCCCCACCATCCCGAGGGCAACCCCTCCCAGGAAACGGGGTTCTCTAGAGAAGGCTTCCTGCCTGACTCACTGTTTTAGCCAGGTTGTCTGGTTGTCCAAATGGAAATTCCTGCCATTTACCTGAAAGGGAACAAAAGCCCTAACAGCAGTCACCACCTCCCAGCAGCCTGCCTTTTCCAAGTTGTCCAACCCTGGGTGACAGACCTATTTCTCAAGCAGTGACAAAGGCACCCAAGGTCCTTTCTGTCCCTACAGCCCCTGCCCCAAGGCTGCGTGCCAGTGGGTGTTGATTAAGCCTTTACTGGGCAGAATGAAGGTTACCTTCCTGTTGGAACATCCTCATGGCCTCTAAGAAGATGTAAAAATCATCAAAACTTTTCCCCTTAAAATTTCCAGAAGCCCTCCTAAAGCTGACAGGGACATCCCCTTCTCTTCCTCTGTCTCTCAGATTCGAGGACTGACCAGAGGCAGCTGCCAGCCTGGCTGTGGGGGAAGCATGACTGGGAGACTTAGGTCAAGCCACAGAATCACCACTGCCCTGTGACCTTGAGGAAGGGCTCTTTCCTCATCTAGAGACCCACCTAGGCAAGGAATGCCTGATCCCTCATTGCTAAACTCCTCCCAGTGACTCCCAGAGCCTTCTAGGACCTGTTCTTAATCTCTGTTTATAGCATCACTCTCTTTTATTTATGTTCCCCACACCCCTCAGCTCTCTCTCTGAATTCATGCCCACTATGTCCTGTTCCTTCATTTTGGTTGTTTCTTTCTGCCCCTTTGGCCAAGTGTCCCCCAACACTTGTTTTCTTAAGGTTTCATCCACCCCTTAAGCCTCAGCTTAACTTCCTTTCCTTAAGAATTCTAACCCAGTTCTCTGATAACAGACCTCTCCAGGAGACTTTATTGGTGACTCTATTGCAGTAGAGATTCCTGGCTGCCTAATTCCGGAGGAATGTCTGCCTGTCTGTCTACTTTCTAGGGTGTGATCTCCCAGAGTGCTTGTTCCTCTGCAGCCCCTATACCCCTTGAACATTTGACACCACGTTTTGCACGAAAAGTTCCTTTCTGATTGGAAGTCAGGGCGTGTTATAGACCAGATGCAGACATGTTCTGGGTGGTAAGAATAGCTTCCCCAAAACATGATCCAAAAGAACCATTTGAAATGTCACACTTCTGTGGAATCAAAGGGAAAGAATGTGAAACCCAAGCCCCTTCTAACTTCAGGAGACATGAGTGTTAATAATAATGGTGATGACCCCACACTTTGTATGGCATCTCTGGCTGCACAAGCGTGACTGCGCTCACTAGCTTCTCCTCAGGGAAGGGTTTATTTTTTCTATCCAGCTCCTATGGCTTTGAAGAGCCTTAAAGGCCCTCCTGGGAACACTGGACTAGCCCACCAGCTCTGTTGAGCACAGGTGCAGCCTGGAATCCTCAGAACAGGGGCTTTCACACACAGTGGCCAGAGAGAGGAGTCCCCTCTCAACATTCCAGGGTCCCATCTGCCCACATGTAGGCCAATAACTTCACTAACTGCTCTGTCATGAGACCTGGGGGTAAGAGTCAAAGGGAACGGCATTTTGTTTGGGGAGGGATGAAGGAAGGCGGGGTAGGGAGCAGAGTGTTAGAATCCCAGCACCAGCTTGAGGAGACTTGCCAGAAGGCTGCAGAAGTGGGGGCAGAGCTTTGGCTGAGCAGGGAAGGCCACTGGGCAAACCCTGAGGCTGCATTTGGAGGAAGGTGCCTGGTTAGGTCAACACTGGCAGCTGTTAGTTCTTCTTGTCCTGCTAAAGAAGGTTCTACCTGGCTCCTTCCCCTGCTTCAAGGAAGCCAAGGGGGCGATGGGAATACTCTGAGCAGGAGAGGATGAAAAGGTCGTGGAAGGAGGGAGGAGTCAGAGAGACCTTGGATGGAGGCCAGGGCTTAGGAGAGTTGGGTGAGAAATGAGGTCAAGAGCAGAGTGCAGAGAGCTAGGCCGGGAGCTGGAGCAGGGACGGCCGATGTGCAGTGAATTAAGATCCATGTGAGTCAAGTCAGGATGCTGAAAGTGGGGTTCCCAAGGGCCTGGTGGGACCCCAAGGCAGATGATCTGAGAGCAGCCAGGGGTCAGGGGTTTTGGAGGGAAGGTGGCCCCCTCAAGGAGCTAGAACTTGGTTAGAATTCCCTTAGGGATGTGGGCACTGGGAGGAGCCTTGGTCCTTGGGACTAGGGGAGGACAAGACTGGGTCTGGCAGCAGGGACACAGTTGAAACAGATGTCTGGGGCTGGGGCTGGGGAACACTCTCCTCTCTCGGTACTCTTATAGTTCTCTGTGTCCCTGTGAACTGGGTTCTGCCTACAGTGTATTTAGAGACAGCTTCTTTTCCATCAGAGAGTAGATTCCTGGAAGGTGGGGGTGGGTCTCGGCTACAGAAACTAGAGTCAAGAGGCCAGGACAGATAGGGACCAAGTGAACGAACCAAGTTCAGCACCTTGGAGAGCTCCAAGTGCCCCGGGGTGCAGGCAGTAGTGGGCAGGGCTTTAGAGAGGTTAGGGGCACCCTGGAGCAGGAGACTGGGTCCACAGTTGAATGAGGCTGAGACATGGATGTCCCTTTTGGAGGCAGACTCTGGGAACTTCAGATACCTTGTGTCTGTTTGGCTTACTTATTTATCCATTAAACAGGTGTTTGTCTCCCGTGGGGTGGTCACTTGGTGGGGTCCCCAGGACATGTGAATGCACATGTTTGCAGATCTGGGGAGCTCACTGTAACAGGGGACACACTAAATAACTGTAATGCTGGGTGAGAAGGCTTAGAGGGGCAAGCACTGGGCAGGGGACACATAGGAGGGGGCTGACTCTGCTCCGTGGAGAGCAGAAAGGCTTCCATGGGGCCGGTGATGGTGAAGGAGCTGACCAGGTGGGCTGCAGGGGCAAGGTGTGAACCACAGGGATATGTATGTGTGTGTTTAAGTGTGTTAAGTATGTGGGCGTGAATGTATGGTGTGTGTGAGCATATGATGTGTGTATGAGCATGCCTGTATGTGTACGAGCATATGTGTGTGTGTGAATGTGTATGTTTGAGTATGCAGTGTGAGAAGCAGGCAGGCCTGTACCAGGCTGTGAAAGAAACAAAGCCTCCCCAGGTCTTTATCCCAGAGAAGTCTGGATGCCATGGTGGGTTTTACGAGAGGGAGTGAGAGCATCAGCCTTGTCTCTTACACTTAAAAAGGCTGCTCAGACTCAACCAGGAGGGGTCTTGCCCCTCACCTTTGGGCCTACCTACTTCACAATGTGCCCGCCCCTGTCACCCCTGGCCTTTTGCCCACCAGCAGCCTTTCCCTTCTTCCTGACAGCCAGTCTGCTCTTCCAACACTTTCTGATGCCCTTCCCCTGAATTTCCCCAGGCACATAGTCAACTGGCCAAAGCACATTGGTCCAGTACCTTCAAGGTGCAGGGCACTAGGCTGAGGGCCAGGCTCAGGGGTGGGAGCTGCAGTAGCTGAGCAGGTGAGGCAGTAGCTGAGCCAGACTATCCCTGTCTTGGGCGAGAGTGCGACTCAGTGGGGACACAAGGCACCCATGGTGAGGAGCTGGAGAAGAGCTCCATACACACTCAGCCGTGGTGCTGAAGGCTGACTGAGGAGGGAGAGCTGGGCGCCCCCAGGACGACCAGACAGAGCAGGGCGTGGTGGGTGATGGCTGGCTATGTCATTGTGGAGAACCAAAGGCACGCGAGGAGGGGTATTACTCTTAACCTGCTAGCTCACAGTCTAACACACATTTACAGAGAACCTATTATGTGCCAGACCCTGGACTATGAAGATGAAACCAGTTTCCATTGCCAAGGATAGGGGTGGGAGACGTTGCAGTGGACATATGTCAGTTTGGTTGCTTGGCATCGGAGCCTCCTTTCTACTGGGGAGAGCCCCACCCTGGGTGGGGAACTGGACCTTGTCCCCGTGGGAGTGGAGTGGAGGTGGGTGCCTGGCAGCCGGCATGTCACCATGAGTCCTGGGCTCGGCCCGTCTGAGGCTCGTGCCCTGGACTTGGAGCTTCCAGAGAGGCATGTAGGGCCTGCCAGCCATAACTATAGTGGTGGTGACTGTTTGGGCTGATGGGTCAGTGGCACTTGAGCACCGGGGGGTAGGCGAGATGGTGCCAGTGCAGAGTTCCAAGCAGAGTGGCGGGATGACTGCTCAGCCTTGAATGAATCCCTCCTCTGCTGAACTCCATCAGAGCTGCAGTCTGTGGCTGGTGTCCCAGGACCCCAGGTGGGACAGACATGAATGCATCTGTGTTACACTGTGTGGTGAACGCTCCTTCCGCTGAGCTCCCCGGGGTGTGTGGGGAGCATGGGGTACCAGCGGGGAGGGGATCTGTCTGTGCAGGGGCCTGGAGCCCTGTATTAGTGCATGGCAGGGGCAGCTGGCAGTCAAGTAGGGCTGGAGCAGGGGTTGGGGACAGGCAGGATGGAGGCTGGAGCGCAATGCAACCACAGTTCCCATGACAGGCTTGATAAATTGTGCTTAGAACCTGTAGACTGTGGGCCTGGGAGGGAAATTTCAAAAAGTGACCCCAGTCACCTGGGGCACAGAGGGTTGAGATGGAAGGGGACAAATGACTGGAGACCCTGCCCCGAGGTGTGCTGCTGTGGGTGAGTGGAGGGTGAGGCCCGGCCTAGAGCCTGGAGGACAGTGGAGAGGCCCTGAGGTCTGCAGGGGAAGCAGAATCACAGGACTTGGAGAGTCCATGGCAGGCTGGGGCCCAGGAGAGGGTTTCTGAGTACAGGCCCTGCCTTTGGTGCTCTACGGTCCCCTACTTCCGGGCGAGGCCTGGGACATGACATTCAGAAACCAGGGGCTGGCTGCTGCTTCCGTTCCTTTTGCATCGTTAGACCAACCCCTCAAACAGTGGGTCCCTGGGCCTTGCCTCTGGGGCTCCAAGGACAGAGACCCTCTTCTGAGGAGAAGCCACCAGCCTGTGCTCTCTTCTGGGCTCTGTTACCATTTTACAGCTTCCTGATGTACCATTCATTATTTTAGGGGCAAGATGTCAGCTTTCTGAAGACATGTGAGAACCTAGAGTGGGGCCATGCCAGAGAATTTGAATAAAAAGATGTCAATACTGAACATGCCCCCAAATAGATATGAACTCAGAGCTCAACTAAGGCACCCGGGGAGCTGATGGCAGCAGCCACCACACCCTCCAACACAGCTCAGCCTCCAGCAAAGAAGATGCGACTCCAGGTGCCAGGTCTGAAAAATGCACTACCATGCACGCCAGATTTCCTCAACTGGGGCAAAAGTGAGGAGTGCTCTCGACCCAGTGGGCAGCCCAGGGCAGGAGGGCCTACAAGGAGCCCTGCTTCCCTCCTTCACTGCCCTGGACTCTCAGAAGGGCCTCGCCTCTTCACCTTGACCGGCCACCATGACTGGCCACCATGAAGGCCCCATCCTCTTTTACCCAGAGACCCCGCTGACCTGCCTTCCACCAGGTTCCAGGGAAGCCTGGGTGAGACAGCTGTTAGTGTGGGTGAGCAAAGGGGCTGGCGGGGGGTTGGAGAGAAGAGTGAGGGGGCCCCAGAGCTTCTGCACTCAACACCGCGGACCATAGGGGAGGGCATTATTTGCAAACAGAAGAGTGGACCTGAGTGAGGAAATGAGATCTCAAATAAGGAATGTAGAGCCCAACAACCAGACCACAGTCCCAAGGCCTACATTATCATGTGTGGGGACATTCCAGAGACCCTCACTCGGCTGTAAGCTTCCTGGAGGCGATTCTTCAGGAAGGCCCAGCCAGCTTGGGCTTTGGGATCGTCGGCCACCTGCCTGAGGGAGGGACAGGATGGCACAGAGAAGGGGTGGGAGGAGGTACTGGGGAGCACGGGGCACCGGTCAGGAGAAAGGGACACATAGCCCTCCCTCACATGCTTTAGCAAAAGCCAGTATTTCCCAAGAATTCTGAGAGCCACAGCCCCAGCAAATAAATCAATAGTTTAAAAGGATTTGTGAGAATTAGTGAACTGGAGCTGGGAGCACAATCAGTTCAGTTACCCAGGTAAAGAAGGAAATGAAACGGAAACCCCAGATGCCAGGGGCTAATGACAGCTCAGAGCTCTGTGAATCACATCACAGGAGAAGAGAATTCACAGCCATGGAGGACTTGGGGCGAGGAGGCAGGGGAGGAGTGAGTGCGCACGCGCGTGTGTGTGTGTGTGTGTGTGTGTGTGTGTGTGTGTGTAGGGAGATGGGGACCCCTCTCTGCCCCAAGTGTGTCCTGTACAATTTTGTTGCAGGGGTGTCCCTCTGTGGCCATCTGCCCCTGGGTCTCCATCTGTGCTCACGCATCCTGAGGGCCTGGCCAGGGTCAGGTCTGGGGCAACACCTCAAGCCTGTCATCTCAGGGGAGGTGAAAGCCTAAGCCATAGTTCAGTTTCTCCTATTGCAAATGGTTTTTAACTGCCACCATCATTCTAGGAAAATTAGGAAATAAACCTAAAAGCAGAAAGTGGGGCAGTGCCCTCCAGGTGAGCAGGTGCCAGTTGCAGGGCCAGAGGGTCAGGTCTGCCTTAGGGTGCCCGAGCTAGCCCAGGTGTCACACCTGGGAGGCATCATGGCCACTGGGGAGGAGAGAGCTCCCAGTCCTGCCTCAGGTGGGCCCACTCTTGGTGCCCTGTCTACCAGCCATGTGTCCTGCACACCTGTCCCTCACACTGGCTGGCGGGGTCCTGGGTGCACCCCAGCCCAGAGGGTCCCCAGAAGGGTCTTCAGATGGGCCCTCCTGACACCTGCTTTGACCCCACTTCCTTCTTGTTAACTCAGGCTTCTCCCTTGCCAGTCCCTCCCTCTTCTGTAGTGATCTTCACCCGCTGAAGTCTTTCTCTAGTTAGACTGTGAGCTCTGGTGGGGTAGAGATGCCGCCTTTCATTCCCTGACTTCCCAGGGCCTGGAGTAGCCTCTGGAACACACAGGACAACTTCCTGGGGCTGCTTCAGGCCTGACGGCCAAGACCCTATTGCAAGAAGGACAGGCCTGTCTTCGGCATGCATGCGGGCCATGCTCCTTGACCTTCTGGGTGGATTTCCCTGACGTTTCGCACCATTGCCGTTGTCTCAGCGGAGCTGCTGGCTTTATTTTATTTTATTTTTTCATCAGGTATTTTATTTATTTTTAAAATTTATTTGTTTTAATTAGAGGCTAATTACTTTACAATATTGTAGTGGTTTTTGCCGTGCATTGACATGAATCCGCCATGGGTGTACATGTGTTCCCCATCCTGAATCCCCCTCCCACCTCCCTCCCCGTCCCATCCCTCAGGGTCATCCCAGTGCACCAGCCCTGAGCACCCTGTCTCATGCATCGAACTTGGACTGGCGATCTATTTCACACATGATAATATACATGTTTCAATGCTATTCTCTCAAATCATCCCACCCTTGCCTTCTCCCACAGATTCCAAAAGACTGTTCAATACATCTGTGTCTCTTTTGCTGTCTTGCATATAGGGTTATTGTTACCATCTTTCTAAATTCCATATATATGCGTTATATATACCGTATTGGTTTTTTTTTTTTCTGACTTACTTCACTCTGTATAATAGGTTCCAGTTTCATCCACCTCATTAGAACTGATTCAAATGTATTCTTTTTAATGGCTGAGTAATACTCCTTTGTGTATATGTACCACAGCTTTCTTATCCATTCATCTGCTGATGGACATCTAGGTTGCTTCCATGTCCTGGCTATTATAAACAGTGCTGCGATGAACATTGGGGTACACGTGTCTCTTTCAATTCTGGTTTCCTTGGTGTGTATGCCCAGCAGTGGGATTGCTAGGTCATATGGGAGCTGCCAACTTTAATGATACCCTTCTCTGCCCAGTCACTTCCCCACAGGTATTTAGCCTGACAGTCTATTTTTCTTGAGAAGTGGAACCTATTAGACTCTATAATAAAGCCAGAGTACTGTTTTTACAAACTGTTATTGGAAGTAATTACCCAGGAGGAGGGCTTCCCTGGTGGCTCAGTGGTAAAGAATTTGCCTGCCAATGTAGGAGATGTGGGTTGGATCCCTGGTTTGGAAAGATCCCCTGGAGAAGGAAGAGGAAAGCCACTCCAGTATTCTTGCCTGGGAAATCCCATGGACAGAGGCACCTGGTGGGCTATAATCCATGGGGTTGCAAAAGAGTTGGACGTGACTTAGCAACTAAACAACAGCCCAAGAGAAACTGTCCTGCTCCGGTCAGGGCCGGGCCAGTGTCTGGGCTACAGCCCTGGGTTCTGGTGTCCCCCTGCTCTGGGTGGGCTGGATGGCACGGGTAGGCATTCCGGGCACCTGCCACTATGCTCAGAGGCTGACTAGGGGTCGGCATGTGGGGCAGCTCCATCCCCTGCATGGCTCAAAGGTTGAGAAGCCCAGCCCCAGCCCAGTCTCCGCTAGAGGCTGAGTACAGGAGAAGTCAGCCTATGGGAATGGAGTGTCACTCTGTGCAGGTGGGGAGGAAACTAAGGGGACCCCACCATCCTACTTTCTGCCCTCATGAGCCTTCCTGCCACGAGGCGCCACTGTACACTCACTGGGGGAGATGATGGCTGTGATGGGACATGAAGGGCATGGTGTGGATGTGGAGGGGCAGCTCCCATCCCTCTCTGGACGGGCCAGCCCTTCCCTTCATCTGGGATGCCCTCCCCTTCATCCTGCAGAACTCGTCAACCTGTCCCATGAGACCAAGTTCAAGTTCCACCTCCTATCGCACTGCACCTGGCTCACCACAGAGCCAAAGCTATTTCCTTATCTCTTAGGCCCTTGGACTGAGTGTCCACAGACAGGACCCTGGTGTGGGGAGTCAAGAGGGGCAGGGAGGGTGTTTGCTGGTGGCTTTGACCAAAAGCGGAAGGAAAGAAAGGAGAATCCTCTGAAATTTGAAGATGTTGAGACTGCAGCCTGGCCACATGAGGGTTCCTGACCTGGAGGGCTCCCCAGCTGTGACACCAAGTCTGATGGACAGTCCCCTTTGGCTCCAGCCACAGCCTCCAGTCTGGGCCCAGGGATGACGCTGGGCCTGCCCTGGGAGCCACCTTAGCCATCTGTGGGTCTGGAGCTTCTATAACTCTCCTGTGATGGTCTGGGCCAGCTCCTTCTTGGGGTGAGTGTTGCCTTGGGTGTGTGGGGGTGAGAGGGACTCTGTGGAATAAGAAGGTCTGGGTGGGTAGCTACAGCTCCAACCCCAGGGGGAAGCATCCTGGGGCAGCCTGGGAGAAAGGCTTTCCCCAGCATAGCTGACCTGGACTTGGGAAGGTCTGCGAGTCAAGCCACAGAGTTCCCTGAGGCCCCGGGAGTGACCTCACATGTCCAGGAGAGGAGTGAGCTGGCTGCCACCAGAAGCTGCTCTCTCAGCTCCCATATGCTTCCTGGAGGCTCTGAAACCAACACTTCCCTCCTTCCTCGGCCTCTGCAGGCCAAGGTACCGCCATGCCTGTCCTCTGTGAGCAAGACCTACATTGTCCACTTTGAGTGGCATCTGCTAACATGGAACGTCTACACAGCAGGAGGAGACAGGAGCTTCCGTCTCTGGTAGGTGCTGGGGAGAAGAATGCAATGGTCTTTGATCAGTGCTCAGAAAAGCTCTCACTGCTCAGAAGAGCTCTCAAAAGCAGAGCCTGGATCTGACTTGTTTCTGTACCCCTGTACCTGGCACAGCTCCTGGCCTGGAGCAAATTTCAGGTAAACGTTTGAATGAGTGATGGTGGGAATGAATGAATGGTTACTGGATTGGAGAAGGCGTCTTGGAACAGGAGGCGCTGAGTGGGTCTTGAATGGATTGGATTTGAGCCAACCAATCCTGAGAGTCTTTCCGTGGAGGAAGGGCTGCCCCCAGAGTGTGTGCAGGGCATAAGCAAAGGCAGAAAATCACGTGGAGGGAGCAAAGATCCCATGGAGGCCGCGGGCCAGGTGGACAGGAGAGTGAGAAGCTACAGAACCCCAGGAACAACCATCCCGAGTACAGTCGGTGTTGCCAGATCGCCAGCATTCTTCTTCTCCAGGGAGCACCCATCAGGGAAAGAGAAACCCTGCCATCCCCAGCACTTGGCTCTCTCCCAGCCTGGAGAGAGGAACAGAGGGAGGCCAGCTGGGCTGCACGGGCTCACTTGGGAACACACTGTCTCCCTTGCAAGCACCCAATCCCCAGGCGTCTGGGCAGCGATGGGACCACCAGGCTGGAAGTCATCTCGAACAACAAAGGACTTCAGCCAGAAGAGACCCACGCCCACCCTGGAGCACTCGATACTCCTAGGGGCTGATCGGAGGCCCAGGTGGAGTCCAGGGTGACCTGGGTGGCGGGGCCAGGAGGAGCAGCCCACTCCCCAGATGCTCTGCTTTTGCAGTGATGACATTGCACCGAGATGGTGATGAAGGCCATGGTGACCGTCTACTGAGAGCCCGTGTGTGCTGACATGGCCCTTCACACACTTCACTGCTCTTGAGTGTCTTGAATGTCTTACGTGAGGTGAGTGCCCAGTGTCTCCAACTGGAGGCTGAGACTGATTTGATCTGACCTGGGGCTGCCCTGCCTAAGACATCAGTTCTCAGACTTGTTCTGTGCCTCAAACTCATCTGGAAGCTTAAAAAAAATATTGATTCCCTGGGCCCCAACCCCAGAGTTTCTATTCAGTAGTATGGGGGTGGGGTGAGGTGGGTGGTGATCTAGGCACTAGGATTTTAAGCTGCTCCCCAGGAAATTTTAACGTGCAACAAAGTTTGAGAACCTCTGGTCTCCAGCCCCAGTGCTGTTGTTGTTTTTGGCTTTTTGTTCCCACTCCTGAAATGTCCAGATCTGCGCTCAGAGCTCAAAGAAATTCAGTGAAAAAAAAAATAATTAAGGAACGACAGTTCTAAGAGCCAGCAATTTATGCAAATGAATGCAAATAAACACACACTTCCATACATATGTTTATGCAAATATTCTCGTGGTCCTTGCAAATCGCTCACCCGCCTGCAAGCAGCTGCCTGTGATTTCTTAGTGAGAACCCGTGCAGAGTGCTCCTGTTAATGACAGGTGGTATCACGACCTCCCAGAAGATATATCTCTATTAGCAAACTCATCCCAGAAGTCCCCCAAGGAACCCCTCACTGAGCCCAGCTCTATGCACCGAAACCCCCTCCCCTCCTTGCTCAGACCTCAGGGTTCCCTTAAGGCCACAGACCAGAAGGGACCAGGAACAGCTGTTGGGTGGGAACTTCAAGGCCACCAGGGCTGTGGGCAGAGAGACTGCGGGCCCGAGAGTAACTGGAGAACAGCCAAGGGCCTGGCTGGTCTAGGGGGACTGTGCCAGCCTAGGAGGGCTGGCTTGTGGCTGGGCACTCAGCCCCGCCCTGTCAGTGCGTGCCCCGGGTGTGTGCTGTTTGCCAGACTAGGTCCCACAGCTCACTCACATAAGCCCAGTGGGAGATGCTGGACTTCGGAAGACAACTTGCTGGGTCAAGATGAGAGACTGGCATCCCCACTCACCTCCCTCAGTGAATGTTAACTGCCCCCAGCACCGGTGCGCAGCCCCTTCTCCCAGGACTTGTCAGATCGCCACGGCCTCTGTAACAACAGTCTCTTCGCTCTGCTGCCTCAAGGATGAGCTGGTTTTACAGCCTGCTGGCTGCTGGCTCCATTCCCTGAGAAGGACTGAGAGAGACCGAAACCCCAGTGCTTCCTTCCTGCAAGCTCAGCTCTCACCAGGGTGCCCTCCCCAAGCTGGGCATGCTTCCCCACTGGCTGCCTGGGGTGCAGGGAGTTTCCCAAGGGGGCCTGGGACGTGAGCCTGAAGATTCACCTGAGAACCAGGCCCTTGGCATCTCAGCTCAGCCTGCTGTCACAACCCTGGAAAAGTCATGTTTCTCTCGCTGTCGAATCTAGAGAGTGGGAGGCTTTGGGGAGCCAGAATGTGGGCTCTGTGAGGGCAGACAGTTCTGTTGGTTATTCATGGCAGGTGCTCACTACATTTTTGCTTTTTTGTTCCTTTCCCCTACAACACCCATGCACGACACGATCTTCCCAGTTGTCCTTATGACATGTGTACTCTCTGGGATGGGGGAACTGTGGCCTGTTCCCCAGAGGGTGCTCACCTCTGGGAGGGCCACTGTAGACTGTATCCCTTGTGGACCCAGTGCATGGATCAGGTCAGGAAAGCCCTCCTGAATTGAAAGGCTAGTTCATCTGACTGCAGCTCTCATTTTGGGTGGTGCTGGTGGTGAGCAGGTAGCAGAGGGGTATCAGTTCTTTTAGGCCATGATGGAAACCCAAGGACTGGGGCTCCAGGTGGGCTGTTGTTTAGTTGCTAAGTCATGTCTGACTCTTTTGTGATCCCACCAGGCTCTTCTGTCCATGGGATTTCCCAGGCAAGAATACCAGAGTGGGTTGCCATTTTCTTCTCCAGGGCATCTTCCCAATCCAGGGATTGAACCCACGTCTCCTGCATTGGCAGGTGGATTCTTTACCAGTGAGCCATCTGGGAAGCCCTGCCAGAAGGCGATTCAGGTGTGATTTTGTCTTAACAAAGAGCTCTTACAACAGCCTCCTCAGCAAGTACAAAAATCTCTGAGCCCTTGGTGACAACCCACCCAGCCAAGCGCTCCTGTGCCCAAGAAGTCCAGTCCAGTGAAGAGAAGTCAGCCATGTGGTGTTGGGAGAGAGCACACAGCCCTCCTCTCCATCTTCCCTCCACTTGCTGCCCTTGGGGGGCACTCTTAGTTCTAGTTGGCCCAACTCTCCAAGAGGAAAAAGAACTTTCACCCAGGAAAATCTTGGCTAGAGTACTGACTGTATTCACCTCAGCTAAGCTACCAGCCTCTCCAGAGCAGCTGCCGGGCACTGAGAGAGCCAACCACCCCCACTCCCTGCCCCCATCCTGAGAGCATTATCTCCCTGCCGCCTGCCTCACTCTTGCTGGCTTGAACCAAGCTTCTAAAGGGCGATTCTATTCTTTAATTATTTCAGGCTAACCCTTCACCTCCTCAGCTTTTCTGGGCTGTTTGGGAGATTCCCTGTGGCTCCAGTCACTTGGTGACTGTGTGATAAGGGACAAAGGAGATAAAGCCATCTCCTTTGGAAGAAGTGGGGAGAGATTAGCCCAGGAGCCTCCATGGTTGGTTGACTATGGACCTGGTCGATGAGTCTGGGTCTGTTCCAGGGCAGGCTGTTGTCTATAGGGGCCAGCCTTCACCCATATGCTGACCTTGGAGCAGGCCAGCCATGGCTCCCCTCCTCTTTGATGAAAACTGGCTGCAATGGTCAGAGGTGAAGGGAGGGCAAACAGCATAAATTTCTGTGCTCAACCTGATCCACCAAGCTGACAGCAAATTAAACCAAGACTGCTGGAAAGCATCCATTCCCTTCTCTCAGCTCTGGGTACAGATGTGCTGTGGGACCATCTCACTCAGGGCCAAGGGGCCCAGAGTGGGTCACCCAGGCCTATGGTAGAGAGGGTAGAGCTAGTCCAGAGCCCAGGATCTAGAACAAACTTAGAATTCACATTCAGAGCTTAAAATTTAGAACCTCAAGCTCCAGTCAGAGCCCAGTGTTTGATACAGAAGCTAGATTTCTGGCTTAAAATCTGAAGTTTAGGACTTCCCTGGTGGCTCAGTGGTAAACAATCCACCTGCCAGTGAAGGAGATATAGGTTCAATCCCTGATCCGCCAAGATCCCACATGCCACAGAGTGACTAAGTCCATGTTTAAAAAAACAACACAAAAATCCCTTAAGTTCAGACAACTGGACCCAGTTCTGAGAACCTTCCCAGCACAAGTGTGCTAGAAAGCTCCCTTCGCTGCCTCCAGCCCTCCGATTGGCACCTGACAGTGTGTGGAGTATTAATTATGGTCAGAGCCTTTCAATGTGCAATAAAAAGCCTTTTAAACCATTCAGAGGGGAGGTGATTAACTCTATTAAGTGGCATTATGGATCTTCCTATCTGTTGCTTTCATAAACATAGTTGTAGGCAGAATGTTTTATTATGGGCATAAAAATGTCCCACATTACAATGCATAAGCACATATTGATGTTATATTTCTTTATAGTGCTGCACGCCCCAGTCCCCAACCACTCCGAAAAGAAACTACACGTCTTAATAATTTATGCTCCAAGTTTTAACCAGGATTATCAATGGCAGCTTTTGAGCTTTCTCTTTTGGCAACACAATAGATCATAGTAAAAATGCACCGACAAGCGATGTGTCCGTTTGATTTTTTCCACCTGAATCAGCAGCCCAAACTCCAGACACAGCAGTTTAGGGCAAGCAGCACACTGAAGAATTTAAGTCTAAGCATTTAATCTGCTCTTTCCATAAATTTCTGCTGCTTGTGCTTTATAATGATTCTACCAGAGGAAGTTTATTTATATCGCAGATTTTCAGCATCAGCACATTGAGAACACAACGGCGATCGCTCAGTCAATAGCTTACAGCCATGTATAATATCACTCCGGAAATCAAAAGCCCATTTGAGAAAAAGAAGGCTCAGATTAAAGTCACTTTAAGACATCAATAACTTAGAACTGGCTGAAGAGAAGTTATAAATATCCAGCCTGAGCATATGCAAATAGGCGTTTGCAGACGCGCCACCGCCCGGCGAGCCGGGAACCTCCTGCGGTCCCTCCCTCCCCGCCCGCACGTGCGGGGGGCGGGCCCGGCTACGTCACTGGGAGGCGGGGCCTCCGTCTCCCGAGGACCGCACTCCCAGCCCCCCGCCGGCACCCGCGCCCCAACCAGAGGAACTTGCTAGGTGTGGGTGCGGTGAGGCGCTTTAAGGCCGGCGAGGAGTCGGGACCCAACCTTAAAACTCAACGTACGGAACTAGCGCCTTTCTGGGTTGTTTATGACGTGTCAGGTGCTGGGCCAGGGGCACTTAACATTCGCTGCCCCAGCCATCTTTCTGCTGCTGAGTCACTTCAGTCGTGTCCGACCCTCTGCGACCCCATGGACCATGGCCCTCCAGGCTCCTCTGTCCATGGGATTCTCCAGGCAAGAATACTGGAGTGGGCTGCCATTTCCTTCTCCAGTGATGAAGAAGTGAGCCAAGTGAGTGAAGTGAAGTCGCTCAGTCGTGTCCGACTCTTTGCGACCCCATGGACTGTAGCCTACCAGGCTCCTCCGTCCATGGGATTTTCCAGGCAAGAGGACTGGAGTGGGGTGCCGTTTCCATCTCTCTGACTCCTTGTCATATGTGCCCAATGGCCAACCCCGAACCCTGCCTTCTGGCTGGGAGGATAAGAGGATGCAGCCATACTTTGAAAAGGCCCCAAAGTGCGTGTTTTCTGCCATCCCGCTGAGATCCACAGGTTACATGATCTCTTTTTTATTCTCCTGCCAACTTTATGATCGAAGGTCCCTATTTCACATATGAGGAAAATGAGGCTCAGAGAGAATCCCCAGCCACAGAGTGTCAGAGCAAGATTTGAATCAAGCTCTTTAATTCGAAGCCTTGCTTTTATAATTTTCAGTTGCTATAGTTCGCTGCTTCCTACCTGCCCTCACTGCTTTCTTCAGGGTGGGGCAGGGTTGGCCCAGGGGCCTAGAGAGATTTAGGGGTCATTTGGTGAGGCTCAGGGTCCAAGAAACACCATAAACGGTCACAGTGTAGACAGAGAAAGGAGGATGTGGGTGGTGGGGCTGGGTAGGGCTGACTGGGGAGGCAAGCTGGAGGGCTGAGTGGTGGGGCCTGATGGGTGAGGTCCTTGGGAAGGGTCCCCTGGAGTGGGATGAAAGAAGCCAAGGCTAAGACCAGGCCTTGGATCTGGAGTCAGCTGGGGGCCTGGGCTCTGGACTTGAGGTGGTGAGGGGACCTCAGGCCTCCAGGATGGGAAGGAAGGCAGACTGGACCCTAGGGGAGGGGCTGGGACTGCAGGTGGTTCTGGTGAACTCAGTGGCCATAGACCAGAAGCTTTACTACCCTCAGGTGACCCTAGTAATGGCCAATGCCTCGAATGGCCAAGGTCTTATATGGTCCAAGCCCCTAAGATCACAACTACCCCTTAGGAGAAAGAGACTCTCTGCTCATTGCCCAGGAGAGTGACATGGTCCTGCCCATGGCAAGGACCCATCAGAGTGTGAGTTACCTATGATCAGTGGGCAACAATAAAATAATAAGGTTAAACCCTGCAAAAATGTCTACACAAGAGAAAATGTGACAGAAGACAGAATATTTGAATTAAGTTATATAAAACAGAAGATGACTGAAAGAGGACAGCTAATGACTTCTGTCTTAAAGACGTGCTAACTCTGGCACCATCTCGAGCCCTTGTTCAAGCCCTGGGTTCGTACCCCGTGTCTATTCTCATTGCTGCCGCATTCTCACTTTGTGTCCGCAGCACTGGGCTAAGATTTATGCTTCAGCACTGGGGGCAGAATCGACCACTTTCAGCTGCGCTCATTTGTTCATCCACTTACTCTATTCACTCCTACATTCAGCAAATATTTACTGAGCACCTACGATGTTCCAGGCACTGGGGTCCAGCAGTGAATGAAACAGACCCAAAGCCCTGCCCCTGTGGAACATAGATCCTGGAGGATGTTTGCTGGCCTCTCTGTCCCCTCTTTTCAAGGGCAGGTGTGGCTCAGTGGGCTCGTGAGGACTGGGCAGCACAGTCATGCAGAGAAACATCCTCACTCATGCGTTTGGCTGCAGTTGGTCCCAGAGCTCCCAGCAAATGGCTTTTCAGAGCCTCAAGCTGCACTGACTCATCATCTCTCCTAGTCGGCTGGGGAGGTTGTAAATTTTTTTTGGAGATCCTTTTCAGGCCCCAAATCAGTGTGTATGTTGTGGGGGCAGGGGAAGTCTCTACTCCCAGGTGGATAAGACCATATCCTTCCAGATAAATCACCTAGTCCTGGAATGGGGATTATACATCCATGTTCTCCTTTCCCCCTGCTTCGGTGCCAGGTGCGTTCCACGCCTAGTCCCAACTAGAGCCTGGCAGGGTGGAGGACTGGCCCTGTGATGAACGCAGTGTAGGCCATGCGCACATGTGTGCGTGCACAGGTGTGTCTGGACGGGTGGGGCCTTCTTCTGGATGTATACAACATTCAGAGCCTGGCCTTCTCTTCTTCCTACTGACTGACCAGGGCAGAACCTGGCTGGATGTTCCTGATCAACCTCCAGTTCTCATTCTAATATTCCCTGCCCCGCAGGAAGGGATCTGGATTCCCAGGGGGCTGGAGCCTCAAGGGTAACCTGAGTCCCTCTCCCCCATTTCTGGCTGCAAGAACCAGCTCTTGTTAGGGTGGGTGCTCCTCTTTCCTGGAATTCCCTCCCCTTTGGGAACTCTCAGGTAGGCACAGACACACTCTGTCTCTATAGTTCCTCAGGAGGGCTCTCTCATTTCTGGTTGGCAGCCACAGGGTGGGGTGTGGGGGGTGTCTGAAGATAGTGGCTAGGAAACCCTGATGAGGCCACCCCTGACTCTCCCCAGGGAGCACCAGTTGCCTCAGCTCAGGTGGAGGCACCTGCATGAATCAGAGGAGACGGGTGAGTATCATTTGGGGCAGGAGGTGGCAGGAGCTGGCACTGGCCAGGGTCATACCTAGCTAGGGTGGCTGGAGGGGCAGCAGCCTCCAGAGACAGGTGAGGGTGCTTAGTGAGAAATGAGGCCCACTGAAGGATTCTAACTAGGGCAGGACCTGGTCAGATGAGCACTTTAGTGATGCTCTGAGTGTGGATTGGAGAGTGGGAGAGAAGGGGCAGGAGGAGATGGGGAGGCTGCATGGCCAGCCAGGGAGCCCCGAGGGATGGAAGGCAGAGCAGAGAGTGGAAGGTAGAAAGACCACATGGAGGCTGACTGGGTGGGCAGGAGGGCCTGGATGAGGGAGTGGATGTGGCGGGTCAGGTGGCTGAGGCTGAAGGGCCCTGGTGAAGAAGAGCTCACAGGCCCAGGGTCTTCCTGGAGGGTTGGGGCTCCCCAGTCCTCCCCAGCTTGGGCGCATGTCTGGACATCTCCTTCAGTCTGGCTGCGTGGTAACCTGTCTCAGCCTCTGTAGGGAGTCAGTGTCCCAGAACCTCTGAAACTTTAGAGTCAGGCAGAGATTCAGGGTTGTGTGCGGGGAATGGAGGGAGGCTGAACTGGACCGGAAGCCAGGCCTCTTCCGTGTTGTTCCAGAAAACACACACTTGCTGGGCATCCTTGTGGCCTGACCCAGAACTTGGTGCCAAGGATGTAACGGTGCATATGGGGTGAAGGGCAAGGCTCTGGGGCCAGACTGTCTGGGTTTTCATTCCAACTGTGTCCCTGAGCAGGTGGGTAAGCACGAGGAAGTTACTTCATGTTTCTGAACCCGGGTTTCCTCGTCTGTAAAATGGAAGTCATAACTGCAAACCACATCATAGGTTGTTGTGAGAATGAAAGGTGTCAACAAGAGTAATGTGCTCAGAAGAGCGCCTCCTAAAGGTGAGGGGAGGTAACACCCTCTGCAAGTTCCTAACAGGCCTCTTACAAACGCTCATGGCACACCTCCAGGGGCCGCCATGCATCTGGTATGATCATAGATTTTTTTTTTAGTGATTGTGACAGTTTTCTGGTAGGTGGCAGGCAAGGGTCTTGAGAAAAGGGTATCTTTAAAAATTTCACATAAAGTTGCTAAATCGGCCACTGGCGGGGGTGTTCTAAAGTCATTCACAGTCGAGTGGGGGAGACAGGCTTGAAAATAGACCATCAAGATGCTGGCTGGTGAGCTGGGTGAGTGAAGTATGCCATGCATGGGGGTCGGCTAAGGAGAGGATCTGTTGGTCCTGAGCTCCCCTGCTTCTTGCCGAGGCTGGTGCCTCAGACCCTGGTGCCTTGAAGACCGGGTGTTATAGGAACCCCAGGTTCATGGGAAGCCTAGGGGTGCAGACAGCCTTTTTCCCAGGCCCTCTGACGGACCATCCTGTCCAGACGCTCCTGCCACAGGTGAGGCTGCGGGGCTGCGGCTCTAGCTCTGAGAGGCCCAGCTCCCTCTCCTCTGCCTCAGAACTGTAAGTGTTCCTCTCCTGACGCATTCAGTTCTGCTGTGGCAAAGGCAGGTGAACGCAGAATAAATAACCGGGAAGACCTCTGTGCCCCGGGCTCCCCCGGCTTTGCGGTGATTCCTGACTAGCTCATAATTCACCTCCCACAGTCCCCCAGGTGGCCTTCCCGCCTGGCCCACCTCCCCTGCTCCCAGCCCAGGGAAAACCGAGCTCCTAGCCTCTGTCTGTAGAGAGGATCCATGCCTGTGCTGAGAACACGGTGTGTGTGTGGGGGGTGGGGTGCGGCCCCCCCTGACCTCTGTTGCCTCCTCTAATCAGCCATCAGCTGACCCCCTCACCCTCAGACATAGCATCTTCTTGTGCTGATGGGGGGCGTCTTCCCCACCGTCATGAGCAGGGGTGAGGGGTGATTTCTGAAAGAGGAGCAGGCTTTCCTCACAGACACTTGAGGCTGAGCTGGGGTTCAGCTCTGGTGGTACAGGCTGTGGAGCCCTGGAAGACAGAGACCCTTGCCCCTGTGCTGGCCTTTGTGGGGGCAGTGTGGGACCCTCAGGGAGAGTCGGCTGAGTAGGAGGAGCCAAGTGTGAAGGGCCAGAGGAAGGGGGCCTGTGGGCCCCGTTCCAGGGGTGATGTTGCTTCTGTAAACCTCCTCAGGGCTCCTCAGGGGCCTTTTACCTCAAGGCCTGATGGTCCCTGAGGGCTTCTGTCAGGCAGCTGAGAGGCCAGGGGAGAAAAATGCATCTTCAGCCTCTGACTCCAGAAGCAGGTGACCAACCAGCTCAGGAGAGGCTGCTCTGGCTGGGGCCCACCCCTTTCTCAGTGCTCCAGGGGAGCCCTGGGCTTAGGGGTGGGGTCGCGGGGAAAGGAGAGGCCAGCCCAGCCGGCAGCTCTGTCCTCAAAGCTTCACAGAGTTCCAAACTCCCTCCCAGAGAGGGCCAGAGAATTTTTCCGGCTGTGCCGAGCTCCTTCAAAGATATCAGCACATGGTTAATCTTCCCTCCATTCAGAAATGCAGAGTAATTTGCCCGAGTGGGGATTTCTGCATATTTATACTAATGTCTGTGTTTAAAGCTTATGAGACAGAGAATTGCTGAGAGATGTCCATTAGCAATATATACAGACTGCAATTATTTCTTTATGGTGTGTGGTCTGACTGCAGAATAGTTTATTTCAATGGAAGTAGCAGGCTCTGCCTACTGTGTTTTCTTATGTGCCCGAAGAAATCAATAAGAACAGAAAAGACGTAAAAGAAGGCAAGAATAAAAGGAGGGTGACCTTTCAGGATTCTGGGAGCCTTGAATATGCTATTCCAGGAACTGCCTTCATCCTTGGAATCTAAATGCGTGTGCCCAAGTTGGGGTAGTAGGGGGGAATTCAGTAAGTTTGAGACCGTGGATGAGAACTTGTGAATCTTCTCCATCTCGGAGGCGAAGCTCTCAATTCATTTATCCCGATAAGCTGGTGGGGATGCTCCTTCAGAGACAAGCAGGAAGAGAACAAGGAGTGTTCTCAGAGGATCCCACTCCTGACCTCCAGCTCCTCTCTCCCTATGCCTACCCCAGGGACAGACCCTCAGAAAGAAAGCAGATTTTGATCTGAAACAAAAGAAGCCTCAAGCTGGACCAAGGCTTTGGAATCAGATTGGAATCTGGTAGAAACCCAACTTTTTCCTGGGGTGGGGAGGAGGGAGGGAGAAGGAGCTGTTTCAGAGACAATGAGCTGAGACTTGAGCCAATGAGACAGGGAGGGAAGAGCCTTGTTGGGGAGCTGTGGTTGGAGGGGCCCCAGCCTGGGAGAGTGTGACTGGGAGGCTGGGGACCCCTCGTCTCAAGTCCTACCCCATGCTCACCTCAGCGCCCGCTCCGCCTTTCCGTACTGGTGCCCAAAAACTTAAGGCAGACAGTTGCCCAGCAGGCCTCACAGACAGATTGGACCCTTGTGCACTCTGGAAGAATGCCTCAGTTACCAACCTCTGGAATGGAATCATTGAGCCTAAGGTGGTCCCCAAGATGCAGAAAGGGATGCTGTCCTAAAGGGCGTTTTGGATAAGAAAGGCTGGACAAGCTGGAGTGAATAGATACAGAGAGACGATTTTGGATTTCGTGTAACTGCCAACTGGTGCTGACTTTTTCTTGCCTTCTCCTGGGGCCCCAGGGCCCCTGGCCCACTCCTCACACCCCTCTGTCCTCCCAGCTGGCCCTCGGCATAGCCAGCACATCTGGGCAGTGCCAGCGGGGCCACTGCCCTTCTCCTCCCGTGGTGCCTGCCATCTCCTGACCTCCACAAAGCTGGTTTTCGTCTGTTGCCTCGACTTCCCCTCGGCGGGGAGGCACCATTCTTTTCCGGCCTCAAAATAGTTTCCTGAAGTCAGTGTTGACTTCTCACTGTCTTCTTGCACAGAAATCTTTTCCAAGAGGCGCTGGGGTCCAGAAGCGGGACAGATGGTCCCTTTCTTTTTATAACATGGCCAGTCTTTTGAAGTGAAGAACTATAAACACAAGTTTTGCCTTCAGCAGATGTTCTGTGGGCACAACAAGCATCACTTTGTGCTCTTTAGCAACTGTGAGCGGTGGTAGCCGAGGGGAGACTGAAATTGGGCAGAGCGTTGGTGTGTGTTCAGGGGCCTGGGGGCCCTGGCATGATGGGCCCTCTTTAGTCTGGACCTCGTCCTTATGCTCGGCCAGTTCCAGGTCTCGACTTCCTGGGAATGGTGTCTGCTCCCCTTCCTGGAGCCCAAGGACCACCCAGCCCTAGAGCCACCTGTGCGGTGGTTGTTTTTGAAGGGCTGGCCGACTAGCTGAGTCCTGTGCAGCTCTCCCCCCTAATCCTGAGGCTAGGACTAAAGGGTTCAGAGGCTGTGGGTTGGGGTGGGTGCTCTTCAAGAGAGCATGCTTCAGTTTGATCGCTTTTTTTCTTTGAGCGATTTACCATATGGTTGTCTGGTCCCCATGGCTGCACTGGGCTGATTCAGGCCAGAATGGCTGGTCAGACATATCTGTTGAGCTCCGGAGGAGCTGGTGGCTGTGCTAGATGTTGGCTGAAAGCCAGTTCCCAGAGCTCTACCCTGGTGGCTCCTGTCCATCGGTGACAGAGATATGAAAAGTGTTAGCTGCTCAATCGTGTCCGACTCTGCAACCCCGTAAACTGTAGCCCACGAGGCTCCTCTGTCCATGGAATTCTCCAGGGAAGCATACTAGAATGGGTTGACATTCCCTTCTCCAGGGGATCTTCCAGACCCAGGGATTGAACCCAGGTCTCCTGCAGTGCAGGTAGATTCTTTACTGTCTGAACCACCAGGGACAGAGATATGAGGTGTCAGTAAAACTACGTCTAGATGGATGTGCTGCTATTTAGTAGATTTCAAAAATTTTGCTCATTTAAAAGGGCATAAGCTCAATTAATAGACCTCGTTAACTTCAAAGATGTATCATCTTTGGCCAGAATTGGTTCTTTCCTAGGATGACGGGCTCCATTAACTTTATTGCGCTGGCAATGCTTTGTATAAGGCGTGGGAGGTGTAGCGACAGGAAAGTCTGCCTGACCCCCAAGCTCCAGTGGCCTCGGTGGTGGTCAGCGAATGCCCTGACTGTGGCTTCCCTAAAATGCCCACGTGTCGCAAGGATTAACTTTGGGACTTAAGTCCACCCGTCTAGTCACCCATCACATGACACTTTTGGAGATGAGGAAAGAACCTAAGAATCATCAGTCTATATTGAGAAATATCAGACGCATGACTCTTAGAGACATAAGGCGGCCACTGTGGGACTTGCCCATCCTTACTCCAAACATACCTAGTGACAGTACAGGTTGCAACCCGAAGCTTCAAGGTGTGGTGTGTTGGAATGGGGTGGGCGTCAGAGGCAGGTGGTTTTGGTCGACTTCCTTCATGTTCTACCACTTATGCTTGGGTCTTGATTATATAACCCAGACTTTGATTTTCCACCTGTGATCTACTTCACAGGACCACTGCAAGAATTACATAAACACAGAGTGAATAGATAATAAAATGTTGGCTCCCCACTCTGTGCCCTTCCAGAAGACAAGGGTACCTCTATCAGCAGTGGCCACCAGCCCCCTGGAATGGTGGGCCCTGACACACAGCCCGAGAGCACCTGGCAGGTCCAGCCTTGCGGCCTGGGTTGGTGTCATTACTGCAAACACCCAGAGGGAGGGCACATGGCTACTTCTCTGCCTTCTGGGATGAATGACATGAAATTAGGAATTCTGGAGTCCCTGCTCACACCAAAAACACCTCAGCTCATAAATAACTGTTGGTGGGTCTAAGAAGGTAATGAATATCTCCATATAGAAGAAAGACAGAAAATACAGGGTTTATTTTTGCATCAATCAGAATTTCTGAAAGCTGTCTGTTCAAATGGCCAGATGGTCTGAGAGCCTTCAGAGTCACCACTTGGTGGTTCCTAAATATGGGGGCCTGTGAGGTCCTTGGCAACAGGTCCTGGGGTTTGAACAAAAGGAAAACATCCTGGGTGTGTGAACTGGGCCACTATTTTGGCTCTTAAAGATTCTCTGGACTCTAATGGACCAACATGGCTGGCCACTAAAGATGTTCATGTTTCTAGGAGGGAGCTGCGCTCTTTAAATGGGCCTCGACTTACTGAAATAACCACAATATAACGGCAGTTTTGAAAGCCCCCAAGTTAAAAGCAAAGCCCCCAACCACCCAATATTTGTAGAGACCTGGAGGATGGGTCTCTGCTTAGGGGCACATTAAGCAGGCACTTCTAGGACAAGCCCCAGCCACGGGAGTGATGGGATAAGGGCCCTGGAGCCCACAGTACAGAATTTGCCCCTCTGCTTGTTGGTCAATGTTTCCTCCCCATCAGTCCACATTCCTAGGGCCACCACAGGCCTTGCCCACATGCTGGCATCATGGTTTGGCCCCCCTTTAAGCATGTGGTGACTTGTCCCTCCCCTTCCTCTCATTCGGGCCTGGTGGAGCTGCCAGCCAGCACAGCACTCCTGTGGGCTGTGTGTGCCAGGCAGTGTGTACCCCCCGGGTGGGTTCTGGAGAGGCACGGTGTTCCAGCCCAGTGCATCCAGGCAGACGCTGGGCCTGACTCCAAGCGGTGTTCAGTCTGCAGGGAGAGAGAAACTTCTAGAGAGAACTCCTAGCAGCAGAGGTTCCTAGCGACTGGGGGTGGTCACAGGAAATTTGCTAGAGGCGGTGCCTTGTCATATCTCGGTGACACCTCTGAACCTGAGTTTCCCCACCTGTAACTGAGGGAGTGGCGGGTCTCTAAATGACCTTTAAGATAATATTCTACGCTGACATTCACCATCCTGGGGAAGGGGCAGCGGGTGGAAAGGAGGGGGATAGTGTTGCTTGGGAGTAAATTCCCACTAAAGGAGGGGCAGGTGATGAGCGCTTGGGGGAAAGCACAGCTGTGACGTAGGTGTGGAGAGGCTGGGCTGAGATACATCTAACCCCTAGTCTCCAGAGGAAATAATTTTGAAAACTCAGTGGAAAGGTCAGCTTTCTGCTACGGCCAAGACTGGGGGGAAAAGGGTATAGGAAAGGGGAGCTCTATAAAGAGTAATGATCTGTAACCCCAACCTTGATGAGAAAGAGGAGGGAAGAGACCCTAAAGATTTGGTGGAGTGGACAGGAGGATTTTTCTGAGGTTGTTTTTTCTTTTCTCTTAACTTGGAAGTTGGAGTGTGTGTGTGTGTGCCTGGGTGTGTATGAGTGTGTTTTATACAAATAAATCATGATTTTTATAGAAAAGTTAGACTATGTGCAGTGTGATGCTCAGGACCAAGGGGGAGACCGTTGCCTGGTGTCCCTTTAAGAGGTGTTTTGACAAGCTGGAGCATGATTAGGGAGGACTCCAGCATGGTAAAGGACCAAAGGACACATAGGATGAACTGCTGAGGTCACTGGAGATATTTGTAGAAAAGGAAATTCTGCCACCATCACACATCTGAAGGGCTGTCATGGAGAACAGGAGCCAGCTTTGCTCTGATGGGCCCAGAGGGCAGAGCATGGAACTTATAGGAAGACAGCTCTTGACCATTTAATATCATAAACCATCTAGCTGTGAGTGGCCTGGCTTAGTCCCCAGCGGTGGAGGGCAAATTCTTGCTTCTGCTGGATGGCTCTGAGATCCCTCCCAGCATGAAGGTTCTACAGAAATAAAAAATTAACCCCAAATACGGATGATTCTAACAGTGGAAAATACAGACAGTGCTCAGTGGATAAGGAATAGAGTGAGTGGCTTAAAGTTAAACTGGTAAAAATGATAACAGTAAATTGATTAAAAAGTTCAAATAAGTGTCAAGCATTGAAAATACATGCGGTTACATTGTAACTGTCATGTAAGTAACTTTGCTGTGGTGAGGGGCCACCCTTTCCATTTGCCAGCTCGACTGATGTATATAGCCTGCTACAGACTGAACCGTGTCCTGCTGCTCCTAGGCTGCCTCAGTCATAGCCAAGTCTATGCAACCCTGTGGACTGGGGCCCGCCAGACTCCTCTGTCCATGGCATTCTCCAGGTAAGAATACTGGAGTGGGTTGCCATGTTCTCCTCGAGGGGATCTTCCCGACTCTGGGATTAAACCCGAGTCTCTTACATCTCCTGCATTGGCAGGCAGGTTCTTTACCACTAGCGGCACCTGGGAAGGTCCGTCTTCCCCAAATTGTTATGTTGAAACTCTAACCCTCAGTGTGACTATATTTAGAGACAGGGCCTTTGAGGAGGGATTTAAGGTTAAGTGAGAGCACAGGATAGGGCTCTAATTGAATATGACTTTATAAGAAGAGATTCCAGGAGCCCATGCACAGAGGAAAGGCCACGTGTGGACACTGAGAAGACGGCCGTCTGCAAGCCAAGGGGAGAGGTTTCGCTAGAAAACCTGTGGGCACCCTGATTTTGGATTTTCAGCCTTCGGAACTGTGGGAAACTTAACTTCTGTTGAGTCAGTCTGTAGTATCTGACTAACATATAGCCCATGACATTGGTCCTGCAGAAAGTGGTAAAAACTAACTGGTGTTTGCCTGGGGTGTGTGTTGGGCCTGGGTCTGAGACACCGATCCATGAGAGCATTGAGTGGTCACTGGGAAGAGGGGAGGAAAAGGCAGTGAGAAGCCAGTGGGCAAAACAAGACGGTCAACGGTGCTGTACTTGGTCACCCAAAACCCTGCAGGGAGAGCTATGAGGCGAATAACATTCTGGTGCTGCACTGAAAATGCTTGGGCTTCCCTCTAAGATACAGGTTTTTAAAGAGAGTTACACTAAGAAAATAGGCAATGACAACAGTTTCAATAGATGGCAACCTTTTGGCCATTGTTTGCTTCAAGCAACTGACATGATGTTTTGTGTTCCTAACCTACTATGCCTGTATTATTTTCACATTTTCAGTTTCTAGAATAGTAAGCATGCTCCTGAATGGAATGTGGGTGTAACTGAGTCGTTTTTTGTTGAGCCAGGTGTGTGCCACGGTCTCACAGTTTGGGGTACTGCTGCCTTCCTGCGCCTGGGGAAGAGGCAGCAGGCACGCCAGACCTGCCCAGCTCTCCCCTTTTTGAAACTCATCTCTAACCTTGAAAACTGAACCAAAAAGCCCTAGGGGCCAGCCCGACAGGACATGCCTTTCCTAGCAAGATGGCACATGTTGGTTGTTTGAATAGTGATCAGGCCACAGGAAACTTGCCGTTAACATCTGTTACGACAGGAGAAAGATGTTTACCAAGACTTCCTGGATCCCGAGTGTGCATCAATTTCCCAGTTGGAAGCTAATGACCCCGAAGTGCTTCCTTCCCAGAAGAAAGCCCCCAAAGACCAAGAGGTCTTCACCTTATAAGACCAGAATGGCACGGGGACAGAGGAATTGAACTTGCCCAAGATCATGGACCCTTACTGTGCCATCACTGATGGGGAGAGGTAAAGAGAACTTCTGGGAAGCCCAAGCAAAGCCCAGGCTTTCTGGACCTTATGTTTCAAGGGTTCAGAGAATGAATTTCATGGGTGTGAATCAGCATAAACCACTAGTTGAACCTGTTCTTGATCAGGATGGGCACTGAGGACCATTTGGGTAGATGTGTGTGTGTGTGTGTGTGTGTAACTCTGTGGAACTGAAGTGATGATTCTGGGTCCCTGGCACTTGTCTCAGGCCTTCTTCCTAAGAGCTGGTGTCTGTGGAACTACCTGCCTTCCGCTTCCTTCTCTGAATCATTTCAACTGCCTTTAAAGGCTCAGTCCACACTGACCTCTCTTTTCCAGCCCCTTAGCTCTTATTACTACCCCTCTATCCCCCTCCAAGTCGAATTCAGGATCTTCCAGGGAGAACTCCATCCCTCCCAGCACCCAACATGGTGTTTGAAACCTTGCGGACATGATCACAGGACCTCAGGCTCAGCAGGAGCTGAGACCTGCATAGGGCATGCCTCTTGTGCCTGGGAGAAGCCAAGTGTGGACTCAGCACACAGTAGGTACCTATTACTACACACACATAGTTGTTGTTCAGTCACTAAGTCCCATCTGATTCTTTCGCGACCCCATGGACAGTAGCCCGCCAGACTTCTCTGTCCAGGGCATTCCCCAGAATACTGGAGAGGGTTGCTGTTTCCTTCTCCAGGGGATCCTTCTGACCCAAGGGTGAGTCTCCTGCACTGGCGGGAGGGTTCTTCACCACCGAGCCACTGGGGAATCCTCCTAGTTGCTCAGTAAATACCTAGTGTTGCAGTAGGGAGGGAAGTAACGTGGCTGGAGCCTGTCAGTGGCTTCTGAGAGTCAGTGATGCAGAACCTAGTGGTCATTCCTGCTTGCTGTCTGCTTGGGTCACAACTTCTGAGAGAAGACAGGGCTCGGGACCCTGGCAGCTGGCTTCCTGCTGCGGATCACCATCCTTTTTTGAAATCCCAGGACTGGAAACGTTTTCTCCCTTGGCTCCCACTTGAAAAGCCTCCCCCACCATCCCATTCCAGTCGGTGTCTGGACTCCTCTTGCCCTGCCTGTCAGGCAGTTAGGGCCACAGTGGGATTTCTGAACCGGAAGATGCTCAGTGGAGATTTGGGGCTGAAAGCCCATGTACCACTCCTGGCTCACTGAGAAGGGGCCTAGGGCACATCGCTCTGCCGGTGCTCTGTTGAGCAGTGGGACCCCGAGAGGGACAAATGCAGGCTGGGGCTCAGGGCCCACTTCCTGCTCCAAGCATGACACCATCACTGGGTGGTCTGACCGCGGTGCTGCATTCTCCACTTGCCTGGTTCATTCATTGTCAAATGATCTGTTAACAAAACCGTTAAGCCCTGGACAATCCTCCAATTAATGATTCACAAATCCCTGGAGGACAGAGCCCTATGAAGACAGGAGGGCCTTCTGTGGCAGGCTGGGGGCAGGAGAGGAGGAAAGACCTCATGGAGATGAGATGGACTTTCAGATTCCATAGGCTCTGAGACACTTATTTCCTGGGGGAGCGTGTGTGTTGGGGTGGGGGCTGGAAAGGGGAAAGTCATCATGATGGCAGGACTGTGGGTTTGGTTCCAGGTCTGTGTTGAGTGTTGTGTCAGTCAGAGCTGGGAGAATGTTTTGGACAACTTTGCTTTAATAATAACGGAGATCCTGAGCCAAAGGTGCTTCAGACAGTATTCCCTGCCCCACCACTCAGCATTCTTTAGAATTTATAGTAGTGGTAGTGATAACAACAGCTAACGTTATTGCAAGCATACTATGTGCCAGGCACCATGGTTAGACTCTACATACACTGTTAAATCCTTAAAGCAGGTCTAAGAAGATGGCACTATTATTATCTCTGTGTTACAGATAACTTAGAGGCTTAGAGATACCAGGTTTCTAGCCAAGTTCATTGGATTAGTGGGTAGTGGAATTTGAATTCCACCCAAGCAGTCTGGTGCAGGACCTGGGCTTCTGGCCACCTTTCATGCTGCCAGCCACATGCTCCTCACCCCCTCCACCTACAGCCTTGGTTGTTTTGTCTGCAGGAGTGACGTAATTCTATTTGTCCCATCTAGTGGTATGGCCATGGGGGAGGACCCCTGCAGTGCTCTGGGCACCCCCAATATCAAGCTGAACATCAAAGGATGCTGAGAGCCCCTATGGGTCATTAGGAGGAGTCCTCCCAAGACAAATAGCTCCTGGAATTAGGAGGAGGCTCCCAGCAATGGGCTGGTTCCCTCTGGTTGTTATGGTGATGGTAGGGGATTGTAAAATGTTACAATGAGAGAAGGCCATTTTCTCTTGTACAAAGTGGACCTCTGGGAACTAGGTGCTTCAAACATCATGATGTTAACACAATCTCCTAAGACTCTGGAAGGCAAACTGGTCTTTACTTTTTCACATTCCCCTGGGTTTCTAAAAGGCCATGGACATTGAAGGATGGTCCTGTACCATCATCATAGGAAACACTTTTATATGTAATTACAAAGGGCTAGGCACTATCCTAAAAGCAAAGCATAAAAGGCACTATTTTACATAGGCACTATGTAAAATAAATTGCTTAATCCTCACAAGTGTAAGAAGCAGATTCTATTTTTTTACCCCCCTTTTACAGATGAAGAAACTGAGGCAGAGTTTCAGTTCCCATATGCTCTGGGGTAAGGATTAATATTTTGGTCGAGATGCTTGGCTACAGGAGGAGCTTTGAAACAGATGGACTTCTGTTCCCAGAAGTATGGGGCAGGGATGGGGGGACCAGGAAGCTACAGAAGGAAGTCTCACATAGACTTGTCTCACATAGTCTCACATAGACTGCATGTCTTGACCCTCAAGTACTAACCTGTTTTCACCATACAAAGAGAGGAGGCAGCTGCAGAGAAGTCACAGAACCTCACTGGATAATTCCCATCCCAGTGCTCTATGCCTTCATTCCTCTAACTCTTCACCGTTTAGTGCCAGGTACTGGCTTGGAAAGTGGGGTGGAATGGGGTGGAGTCTGTGCCGGCCCCCAACCCAGGACCTCACAGTCTAGTTGGGAGAATGACCCAGAACAGGCAAACTGTATCATAAGTGCTCAGCCAAGGCCCAGAGCAGAGCTGGACAGGAGAGAACCCAGACTGCGGAATGGCTACAGGGCAGCTTGCTAGCAGACTGATGAGAGACGGTGAGAGATGAAGCTGGGAGGCAGGCAGGCAGGAGCTGGATGCTGAAGCACCGTGTCAAGGGTTGGACTCTGTCCTGAGAGCAATGGGGCCGTTAGAGGCATTCGGCAGGGAGTAACAGAACCAGACCTGTGTTTTGAAATGATCACTCTGGCTGCAGCATGGACCCTGGACGGGAGGGGTTGTACTGTTGAGGCCACTGATGCAGGCCTGGAGTGATGCTGGCCTGAAAGGAGGGCACGGAGACTGAGAGGAGAGGATCAATTTAGAGGAGGCAGAATCAAAGGAGTTTCCAGACTCAGCACATAAGGGTATAAGGAAGACCATGGGTTTGGAGTCTGAACTCCGGCATGGATTCAAGGTATCATTTCTGAGACAGAGATAGGAAGAGCAGGTCTGTGGCAAGGTGATGTCAGTTGGGACATTTGTGCCTCTGGGCTAACTGTGTGTGGGCAGACAGCTTTATCCTGCATACCCAGCTTCTTCTAGAATCTGTTATTAAGGGAGTCAGTTGCCCTAGTGTGTCAGAGGCTGATGCAGGGAGAGATGAGATTGATGCTGAACACCAGGGCTGGGGGCGAGGAAGGTGACTCATCCCACTCCCTCTTAGGGATGGGGACACAGCATTCCTGTTAAGCAGCTTGACCAGGGGCTGGCAGCCCCATGAACAAGCTTGGGCTCCTCCCATCTCCTCTGCACTGGGGCAGAGGCCCTGCTTTCTGTGTCTTTGCCAGCTTCTCTCTCTGCTAAAATCCCCAAACCTGGGGCCTATGTCAGCAGGAGCAACTGGGTTGGCGATAAGTGGGCACAGTGCTCGGCACAGTATGGTCCAGCCTGTGATCTCATTCACTTCTCCTCTCTGCCTGATGATTGTGGTACTGTCATCCCATTTTCAAGATGAGGCAAGGAAGGCTCAGGGAGGTTAGAAGTCTTGCTGCAGTCACACAGCTGTCCACTCTGCCTCCAAGTCCCTTTCCTGGATCCTGTCTTTGTCCCTTGTGGAGGCTGGGGCAACTGCTGTCCAAATAGAAGATGGCAGAGGATAGACAGAGCTCCATGGTGTGGAGGTTCGGAGGCAAGGGTGAAATGGGAGGAGATGCAAAACCCATAGGAAGGGGCTTCCCACACACCTACTACAGGACTCCCCAGCCCTGAGAACCCTCATGGCCCTTCACCTGGGGCCTATGAAATCTAAAGTCAAAAGAGATAAGCCTCTTCACTTCTGATCAACTTGGACTTTGGTTTTTGGTCCAGAAGCCAGAGGGGACAGTTGCAGCCTGGCTTCTCTCTCCCTGGACATGCAGATGAAATTACAACAGCCTTTCTGCAGCTCACCACTAGGTCCAGTGTTTGGGGCTTTCAGGGGCCTCTGATCACCCTCCTGGCCACTGGAAGTCCTTCATGGAGGAAGGTAGGGGCTAGAAAGAATGACAGCAGTAGCCTGCACCTCTGCGGTGACACACACATAGCTGGGTTCATGTGGTACCGGTGCAGAGACACTGGACTTCGTGGGTTCACAAGGTCTGATGCTGGTCACCACCTCTGCCCATGGACCAGCTCAGGGGTGCAAAGCAACAAGACCAACAAATGGCTCAGGTATTTTCTAACAGGATTCGAGTAGAACTAAATCTTCATCCCCCCTTTATCACTTTGCACACATAAAATTTAATTAGCTTTCAATATATAATCTTAAGAAAAAAAGAAATCCTACAGATTCCTCCCACCCCAAATTGTTCTTCTAGAAAGAAAGGAGGTTTATCTCAAGTTTCTTAAGAAAAAATCTATAGGCACACAATGCATGGAAATAACATTCATTACAGGGAGCTGCATGCAAACTGGCTTCTCTAGTCAGAGATGAGAGACAATCGCTTGACCTATTGCAAATCAAAAAGCATTTCCACACCACCTGTATTTTTCAACTGGTGAAGTTTTAAACAAAAGCCCCAACACCTTTTCTGGGAAGGCACACTAACAGAGTCCCAACTGAAATTTCAACTCAGTCGATGGGAAGATAATTACAAGAAACAAAATGTGAAATTTAAAATCAGGGCACTAATGAAGTCTAAAAATACCAGTGGCCCATCCTTTTGGTTGGCAAGACCTGTTCTTCATGGAGGAGATCTTTTCGTAATTACTCAGTTCCGCGAGAGATCAGGTTGTCACGTCAAACAATAGTAGGAAAAATCGTGGGACTTTAATGAGCTAGATCTCAAGGAGTTCTATGGTGGATCTTATTATAATGCCCGGCAAGCTTTCAGACAGAGAACAGGAGAAAAGGAAAGTTCTTTTTTTTAAAGTAGAGTTCTGACTAGTGTTGATGTTCTCATGCAGGGCCTCCTGGTTCCTGCTTGGAGCCAGCTGCCTGTCATTTAGGAGTGTGAAATCAATTGGACTTCGGAGATGTAAAATCCCTAGGGGCAAAATTAAAAGTGACCCAAATCCAAACCCACGTGGGCTTGTCAGGAAGATGATTCTCACATAGCAAGTTTCAAAGATTTGGTTTCAAAATTTGGGTTTCTTATTTTAAAAAATATGCAGTTGTTTGACATTAGATCTGACAGATAAATTATAGCTTTAGCAATAAAGGCTTTTAAGATTAGAAATGAAAGGAGAAATTACCTTAAGAAAAAAGAAAGAAAGAAAAAAACCCACCCAGGCTTGAGTTGGGAGGCATTTGTGCGTGCAGGCTTCATTGTATTTCTTCGCTGCAAATACTGGGGGGAGAAATCAGCTGACGAGGGCCGTAAATAGAGAAGCGAGTTCAATGTAATTTCTGGGGGATCAGCCAGCTCACTGGAGAACTATGGAAGTTGGTGTGATGGACAGGTCAGCAGCTGGAGCTGGGAGAATCTAGTTGGCTCCCCAGAAGGTGGGGCTGTGAACACTTTCTAGGCCCACAGCATCCCCAGGCCTGGCACAGAATTCACACCAGTGGCTGGAAGAGCAAACCCCACTAGGGGTTTCCTCCTTCCTGTCTGTGGGCTCAGGCCCATGATAGAGGATGGTTCATGCTGTCTGACCCCACAAGATGTTACAGGCATGGCTCTGCAGGGCCTGCAGGCCCAGCATGAACAGGAGCTCAGCAGGGACCTGCCTTGACCACCTACATCTTCATGATCTTACGAACTCAGATGCCTAATGGTGATCAGATGTGCCTACTCCTGGCAGTTTCAAGGGGCAGGGTATGGGGTGGATCCCAGCTCTACGTTAAGACCTAAACCAGGAACCGGTCCTGTCTGAGCCGGTTACATTTTTGCACAGAACCAACACCTTTTCCTGGGGGGATGCCTGAAACTGGCAAGGCAGCAAGAACTTCATCAGTTCTAGGAGCTTCCCTGGGATGGGGTGAGGGTGGGGTGGACACACCCTCCTCCCCCCACCTGATGGGAGGAGATGGAAACCCTCCCAGTGTCTCAGGCCTTGGCACAGCCTTGGGAGTAACCGGACACCCAGTACCCAGTGTGTCACTGTTGGTGGCATAAAAACTGTGGGTACTTTTTTTTTCCCAAAGGGAGAAGGAGCTTAACCAAAACAATTCAAACAAAAAAACAAACAAAAAAAACCAAATCAAAAAATAATGTAGTCAATTTTTTAAAAAAGATCTTAAACAAAGCAAGAGTTTACCAAAATTTAGATGTAATTTTCTCATTTAAAACTAGTGCTGATTTTCAAAACAAAGGCAGTCAGGACTCAATCAGATTGGGAATTAAACCCGACAGAGATCTAGACACGGCTTTGTTGTTGGGATGCTTGACAAGGCCTAGAAATTGCTCGTAGGGATAAAGATAGAGATTCAGGAGGGCAGGCTGGATGAGAATGGCTGGTTGGAGCCCTTACTCTGCTAAGACTTTGGTCTGCAGCCCCCTCCCCATCTCAGGGTTCGTAAGTTGGGAGGCTGAGGTGTCTTGCCCGAGGTTCACACTTCTAGACCACCTACTCCTCTTGCAGAGGGAGCCTGGAAGCCCAGCAGGGCAGACCACCCATTATGCACCCTCTTGTCCACACGTGGGTCCAGGCCTGGCTTCCCTCCTTTCCATTCAGCAGGAGTGGACCTTGAGGGGATGGGCGAGTCTAGGGGTGTGTAAGCTCCCCGCCCCCGTCCCCCCAGACTCAGCTGCAGCCTCAGGTTCTCCCAGATGTTCTGCATCCCGGCCGCCAGACCCCTCAGTCTGGTCAAGAGTGAGGCTGGTTTGCTGACACCCTCTGCTCTAAGCCTCGGGCCGGGGCCCAGCCTAGAACCATATCCTGGTGTCTTCCCTCCCCCAGCTCTGTTCTCAAGGATCTGGAATGAAAACAGGCCCTGGGGAAGGGGGTTAAATGAAGGCCAAGGCTGGAAGTGCTCTTTTTTGGGGTCTCACGGAACCACCCATGGGTTCTCGAAACCAAACATTTAGCTGTCTCAGGATGGGCAGGGGAGGTGATGGTGGGGGTCTTCCGGGCCTCACTTCAGACCCCTGAGCTGCTCTCATCCAACGCTCAGCAATGGGTACTTTTCCGGGGGTGGGGGGATGGGCACACAGCCAATTCATGTTCTGACTGTCCTTATGAGTGGAAAATGGAGAAGGCCCACGAAGGGACTGTTCTAGGGGGACCTAAGAGGAGGCTTCCTGCTCATGCTGCCTGTGGCCTGGCCTTGGGTCAGATGGGAGAATGGGCCAGGACTCAGGCTGAAGACGGAAGGCCCTGAACTCGGCAGGCTCTCCCCGCCCTCCTCTGCTTGTCTGTCCACGTTTCCCTGCCTTCCTTGTCCTGTCCTCCACCTTCCCCTCTGCCTCCCTGGTCTAAGACCCAGCTGTCCCGGGCAGGGAGGCCCCACTGCAGCCTGGATTGAAGCAGTGAAGGACTGCCGGGGAGCAGGGCCCCAGGAACCAGGCTCCTGTGCACGCTGTGGTGGTGACCACACATGGGGGCACGGGTGAGGCACACAGGAGTACGTGGGCAGCAGGACTTACCTTTGGGGTGCCCAGGGTCCGTGAACTCATACTTCCCCACGCCAATGGTCCGCAGCATCTGTAGCCCATGGGCCGATTCTGACGTGGGGGGCCCGTTGGTGGCCGGGGCACTGCTGGGAAGAGTGGCAGACGGCTGGGCCGGCAGCGGTGGAGGCAGCAGGGGCCCTGCCATGTGGCCGTTGCCCACGGCGGTGGGTCCCGGGCGGGCCACCTGCCCGACGCCGGGCAGTGTGGAGACAGCCAGGGGCTGTGGGCTGGCGTACAGGGCCTGGGCGGGCATGTTGACCACCACGCTGCTCAGAGGCTGGGAGGGCGGCTGTGGGAGTGAGTAGTGGCCTGGCATCAGCGGGAGCTGGGGCCCCACATGGGGAGGCAGTGAGGGGGTCACCCCGATGACCGGGGCCTGGACGTTCACCGCCGGGCTGAAGCTGGGAGGCTGGGCCACTCCATAGGAGTGTGCAATCAGAGCAGACTGGCTTCCGGCGGCCACCGTGGTCACCCACGGCCCTGTGCCTGCAAGGGAAATGGGAGAGATGTCATCTGCCAGTTACACAATTCACTCACCAAACACCGACCGACTGCCTCCAGCCCTGGGCCGAGTGCCGGGGTCAGAGAGGTGAGCAAGGAGCCTGCGTCCTTGGAGCTCACAGCCTAGGAATCCGTGATTAGATGAAGCCCCGCTGGGTCGGCCCTCACTAGCTGAGTGATCTTAGGCAAAGCCTTCCATGAGTAGGTTCCTCATCTGCCAACTTCACAGAGCTGCTGCGAGCAATGAGATGAGACACAGAATGAGGCCCCCAATTTTGATAATGAGAGAGGCTGGAGAAAACTAGAAGCTGACAGGTGTCCGTGAAGCAGTGCCAGCAAAATTCTAGAATGGGCTGCTAAGGGGGCTTGTTTCCAAGCCTGTAGAATAGGAGGTGGTGTCACTGTGAGCTAATCTGGTGTCTTAAGGATAAGGCATGCCTTCTGACACTCAGTCCTCTGCAGGCTAGTAAGCAAGCCTGGAAAAACACATCAGAACTTCAGAGCACAGTTGGTGAAACCTTGGATAACTCCATGGTGAACATACAGAGAGGCAGAGCCACAGAAGCGATTCACTCATGAGCCGGCTAATGGCCCAGAGGGTGCTGGAGATGCAAAGGGAGGTCTCTAGTGACGTGCTCACCTTTTCTATCAGTGATTTGGATGATGGAATGGAAGACGTATGACCAAGTCTGCAGGTGACATCATGTTGGGAGGGCTAGGCACAGGTCAGCAATATAAGCAGGAAAAGATGCTAAGAGTCATGCAGGAAGATATGGATGTGGTCTTGCTCTTGGGTCCCCCGCACCCAGCTGCTTAAGCCAGATTGGGAGGAAATAGACAGAGAAGCCACCTGGACAGCTTTGGGGTCTTACTGTTGAGAGATCATGTAATGTGGTTACCAGCAGAGCGGAAGTGAGGTGAGGCTGCAATCATCCAGGTAGAGGGGTTGAGTGAAGAAGGTGCAGCAGGCCACTCGTGGTTTCTGTGTGTTGGGTTCTGGGGGATGCAAAGAGAGGAACAAGGCCCAGGAAGGTGAAGGGACTGGGCTTGAGGGCATGGCTGAAGGACTCAGGGTCTTCCTCCTGCAGAAGACTTGGAGGGGGATGAATGGGGGTCTTTAGATATCTGTAAGGCTGTGGTGTGAATGGCCAAGCTCACCTGTTTTGTGTATCCCAAGGGGAGGCCTGGGATCAATGGGAGATAACAAGGAAGGTTTTTGTTATGGTTGGAGCTGTCCAAAGAAGGCCTGAGATGCTATAGGAGGCGGTAAACCCCCAGTTCCCAGTGAGTGGAACCTCTCTCAGTTCTCATATAACTGTTGGCAAAGCAAGACCTCACTGGATGGATGACTTTGGAGATTTATGAATCAGAGTACTGAGGCTTGGGAATGACTAACCAAAATAACTTAAAGCAGATTCAGCCACTCATATGTCATTCTCTCTCCCTTGTTCTTCCCAGTATTTCCTTGAGCAGCAGAGAAAGCGATGGAGACACAGCCCAGGAAATTACACACAGTCACACACCTCCTGCCCCTCCTCCCTGTCCCTGGCACAGCCTGAGGTCCGGGCTGCTGCAGGCCATGGCTCAGGACCTGCTGAGGAGCTGGGCCGCCCAGGCGGTCTCGGACACCTCCCCCCGCCCCGGCCGGAGGGTAGGCGCCTCTGTCCACCCTGCAGAACACACCTGGATTGTCGCTCTCCCTCATCTGTTTGGAGGGCGGCTCATCAGTGTCCCAAGGCGTGGACTGATTGATGGGCGTCTGCCCCCACCGGATGCTGGTCGTGAGTCCCTGGGACTGATTGTCTGCTTTGGAGATTCCGGGGGCCTGGAAAGAAGCAGAGCAGGGGGGTGAGCACCCACCGCCTGGCAGGAGTCCTGCCCTGGTGCCCAACCCCCAGCAGTCTCCAGAGGCAGAGACCTAGCCCTGCATCCAGACCCTCAAGGGAAGCGCAGGGTGTCTTGGATCAGTAGCAGCAGCCGTGGCCTCAGCTAAGCTCCTGGCCTCCAGGAACACCCAACCTAACCTGGTGCCTCCCCCATCACCTGAGCTATCAGAAAGGAACAAGAGCCTTGTATTGTGAGAAGTAAGGTTCCCCCAGTCCTTGGGTCATTAATAAACCACATCAACCAAGGATGGGCAGGTGTTGAGCACCAACTGTATACTCAGTCCAGGCCCGGGAGAGTCATGTGCCCAGCCTCTGACTTGTGAGAGGACGACTCCGAGGCATTACCGCCAGGCCCAATCCCGCCTCTACGCCAGCCTTCAAGGCCCCCAGCGTCCTGCTCCACAGAGGAGGCGTGGAAAGGTGAGGACTGGGGCCCCTGGGGGGACAGCGCAGGTCCTGACACCAGGCCAGAAGGCAGAGAGCATCTCTGGGACCCTCAGCTCCTCCCTATGGAAAGCAGGGAGGCTCTCTGCCCAGGACCTCATTTACTAATTCATGTATTTAATGAGAAAACCAACGTCAACGCAGAAACAAATGCTAGGACAGCATTGGTCTCCCTGAGCTAAGACTTTACCCTGGAATATTATATAGTCAATAAAAATCATGCTTACTCCCTAAGGAGATGGCAAAATGCTTACAGAATAATGTTGAATGAGAAAAGCAGGATATAAATGACACACATATAACCTCACTGGGTAAAATAGTATGTGCAGCAGGGAAAAATCCAGGAATGGATTAATATGGAAAAATAGTAGCAGGAATGTCATTCTTGGGTGAAGGGATTAAGGGACACTTTTATTCTTTTGTCTACACCTCTGTAATGGCCAAATTGTCTACTATGGCCATTCCCAGTATTTACGAATTGTAATATTTATAATAAACACAAAAAAAGTACCAGAAAACACATTGGAAAGCCTCGTACTGGGACGTGACGGGTGAGTCTCAACAGAGATGGTTCCAGGAGGGCTGACCAGAGCTTGTACGGGGGTAGCCAGAGCCCAGCCAGGTTAGGGGTAAAGTGTGAGGTGGGGTTCGGGCAGACAGTCACCCACTGGGGACAGTCACAGGAGGCCAAAGGGGCCTCCAGGGACACTTGCAGGCCTCTCTCAGTGAGGCCACAGCGCTCTGGACTCCTGCTGCAAGCTGACTCAGTGACCCAGCTGGCGGGGGTGGAGGGAGGCAGCGCCCCCTTGTGGGCATCTCTGAGCAGCGGGACTCTCCTCGCCAGGAAGCCGGGAAGAGTCCCGGCCGGTGGGAGGGTGGACGCCCTTAGCCGGGCTCTGATGCCTAATGCAGATGACAAACAGCGCCTGCATCAGGGCCTGCTGGGAGGAGCGGAGCGCATCCTATTAGGACCGTAGGCTGCGCTGAGCTAATTGCATTAGGCAGCACTTTATCTCCGGGCTGCATTTCAGATGCTTCGCTTCTGTGAACAGCGCAGGAACAAAGGAAAAGAGTGAATCTCCCGAGGGAGGAACAGTTCTGCGGACAAGCTTCCTTATCAGAGGGAGGCCTCTGCCCCATTTCTGTCTGCGGGACAGATGGGAGCTTAGGGTAGGCGAGGGGCTTCGGGGTTTAGCCGCCCTCACCAATAGTCTTAGGGAATTTAGGAAACAATAGCTTGGCATCTGCAGCGTCTTTATATAGACGGCTTTCCCGCGTGTCCTGTCTGCAGCATTCTATTTCCAGGCTCTGGGGGTGCTGTGGGCTCAGAGGTGCAGAGGTTGCTTCCCTCATAATAAGAGGCATCTGGACCGGGGCGGGGGGAAGGAGCCAGTGTGATGTCCTGTTTGGGGCCCTGTTTTGGGGTTGAAATGTGAATGTGGAGTCCCCTGGCCTTCTCACCAGTCCCCTCCTTCACTGGCGATACAACAACACTTTCTGCCAGTAGGGGGCGCCACAGCTCCTCTGTGAGGCCTGGAATTCCTGGAGGCCTCCCAGGCTAGAGGCAGGTTTGGTTTTCCAGGTCCTCCTGCAGCCGCCCTTTGTCCTCCAATGAATCAGTATCCATGGCCCCAGCCTGGTTAACTCGACGGGATGGGGAAGGGCTTTGTGGACCTGGAGCCCTGGGCCTGGTCTTTAGAGGCTGCCACTGCTGCCAGGAGGGGTGGCTGGGGTCTTCTCCTTGAGAGTGGGTAAGTGAAAAAGTGAGTCACTCAATCAGTTCTTCGCGAACCCATAGCCCTCCTGGGTCCTCTGTCCTTGGAATTCTCCAGGCAAAATACTGCAATGGGTTGCTATTCCCTTCTCCAACAGATCTTCCCGAGCCAGGGATCAAACCTGGTTCTCCTGCATTGCAGGCAGATTCTTTACCATCTGAGCCACCAGGGAGTAGGCAACCAGACTGTGAAACTTCAGGAGTTCCTGCTGGTCGCTCGTGCCTTTGGTGGTCATCTGGTTTGCTCTTCAATTAACCGGGTCCCTGCTCTGTGGTCGGCCCTGCCCAAGGCACTGGGGACACGCTGTGGCTGAGACTCACTCAGCCCTGCCCTCGGGGGTCTGCTCCCCGCTACACAATCTGTGACCCAAGACGCACTCCAGAAGGAAGCTGGGGGTGCAGGGGCGGGCCCGGGGCACAGGCACAATTGAGCTGTGGCTACAACAGGCCTGCTGTCTGCCTGCGTCTTTCCTGACTCTCACAAGTGAGTTCCTACCTACAAGAAAGAGGTTGTGCTGGAGAAGGAAAACAGCCTATTTTTTTTTTCTTTTCTTTAGGAAAGACAAATAAGGACACTCATTCTGCTTGGCACTAGCAACTTCTGAAGCTATGAGCAATGTGCAGTTCAGGGCTTTTTATTTATTTTATTGAATAAATGAACATTCCCTCCTTCACTCCCTCCAGAAAAATACACACGGGTGAGGCTTTTTGCGGAGGCGGCTGGACGCCCAGGTGATGAAGAATGTGGCAGCTGGTGATGTGAGTCAGCTTGGCTGACTGGAGCCCTGTCCTCCTACAGTGGGGCTCCAGGCCCAAGGTAGACTCGAGGTCCCCAGGCTCTGGAGGTTTCAGGGGGACCATGTGCGGGGCTGCACCTCCAGCTCTGAACTCCAAAGACCAGGCCTCCTTGAGTTTCGTTTCTCCTCGCCAGGGGGCTCCACCCCAAGAAGGCACAGACACCGGCCAGGAGACCAGCCTGGGTGAGGGTGGGGGAGAGGAAGGCAGGGTGAGGGAGCCTCCCTTCTCCCTCTCCCACTGCCATCACCGAGGACATTGCTGACCTTTCCTCAGTGTTCCCGGCCTTGCTCCCATGACATGACGGCCCTTGGCACAGAGGTGGGCAAGGAGAGCCCTCCTCCTGCCTGGTGCCTCCATGTGGCCCTCCCTGCCCATCGTTGGCTGAGCAGGCTTCTCTCTGCTTCTCTTTAATGAGATGCTAATTGGATGCATCATTAACGCAGCAGCTTTTAAACCCTGAGCTCTTGTAAATTTTCAAAGGTCACACTTTTACGGTGGCTGACAGCATCCTGCTTCTTTCAGTGGCTGAAGAACACTGAGGACCCCCATCCTCTGTGAGGGGCATCGAGGGCTAAGGCGCCCGCTGGTTGGGGAGCTGGGAACCTCCGCCTGTGACAAAGCTGCCCCCACCCCTGCCCCACCCTGAGGCCCTTGGGTTGTGCTCTTCCAGCTTGGGGGAAAACCAGTTACATGTTGCCTACAGAGCTGCCCTGGGGCCCTTGCTCCACTAAGGGCTGCAGGTGGTGAAGATGCCTGGTAGCGGGGGTGGGCGAGGGGCTGACCCCGCTGGAGGGGCAGCCATGCCTTTCCTTCCAGGAATATCATTTGCTCACCAGGCTGTACACTTGTGAACCTACAACAGTCTCAACAGGCTGCCTCTGCTGATCTGTCCATCCAAAGGGGGCCCTTTTTTCTGCTTTTCCCAAAGGTGCCATAGAAGCCAGCAGCATCCCAGGTGGTCAAGGAAGTTTGAAAGATGATGGAATGGGACTCTCTGGGGCCTTGCCACGCCTCACTTGTTCTCACCCCTTGCCCCGCACACATGCTGGTCACAGCCTCGAAATGCTGCCCTTCAGGGCCCATACTGATCTGCACTGGCAGGTGGGCTCCAGAATGGCAGGGATCCACATGGTGCCTGGCCCAGCTCCTGCCAGCCTGTGTAGGTGCCCAGGGAAGGCAGGGTCTCTGAGCTACAGTGTTGGCCCACAGTAGGAGTGTTTATCACTGTTGATTCACACGTGCACGTAGGTATGGCCTGGCCTACACTTTGGGAGAGAGAATAATGGGAATAACAGAAAAGAGATGTGGAATGGCTTAGAGTGGGAGGTACTGGGACATTTAACTGCGGAGATGTTGTTTTCAGACTGCAGGGGCCTCTTGTGCTATGACCCCAACACTTGCCCTGGCTGCTGCTTGGAAGGTCTAATGCCCCAATCTGCTGACCTCCTGGCTCAATGCCTGAGTATAATAGGAGATGTGGGGGCTGAGGTTGACTCCTGCCCCCGTGGGGCTGGGGAAGAAGCCAGAACTCAGTTTTTCCCACTGTTCACCCAAGGACATGAGGAGCAGGTGAACTAGTGAAACCTAGAAGTTAGGGAGAGCTGATGTTGGACCATAAAAACTAGGCGGAATTCAACAAGGCTGACAATTTTGGCTCAATTTGCCACCAAAGGAGCCCAGAGCTGCAGGTGCGTTTCCAGTCTAGATACAGTGGACAGAGCTCCAGGGACCACTTCTGGGGCTCATGTGGGCTTCCTCCCGGAGAAATGACCAGTGTCCAAGTCCTTCTCCTGCCCATGGGCCTGGCTCCACAGACTGGAACCTGTGAGTCTCAATGCTCTTGTCGCTTGTGTGTTGTGACAGCGCAGGCAGGGACTGCCATCTGCTGAGCGTCCCTGAGAACAGCCGCCCCATCTTCACAGCAGTGAGACTATTCCCCCAGGGGAGCCCAGTGTCCCTCGGCCCTCACCTCGCTTTAATCCCTCAGACAACACTCCAGTGCTCCCTCTGGGCCTGAAGCACCACGGGACATCAAGGTGCACCCCAACCGGGCGGGGATTGGGGGTGGGAAATGGCCTTAGCGAAAACGGAAGTGGCAAGGCGGACAGTAGTGGGAAGCCTGCGGCTGGCCGCACTCTGAGCTTCACCCACAGCTGCGTTTTTAATCTCACATGCTAAGTCGTCCCAGTCGTGTCAGACTCTCTGTGACCCCATGGACTGTAACCCGCCAGGCTCCTCTGTTCGTGGGATTCTCCAGGCACGAATACTGGAGTGGGTTGCCATTTCTACCTCCAAGGGATCTTCCTGACCTTCTTCCAGGGTCAGGACCTTCCTGATCGTCCAGGTTTGTTCAGGGATCCAGCCTCCCTCTCTTATGCCTCCTGCATTGGCAGGCGGGTTCTTTACCACTAGCGCCACCTGGGAAGCTTTTATCCCATGGCTCCCCATAATCCTCACCTAATTTGGGAAGGAGAGTCTTTGGTGAGACCCCCATACAACCCCTGGTTCTGAATTCAAAGGCCCCTTCTGACAAGGGACTGCTGATGTGGCCCGAGCCCTGCAGTGGGCCTTTGACTCTTTTTTTTTCCTGACTGCTTTTTGAACACCCCTATCTTGCCCCCAACTTGAGGTGGAAGCCAGAACACGTGCTCTGCCAGCTTCCCTTGGGGCTGGAGCACAGGCTTGTGCCCGGCTGCTCAGACACCCTGGGGCATGATTTTGGTCTGGGGGTGCTGGGCGGTATCAGGAAGCCAACTCAGCTCCGAGTTCACGCTCTGCAGTGGTGGTGGCAGAGGCACACGGGTCTGGGAGCACACATGGGTCTGTTATCCTGGGCCCAACATCAGTGACGAATGCTCTCATTTCCTTCTCCTTCTTCCTCGGGAGGGTCCTCAGGCTCCTCGTGTGGGTTCCCACAGGCTGCTAGCAGATGTGAACGCTCGGGCATCCCTGAGCACCAAGCCCAGGTTGTCCTGGGAATCACCTCCCACCGACTGCCAGCTCCAGGATCCAGCATAGCTGGGCAGCCTGCTCCCTGCAAAGAGTGGACATTTCACCTGCTTTTCAGCATCCCTCCCTCTGCAAGGCATTTAGGGGCTTCCTGGTGCCCAGGTCCACCCGTGGGGACTATTGGAGACTGGTTTTTGGTAAACTTATTCAGACTGGGGTGTTGGGAACTTCCCAGGGCCCTCGAACTATAAAGGTGCCCACGAAGACAATCCTTACTTAATGGTGAAAATTCAGGCTGGGGGCAGGGGAGAGATAATTTGGTGTCTGAATTTTTTAGATTATAGTTCAGGGGTTTAGACCTAGATGGCTGGCTTTCTAGGATTTGCAGATTATTTATGAAAGCACCGCTTCTAAGATCAGACAGGTAGAGCATTGACCACCTCGATGGCCGGGGCCCTCTGACTTATGCGCATGCATGTAGGAGGATCCTGCCTGTGGTGGGGTTGAGAATGCGGGCCTCTGGATTCCACCTTCAGAGCTTCTGATTCCGTAGGCCTGGGCTGAAGGACCCCCAAATGTGGTTCCCTAACAAGCCTGCCAGGTGATGCGGTCTGTCGGCCTCACTCTGGTGGAGGCAACAGCGGTCTTGATGTTCAAGTTCCCAGACCCCTATGCCCCAGTGTGGGGAACTTAGGGCCTGGTGCTGCTGGGCAGGTCACAACTGGGATAGGTTTTGGGGTCTTGCTTATGCGGCTCAGGGAGCCAGACTGGTGACACTGTTTTCATGGACTGCTGTTCACAGCCTGGGTTTCAAGGGGTCAGAAAAACACATTGACAGATATCAATGCTATAAGTTGGTGACCTCTGGGAAGAGCAAATGACACTTATGAGTCTCTCAGTTCTCATTTCAAGATCGCTACCACACTACAAACAAGAAAATAATCACAATTAAATCCCCTCTTGGGGCCAGAGGAAGCTCTCCTGAACCCCTCCTGCCCTCATTAACCAGGCTGCCCTCTCTGGCCCCCTGAACCCAGGCTGTGCCCTCGGCACCCCCCTCAGAGCAGTGCCATAATGCGCTCTGGGGCCTGATGAAATTTCTAATAATACTAACCAACGATGTGTTAAATTGAGACACTTCTGGCTCACATGCCAGAAACTGCACGATGGTTTAAAGGACCAGTGCTTACCTTTCTCTATCAATTTGCTGCTAAATTACTGCTTTCGGAGCAACTTACAGAAAAGTAATTCTTTATTTAAATTTTAATTTCAAACTTGTCATTTTAAATATATATTCAGATTCCAATCATATTACTGAATATGATGATGTCTCTGGAGGGCAAGCATTGCTGCAAGGAGCTGGGTGGGGTCAGAGGACGTCATGGGGGAAGGGGAAAGGGAGCTGAGAAAGGAGGTTGCCACCCCAGGGGGCACTGGGGTGAGGGCATCCTTGTGCTGGGGTGGAGACAGAACTGCAGAGGCCAGTGGTCAGACTGCAACCTGGCCTTATGACCCCAGGATAATACCTTACGTTGAAACCATCAACTGCTTCCTGTGCCCTCTGTCTCTTGCTGGACCACCCTGAGGATCCAATCAATCATAATGGCCTGGATCACATTTACTGAGTGCTTCCTGGTGGCTCCGATGGTAAGGCATCTGCCTAATCTGTCTGCAATGCAGGAGACCTGGGTTCAATCCCTGGGGTCAGGAAGATCTCCTGCAGTAGGAAATGGGAACCCACTCCAGTATTCCTGCCTGGAGAATCTCCTGGACAGAGGAGCCTGATGGGCTACAGTCCACAGGATTGCAAAGAGAGTCAAACACCACTAAGCAACTAACACTAACACACACTCCTACATGCCAGGCATGTGCATGATGTGAGTTCTTTCCTGAGGAAATCTGTGTTCTCACGTTCATTTTACAGATGAGAGTAAGAAGACCCAGAGAACTCCAGGGACAGCAGAGCCTGCCAGGCTTGGGCACAAACCCAGCTCTGTTCTGTCCTAAGTCCCTCAGCAGTGCTGTGCAATGGCCAGACTGTGCCTCGGTCACCTCTCTCCAGACCGCTGCTGCTGCGGTTGACAGCTCCATGAATGGGTTTAGTCATATCAAGGCCGTGTCCGCACCACCCTGTTGGGGTTGCCCTTAGAATCCCTCCTCTGGTGTCCGCAGGTATGCCAGCTGTGGCTTCTCCTTCCCCCACTGTGTCCAGCCCAAGTGGGCCTCCTCCTCTGACAACACCCTGGGGCCAGGGAGCCAGTGAACTTGAACATCAGGACTGTCCTTGCCCTCGCAAAGTGAAGTCCATGGACTGCATCAGCTGGTAGACTTGTTAAAGAGCCACATTTTGGGGTCTCCTGCCCTCGCCCTTCTGAATCAGAAGCTAGCCTTCCATCACCTCTCCCACTCAGTCAGACACCCTAGACTCTAACCCACCACCAATGTGTTCTGCCAACCCCTGCCAGTGAGGTCCTGGCCCCTCCAATGAGGCCAGTTCTTCCATCTCAGACCAGGGCAGCACAAACTGACACCTCCAACCTTTTCCAAAGCTGTCAATGCACAGCCTCCCTTCACATCTCCTCTTGATTCAGCATCTACTCCCCCTCTCCCTCCCTTTCCATCAGCCCCTTCCCCTTGGCTTTCCATCACAAGCACTGAAAAATCTTTATTTACCACTCCACCTGCCATTTCAGCATCCATCTGCCTTCCCCATCCTCTTTTGCGGTTACCCACTCCTTGGGATTCAGGACACCTGATACTCACTCCAGTTACCCCTTAGTTTCCACTCCCTTTCCTCTTCCCAGTCCTGCACTTCAGTGAAATCATTCCCTCCCCTTTAAAAAAATACTTATTTGGCTGCATTGGGTCTTAGTTGCGGCCTGTGGGGTCGCAGACTTCTCTCTAGTTACAGCCAGAAGGCTCAGTGGTTGTAGCACACAGGCTTTGTTGCCCCGCGGCATGTGGGATCTTAGTTCCCCAACCAGGGATTGAACCCATGTCCCCTGCACTGGAAGGTGGATTCTTAACGACTACACCACCAGGGAGGTCCTGAAACCACCCCCTTTCAATGGACAGTCACCTCCTGATCCCAAGCCCCTTAGCATCTCCTCGTGTTCTCTCTCTGATCCCTAACACCAGCTTCCTCCTCCTTCCTTCTGGAGCCGCTTCCCTTGGGTTTCCTGTAGCGGTGCTTTTCCTGGTTGTCTTGTTGCTCACTGACCCCTTCTCTTGCCAGTTCTCCATGGAGGATGCACTTGAGAGCTCACACTCAGTGTTGCTCTGGCCCCTTCCTTCTTTCAGGTCCGTTTGGGCGCTATATCCTCTTTCATAGTTATTTTTCTGATGTGAAATGTCTGTGTGATAGCCATTGTCTCTAGTAGAATCCAGCCTCCTATAGTATAGTAGAAGTATATGTGCTTTCCCCTTTTCCAACATCAAAGTCTATACTGTGGAAACACTTTTGCTGAAGGCTCGGCTCAGATGGCCTCCGTTGCACACGTACAGCAGCGGCGGCGGGGGCTGGTTTTTGCATCCTGCTCTCTCCAGTGCCCTGTCCAGGCCCCCCCTCCCCGGCCCCTTCCCCTAGACCCCCTCCCAATGGATGGGCCTTGTGGACAAAAGAAAGGATATATCTGGCGGAACATTACAACTCAAAGCTTTCAACTTTCCTCTAACAACTTTCAACGGGAAACTTCTTAGTCCCATTTCCAAGTAACTTTTCATCCATTACAAAAACCCACAAAATTTCAAAGGGGCTTTGAAATAAGATCACCTGGAAAAAAAAAAAAGCCCATCACAAACGAAAGTCTTTGAAAAGCAAGAGGCCTTTCCTGAGCTTCAGCACCCCTCTGATATCAGTTCCCTTTCATTCTGCTGAAAGGTGCAGGGCAACCTGGCCCTCAGCAGATGCCTGTGATGTGAAGCGAGCCAGTGGCCCAGACCAACAATGATGGACGGGGGACAAGGAGGAGCGTGAGGGGCACCTGCTCGCAGCGCTGGGCCGGGCCTTTCATCGCCCCCCTTCAATCGGCCCTCGAGGCTCCCCTCGAAAGCCGCGTTCCTTGGAACCGGCCCTGCCTGCTCAGAGGCCGGGCGGCCCTGCCTGTTCCCACTCGTCTCTGCACTGGCGACAGCGTAGCTCCCTCCGGAGCGTGGCGACCCATCTTCATTCTTGTCCCCAGAGTGGGCGGGAAGGTAGGCGAGGCCGGGGCAGCCCCGCTCTGATCTTTACAGACGTTTCCCAAACGGCCGGCCCTGCAGGTGGTGACTCGGGGACCACCCCTCGACCTCCCAGCCTCAGAGCCTGTGACCCGCCCGCCCTCCTCTGGTCGGTTCCGGATTCACAGACGCACATCACAAGACGGCCAGTGGCTGGGAGCCTTTTGTTATCTTCAGATCGGAAATCCTCGGCGAATCTGGTGAAGAATGGTCCTCTGTGCGGGGCGGCTGAGCTGAGAGTGGGTGCAGGGACATGCCTGGGGTCTCTGGCTGACCTGGCCTGGCCCTCAGACCCCTGCGCTCTGAGTGCCCAATATTAATTTGGAACCAGGCCTTCCCAGAGTTGCCTCTGAAGCACCCCAGGCTGGGGAAGCAGCAGGCTCTCAAGAACAGCTTGGCCAGGGGCTGACCGGGCCCCTCAGACCCGCAAGGCCCTCCCAGCCTCTCTGCAGACAGGACTCTAGGACCATCTGTGCTTTCCTTGTATGGAGGACCCACCTGAGCCAGAAAGAACCCCAAGAACACTCACTGGCCGGCTGTCTGAGGCTCCTCTGGGGTCTTTTTTTTAGTGAACCCCTGACACTCCTATTCAAACCCACCGTCCACCTTCTGAGTTGTGGGCCTGGATGGAGCGTTCCTTGTTTGTTGTTACAGACAAAGGCTTGCCCAGGAGAGGGAACAGTTCTGAGTTCTGAGCCCTCCACCTTCTGCCTGACCTGACCCTCCGGGCAGAAGTCGACTGAGAACTCGACTCTCACGCCTGATAAGACGGGTCTGACACAGACATCTTCAGCGACCTCATTAGAAGCCTAATAAGAGAGAGGATTGTGGGAGGGTCACCCCGAGGCCAGGCAGGACAAAGAAACAAACAACGTCTCACAAATAGAGGCGACTCCGCAGACGGGTGGCGCAGCTGAGGGAGCTCAAATCGTTTCAGTGCCGGGACTTCAAGACTCACTGAAGCAACTCAGAGCCTGGGTTCTGCCGCAGTGTGAGGTTGGGAGCCCCAAGGGTCGACCAGGTCTGCGGTGGAATCTTCCGGAATGACATCCTCTGCCACCTGGTGCTTCCTCTTTGCTGTCTCCTGCCTGGGCTTTTTTTTGACAGAGCAGTGTGTGTCCAGGCAGGGTCCTGGGGGTGGGGTGAAGTGGGGTGGGGTGTGGGGTGCCCTCTTGTGGCAGCCCAGCTCTGCTACGTTAGTTCAGAATTGAGGCGGTTCGAGTGACTTTTTTCTTTCCTTTCCTTCCTTCTTCTTTTTTTTTTTTTTTTAAAGGAAATGGCATCATTCAGCTCTAGCCCATCTTTTCAGGCTTCAGAAAACATGCTGGGACGGACAGATTCTATTTAAATTCACTGGAGGTCCAGGTGCGAAAGGGAAAGTGGTAAAAATCCTTCAGAAGTGGTGGGGCGGGAGAGGCAGGGAAGGAGGCCCTCTTAGGGTGGGTAAACAGATGGACTTCTCCAGCGGGGGTGACATGTGAGGAGGAGTGGGGTTCTGGTGACCAGCGCAGGGAAAGGGCCCGGCCCTGCCCTGCAAGGAGATGGGGCAGGCACTGTCCCAACCCCGAGCCCTTGGGCCTGACGCACCCTGGAGATGGCCTGAGAGGCTTTCTGCCTGTGGCTGCTTCTGTGGATCCTGGGTGAGGGAGAGGGTCCCAGACAAAGCCCCTCCACTGACATTGCCTCCTTAGCAGACTGCCTGGGCCCTCACTCCCCTCCTTTCCCTCTTCGCAGAGCTGCCTGGACACCACAGCTCCATCGGTTCTGTGCTGGGGGCCCTGGCCTCAGGTGCATAATTCATTCACTCATTCATTCACCCCACTTTTACTGAGAAGCCATCGTGTACTCGAGACCATGATAAATAGTCTCTGGCCTAGGGGGCTATAGGAGAAATCACAATTATAACAGCTAATATCTGTCACACCCTTGGATGTGCCCGTTTACAACTCTCAAGGCCTAAGAGTTCTTTGAGGTATCAAGATCAGTGTGTCCACTTCCGTTCCTCACTGCATGAGTCAGCTTGGGTCACCATAATGAAATACCATAGATGGGTGACAAAGCAATGGAAATCCTCACAGGTCTGGGGGCCAGCATGGCAGGGTCCTGCTGAAGACCCTGTTCCTGGCTTGCAGATGGCCACCTTCTAGCTGCGTCTGACAGAAAGTTCTAGTCTCTTCCGATTCTCATAAGAACACTAATCTCATCGTGGGGGCCTCCATCCTCATGATTCGACCTGAACCAAACAATCTCCCAAAGGCCCCATCTTTATTTATTTATTTATTTTTGGTCTTTTTTTGCTTTGTTTTTGGCCATACCACACAGCATGTGAGATCTTAGCTCCCAGACCAGAGATTGAACCCTCGCCTCCTGCAGTGGAAGCACAGAGTCTTCATAACTGGTCCACAAGAGAAGTCCCCCCAAAACTCCATCATTAAATACCACCTCAGTGGGGGCTAGGAATTCAACTCTAGGAATTTGGAGGGAACACAGTTCAGTCCTTCCACCCACATAGCATCACACTGTGGGTACTGAGAAAAGGCTTGCCGTATTGAGTTGAGCTCTGTCTGACTGTTGTTGTTTCTCTGCCTCACTTTGTCCACCAGACCCCCGGGGTGTTTAATGGAGGGCTGGCCACCTACAGGCCTGACCAGCGTTTGCTTGGTCCTCCCATCGGCCTGAGCTCTAATTTTCCGGTGGTTTGCTTTTTTCTCTCACAACATAATCTCCATGATCTCTAGTCTTTCCCGAGTGCTGTTGAAAGCCTTGTTGTATTTATCTCCGGAGAATCCGCCGTGCCCCTGTGCAATTTTCCATTGTCATGGTTCATTTTAATTTCCTCTAAGGCTGTTGGCCACTCTCGTGTTCAGAAATAGCTTGTTCCACTTAATAAAAGCGCTTAAATATGCAGACACGAGAAGTTTCCTATGCTTGCTCCTAAACATCAGAGTAAGTGGAGTGAGATGCACGCCCCGCCTCGTGCAGTGAGGCTGTGCACACGCCAGGTGGCTTCGCAGGAAGGAGGAGCTTGGAATCAGAGGTACAAGGATGGAAGCAGGATCTGAGAATTTCTGGTGGAAACCCGGCCAGCCTGGGTGGTTCCCTGTGGCATCATCCAGCTCACAGCACAGGGTCTCCTGCAGTGCCTGCCATCTCCATAATGACCAGAGCTCTGGCTCTGCAAGTGGGAGGTCTGGGCTCCAGGCCAGCACCACCTCCAGCTTGCCTTGTGCCCTTGCACAAGTCAACTCACCTCTTAGAGCCCCTGCTTTTTCATCTAGAAAACATCCCTGATGATCCTTCCAGGACTTTCCTGGTGGTTCAGTGGTTAAGAATCTGCCTGCCAATGCAGGGGATATGGGTTCAGTCACTGGTCCAGGAAGATCCGACATGCCATGGAGCGACTAAGCCTGTGGGCCCCCAACTACTGAGCCTGCACTCTAGAGCCCACGAGCCACAACTACTGAAGCCTGTGCACCCTAGAGTCCACACTCTGCAACAAGAGAGGCCACCGCAGTGAGAAGCCTGAGCATCGCAATTAGAGAGTAGCCCCTGCTCCCTGCAATTAGAGAAAGCCTGGATGCAGCAACAAAGAGCCAGTGGAGCCAAAATAAAGTAAATAAATAAATTAAAAAGATTCTCCCGAAGGCTGATATCAGTGAGGAGTAGAAATCCCCCATTTTCAGAGCTTATCACAGAAGCTGGGGCAAAGCAGGGTACAGCAAGGGCAGCTACTATTACTATTTTGGGAACCCAAGCCTGCAAGAAGCATGCTCAAGGCAGTCTTTCTTCTCCATCCATTTTCCCCTGGGTTGCTGGAGCTAGAGAATCCTCTATAAGCTATGGATTATCAAGAAAGGACAGAAAGAAGCAAAGCCGGCTGGATTGTGATTCACACACCACGTCTACCAAAGCCTAGCTATTGGGCCCTAAAACCAAAGCCACGGTATTCCCAGCTCTGGTGGCATCTGGTCTGGATTGCAGGTCAAGGTCTCAGAGCTGTGCTGGGCTTGCCCAGGGAGCCAAGGGCAGAGTCCCTGGGCACCTTTCTTTGGCTTACGTAACAGCAGTGAGGAGCCAAGAGCCTAGGGTGGCTGGTGATGAGAACAGGAAGGGAGAGGCACAGACAGTGACTTAAAATCCTGGACAGAACGGCAGCTGGATGCTCACGTGGGTGCACAAGTGTGCGCACACATGCGCTTGCCTACCTACACACCAAATCCGCACCCCCTACGCCTTCCACAAGCCTGCACACACCCCCAACATCCCCAGCCTGCTCGGGCAGCCAGGGGATTCCAGCCCCCACAGGGCAGGTGATGCTGGCAGGCACCCCTTGCGTGCCCCACGGAATCTTTTCTCTCCGATGGCTCTGAAGCACAGAGTCCCCCATGGCCACTTTGAGCTTCCCTCCCAGACACTTTTTCCTAAATCAGTTTCCAATCTGACTCATTTCAGTTTTAAAACAAGAAAACATCAACAAACACGATGAAGGGAAACAGATGGTAACAATTACAGGAGGGAGAAAACAGCCCGTTCCCTCTTCAAGGGGCAGGCTAACAGACTGGTCCCAGACAGTGTGTCGTCCCCAGGCCACTGCTGGGGAGACCTGGACACAGGGCTCCAGGGCTCGTTGCCACTGCAGGGCATAAGCCAGCACTGGGGATGGGGCGACGGGCACGAAGGCCTCCGGGCCCCACAGGGCAGGCTCACTGTAACCTGGCCGCCAGTTCTCCAGCGAAGAAGGGCTAGACATTCCAGCACATTCCAGGCTACCTCATTACCTCTGATGCCCTGTCTGAGGCCTGAGGTCTGTGTGGGGTGGCTCCTTCCCTTGTACAGGGGGCACTGTCTCTACTACCAGTCTGTGAGCTCCTTGGGGCAGGATGGGGTTCCTCCTGGTGGGTGGTAGTTAGAGCTGGGTGTCTGGGTTCAAATGTAAGTCCTGCCACTTCCAAGTGGGGTGAGATGGGGGCAAGTTAATGGACCTCTCTGTACATTGCCCTCCTTTCACCCCTCAAATAGGGTAAGTGTAGACCTTCAGCATGGGATTACGAATTAATAATTGCAGAAGACTTAGAAGCCTGCTTAGCACACAGGAGTGCTGTATGTAGATGCTGTCTTGTCATCACTTGTGCAGACAGCCGGCTTCTTGTCTGGCACCCAGATAGCCTGGGGAGGGGCTGCCAAGGGAGGGATGAGGAGGCAGGCCAGAAGCTGGGTCCTGAAGAGGTGGGGCACACCCCAGGCAGGGAAAGCCATGCACTGCGGTTAGGGATGAGAGGATAAGCCCGTGTTGGAGTTCGGTGCCCAAGGGTCTGGGGGCAGATGGCCGGGTCCACGGTCCTGAGCTAGAATCTGACGTCCTCCATCCCCTAGGACCACTGTTTGTCCATCCTTTATGGTTCGAGTACAACAAGGATGCTACCCTCCAGCTGGTCAGGTGGGTGGAGAGACAGGCAAGGAAAAAAGTGCAACCTGGAGAGAGCACATGCTGTGATGGGGGAGGGGGCAACATCTGCCCTAGCTGTGTGGATCCAGGAAAGCTGCCTGGAGGAGGGGGCTGAGTCCTGAGCCTCAGAAGAGGGGTATGGTGGGGGTGAAAGCAGGGGGTGATGTGCCATTCTGGGCACAGGGAACATGATGCCCTTGGGGTCAAAACATGAGGGCATGCTGAGTGAGGGTTTGGGTTCCTGTTCTTTCATCGCTGAAGTCCCCCCAGCGAGGATGGAGTGGCTCTGAGTCTCAGTTTCTCCACCTGCAAGGAGAATGGCAGTCCCCACTTCCCAGGCCCAAGGAGAGATCTATATCAGAACATGTATGAAAAGTGTCCAGGGGGCTCCTGTACAGCAAGGTGCTGACTGCGGGGGGCTGCTGTTTTGGCCTCATTTGTGCACACAGGTCACACGAGTGGCATGAGCACCCACCCCCCCCCGCCCCCCAGCACAGCAGTAACCACACTCCCCACACGTGGCTGGGGACTGAATGTGTGCATCCCCCCAGAGTTCAGATCCTAACACCCAGGTGATGGTGTTACGAGGTGGGCATTTGGGCGGGGGTTAGGTCATGAAGGCGGAGCGCTTGTGAAAGGCCCGGGTGCCCTTAGAAGGTGAGACGCCGTCTCCTCCCTCTGTTCTCTGCCGAGAGGACCCACGGAGGAGTCAGCGGGTGGCAACCCTGAGGAAGGTCTTCACCAGAGCCTGATTGTGCCGGCCTCCTGATCTGAGCCTTCCAGCCTGCAGAACCACGAGCAATAAATACCTTTTGTTCATAAGCTGTCCAGGTTATGGTTTTTCATTAGGGCTGTCTGAGCTAAGACACACACACGCACCTCCCATGGTTCACACTCCAGGGTACAAAGAGACAGCAGCTGGCATGCACTGATGCCCCACATGTGCTCCCACCACCCCCCACCCCCCCGAGCAGCACACCCCCAGACTCGCTGAGCCCTAGTCTCTGGGGATGTACGTTGGCCACCCCTGCACCAGGGCCCTGTGTGCCAAAGCTGCATTTAACCCCCTCACTTGACATCATTCTGGGCTCCTTCTGAGCATCAGGTGGGAGGCTGCGGAAGCTTCAGGATGAAGGGGAGGAGAGTAGACTTACCCCTCCCTGCCCCCTCCAGGGCCTGTTCCTCACGGACGTGTGTCAGCCAGCGTATTGGGTGAGCACTCCCCAAATGCAGGGGGCAACTTCCTGCTTCACATTTTGGTGGCAGCTCCTTCTAATGTAAACTATCAATATATCCATGCTCCCCTTGTTCTTCTGGGGGCTCAGGATTCTCACATTTTTTCCAGGCTGCCCATTTCTCTGCCTGGAGGAGCCTCTCCCATCCATATCGGGGCCTTGCACACTTCTCTCCTCCCAGATGCTCCAGACCTGGGCCCAGGAAGGCAGCAGCCTGGGGGGCGGGGGTGGGAGGCTGGTCTGGGCAACCTGGACAGGACTGTTCTTCCCTCTAGGTCTCATTTGAAAAATGGGCAGTTGGAAAAGAGCAGCATGTCTTAGCCTGGAGGCCTTTTCCATTCTCTCACCTGGGCTCCCTCACTCTGGTGCGCTGAGCCGGGGTGGCCTGGGGCTCTGGGTTGCTGAGCCAGTGCCTCAGCTGCTGCTGGGGGAGGCCTGAGACCCCCGTACTGGACACTTTGCAGGGCCAGCCTCCTTTGCAGGCAAATGCTGGGGACTGGGGCTTGGAGCACTCTGGTCCCTCCTCCAAAGCTGTCCCTGCAGTGGTTATGGGTTCCTTGGGCTGCCAGGCTGAGCACCATTAAGACAGTGTTGCAGCAGCTCAAAGAATAGACTTTTGGACTCTGTGGGAGAAGGCAAGGGTGGGATGATTTGAGAGAATAGCATTGAAACATGTATATTATCATATGTGAAATAGATTGCCAGTCCAGGTTTGAGGCATGAGACAGGGTGCTCAGGGCTGGTGTACTGGGATGACCCTGAGGGATGGGTTGGGGAGGTAGGTGGGAGGGAGTGTCAGGATGGGGAACACATGTACACCCATGGCTAATTCATGTGAATGTATGGCAAAAACCACCACAATATTGCAAAGTAATTAGCCTCCAATTTAAAAAATATATAATCATGAACATTAAAAAAAATAAAAAGACAGTGTTGCGGTAGCTCCCTGAATGCTGGACCCATAGTCAGGACCGGGCTCGCCCACAGGGTAGTTCTCTTTATGCACGGTGTACATCGGCCTCTACGTCCATCTTTGTGGACTTGGCCTTCTCTCTTAACTGCTGGGGTTTCTCAGTGTTCTAGAATGCCCTTCTCATTTTCACCTGGTTGCCAAATCTTTGCCACCTTTAAATCCAACACCCCACATACTCAGGTGCCTCCTGCACACCTCCACTTTGATGGTCCCCCTGCCCCTCCAACTCAGTGTTGGATTTCCAGAGTCTTCTTCTCCAGCCCAGACCTGCTTTCTTGGCTGTGTGCTCGGTCCCAGAGCCAGTCCCCCGACACAGTGCCCCTTCCGGAGCACAGCAAGACCATACCTAACCCTAGGAGGCCAGGCAGGCTGGGAGTGGAGGACACAGGACTGGGCTTGGGTATGAGGTTAACGTGGCATGAGTCCTTTGCTTTCCTAAGGGGCATTCTAGGTGGGAGGAGCCAGGAGATGTTAGGTGAGACAGACAGATGAGGATGGGGCTATGCCTGCTGCACTCTCCCTCATGTCACCTTCTCCTCATTTCCATTCACGGCTTCTGGTTTTCTCATCTGTCTCACTTAAGGGGACACTGTGTCGGGGGACTGGCTCTGGGCCCGAGCACACGGCCAAGAAGGCAGAGGTGTAGCCCGACAGCTTTCTGAAACCACTGGCCACATACTGAATACTTTGGGGATTCATTGACCCTTTCCTCTCCTGGAGGACGCAGCTGATCTAGTCAGGTTATGGATTTAGGAAAGATTGTAATATTTCAGTCTCTGCTTTATTAATGACATGTGTATCAGTCAATCAGTGTTCTCCAGAAAACCAGAGCCAATAGGAGATTATTTAACTAATTAATTAACTATAGGGAATTGGCTCATGTGATTAGGGGGGCCTACAAGCCCCAAGACCTGCAGTTGGCAAGCTGGAGACCCAGGAGAACCAAAGCTGTAAGTTCTGGTCCAAAAGCCGGCAGGCTCAGGGTCTAAGAAGAGCAGATGGTTCAGTTCGAGTCCGGAGGTAGGGAAAAATCCTGTGTCACAGCTCAAGTGGTCAGGCAGGAAGAGTTCCTGCTTATTTGTGGGAGGGTCAGACTTTCTGTCCAGATACTTAACTACTAGATGAGGCCTAAGGGAGGGTCATCTGCTTTACTCACTCCACTGATTCAAATGTTGATTTCATATTGTATGACATCCTTTATATGTGGAATCTAAAAATAAATGATACAAACGAACTAACAAAACAGAAAGAGACACACAGGCTTGGAAAACTTATGGTTGCCAGGGGGACGGGATAGTTAGAGAGTTTGGGAAGGAGATATACACGCTGCTATATTCAAAATAGATAACCAACAAGGACCTATTGCATAGCACATGGAACTCTACTCAGTGTTATGTGCCAGCCTGGATGGCAAGGGGGTTTGGGGGAGGATGGACTTATGTATATGTATGGTTGAGTCTCTTTGTTGTTCACCTGAAACTACCACAACATTGTTAATCGACTATACCTCAATACAAAATAAAAAGTTTAAAGTGTTTTTTTTTAAGACATACAAGTATACCACTCTGCAAAAGACATGTAAAAAAATCAAGAAACATTTGTAGAAGTCAAACAATGCCCGTAAAATATATATGTAAAGTCCATACATAAAATATGTATAGTACATATATAAACACCATTTTTAATATGGGCAAAATAAAAATAAGTGTGACCAGCACTAGGAAAAATGAGAAAAACTAAAAGCAAATGTTAATTTCATCTAGAAACACTCTCACAGACACACCCAGAATAACATTTGGCTAACTATCTCGCCGGCTCTGCCTTGGCCAAGTCAAGTTGACACATAAAATTCACCGTCTACTACAACTTCCACAATGATGTCACTTCTTGTTGCAATTTTTATATGAATCTGTCCTCTGGGTAGGGAGAGTCCAGGCAGCAAAAAAAAGCCAAAACAATAAGAATGTGAAGCAGGGCTCGAGAATTCCTTCCATAATTATGGAATTTTTCCTCCGGTTCTTCCTTCCCAATAAATACTGCCCACTCCCAGGAGAGGCAAGGTCAGTCTGCCTCTTCTCTATCTCCTTGCAAATAAAGGAAATAATGCCACTTCCCAGCCCCTCTGCTCCCCACATCTCAGCCCCGCCTTGCTTGCTTCTGAACTGTTGAAACTCTTAACGGGCAGTGTCTTTTGTGCTTCCAACACCCTTGGGTACCCTTTCCCGCCCAGCCTTCCCAAGCTGCTGCTTTATGCATTACCCACAACATCAAAAATGTTCCACTGGTGGTTTCAAGATTCCTAAAAAATAGATTCAAAACATCTTTAATACTCTCTGAAGAAGCAATATATCACAGAAAAAGCGGTAACCTTTAATACTGCTGATACTATCCAGACGGAAGGCTGATCAGGAAGGTAACTGCTGCCTTTTCTTACGCCCCGTGGCTGCTGCTAGAGGTGCATTGTAGCCGCCCACCCACCCACAGTTTGTGCTCCCGAGAAAGGAAAATGCTGAATTTCCAAGTGTCTGCCTAATGCCCTTTTATATAACAGGAAAAAGACTCACGGTATTTGAAGGTGATATTTTCCAAGAAAAAACCTTCCCCTATTAACACAACATGCCTGAAAGTAAAAGACTGACCATTTCTACCGCAGAAACAAATCCTGCACTGAACGCATTTTCCTTCCTTTCTCCCCCCCGCCGCGTTACAGAGCCCGACTAAGCACAGCCCAGTGGCACAGAGCCATGAACACGGAGCTGTGGCTGAGCCTTGTCAAGACCAGCTGGAGGGAGGGAAAGCTAAATGGATTGTTAGGTATGCAAGCTTCACAAGGACTAAAAGCCAGCAAGGAACTCCCTTCCCTTGAGAGCATGAGGGGCAGGTGTGGGGTGGACGTGAGCCCCAGGGAGGCCTTCCTGCCTGGTAACTCCTGAGGGGGTCCTCGGCAGGTCCCGCCATCCGGTCCGCGGAGGACGCAGCCGGGAAATCAGATAACGTGAATTTGCCATTTTGTTTACTTTCGTTTTTTTTCCTGAAGGTTAATGTTATGGGCAATCAAAGCGAACTGTGAGGGGGAGACGGAAGGCAGAAACATGGCAACCCTTCAGACCAGTGAAAGGTTTCGTTTACCTTTGGTAAATAAAAGCGTGTTCCTGTTTTCCCAAGGATATTTCTGTTTCACCAGCTTACAGTTCAAACTGGGCCCGGCAAACATACTGTGACATGGTCACAGCCCTTGCCTGGAGAGAAAGCTCTGAAAGGGGAAGTAGCAACCAAACAGAGGTATTCCCCATCCCCCGTGGTGCTCCCTCAGCTTTGGGAGTCAAAGGGTTGTGGCCACAGGGCCTCCGGTGTGACCTCTGGCTGTGTGCCCCCGTCTGAGTGGGGCTCTGTCTTGACGGACAATGGGGACAGGGCTGGAGTCTTCAGACTGGGTATGAACCCCTGAACCACCTCTCACGTGCTCTGTGTTCTGGACGGGCCTCCAGGCTCCTCCAAGCCTGTTTCCTGATCTGTTAAAAGGGGATGGTATCAATCTTACAGTTCATGGGGTGGGCGGGAATGATGGATGGCAAACCCACAGCCCAGGGCCTGGCATGGATTCAGCTCCTCCAAAATGAGAGCTTTTATTATTCTCATTATTCTAGAAAATGTCTCTGTGAATTGTTTGCTTGGTGATTGAAACTACGTCTCTTTTTAATAAAATCTTGATTTAAAAAAGGCCCGAAGGCACCTCTAGTTTCTTTATTTAGCGGAACAGGGAGTGCGGCGAGGACGACACTGCGATACTCGGCAAATCTCTCTCTCTGGCACTCATTGCCAGGTCTTGTTTCTCCTCCTTTCGTCATTCCCTCTTTCGCCCAATTTAAGAAAGGTTAGTTTAGGGAAAATGAGAGTCATGAGGCTCCACCCACTTTCGTAGCCGTCCTGTCACAGAATTAAGGAATCTGATGAAAGCTGAGTGTGAGCTCTCTGCAGGGCTCAGTAGGAAGAGAGAAGCCTGGTCAGAAAAGAAAGGCTCTGCGGGGCTGCCTGGGGCGGAGTGTCAGCGGGAGAGCCTAGGGGGACGGCAGGGAGGGAGGTGTAACCCCTGGACATGCTGCCATGTGGGGAGCCATGGACAGGAGCACAGAGGGCCACACTCCCTGCTGGGACCCACAGGCCCTAGAGAGGTCCTTCTCTTGAGTCCCCAGGGGATGGACTCTGGACTCCCTCATGAGGAAGAAGCCAGGCCTCCAGGCCCAGCAGACCAGAGGCCACAGTGAACCGGTTCCCAAAAACAGAAGCAGAAGCAGGTCCTGTGGGCCCGGGAGCAGGGATGGGGAGGGAACATTTGCTGACAGGGGGCAGAAATGAGCTTGTGCTGAACAAGGGCGATGGTGCTATCACTCTGTTGAAGGCCAGGGAAGCCCAACCTGACTGACTCGGCCACTTGATTTAAAAACATAATCTTCAGCACCAGCCATGTCTATGCAGTGACCCCCCAGAGCATGTAAATCATCTGGTTGCAAGAGTGAGCGTGCCAGTGTGAAGCTGGTGTTGTGAAGTCACCTAGACTGGAATAATGCGTTTTCTCCCAGGTGAGGGTCATGCAACATGCTATGTCAGCACCATTCCTTCCCGCCAAGCCCTCTGCTGTTGTGCAGAAGTGCTCAGCCCACACCTGCCCACCCTGGGATGAAGCCTAGTTCCAAAGAGCCCAGGACCTCCTCCCTGGAATGACACCACTTTCAGCAAGGTAGCTCTCAACATGGAACACAGTAGAGAGAGGCTTCTGGGCACATGGGCTCCTGGCCTTGAGCCACAAGCAAGCATGCAAGGACCTTTCTACAATGTCCCAGTGGCTCTGAAATCAAAGGCAGGGTCAGGGGAAGGGGTCGGTGTCGTCTCCAATCATGGACCATCAGGGTGCTGAAAACATACCAGCTGCAAGTACAAAGGTTCAAGAGAAATACTTGGACTATTCTGCTAATTTTATTAAGCATAACAGGATTTCAAACCACGCTCAACTATTGTGCAAAGCTCAGGGATGTGGTGAGAGCCAGCACTGATGTTGTTTCCCTGTCTTTTGTATGCTCAGTTGCTTAGTCCTGCTCGACTCTTTGCGACCCCATGGACTATAGCCTGGCGAGCTCCTCTGTCCACAGAATTCTCCAGGCAAAAATACTGGAGTGGATTGCCATTTCCTCCTCCAAGGGATCTTCCTGACCCAGGGATCGAACCCAGGTCTCTTGCATCTCCTGCACTGGCAGGCGGTTCTTTACCACTGTGCCGCTGACACTCACCTCCGTGTTCACTGCAGCACTATCTACAATAGCTCTTGCAGACAGTGCTGCAATGAACATAGGGGGGCATGTGCCATTTTGAAGTATAGCTTTGTCCAGATATATGCCTAAGAATTGGATTGCAGGATCATATGGCAACTGTTTTTTTTTTTTTTTTTTTCTGAGTGACATAGGAAACCATTGGAAGCTTTCGAGCAGGGTAATGACTAAATCAGATTTATGTTTAAAAGAATCTCCCCAAACCCTCCTACACTGTTGGTGGGAATGTATCAATAAACTGGTGCAACCACTGTGGAGAATAGTTCGGAGCTTCTTTAAAAAACTGCCCATGTCTGCAGCGTGTTTTTCATAAACACCAGGGTGAGTGCCTTCCCCTAACAGATGGCTGACAAGATACAGAGGAAGGCTGAGCTGTGAAGGGGGTAAAGATCCAGAGGTGATGGGAGACTGGAGGGTTAAGCAGACACATGGACAGGAAGAAGGGACTTGATGTCTGGAATAGACATGATGGAAGCAGAGATGGTCTGGCTCTGTAAGGAGAAGCAGCCCCTGACTCCCGGCAGCCGCATCTGGGGGCACTGTCTCCTCTCCACTCCTGGCTCCCTCTGCTCCAGCCCTGTGGGGGCCTGGCTGCTTCCTGACCCGATAGCATGTGCATCCTCACCCCAAGCTTGTTCTTCCCTTGGGTGTCTGAGTCACTTATGCTCTTAAGTCCTTTAGGTCTCTGTTGAAATGCCACTTCAGTGAGTTCTTTCCCGAACCCATTATTTAACACACCCAACACTCCGTACTTATTTTTCTCCATGGTGCTTATAAAATATTGTCTGATTCAAAAGAATGTATATTCCCCAGTTTTTGTGCATGGTATTCTATACTTGCCCATTACGAATGCTAATTGCGTCCTCAGATTTTCTATACGCTCACTTTTGCTTCTATTGGTTGTTTAGAGGATGTGCTGAAAGTCTCCCACCGTGATTGTGGATTTTTCTACTTTTTTCCTTCTAATTCTATCAATTTTTGCTTCATACATTTTGGAGCTATATTCTTTTGTGTATGCAATTATTGTATCTTCCTGGTGAAGTGAAGATTTGCTTTTTAATAATTAGTAGATGTCCTTTAACTCTGTTTTTAACTCAAAAAATACTGCTTTTTGTCTTAAAGTCTACTTGGTTTGATACTGATGTGGCTACACTTGATTTTCACATGGACTCTTTCCCCCTCATCTTTTTACTTTTAATCTTCCTATATCTTTTATCCTTGAATGTGTTTTTATAGACAACATAGAGTCAGGATTTTTAAATTCAGTTTGAAAACTTTCTGTTTTAGTCAGAACATATCCATTTGATGAACTTACTGATGTACTTAGGTATAAACTTATCACTTTATAAAACACTTTCTATTGGTCTCAGGTGTTCTAGATTCCTCTTTCTCTTTTTTCCTTTTCTTTCTTTCAGATTAAATATTTTGCATTATTTCATTGTAATATCCTTAGACATTACTACCTGTATCCTTGACTTATTGACGTCTAAAATTTATTGATATTTATCTTCTCTTCCTTGTAAATTCAAGGACTTTAAAATAATTAAACCCCATTTACCATCCCCTCTCTCCTCCCTATGCCATTTTTGCATCTATTTTTTTTTCTGTCTGTGTTAAGCTCCATATGCAAGTATTTTTATTGTTTTATAAGTTAGTATCCACTTAGACACACATTTTTACAGTTTTTTATTGCTTACATTCTTTCCCAAAACTCCAACCTTTCATCTTGAATTAATTTCCTTCTGCCTGAGGAATATGCTTTGGTATTTCCTTTAGTGAGGGTTTTCTGGTGATAAATTATCTCAGCTTTGGTTTGTCTGCACATTAAAAAAACTCATTTTTGTTCTTGAAGGGTATTGTCACTGGGTATAAAATTCTAAGCTGACAGTTTATTTCAGCACTTTATAGATATTTCCATTGTCTTCTGACTTCCAAAATTTTGTGTTTAATTATTATACCTTTGGAAGTAATCCTTTCTTCCCCTGCTTTTTGGATTTGTCTCTGTCATTAGTTTTCAGCAGTTTTACTATGAATGTCTCAGTGCAAACTTTTTGTTTATTCTGCTTAGAATTTGTAACGCTTGAATCTGTGACTTGATATCTTTTGAAAGTTTAGGAATGTTCTCTGCCCTTATCTCTTGAAATACTGCCTCTGGCTCATTTCCTCTGAACTTTCTTTGGAATTTCAAGTACCCATGTGTTAGACTTTTTCACTGGAACGTCAATGTCTCTCACCTTTTTACTTTCTTGGGGTATTTCTCTGTCTCTCTGTACTTAGAGCTGGATATCTTTTCTAACCAATCTTTTAGTTCATATTCCTCCTTTTGGTTGTATCTGTTAAATTCATTATTGAGTTCCTAATTTTGGGTATTATGCATTTATTCACATTTGTGTCTTTTATATATATATATTTTTCATTCTCTTCTGAAAACTCCAATTTTGCCTGTTGACACCTTGATCATGATAAGGTATAGTTATTTTAAAGTTTGTGTCTGTGTCTGTAAACTCTAATATAGCTGGAGCCCCTATGAGTCTCAGTTTATTTTTTTGTTGTTTCTACTGATTTTTGTTCATATTGTCTTCATGTGTGTCTCTCTGTCCAGGCACTGAGGGTTCTCTACTGCTTCTGGCATCAAGTGAGTCCCAAGGGGTGGTCTGATGTCTTTGTCACACTACTACTCATCTGCTCAGCCCCTCCTTCCTACCTGAGTGATGGACCGCCCACTGCTATGCAACTAGTAGTTGGAACCACGGGCTCCAAAATTAAACAGGGGTCTGGGTTCAAGTCCAAACAGGAGTCTGGTTCACCAATGACACTTAGATTACTGGTGTGCACTGTCTTGGGCCAATTTTTTAACTTCTTTGTGTTTCAGCTTCCTCACCTATAAAATGGAGATCATAACCACTACCTCATAGGTTTTGTTCAAAGCTTACATCAAATCAACATGTAAAGCATTTACTATAGGGTCTGGGGGAAAGTAAAGTAAGAGTAGAGTGAGAGCTAATTGAATACTCATCACTGTTATTTTTATTACCTGTTCTGAATTTCTCAAACCCACCCATTTCTCTTGTTCCCACTGTTATTACCCATATCTGGGCCACCATCATCATGAATTTCTGCATCTGACTCCGCCTTGTTGGTCCTGCTTCCTGTCTTATCACCCCACAATGCAGCCAGTGTGACCTTTCTGAAGTGCACAGCTGACCACTGTTCTGATAAACCCTTCAGTGGCTCCCCACTGCCTTCAGGATATGGTCCAAACTGACCTCTGCAACTCAGGTTTGACCACTACTTCTGTCCATTGAACCACATTCATTTCTCTGAATTACCATGCTGATTTTGGTTACTGGGACTCTTCAGGGAGGTCTCTCTTCCCCACTGGCCAACTTTCCCCTGGAGAGCTCCAACTCATTTCATAGGTCTCAGCTTAGACAAAATACCCACAGGAAGGCTCCCCTGGAGCCTGCAGTACCTACCATCACCATTGCCAGCCATACCATGTGCTGTGTGCTAACTTGCTTCAGTCATGTTTGATTCTTTGCGACCCTATGGACTATAGCCCATCAGGCTCCTCTGTCCATGGGATTCTCCAGGCAAGAATACTGGAGTGGGTTGCCATGCCCTTCTCCAAGGGATCTTCCCAACCCAGGGACTGAACCCACATCTCTTACGTCTCCACTGGCAGATGGGTTCTTTACCACTAGCACCACCTGGGAAGGCCATACCACACTTAACTGTAATAGACACAGTACAGTTGTGTCTATTGTAATAGCTACAGTTGTCTGTAGTAACGCCAGGCTTCGAGAGTGGGATCTCTTCTAGTTAGCATTGCATTCCCAGCATCTAGCACTCTGCCTGGCATACACTTAATAAAATTTTGCCAAGTGAATGAGTGACTAGCTGATCAGAGGAACAGGTTAACAGAATCACAGACAAAATAGAGCCCTGCGACCTATCTCAATTCCTAGTTGAAGAATCTTCTGAAACCAGCTCTCGTACAAACCTCCTTGTAATTATTCTCTTCCTGTTCCTAGTGCAAGGTTGCTAAAAACCCATAAATATTTTGCTTCCTAATTGCTTATCTGCACCTTAATCACATAGTAGTTTTATTATTATTATTATTGTTATCATTATTGTTATTATTAACAGTGACAAATAAAACAGAGCATAAAAGTATTTCCAGAAAAAAACAATTGTGTGATTTAGAATTTTTAATTAATATGAGTTGGGGTTTGTATTGAATGTTCTGTGTGAGAATGGATAATCCTCAGTACTTCCCCCCAATGGGTTTGGTATCTAAATGCTCCATATTGTAATTTACATCCTGAGGGGCCCATGGCACTTAGAAAACCATCAGTTCTCCAGTTATCTGCTTCCTATCAGCATCACTTTCTCAAATGAATGCATTTCAATTAAAGGAAGAATTTACCAGAGTACATATGAGGTGTGTGTTTTGTGAATTATAGCTCTAACTTTGAATAAACACAAAACAACAAACATTTTCTGAGCTCCTATGATATCCCAGGCACTGAAGATAAGACAAAGAGGAAAAAGACTGGGCTCTACCTCCAAGGAGACTGTAGTCTTGCTGGGGAGAAGCATGCAGACAGAACCAAAACAGTCAATGAGATTTGGGGCAATAGGTGAGTGATCATCACATGGCGTTTGAGTGTTCCTGGTACAGAGGATAAGGTAGAGATATGTTCAAGAGAAAACAAAGTAAAAGACTAAAACTTCACTAAGTGGATGCTGCCATTTTCATGTTTACAGACCCAGTTTTACTCCCTTCTGTATGTGGTAACATCTTTCGATTTATTTCTGGGCATTGCCTTTTTCTCTCTCATCAAAGCAGGAACAGAGCTGGATATCACTATTCTTGTGTGGACACCAAAAGGTGTCATTTTGAGTCAGTTACTGATAACCTCCAAGATGGAGCCTTTCAGCCCCTCTGGGTCGATTCAAGGGCCCTGAGAAAGAGGGATGTGTGAGAATTTAAATTGATTAAGTTATAAACTGGGGGAATGGCAGTTCATATTGCGACAGAGCCTTGTTCATCAAAGAAACAAAGAATGAGGTATGAAGTCTATATATAATCAGATATAATTCAATTTCAGATATTCAGTTAAAAACAACTTGGTGGTCCAGTGGTTAAGATTCCACCTTGCAATGCAAGGCGCACTGGTTTGATCCCTGGTCGGGGAAGATCTCACGTGCCGAGGAGCAACCAAGTCTGTGTGCCACAACTACTCAGCCTGTGCTCTGGAACCTGTGAGCTGCACCTACTGAGCCCATGCTCTGCAATTACTGAAGCCTACATGCCCTTGGGCCCATGCTTTGCAACAAGAGAAGCCACTGCAATGAGAAGCCTGCACACTGCAACTAGAGAGTAGTCCCTGCTCTCTGAAACTAGAGAAAGCCCATGCGCATCAGTGAAGACCCAGCACAGCCAAGAATAAATAAATGAATATTAAAAACCCATCTTTCCCGTTTGGTTTAAGATGAAAAAAACCAAAGTGCCTCACTGGTGGTCTCCCACCTCCTTTTCTCCATCCCCTGATGTTTTGCAATCATTTCCTCATCCCCTTTCATCCTTCTAGGGATATCTAGCATAGGGCAGGGGGAAAAGATTCTTGTCTGGGATCAGTGGACCCCCTCCCAAGCCCCCCACCGATCTCTGTTCCCTGTGTCTTCTGAGCCATTGGCTGGTCCTCTCTGGGTGCAGGACACCAGCGGCAGCACCCTAACTACTCCTTGAGTGGCTAAAGTCCCAAGATGTTCTAGTTGCTCAGTCGTGTCCGACACTTTGTGACCCCATGGACTGTAGCCCACCAGGCTCCTCTGTCCATGGGATTTTGTAGATAAGAATACTGAAGTGGGTTTGCCCTTTCATTCTCCAAGGGATCTACTTGACCCAGGGATCGAACTCAGGTGTTCTGCACGCCAGGCAGACTCTTTACCATGTGAGCTACCAGGAGACCCCTGGGTCAACTTTTGAGGGTATGTGTCCCAGGAGACTGTCTGCCATTTAGTGGAGACTCAGCAAGTATCCGGCTGCCTCCTTCCTTCCCTGATGTGCCCACAGTGCCCACCCTCTGGGTGCTCAAACCCCTGGGGAGAGACTCTCCTCTTCCCCTCCCCTCTTACTTCCGTTTAGCTTTGGGAGGAAAAAAGTCTGATAAAACCTACTCACTCCAAGCAGTGAATGATTTGTTCCCTCAAGAGGTTAAAACTGCTAATTGCATTTCATAAGAAGAGGAATTTCATAAAGTGAACCTTTCATTGTTAAATTGGTCAGGATGAACACAGAATTTTGGGCAGATCCCTTAAGAATCTGTCAGGCAATGCCTAATACGGTGCATTTAGATCTCGCAGCTGGATGGAATCGAAAATCTGCTAATGAGAGTGGAAGTCATGGGAAAGGCAGCCCCACAAGGGGATCCTGAACCAATGAGTTCACAGAGACCCCCACACCTCACAGCAGAGTCTGCCAGGGGAACAGGCTGCTTCACCTTTCTGAGTAACCACTGTGCACAAGCCCTAGGTGTGCAGCTGACTGTACAGCTTCTGCTTATACCACCTCCCTGAATGCCTAAGGGATGTTGTAGAATTCTCTCCTCCCTCCACGCCTCCCCCGGCACACTCACACATACACTCAAAAGTTGACCCAGACCCTTACCTCTATATACTCTAACTTGCCCTTCAAGAGTTTTCCCTGAAGTTCCTGAAGATCTGGTAGAAGAAGAAAAAGGAGGGTTCTGGATAACTGTCTTGCTTTCATTAGAATCCCTCTTTCAGACCCAGAGGCTAGGATATGCATGTTTGCATAGACATATACATCGGCCAGGATTTACATGTTCTGGAAGTAGGATCAGAATTTGCCTTATATCTTAACAAAGTGAAGGGAAGAGGAGGGTGAGGGCTTTCTCCATGTCCCTCACAGGCTGTGGTTCCTTTGAAGCCAGGGACTGTGTTCCGTGGAGGGCCTGACGGACCCGGGGGGATCGGTCCAGCAGGGACACAGGGCAGCATCACAGTCCCCAGGGAGAAACAAGGCCATATTGTCCTCTAGGGGGTTGAGGACTGATGCAGGGTCTTTTACAGAGTAAGGAGGTCAGGTCAGGCTGGATCAGGCCTGACTCTAGCATGCAGGGAAGAACTCTTGATTGACCCTCCATAAGGACCTTCTTGCTTCACCATCAGAGGGGTCTGGCCCTGGGTTCCAAAAAAGGTTAAGAAGACATCTAGCTGCCTCTGAGCCTTGGGTGCAGCCCTGGGTGAGGGTAGGGAACTGAGTCGGGATGGGACCTTTGTCCCCAGCCAGCCAACGGGTGCAGAGGAAGAGGTGAGGGAGAGGGGTGGAGGGAGGCAGCCTCAAGGATGGGATTCTCTCCCATTTCAGAGGGTGCCATGGAACCCATGCTTATTTGATTGTATTTTAAATTTGCTTTCATCTATTTATTTGGCTGTGCCGGCTCTTAGTCGTGGCACCCGGGATCTTTGATCTTCACTGTGGCATGTGGAATCTCTTGTTGCAGCATGCACGGTCTAGCTCCCTGATCAGGGATCGAGCCTGAGGGCCCATGCATGGGGAGCACAGGGTGTTAGCCACTTGACCACCAAGGAAGTCCCTCCATGAATATTCTAAAGTTCTGTTCTCGTAGCTGCTCTCATTCCTCTCTCTCTCTCTGATGAACTCAAATGAGCCAAAGTGACATGGTCTTTCCCTTTTTCAGAGGAGCACTCAGTGCTCCAGGGACCCGAGTCCTCAGGGCACATTCAGAGTCAGAACCAGAAGGAAAAGTTCTCAGTGTCCACCTCCAGGGCTCTTGCTGCTGCCTGGAAGGAACGCTGTTTCCCAGGAAATCTACCACTTTTATCACCGTCAATTCTTTCCTTTGGTGACACCCATGTCCCAGTGGGACCACTTATCAGCAGGCCTTGTAACCAGCACCAGCTGCCTCAGTTATGGAGGGGCAATGCTCTTCCAGCTGTCCAACGGTCCTGGGTCCAGAAGCCTCATGTTGAATAGCAACAGGGCCCCACCGGGCCTGCCCCAGCCCCAGGCACTGAGGACCAGGAGCACAATAGGTCTGACTGTCTGTCTGCCAGGCCCAGAAGCCTGAGTCCACAGAAGTGACTGCTTGGTGTTATGGCCTCCTCACGGCAATTCTAGGCCCCTCCTCCGGGCAGAGCCTTTTTTGGAGGATGTGGGTCCAGGGCTGGATGATCACCTCCTCCTCCCCACGACACTTTCCTGCCCTGAGTTCCATGGTGAGCCGAGTGCAGACTCCTCTTCCCTCTGGCCCCTGACTGCAGCTGCATCAGGGCCTCTGGCAATGATTCCACTGGGGGCTCTACAATCAGGCGGCTGCTCCCCAGGGTCGATCTCTGGCTGGTCCCAAGATCTGGTTGTCTCAGATCGAAAATCTGGGATTGCAGAGTTCAAGGCGCCTCAAGGTCTCCCACCCAAACACTCACTTAACAGGTGGGCTTGGAAATCCAGGCCCTTTCAAAGGCCCTGGGGTACATGGACGAAGAGTAACCCGTGGATGGTTTTCTGAAAGAGGCTGCTGGGTGAGGCGTAGCCAGGGAGGCATGTCCTCCCTCTGGTGCTAGGGTCAAGGAAAGCCAATGAACATGCTGCCCTGAAGCTGGCCTACACTGAGGTGAGGCACTGTCCTGACCTATGACCTCATCCCAGATTGCTCACCACCAGGTGGGGCCCAGAGGGCCACTCACTCCATATCCAGGATCTCATCTGCCGATGGGCGAAAGTCGTGATGTCATTTCCCCAGAAATCAGGGGTCGACGTGCCGCAGAATCACTGGCCAATCCAAGCTGGCCTGGGAAGGCAGACCCTTCTGTGCCCTGACCTCTCTGAGCCAGCAGGGTGCAGTCCCCTGGGCTTGGGCTGAATTAGCACCCGTGATCCAGCCTCACACACTGCCAGGAATCAGACTCTCTGGAGACAGGACCTGAGTTTAAACAAGCATTTTCTGTCAGAACGGCTGCCTAGAGCTGTTCCTTGGCTGGGAGGGACAGTCACTTACTTGTATGCCATGATCATGGCTTTCCTGACACCCCCTGGTGGCTCTCAAAATGCTCCACTGACCTCACCCAGGACCCGGAGCAGGTGGGGAGGAGGCTTCCCGGGTTGGGTGGATGCACTGCCTCAGGGTCAGCCTGGGGGCTGACCAGGACAGAATGTCTCCAGGAGCCTTCTGGGTAGCTGCCGCAGCCAGCACTGTTACTAAGAAAAGCCCAGGGAGAAAGGGTAACCCAACACGCCTGCCCGGCACAGGCCTGGCAGGGGAGGAGGGGCAGATGATTCAGGGGCCTCTCCAGGGGGCTCAGAGTCGGTGTCACATCTAACTGTCCTGCACGCCAGGGGGAAGAAGCCCTGTGTTCTGCTTGTCTCCAAATCCTGCAGAAACTAGGCCTGGTCAGAGGGGCCCCCTAGAGGGGCTATCCTATGCTTGTCAGAGGTGTTGAGGACCAGGGACACACTCAGGCTCCCTTACAGAAGCCCCCATCCCTGGGTGAGCAGGTGACCAGGGCTGTGACTGCCACGGCTGCTGGGACTCTGCTCATTGCTCCTGCCTCAGCCTGGCCATTCACCCTTCTCTGGACCCAGAGCCCCAAGAGCTTCCCTCTCTGGGTGACCTTGAAGCAGCAGCTGTTATCTGAGCCCCACATGTGCCCAATACCGGAGAGGCTCAGGTAAATATCTGGTGTGTCCCATGAGACGCTGGGCCACAAACAAATCACCTGCTAGGATTATGGGTACAAATCTCTGACATCATAAAAAAGTCATCAGGCAAGACCTATCTGGGCAGTATTGTGGGCTAGCCTGAGAGTCTAAAGACCAAAGACACTCTATTTAGTGGGGAGGTTGCTATGGACTGAATGTTTGTGTCGCCTCCGAATTTATAAGTCCTAACCCCCAATGTGATGGAATTAGAAGGTAGTATATTGGGGAGGTAATTAGATCATGAGGGTGGAACCCTCACAAACAGGATTTGCGCCCTCATAAAAGAGACCCCAGAGAGTTCTCTAGCCCTCTCCCTGCCTTGTGAAGATACAATAAGAAGTGGGCAGGCTGTAAGCTGGAAGACAGCCCTTGTCAGAACCTGACCAAGCTGGCACCCTGACCTTGGACTTTCAGTTCCCAGAACTATGAGAAATAAACTTCTCTTGTTTATAAGCCACCCAGTCTGTTGGTGTATTTGTTATAGCAATGAGAACTGAGACAGAGGTGCACCCTTGTTTTTAAATTACTGGGCATCTTGGAGCTAAGAGCATCCCTCTCTCCCCAACTCCAGTGCTTTTGCCTGAAGGAATTTGTTCTTTTTCCAGAACTGTGGAAGCTGGAAGGAAGTCACAATGAGATGGAGAACACAGTTTAGCTCTCATAGAGCCTCGTTTGGTCCTACCTTCCCACTCTGGGGACCGAGGTGGTTCCTAAAGGGTCTGTCCTTATCTGAGGGCATCATTCATAAGCACAGCATGATTTAATAAGACGCAGACCTGCCAGTGCTTTCCTGTGGCAAACCACCCAGAGCGGAGATTTGAAAATAGATGCTTGTTCCAGTGTGGAGTTTTGCTCCCTTACAGCCACATAAATTACTTCATCTCATTTAACTGCCATTAGCAAATTATTAATCTAAATTCACACACCCAGAGTGAAATCACTGAACTCAGACATTTTACTATCAAGGATGCTTTCCTTCCAACCAAAGCCCATTTAAAGTTGTGTGAATTTCAGCAGTCCAGCAAATCTTGCATCCCTGCTTGCTGAGCCTCTCAATGGCTCTTGCAGGCATTTACAAGCCCTTTTCCCTTTTTAATGATGCTTTTTGTCTAGTTATTGAGCACATGATTATTCATGGATTGGTACAGTACAGTGGGGGGCTTCCCTGGTGGCTCAGCAGTAAAGAATCTAGGGTTCGATCCCAGGGTTGGGAAGATCTCCTGGAGAAGGAAATGGCAACCTAACCCCAGTATTCTTGCCTGGGAAATCCCAGGGAGAGAGGAGCCTGGAGGGCTACAGTCCATGGGGTTGCAAAAGAGTTGGACACAACTGAGAGACGAGCACAGCACAGCAGTATCATTGAGTGGTCAGGGGTCCAGCCTTGGGGGTCAGACAGAGCAGATTTAAATCCCAAGCAGTTTGAACATTAGCTAACCTCAGATTAACTTCCCTAGGACTTTGTTTCATTGTCTGTAAAATGGGAATAATGCACTTATGTCTTAGGGTTTGTTGAGCCTTAAATAAGATGATGCAGTGTGCTCTGTGCAGCATCAGACACACTGCAAGCATGCAGTGATGATGTTTATCATTGTGGCTGTCGTTATTTTTAGCTAAATAGAGGTGGACAGGGTCAAAGGTGGCTTCTTCTGCTCTCTGACTCAGGGGCAAGAACTTGATCAGTGGCCCTGAGCAGACTCTGGCAGGGAGAGTGCTGTGTGAACCAGTGACAGTAGGTTATAGGGACAGCTTTTCAACAACTGTGTAAGTCTCTAGGACTCCCTCTTCCAGAGAACATTCCATTTAAGAAGGTCTCATCCAGGAGTTGGTGGAGGCAATGTAATCAAAAGGGCAAAACTGTAAAAGCAGAGCCAGTGGAGGGACAAGGCTCCCTACACAGGAAGTCCCGGGAGCCCTGCCTGGTAAGTGTGGATGTCAGCTTGGGATCCTGGGACAGATTCTCGTTAGACAAGAGACTGGACCACACCCACCCAGTGCCCAGGTTGGAAGACCAAGGACTTGCCGCCTCGGTAGCTGAGTCTTTAAGCCTCTAGCCCTTTCACTCTTTCTCTGCCCCATGTTTTAACAATAATGCTATTTAATATTGGCCCGTCTGAATAACTTTATTCTTCCTTCAGATCTATATGTATAGAAGGCTGCTGTGTTGTCCAGACTGCCCATAATTCATTAATGTTGAATCCCTTTCCATCGGGAGACTTATACAGTTGTTGAAAAGCTGTCACTATAACCTATTGTCACTGCAACCTTTTATGAACCAGCCTACATTTTTATGTCAAAAATTTATCTTAATGGTCTCACAGCCCTTACCTCCAATTATTTTGGTGTCACCAACCTCCAGTTTGGGCTGTGTTCCAGCTAATATGCGGGAACGAATTTCCTCTTTGCTCTTACCCCTGCCCTACACTTGAAACCTTGTGGATAACGTGGCAGACCCCCTCAAGTGGAGGTATATATATGTATATATATATAGCCACTCGCTGCAGAATGAGGGAGGGCTGGGACCTTGGGGGGACACCCTGAGGAAAGCAGTAGAAGGCTGTGGCTGAAGCCAGGGTATCGCTATTTAATCAGTGCATGGGAGGAAGTGCAGAGAAGGGACCTGGCACCTTGTAGCACCTTGGAAAGAGGCTGGGCTCATTCCCTGCCTCTGCCACCCATTTATTTAAACTTTAATTTTTTTTGATGCAGACCATTTTTTAAGTATTTATTGAATTTGTTACAATATTGCTTCTGCTTTGTATTTTATTTTTTTTGGCCATGAAACATGTGAAATCTTAACTCCCCAAGCAGGGGTTGAACATGCACCTCCCATGTTGAAAGGTAAAATCTTGACCACTGGACTTCCAGGGAAGTTCCTCCCCTTTGTTTTAAAATTACCAACAGTAATACACACATTCTCTGTCCACACAACAGAAAATGCTAGAGGAAAAAATATCATGGATAGTATTAAGGGTGAGTACCAGTTTCCTCATTTAGAATGTTTTACACTCTTACTTTTACTTTTCCACAATGTTATTTGTTTAGTTGTTAAGTCATATCTGACTCTTTTGTGACCCCATGAACCATAGCCCTTCAGGGTCCTCTGTCCATGGGTTTTCCCAGGCAAGAATACTGGGGCGTGTTGCCATTTTCTTCTCCAGGGGCTCTTCCCAACCCAGGGATAGAACCCACATCTTCTGTGTTGCAGGCTGATTCTTTACTGCTAAGCTGCTGTGCTGTTGCTGCTGCTGCTGCTAAGCCGCTTCAGTCGTGTCCGACTCTGTGCGAAGCCCACTTTTCCAAAATACATGCTTGTATATTTACATGTATACACGTGTGAGAAGATAAATATTTCTACATGTAAATATAAAAATATTTTCTATATTAAGTGTATATAAGATATTGTGTGATATATGTTCGATATATATTCAAATATTTAAATATATTTCACTACTGTAGGAGTTGATGATAATTGAAAAGGTAACTAAAGAAACCAACATTACCTTCAATGTCTTGTTATTACTAATGGGGAAAGCCCTGACTTCCTCTACAGCTGCCTATGAGGGATTCAGGGGTGTTGTATTTTCCCCCCTTAACAGGTAAGTGAACAGCACCAAGACAAGCTAAGAGACAGGTAAGGCCAGGGGCGCACCTGGGCCTTGAACCGAGAGCTTTTAGCTCAGCCAGAGTCCTTACCACCAGCCTTGGATGATTCTGCATGAGGCACTTTTCTCCTGCCTGTTGTCTGACCTTGAGAAACTGAGACATTCTCTGCTTCTCTTGCCCCTGCCTGCCCCAGTGTAGCTGCTTACGTCATAAATGTCCCTTAAATAGGAAAGAATGCTGGGAGAGGAATGCGGGGGTTTCCTGTGACCTTTCCCCAGGCCAGTTGGCCAGTGCATGGGCAGTTCCTACAAGGCTCCACACCAGGCCTGGCTTTCCCTGGCTCATCCCTCTCCCTTGGCCTTCTGGGTCTGAGGATGGTCACCTGGGATCCAGCAGGCAGAGGCCCTGCAGTTCTGTATTCTCAAGCCTCATTTCAACATGGCCCTTTTGAGCTGCCAGACTCCCCTTGGCACCACAGGCACGAGGACAGCCCAGGGACCCAGCATAGTGAAGACTCCCTATCACAGGCAAAGCACACTGCAGCCCCGGCCTCTGCTGGAGCCTCCCCTTCTTGGGGCCTCCATGGTCATAGGCTGGCATGCTGGGAGTTTTCTCTGTTGCAGATCCTGCTGTGCTTGTGAGTTAGTGATCTGTCCTTGGAGAGGGGCGATCATTTCTTCTGTGACTGGGTAGTGATGGCTCTCATGCAGCCATCCATGGCTGCAGGGGGAGCTGGCATCAGGGATGCTGGGTGCAACCAGGATTGGGCTGGGTGTGCCCATGCACAAACCACGTGCGAGTGTGCACGTGTGTCTGCAAGTAGTACAACGAATGCCGCCAGAATTCTGATTTTTTGCTTGAGGCAAACACTGGGAAGGTAAACTCTTACACACTGTCCTGGAGTCAGACGATCCTGAGGTCAGAATCTTGGAAGGTTACTTTCTTTGCAAATAACCTTGGCAAATGAAATTCCCTGAACCTCAGTTTTTAGTTATTGTAAAGTGGGAATGATGCCCTACAGGGTGTGATGCAAAATGTGTGCAAGGCACTTACGCCTGGCAGGCAGTAAAGATTCAATACATGCCAACCACCATCACCACTGTTTTCATCACCAACCTCACGTGCACTCAGTCTGGTTATTATTGTCCTCTCGAAGTCCCCCACGCCCTGCGGAGCTGCCCAGATGCCTTTCTGATGCCTCTTAAGTTCTGTGGAACCAAGTAATCCCCAGATTGGAAAGGAGCCCGGGCCCATCCCCAGCACGCAGGGAAGGAGCTGTTCTCTCAGCTCGAAGGCCCAGGACTCCAGGGCAGGGTGGGAAAGGACCCAGGGGACCCATCTCCATGGAAGCCCCTGAATCTTCTCTTTAGAAGAACCCCATCATCTCTCCATGTCCTGCTCTGGACTGGCAGCACGTCAGGGCCAGAGAAGACCCTTTCAGATGCTCATTTTAGAGACGGGTGGAGGGGCACACAGCAGGTTTATAGCACAGCCTGGAGGATTCCAGGTGGCGCTAGTGGTAAAGAACCCATCTGTCAATAGAGGAGACTTAAGAGACGTGGGTTCAATCCCTGGGTTGGGAAGTTCCCCTGGAGGAGGGCATGGTAACCCACTCCAGTATTCTTGCCTGGAGAATCCCATGGAGAGAGGAGCCTGGCCGGCTACAGTCTATGGGGTCACAAAGAGTTGGACATGACTGGAGTGACAGCATGCACGCATGGAGGGGTACACAGCAGGCTTGCAGCACAGTTTGGACAATGGGCAGGGCTTTGAACCTCATTTCCAGGACTGCTTCCATCCCTCAGATCAAGCCCAACTCTCATCCGGGCATCTGAGTCCCAGTTCCTTCCCCCTTTCCCTTATGCAGACTCATTTTCCCCATCCTCTGCTGGGTCCTGTCTGCTCCTGCCAGGCCAGGCTGGTTTCTTCTGAGCCTTCCTGCTGCCCCTCATTCGGTCCTTCCAAGTATCTGCCTCCCAAATGCATCATGCCCCACCTCCTACAAGACGGCCGCCATAATTACAAACGCCACTTAACTTGTTTTCTGACCTCCTCTTGGCCTCATTCTGCCTGTGCAGGCAGAACAAGGGTTCCTGAGGCCAAATGCTGAGCTGAGAGGACTAATAATACCTCCCTCAGAGGCTGTGTGACCTCAGGCAGGCTCCTCAGTCTCCAAGCTTCCATCTCCTCCTCTATAAAACCGAGGAAACGCTAAACAAATATCTAATTGCACATTTTTAAAAGAAAGCCTCCCCTCAAACGTCTTTTTCATGTGAGGGCCTGTATTTCAGGGGAAGCCCATCTAACGAAAACAAAACCCCTGCCCCTAGCCCCGGTATACAGCAGTGAGCAATCCCGGCTCTGAAAGCTGTTTTATTTTCCTTTTCAGTGCAGAGAGGCTTGGCCATTAGCTCTGTTTGAGTTTAAACACGGCCCCGCAACTTCCTGAGTCCCCAGGCACCTATCTGGCTGGTACCAATCCAGAAGTCCCACTTACATTAGTGCCAGAAGTAAGAGGGAAGAAAATCTGAAAAATGGGTGTCATAAGCACTGGGCATCTCTTGTTTATTTATGTCCTCCTGTGTCTGAGATGGAGGAAAGAATTTTGCCATTCTAGGTAGGAGGTGGCTTCGTCCTGGCATCGAAATCTTCCTATCTCACCCATTTAGAGGGAGATGCTCACAGGGGAGGGATTAAAGATGTGCTAAAGAGGGATATTCCTGCTCCGGCAGGGGACTTTCCCTAACGCACTGCATCCCTGCTAGCTAAGTAGCTAATGCAATTTCATCTTCTCTTATGGAGAAGGATGACTCAGTGTGAGCTCTATTTTCTGCTCAGATCTAAGCCACGTTGTGTGCAAGGACAGTGTGGCACAGCCCCTGATTAATCATGGTGCATCCGAGCGACTCTGTTCTGGGCCGACATGAGTGCGGTTACTAAATGGGTTCCTTGCTCTCCCCAGGGACACAGCCACCAGGACACAAAGACCTCTGCCTGGAGACTGAGTCTTGAAGGGGCTGATTTGTAGCTGGAGCCTGGATGAGAACTCAAGAAACCTCATGCAGAATGAAGTTGTTGCCATTTAAATTTAATATGTTTTTAACCTGCTAATAGCCCTAAGGGATGGGGATGTAGCTGGCTGGCTGGGTCCAAGTGGGGGGCATTGACTGCCTGGGGAGGGCACCAGGGTGTGAGGCTGCTGCCCTACCTGGGCCCTGCTGTTGGGTGAGAGCCTCCTGTTAACACGTAGCACAGCTCAAACCACCAAAGGGCCCAGCTTCTCCATGGCAACCCCAAACAACCTCTTCATTCCAGAGGCTCTGCTGGCAGCAAAAGGTGGACCTGGTGCCGTGGAGTGGTGTCCTCGTGACAGGCAGTGTGAAAATGGTTCCTGATTGGCCATCGGCTGCCTGCTGGGGAGGCTTCCAGGAAGGAAGCCAGCCCAGGGACGGCCAGAGATGGCCTCAGAGAGGCCAGGGAGAGTGATTCACAGACAAGGCATCATGGGTTATGGATGGAGGATGCTCCTTGCACTGGGGAACTCATAATTTACTGACACATAGCAGCCTTGAAAGGGAGAGGATCCAGGTGGAAAGAAAAGGTGGTGGGGATGGAAGAGACTCTGAGGAGGGGATCCCACAGGATTCAGCGGTTCTGGGGTATCCAGAAGGATTATCCTGGCTGTGTGTTGGGGACACTGCCTCTACACAAGACGAGGGGCCTCTGTCCCTCTCCCTAGACAGTCAGGATGCTTCCACTCCACGAGGATACACACATCCACACCCACGGCCCGGCTGGTGGCTGCCGCCCCCCACCTGTCCTGCCTGCTGCTTCCTCCTCTGTGCTTCTGCTCCCACTCATGCTGGCCGCAGCCTCCATCAGCCTCTGCCCAGGGGGTGTCCTGATGCATGTTCTCATAGGAGGGAGGGAGAGGGGCTCGGCCTTGGAGTCAGACACGTGTGGATCTGAACCTGTGGTGTGGATTTGAGTGGTATCAGGTAAGTTAGCTAATGTGCAAGAACCTCAGTTTCCTGACCAGTGTAATAGACACATACACGGGCTTGGGAAGGGTTTGGGGGGCCCAAATGGGGTGATCCATGTAAACTCAAGTGATGCCACGTGAGAGAGGGGGGTTCATTTCCCCTTCCTCCCATTCTTCGCCCTCCACGCTTCACTGCCTTCTTTCCTCCTGGCCCGGTGGAGGGTCCCCCTTTCTGGGCACCTGCCCCAGATGACCAAAACCGGGTAAAGCAATTGCCAAAGGAGACGCCGCCAAGAAAGTCCATCAGGATGTTCCAAACACTCCGTCTCTGTTGTGGTAAACGATGACTTTAATTTACAAAGCAGACGAATACTAAATCTTCATGAAATTAAAAACTATATTATTTATGTGAGCGGAAACGGAAAATGTTCTGTAGCTAGCAGCGATCTGCTTTGTAGGAGGAACACTAAAATAATTAAAACCACTCGTGCTTCAGTAATAAATAATGATAATAAATAAATGTCCTGACCTTAAGCGAAAATATAAAATTAAAACCCATTTGGTATGTAAATTCATTCAGGACGCTAGCGAGTCTCCCAGCCTAAGACGGTGTGGGATGGAGGAAGCGTTCACTACATGAATTTTGAAAGGAAAATCAAAGAACAACAGAGTTGTGTGTGTATCGACTCATTATTCTCCTTTAATTCCATCTAATGCTGTGTGGAGCCTTGAGGCTGGGACATTAATTTCCTGCTTTTTCTGTTTCACCAATTCCTTGTGGAGACTGGGAGAAAGAATTTCAATCCTGGAGGCTGAAATCAGGGGAGGCCAGAAAATTGCAGGAGGGGTGGAAAACGGAATTTTAGAAAGGCAATTTTTAACGTGTTTACAGAAAGACGATGAAAAGGGGTTGGCACAGAGCGGTGCCGGGGTTGCCTGGGGGTGCTGTGTGCCCAAGGGTTTGGGGGCACACGTCTTCTAGGGTGAATGAAATGCCCCTGCTCCTGCGTCCAGGTGGGAACCATTCCAGGGCCTGGAGAAGCTGGGCAGGAAGTGTGTGATGGCCTCAGACTTCAGGAAAACACCGATCAGTTCCAGATGGTGCGCTCCCCCCGCCACTGCCCCCCGACAGCCCCGTGCCTGACTTTACCGTGAAATTGCTGCTCGGTCCATGAAGCCTGTGGTTCCCCGGGCTCTCCAAATACAGCCAGCCCAGGAAGCTGCAGGGCAACGTGCCAGGCAGAAACTTCCAACCACTGCTGTGTAAGAAATGTAGAAACACCCTTTCCATTTTATCATATGTCTAAGACCTGCCACATGCATCCTGTCATTTCGGGCTCCTAACTACCTAGCGAGGTGGGTGGGGCAGCGATGGTTATTCAGAGTGTTGTGGTTCAGCTGCTAAGTTGTGTCCGACTCTTTGTGACCCCATGGACTGCAGATGCCAGGCTTCCCTGTCCTTCACGATCCCCTGGAGTTTGCTCAAGCTCATGTCCATTGAGTCAGTGATGCTGTCTAACCAGCTCATTCTCTGCTCCCCCTTTCTCCTTTTGCCATCAGTTTTTCCCACCATCAGGGTCTTTTCCAGGATGTCAGCCCTTTGCATCAGGGCAGGCAGGGAAAGTGAGGCACCAGAGCTCAGAAGAAGTGGCGACAGGGCAAGGGGCAGAATCCTGCTCTAGGCTGGTGCTCCTGTGTAGCTGGGGGGCCTCCCTGGGGGAGGGAGGAGATGGAAAGGAAGGCTCTCTGGATCTGCCCTGTCAGCAGGACCCTGGTTCTGACTCCATGTCCCCTGAGGGATCACTGCTGTCCCAAAAGAGTGGTGGAGAGGCTGTCCCATGGGAAAGAGGGACCCAGAAACATCAGCATCCTGAGAAGATGGGCCATGGTGGAGAGTGAAAGCCCCGTGGAGCTATTCAACGCAGACCACCCCCCGTTCACTCTTCTGATACGACACACTCTTCCTGGTAGAAAAGGAAGGAAAAGTCCAACCCAAGCCCTTCAGTGTCTGAATGCCTCCAAACCATCCAGGCTTTGTAATCAAAGCACTGGCATAAAGACAGATTTCCCCCACTTTTGAATCTCATTAGAAATCACTAAACTGTCAACAAGCCACCAGACCAGGTACCCTGATAACTGAGAGGTTTACCACCTGGAGCTTGGGGAGGCCCTCCCACCCACTGGACATATGTGGCCTACCCCAGCTCAACCAGGGCTTTCAAGATCCCCTCCTGATCCTGCCTGCTAATGCCTATCTAACTCCATGATGGACGCAGAGACAAAGAAAGCATAGCACTCGAGCTGAGGACCCTGAGGGGACCAGTGGGATAGTGGGGAAAAATAGCTTAAAAAAAAAAAACTTAAAAAATCAAATGGCGAGTATTTCCTTAGAACAGCTTCCAGGTCAGATATGAAGTCCTGGACCAATGTGCCAGGTGGGTGGTGCTGAGGGCTTACCTGCAGGGGTCAGGGAGGCTCCCACACAAAACTCTTTGGGGGCCAGAAGACAATCCTCTTCTCCCAACAGATTTGTGAAGAATCATCTGTTCTTGGCTGTCCCTGACAGTGAAGAGGTATCATAGCACCTTGACACAGCAAGGTCACCTTGAGCTCTCTGTCCCCTGTTTTCTGGGCAGATAAGCTACATCCTTGGCATCTTCACTCTGGACAGGGGATGGATTATTCCTGCTAAAATGTCCATGTGACCCCAAAGCACAGGCTGACCTTGGGGTGCACTGGCTGCAGCTGGCCTGGCAGGGCTGTGAGCTTCTTACAAATCTGTCGCCATGTGGAACCTGAGCCCCTCCCTGGGGGCTCACCTACCAGCCTCTGCCCTGCTCCCCTAGGTCAGAATGTGCCTGTGCAGCTGCCCTGCGATGCCCATGATAACTCCCGGGCGCTGAGTTCAGAGATGATTGCGCTCAGCTTCCAGGACTCCTGGGTCTTTGCGTGGGCAGCATGGGATTCAATGTGGGGATCACCTCCCCTTCATTCTTGCCCCTCTGTGTCCCCGTAGCTGCCATCATGCAATCTATGGGCTTCTAACACCCTCCTGACCTCCTGGCCGTCTCCCTTTTGTGACACCACGGCTGCCACCGACTAACTGGCCTCACTGTCCCCACTGAGGAGGGGGCCCAGTCCCTAGAGGCTACTCAAACCCCTCTCCTTCCATAGCAGTGAGCAAGATGCTCATGAGATGCCCCTTCACCCACCCCACGGTTTCTGCAAACCTGCCATGCACCCAGTCCAGTGGGCTCAGGACAGCTCTGAGGCTCCTGTGGCCAGGTGCTGAAGGAGGAAGTTAGGGGGGGCAGTCAAGGGTCCTCATTTCTCCATTCGACCCTTACCAAGGACCTCAGTGTGTCAGACTCAAGACAGAGAGAGGAGGGGAAAGTCAATCCTCTTTCAGGGGTGGGAGAAGTTGGCCAGAAAGACTTCGGGGAGGAACGACAGGGCTGGGTTTTGGGAGATGATCAACGCTTCCCAGGTGGGAGGGGTGATGGGGTCCCTGTAGGAAGAAGAAGACGTGGGGGCAGAGGCTGGGATGAACTTGCACTGAGAGGCTGCCGTTTCCCTCTGGGCCGGCCGCCCAGCAGGTGCGGTGGAAGGTGAGGCTCAGCAGACCTGGCCGGAGCCCCAGGGAGGCAGTTCTTCCCTGGGTGAGGGCCAGGGGAAGGCTGGAGGGCAGGGTGTGATGCTGGGAGACCATTTGGAGGCCTGTGATCAGGGGAGTCTGGGTGAGAGCCTAGATTGGCACTGTGGGCTTTGGGATGGATGACAGGGATGATTTAACTAGGAGGTTGATGGTGATTAGCCATGGGCTGTGGGGGAAAGGGCAAGGGGAGAGTCAGGGATGACCCTGGGCTAGACTTGGGGGTCTGAGTCCTGAAGCCCAATTGAGGGGGCTGAGGGCTGAAAGGCTGCATGAAGTGACACTAAGATGCCCATGGCACCCAAGACTTGGCCCAGAAATTAGCTAGCGGTGTGAAGTGGGAACCCAGAGAGAGGGCTGGCCTGGAGATGGGACACACGGAGCCTTAGAGCCAGGTCCTGGCTCTGCCCTGGTCCTTTCGGTCTCTTCCCTCATGAGGTGACCAGAGGGGCCAGTCCAAGTGCCCCACGAGTCGGGGCCTCTCATGGGTTCTGGTCTGTGCAGGGGCACCTCTACATTTTCATCCCTCTGCCTGGAATGTTCTTGACCCTCTCCCCCACACTCCTGCCCCCTCCCTGGCTCCCTGCCCACCTTCTTCAGGTCTTTGTTCAAAGCTCACCTAAACAGGCTTTTAAAACGGCAGCGAACCTCCCTCTCCACCAGACGCTCTCGGACTTCCTTCCCTGCTTTATTTCTCTGGAACACTTTCACCCTCAGACAGTTACTTATTTATTTGTTGGTCTCCATCCATTCACTAGCGTGTAAGCTCCATAAAGGCAGGGATGTTTGGTTTGATTAGACACACAGTAGGTGCTAAATAAATATTTATGAAAGGATGAATAAATTAGTCTCCTCTGGTTGGCCTCGCTCCCACCACCCCTGAATCCAGGACACCTTGATTTGCTGCTAACTCAGGGCTGTGCCCTTCCTGGCCTCGCTCCAGCACTGGGAATTGAAGGCTCAGGGTCTAGAAGGGCTACTCAGGACCCTCCTGGACTTCAGATGCTGCTCTGCAGAGTCAGAAGGAAAGTGGCCGCCAGTGGGTGGTGATCTTAGCGCACGCTAGGCCACCCTTGGGCCTCACATCAGTCTGGAGAAGAATGCAGAGCCTCGGCAGGGTGCCTGGAGTTGGATGGAATTTATTGCTCCAAAGGCTCCCAGAGTTTTCAGATCTTGCACATCAACACACATAGTTTGGCGGGGGCAGATGCAAAAAATAAAACCCTAAACCTACAGGAAACAATCTGGGGAAGGCAGGAGGGGGAGCCTGAAATGGACAAAACATATGGGCCCCAAAGCCTGAATAAACAGAGCAGACAGAAGGGCCAGCCCAGCCTAGGCCTTCAAGAAAAGTCGCAGTTTAGAACACTGCTTGGGAAGGCAGAGAACTCCAGAATGTGGCCTTTTCTCTTCAAGGCTCCATCCCTCACTGGTACTAAGGAAGGTGAACTTTAAGAGGAACCAAACAGAAAAGGTGACAAGAGGCAGGAGGGGCCTGGGGGCCAGGAGGCGCAGCCATACCGTTACCTCTTCTGTAGGTGCTGTGCCATCTTGGTTAAGTCCCTTCCCTCCCTAGGCCTCTGTTTTTGTGTATAAAGTGAGAGGTTTGAACAGTGGGCCTTCTGGCTCTGCTAGCTGTTCCATTTCTTGGTGTTCTAGCAGCCTCCTTCAAAACAGCCAGCTGGGCTATCCCAGAATGCCAGCTGTGTTCCCTTGCAAGTTGTCACAATATGGCAAGACCCAGAATGGAAGTCCACAGTTGTTCAGTGCACAGCCTGTGCAGCTGTACGTGGCAGGTTCATTTGTCCTGAACTGCGGACACAAGCACCCCTTTTAAAGTCCATCAGGGCCCAAAATTTGGGAAGGCTCCTCTGAGAACTGCTCTGGGAAACGGGAGTACTGGATTTAGCTTCTGAGCTGTGTAGCATCCAGATGGCTGTTGGGCTGGCCCTGCTATCCTTAAGTCAAATTTTCCTCTGGAGGAAAAAGGAAAAGCTTGTTTCCCTCTCAAATATGCCTTCTGTCTGCTGACCCTTGAGCTGCATCCAGGTGGGGTTTTAGAAGTTCTTCTCTGGAGCCTTGCACCAGGGCTGCTCAGAACTGGGCTCCCATTTCAAGCGGCCTGGGTGGACTCAGCAGTGCAGAGCAGAGGGAGGTGGGCGGGCAAGATTCCAGAGTATCCCCTAAGGCCCCGCAGCTCCAGGACCATGCCCCCCGACAGGCGCGGGGCCTCTCCTAAGCCTGGATGTGCCCGGGCCGCCCTATTAATAGCCCAACTGCTAGCTCTCTGCTCCTTTCGAGTTTCCATCTCGCTGGCGCTGGGTTGGCTGTCCAAATGGGGACGGCTTTCTTGCAAAACAAACAGCAGAATCAATACTTCCTTCACTGGGAGAGGTGGAGGGTCTTCCGACGGCAGGTCAGGGCCTCTCTCTGTTTCCGCTGTTGAGTCCAAGGAGGGGGCACACAGGCTGCCAGGCCCCTGGCTGCCTCACTTCAGTGATTTGATTACATTCAATTAACAGACATTTATGGAGCACCTTCAACATGTCAAACCCTGCTGGGCAAAGAAGGGTGAGAAGGAAGAATGAGAGGGCCCGGGGCTGGGAGGAGTGAGCGTATTGAAGGGGAAAGACCCCTGTATGGAGAGTTATGGTGCATGTGTAAGTGGGCCAGAGAGAACCAGTGTCTGAACCCAACCATCGTGGGCACAGTTGGTGTCAGCCATGAGGTGAACCAGACTGGGTGGGCCCCCCAGGGTGTACAAGCTGAGCATGGAGAGACTGACTCTGGGGTCCTTGTGGAGGCAGCCGGGTCTGACGGGAGAGCTTGGGGTGAGGCAGCCCCTCCTGGGGTGGAGGAGCTCAATTTCTCTCTGTCCCCTCTCCATATCCTCCCATGTACCTGCCAGGACAGCCAGGAATAACCTCAGCCTCCACCCTCTGTGCATAAAAAGTCCACGGAGAGCTTGTTAAAAATGCAAATGGGGGCCGCAGCCCCAGAGACGCAGCACTGATAACCTTTGGTTGAGGGCGGGATGGTGTCTGGGAATCTGCCTGGTAGACAGGCACCTCGGGGACTGGCCATGGGCTCCGTGGGCAGGGGCCAGGGGTGTTCATCTCCCTCTCAGCTCCTGTCACTCCCCGCCAACCCCAACACACAGGATTTTTAAGATCCTGAGTCCACGAAGCATCCAAATTCCACATGCCCCAAAGATAGGAATACAACCCAACCCTCCTCTCCCACTTGCTCTCTCACTTCTGTATGTTGTTAAACCTGCCGGCCGACTATCCTGCGCTGACTCCTATCTGGGTCCACTAATAGCAATCGTCGGCTCAATGGGCATGAGTTTGAGCAAACTCCGGGAGGTAGTGAAAGACAGGGAAGCCTGGTGTGATGCAATCCATGGGGTCGCAAAGAGTCGGCTATGACTTCTGGAGACTGAACCGCAATAGCAATGGGCAGGGTCCATGTTGGATGCACCCCCGAGGTGCCCAGCACAGAGTCCCACTATGGACTGGGTCCCAGGCTGCCCGCACCCCGCAGGCCCTGTGTGTGGTGACTGGTCTCACACACAGTGTGCCTGGCATGAGGCAGAGGGGTGCCAGGAGGAGCCTCTTTCATGGAGGCCAATCAGGAATTTGAGATTCAGAGTGTTTCTCCATTTCAGGGTCATGGAGATACTCCTGGTATCATTTTGTTTGCAAGCAGGAGTCTGTGTGCCCGCCAGCAAAGGAGAGAGAGTCTGCGGCTCCATCACTCCTAAAAAACAGCTCTGTGATGACCGCATCTGCCTGAAGGAGGAGCAGGCCCTGCCACTGGGTCCCCACAGAGGGGACTAGAATCATCCGAAATCTCTGGGCAGCTTGACTGGAGGGGTGGGCAGCAGCTGGGGTCGGAGGATGGGTGAGGCTACAGGGAGAGGGCGTTTCAGAAACAACCACCTCAGAAAGACAAAGCAGGAAGACGCCCGAGGGGAATGTCAGTGTGGCCAGCACACTGGCTGCTCCTTCTCTAGCCCCCAAATTCTCGGCCCAGGAAAACGAAACCACTTTCCCCTGCCCTCATGTCTGGATTCAGCGCAGCGCCAGAGACCGTGCAGACTTTAGACCCTGGACACGGACGGAATGGCTTAGCCGGTGAGTTTTAGGATAATAAGGGCGACGGATGGGGAAGTGGTGCTTCCTTCCCCTAAGCTCCGATTAAAGGCTGGAATATGGGTGACACGTACATGGAGGAGGACACGGCACAGTTAGAATTCTGCCAGCAAACAGTCTAAAATATTCATGAAACATGGGACCAGGCCTGACTGTTAACACTGCAACTGGTTCCCTCCAATGGAGTGACAAATGGGCACCAAGCACTGTCATCTGTCCCTTTGATCTTTCCAGGTCCCGCCAGAGAGCAGAGGGGGGTACTGGGCGGCCCGGGGAGGATGTGGAGGAGGGGGCCAGAGCTGAGCTCTCTCCCGGTGGCTTGTATTTCCTTGTAAGAGGGTGAGAGAACTGTGCATTTCTTCAGACTATGAGGCAAAATAATTGATTCTGCAGGTCTTACTCCATCAAAAGTGATTAGTGGGGGACTCTAGGGGTTTCACTATACCACACTAACCTCCTTTGTGATAGGAGCATTGTTAAAGACACAGATCTCAACGCATGGCATAGGCAAAAGGCAAGATGTCTAAAAAAAGTAATTGGCCTTCGAAAGAAAATAACGAGAGAAAAGAACAAAATGAACTCCTGGCTTCCTTGGTTAAGGGCTTCTTCAGACACGCTGAGCAGGAACCACAGTGCAAAATTGCTGCAATTTAACAGGGCGTCTAATTAAAAGGAGCAACACGGAGGGCCTTTTCTTCCTACTCTGGGTGTTTTTTCTTTCTGTGCAGGGTTCAAAAGTCTGACAACTCGAGGACAAAGAGTTATGTCCCCAAACAGTAAAAAGCAGCACACTGGCTACTGAATGACTGGTTTTTATATCCTTCTGTCCAACAAATGTTGCCGAGCCTTGCTATGTACCAGCTGCTATGCCAGGCACTGGGGTCACAGAGAGGAAAGAGATGCTAGCAGAGTCGGAGAAGGCAGGAGAGAGTGTCTACCACTGAAATACAGTGTGGGTGAAGTCACTGGAGCACGTGGCCTCCTGGGAGCAGAGGGTCACCCAAGTATGAGGCCCTTTTTATACATACCACATTGGCATACTGCACCTTCCAAGAGGCCCTCCTACTACCCTAACTTTAAAAGAGTTAACGGATTCAGGGCGTGGGGGATGGGAGTGCCCACTCACTGGGCCTGGGTTTCCTTCTGGGTATTGAGAAGGTTCTGGATCTGGAAGAGGTGATGGTCACAAAGCCTCGTGACTGCTCTGAGCGCTGCTGAATTGTGTGCACCTGAAAATGATGAATTTTATGCTTATGGATATTTTAGCACAATTTTTAAACAGTAATGCTTTCTGAGGTCAAATTCAATTTAAGCTCTGTTTACTTGAAGGGTTGTACTTCAAGGGTTACTGAACAATGATGAGGTGGGGCATGGAGGGGTATCCCGAAAGAAGTGGGGAGAACCCCTAGACAGTGACGCTGTCCCAGAGGTTTGACTCCCACCAGCAAGAGGCACAATCCTGCCTCCTGGCATCCAAGACGGGAAGAAGCTGTCATACCACATCACAGCCTCCCTCTGAAAGTCCACTGAGAAGCTGCTCCCAGCAGCATCTTCCCTGGAGCTTTGCCTGGTCTAACTGTAATCTTTCCTGTGGCAGAGCCAGTAAAGTGGTCTTCCTCCTTCAAGAGGAATTGGCCAGTGCATACACGTCCACTTCTCGGAACATGTATGGTGGGCTGGGTACAGCCTCGTTCCTGTTACCCTGAGATGCCTCCTGACTCCGGCCTTCTGTTTCCAGTTACAAGTGGTCCTTTCCTCTCAGTGAGGTAGTTTGCTGAGGCACAGATCTGGGAAAACCACCAGGGGTGAGAGTAGAAATGGGAGAAGGTGGAAATGGAGCTTTCTCAGGTTTGACAGAGACCCCCCACGCAGATGCTTCTCTTGGATTTGAACTAACCACCCAGCATTGAACTCATCATCCGAGCCTCCCCTCCTCCTGTGACTGTGCAAATATTTACTTCCCCTTCGTGCAGCCAGCAGTCCATCTGTTAATATGCTGGCCAGACCAGGGCCTGGTGACACGGAACTGACCCAGAAGTAGGTATAATCCTCTCTTCTAAATGTGCTTAATACCATTGATAATCTTGTCACATAAATCTCTCGGTTAGCAGTGAGCTGCAGCCACCACCAGACTCCAAGAATCTTTCAGTAACAGATTCCACCTCCTATCTTCTTTCTTATACGGATTTCAGCTGCCATGTTGCTGAGGGCTTGGAAGAAACACCCTGACCTTTAACAGCCCTGTTTTTTTTACAGCAGTCTCTGGCAGACAAGGACAACAGAGCCCATCTATTCCTTTATTTGGCCTTACTGAGGACCCCTGAGGTCCCCTTGCTCATTTGTGCCCACTGATGGTCATTTCCTCTGGTGGGGTCTGGAATCGCCATCTGCATCTTCCACTTAATCTCTTTGTTTGAGGCCAAATATAATAAAGAATCCACCTGCCATGCAGGAGATACGGGTTCGATCCCTGGGGCAGGGAGATCCCCTGGAGGAGGGCATAGGAACCCACTCTAGTATTCTTGCCTGGAGAATCCCATGGACAGAGGAACCTGCTGGGCTACAGTCCAATGGGGTCAAGAAGAGTCAGACATGACAGGCAATGGAGCACGTATGCGTGTACATAATTTTCCATTCCAAGTGGTATTGCCCCTGACTTTCTCTGTTCCCCACAGTCATCCCCGAGTCTCTGTGCCTCCAGCACTGCCAGATTCAAACTGCTTCAATTGCCAAAGGCTTGGATGGACATGATTAGCTCAAACGATGCAGCTGTTCCTCCAGATAAATTAAACCCGATGTCATGAAATCACTTCCCAGACCTAAGTAACCAGCGCGTACGCCACTCGGCAGAGCCAATGCTCCCCAAACCTCAGTTCTCTACTCCCAGAGTTCCCACTGCCCCAGTCCCCAGGGGGCGAATCCAGGAGGAGGTGGCCTTTGTCCAGGATCACCATGCACCGTTCTGCTTCCCACCCCGGAGGGACTGGAGAATAGGTATTCTTGAAACAGCACTGATGCCTGCCCCATGATGGCCTCCAGGCTGCCAGCAACAGCTGGGCAAGCAACTGGGCTGCAGACTAATCTCACTCCCAGACTCTTGGGGACAGCTGGAAGAAACACTGAGCGGGGCTGATGGAGTTGACCTGGGGATCTGTCACCTTCTGAGATAGGCCCAGAAACCCCAGCTCACATTTGGGTCTAGGCAGGTATGTGGGTTTGGAGAGGCCTTCTGCCCAAGGAGGGCCAACCTCGGATCCCTGGGGCCAGCACATTCCTGTGGTTCTGTAAACTGCTAGCAATAACAGGGTCCAAGTGTCACCTTTGAAGATGAGGAGTGGCTGAGACCATGGCTCTGGCAAATTCTTCTCCTTTCAATTACAATGACACAACTAGGGGCAGAGGAGGCTGCAAAGAGAATTTTCTTCTGAGTGAAAGTTGCTGAGAAGAGGGAAGTGGTTGGTGCTCGGAGCTTTTATTTGACTTTTGCGGCTTTCTGATTTAAAGAATTTACTTGATGGCTCTCTGAGTTTGATCAAGAGGCTTCTGCAGAGGAATAACCAATAGGACCTGTCTGTTCCCATTTTCTTACTCCAGCTAAACAAGAGATCTGGCACAGGCTCACTTTACATGGAGGCCACAGTGGTGGCTCAGCTGGTAAAGAATCTGCCTGCAATGCAGATGATCCAAGTTCAGTCCCTGGGTCGGGAAGATCCTCTGGAGAAGGGAATGGCAACCCACTCCAGTATTCTTGCCTGGAAAATTCCATAGACAGAGGAACCTGGTGGGTTACAGTTCATGGGGTTGCAAAGAGTCGGACACGACTGAGTGACTAACAACACAGTGGGAGGCTCACCTGGCACTCAGAAACCCATACCTCTCTTTTCAGACAACAACGCTAATCCATGAGCCTCTGCGCCTACTGCCATAGGTAGTGAGAAGGGTATGGGAGGGCTGGAGAAACTCGCTTTAATTGCAGTTTGAAAGTGTTCTAAATTGGATCACTTGTGTTACAGGAAGCAGGCAGGTGGTCAATAGAAAGCTTTTGGAAACATTTTTTGACATGGAGGAAAAAGGTGTGATGGTGTTTCATCTCACCTCGGCCAGGAGGAGGTCAGCAGGCCATCTGGACCCAGGGTTAAACTCTGAGCATCAAGGGCCCAAACGCCCAGCTCCTGCTTGCGTGGGCCTTCTTTAAGGAGGTCCAGGGAAGAGGGATTTGCCTGCACTGTAGCAGTTTCCTAGGGTGGCCTTGGCAAATTGCCACCAGCTGAGGGGCTTACGTGATAGAAATGTATCCTTCCTCAGTTTTGGAGCCAAAAGTCCAAAGTCAAGGGGTCAGCTGGCCACACGGTGTCTGAGGGCCCTAGGCAGAATGCTGGGTCATCTCCCAGCTTCTGTCGGCCCCAGGCATTCCTTGGGTTGTGGCAGCATCACTCCAGTCTGCAGTCTTCATACGGCTGTCCTCTCTGCGTATCAAATCTCCCTTTCCGTTCTCTCAAAACGATGCTTACCACTAGTTTTAGGGCTCACTCCGATCCAGGATGATCTTACTTTGAGAACCTCAATTTAACTACACCTGCAAAAACCCTATTTCCAAGTAAGGTCACATTCAGAGTTTCTGGGTGGACATTTGGTTTGGAGGATTACTGTTCAACCCGCTTCATGGACAGGGCCCTGACGTTAAATCCTAACTCTGCTTTCTCATTAATTTTAAAGATGAGATGGGCATTTTTGGAGGAGGCCCATTCTTTCCTTTTTTCTTTTAACATTTGATCACTTTGTTTTTTAAAAATTTGTTTATTTGGCTGTGTGCTGGGTCTGGGTTTTGTTGCTGTGCGAGCAGGCTTCCTCTAGTTTCAGAGAGCAGGGGTTACACTCTAGTTGGGGAGCACAGGTTTCTTGTTGCAGTGGCTTCTCTTATTGCAGAGCACAGGCTCCAGGCACACAGGCTTCAGTAGTTGCAGCTCACAGGCTTATTAGTTGTGGCTGGCGGGCCCGACACCGTGAGCTCAATAGTTGTGGCCCATGGGCTTATTCGCTCCTCGGCATGTGGAATCTTCCCAGACCAGGGATCAGACTCCTGTCCCCTGTACTGGCAGGCGGATTCTTATCCACTGCGCCCCCAGGGAAGTCCTTTTTTTTTTTTTTTTTTTGAGTATATATAATTGCTTTACAATGTTGTACTGGTTTCTGCTGTACAACAAAGTGAATCAGCTATATGTATATATATATCCATTCCCTCCTTCTTGTGCCTCTCATTGCATCCCAACCCCCATCCCTCCCATCTAGGTCATCACAGAGCCCCATCTTAAAATACAGATCAGATTCCTACCTGGTGGGGCTGGTGAGGCTGGTGTGGCTGGTGGGGTTGGGAAATTTTGGCAAAGTCTCAAGTAAGCAGAGGGCAGGTTTGAGGCACGAAGCCCAGATCCCCCAGCTGTGTTCTCACACCACAAAGCAGATGGCTGCCTGGAACCCCAAGAAGTCCCCTGTGGGGCAGGGCCATTCAGGCAGCTGTGAAAGCCGCTGCCATTCCCGGGAAGCCCCCCCAAGTCATGGCCCTGAGACACCACCAGGCCTTCTCGCCCTCCACCTCCACCACCATTCCCGGCTCTGGGCTGGTGCTTAGAAATGTTAAATAACAATAATAATAATAACACGTCTGAGTGTGACGCTTTAATAGCCAATCTGTCATTTTCCTACTTTATTCCTGAGATTTTAAGAACTGTGCCCTTCCTGCACAAAACATCAGGGTGCATTTATATTAAAAAATGAAACTAATTAAAATGTTTGAAAACCATAAACCACACCACCATAAAACAGCAGCAGCCCTATTTTTCCAGTTGCAAAAGATTTTTCTTCCTTGTTTTGTGGCCCACCCTGGTGAGCAGACTACGGGAGGTGGGAGCCCAGGGCAGCGGTGTTAACCTCTGGGTGGGACCTCTGGTTTCCTGACTCTGACTGGGTGTCTGAGGGAAGCAAGGCCGGTGTAGTGGCCAGAGGGCTGGATTCAGGTCGGGGAGGTTTCAGGACAAGCTACCATTCAGGTCATCAGAACGTAACCCACTTAATGAGTGCTTGTGTCTTGGGAGGGTTTTCCCAAGGTGAACCCCAGCGCTTAAACATAGCGATGCTGTTGGCTCCGCAGCGCTGAGCTAGGCGGGGGTGGCTGTAGAGTGAGGTTGATGTGTGGGCATTGCCTGTGACTGGCTTGTCCTTCACCACAAATGAGATGCTTACGATGGGGAGGGACACTGCCTTCACAAAACTCCATACTGGGACTTTTCTGATGGTCCAGTGGTTAAGCACCCGCCTGCTGATGTTGGGGACACAGGTTTGATCCCTGGTCGGGGAGGATCCCACGTGCCTTGGGGCAACCAAGCCTGTGAGCCACGCTCGAGAGTCTGTGCTCTGCAACAAGAGAAGCTACTGCAGTGAGAGGCCCAGGCACCACAACTAGAGGGTAGCTCCTGCTCATTGCAATTACAGAAAGCCTGCGTGCAGCAAAGGCCCAGCACAGCCAAAAATTGAAGAAAAAAAAAAAGCATCCACACCAAACAGACGGGCCAGAGAACCTTCTCAGTAAACAAAGTGAGTATATTTGCAGAATGACTAAACGATAGAGAATTCCAGCAATGTGCCCCACGCTGGAAGGGCAGGCAGGCAGGATGGTGGGGGCCAGGAGAGGACCAAGCACACACACTAGAAGGCCAGAGTTTCACTAGAGCTGTCCCACGAGGCAAGAGGCATCTGAAGAACACGGCAGAAACCAGCAAGGCATCAGTGTTTAAATGCTCACACTTCGCATTCTCTCTGATGAGTCCATTTATCTGAAAAAAAAATTACCCCCCAGGGAATTTCTCTATAAAACTAAATCCATATTATCAGACTCACAGACATGGAGAACAGATGTGTGCTTGCCAAGGGGCAGGGGGTGGGGGAAAGAAGGCCTGGGAGTTCGGGATCAGCAGATGCAGACTCTTGTATATAGAATGGATAAACAATAGAGTGCAGGGAACTACATTCAACATCCTGTGATAAACCATCATGGAAGAGAATAAAAAAAAATAATGTCTCTATGTGTATAGCTGAGTCACTTTGCTGTACAGCAGAGATGGACACAACACTGTAGATCAACCATACTTCAGTAAAAAAGATTAAATTAAAAAACAACTAAACCCATATTTTACACGTTGACACTACCACCTCCAGCATTACTGAGCACTTCCTGTTTGCCCAGGGATGGGCAATAATTTTTAACCAGAAATTCCAAAATTCTTACATAGTCCCTGTAAGGTAGTATGGTTGTTGCCCCCATTTTACAGAAGAGGAAAATGAGGCTATGGAACGATTAAGCAACTTAACAATGATGTGAGCCCAAGGCTATCTGTCTTTAAGACCTGTGTCCTTCCCAATTCATGTTCTGCCTTGTGTGGTACCACGGGCTCCCACACACGCCCTGGCTGAGCTCACCTGTGTCAGAGTTGGGGCTTGGAGCTGAAGTTGGGCTGAAGTATGGGACACAAAGTGAGCAGAGATGGGCTCGCTGAGGGCCCTAAGCCGCTTTATGTTCAGTTTGGAGTAATTGCACTTTTAAAAGCAGGTGTGGCAAGATCAGCTTTTCAGTGATGGGGAGAATGGATGAGACAGAGTGGGCAGACTGGAGGCAGGGAGATGGGCAGGGAGGCTTCCTCTGTTTCCCAGGTGATGTGGTCTGGACCACGGTAGTGACGTGGAAACAAGGAAATGGGTGGACTTGAGAAGCATCTGAAGGTGGTCCTGATGGGCAGTGATGGGGGTGCTGAGGAGAGGTGATGGAGATGGTGAGGAGAGGTGACGGGATGAAGACAGAGAAGGACAGTCCCGGTCCCTTACACAGCTGTGTGGGTGGTGGACCTGGCCCTGAGCCAGGAGTTCCAGAAGGAGGAAGCAGCTTGAGGCTGAGGTGGCAGGGTTTAATTCTGGGCATTTTCTATTTGAGGGTCCTGGCAGATATCTAAGGGGAGACATCCAAGCAAAAGAATTGGGAGTCAGAGGCATGGGCTTTGGAGTAAGAAAGGTCTGAGTTCAAGTTCCATTTCTAGCTCTTATGAACAAGTTGCCCAGGCTCTGAAACTCTATCTCCTCGTGTGTGAAATGGGGTTAATTGTGGGCTCACATGAGGTTGTTGTAAGAACTGAAACAGAACATGGCAAACTCTTGGCATGGTGCCTGGGTCTCCATAAATGGTTTAAAAAGCAAAACAACAGCAAAAACACAACTACCATCACAACCACTCACAAGCAGAATGTGGGTTGGAGCCCGGGACTGACTGTTCAGGACACACGTCCTGGATTTGAGATCATCGAATGCAGGAGATGATTTTTCATTTCATGGAAGCACAGTAATTGCTTTGCAAAATGCCCTACTTTGGGGCTCCTTGAATCAGTGAAGAACTAGTGTATTTCAAAACGTGAATTTATTTGTAGCTATTGACTACAATCACGGAGAGGCACACGAAGAACTCGAGGCAGTCACAGCACTTCTCTGAAATGAGAATATATGACCACGGAAAGGTAGAATATGATTTTCAAAAGTGCACAGCTATTTTTTTATTGTAAAGTGAGTGAATTTCCACCTTCTTCTAACACTTCAGTTTAATAATTCAACACATACTTACTGAGCACACAGCAGGCCAGTGTGAGATGCTACCAATGCAAAACCTGAGGACAGAATCTTTTGTCTCAAGGGAAGGGAGGCCACATTTTGAAGGCCGTGGCCATCATAAGAGATCACGCCTACGGACTGTGTACTAGACACCAGACGTTTCATTACTAGTTCGTTTAATTGCCCTCACAACCCAATAGAGAAGATCATATTATCCCCTTTAATAGAAGGGGAAACCAGGCTCTGAGAGGCTAAGCAACTTGCTAAAAATCACACAGCTAGAAAGCTGAATTGGAGGAGGGAATGGCAACCCACTCCAGTATTCTTGCCTGGAGAACCTCATGAACAGAGGAGCCTGGCAGGCTATAGTCCATGGGGTCGCAAAGGTTTGGACACGACTGAAGCGGCTTAGCATGCATACACGCAGAGCTGAAGCATCAGGGTTTAAAAGCAGTGAGGCTGACACTGAAGTCAACATTCCTTGTACCATCACTGTGCTGGGGTGGAGGCGTGCTGGTACTTCATAGCTGGTGTGTTTACACATTGGGTGTCCCCACTAGGGTGAATGAACGTGGTCAGCTAACCTACTGATTGTCCTACAGTCCACGTGAAAAACCTTCTGACCCTGACTGCCTCTTGCACTGCCCACCCGCCTCCTCTCTAGTCACCCCAGGAGCTCTACCCAGTAGACATCAAAGTTGCAATCCGGGAACAACCTCTCTAATGATAAAGGGGAATCACTAACTTACCAGTGACCAGCTGCTTCAGAACTCCCCATAAATTTAGCAGTGGTCACAGGAAAATTTTTTCAGCCCCTGGAGTCCCTAGACAGAAGGGCTTCTGAACAAGGCCAGAGGCAGGGACTGAGTGTCCACCTGCTTTGTCCAGCTCTGCACTTGGGGCAAAAAAGGCTCGGGGCTCCCTCTCATATTCTCCTTTCAGATTTTTCTTGGGGGCAGCCAGGCCACTGCTTCAAGCCAAGTTCTTGACTTCAAAGACAAAAGATGGAACCTGGCATTAGCCAGGGCCATGTGGAGACACTGGAGGCTGGCACAGCCAGCAGGTAACAGATCTTTCGGGACCACCGAGCAGGACCAAGAGACCCACTGGAGACGGGTGTCACCGGCCAGGGCTTGCTTTACCAGGGCCAAAGCAGCCGATGCACGACCAGCTCCCGGACCCTGGATGTATGGGTGTTTAGATCTCTGCCCCTAAGACAGGCAAAGGTGGGTGTGAGAAGTAGTGGGAAGGGTGCTGCTGACCCCGTGATGCCAAGCAGAGCCCACGTGGTCCTGGCTGCAAAGCCAGGGTTCCACAGACCGGAGGAAAGCAACATAGAATATCCAGACTCTGGGGGAGTTTGCTAGAAAAACCCAGCATCTGGTGTTGGATGCGACAGTTCCTTATTTCTCCTGGGAAGGAGGGTTTTCTTGGAAGCCTGATGCTAATTTTAGGGAACCTTTGGACCGGCCGTGCACAGGCTTTTCCCACAGCCGTGTGAGCTGTCAGATCAAGGGGCCCCGTCAGCCTGGGGAGAGAACCGCTGGGATCTCAGAAATGATGCACCCAAATTCCGAGCACCAGTGTCTTCCTCAATTATTTACAAGGAACACGATGTGGTGGAATGGAATCTAATTCATAATGCCTCTTTAATGCCTTTGTAACACAGTATTCACAATATTCCCTACTCATCTCAGCACGTGACAAGTTGCCACTATTGAATTCCCATTAATATGAATTATGGGTACAATATATTTTGCCCAATATTCTCTCTCTCCTCAGCCTAATGTTGTGGGTGAATAAAAAATCATACATTCAGCATATTCTTGACGCACGAGGCGATGGCGGTACAGACTCTGTCTGCTCCTGCTGGGGTGGAGGTGCCAGAGCTGGGGAGGGGGTCCCCTGGCCCCTGAGCTCAGTCGAGGTGAGTAAGCTGCAGGGCTTGAGGCTTCCCCAACCTCTGCTCTCTTCTCGCGATCCCAGGCACCATCAGATCCAGGTTGCTCCCGCCCCACGGCAGCCCCGTGTCTCCACATCATGGCAGCAACATGAAGAGTCAGCAAGCTGGCTGGAAGGGTGCTCACAAGGTGAGCCTGGGTGCTGCACCTCCTGGCTGGGTTATATGGAGAGGGTGAGCACAGTGCCCACCTTGTACAGTCATTGTGGGAGGCAGTGAGTGCATACACTTAGAACCCTGGCCAGCCCTAGTAGAGAGCATTCAAGAAACGTTAGTGACCTCAAGGACATGTTTGGGGCCCTGGCTGGCCAGCAGTCCTGAATTGCATCCTAGGATGGCTTCTGAGTTCACGAGGAAAGTGCATGCTTGTGCCAGGGAGGTCATGTGTCATGTCCAGAATACACAGCTGGCGAGATTTATAATTGCTGTTGAACGCGACACAGCTGAGGCTTCACCTGCAGCCCCAGGTCTTGAGGTGCTGGAGAAAATGATCACAAATACACCTTCCAATGGCTCCATCATCCCCCAGGACCCTCCTTCCTCAGGGTGTGGCTCCCCGCCACGCTTGGCAGTCACCTGCTGAGAGTGGGAAGGCTGAGCATCCTCCCAAGGCAGCGAGGCCACCTCGTGAGTCAGAACAGGACTCCTCTGTGACACCGACCCTGCCATCGCCCAGGCCCCCCTCCTGGAGGCCCGGCCACCCGTTCCTCGGGGGTTCTTCCCCACGTGTCAATCAAGCCTGCGTGGGTCTGTGTCAGGTGCCTTCATTCGATTGTCCGCCATTCTAGACCCTGTGACTGGTGCTCTCATTTCTCTGCATAAAGGAAATTCCATGGTGAGTCAGCTCTGCCCGGATTTACACAGATATTTCCTCTCTCTTTTGATGGCCGGACACTTATTTATTTCTATTTTTTTTTTTGCTGTGGTCACATATGTATGACACATAATTGGCCATTTTTACCATTTTATAGTACACAATTAGTGGCAGTCATCACATTCACAATGCCGTGCAAACATCACCACTATTCTAATCCTTTTTCATGACCCTAAACAGAAAGTGTACCCATTAAATAGTAACTCCCCATCCTCCACTGAGCTCCTTTCTGTCTCTATGAATGAGGGCATTTATTTTTGTAAAGTGTTTTTGCTTTGCTCTTTCTTGTGGACCTCACAACAGTCCAGTGAAGTGGGCACTGTTGTGTCCACCTTATAGGTAAGGAGACGGAGCTTAAGTGTCCCGCCTTGAGGTCACTCATCCAGTGAAATGTGGACTTGGGCCTTGAACCCAAACTCCTCCCTTTGACCTGGGGTCTTCCCCTCATTCTTGGGAAGAATGCCTCCCAGAAGGGAGATGGTAACAGTTACCTTTTCCTGCTCTTTTTCCTGTTCCCCCAAAACAGTGCTGACCCTACAGGGAAGGCAGTCATAAGTCACGGCTACTTCAATCCCATCTGGAGGTAAAGGCCAGGATTCCATGGCATCTCCAGGGCCCAGCCCATGTTTAAATCCATGGGGACAGCCGAGGCACCAAGAGAGAGCGCCCCCTTGAGCTTGGGTATTGCTGGTGTTGCTCCAAGCCTACCCGGCAATGCCTGTGGGTAGTTTTGATGATCTGGGATGGAACAGGCCAGAGCAATCTGAACACAGGCATGAATGTGGACACCAGCTGTGCGCAATGTCATGGACCAACACAGAAACCCTGAGAAAGAGAAGAGGTGGTCTCGAGGCTCAGTATTCCCCAGGACCCTGCGTCTAAGCTGTGTCTGCACCTCCCACATAGCTTGGTTCAGCTTGGCTCGTCACCCCTGGGAGGCGTGGGGCTGGACTATGCAGTCCTACACAGGCTTCGGTCCTGACATCCCTGGTTGTTTCAAGCTGTTGATGAGCTTACCTGCTTCAGTGGGGAGCCCATGCTATCTCTTTAGGAGATGCTGCTGACTCCAGGGAAGACGTTCATGGAAAGACGTTCAGCCAATTACTCACGTTAACAGAGTTCACTGAGGACTGTGCGAAGGGGGCCCATATAGAGCTAGATGCCTGGATCCTGGAGTTGGACTGCCCAGGGCTGAGTCCCAGCCCTGCTGATCTTGGATAAGTCCCCTGGTCTTTCTCATTCTAAGTGAAGGTCATCATAATGACCTCAGAGGCCTGCGATGAGAATTTAAAAAATTCCTGTTGGGGACTTCCCTGGTGGTCCAGGGGTTAAGAATCTGACTTGCCATTCAGGGGACGTGAATTTGATCACTGGCCAGAGAACTAAGATCCCATGTGCTCTGGGGCAACTAAGCCTATGTGCTGAAACTACTGAGATCGCCCCTTCTGGAGCCCCTGAGTCACAACTAGAGAGTCCATGTGCTGCAACGAAGGATCCCACATGAGGCAGTGATGATCCTGCATGCCGCAACTAAGGCCTGACTCGGCCGAATAAATAAATAAGTAAAGAAATTAAAAGTTAATGTTGAGCAGTGCCTGGTACAAAATAATGACTGCACAAATGCTTTAAATGAAACAAACGTAAACTGCAGGGAATTAGAGGTAAATGGGAGAAAAATCTCAAGGAGGTATGAATACTTGAGAGAAGAGGTTTTGATCCCAGGACTCCAAATGAGAGAAGGGAAGAGGTGTGGAGCCCAGGGTGAAGACCTTGATGCATAGAATCCGTACAGCCAGCATGGCTTTGGTAGTTGCAATACCAAGAGTGAGCCCACACAGCCCTCGGTGTGGCTCGCAGGCAGGTCTCATCTTCATCCCTATCACAGGCAGACACTGAAATTACTCCTCTTTGAAGACTCATCCATCATGTAGATCAGTTCAGTTCAGTCAGTTCAGTCGCTCAGTCGTGTCTGACTCTTTGCGACCCCATGAATCACAGCACACCAGGCCTCCCTGTCTATCACCATCTCCCGGAGTTCACTCAGACTCACGTCCATCGAGTCCGTGATGCCATCCAGCCATCTCATCCTGGGTCGTCCCTTTCTCCTCCTGCCCCCAATCTCTCCCAGCATCAGAGTCTGCCAATGAGTCGAGTCTTTTCCAATGAGTCAACTCTTTGCATGAGGTGTCCAAAGTACTGGAGCTTCAGCTTTAGCATCATTCCTTCCAAAGAAATCCCAGGGCTGATCTCCTTCAGAATGGACTGGTTGGATCTCCTTGCAGTCCAAGGGACCCTCAAGAGTCTTCTCCAACACCACAGTTCAAACACATCAATTCTTAGGCACTCAGCCTTCTTCACAGTCCAACTCTCACACCCATACATGACCACAGGAAAAACCATAGCCTTGACTAGACGAACCTTAGTCAGCAAAGTAATGTCTCTGCTTTTGAATATACTATCTAGGTTGGTCATAACTTTTCTTCCAAGGAGTAAGCGTCTTTTAATTTCATGGCTGCAATCACCATCTGCAGCGATTTGGGAGCCCCCCAAAATAAAGTCTGACACTGTTTCTACTGTTTCCCCATCTGTTTCCCATGAAGTGATGGGACCAGATGCCATGATCTTCGTTTTCTAAATGTTGAGCTTTAAGCCAACTTTTTCACTCTCCTCTTTCACTTTCATCAAGAGGCTTTTTAGCTCCTCTTCACTTTCTGCCATAAGGGTGGTGTCATCTGCATATCTGAGGCTATTGATATTTCTCCCCGAAATCTTGATTCCAGCTTGTGTTTCTTCCAGTCCAGCATTTCTCATGATGTACTCTGCATAGAAGTTAAATAAGCAGGGTGATGGTATACAGCCTTGACACACTCCTTTTCCTATTTGGAACCAGTCTGTTGTTCCATGTCCAGTTCTAACTGTTGCTTCCTGACTTGCATACAGATTTCTCAAGAGGCAGGTCAGGTGGTCTGGTATTCCCATCTCTTTCAGAATTTTCCACAGTTTATTATGATCCACACAGTTAAAGGCTTTGGCATAGTCAATGAAGCAGAAATAGATGTTTTTCTGGAACTCTCTTCCTTTTTCCATGATCCAGCGGATGTTGGCAATTTGATCTCTGGTTCCTCTGCCTTTTCTAAAACCAGCTTGAACATCAGGGAGTTCATGGTTCACGTACTGTTGAAGCCTGGCTTGGAGAATTTTGAGCATTACTTTACTAGCGTGTGAGATGAGTGCAGTTGTGCGGTAGTTTGAGCATTCTTTTGCATTGCCTTTCTTTGGAACTGGAATGAAAACTGACCTTTTCCAGTCCTATGGCCACTGCTGAGTTTTCCAAACCTGCTGGCATATTGAGTGCAGCACTTTCATAGCATCATCTTTCAGGATTTGAAATAGCTCAACTGGAATTCCATCACCTCCACTAGCTTTGTTCATAGTGATGCTTTCTAAGGCCCACTTGACTTCACATTCCAAGATGTCTGGCTCTAGATTAGTGATCACATCATCATGATTATCTTGGTCGTGAAGATCTTTTTTGTACAATTCTTCCGTGTATTCTTGCCACCTCTTCTTAATATCTTCTGCTTCTGTTAGGTCCATACCATTTCTGTCCTTTATCGAGCCCATCTTTGCATGAAATGTTCCCTTGGTATCTCTAATTTTCTTGAAGAGATCCCTATTCTTTCCCATTTTGTTGTTTTCCTCTATTTCTTTGCATTGATCACTGAAGAAGGCTTTCTTGTCTCTTCTTGCTATTCTTTGGAACTCTGCATTCAGATGCCTATATCTTTCCTTTTCTCCTTTGCTTTTCACCTCTCTTCTTTTCACAGCTATTTGTAAGGCCTCCCCAGACAGCCATTTTGCTTTTTTGCATTTCTTTTCCATGGGGATGGTCTTGATCCCTGTCTCCTGTACAATGTCACGAACCTCATTCCATAGTTCATCAGGCACTCTATCTATCAGATCTAGACCCTTAAATCTATTTCTCACTTCCACTGTATAATCATAAGGCATTTGATTTAGGTCATGCCTGAATGGTCTAGCAGTTTTCCCTACTTTCTTCAATTTGAGTCTGAATTTGGCAATAAGGAGTTCATGATCTGATGTGGGTAAAGATGAGGTCAAAGGCATGTATTCCTACCTACCCCCACAATAGGTGCTAATTAAAAGAATAAATCACTCCAAAATCACTGCGGATGGTGACTGCAGCCATGAAATTAAAAGATGCTTGTCCCTTGGAAGAAAAGATATGACAAACCTAGAGAGTACATTAAAAAGCAGAGACATCACTTTGCTGACAAGGGTCAGAATAGTCAAAGCTATGGTTTTTCCAGTAGTTATGTATGAATATAAGAGTTGGACCATAAAAAAGGGTGAGTGCCAAAGAATTGATACCTTCTAACTGTGCCACCTGATGTGAAGAGCCTGCTCTTTGGAAAAGACCCTGTTTCTGGGAAAGACTGAGGGCAGGAGGAGAAAGGGGCGACAAAGGATGAGATGGTTGGATGGCATCACTGACTCAATGGACGTGAATCTGAGCAAACTCCGAGAGATAATGAAGGACAGGGAAGGCTGGCGTGCTGCAGTCCATGGGGTTGCAAAGAATCAGACATGACTTAGCAGCTGAACAACAGAAAGAATAAATATTCACATGCCTAAATTCTTTCTGTCCTCAAACATTTATTGAGAACCTTTATATACTGGGTATCATGTGGACCTTACTCCTATGGAGTTCACTGCCTAGTAAGGAGACAAATTAATAAATGGATAGGTGCCATATATTATAGGTATTTATATGGACATAAACAAAAGTGTCATGGGAAATAAGAAATCATAGCATTTTTTTTCACCAGAGGTGTTAACATTCAGGGTGTCAGTTGCAGGATTAATAAGAGTGTTTCTGGGCAGGCAAGAGAGGGAATGAAAATTCTGGTAAGAGGAAGTGGCAAGTGGCAGAGGCCCTGGAGCCTGAGAGCGCCTCTCATGTGGCTGAAGTGGGTGAAAGGGGTGATGCTCTCAAATGACCCCGTGGCTCAGGCACCCAAGGTGCTGGGTTCCACTCAGACAGAAACACGGCCCCATGAAGTATAGGGGTGGCAAGCTGTGCCCTGGTGCTGGCATTCAGGGAAGCAGCAGACAGCAGAGGCCCTGCACACAGCAGAGAGCTGAAATCAATGAGTAATAGGCAGAGAGCATCACAAAGGCCACTGCGGCCATCTTTAGCAGCCAGTGTGGCAGGCGAGGTCTGGGAGGTGGAATAAGACATCTATACTGTTGCTTGGGAGCTGTCTATGCTGTAGAGACAGTATTAAAAATAATTTATTTTTAAAATACAACCAGCATAGGTATTAGTTCAGGTAACAAAAGCCCAGAGGCAAGCAGGGCTGCAGCATTCGGGCTCTGGTGCCAGATTTCTGGAATTCTCTTGTTTTTCTCTTCCTTGTGTGTTTGGCTTCACCCTCAGGCTTGTAGCATGATGATTATAGCAGTTCTAGGCATCACGTCCAGACATGACCATGTCCAGGGGAAGGATTTCTTTTTTCTGTGACTCTTCCTTAGAGGCAAGAAAACCTTTCCCAAAGCCCCCAGATAGGATTACCCTTGTGTTCCGCTGGCCAGCACTGGGTCCATGACCCTTCCTGAACCAATGACGGGGAAGGGAAATGGGATTGCCACGCCTGGTGTTGAACCACCATAATCCCAGTGTGGACCAGGGTTTGCTTTCCCAAAGTATGGGAAGTGGTGGCTGCCTGAACAGAGCTGAGGCTGGGTAGACAGCCAGCAACCCCCACCACAGACCTCAAAGGGCACATTGTCAAGTCTGGTGTGGATCTCCACCTTCTGCACCCTCACAGCAAGGGCCACCCGACCCACTCACAGGCTTGGCCATTCTGCTTCCCTATTTCTACCTCCTATCCCCTAGCCTGCTGGCTTTAGGGCCTCTTCTCACCTGGTGAAGGAGTTCTTTAAGAGCAGGTCAAGAATCTGGTTCTTATTTGATGCTATTCTGGTGCTGAGTTGGGCAGAGCATGGAGCACTCTGCTGGCAGCCCCACAGGGTGGGGGCATGGGGAAACCCCTGTGGCCTTCTAGAAACAAAAGAGGACAGCAAGCTTAACCAAGCTGCCTGGGCCTCCGAGTAGGTCTGGCAAGGAAGGGGTCATGCAGTAACAGACAGTGCTTTCCTCAAGGGACTGTAGTAGGCATCAGCTAGTTTAGAGAGAGGTGCTGATGACTGGCCTTCTGTGATTGGAGTGGGCGCCTTGCTTCCTTCTGGGCCCCCAGGACTCATGCATGGTGTTAGGGAGAGCAGAACACCCATCCATCATCTCATGAGACATCAGGAGAGGGGAGGCTGGGAAGGCCGGACTCCTACCCTGATCATCAAGAAAGCTGTGTGGCAGGCTTCTCTGAACGTAGACTGATGCTCTGCTGGGTTCTCACGGTTCTTTATTTTTTATATTTATGTATTTATAACTGTGCTGCAAGACATGCTGGGATCTTAGTTCCCCAACCAGGGATCAAACCTGTGCCCCCTGCAGTGGAAGCATAGCGTCAATCGCTGGACCACCAGGGAAGTCCCAGTCATGGCTCTTTATTCGCCAGAGGAAAATGAGGTTTCCTGCCTACGAGTTCTAGAGGCATAGATTGCCAGTGCAAGTGAATGTGCCTGGACCTCTGGACGTGGCAGCAGAGCCACACAGAGAGTTCCCCTAAGCCTTCATTTTAGGGCAGCGAATACGGTGTGGAAATGGATAATCTGCTATGTTACCTCAGTGTTACTCTGCCGGGACTTCACAATGGCCCTTCACGGTGGCATGACGCTCCGGGAGGACTCAAGACCAAGTGGCCACCGGTGGCACAACAGTGAGTGAAACAGGGGTAGGGTCCGTCTGAGCCTGGAGGTGATTCTCCTCATTGAAACAAAACTGAATCCATAGATGATGATGGTGAACAAGTGAGACCAAGCGGCAATCAGCTCTCCTTTTTATGCTTGCTTCCCTGAGTTATTTTTAGCATTACAGACAGCTTCCAGTTAACAAATGGGCTGGGTTCTGAAAGTTCATTTGTAATTTGGCTGTTTAGATTTTGGAACATACTTTCCCTATAAAAAAACAATGTTATAAATGGTGATGAGATTCCCAGGCTAGTTCTCCAAAGCCTATTTAACCCATAATGTAGCTAAAATACTGTCCTTCTACAATGAAAAAAAAATTGTTTAATTGCAACATGAGTAATTAAATGAAACAAGGAAAACCATTAAAACTGAATAAGAAGTAGATTTATGTTCATCTTGAATGATGCTGTTTGCAGAAAACCTGATTTAATTTAAGAAGAGGTCTTTCCAAGGGCTTTTCTTGGGAATGGCACGGGATTTATCCTATTAGGGAGAAAGAGCCTGGACTCTGTCCGATCCGCAGTTATTGTATATTTGCACCATGTAACTGGCTCCCTTTCCTAATTTTAGTCTCCTCAGAAACTCTTCTGGTCTAAATTTGTTTTCTTATGTGGATTCTCACTGGGCAAAGTCCACGAAGTTGGTCTCCTTGGGGGTGAATTTTTGATTCTGAATTAGTAGGTTAGCATCTGTCTTTGAGAATATTCTGGGAAGAGCAGTGTCTCAGTTCCACCAGCTCTGAGGCAGTGATGGGATTACGCACTGGAGCCTTGAGGACTGAGGTCCAAGACCTGCCAGTGGGGCCTTCTCAAGGTAACTGCATCGGGCAAGGTTCCCTGGGGGCCAGCTGCACTGGCTTCTCCATGGCAACACCATCCGCACCAGGTGTCTCCTTTCAGATCTCCCTAGGGCAGCTCTCGGTGTGGATGGCATGGGCGTCACCCAGGTGTGTGTAAGTCATGCCGGTTCCCTATTGATTTTGTCCACCAGGCCACATAGATTGGTTTGTCGGATTGGTCCTATTCCTTCTGTTTGAGGAATGCAAGCCTTGGCCAGAAGCTAGAGAGTGAATAACTGCGTTTAAGCAAGTGTGCTGGCAGCATGGGGGCGGGGGTTGCATATTGCAAAAATTAACACGAAGGCTTCCTGTCCTTTTGTGTCTGCCTCTGCAATGTGGTGAAGCACTTTCTAACCAGAGGCAGGAAATTTTTCCCACTTGAATTTGACTTGGCCTTGTGACTGCTTTGACCAACAGGATTTTAGCAAAAGTTCCTCAAGCAGAGGCACTTGTGCCCTGAGCCTTGGCTTCTTACTGCTCCCGGAAGTCTGAGACCTTCCAGTGTGCAAGCCTGCAATAGCTGTACAGAGGATGACAGGCCACACGAAGAACTGAGATGTCTTGGCCGACAGTCCGCTAAGCACAGATGTGTGAGTGAGGCCATCCTAGAATGAGCCACCAGCAAGTAGCCACCATGCAGCTGACCACAGGCAAATGAGAGAACCCAGTCCAGAACTGACGACAAACCCACAGAACTGGGATGGTTTCATGCCACTAAATATTGGGATGGTTGTTACGAAGCAAAAGCTAACTTCTATACACAACTGTCTCTAGTCAAGCCCATCTCACAACCTGCCTTCAGGATCCACAGCTGCCTTCTATATAGATATGGTTCATCCCTTACGAATATGGTAACACATATAACCTTCTCCCTTCTCTTTATCCCTTTCATCAAAAGTCTAAGAAATCAAGCCACTCAAATCTACCCTGCCCGAACTATAGGCTTTGGAACAAATGCTTGGGCCATCATGACATTTTTCAATTTTGCACACACTTCGTGACTGATGGATGGATTTTAAGTCAATGAGGATACAACCCGAACTGTGGCTGCCTCTTAAAGTGCAGGCGAAACCCATTAGCTGGGCACGAACAGGCACAAGTCGTCTCACGATGCATTATCAGTGCCTGGTAATGCATCACAAGGGAGATCACAAATCCTTGTTCATGGGGCAAGAAACGGCCTTCTGGGGAAGCACACACAGTCTGGAAATGTGCCGTAAAAGGGGCTTGAGTGGTTCTCCCAACTTACTGAGCCCACTCTGTAGGTAGCCCTTGGTTTTCAACGTGGAAACAGGAGGAGAGAGACGACTACTTCTCATTCTGCAACTGTGCAAAAGCTGCCTTTCTATCCATTCTTGGACCCCCAGAACCACAGGAGAGGGTGCCCCCTCTGCTGGTGGTCTTGGGGTCATTCTCATGATTCCCCATAGAAACCCCAGATCATCCCCCCCACAAGAGGAACATTTCTCCAAAGAATTTAGGTCATGTGAGGAAGTCATTGTCTCTGGGGTCATTAGGTCCCCCCCCTGAAAGCCTCAAATGCCCATAAATGTCAAAAAATCTGAGGACAGAGCCTGCAGATTCCATGGCCTCTTTTGGTTTTCCCTAGGCCTGGGACACAGGCGAAGTCTCTCTCTTCCTGGCCTAGATTTATTTTCAAGGGTTTAGCTCTGAGGAACGATGGGAATGTTTCAGCATGAGTGCTCCTGACCACGTGGAGAAAAGGCCCCCGATACATTTCACAGACATCAGCAAGGATCCTGCAAAGTCCATTCTTTCAGGAACAAAATTGCATTTTATGAAGCCGTCCCTTTTCTGTTTCATCTGTCAAGCAGGTTTGTTGAGAATAATTTAAATTTCATGCAGCAGCAACTGTAGGGCCGTGGAGCTTCCTTTCTATCCCATAAACAGGCCTGGTAGCCTTTGTGCTTCTCAGCGGCACTCTCCCCCTGGGCCCTTGACTGCCTGGAGCCTAGAGCCAGAGTACTGGCTCCCAACAACAGCGGGATTGGTCTCCCCCAAATATATGAATACTCTGTCGAACTCAGTTTCTCATTTACCTTTTCAAAATGAACTTTTATTGAGTGTTTAACAAGTGGCAGGTACTAGTCTATGCTTTTCTACACATATTAGTTTAACAAATTCTCACAACACTTCCATGAGAAACACCATTATCATTCCCATTTTACAGACAAAGAAACTGAAGCTTGGAGAGGTCCTTGGCTCCTATGTGGTAAACACAGGATTCAAACCCATTTCTGTTGGACTTAAGGGCTTGAAGTTCTCACCAGCTGTGCAATGTTCAGTTGACCCAATCTTTAGCCTAGATTTTTTCTACCTATAACACAAGAGGTAAATATACCCATTTTCTTGCCAAAATTCAGCGTCCGCTGTCAGCTAGGTGGATGAGGGGATGGGGAAAAGTTATCATAACAATGCTGCAATGTTGGTTACCATGGTGAACACATTGTGCCAGGCAGCCTGGGCTGGGGAAGGAACAAGCCCAGGCTGGTTCTGTTTCTCACTCCCTAGGTGACCTCTGCAAGTCTTTTTTTTTTTTTTTCTCAAAGTCTCACTCTTCTGACCTACAAAATACAGGGGTTGGGTTGCAGGCTTACTTCTCTTGGGCTCTGGAAACTTGTGTCCTAGAGGATTAAGAGCTGACCTATGCCCCAGGGAAGCAGTTTATGGGTCTGAGCAAGGAATGTGTGTGTGTGTTGGACTGTGTGTGTGACTGAGTGTGTGTGTGTGTGTGTTTGTGGTGTGAGTGTATGTGTGTGTGTATGTGTGGTGTGTATCTGGCTAGGCCCTCCCCATGCTTCAGTTACCCAGGAGTTGTGTTTGTCCAACTGGCCTTTCGGCCTTGCATCTAAAACATGCAAGAAATCTTCAGGCCCTGGAAAAAGGAAGAAACCAAAAGATCAACTCAGGCCTGGAGGCTGCAGTGACAGAAAAATTGTCATCATTTCTCTGAGCAGCTGCTGGGAGCACAGCCAGCCTTCCTCGCCCTGGAGAGCCAGGACTGCCCCTAACGCTGGGCAGAAGCAGCCCCATACTGGGCAGGGCAGATGAAGGGGCTGCCGTCTCTACGTGGGTGGTGACAGCCTGGGATATGGGGGTGCCTGCAGCCCACAGATTGTGTGACGCTCCCCCTGCTCCACGTCCAGCCCACTGCAGATGCTAAGGCCTGACAGTGCCAACATTTGTCATCTCAGGGGTGGTTCTGGCTCAGGCAGCACTAGACCCTCTACCGAGGAAGCCAGGCCAGGACATTCAAGCAACATTTACCAATATGGGGTGGTGAAAGTGAAAGTGGAGTGGTGAAAGTGTTAGTTGTTCAGTTGTGTCTGACTCTTTGCAACCCTGTGGACTCTACCCCACCAGGCTCCTCTGTCCACGGAATTTCCTAGGCAAGAATACTGGAGTGGGTTGCCATTTCCTTCTCCAGGGGATCTTCTTGACCCAGGGATCAAACTCAGGTCTCCTGCACTGCAGGCCACTGTCTGAGCCACACGTGGGGCAGGGCAGTAGGAATACACAAAAGGAAGTGAAACCCACAGCTCTGCTTCTGGCTTCCATGCAGCTACCTGCCTCCCCAGGTCGTCCACCAGAGGGGGCCTCTGCCCTGTGTAGACACTGGGTTTTCAGGACCTTCCTGGTGGTCCAGTGGTTAAGAATCCACCTTCCAATTCAGAGCACTTGGGTTCAATCCCTAAGTTCAATCCTTAAGAAGTAAGAATTCCCCCATAGCACGGAGCAACTACACGGGTGTACCACAACTACTGAGCCTGCGTGTTACATCTAGAGTCCATGCATCACAATGAAAGATCCCTCACGACCCAGCCAAAAAAAACCAAAAAGTCACTGGGCTTTCTTGGAGGAAAGGGCCCATGGCTGACAAAAGGTGCTAACTCAGTCTCTGTTTGAGGCCCACTGGATGGCCCCTTCCCTCCAGCCCGTCTTGCTGACATGTCACCATGGTCATGTCACAAGGTCAGCTTAGGCCTGTGTGCATGCTAAGTCGCTTCAGTTGTGCCTGACTCCTTGCGACCTTATGGACTGTAGCCCACCAGGCTCCCCATCCATGGGATTCTCCAGGCAAGAACACTGGAGTGGGTTGCCATGCCCTCCTCCAGGGGACCTTCCTGACCTAGGGACCGAACCTGCGTCTCTTATGTCTTCTGCATTTATAGGCGGGTTCTTTACTGCCCGGGGGGCGGAGCCCCAGCTTGAGGCTTAACCACTCACAAACTCAGTTCCTGTCCCTGCCTGCTTGGGGCCTAGCTCTTGTTTTCTCATCTGAAGCCTTACCTTTTCCTCTTGGTGAGGCCAGAAAATGATCACCTTTCCTTACAGGGGCGTGGCCTTGTCCCGTAGGCCTCCCCTGGGAGACGGGGACAAAGATGATGACCATAGTGCTCTATAGGACATGTGCCAGGCTTGACGTGATTCTGAACTCTTTACATGAGTTTTAACTCACATGATCCTCACAACTCTGACAGGCAGGTACGACCACTTATTCCCGTGTTACAGAAGTGAGGCCCAGGGAGGTTATGCAACTGGCCCGGGGTCACTCAGCCAGCGCGAGACAGGATGGAATTCAAATCCAGGCAGTCTGGGTCCAGAGTCTGTCTTCCTCCACTCCACAAAGCGGCCTCTGCCAACAGCCTCAACGGGAGAGGCATCCTCAGGTCACTCGGTTGCACCATCCAGGCCGCAGATTTGTTATATCCTGGCCCGTGAGTTCCCTGAGGGCAAGAGCCAAACCTTGGCTGCTCAGTGAAGACGCAATTGGTCAACCAGGGAAACCACAGATACCTCCTACTGGCTTGCCTATCACTTGATGTGGTCCCGTCTTGGCTTAGACAATTAGGCTGGGGACAGGAGTCTGGGGAGTCGGCAGTTAGTCCAGAATGGCAGAATGGAACCAGAGCCCAAGTTCAGCCCCAAGGCCCTGGACGGAAGCCACTGCTGTATTTTGTCGTCCCTGCCCACCCCCACTCCCCTTGCCCCATTCTTCTGAGCACCCAGGAATCCAGGGTGCAGTCAGGCACCTTTGCTTGACTGGACAAGCCTCTGCAGGTGTGAAACTGGGCTGGAGATGGTTATGGGGGAAGGTGTGCCAAGGAGCTGGCTGTCCACACAGGCGTAAACTTTTGGCCCCTCTCCCCTCCTAACCGCCCAGCTTTTTCTTGCCCAGCTGTTGTTTTCTGTCTGAGGCCGGGTTCCTTTCCTCTGTATGCTGTGGTTTGGGGCCCAGCCAGATAGAGATGATGAATATCAAGCTGCTTGAGAGCAAAGCAGGAGCCGTGTGGGCAGGGCAGGCCCTCCCTGAGTTTCCCCTCCACTTCCCTGGCTTGGCAGAGCCCAAACCCCGGCCTGAGGCCCAGCCTGATGCTGTCCCTAAAAAGGCCTTCATCCCTGAGAGGGTGGAAACCATCAAGACGGCTCCCGGGCCCAGCTCCTCCCTCCCCACCTGGAACCCCGGCCGTCAGCTCCAGACGCTGCCATCCTCCACATGGCCAACAGCTGGCTTAGCTGAGCGGCTGCCAGATGCGGCCTTCGGGGCGGCTGGCTGGGTCCCCTGGGCTGAGGTCACTGCCCCTGGAGCCGTCCTGGGGGCTGGCGCCTGGGGAGGAATGTGTTTGGCTGGTCCAGGGGCCTCGTGCCCACATTAAGCCTCCGTCTCCTCTCCCCTGTCCAACATTCCTTCCCTTTCCACCTCAGTGGGGTGGTGTTTTCATAACAGGAAAATAAAATCAATAAGGCACTGCCGAAGATGTCAGTGCGCTCCAAGCTGGCCTCCAACGGCTCCATTGTCTCGGGCCTCTGCCGGGCACTGCGCCGGCAGCACTCACAGTTATTAATGGGAAGCGGGGCTGAAAGGGAGCTTTGAAAATCGCCGAGACAAAGGCTCAGCACACCTGGAGCGCCACTTTCCAACACCACCGCCACCTCACAATGGCTGGGGCTGGGGCTCCCCTGCCTTTAACTTTTCCTGCAACTTTTATGAAAGCACAAAAGACTAGACACACACACATATACACACACACACACACACGCTGGCCCAGAGACGGCTCCTAGGAGGCAGCTCTGAATGCCTGGCAGAGGTGAAGGGACCTGCAGAGCACATGTTTGCCCAGGACACCGGATGGCCGTGAATGAGCTTCCTGCCACCAGCCTGGGTCCCGTCCCTCCAGGGGCTCTGAGTGGCCTGAGGGGCACCAGCTTGGCCGGAAGCCAGGCAGGAGCCTTGGCGACATTTTCACTTCCATGGTCGTGGTTGGTAACCCAGACGGTTTTATGCTGTTGCTTCTGGGGGCTGGAGCCACTTCTGGAAGACGGAAAGATGACCTGAAACTGATGCCCCCGAGGCCTGGGTTCCTCCAGCTCCAGGAAGGCGCCCCTTGGACCTCTCCCATAGACTTGGTTCCTCCGTGTCCTCAACTGGAGAAAAGTACTGATGTCACTGGGCTGTCTGGGGCTTGGAGGGGACCCTGGGTGTGCGCACGCTTGATATGAACGCTGGTTGATACGCAGCAGTTTTATGACCATTTAGGACCAACTACTGGGCAGAATCTTTTTGCAAACTTGTCACCGGAGCCCCCAGGGGTCTTACCATCTACAGTCACCCACTTAGAGACCCTGTATCACACCACCTTAGAGTTTCACAGCCCTTTTGCTGGTTAAATGCCTTTTGTCCATGTGACAGAGGACAACACATGGCCTCAGCACCTGCTTGTCTTCCCACAAGTTAGTCACAGAGAGAGAGGCTTTATGGAAACTAAAACCATGTGAACTTTAACAGTTGCCTGGCGCAGCCCCAGGGACACTCGTACTCTCGAGAAGGAAGCATCTGGCCAGGGACTGTGGGGGAGCACGGCCCCCCTGCCCGGCTCCTGCTTGCAGCAGACACCAGAAGGGTCTTACCTTGGTGGTGGTGGCGGGGGCAGAGCTGGCCACGAGGCTGGTGATGGCCTCTCCACTGCCGGTGGTGCAGGGCGTGGGGGCCGTGGCAGGTGTGGGCAGTCGGGAGGGCACCACGGGCAGCGGCAGGAGGCCGGGCCGGGCGCTGAGGCTGCTGGCAGAGCTGCCCCCTGCCCCAGCGGTGGCGCTGCAGATGCTGGTGGTCCCATGCGTCCCGTTGGCACTCCACTCTCGGCGGTCCCAGCCCACCCGGTAATCTCTTTCGAAGCGGCTGTGGTGCCGGGACATCTCGCTGGGCCGTGGCTGCTCCTCGCGGGGAAACAGAGGCTGGACCTGCAGGCACAGAGTGGAGAGGAGGGCAGTTTAAACAAAGGGCAGCCTTGCCAGGATGCGAGGACAGCCATGGCCGTCAGTACCCATTAAACGTCTTCTCTGGGCACAAAACTGTTAGCTCATTTCATATTCACAGCAAGCCCACAAAGCATGGATCATTAGCCCCATCACAGATGAGGAATATGATTTGTCCAGGATCACATGGCAGAAGTGTAGTCAATGAGATTTGAACCCAGTCATGGTTTAAAGTGATGCTTTCTGTTTGGTGGCATCACATTGCCCTGGACGATGCAGACGTGTGCCTGATAAATATGACTAGGACTTATCCCCCGATCCCTGCTGTGAAAACAAGATCCTGTGGACCCCTCAGGCCCTGTTATCCTCAACCCTATGGTAGGGTGAAACAGCCATGTCAGGAGACTCACTTTGCGGTGAATGAGGACCTTGACAACCGATCTCATTTGATCCTTAGAGTGGCCTGTGAGTTGGCAAGGTCATCCTCACTTTATGCCAGGGAACTCATTAAGAATAAGTGATTCCCTCAAGGTCCAAAAGCTAGAAGGTGAGAATGTGGCCAGGATCTCCGGCCTCCAGACTGTGACTCAGTGTAGGACTCAAGTCCGATGTGTTAAGCTTTAGGGAGTTGGGAGTTTTCTTTTATAACCTGCGACTCAGTTGCTGGCACCAGAGTCCCCCGGGCTCCCCAGCCTCTGTGAACCGGACCGTCTCCATGCAGCTTTCCCGAATATCCGAACATAAGGCCCTCCGTGTTGTCATGGAGACCTAGACACACCAGATACCCCGAGGGCCTCCTGTATCACCAGGGATCGAATTTTGCTCAGCACGACCGTGACTTGCCTGGCTCTGCACCAGTCACCCTCAGTCAGGAAGGATGTAAATGTATAAGAAAACCTGTCCCAGTGGGCGAGGCCTCAGTGAGGCACAGGCAGAGGGGGAGACGTTGGTGCTAGGGTGCCAGGGGCAGATGGAGGTGGTGTCCCCCTGCACATCACATCCCCAGCTCTGCTCCCGGCTCAGGCACGATGCGGTTCTCTTTGATTCTTTTCCTTTCTCCACACACTTTCTGTCTAGTGTGTGAGCTCCTAGAGGTCAAGGACAGCTCCTGGCTCACCTTCCTAACCTGCCAGCCCAGCTCAGCTCGGGCTGGGGGCTCTGGAATTGCTGGCTACTAAATGGACTGCTTTATTTTACAAACTTATATTAAGCCTGATACCACTCTGGTCCTTTCTCATCCAGACCTAGGTGCCAACTTCTAGTGCCACAGAGCCAGAGCCTGGGCCAACCCAATCCAGGCTGTGACGGACAGGGCCCTGGTAGCAGCTGTCCCCTCCCTTGGCACTGTCCCCTCTGCTGGATACTTGACCCCTCACAGCCTGGGCTAAGCCCGCAGGTCCACCTGAAGCAGAGATGACTGTCCCTGTAAAGTTGGATGGTGGGCTCACTTAATTTCATTGCTATGCTTCACAGCTTACACCATGCCACAAAAATTGTATTCAATAGTGACAAAAGTTGTTTTTTCATCTACTCAGTAGTAACATCATCAAAACAAAAATGAACCTCCCTTTGATTATCCTCACAAACTTTTCCTACTGATGTTCTCAGGAGAGCTGGCTGCGCCTGGGGTCGTGGTCCCGCTCCTGCTCTGTCATCTGCTCCCTTGCGGCTCTGGTCACTCGTCTGGGGCCATTCTCACTGAGGTCGAGAAGGACCTATTTGGTCCATCCAATGGGAAGTTTATGCCCATGTCTTCCTTAAACCCCCTCCCCACCATCCCTGGCACAGCCGACCTTCAGGAAAGCTCCTCTGTGCAGCCTGGGTGACATGACGTTCTCTCACTTTTCCTCCTTCCTCTGCCACCCCTCCTCCTGTCTGTGCGGCAGGCTCCTCTTTCTTGGCTCATTTTCAAGGGCCCCTATTTCCTCTTCATTTCCCACCCTCCACGCTGTCCCTGGATGACCTCATTCAGCCACGTTTCCTGAAGCCTCCCTCGCCTTGCACCACGCCCACCATCCTGCTGCCTGAAGGTACCTAAACATGGTACATCTTTAAATCAACGCATTGTTCTTTTGCCCAGACATGGATTCTCAGGAATTCCCTCTTTCAGAGAAAGCCATCTGCCTGTCCCCACGTTTGTCCCCGTAACTCACAGCAGGGCTTTTGCGTCTGTTGCTCTAGTTGTTTCTCAAAATCTGCCTCCCTCCATCTGCACATCCACACCAAAATCATGCCTCCCACATACATTATCTCAACCGGTCCTCTGCCCCCAGCTTCATCCTTCTTGTCCATCCTCCACCAACAGCCCTTGTGGCTTTTTTTAAAAAAAAACTGTTTATTTTATTATTATTGCCTTTTGAATCTTTTGGCTGTGCCTTGTAGCGTGTGGGATCTTAGTTTCCCAACCAGGGACTGAAACCAAGTCCCCTGCATTGGTGGTGTGCAGTCTCAACTACTGGACCGCCAGAGAATCCCTCCCTTATGGTTTTTTAAAGCACAGGTCTGGTCACTATCCTTTTCTCTCCTGCTTTAAATACAATCTGATAACAATCCAGACACCTAAGGGTAGCCAGGGGACTCTTGAGCATCTGGGTTGGCTTTCTTTTTTGGCATTATCATTCATTCATTAATGGGCTTCCCTGATAGCTCAGTTGGTAAAGAATTCACCTGCAATGCAGGAGACCCAGGTTCAATTCCTGGGTAGGGAAGATCTGTTGGAGAAGGATAAGCTACACACTCAAGTATTCTGGCCTGGAGAATTCCATGGACTGTATTGTGGTCGCAAAGATGGAGCGACTTTCATTTTCACTTCTCATTCTTCCCATCTTGGGGATGAGGTGCTGTCATTCCAAACACATCAGTTTCTGAAGGTATCTCGCCTTCTCTTTGCCTGCGGACAAGCCCACCCTGTTCCTCTGCCAGAACTGGCTTCCCCTGAGTCTGGCTAAGTTCTGTGTGTCTGTTACGATCCAACTCAGCCATTGACTCTTCTCAGAGGTTGTATTAACCACTCCTTTCCCAAGATCAGGTGAGAGAGTTCCTCTGTCCCCCTGAACATCTGTACCCACTATCATTCCAGCATCTGTGGATGGCTGTTGTACATTTGCTACCCTTGAGAGTAAACTCCAGGCTTTATTGTTTCTATAATCCCAGCACCTAGCAATGCCTGGCTTAGAAGAGCGTTCAGGAGATATTTGCTGGATAAATAAACACATGTTTATTTCTTCTTAATTGCTCAATGTTTAAGGAAAGGACAAACACATTTGTGCAAAAGGAGAACCTTAGACATAAAACCCTGAGTCTTCCAGCTGGAAATTCCCTGAAAGCACTGGAGCTAGGGATTGTCCTTTCTAAGAAAGCAGACCTGGAGCCTCTGAAGATAGCTCTGAAGGGAGGCTCTACATGTCCAGGGGCAGCTGAAGCCCAGGGCCTAGACTCTGGTCTCCTGAAGCTCACCCATCAGGGCAGGGCTCTTGCTAATTATCAGCACCCTTGGGGTGACTGCCTCCCTAGGCTGGATCCTAAGTGGGGCAGACGTGATGCTCCGAGTTTAAAACACAATGTCCTCTTTCTGCCCATCCAGAAAGACCCCTGAATCCTCCCTTGTAGTTGACTGGGATCATGCATCTGAAGTCAGGCAGACAGAATGAGTGGGGAAGGGATGAAGGCCATCTCCAGAACTCTCTCTTTAAAAACATCTGGTGTGACCCTCTGCTTGCCCTGGTGACCTCAGAGGCCATATCTCCCAGCCAGTGCCATTATCTGATGGAAGAGGGTTGCCCCCCATCTAAACCCCATTGCCAGACTCGGCTCAATTGGTACATAAATCTTTATCTTTAAGGCCCTGAGATTGGCAGTTTATTTGTTACCTAAGTCTAACCTGGCCTGATTGGCACTAAATCAGCCCTTAACTTCCTACAGAACAACACAACCTCCCATATTGTCAAGGAACCATCTCCTTCCAGCTGCTGAAGATGGAGATCAGGCGGGCTGGCATTCAGGTGGCCTGCACCCCTGAGACAAGCCCAGAGCTGGCACAGCTTGTTTGCGATCCAGTCACAGGGCCCTCCTAGGCCCCAACAACACCTCGGATGCCGATCACACCTCTCAGCTTGCTACTTTGGAGGAGAGGGGCCCCCTGGACCACACTGTGGCTCTCTCCTCCTCACAGTCCTGGTGCATGGCAGCAAAGCCAGCCCAGCAGCTGTTCCTCTACCCATCCCCACCCTGCTGCGCATCCCTGTGAGTCTCCTGAAAACACCAGAGAGGAGACGGACACTCAGGCAGCTGGAGGCCCCACAGTCTGTTCTCGGCCTCGTTAAGTGTATTCAAAACAAAGGTCAGCTATTTGCATGGCAGGTTTGGGCTCGACTTCATCCCTCAGTTTAATTTCCCCTCTCAAAACGGAATGAAAGGCGCATGCTGCCCAGTGTACCCAGGTGAGACAGCAGAGGGCCAGTGCCAGAGGTGGCCATGTCAGTATTTCCTGCTGGGCTGTGGCCTGTGGGCCCCCACGTGCATCTGGGGCTGGAGGAAGCATTTGCCTGGGCAGGAGGAGGCCCCAGGTGCACAAGGCATCTCAGACGAAACTGGTCAAGCAATTACAGGCAAAACATGCAGAAACGCTTCCTTGTCAAGGTGCACACCCGGCAGGTGGCCTGTGAATGGGCAGAGCCCAGCTCAGGGGCCCAGGCACGAGAGAGAGGAGGGAATCTGGCCACAGTCATTCCCAGGTCTGGGGCTCTTAATCAGGGAGCAGGCTTGCCCCTGGGTGGGGTGATTGTGTGGCTAGCATCTTTTAAATTACACACAAGTGTGAAGAAAGATCTCTAGGATCTAAAAAGGCTTAATTTGTGGGTGGGGGCAGGTTAGCCCAAGGTCCAGGGTAGAGACGTTTAGGGGGAGGTCCTGGGTTCAATCGGAAGAGTCTCCCAGGAGTGTTAATCACTCAATCGTGTTTGACTCTTTGCAACCCATGGCTGTAGCCCACCAGGCTCCTCTGTCCATGGGATTCTCCAGGCAAGAATATTGGAGTGAATTGCCATACCCTCCTCCAGGGGATCCTAAGGGGCAGGTCCCAGGTTCAGTCTGAAGAGCCTCTCAGAGGTGGGGGTTTTACGTGGGAGGCTTGGCTCTGGCTGCTGGAGTGTTGGGAGGGGACCCACTCCTTCACCAGGGGTGTTGACCTCTGCACCATCCCAGGGATGCTGGGCTGGCAGAGACGATGGGAGGGGAATGGGGCCCCCAGCTGGGGCAGGTGGAAGCCCATGTTTGCTTGCCTGAAGCCTCACACCTCCCAGCTCCCTAAAGGCATGCACCACCGCCAGCTTGCATGGTGGCCCCATGTGCAGACACTGGGTTTCCACTCTTCCAGAACCAGACCTAGATTCAGAGAGCCTGGGCCCAGCACACCACTGGGGAAGCTGGTCCCCGACTCTGGTTCCCAGTACCTTCTCTCTGCACATGCCTCTCCTCCCCTGGGGAGAGTGAGGGTAGGGGAGGCCCTGCTCACAGAATCGCAGCGGAGGGGAAGAATGGGGTGAGCACGTCACCCTGGGACACTCCTGAAGGGCCCAAGGGCTGCTGTGGATGCACAACCATTGGCCCTGCACCACCCCTCCCCCACGCCCTGCCCCTACCTCCCCGTTCAGAGCCACACAGACTAGAGCTCAGTACACACAGGTAGATGCCAAGCCTAAGGAAAGAGCCCCCCAGAACCCTAAAGGGGGAGGAGGCCCACACTGACCGGCTCCAGGGAGAACAATGACCCTCCAGCCCAACTAACTCAGGGCTGAGATGATCCCTCAAAAGTATTACAGGGTCAGCCTGGTGTGCCCGTAGCATCCAAGCCCCCTTGTGAGGAAGACCTTCTTCCTCATCCAGGACTCCTCCCTGGGAGAGAGAGGAGGGTCTGTTCCTGCTGCCCCCCAACTCTTGAGGGATAAGGTGCTGGCTCCCATGATGGCTCACTTGCTCACCAGAAAGGGTATGGGCTCCCCCAGCAGGGGCCTCAGCCTGGGACCTTCACATACACGCTCCACGCTTGGGCTCCCCTTCACCTGGAGTGAGTGGAAGTCAGAAGTCGGCTTCCCTGCCTACTGGGCACTGGGGCCAAGCCCTCATTCTGGTCATCGCCACTGAGCACCAGGTGTGCTGGGATGCAGGCGACATCACCTTGTCTTGGGTCTCTTTCTCTTCCCTTGGAGGAGTCAGAGGTGGGTTGCTAACTGGGGTGAAAACAAAATGATGCAACTGCCCCAGCCCCTGACTTCCAGCTCCTGCTCCAAACCTCTGCCCCTAGAACGCTCATCTCCCAGCCTCTCTCCTTCTCTGGGCTCCTGATGCCCAAATGGAAAGTGTACCTTGGGCCTTCACTCTGCACCAAGCTTCGCTTATCTTAGTTTTGCTGCAGCCACTGAAAGAAGTGATTCTGCCCGTCTGGAATTTGACCAAAAGTTTTAGGTGCTGTTTATTTTATTTTTACATTTCCTATGCCGTGGTTGCCTGCATGCATGCTAAGTCCCTTCAGCCATGTCCGACTCTGGACTGTAGCCCACCAAGTCTTCTCTGTCCATGGGATTCTCCAGACAAGAATACTGGAATGGGCTGGAGGATTAGACTGCTGCCCTCCACCAGGGGATTTTCCCAACCCAGGGATTGAACCCGCATCTCTTATGTCTTCTGCATTGCCAGGAGGGTTCTTTACCACTACCACCACCAGGGAAGCCCCTGTTGTGGTTAGATTACCTTTATAATGATGGAAAAGGGAATGTCTTACTTTAGAGTTGTATAAGAACCAGTCTGGTACTACGGAGCCTACCCATCCTTCCCCACTGGGAAATATGGGTTCCATCCCAGTCAGTGCCTGGCTTAAGGTTTGGTTCAGACTCTGGAAAACATGCACAGAGCTGGACCATTTCATGCTCAACGCTCCAGTCAGACCCCAGGAGCTGGGCAGGCCCCAGGTGTTCAGCACCTCTCGGACCCTGCCTCGCCAACTTGCCATTGAGCTGCTGGGTTCCAGGGTCTCCTTGCAAAGGTCCACACTCTTTGTTCTGTTTGGAGAAGCCACACCCCACTAGCTGCCTGAGTTTGAATGCTGGGTCTGCCCCCTCTCTGCTCTGCTAGCTCAGCCCCAGGTGACCACTCCAGGACTCATCCTGGGGCACCCAGACAATGGAAAGAGAGTCAAGTGAGGTGTTAAGAGGGTCGTATTTGAACCCCAGCACCACTTCTTGGGCTTCCCTGATAGCTCAGTTGGTTAAGAACCACCTTCAATGCAGGAGACCCCGGTTTGATTCCTGGGTAGGGAAGATCCACTGGAGAACGGATAGCCTACCCACTCCAATATTCTTGGGCTTCCCTTGTGGCTCAGCTGGTAAAGAATCTGCCTGCAAAGTGGGAAACCTGGGTTTAATCCCAGGGTTGGGAAAATCCCCTGGAGAAGGGAAAGGCTACCCACTCCAGTATCCTGGCCTGGAGAATTCCATGGAGTATATAGTCCGTGGGGTCTCAAAGAGTCAGACATGACTGAGCAACTTTCACTTTCACTTTGCCACCCCTCACGAGCCCCAGGAACTCAGGGATGCTGTGGGTTATTCATCTGGAAAGCAGCAATGACAGCTCTGCCTGCCCCCAGGGCCACTGTGAGGACCAAACTGTAAACCTTGTGAGCCCTCTGTGCATGAGAAAGAGCCCCATCCCTGGATAATGACCAGATCTGAATTACAGGGAGGACAAGGATAGGCCCCCAAGGTCAACAGGAAGCAGGCAGGTTTCTGGGATGATGATGAAGGAGGCGGCTGTGAACTACGGAGCTGTGTGGGTCTGTGTCTCATGGACTCCCTGAGACCCCCTGTGCTGGGTGGCTGGGACCTTTCGGGGTGCTCTGTCACTCAGGGCCACTGGGGACAACACAGCGTAGTGGAAGGAAGGTCATTTTCAGCAGAACGTCTGTGTTCAAGGGGCTCTCCTATCACAAACCCCAGAGCCTGCCCTGATAGACAGGCTTCTGCAGCAGCTCAGGGACGCCATGACAGACCAGGTCCAGGCCCAAGGGTGGCCTGGAGGCGGGGACCAGAGGGGACCAGGTTCAGCCCTGTTGGCCGGGCCGTGTCTCTATAATCAGGTGTCATGTCTGCCTGCTGGATACCAGAGCAGCATCTTGTCCCACAGATTTGCCTCAACATGAATAATTCATGAATAAATAATCAATCATTGTGAATGTCACAGTCCTTTGCTTTGTGTTGTCCATGTGGGACTGGGGCCCAGGGGCCACTGTCGAGAAGCCCACGGCACTGGTCCCTGAGACTCCTGCGCTCGCCGACCTGGGCTCTGTGCACCCCCAAACTCACTGTAGGACGGTGGTGCTCTGTGTCCTGGGATGCGCTCTGTGTCCCCAACTATTGACACGCTCCGTGTGCACACTGGCCCCAAGATCACAGGTGACTAATGACCCTTCCCTTCTTCCTATCATTAAGGCATGCAGAGGAGTGGGTGCCGGCTGTGAGGGCCCGAAGGCACGATTAATCCACAGGACGGTGGGGAGCCCGCGCTGCCTCCAGACAGGGGGCTGAGGAATGAGCCGCGGCCCGTCCAGCCCGATCGGAAAATGTATGATTGCCTCGTTTGGGGGAGACGTGCTGCCAAGTCGGTTGGAACAGTCCCTGCCCATCTTTCTTATTTTCGTTTCCCTCTCTGCATCTTTAGTGTTTCTTCTGGAGCAAAATAATAAACGGCAGCCGGAACACCATCTTGGCAAGTGCAGCACAAAGGAATTCTCTGGGTGCTTGTGGGGAAGCTGGCCTGGTCCTGTGACTTGGCACCGATATCAGCAGGAGCTGGGGATGCCACTGGGAAACGCCTCCCTGGGGCTGCCTCGGCTCCCAGGACCCCCTGTCTCCACCAAGGCCCCACCGACTCAGACAACTTGGTTCTGGCTGAGTCTGGGGGGCTGGGCCCACTCCAGCCCTCCTGCAGGAGGCCTCCTCCCACCAGCCCTCCCTTCTCCGAGCTCACAGAGGCTAGCTGACAACCCAGGAATGGGCTGGCACATTCTACTCCCCCGTGAATGCTGCTCCTGTGAGGGTGCGCTCCCTAAAGACAGGGCCCCCTCTGTTTCCTCCATGGAACTGACTGGGCACAGCTGCCTGGGTCTGAGTGCTGGGCCTGGCCCTCCTCTGCTCTGCCAGCTCAGCTTCTGGTGATTGCTCCAGGACTCACCCTCAGTGGGGAGTCAAGAGGTTTGTGTTTGAATCCCGGCCACCCCTCTGCAGACTGGACACCTAGAGATAGAGCATAGGAAACACTCCCAGATCAAGGCAGCAAGCCCTTTCCAGCTTGGAACACACTCTGGGGCCAGACAGGTGCCAAGGGTGAAAAATGTGAGGAGGCCACCATCTCAGGTCTGGTCTTGAAAGCGTGGCCTCCTCATGGCTTTTCCAGCCCACACCCTGCTCCTGGGGGTGGTGTTCCTCAGCAGGGGCAGCTGTTTAGGACTTCAAGTGGACATAAGATGTGCCAGTCGTGGGGCCAGACTGGATCCAGGGCCCTGTTTCAAATCCTCTGACCAGCTCAAAAGCCAAGCAACTTCTAGAACATCCCCAGGCTAACGCCAGTCCCTCCCTGTCCTCAGCCACAGTATTAACCTAGGTATGGTTTTATGATTAGGTCCTTTCCTTTCAAACACCAAGGCCCCAGAGAACTGAGCACAGACATTGCTGTCACGTTTCACCCCTGCTCTGAAAGGGAATTTTCCTTCCACCTGCCTTGTCCAGCCAGGAGGGATCACCGCTCTCCTATTTATACCCCCTACTTCCAGCCATCACTGGTCACTCAGCAGGGCAAGTGTGACGATTGCCCAGCCCTGGTGCCAGGCTCGGGTGGCTTGTCCCAGCACTGCTGCTTAGCTGCTGGCAGCTTCAGGGTCTGGACCCAAATGAGCAGCCTCTACCAGACCCTCGAGCCTGGGGGGAGAGGGGCGTCAGGGATGCGACAGCTCAGATTAGAAACCAGGGCAGTGACGTCTGACCCTAGGGGGCATGAAGCTCTGTAACAGAAGGCTTGAGGGTGTCATCTTTATCTTTAAAGGAAGAGAGGGACTTTTTCCACTGCCAGTTAAACCTGCCTGCTTTTCCTAGGTCTTAGCTCATCCAAAAACTTTGAGGGAGACACAATCTGGCAGATTCCAGACCAGTGGGGGGACTGGCTCAGAGCAGGGTGGGGAGGGAGCCCCTGCATTAAAGGTTCAGTGGTGGTCACGGCAACAACAGCATGGCTTTCTAGGGCTGCAGTGCTTACTGCGGATGTGTTGGCGTTGGCTTTTATAAGTGGGGAAAATGAAAGGGAGAGGATGGAGATGAGGGCTTGCCTGGTGGCCTAAGCACCCCCTACCCAAGGGCAGCTTGTATGTCTGTGGTGTTGGCACCACCTTAGGGCTTGTAGCTTGCAGAATCCCAGGCCCCGCCCCAGCACCACTGAGTCAGAATCTACTGTTTTCACAAGATCCCTCAGGAGGACTTGAATGCAAGTAGAGCTTGAGACTGGAAAAGGCAATGGCACCCCAATCCAGTACTCTTGCCTGGAAAATCTCATGGGCGGAGGAGCCTGGGGGGCTGCTGTCTATGGGGTCGCACAGAGTCGGACATGACTGAAGTGACTTAGCAGCAGCAGCAGCAGAGCTTGAGACACGTTAGCCTAAGATCTGTTAGCAGGATCAGAGTTGGCCTGAGGACCCCGGCATTCTGATGCTCCTACAGTGCTTGCCAGTGCACTGTGATTGCCCTGGATGGCCCTGAGGAGTGGGGCAAAGGTGTCTGGAGAAAATCCATATTCCATAATTACAGGGCTTCCTGCATGCTAAGCCACTTCAGTTGTGTCCAACTCTTTGCAACCCCATGACAGTAGCCTGCTAGGCTCCTCGTCCCTGGGATTCTCTAGGCAAGAATACTGGAGTGTGTTGCCATTTCCTCCTCCAGGGGATCTTCTGGACTCAGGGATTATTCACCACGAGTGCCACCTGGGAAGCTTAATACACGACCTAAAAAGACAAATGTCTCAGAATGCTTTTGTGATGACAGATTTCCAGAAAAAATGCCACTGATTCCTTTTCTGGGCACAATTTCTGGTGCAAAAAGCAATCTCCCTTCCTCGGAAAGGTGGTATCCAGCATATGCGTTAGAGGAACGATAAATGATATTAAAAGAACAAGGCTCCCATTTCTGTCCCTGCTCATGTGCACCTTTGCTTTGAGACATTTTGGCTGTTTTGATGTAGTAATTCTTTTTGAAAAGGCGCACATGATTCAGAGACTTTTCTCATGGGACTAATTGACTAGGCATTTGTGCTATTGCTCTTGGTGTAAATCATTATAATGGTGATAATGAAAAATAAAAAAGATATTGGAAATGACAGTTGGCAGCATAATATCAGCATAAACGGAGGGAAGAAGGGAGGCGTGTATAAGTTAGGGGCTCGTAAACATCAGGATTGACGAGGCAGCTGTGGCAGCGGGTATGGTTTGATGTCCTGGAGGACCATTACCCAGAGTAATTGGGACAAGTAACCATCTCTGGTTCCTTCTGACTCCCTGCGCTGGGTGGCTCCACTGAGGATGGCGACACTACAGTCTGGAGCCTGCTTTCCCACCGTCCTGCAGACACACACTCGCAGACTTGGGAGCTAGACTTCACAGTTACCTCCCTTCTCCAAGCGGGCCTCCCGCTCTCTCGCAGACTGCCTCTGGCACGCCTCATTATTCCGAATCTTGCAGAACTGACTAATTCGACGAGATTTTTCTTCACAGCAAATGGTGTTCATCAGTGACCCAAGTTGATGGATGAATCCTCCTCGGTGCCTGGAGCCAGACCAGCAGCTAGAGTTGCACAGAAGAAAGACGAATACGCGCTCTCTATTTGGCTGCCAAAAATGCTCTTGCAATTTGCTTTCTTCTAGACAAGAGTCTATTCAAAAGTCTATTTGGAAACATTAGGGAACGGCCGTCACATGGCCGGCAGATCATACTGCCTGTGACAGGATATTATCTTCCTTGGGAGAGACTCGACTGCTTTTTTATTTCAGTGAGTAAGTAGTGTCTGGGCTGATGGCTGCAGAATTGCTCCGAGGGCTGGGGACATTAAAATCCCTGTCCAGAGTGAATACACAACCAACAGCCACTTCAGCGGCAGGATTTGTGGCGCCTTCACCAGCGCTGGCATGAGCCCGCGGCTCTCTCATCTCCATCTCCGGGGGAGGGCTCTTCTTTATCCAGAACCCCTCCCTGGGAAATTAAGAGGCAGCCGGCTTCCTCTTCTGGGGCTCCACCATCATGGGTCAGGGCTCTGCCCCCACTTTCCCTCCCAAGCAACCCCCCGGGCATGCCTTGGATGAACACATGTCCTGCCCTTTCCTTGTCAGGTCTTATCAACAGTACTAACTGCCTCTTGTGCCATAATGCATGACTCAGTGCAAGATCCTGAAACCAGGCGAGGATGGGGCAAGGTTCTGGCTTTTGGGGAAAGTAGTGCTGGCAAGAGAAAAGCACACAGTAAGGATACATTACGATGGCCAAAGTGTTTGTTTGGGCTTCTCATAAGATCTTGTGGAGCCCCTGAATGAACTCTTGAGAGTCCCTTGGACTGCAAGGAGATACAACCAGTCCATCCTAAAGGAAATCAGTCCTGAGTATTCATTGGAAGGACTGATGTTGAAGCTGAAACTCCAATACTTTGGCCACCTTATGTGAAAAGCTGACTCATTTCAAAAGACCCTGATGCTGGGAAAGATTGAAGGTGGGAGGAGAAGGGGACGACAGAGGATGAGATGCCATCATTGGTTGGATGGCATCACTGACTCAATGGACATGAGTTTGAGTAAACTCTGGGAATTGTTGATGGGCAAGGAAGCCTGGCATGCTGCAATCCATGGGGCTGCAAAGAATCAGATACGACTGAGTGACTGAACTGAACTAACTTTACAGCTATCCCAATAGAGAGACACAAGCACCCCTGGGCTCAAGGGAGGCAGTGGCTGGTCTGGGCTGGAGCTGGCAGGGTGGGTCCGGGTGGCCCTGGAGCTCAGCTTCCTGGGGCTTCATTCAGTTCAGAGGACAGACTGTGTTTGAACAAGGACAGTGAGGAAGGGTATGTGGGAGAGGAAAGAAATGCCAAGGATGGGGTCGCAGCTCTGTCCGCCATGCATCCGGCCTGCTAAGCTCACCCCAGAGGTGGGTTGTAACAACCTCTCTCCCACGGAGAGGTCCCTAAACAGTCTTCGCCTCGGCTTTGGGAGCTGAGGGCCCACACTGCTCACTGGGGTTTTCACCATGATCAGCGTTGGGGAGGGGAGAAGTGTTTTGGGTCACGCGGAAGAGACTTCTGTCCCCTGGTCCTGTCACTGACCCTTTGTGTTGGCCACTCTCCTGCTTACCTCTCTCCCAAGGGTGTGGCTTACCTTAGCCCTCAGAGCCTCCTCTGCCTCTGTTTTGGGAGCTGCTGTCCAATGTGCAGACTTCCCAGGTGGTCCTAGTGATAAAGAACCTGCCTGCCAGTGCAGGAGACATAAGAGACAGGGGTTCAATCCCTGGGTCTGGAAGAGCCCCTGGAGGAGGGCACGCAACCCACTGCAGTCTTCTTGCCTAGAAAATCCCATGGACAGAGGAGCCTGGTGGGCTACAGTCCATGGGGCTGCAGAGTCAGACATGACTGAGCACATCTATCTTGATGCTCTTGCTTCAGATTTTCACTCTTTATTCTATGTCTGTATTTTAAATTTAATTTAATTAAAAAGGAAAAAGCCTACCCAGACCAGAGGGCAGCCTGTTGCGAGGTTGTGTGTTTTATCACCACCCGAGCATGCAAACGAGGCAGGCTCTGTTGACAAGTTCACATCTCCAGTGCAGAGCTGGCTGTTTGAACAGCTTGTGTGCAGTAATTGAAACATGGATTTTTTTGTTGCCCTTCTGTTTATTTTTAGATTAGCCAAGCAGGGACACTTGGCTTCTAGGCTGTCACTTCCACCCCGTCGGGCAGCCTGGGACCCTTGGCCCCATGCCCCCCACCAGCAAAGACCACCATGTTCCCTCCCCCTCCCTTGGGTTTGTCCCATGTCTAACTCTGGGTTTGACCTTCACAGTGACCCTCAGGGCACAAGGCTGAGAAGCTGATGGATGCAGGCTGTCTGTTGGCTGTTCCCTAAGCCCCAGGTCCCTGAAGACTGTATGCCTACAATGTTGGACTCTCACAGTCACTCTGGGTCAGCCACCCCCTTGGACAATGGTGTTAGCTGAGGATAGAGTGTCAGGGCAGAGATGGAACTGTAATCCAGTCCTGCCATTCTTTGGGCAAGGTGGCTCCAATGAGGGAAGGGTTACAGGACTCAGAGAGGAGTTTCTGAAGAGTCTCTCAGGGTTTAGTTTTCTATCTGGACTACTTAAAAAAATGATGCTTGCTTCCACCTGGCTAGATGAGTTAGGCTACGATGATAAACAGCCCCCAGTCTCAGTGGTCTTCCCTGGTGGATCAGTCGGTAAAGAGTCTGCCTGCAATGTGGGAGACCCAAGTCCAATCCCTGGCTCAGGAAGATCCCCTGGAGAAGGAAATGGTAGTTCACTCCACTATTCCTGCCTGGAGAATTCCACGGACAGAAGAGCCTGGTGGGCTATCGTCCATGGGGTCACAAAGAGTCGGACACGACTTGAATATACTTAACCGTCAGTCTCAGTGGTTTAACTACAATTACGTGGTTTTCATTCATACTACCTGTTCACCACTGGTCACTTGGTCACCTTGCTCCATGTCTTTCTTCTTCAAGACACAGGCAGAGTGTTGCCCCTTGCCTGGGTGCTGCTGGCTGTGGTTGCAGAGCAAAAGAGGGTTTGGGGGATCACACACACTGGTTCTTAAAACTGTCCCTTAGAAGGGACACATGTCCTTCCTGCTCTCATGTTATTGGCCAAAGCAAGCCACATGGCCATGTTTAACTTTAAGTAGGTAGAGGAGTGCAGTCTATTATGTGCTTAGTAGAAGAACTGGTTTTGAGGGAAAGACAGCCAAGGAGGTGTGTGTGTGTGTGTGTGTGTGTCTGTGTGTGTGCTTATAGAGTGCCTGGGCTAAGCTAAGCTTTCCTCCTCTGAACCCTGCAGCATCCTGAATCCCTCCATCTTACCAACAGCCACATTTGCTTCACATGCTACGATTTTTGTCTTCCCATCCCAGGAGATTGGCAGCTCCCTCCTCCTCATCTCACTGACCCAGGCACCCTCCTCGTGGGCTGGGTGCAGCAGAAGGACTCACTGATGTTTACTGGGCTGAACTGTCTCAAGGGTTGTGTTCTAAGCAAAGAGGACATAAAATTGACAAGGGTCCTGAGACCACGTTCTTCTTCCAATGGTGTATCCCTGCTGCATGGCAGGAGGCCTTACTCTGTGCCACCTCTTCCCATAAGACTTCCTGGGTCATCCAAGTGGCATGGATAGTGCTCTGGGATTCCCCCTTCACTCAGCCCTGCTCTTATTACAGATTTTGCAAAATGATAGTTGTGTAAAAGGCTGACTAAACAGGCTGAACTCAGTGGGATATCAGCAGCAAACAGATTATTTTTTCTCCCACTACTTCCCTTCAAACCTACCCTGTTGAACCCAAACAGCTTTTTTTTTTTTTTGGATCGCTTTTGGGAGCTACTTCTATTATTATTACTATTGCTGCAGATACTTCTATTACGGAGAGCTATTGCTTACTGAGCCTCAGGGCTGCATGCATCAGCTCTCTTAAACCTCTGAGGAGGGTACATTTACTAAACTGAAGCATGGAGAGGTTCAAGTAGGGTGTGTGGTCACAGACCTAGTCATTGGCAAGGTCAGCTCGAAAAACAATCTTATCCTTATCTTCTTCTTGGCCACCTAATGCAAAGTGTCGACTCATTGGAAAAGACCCTGATGCTGGGAATGGTTGAAGGCTGGAGGAGAAAGGGGACCACAGAGGATGAGATGGTAGGATGGCATCACCAACTCCATAGACATGAGCTTGAGCAAGCTCCAGGAGATGGTGAAGGACAGGGAAGCTTGGTGTGCTGTAGTCCATGGGGTCACAAAGAATTGGAAATAATTTAGTGGCTGAACAACAACAACAGAAGCTTCTCCTTTGCCAAGTTTGATGTCTTATTGGAACTTTGATCTCATGCCCAGTTCCAAGTTTCTCCCCTGGGCCTAGTCCCCACTCACCCAGTCTCAGGATTCAGTAATAGGAGCAGGGGTGGGGGTGGGGTGGGCATGTTGACACTCCCCAGGTACTGTCACTTTGTCACTGACTAACTGCTGCTCCTGGCTTCCCCAGAGCGCCCAGGACAAAGGCTGAGACAAAGGCATGGTGTGCCCAGAGCATGGCAAAACTGTGGAGGCGGCTTCTTGGGGGGCAGAGACCCAGTGGGCACCGTTATGTGTTCTTTGGCAGGAGTAGACTGGATGATCTGACTGTATTCAGCGAGGTCCCTGAAGAGCTCTGCTGGCTCACCCTCTGTTGGGCTGTCCTCCTGGGTGGGCTCTCCCAGGATGGCTCGAGCCTGACTCCTTCATGCAGTGTCCACCTGGAGAGCATGGCCATGAGGTTACCCTGACCGGCCACCTCTGGTCTTGCAGAGTCAGGCATGGTGCTGGTGCCTGGTCACATTCTCCCAAATGCCCCAGGCTCAGGACAGTGCCAGGTCACATGAAGGAAAGGCTTGGGCGGATGGCTGGTGGTGATGTCTCCCCAGGAGTGCAGGAACATCTTCACCACTCCTCCCTTGGATAACGCTCTTCTCGGGAAGGATGTTCCCTTCCTGAGAAAAGTCATCAGAAGACTTCTAATTTCTGGGCTGGGGGAGGTGGAGGTGATCCTGGGGCTACCCAACTCCTCTTTCAATGTGTGGTCCTGAGTACCTTTCATGCTCAGTTTTGTGCCTCATCTGAGACTCCAAGACATAGGAACCGTCAAATCAAACATCCTACAATAACTGATTCAGTTCTTCTCCAGCTCAGTTCTTGTCTCCAAAAGGAAGCCTTCCTCATGATGCCAGGTTTCTCTGAGGGCTCACCCTTCGGCCTTGCTTCCTTCCAGCCCTCGTTCTGCAGGGTCCCCTGTGCCTGGTCAACATATTGAGCTCTGAAAACTTAGTTATCCACCACATCCCATCAGCAGCCTGGGTGGAATCCCTACTTACACCCATCAGTCACATCCTTTGCTGCCAGTCACATCCGCGCAGACCCCAGCTGCATGGGGCTCAGTCCCAGGGTTTACTGAGGGCAAAAGAGTGGGCATCTTGAGGACAATTGGGGACAACAGGGTCAGGGCCACTGAATGGAGCTGTCTGCAGGCCAGATCTCAGCTGTAGCAGCCCCAGGAGAGGGAGTGAGACGACCATCTGGCCCTGGCTCTGCCCAGCCCAGTCTGCAGGCACAAGCAGTCTATTTACAGAGGGCTGGCTGCAGCGGCACCCAGGGTGGGGCGGATACTCCACTGTCTGGAGTTCAACAAAGGATGCTGCAGAGGTCTGGGCTTGGATAGGGAAGGGGCGAGGGCGGGGAGATCTTTTTGCCTGAGGTTGGGGGAACTCTGGTGTCAGATACCAGCCTGACACCATCAGAATGGACTTCTGGAGCTAGAATAAAAGCAGCTCAGTATTGCTTATGCCAGAAAAAAGGACTGACCTGGCATCCATTCCCTGGCTGCCCAGAAAAAGACCTACGCCCAGAAGTGTGTTCACCTGAGGCTGCCACCCACTGGAAGTGCCTAGTAACTCACACCATGAAGTAGAGACAGATGGCAACACCCCTGGTTCTTTCCTGGGGATCACTCTCTACACCTCTGAGCCTCTGTTGGGGACCTCTTGACCTGGGGACCCCTCTCTGCTGCTGAGCCTTCCTCACCCAGCTGCAAGGAGACAGCAGGGTGGAGCGACAAGGAGCATTGATTGAGCTCCTGCAGCATGCCTGTCACTCTGCAAGCCACTTTAGCCGAGTCCTAGCACTGCCTTTGTTTTGGGGAGGCGGAAACAGACTCCAATATTAGGTGATTTGCTCAGGGCCACAAAGGGAGGAAGTGATGCCAAGATAAAGGTTCTTGTATTTGGCTTTGAGGCTGGTGCTCTCTCCACATCCCCTCACTTCTGGAATTACTTTCCCTGCCAGCCTGGCCCTGCAGATCCTCTGCCTCAAACTCACGATACTTCTTCTATGTCCAGCTCCCTTGATTGACAGCCATGGGCCACCCCTGACCCCACCTACTTCTTCTCATCTCCACTCTGGCCACCCTGGGCTGAGCCACCATCGTCTTTCACCTGGGTTTCTGCCCGACCTTCCTAGCTCAACTGCCTCCTTTGCCCCTTGTTTCATTCAGTGTATCCTCCACACAGCTGCTGGAGTGATCTTGATGAAACCCAAGCCAGACCATCTTTCTCTTCTGCTCAAGTTCCTGCAATGGTCTGCATCTTACCTTGAGAAAAAGTCAGACCTTTATAAGGTCTGTGAAGCCTGGGGTCCACTTCCTTCTTTTACTTTATCTTCCTCCCCACCGTACCCCCGATGGCTTTGCTCTAGGGCTCTGGCCTCCTTTCTGCTCTTCCAGCACCTTAGCCCCCGCCTGCCCCAGGATCTTTGCACTTGCTACCTCTTGCCCACTAGCCCCATTGTTGGGGGCTCTGCTTCCATTCTGATCTCTTCTTAAATATTACCTTCTCTGTGAGACTTTCTCTAACCATCTTATTTTAATTCACCAAGCTCTTTCCCTGTTTTATTTTTCAATAGCTCTTATTGATTTCTTTTAGACTACATAATTTACTTAGATTTCTCTGTTTCCTCCACGTTGGAATATAAGTTCTATAAAGGCAGTGCCTTACAGATGTCGATTCATTTTTTAAAAATTTTATTTTTAATTGGAGGATAATTGCTTTACAATGTGTTAGTTTCTGCTGCACACCAATGTGAATCAGCCATAAGTATACATAAGTCCCCTCCTTCCCACCTCTCACCCCTCAAGGCTGTCACTGTGAGAACGCTGGTTGAGCTCCCTGTGTCATACAGCAACTTCCCACTAGCTATCTATTTCACCTTTGGTGGCATATATGTTTCAATGTTACTCTCTCAGTTGGTCCCACCCTCTCCTTTTCCCTCTGTGTCCACAAGTCTGTCGTCTATGTCTGTGTCTCTGTTCCTGCCTTGTGAGTAGGTTCATCAGTACCATTTCTCTAGATTCCATATACATGTTATACGATATTTGTTTTTCTCTTTCTGATGGAATTCACTCTGTATAATAGGCTCTAGGTTTATTCACTCACCTCACTAGAACTGACAAACGTTGATTCATTTAATCCACATAGCAATCAGTTATAATGATGGCCATCACCCCTTTACAGATGAGGAAGTAGAGACACAGACAGGACAAGCAATGTGCCCAGTTGCAGAGGCAGGATGTGCTGGGAAGTTGCAGAGTCAGGATTCAAACCCAGGCATTGCGACTCTCAGCCACCAAGCCACTCTAACCAATCGATTCACTGCTGGGCCTTGGCTCAGATGTTGCCCTAGCCTCTTTGTAGGTGCTTTGTAAAGAATGAGTCCATGAATGAATGAACACTGCAATTCCGTGAAGGAGTGGCTCCTATGGGCAAAGTGATCCCGAATGGGGGACCCCTGTTGTCCCCTCCTATGCTGCCCCACCCACCTGGCTCCCACCCCCAATGGGGGCTACGGCGGTCAAGGTTAGTGAAGGGAACAAATCTGCCCTCATCTTAAAGGTGCTCCCTTCTGCCCATGGCTGCCAGGAAGGATCAGATCTGTGGCCGAGACCCACACTTGGCACAGCTTGGGTCCCATGCCTCTACCCTGTCTGGTGCCCTCCACAGGTCCCTGGAGAGCCTACTGGTGGGGCCTGGGGGGGTCCCATTTTGACAGCGGGGTGGGTCTACTGGAGGGGGTCCTGGCCCCTAGCATCCTGTCATAAGGCACCGGCCCTAGAAGCACCAGTCAGGAACAGCCAGAGCTCCCCAGGGGCAGCCACATCCATGAAGCAATTCCTTCGAGGAAAATTACTCAGGCAGCCATTTATTAAAACACAACTGCTCCCGAGGAGGCCTTTCGGCAGTGGAAATACCAAATAGCTTTGAAGCACCAGCCGTCCCTGAAACCAAGGAAGCAGGCTTCTAGGTACTGTCTGACTTTTAATCTGCCTGCTCTTTCCCCATCTGGAAGGGCTAATGAAATGTTACACCGCGAGGAAACAAGGAAATAAGCAGCTGCAAAGGTGAGGGACACACACTTAATTTCTTGCCTGGGTCTGCTATTTGCATAAGCCTCAAGGGAATAACCTGTAGAGGAAAGAGAAGGGAAATAACAAGATCTCTGCGTCTCCTGGGCCAGGCCCTGTGCTTGGAGAGCCATGACTTCTCACGTTTAACCCTCGTCGGCAGCCCCGGGAGAAACACTTTACTGCTGTCTCTCTGGCCGAGGCCACAGGTGCGCCCCACGTCTGTGACCCCCTCTTTCTTGGGGTTCATAGTGGGACAACACCACCTGTTCCTGCATGATTCTACTTGCAGCTTCGGAGTGATTTGGGTCCCCCCAGAACTACGTGGTTATGAGGTGGACTGCCTTCTCCCCTTGTCCCTGTCCTTGTCAGGGCAGGATAAGGACCCAGCGTCAGAGACATACCACGGAAGGAGCCTGGGTTCCTGCCGGGGTCACCAAGCAAAGCTTCTTCCTGGAGACCCAATCCAACTGTGACCAAGAGAGAAAGAAGCTTCTATGGGATTAAGCCACTATGATTTGGGGGCTGGTCAGGCATCAGCCTGCCCTAATGCAATCTTAACTTTACAGGTGAGGAAACAAAGGCTCAGAGAATTGAAAGAGACTTGCCCCAGGTTCCCAAGAGCCTGGATCCAGCCAAGCAGGAGGTGTTATTTAGTCTGATGCATGCGCGCTAAGTCGCTTCAGTTGTGTCCAACTCTTTGTGACCCCATGGACTGTAGCCCACCAGGTTCCTCTGTCCATGAGAGTCTCCAGACAAGAATACTGGAGGGTGTTGCCATGCCCTTCTCCAAGGGATCTTCCTGACCCAGGGGTCAAACCTGTGTCTCCTGCGGCTCCTGCATTGCAGGTGGATTCTCTACCTCTGAGCTACTGGGGAAGCCCATTAACTAGTCTAGTTAACACTAACTTGACCTGGTTCCTCCCCAAGGTATCCCTGGTGATAGGCCTAGGAAGCTTCTCTGAGCCCACCTTCCAGGTTCAATTCCCAATTCTGAGGCAGAATCCCTGAGGATCCTGGCAGGAGACTGTCCCTGGGACATGGTCCCTACCCTGCCTCCATCCTGGGGAGGGAAGGCAGGAAGGAAACAGGCTGCACCCTGGCTTCCCCAGGACCATCTTCTTCCAAATGCCGGCAAGCCCTGTGCATGGCACGTGCTTTGTAGGAAAGGTCAGCTCCAGAAAGCAAGACTTGGCAAATCTCCTAATAGCCAAACCCTGAGTAGCCCTCTCCATCAGAGCACAGGTGCTTCATGGAAACAGAAGGAGATCACGTCGGCAGAGTAGGGGTGCCTCCCCTGCAGACCTGATTATAGCCGACGGGCCCTACTGTCTGCAGGAACACCCCTGGGTATGCATGCCTCCAGACAAATGGCTCTATTGAGGCTGAAGTATGTACCCTAGATGCCCATCAGATTTTTGTTCCTTAATGAATGTGGTGTATGCTAAGTTGTTTCAGTCCTCTCCGACTCTTTGCGACACTATGGACTGTAGCCTGCCAGTCTCCTCTGTTCATTGGATTCTCCAGGCAAGAATACTGGAGGGGGTTGCCAAACATGTGCACAGAAAAAGATTCGACTGAAGGATGGAAAAAGGACTAACTGACCAGGGAAGGAGCATTATCTGAATTCAGAGAGGCTATTTTAAACCAGATTAAAGGGATGGAAATTAAAACAGAGCAAAGCAGAACACCGCCTGGCCCTGGTTGAGCTTTTCAGGCTCCTTAGTGCTGCTGCCCAAGGCCACCAGCATGGCGACATTATTGACAACACACGGCCCACACCCCAACCACTCCCAGGGGTGCTAATTACTTGCCAGGATTAATTCTTCAGTTTACTAGACAGTTCCCACAGCCGTGCCAGAAACAAGAGCTCTGGATGGAAGGTACACCTACTGTTTCCCAGGAGCTGGACTTTGGGCCAAAACCCACACCTCCTTTAGCACAAGGAAAAAAAAAAACAAAAAAACCACCAGCTCTGCTGCTATCTGCTGGGAGCACCAATTATGTGAATTTTTTTTGGCTTGGACTTTCTTAGAAAAACACATTGTACAGGAAAAACTCTGATTTTTTTTCCAGATAGAGGTAAACCTAGATCTTCCCTGCTGTGGGTCTTTATTCTGTGGGTCTCCTGTACTTTTACATAGAGTACTTACTTCTGACACTGCTGGTCACCAAATGTGTGGGGTTTTTCCCCCACAAGTCTCCAACAGCAGCCAGGTGTCTTATTGTTCAACTCAGTTCCGACACTGTCTACCTTGAGATAGACTTAAGTCTCATAGGTTAAGCGTTTGGTCCTACAAGACTGACCTCCCACCCCCAGTTTAGATGCCAGCTGCAAGTACAGGTCATCACCTGTGCTTCTGACTGACCAGCAATGGATGGAGTTTCCCATGACCTTCTCCTCAGGCTTGATTAATTTTCTAGAGCAGCCCACTGACCTTAGGAAAACACTCATTTCTACTCACCAGTTTATTTAAGGACACGATAAAGGCAATAGATGAACAGCCACATGATACTGTTACAGGGGGAGGTCTGCGAGGCTCCCCATGGAGCTGGGGTGCAGTCCCCTTCAGGTGGGGATGTGTTTGTCCACCTGAAAGCTCCCCGAACGATGTATGATTGGGGTTTTATGGAGGCTTCCTCATAAAAGCATGATCAATTATTAGCTCCTCTTCCTTCTCAAGGGAATGAGGGGTAGGGCTGAAAATTCCAAGCTTCTATTCATGTGGCTCGATCTTTCCACTGACCAGTCCTCATCCAGGAGCCCACCCAGAGTTGCCCTCTAGAACAGAAGACACTCCTATCACCCAGGAAATTACAAGGGTTTCAGGAGCCCTGTGTTGGGAACAGAGGTCAATGACCTGTATTAGAACAAGAGATGCTCCTAGTGTTCTTACCTCTTAGGAAATTCCAAGGGTTTCAGGAGCTCTGTGCCAGGAACTGGGGGCAGAGACCAATACACACCTTCTTGTGTAAGAAAGGTGAAGATATAGCGTCTGAGACCAGGATTCTGGGGAGAGTTGCCGCCTCAGATGCTGGAAGAACCCTGCATGACTGGCCAGCTCCTGTCTTATTCTCCCTCTAAAACAGAAGATGCGCAGATGGCTGTCAGACTTACAGCCCCTCAGCCAGCCCTGGCTGGCACTCAGCACTCTGCCAGGGGCTATGAGGGGTACAGAGATGCTCTCAAGAAGCCCCCATCTGGAGGGGCTGGACCAGTTCTCAAGGGGATCTTAGACCAGCAGACAGAGGGTGGTGCTTCTGCAGGACATGAGTGTGAAACCTGTTGAGTTTCAGAACGTGGTGTTCTCCCCTGGCCTTTCACACAGCATTAGCTAATTATGTATGAATCCATCCATTCATCCCTTCACTCATCCTCCATCCTTCGATTTCTTTATCTATCCATTAACGCATCAACTCTTTGTCGAGTGTCTGTTTAGATGTTTGCCAGGCATCATAAAGATGACTGTCAAGTGAAGAAGGGGAGATAGGTTCTGAGCAGAGTTCAGTAGTGAATTTTGTTGTCTGATATCCATTTCCCACCTTCAGGTGATAATAGATTTCCCATGTGGAGCCCATTAGATATGGTTTGGGTGTTCTGACCCACCACTGGGGTGAGCACATGACCAGGCCAGTGAATTCTATCCTCCCGGCCATGATTGCTGACTCAGGGTCCATCTGTCCAAACAGACCCAAATATCTTAGATCTGCTGTGTGAACTCAGAAACCTGTGGCCTCTCTTTCCTCGGAATCCTGAAGAGTATGGTGGTTGTGAGCTGGGACAGCTCCCGGCTACCTCTCCCCATCATGGGGAGGAAGCAGTGTGCACAGTGAATGAAGCCAGCCACAGAGAGAAGCAGAGATGAGAGCCTGACGAGAGTTCTGATATTATGTGAACTCCTGGGTCTTGCTGTGATGGAACCTGGTGCTGAAATTTTCAGTTACAAGAGCCGACACATTCCCATTTTTGCTTAGATTAGTTTGAGTTGGGAGCCTGTCTGCTGCAGTCAAAGGGGTTCTAATGTGCCCTTATATGTTCTCAGTAGAACTAAGCTCTGGGCTGCTCCAGATGAGGTTTGGGATATAAGGAAACTTCCTTGCGAGGATCTTTCAGAGGATTCAGAGGGAAGGAGAGGGAAATAAAGATGCTCAAGATGAAAGAATAGTGTAGACCAGCACTGTCCAACAGAATTTTCTGCAATGATGGAAGCGTTCTATAATCTGTGTTATCCAACATGACAACCACTAGCCGAGTGTGGCTACTGAGTACTTGAAAACTGGCTACTGTGACTGAGGCACTGATTTGAAAATTAAAAAAAAGAATGCATTTGGGTGCATCCGGTCTCAATTGTGGCACTCAGTGTCTTCGCTGTGTCACGTGGGGTCTTTTATTGTGGCACATGGATTCCCTAGTAGCGGCACCAGGGCTCAGCAGCTGAGGCCTCAGTGGTTGTGGCACGTGGGCTCTCTGGTTGTGGCTCATGGGCTTAGATGCTCCACAGCATGTGAGATCTTAGTTCCTCCATCAGGGATCAATAACCTCAGATATGCAGATGACACCACCCTTATGGCAGAAAGCAAAGAAGGACTAAAGAGCCTCTTGATGAAAGTGAAAGAGGAGAGTGAAAAAGTTGGCTTAAAACTCAAAAAAAAAAAAAAAAACCTCAACATTCGGAAAACTAAGATCATGGCATCTGGTCCCATCACTTCATGGGAAATAGATGGGGAAACAATGGAAACAGTGAGACACTTTATTTCTTTTTTGGGCTCCAAAATCACTGCAGATGGTGACTGCAGCCATGAAATTAAGATGCTTGCTCCTTGGCAGAAAAGCTATGACCAACCTAGACAACATATTAAAAAGCAGAGGCATTACTTTTCCAACAAAGGTTCATCTAGTCAAGGCTATGGTTTTTCCAGTGGTCATGTATGGATGTGAGAGTTGGACTATAAAGAAAGCTGGGCACCAAAGAATTGATGGTTTTGAACTGTGTTGTTGGAGAAGACTCTTGAGAGTCCCTTGAACTGCAAGAAGATCCAATTAGTCTATCCTAAAGGAAATCAGTCCTGAATATTCATTGGAAGGACTGATGCTGAAGCTGAAACTCCAATACTTTGGCCACCTGATGCGAAGAACTGACTCGCTAGAAAAGACCCTGATGCTGGGAAAGATTGAAGGCAGGAGGAGAAGGGGATGACAGAGGATGAGATGGTTGGATGGCATCACTGACTCAATGGACATGAGTTTGAGTAAGTTGAGGGAGTTGGTGATGCACAGGGAGGCCTGGTGTGCTGCTGTCCATGGGGTTGCAAAGAGTCAGACACGACTAAGCGACTGAAATGAACTGAACTGAACTGATCAGGGATCAAACCCACGTCCCCTACAATTGTAAGGTGAATTCTTAAGCACCAGGGATGTATCTTAAATTTTATTTAACTTGAATTTAAAGAGTGTATTGCTTATGGCTATTGTATGGGACAGCACAGCTGTGGTCTCTGGGGAGGAAGAATGAGGAAGAGGAAGCAGTTCCGAGGGACTGGAGGTAGATATGAGGGAGACGGAGTGGAGGGTGGAAAGCTAGAAACAGGCATGCGAACAGCCCAGGGGAGGACCCATGAGAGGATGGGGGCTAAGCTTTAGCAGAGGAGTCAGGGAGGTGCCGCAGTGAGCAGTGACAAAGCGGGGGAGACATCAGAGCCGGTGTCCAGGACCGGGGGATGGCGAGATCCTTCACTGAAGTGAGGAATGCAGAAGAGGATGGAGGTTTTTCAGGGAAGTGAGGATTTGGGCTTGCGATCTATGGACTCTCAGGTGGGAGGACATCAGGCTGAGGGTCGTTTAATAGAAAGTTGGAGATTGGAGACATGTTTTTGGAGTCATTAGGGTTTAGGGAGTAACTGGTTAAATTGTAGAAATATTAAAAATATAGACGGCTAGAACTATGGAGAATATGCTCATTAAGAGGTCAGAAGAAAGAGAGAAAAAGGAAGAGATTTAGGAAATAACCAGCAGGAGGTGGAATAAGTGTGGTGTAGCACACCACCACATCACACTCAATGGGATTACCGGTGAAAGTCTTACTTTTCTGATGTCCAGACACATTTTGAGATAACTGAAATTGAGTCCTTTCAATCTTGGACAAGAATAAAATATTTTAGCCATTGTAAAGAAAAAGTATTCTGAAATACACTACATACTTCCCACTAAGCTGAACAGAACTGGACATAACAGAAACACCGGACTATTCAACAGCATCAGGTTTAGGACTAAAAGACTCTGCCATGGGACCCGGCGCCCTCACACTGATGGGTCCATACTGCAGTATCTCCTTAACGGTGCACATGGACTTCCAGAGTCTTCCAGTTGCTTCACCTCTGATTGGGCTTCTCTGGCATAGTGGTAAAGAATCCGCATGCCAATGCAGGAGATACAGGAGACCTGCGTTCCATCCCTGGGGTGGGAAGATCCCCTGGAGAAGGAAATGGCAACCCACTCTAGGATTCTTGCCTGGAAAATCCCATGGACAGAGAAGCCTGGCAGGCTATACAGTCCATGGCATTGCAAAGAGCCGGAAATGATTGAGCACACATCTCTGATTAGCTTCTAGCAAACATTTCTTGCTTCTGTTATCTTTCCAACTTCTCTTCCTTACTCTTGCCAGATTGGGAATCTGCAACATTTGCTTTGAAATTTGAATGCAAATAATCAATCTTACAATCAATTTATATATTTTTAAAGAACAATTTGAATTAAAGCCCTAGGGATGGCTGAAGAACAAAAGGAAAAGATTTGGGTGCACACATTTGTTGATCCCTACTTGCTTTGTCAACTCTTCAGAGCTGCTTTCTGGCTTTTTCTCAATCTAGGCTCTGGGCAGGAGGCTTCCTGATAAGAGAGAATTGGTGGAAAAAGCCGAGGCCCTGACAGTCTTGCCACTGAGGACCTCTTATTCTGATAGAGAACAGTGGTGCACACTGTCATATTGTCACAAATGTGGAGGACAGACACTGCACAGTAGAGCAAGGCAAGCTACAGCCCAGGCAACTCACAAAGTGATGCATCTCACAAAGTGTCCCCCCTCCACAAACCAGAGATCATTTCTCACCCCAGTCCCTCAAAGCCACGGGCATTCTCTTCCCAGTGTCTGGGACGAGAATGTACCTTTCAGATGTGACCTCAGCTTCCTGCGGGCCAGAGAGAGCCACGGATCTGGGTAGCAAGGAGCTGACTAAGGGTGATGCATAACCTACTTGTTGGGGGTCTTAGCCAAAAGGTTTTAGACCTCTTGGTAAAAAAAAAAAAGATAACATGGAATAAGAATGGAGCCAAGCAGATAGGATGCAGAATTAGGAACTCCAACTTGGCACACCCAACCACTAGCCTCCTTGCCAGGTGAGCTGACCTTCAGCGTCTTTATCTCCCCAAGTGTGGTCCTAGGACCAACAGCACCAGCATCAGTTGTTAGTAATGTAGAATGCAGTGAGGACCGCAGCCTACTGAATCAGAATCTGCCCTTTAACAAGTCCTCAGGAGTACTGACTGCATCCTGAGAGTGCTGCCTTACCCAGCCCAGAATCCATTTAGGTGGTCAAAGAACTGAATGGAGAGTCAGGAGAAACCTGGGTCCCAGCCCTAGTTCTGCCACTTATGGGCAGTGTAAATTTGCACAAGTCCTTTCTCCTTTCTGGTCTCTGTTTTCCTAAATGCTATTTGGGGTCCAGTCCAATGGGCTCAGCATCACACTTGTGTTCTAACATCAAAGCGAGACCTGTAGGTACCCTTTGTGTCAACAGAGGCACTTTGATTTACAGACCAGGGCCTCCTCCTGCCTCATGGATATGTCATCATGGGGTTTGGGAAGCATTTCTTACTGTCACAAAGGCTATGGTGTAAATCCTGACATCCTCCGGACACATTCCAAAGCTTCCATCAGTCCCTGAATATTGAACTGAGCCAGCGTCATTAGAGTTCAGCCCTTCTACCTGATCAGGGGTGTATGTAGGGGCTGGGCTGGCTTGACACCTTCCATTCCAGCTTCCCCTCAACGTGCAGTTTCCTGGAGGTGCTGCTACTGCTGCTAAGTCGCTTCAGTCGTGTCTGACTCTGTGTGATCCCATAGACGGCAGCCCACCAGGCTCCTCTGTCCCTGGGATTCTCCAGGCAAGAACACTGGAGTGGGTTGCCATTTCCTTCTCCAATGCATGAAAGTGAAAAGTGAAAGTGAAGTTGCTCAGTCGTGTCCAACTCTTCGCAATTCCATGGACTGCAGCCTACCAGGCTCCTCCATCCATGGGATTTTCCAGGCAAGAGTACTGGAGTGGGGTGCCATTGCCTTCTCTGTTCCTGGAGGTGGCCAATCCCCAAATGCCCAGAATCCCAACAAAAAGGCCATGGATCATCCCTTCCCAAATACCCAGATGGGGTATCCTGCTTCCTTCAGTCCCTGTAGTTCTGTGCGCTGAACTCTGCTGACAAATGAATCCTGGTATATTTTATAGTTAAAACAACTCTGCATTCCAAGCACTAATGCAGCTGACATAATATTGGTTACGAGTGGTTTAAGAGGATGCCTCCTCTTGATCTGCTATAGGTGAGTGTGTGTGTGTGTTAAATTGTATTCCACATAAAGTATCATAGACTCCATGTTTCTGCCCACTGCAGGAATCTAAAGCTCAAAGCCAACTGAGAAGTGACTCTTCCTTCCTAAAGGACTTTAAATGCCCTTCCCTTCTCAAAGGCATGATGCAGAGGGCAAAGGAGGGAAAGCAGACCACCCTCTCCTCGAGTCCACTGAGTGTTCACTGAGGCTGCAGGCTGCCCACGGGTCCAGGTGCGCATGGATGGCACTCACAGGGCCCTCAGAACAAATGCAGAAGCAGATCGCAGAAAAGTGATCACAGGGTGAGGCTGGTGTGGGTCGGGGAGTGACACATACTCCTCCAGGCTTTGCAGAGACCAGGAGCCCAGCAGACAAAGGGGAGGCCAGGCAGGTCCAGATAGTCCTTCCCACCGTCCCTGGAGAAGGGTGTGTGTGTGGGTGTGTCTGTGTGTGTGTGAGTGTATGTGTCTGTGTGTGTATGTGTGAGAGAGTGTTTGTGTGTCTGAGTGTGTATGTCTGTGTGTGTGTGTGTGCACGTATGTGAGAGAGTATGTGTATGTGTGTGTGTGTCTGTGAGTTTTTGTGTGTGTATATGAGAGAGTGTGTGTCAGTGTGTGTGTGTGTGTCTGTGTGTGTGAGTGTGTCAGTGTGTGTCTGTGAGTTTGTGTGTGTGTATGTGAGAGTGTGTGTCAGTGTGTGTGTATCTGTGTGTGTATGTGAGTGTTTCAGTGTCTGTGTGTGTCTGTGAGTGTGTGTGTGTCTGTGAGTTTGTGTGTGTGTATGTGAGAGTGTGTGTCAGTGTGTGTGTATCTGTGTGTGTCTGTGAGTGTGTGTGTGTCTGTGAGTTTGTGTGTGTGTATGTGAGACAGTGTGTGTCAGTGTGTGCGTGTGTGTCTGTGAGCGTGTGTGTCTGTGAGTGGGTGTGTGTGCATCTGTGTGTGGAGTGCTTTGGTTTCCGCTAAATCATCAGGCAGGAGGAGAGCCTCGAAGTTTTGTCTCAGTGTCGTCACCCTTGTTCACCCCGTGCAGTGGGTATTTATTTATATCAATCCGCAGTAAACAGCATGCGGCTTCTTTCCACCCAGGGGGCTCGGGCGTTTTGGACAAATCCTCCCTTTGTTCCCCTCAAGGCCTGACTAGAGAATCAGGGCTCCACATTCCGGGTGAGTTTTGCAAACAAAGAGGTCAGCAGCCCATGCAGGATGCCGCTGTGAGGAGACGGTCTCTCCTGGAAGCCTGCAAAGTGTGAGCTCTGACTGAGTTTGAGGTGGTGACGGCTGCAGGGTTATGACATTCATGGGACAACTCCAATCTGGCCCTCCAGGCAGAGGCGGGAAGCTGGCCTCCTGAAGTCCTCAGCCGGTGGCAGTCTGTGGCCCGGCTCCCTGCTGTGACAAGTGCTGAGTGTCACTCCACATTACAGGCCAGGACCCAACCGCCCTGACAGCCAGGCTCCTTCCATTGAGTGTGTTCTAATTTCTGCAGCTGGGGGTCCCCTGGGTTTCGAGGACCGGGTCACCTCAATTACGGAGCTGGGGGTTTCCGGAGTGATAAAGGAAAATTCACCCCTCAGCTGTCAGGTTGGGGCTGGGTGTTGCCTGAGAGAGTCAAGAGAAAATCAACTTAACCCAGAGGTGTGAGCCTGTCGTCTCGACAAAGGCACCCCGGCTTGTCACTCAGAGGGCGTGTGCCTGAGTTTTAAGAAAGGGGTAGGCGTCAGATGGCCTGTTTCCTGCTGCTCCGTTTTCAGGATCAGAAATGCAATCATCAGCAAAGCATTGCCTCTGAAATCTCAGATATCGAAATTTGTGGGTTCAGAAGGCAGGTGTAGGCCTTGGATTGTTGTTGTTCTTAAAAGATATTCTTTATCATGGTAGAATATATAGGATAAAATTGACCATTTTAAGTGTGTTCTTCAATGGTATTACATACTTTCACACTGTTGTGTAACCATCACCACCATCCATCTCCAGAATGCTTTCCAACTCCAACTAGAATTCTGCACCCATTAAACTCGAACTCCCTGTTTCCCCCTCTCTCCAACCTCTTGTAATCACCCTTCCTCCTTTCTGTCTCTATGAATTTAGCTACTCTCTGTCCTTCCTATAAGTGAAGTCCTTTCATATTTGTCCTTTGAGGTCTGGTTCATTTAGCATTATGCCTTCAAGGCTCACCATTGTTGTAGTATTGTTGCTAAGTTGCTGAGTTGTGTACAACTCTTTTGTGACCCCCACAGACCATTGCCTGCCAGGCTCCTCTGTCCATGGGATTTTCCAGGCAAGAATGTTGGAGTGGGTGGCTATTTCCTTCTCCAGGGGATCTTGCCGACCCAGGGGTGGAACCCTCGTCTCCTGCATTGGCAGGCAGATTCTTTACCACCGAGCTACCTGGGAAGCCTATGTTATAGCATAGATCCATGAATATAGGAATTCCTTCTCATTAAAGGTTGAATACTATTCCTCTGTGTGTACATACCACATTTTGTGTATCCATTCATCCATCCATGGACACTTGGGTTGCTTCCACTTTTTGGCTATTGTGAACAATGCAGCTATAAACATGGGTGTGGGAATATCCATTGGAGGTGCCTTTGGATTCACAATAATGTTAACTCTTCTTCCTCTGATGGGAGGTGGGAGACTCCAGTTTGGGATTGAGTGAGGCTGCAAAGCTGAGAGCTAGTGTTTGGCAGTTCTTTGGTGGCAGGCAGATTGGGGTGAGGTCCAGGGGAGAGGGCGGGGAGGTACCCATGCACTGAGGCTGAGCTCCGGACTGAAAGGATGACAGTCTCACAGAGGCAGAGGCTGTTCTGTTCCTTTCCTCCCAGAGTAATCCCAGGACCTCCCGGCTTTAGCCACAAGTCTCAAAAAACAATAGGACTTTCCAACTGGCCTGTCTGGTTGGGTTGCATTTTTTAAAAAACTAACTAATTTGATGGAGGTATAATTTCCATAAAGCAACTGCTCCGATGTTAAGTGTGCAGTTTGACAAGTTCTGACAAATGTATGCATCCACATAACCACCACCCCAATCAAGATACAGACTGTTTCCATCAGCCCAGAAAGTTCCTTCATGCCAAACTGCAAGTTAGCAGCTTCTTTCAGAGTCAAATTGCTGCAGCATCAACAGGGTTAGGGAACTTAGAAAAAGCCTTGGGGGAGCGGCTGGGGTTGGCGGTTCTAGGCTGTGAAACCCAGATGTCCTTGGCTCTGAGTCACCATAAAAGGCACTTATTTTCCTTTCTAATTTTGCAGCCTAAAGACTCCCCCAGTAGTCTGGCAAGGGAAATTCTGAACCACAGGAGCCCAAAGCACACTGTATTTCCTTGGATTCACTCAACAATTCAAACCCCGTTCATTCTACAAGTGTGTCCTGCGCACACACTTTTGGCCAGGCCTGGGGCTGGGTGTGGCCATGGCAGGTCAGGGGTAGGAATGGGGAGACAGGCAGATGCGGAGACACTGAACAGGATAGAAAGAAAGACATCTGGGTAGAAACACAAGGTTTGTGTCTTGGGACTTCACAGAGATGCGTCATTCTGGTGGGGGACCGCCAGGAAGGCTTCTTAGAAGTAGGGACGTTCAGGCCAGCCTTTTTAAGGATGCACAGCTTTTCAATAGAAGGCATGAAAGAGAAGACAATTCCAGGCTGGGGGACATCGTGTGTTAATAAGGGCACCGAGACAGAAAAACTATCATTTGTGATGTAATTTGGGCTTCTCAGGTGGTGCTAGTCGTAAAGAACCTGCTTGCCAATGCCAGATGGAATTGAGATGGAAGAGACGCAGGTTTGACCCAGGGGAAGAGCCCCTGGAGGAAGGCATGGCAATCCACTCCAGTATTCTTGCCTGGAGAAACCCATGGGCAGAGGAACCTGGTGGGCTACAGTCCATGGGTTGCACAGAGTTGGACACGACTCAGGTGACTTAGCACACATGCATGCATGATGTAATTTATTACTATGTACAAACCACTGGGCTTGGTATTTCACATTCAGGATTTTGTTTAACAAAAATAAAAGAATAATGATGAGGAGTACCTAATGAGCAAAGTTCTATCAGGTGCAGGATGGCTGAGTGATTGCCCAGGTTCACAAAGCACTGCATCTGGACTCAACCCGAGTCTGGATGTTTCTGAAGCCATGTTGTTCTGCTGTTCACTGTACTATGGGAAGAAACACACAAAAATGGAAGCGCAGGCTGCCGCATGCACAGAGGGGAAACGAGAAAGGAACCAGTGTTGCTTTGAATGGTGTTTCAAAGACTGGGAACTTGGGTGGTTCCTCCCTTGGTTCAGATTTGAACCGAGACGGCAGGAGCAATATTACAGTCACAGAAAGAGCTCTGTAAACTCTGTCCAACACACACCTCTGTTTTCTTTTACTGCTGTAGGAAAATCTCATTTACTTAAAACAATGGAGGCTAATTAGCAATATTATTTTTTCTCTATGAACAGCCTTATTTATACAAAATGGCCCAAAGCAGGCCCACAAAGGTTGCAGGCACAGTTAGCCTGTAATTAACATGACTGTCCAGGAGCAGGCCTTCTAGAGAGTACGCTGGCAGGAGGAATTTCTGCTCTCTTCATTATGGTGAAGCCTCCATTCTTACTTATACTGTTAGTCCGTAGAGAGAGGGGGGTTCTCAAAGTATTACAAACGTCATCTCCCTTCTCTTTACCCTAAATGCCCCACCCCACCTGGAGCTGCCACGGGGGCAAGTTTCCAGGAACTCCTGGGTCTACCTGGCCTTCATCCTTGTCAAGACTTCCTGAGAGGCTACACAGAAGCTGCAGCCACAACCTAGAGATCTTTGCATTGCATCCGATTCTGAGCTCCCGGGACAGGCTGTGGGTTCAAAGTCCGGCCGCGCCCCCTCAGTGCCCCAGTCCAGCCCCAAAGCGGGTGAAACAGCCAGCAGTCTTGGAGGGCAGGGGAGGCTCAGGCTTCTTAAGTGAGTCTTGTTTCCCTACTGCCTTGAAGGGTGCTCCCAGAAACACACGGTCCCTGATGCACACTCTGCAGCCCCAGGGCAGCCATGTCACAAGGCACAGCCTTCTTGCACACATACAGATCTGTATGCGTGTGCACACACACCCTCAACCTACACACACATACACACACGGTTTCTTCACTGCCTCTGGACACCCAGGGCTGTCACATGTGCACACCATGCTTCATTCTCCCCAAACACCTCCAAACCCCTTGAAGTGCACCGAGGGACAGAGCTGCCATCACATGGAGAAGCCCCCAGTTGGCAAAAAGCCTCTTGAACTCCTCAAAGACCAGGCAGCACTGCCCTTCACCCTCCTCTCTGAGCTTGGGGTCTCTGAGTTGCAGAGACATGGAAGGAGCTCTCCCCTGGGTCTCCTCCCGGCCAGCTATGCTCCTCCCTTGGCCCACGTGCACACACGGCTGTGAGGCTGCCTCCTTTCTCGACAAAAGTCCATCTCTCTCCAGTTGGGTTTCTGGAGCCAGGCCCTTTGCCCCGAATGCTCCTGGATTTGCAGAGGCCAGCAGTGACCAATGAGCAACCTCCTTGCTTTGCCCCTTCTCCCGGGGCAGAGGGTGGGGTGGGTGACCCTGGGGACACACCTCCTCCAGCCCCACATCACATTCTGACCCCCAAACCACAGGCTTCCCACCCCGCCCCTCCAGGTTGCCCCACATCTTGGGAGCTCATCACTGTCACGGTTCAGTCTTGAAAGAAATGTTTTAGCCTCGAAAGCAAGCGCAATGTGGCTTTTGACACAGGAGCCAGACGAAGTCTAGCCTTGGCCGTGTGGATCCCCTGATGGCCTGCTCACCAGGGCCTCGCTCTTGACCCAGGAGCAGGAAGCTGGTAGGGTGCAGAGGGTGTGTGGCCTCCGCCTCCCCCCCAGCCCCCCCCCCCTCCCCGCCTCCATTCTGCTGCAAGCGAAGCACATTGCAAACGAGAGTATTTTTCCTCCTTGTCAGTGAGCCGTTGCTGTCTGTATATTCCAGGAGGAGGCCATTAAGGGGAGTTAATAGAGTTTTAAATTTGTTTTTAAATTTTATAACGCAATTCATCAAATTCAGCATCTGAGCACAGCATTCATGTTCAGACCAGGCAACATATGTCAAACTGGCCCAAGCTTTCCTCTACCCTTTCCACCGCCCACCGCCCCCACCGTCAAATGAGGAAAGGTGAACTCTTAGGGTAACTGCCAGGCACTGTCCCCAGATGGGGTGGGGGGCGGGGTGGAAAGGCAGCAGCATGAGCTCCGGTCTGCCAGGGTCATTCTGGAACTAGCCCATGGAAAGGCTAGTGACTTATCTGAGATGCTCTGGGCACCTTTCATGGTCAAGCATGGTGGAGGCTGCCCTAGGCCATAGTCACCGGGCTGAGGTGGCTACTGGGGTGTCACTGTGACATGGTTCTTTCAGACCTATGTCTACGATAGGGGAGGTGTCAGGAGAACGGGGCCACAAGCAGGGCACAGATGTGGAAAGCAAATGGGGAAGTCTGCTGGACAGGACAGATGGAAGCTTATTCCTGCTATTTTTCACCCAGAAGGGTTTCCTTCAAGGATGTGTTTGGCTGGACTTCGGATCACTGTTGTAACTGGGAAATCTGTTGCTGATGAGCTGGAAATAAATGAGACTGAAGGGACCACGGTTTTGTAAAGAACATCTCGGATTTCAGGATTTGCACCAGATCTTCTGTATCACGAACTGCAGCCAATTTTGTCTTTTATTAAGTGTTAATAAGTGACTTTGGTTCTAGGGAAAATTCTGAGATACATGTTGCTGGCAAGTGAAATCTTGTTGGTCTTAGAGCCAACTACAATAAAACAACTTCCTCCTATGGCCCTGGCAGCAGGACCTTCAGCTCGTCGGGGGCACAAAGCCCCTAAAGGCAGTGTGTGTGTGTGGGGTGTCCCCTTGCCCAGCACATGGCAGCGGGTGGGTTGTGGGGGTGGAACTCTCAGAACACCTCACCAGTCTGGTCCTGGCTCTGGTCTTCTTTGGAAACCTGCCTGTGGGTAACAGAACTCACAGGGTGGCTGCACCCTGGACCCAGCTGTCTGGGTGCAGGTCAGGAGTGGCCACCAGGTGGCAATCATTTGAAGTCACTACGGATTGCAGGCCCTGACATGCTGGTGACAAGGAAGGGGCTTCAGGCAGGCTTCTGCTGAGCCCCAGAAACCATTCTCCGCCACCTCTCTGAGCATCCAGGTACCAACCTGAGCTTTGTACCTCTTGAAAGAAACAGACTGCAAACATAGAGCGAACACTTCCCTGAAGCCACGCACCCAGTTAAATGTCCTGCACCCACTCCTCAACTCCTGGGTGACTTCTGCCCCATGCATCGTGCCTTTCCAGCTAGAGGCCCCGTGCTCCCAGTCTGCATAGCTTCAGACATCATGCTGCTGTTTCTCACATGGAAAGAGAGGCCAAGTGGGGGTGGGGCCAGCACCCTGTGTGTCCTCGGCTCTCCCGAGCAGATTTGGAAGCAGATGCTGAGGACTGGGCCCAAGTGGGATGTGGGACTGGGGTGGAGCGGGGCTTGGCTGTTGGCAGGGGCAGAAGAACATCTTGAGGTGAGGCAAGTCTTTTTGCATTCAAGGGCTTGCCAGCTTCCAACTTGCTACTTATTGCATTGACAAATATTCCACACGATTGAGGAACTATTTTCCAAAACAAAATGCTGGTATTCATCAGGAGGCGCGGGTTGTGCAGTGTGAACAATTCACTTTCGTTAAGTACCATATGGCCGCTGGTAGGAACACGCTAACATGTTTCAACAGTACAGCTGGTGTAGGGTTCCTTTATTCACCGTGCAGATGGCTCTAATTGACATCTCTCCTAAAACAGGTCTCCAGAATTTCTGTAGGATCATTAGAGTAATTAGTTATTAAATACCATCACCACTTTTAGAGAGAGGGTCTGATCCCTGGCAACGTTCCACTGTGATGGAACTGACAGGTCCCGGCGGAGGACCAGCCGTGGGAGGCACAACGGGAAGGGTGTGCTCGCTCCTCCTCTTGGTGGCAAGGCCACGGGAGGACAAAGACTGTCACTAATTCCAGAGTAGCCCCTGGGAGAGGACTCGAGACACCAGACGGCTCTGGATCAGGGCTCCAGAGCCAGGCTCATCTGTTTTTTAGCTGTGAGACCATGCAGCATTAATCACTCAGCCTCAGTTTGTTCTTCCCTTAAATGGGACACTGCACGGGGGATCACGCCAGATCTGTGGGAAAGAGAGGGGTCCTGGGAATGCACGTGCGCCTAGGAGTTCTTCCGAAAAGTAAATACATGTATGGCCATTTGCAATATGGGTTGAGGAAATAGCCTTCACTCTGAGCTCTTTCCTCATTGATCGAGGGTTAATAGCATGACATTATTAGTTTAATTTCACAGTCTAATCAGTTTCCTGCATTATTGATTGGAGGACTTGGAGCAATTGCAATTTTGTAAAACTCTTGGCTGAGGGAATAAGGCTAGGAGGCTCTCAAGCTCGCGGGGCCACACAAGGGAGTGCCTGGCCTCAGCACACAGCTGACCCAACAGAGGCCACACCATCCACAGGTAAACTGCTGTCCACTGCTGGACCACGTGGAGGATCAGCGCATCCAAACCCCACAGAGACTACGACCCAGCATCAGAAGTGGAGACCATCCTCGGAGAAAGCCCCTCTCCCAGGCAACACTGGAGCCCAAATCCACCTCGAATGCCATTCTGAGCCCCCAGCCGGCCTGGGGCTTCATTGTTAAACACCCCCAGTCAGCAGGGCCCCATCTGTGCAATGGAATTTTTTTTTTGTCACTTTTTCAAATCAGAATAGAAACAATTTTTAGTCTATAATTATCATTTCTTTTCTCAACAGACAAATGTTTCCTTTTAAATTGTAGGGCAGAAAAAGCAAAGAACAACATTTTAAACCAAAAAGAAAGACTAAAATTAATTTCCTCTTTACAGAAAAATAAAATACAACAGCTCGAAGAAGCCAGGTTTTTCTTTTTCCCAAAAGAGCAACAAAAGCAACAGTGCATTCACTGCCAGCACTAATGTCCATTTTTAAGAGGCAAGTCCTTGAGGGGTAGTGGTGATAAAGTCTCTGGGGTCAGGCCTTGGGCTTTGATCTCTTGGAGGAGGCTGGGCTGCTCCTAACACCGGAGATCACTTGGGATGAATCATTCGAAGCCCCTGGATCAGAGAGCCAACTCAGGACAGAGGGTCTCAGGAATCAGGGTCAAGGCCTGGGGTTGACCAGTTGGCCCTCAGTTTCCTCATCTCTGAGATGGGAGTTTACATTTTCCATTTACATCTTACAGACTTGCTGGGAGGATCCTCTGGGCAAAGTGCTTTGTGACTGAAGCATTGAACAAATCCTACTGCTTTCACCATGTAGCTGAGACTAATCAGACCCACCATTAAGAAAGAAAGCCCCTCTCAGATGCGTCCTCTGCCAGCGAGCTCCTCTGTCCACCTGGAAAAGCCAGGTGGCTTTTCCCGGGTCCCCACCACATCCTGGCCCGCACGCTCGGCCAGCGTGCAGCAGGAGATCTATGAACAGACCTATGAACAGAAACCCTCAGTGCCAGGTTTGGATGGGGGAGAAGCAGTCTGCTTTTGAGATGCTGAAAGCAGTTCACTGTGGCCGGTACAGAGCCTATTCCGGTGAGGAAGCGGTTTCTTCTGGGTGAGGAGAGTCAAATATTCCCTAGTCCATGTTAAGGAGTCTGATTTCAGAATCAGCCAATGGAGAGTGAAGACAGCTCAACTCTCCTGGCACAGGGCTGCTCCCAAGCCCACCCTCCAGCCTCCTCAACAAAGAAGGGGGCACAGATCACATCCACCAATGTGCTCTCCCAGTTCAGTGTGGTGACTGCTGACCCCACACTCGTTCCTCAGTGTAAACCCCTTCAGGGTCTTGCCATTACTCAGGGCTGTGCTGGTTAAGGTTTAACTGCCGGTTCTGGCAGCAGTGGGGGACAAAACAACAGAACCAGCTAGACCCTGGCTCCTAGCGTTTGTGAGTCTCTGTTGAATAAACATTCCTACTTCAATTTCAAGCTACCAACAGGATGTCACTGAATGGAGAGCTGGGCTCTTGGGAGTCACCAAGCCTGCCGGAGCTCATCACACACACCAGACTGGATGGGGTGTGGAGGGTGGGGCCACAAAGATACTGCTCCAAGGCTGCTGCTCTGTGACCAGGAAGACCTCACGCCATCACACGGCAGGGAGCAGAGCTGGCCAGCACACCACTGCTCACCATCTCTCCCTACTCTGATCCCCAGTGGCTTTGATCCATCAGATCACGTCCAAGCACCTCACCTGGCATCCAAGGCTTTTTGCACCAGGCATCACCTCAACATGCTCTCCAGGGTCTTGTCCCTCTGTCCCCACAAAGCCCCCTGAGCCAGCCTTGCTGTCTCCTCATGGTTCCCAGTCACACCTGGGATGATCCTGCTCACCAGGTTCCCTCTGCCTGGCACACCTCCCTCCCATCCCCACCCTGCTGCACTCCCTGATCAAACCCTGCCTGAGCTCTTCTTCTGATAGCCCCCAGCTCCCCGCATCTGTTGGCAGTGAACCCTGAGCGCACCCAGCACTCCCCGGCCTGATGGCACTCACTGTGCACCTTCCTGGTGGAGCAAGGACTCTGGGCTTGCTGTTGCTCAATGGATCCACACTCCTCATGGTGGGCTCCCGATTCAAGGTTCTTCCTGCCTGATGTTAGTCTCTGACCTTTGAAAACTCCCTCTCAAGGAAGTAGAGGAGGCCAAGCCTTAGTGTCCAATGTCTGTGCTTCCAATGACAAAACGACCACGGGCCCAAAGACTCACTTGCCACAGCTGGGCAAGGCCGGAGAGATGGCTGGGTTCCACAGGGAGGGAGCTTAGTGGCTGCCCCGGCCCCAGAGAGACTCTTGTGGCAGAACAGGCAGGGCCTTGTGGCAGAGACACTAGATCCCTATAATGACCCCAAACAGGTGGAAAAAGGCAACTGGGTGTCCTGCACACCTGATAGCTTTCTAAAAATAGGCGGTGGGCCCTGGCTCCGCAGGCTGGCCTCTGGGTAGGGGCAGGGGCAGGGGCTGGTGGCTATTTGATCACTAAACTTCAGAGGAGCGAGGCAAGTTTCAGCTGGTTTTTCACCTTGCCCTCCCCGCCAGGCTGAAGCCAGACATGCAAGCTTGGCCCTGGGGTCCTGGGCTTGCCCATCACCTCCTGCATAGCCCTGCCCCATCGCCTGGGGAAGGACGAAGGCGGACCGGCCAGGGCAGATGCCAGCAGGCTCCGGGCACCGTTTCTTCTTGGCCAGGCGACCCGGGTACAGAGACATTCTCCTCAAACCAAGGCGCTGACAGCATCGAACAGAAATGTCATGGTCTGAAGCCACGTGGCGTAGGAGGAAGCAAGAAAAGAAGAGAGGAATTCTCTGGGCTGAGCCCCAGAGGTCTCCTCTGTGGGGCCAGGCAGAGGGGCAAGCGGTGGGCAGAGGAACAGAGGGAGCACTCTTTTCTTTCGGGGCAGGCTGCGCCTTCTGCAGTTCCTCAGCGCCGTCTCCTCTGGTCCCTCCCCCCTCCTCCGTGTCTAGACGGAATACTCCTGGCAGCCTGAAGTCCTGCATTTGGCCTCTGGTCCCCAAGCCCAGCACTGTGGCTGCACCTGGGTGCTCTGCTGGCTCAGGGAAATCTTTTAAAAACAAATCCCACCAAAGAATCTACAAAAGAGTGAGTAGATGTATATGGATAACTGGTTCATTTTGCTGGTTCACAGCAGAAATTAACACAACGTTGTAAATCAACTATATTGCAATAAAAATTAATTTAAAAAAATCCCACTCATTCAAAGGCACAGTGTGGATTCTCAGAGCCCAGAAAGCCAGCACATTTTGGTGATCACTAAGTCACCCAGCTGAGAACCAGTCTGAGAAGGTTAACGTGAAACATTATAGGGACTAAAATTACTTCCAAGAAAGATCCCTGGTGAATATAAACTGTCCCCCTCACGGACCCCACACAGTTGGAATACCACCTTTCTAATCCTTTTAGTGAGAGGCAAGGAAACTGGGAGGCCTGTGGTTTCCTGGAACATGTTCATACCAGGGTGCTCCTCTCCCTGTGAAGTCCTTCGGAGACTCTTTTAAGCACGATTTTCTTACCGGGTCTTGGGAGGGATACAGAGCATTGCTTATTCTGATAATATTGGCAAGGCCAGCAAAGGAATGGAGCAGATAGAACCAGAGGGATTCTCGACACTGCCTGTCCTCCTGATGGCCCCCAGCCCATCTCAGCCCCCAGTCCCTTTTGACCCTAAGCCCCCCTCTCCTGGCTGAAGACCACAAGCACGCTTCCCCCTCACTCTTCGTACCAAGATCATATTGCTGAAATGTGATGCTTGGCCCACTGACCCGCCAGCCCCTCGGCCACCCTCTCACCAGGGCCCCGAGACCCCCCACGTGCAAGCCGTGAACGTCTATCACTCTGACTCTAGCGGCAGCCCCGCCGTGCCCCTTGGCGCCTCTTACGCGTCCCGGGTGGTTCAGTGTCTCCTGTTTCCCCAGCCCCTCTGAGCACCCATTTCTGCACGGGGCACAGACGGGCCCGGCTGGCACCCATGCCACCTCAGTGTCCTCTGCCTTCCTGGCCAGCTCGGGGCTCAGAGGAGTGGAAAGAGATGCAGATGAGGATCCGGGCACTGTGGAGCTGAGCACTGTGTTTGGGCAGGTGCTGCCACTCCCTGGTATATGCATGAGATGGGGAGCAGGTCACGTCACCTCACCCACTCTCTGGCATCACTTCCTTCTCTGCAAAATGGGAAGAATTGGAGCCACTCTACCTACCTCACGGAGGTGTTGCTGGGAGCCAAAGAAATGCCAGGTAGGGAAGAAGTTTGGAAGAGTGCTAGTCAAAAAGTTCATTATCGTTACAGAGCGGGGCTGAAGGTGTCCAGGCCAGCTCCCCTAAGGGACAGTGAATCCTTTCTTTACAAGATAAGTACTTACTTCAAGGTTCCTGCTCCCTCTTTGCTAACAGGAATTGCAGGATCCTTGCCAAGTCCAAGCAGTACAAACAGCAAATAATCACTTGGATGAGAGAAGCCTGTTGAAATGAGTCTTTGTTGGGCACAAGGTTCGGCTGACAGCTTGGCCCGAAAATCATCACAGTGAATCAGCTCATTGGCTCTCGCAGGGAGATGGACTCAGCTAGATTCTGACGTTTCACAGTTCCCACTACACACCCTGCTCACAGTAGGGATTCAGACAACGTTTGTTGAGCTGATTACTGCAGAGGCAGCTGGAAGTGTGAGAGGGCGAAGCCTTGTCCATTCAAATTGGATACTCACTGGGCAACTCGAGGCAAGGGGAAAATCCGAAATCAGACAGGACTTGAGGCTGTAGAGGGTGGGGCCGTTCATTCTGCAGCCTTATAGCTGAAAGGGATTTCGGGGAGTGGGGGAGCAGGGGGAGGATGGAATTAACATACTTACTGTATTATGTTGCAGCAGTGATAAGACTAAAATTTAGGATTTTCTTAATGAGACTCCTGCATTCACTAGTTTTCCTTATCAGCACTGGCAAGAACCAGAGTTTAGCATTTCTGTCCTCTGCTTTAGAATGGAGGAAGGATCACGGCAGGGATTTGAAAACTTGCTCCGGAGAATAACTGTATGCACCCTTTTAGCTCTCCCAGAGGAATGCGAGTCCTCTGCCCCTGGTCCTCCCCAGATGTCCTGAGCTCTGGATCCAGGCGACAAGCTTTCCCAGTTTGGAGTTTGTGGAATGAAATGCACATTGGGGTTGGGGAGGGAACAAGTGGAAGTTAGAATGCCAGGCAGTCTGAAGTGCCCCTGCCCTCTCTCTCCTGCCCTACACTCGGGAAACCATCCTCCTTTCCCACCAAGTGTCCATAACCACCCCTGAGGGGCAGGTACCCGGGTTCTAACACTAGGCTCTGAGACAGCTCTAATGCCTGCCATGGGGTCAGCTCTTTAAGGACCATGATCAGGACAGTGACAAAGTCAAGGCCACACCACAAGTCCTCACATCTATGTGGCACTAGCTGCCTCTGGGGGGTGGTGGGGGCAGAGCCACGTACCCCTTTAACAGGTGTGCAGCCTGGTGCTTAGAGATGGTAGCTTGTACTACCCAGAGAGAGCTGACACTGGAGTCAGCTGAGGGTCCAGATTTAAGGCTAGGGTTGGAGGAGACCAGACCCCCTCCCCAGGGTCTGGGCTTCAGGTTCCTCCTCTTGCACTCCAGGACCTTGGATTTCCTGGAAGCAGCCAGCCCACTCTCCAGGGGGACCTGAAAGGCTTGCCTCACCTTCACATACCACCCACTTGGTTGATTATCGAAGCCTGCAAAAAAGCATATCTTTTTTCTGCAAAAAAGCATTTTTTAAAATCAGATTTCAAAACGGTGGAAATTCCAGTCCACCCAGAAATGAGGAAGAACCATTCTTCCTTTATCTTAACATAGCCACAAGTCAAGAACCTTAGAACAAGCAAAGTGGATGGCTGTGTAATGCAGAAGTTCCCTGGTCACAGGAAATCCCAGCATCCTTGTTTGTAGCCTATGAATGCTTCCTCTGCACACGGTTCGAATAAGCAGATCCTCAGCAGGTGAGGGGCTGCTGCTGCCTCAGGTAAGACAGGGAGCAGAGCAAGTTTAATGGGTCAGAATGAGAAGAGAGGCAGAAACGTGGAGAACAGGGGCACAACCTAGGCAAGCACAGCAGCCTTGGGGCCTTCAGTTCAGGCACAAATCTCCTAACTGCTTCCATGGGCTGGACCCCAGAGCATCATGGCATCACTGCAGACTAAATGATATTCTTAAAGCCACAGAGTCTGGAGTTCAACAGAGCCTGCGTCCTGACTCTGACATTTATCATCTATGTATCCTTGAGCAGTTGGCTTGAGCTCTTGGAGCCTCTGTCTCCTCCTAAGCAGTGGGAGCACCCACCCTCAGCTGTGGGGAGGTGACTGCTGTCCTGTGCTTCGAGGACCCTGCGTGGGCCATGCAGAGAATGTGCACTGATGTGCAACAGGCCCAGGAAGAGGGGAGTGCGTGAGCCCGCCCTTCAGAAGGATTTACCCAACGTGGTTAAGATAAAAAGAAAGTTGGGGTTTCACTGGGAGTGAAAGTGGCAAAGAGAAACCCCAGAGGACAGCAAGAAGAAGCACGGGTGGGGGAGAAGACAGGCATCCACGTCCATCACTTATGGGTGCCAGGCCCTGCATAAGGTGCTTGACGTGTGACCAGATTCCATCCTCCCACCTGGGCTGTATCTCTTACAAAACTCCACTTTACAGATGAAGGAGGTCATACAGGAGTGAAGACACTTTCCTAACTTTGGAAGCTGGGTCAGTGGGATTCAAATACAGATTTATCTGGGTGCAAAGCCAGTTTCTCAACCCCTACCAGGCACAGGGAGGAAGTGGGGTGGGAGGATGCTGAGCTTCACAGAAAGCCTATGGGGGGCAGGGGGAGGCATTTGCTGACACCTGGGAGGAGGTAGAGGCAGAGAGGAGCAACCGCTGGGCCTGAGTCCACCACCCAGCTGGTGAACAGGCGAAAATGGCAGGTGGCACGGACAGCGGCAGTGCACCAGGGAGAAGGCCTGATCCCCAAACTCCTGTGACGCCTGAGTGTCAGTCCTGCCCGAGGTTTGTGATCTTTTTGTAAAATTAATTAATTAATTATTTTTGGTTGCACTGGGTCTCTGTTGCTGCACAATGGCTTTCTCTTTCTTTAGTTCCGGTGTGCAGGCTGCTCATTGCAGTGGCTTCTCTTACCTAGTGGCATGTGGAATCTTGCAGCAGGGATTGAACTGGTATCCCCTGCATTGTCAGGTGGATTCTTAACCACTGGACCACGAGGGAAGTCCTGTGACATGTTTGAGGGGAAAGCAAGTCCACTTGGAAACTTCCAACACATGAACCTCTTAGCTCCAAGGCTGCTCTATAAAAGCCCTTTCTCTTCCTCCTGCAGGTAGGGCCAGACAGGAAGTCTCAGACCCACAGCCTTCTCCAGGGGTCCTTCTGGGTTGCAGAAAGAAGGGTCATCTGGGAGAGCCCCCTGCTTAGCCCCCTCCTTCACTACACACCCCAGCCCCAGGATCCTTGACCCAGATGGCTGACAGAGAAGAGGACAGATGGAATCCTCCATCATAAACTCTTCTAATTCTCGTCACCTGGATTGTGTACCCAGCAAAGAGACATACCTACCAAGAAAATGCTGGCATGAGGGAGAGGAACCTTTGTAAAATGCTGGCATTGATCAAAATTTGTATCCAGAGAAAAATAATAATTGTGAAAACCTATATACAGCCTGAACTCTAGTTTATGATAATGTAACATTTCCAGCAATAATATTCGGGGAGGAAAGAGAGATGAAAATGAACTGAACTTTATTCGGGGATCTTATTTCTATGAGTCCCGTTCCTTTTGCTAAAATATGAAAATCTCTATAATGAGGATTTGTGTTGTCCTAAGGAAAAAAAAAAAAGTGTGAAAAATTGACCTTACTAGCATGGGAAAACTTTTATATTCTATAATACAGAAGTTTGTTTCCCTTAAGAGTGGAGGTATGTAAATAGCTCACTGAAAGAAAAGATGTGTAATTAATCACCAGCGTCTACGCTTCCCAGTGCACTCTTGATGGCCTCACGGTCTCCTCAGGATCCAGGGAACAGAAGTCAGGGCAGTGACCTGGCCTTGACCGCCAGCAAGGGGTGGGGGGTATGCTAGAGAGTGCACTCTTTGGATTCTAGCACATGCAAACAGGCATGCTTTGTCCTCTCCCCATCACCCACATCCAACGCTTTAATAGGCTTTACATGGTCATTGAATCAGAGAAGGGCAGGCTGAAAGGCCCCTGCAGGCTTCTCTCCCCTCAGCCCTTCCATTTCACAGATTAGGGCTCCGAGGCCCTGGGAGGCGCAGGCCCTTGGCCTAGATGCCATGAACTGCAGAGGCAGAGCCTGAGAAAGTCACCACAATGCACAGCCTCACCCAGTACCCAGTTCCGAGGTCGGGGGGGGGGGGGGTCTGGCACTCCCTGGGCTGACATGTGTTTGATGGAGAGCTTTGCCCTCCCCTGGAGTGGCCGCTGATCCCCTTTAATGAGACGTAAAGGCCTTAAGCTCCATCCTGCATCTCCTTTACCCGGTTTTTCTCCCAGGTGGGAGATATTGAGAGGTGGTTTTTAAATTTTATTTATTAATTTTTCCTTCTTGGCTGTGGCATGCGGGATCTTAGCTCCTTGACCAGGGATCAAACCCGTCCATCTTGCACTGGAAGCTCAGAGTCTCAACCACTGGACCAGCAGGGAAGTCCCTTGAAAGGTGATGTAGTTTGTTTGGCCCTCAGGCAGGGTTACACCCTGGTCCTGTCCTGGGGCTGGCCTGGGCTGGCTGGGTGCTGAGCAGTTGTCCAGAGGCCATGGCCCCCTGGTCATCAGGGAGTTAACAGAAGGCATTTTCTGGGGCTCAGCTAGAAGGTGGGAATGCCCTAGGCCAGGAGGTGGGGGAGGTTTGGGGAGAGGTCAGGGGACAGGGGCCCTGAGGATCTCAAAGACTGAGGAGGTGTGAGCAGGAGCTTGCTACAAACAGGGTCCTGGATGGAGCTTTGGGGATGGATGGAAGAGGCCTGATGGCAGGGCAGGAGCAGGACGTGAGGTCAGCTGACCCAGTGCGGGGGTCCATCCGTCCCCCTGGGCAACTGCAGCTCTCCCCAGAGCCTCTGCGCACAGGATGCTGGGAGCCTCTAAACAGCCCTGGGACCTGAAAACCCATCTCAGGGCGCTGTGCGCAGGACCCCCGAGATGAGCTCCTAGTTCACTTGCTGTCTGCTGGCACTGGCCCTCGCTGGGCTCACAGGCGAGGCTTCTCCCTGCACCCAGGAGCCACTAATCAAAGAAAACGTGGCTCTTGGAGCTGAAGGGGATGGGACACTTTGGTTTCCGTCCGCTCTTAGCATCTCAGCTCCACACACCACCCAGGGTCACTCTCTTGGGGCACAGTGGCTGGATCCAGGATCTGGGGGCAGGAGAGGAGAGGGGAACAGCTGTGGGTGGGGTGGGACTGAGCTGGGAGTGACCGCGGAGGGCAGTCTGTTTCCAGGGCCCAGGACCACCGCCACGGGTTGCGTGGGCAGCTCTGGCTGGGCGTGAGAGCAGGGCACAGACAGTGCCTGGTGGGGGCTAAGAGGTTTTCCAGCCTCCGGTGCAGGCCCAGAGGGTGCCAAGGTGCAGAGCACGGCACTCCAGGAGGGCTGAGCTGGGGGCTGGGTCTGAGGGGAGCCCACCCAGGGATGGAGGAGACGGAGAGAGGCAGTGGAGTCCCGTTAGGAGGAAAATGGAAACTACGAGTCTGGTATCCACTCTGCATGTGGAAGAGATGCGAGAAGAACTTGGAAAGGCTGATGATTTCAAATTTTCTATATATTGAGTTCTTTTTAAAAATTTCTGTCAATCTGCTCATCTTGCTAAGTTTAAAGAAAAAAGAAGTCTGCAGATGGCAGGCCCCTGGACTAGAAGAGACAAGCTAAGAAAGGGTTCTACTCGCCCTGGTCCTCGGACACCAGAGCACAGGAGACATGCCCAGCATACTCTGCACGTCTCCTCCCTGCGGGCCCAGTGGCCTCAGACCCACGAGGCAGCTGAACTGAGATGGACAGAGGCATGGCAGTCCCCAGACCTCCAGCCCACTCTGCCTCTTGCTCCCTAAAGCCCTACCATCCACTATGCTCAGAGCCATAGGTGTGGATGGTTGTAGGTCAGGAGACCAGGCCCTGCTGCCTCACCCGAGACCAGACTGTAAAGGCCTGGGAGGCGGGGGTCCTGTGCACTGATTCCTCCCCAGCTTGCCCAGGGCCCAAGCCAGGCCCCGACCAGGGTCCTGGTGGATTTGCTGATTGGCCAGCTGACCCAGGATCCACCCACTTCCCAGGCCCCGGCTTATAAGCAGCTTGAGTCCTAAAAAGTCCACTGGGGATCTGTGGTTGGTAACTCACATTGTATTTGCCTGCAGAGTCAAAGCTGTCTGTGATCATGGGTCTGTCTGGCTCCACCAGGGAGGCCGAGATCATAATCTAGCTCGCTGAGGGAATCAAAGCCCAGGTCTGCCCCGGGGGAGATGCTGGGGAGGCTGGGTGGGTGGACGAAGAGAGGGAAGAGGTCCCCCTTGTTTCTTGGTGCTGGTGATGAGTTTGGCCAGATTTGCATTCATGTGTGTTTGTCTCTGTGTGTAAGTGAACTACAGGTAGACTTGTTGAAATCAACAAATCTGAAAACAGTGACACTCGGCCTTCATAAGTGCAATTGCCAGGCTGCATGCAGGGGGTGCCTTGTGACCAGCAGCTCCCGGTCAGCCAGTAGCTGCCCATGGCCCTAGAAGCAAGGGTCTCCCAGAAGGGGGACCCTGCCTTGGCTTCTCTGCCCACTTCCTCTACTGCTTTGCTGGCCAGGCTGGCCAGGACAGGAGGGATCCATATGTTACCTTGAATCCAAGTCCAGGAGCCTTGGAGTTATGCTAAGTGAAATAAACATGGATCTAAAGAGCACTTGGGGGCTTCCCTGATGGCCCAGTGGTAAAGAATCTGCCTGCCAATGCAGGAGATGCAGGTTCTACCCCGATCCAGGAAGACCCCACAGGCCACAGAGCAACTAGGCCTGTGTGCACCGCAACTGTTGAGTGTGTGCTCTAGAGGCCCTTCTCCTCAACAAGAGAAGCCACCTCAATGAGAAGCCCACACACCACAACTAGAGCTTAGCTCCTATTCGCTGCAAGTAGAGAAAAGCCTGCACAGCCGTGAAGACCCAGCCCAGTTAAAAATAAACAAAGAAATAAAATCATAAAAAAATGAAGAGCACGTGAAGGGCAGAGAGCTCATTTAAGCCCTGATTGACACGACTGCATATTAGAGCAAGTTCATAGATGGTACTCAACAAAACCACACCCATAATAAAGGAAATAAGTCAGAGAAAGACAAATACTGTATGATATCACTTATGTGTGGAATCTAAAACAATGCCACAAACTACTGGACATAACAAAAAAGAAGCAGACTCACAGATATCGAGAACAAACCAGCGGTTACCAGCGAGAAGAGAGGAGGCGGCGGGGCAAAACAGGGGTTAGGGATTAAGCGACACAAACTAGTAGGTATAGATCAGCTGTAAGAATATATTGTACAGCAGGGAGGATATAGCCAATATTGCATAGCCTGTATATTTAAAGGAGTATACCTTTAAATATTGTGAATCACTATCCTGTACACCTGTAAATATAACACTCTACAACAACTGTACTTCATTAATAATTTTAAGAATAAAAACACTAAGGGTGACGGGGGACCAGCTCCGTGTTGTTCAGCTCTGTGTCTGTTAAGGCCAGGGCTTGGGCAGTCAGGCCAGAGCTTATAGTTTGAGGCCTGCAACTGATCGTTTACCTTGTCAAGAAAGCATGCTTGTGGGAGATAAATATCAGTCCTTAACATGAGGCCAGGCATCTGAGCTGGCTCACTTGGAGCCTCCATGAGAACACCTGTTCTGTGTTCAGATCCCGCTGAGGCTGGAGTCCTTGCCCCATGCGAGTGCTCAGGTCCTGGGGGAACAGGCTGGACAGACACCTGACGCCTGGGCTGTGCAAGGAACTGTGCGGGGGTGCAGCGTCATTGAGGAGCCATCTGTGAACTTGCTCTAACTGCAGTCATGTACAATCAGGGCTTAACTTGAGCTGTCTGCCCTTCCCATGCTCTTTGAGCTTTGGCGCAAGTTCGATGTAGAACGACCCTTGCTATGGGCCAGACGTTGTGCCGGGGATGTTAGACAGATCAGTGTTTCTCCCTTTAAGTGGGGACAATCATAGTTTATTGTAACTGTGATATGAGTTATTCCAGGGGAGAACACGGGGAGCCATGAGGAACCCCAACGCCCATGGGCACAACTGGAGAAAGTCTTCCAGGAGAGATGTTGTCTGAGCTATTTCCAAATCGGGAAAGCCGGGGGGAGGTGGATGTTTTAGGCAGAGAAAACCACCTTAGTTATGAAAACAGGCAAGAAGCTGCTTAGTGTGTTGAGAATGGAGATGGGCTTGGGGTAAATGGTGCAAAACAGACAAGGGGGAGGGAGGAGGTGAGGCGGGAGGCAGAAACCTAGACATAGTCCCCAAACACTAACTGGGTCCTAGAGCACCAGGCGACTGGCAGGGGCTCCTGCTGAGAACAGCTAAGGGCAATGACGGTCGAGCTGCGGAAGAGGGAGAAAGTGGAGAAATAGAGTGAGATTTTGGTAAGACTTGGCAACTGACTGGCTGTTGAGTTCATTCACGAGAGTGCTCTGTGTGCTGAGCTACTGCTGGGGTGGAGGGGGGCGTGGTGTCTGGGATGAATCCCAGTTTTTAGGCTGGAAAGACTGGGGGATGGTGGCGAAATTCTGCTGAGATTGAGAACATTGGAGGAGGAACCAGTTCAAGGATGATTTTGATGCAAGCCGAGGCATGTCAAGGCTGGGCGGGTTGTACCCAGGTGAGGTGAGCAGGATGGAGCCTTCCAGATGGAGGAGCCAACAGATTGAACACAGTGTGGACAGATGGAGTGTGGTCCATTCCAACCAAGGAGAAACTCGACCCTCTTCCAGGAGTCCAGATGTTGGAGTCATGAGGACGAGAGACCACCCACCATGCCCCAGACAAGGCCTCTCTCCCCAACAGGGTCTCAAAGAAATCAAGACACATCAGTGATCCACTGATTGACTGATTCGCTGTGTGTCTTGCATGTCGAGATCCAGGCTTCGTGGTCAAGTAGCTTCTTTTCCAATTTTGCAGACAGAGGCGCCAAGAATTCTGCCGGCGTCTGGCCCTGGACCCCCGCTGTCAGGCCTCATTGATGATGCCGAGTGGGCACTTGTCAGCATGGGCGAAACTAAGGCAAGAAATCTGCCAGGGTGTCTGAGGCAATTTCCAGGGAAAACCATCTGCCCAGCTTCCTGCGGGGCTGCGGCCGCCTGCCCACCCCTCGCTCGGCTCCTGGAGGCCACTTTCAGGCTCTCTGGTCCGGGGCACCATGGCTGCAAGGCCCCTGCTGCTTGGTGCCCTCCGCTTTGGTCTCTGAAGGAGCCTGGAGGGTTCCGAGGCCAGGGAAAGTGGGAAGCCTGGTGCACCCACCGGTCCTCAGATGAAAAACAGGTGATTGCATTTCACACTCCTCCGAGGCTCCCCAAACCCTCTCCCTGGCAGCATAATTACAGATGCCTTCCTCCTTACAAACCCTGCCTACGCGCTGCATAAAGGAATACAATTTCTGGCTGTCCAAATTACAAGAGACCATAATGCACAAAGGCAATAAACACAGGTTCTAACAGCAATCAGATACCACTTATCGTAAACAATGGTTTTTGTGATTTATTGCGTTTGAAGCAGGTTCAGCATTACTCCTTAGAAGATTTGGTTATTCTTGTTTTCAAGCAGAGTTGCCGGCAGCCAGCTGACGTCAGAAAATATTGCTCAAGTGCAGCGGATTTTAAAAATAGGGCCAAGGCGGTGTTCGAATAATAATAATAGAAAAATCAGGGTGGCTGTAGGCTGATGTGAAAGTCTGAAGACAGGGCCATTTGGGCTTCGCAGGCTCCCCCGCCACAGCCCATGCATCCTCCGAGGGTCCTGCCTTCTCACTTCCGGACGCCCAGCACTGCTGATTCCTCCCGCTGTCCTCCTGTCCCCTGAGTGATGTGGGAGGGAGGAGGAGACTAGTAACCAGAGTGGGACAAAGAACAGTCTGGATAAACACATGTTCAATTTCCCAGCTCAAGCCCTCCAGTTAGCGCTGGTAGTCTGATACTGGGAGAGTGCAGAAAAATCAGGTTCAAACAACGCATTTGAGCGGAGAGGTCTGTAAGGATTATCCAAAAGGACATCGGTCCTGTTCTGGTGGGAGTGGTCTCTTCTCATCTGGACCCTGTCCTGTCCACTCTGCAGGGAAGGGGCTGAGGATACTGTCTGGAGACCAGTGGCAGGGGACCAGTGCAGAAGGCAAGGAGGATGCCCAGATCAGAGCAGGATCAGGAGGTTAGGAGACATCCTAGGATTCTGAATGGGAATTTCGGAGGATCTGGAAGGAGGGCAGCCCCACCTTAACCAGGGAGTTCTGCTTTTATCAGTCTTCTCTGGTGGGTTTCCCTAAGATTGTTTGCACACAAAAAAATCGGATTAGAGAATTAATCTACAATAGACTTCCCAACTGGCTGCATGGTAAAGAATCCACCTGCTAATGGAGGAGATGCAAGAGATACAGGTCTGATCCTTGGGTTGGGAAGATCCCTTGGAGGAGAAAATGGCAACCCATTCCAGTATTCCTGCCTGAAAAATCCCATGGACAGTGGAGCCAAGTGGACTATAGTCTACAGGGTCACAAAGAGTTGGACACAACTGAGCAACTGAGAATTCATCCACAAATAAGAGTAAAGGAGTTCTGACACTTGGACCTACCCCCCTTCCTCAAATGCAACATTTCATCATGAGTTTAAAGTGCAGGCACAGGGAAGAACTTGCTCCAGTGTCACAGGGAGATGCTTGAGAAGTACTGTGCTCCCAGGAGGAGCAGCGGAGTCCATCACACACGTAGCCTGCCAAGGGTGAGTGGCAGTGGCCTGCAGTGAGCTGCCTGGGCTGTGCCCACAGCCCATGCACTGGGGCTTGGTTCTAAAGGTAGTTGAGGCAAAGCTGGCAGTGTGTACCAGGGCCACTGCCTCACAGGGAGCAGAGCGCCTACTGCAGGAACACATAAGTCATCTGAGCAGGCTGTTCATTCCCAGAATCTCCAGCAACAGGAATATTAACCAACACACGGTGACCTTGGGATTGAAGATGTATGTGCACTCGTGCACACACGTGCACACATACACACATGTGCACACATGTGCACACATATATACATGTGTGCACACACACATGCATGCACACAGTCCATGGCCAGCCTCTTGCAGGAAGGCTGAGACCTGCACAGATGGCTGATGCTTCATTTCAGTCCGGGCGGCGAAGTTCTCTTGCCTCCGCTTGGAGCAGAGAGCAGAAAAATCACTGAGCTATAGAGATCATGATAAGGAAATGGATTTGTTAGTGACTAGCCAGTCCCCAGAGAACAACCCTGATATCTTGTTTGAAGTAAATCTCAGAACATCACTCACCCAGGTAGAAAAAATATATATATTGATTGCTACCATTTATTGCATCCTTACATTCCAGGCACAATTCGAAAGTCCTTTCATAATTAACCTACTTAGTGCTCACCACAGAACTATGCCAGAGGTATTATTATTCTCCCTATGGTACCGATGAGGGGCACTAGACCCAGGGAGAAGGGTGACTTGCAGGGTGACCCAGCCAGGAAGTGTGAACACAGCCTCAAGTCTGCAGGACTCTCTGTGCTTCCTATCTTTTCCAGGCCTGACATATTTCTTTCCATGTGGTTTCCTGTCATGAGTTCGTGGACCAGGAACAGTACACAAACAGGAAGACAGGTGGGATGAATGTCACTTAGAGCAACACCATCCACACCCACCTGCTGGAGTCAGAAACACCAAACCGTCTTGTTCACTAGCTGAGTCACCCCACCAGCCATACATCTCCCTCCAGAGATGAAGCCATCAGGCCACAAACCACACAGAATGCCCCGAACCTTGAAGTCAGCAGCCCTCTGCTGAGGATCCATGTGTCAGACACAGACAATCACAATCCAAGACAGCAAACAGGAATTCCAGAAAAAAACCCATATTTGCTTTTTGATAAAGGCAAAAGCGATACAGCTCAAACGTATGCTTAACAGACAGGCGAGTCTTTCTACATATCCTCACATCTTCCAGCATCCCTGTCCTTTCATATTTCTGGTCCTCGGCCTTGAATTGCTTCTGTGCGCAGGAAGACAAACATCACCTCTGCGACTCCTTCCCTGACATGCCCTGCTTCGGGGAACCTCCCTCCTTCTCGTCACCAGGGCACTTTGTGCTGTTCAATTGGTCACTGGTTTAAGTATATTGCATCCTGTTTTCTCTGATTATTTCATGTAGGGCTTGTTTCTTTGCCTAGGGAGCTCCTTGAAGGCTGAGCTGTGTCATCCTTATGGGCACTCTCTCCTTCCTGCCTGCACACACACACACACACACACACACACACACAAACCTCAGAGGGGACCAGAATCAACTGGAGAGCTAACTGAGCCTATTTTAATGTTGAATCCCGAGACACACCTCTAGAGATTTAGATTCAGTGACTCTGGCTTGTAACTCACATCTTAAGCCCGTGCCCTAGATGCTTCTGAAGTTGGCCAGCAGGCTCACGGTTTGGGGAATGCGGCTATCTTGCCACCCCAGGACAGCAGCTGTACGGGCTGAACTGTGTCCTCCCCAAAAGAACATGGTGAGGTTCTAGCCCCTCAGTGACGCAGAAGGGGACCCAATTTAGAGACAGGGATTATACAAAGGTAATTCAATTAAAATGAGGCCATTAGGGTGGGCTCCAACTAACAGATGGGCGTTCTTTTCGGAAGAGGAAATCGACACAGACAGACGTGGAGGGAGGAGGGTGTGAAGACGCAAGTGTGTATAAACATGGCTGTCTACAAGCCGAGGAGAGAGGGTTGGAACAGAGCCTTCGCTCAGAGTCCTCAGTAGGAACCAAACCTTCAGGAACCTTGATCTTGGACTTCTGGCCTTGAGAACTATGAAAAAATAAAGTTCTGTTTTGTAAGCTGCCCAGTCTGTGGTACTTTGTTAGGGCAGCCCGGCAAACTAGTAACATAGGATCCATAGGGAAGATCCCCTGGAGGAGGAAACCCACTCCAGTATTCTTGCCTGGGAAATTCCGTAGGACAAGGGAACCTGGCGGGCTATAGTCCATGGGGTGGCCAAGAGTCGGACATGACTGAGCAACTTACTTTCACTTCCATAGCACATATTTTGCAGAGGCATTTTTGGGGGGCCCAAACTCATCTCTGTCAAACTTCTAAACTGCCCTGAGTTCTTCATCAGCTATTCCTCCCCCAGGGCAGTGACTTGCTCTCGCCTGACCATCTGCCAGGCCAGACTCAGCATCCTGGCATCAGGGCAGGACATGGCTTGAGAAGGCTTCTCTCACCCACCCCATGCCCGCCCGGCCTTGGGACTGAGCCACAGCACCTCTCCCAGAACACGGGTTACCCTCCCCCGGAGCTCCTTGTCACTGTCACAACAGATGCTTGCTAAGCTCTGCTCTCTGGGGCCAGATGCCACTTCTTCTGAGAGGGTGTGACTGTCCTCCCTGCCACCCAGAAAAGCCCGGAGTTGTCACCTGGGGAGATGGGCTGGTGACAGACCGGGGCAGGTGGGCAGACCCACAGGAAGGTGGCGCATCGGCTCGTGCCAGCCTCTGTCTGGCAGACAGCAAGGCCTGTGGAAGCTCTGCTCACTGTCACCCACACCATGTCTGGGGTGGTCCCACAGAGCAGCCCACATAGAGCTTGGATGCTCACAACAGGGGGGGTGGTCCTGGGATACCGGTCCCAGGAACTATGGTAAACTCTGCATGCTGGGAGGGTGTGGTACACCCTCAAACCTTGGCAGCCACGGTGGGCCACCAGTACTGCGTCCTGGTTAAAACTCCTCCCCCTTCTGGACATCTCGTATGCTTCTCAATTCACGCCTTGCCACAACGACTAGAAATAAGCCTTTCTGCAGGCAAGATTTAAATGAGCTCTCCTGTCACAGAGCACATGGCCTCACACTGAATAAAGGGTCTTTAGAATGCTCTCAGATCCACCCTCTTCTCATTTCCTTCCCTCCCTGATCCTGTTTTCTCCCTGGGGTACGGGTGACTGTGGAGCCAGTGTGATTAACTCAGCCGGGACGATAATCTCAGGAAGGAATGGAATGGAAATCATTTTTGGAATATAAATCAAATAGGATTTCAGTTGAAGTTATTTAAAAGAAATTAATTGACTTGTACTCGCCACAATACACTGATAAGAGTTCATTGCCAGGCCCATCAGGAGTAATGAAAAAACAGTTAATAAAATTCAGCTGTCAAAAGCAGCCTGCGCTGGGCTCTCCGGGGACCTCCCGCAACCCCCCGGGTCACAGAGGGTGGAGCCCACCAGTTGGCAAGGGCCAAGCGCAGGCTTTGCTATATTTTTCTCTCGTGTGGGATTACTTGAGTTTTAATACTATAAGATTCTCAGGGCTGAGACTTTTTCCCAAGCTGCTTTGTATTTCTATACATCCCTCTGCACATTCTAAATCACAACCCAAGGAAGGATGTGGGCTAGATAGGAATATTTTTGCATTCATTCATTTTTATTTTCCATTTGCAAGGCCTTCTGAAATGATATTTCTCCTCCCCCTTATTGACTGTGAATGACCTTAAGGAGGAGGGAGTGGAGATATTTAATTAAAGACATCTTTGGTTCCTCTCCCCTACTCTCTCCCAAAACCATGGACGAGAATAAGTTATGAACTTGGAAAAAAAAAAGAAAGCCACATGCACGCAAAGGTGAAGAAAGGTGAAATCTCCACAATGAAGTTCAATGCAAGACCTTGGGCTTGGCGGCCGGCCCATCGCCCTGCACTGTACTCCCCAGCCCACGTGGATATGATTCAGCTTTCTCATCAAAGATGTGAGTCCTTGCAATGCAGAGATAGAAACTGCCCTGTGTCCCTAAGACTCTACAAGCCACAGTCCTTCTAGCCACTCAGAGCAGTGGCTTCCTGCCCTGGGCTTCTCTCCTGATCATTTTCATTGTATTTTGTAGTGGCTACCACAAGCCAAAGAATTGATGCTTTCGAATTGTGGTGTTGGAGATGACTCTTGAGGGTCCCTTGGACTGCAAGGAGATCCAACCAGTCAATCCTAAAGGAAATCAGTCCTGAATATTCACTAGAAGGACTGATGCTGAAACTGAAACTCCAATGCTATGGCCACCTGATGCCAAGAACTGACTCACTGGAAAAGACCCTAATGCTGGAAAAGACTGAAGGCAGGAGGGGAAGGGGATGACAGAGGATGAGATGGTTGGATGGCATCACTGACTCAATGGACATGAATCTGAGCAAACTCAGGGAGATGGTGAAGGACAGGGAAGCCTGGCATGCTGCAGTCCATGGGGTCAAAGATTCTGACATGAGTTAGTGATTGAACAACCACCACCACAGGCCAAATACCATTTTAGACATGTCCCAGTGGCTCCTTTAATTCTCATGGAATTCCTACAAGAAGGTGCTTATAGTGTACCCTCAAATTCATGAGATGAAGCCCTAACTCCCAAGGTGATATGTTCAGAGGTGGGGCCTTTGGGAGGTGGTTAGGTTTAGATGAGGTCATGAGATTAGAGCCTCCTGGAGTGAGATGAGGCTTCTTCCCTCATAGCTCAGTTGGTAAAGAATCCACCTGCAATGGAGGAGATCCTGGTTCGATTCCTGGTTTGGGAAGATATGCTGGAGAAGGGATAGGCTACCCACTCCAGTATTCTTGGGCTTCCCTTGTGGCTCAGCTGGTAAAGAATCCACCTGCAATGTGGGAGACCTGGGTTCTATCCCTGGGTTGGGAAGATCCGGAATGAGATGATGTGATTAGTGTCTTTGTAAGAAGAGATGCCAGACAGCCACATGAGGCTACAATGAGAGGACAAAGGGAAAAGGCTGCCATCTTTAAGCCTAGAAGAGAAGTCTCACCAGAAACTGACCAGCTGCTAAGCTGCTAAGTCACTTCAGTCGTGTCCAACTCTGTGCAATCCCATAGACAGCAGCCCACCAGGCTCTCCTGTCCCTGGGATTCTCCAGGCAAGAACACTGGAGTGGGTTGCCATTTCCTTCTCCAATGCATGAAAGTGAGAAGTGAAAGTGAAGTCGCTCAGTCGTGTCCCACTCTTAGTGCCCCCATGGACTGCAGCCTACCAGGCTCCTCCATCCATGGGATTTTCCAGGCAAGAGTACTGGAGTGGAAAACTGACCAGGGGACACTGCAATTTTGGACTTCCAGCCTCTGGAACTGTGAGAAAATAAATTTCTCTTGTTTAACCACTCAGTCTATAGTATTTTATTATGGCAGCCTCAGCTAACACAGAAAGTACCACTTTTTATTGTCCCCGTTTCATAGATAAGGGAACAAAGGCTCAGAGAGCTTAAGTAATTTGCCCAAGGTCACACAGTAAGTGACAGAGCCAGTCCTGGAACCAGCAGTCTAGTTTGAGTCTCTGCTTTTACCACTACACGGAAGCTGCCTTTTACTGTGCTAGGCTGTGATTTATGTTAAATGGCCCCACAAAAAAGCCATTGTCACTGGGAACTGGCTTGCAGAGTTGCTTGTATTAAACCACAGGCCAGGGTGGAAATCCCAAACGTGGTCAGGCTCAAGGAATCTGCTCAGAACAGATGCATGAGAACTTTGTCAAGGCTGTGGGTTTCCATCTGCCATATGGGAGGGACCTGCAGCAGAGAGGTGGTGGCAGATTGTAATCTCAAGCCCTTCTAGAACCTGGAGCCCCCCCTCCCCCCCAATTAAAAGCCTCCTCCGTTTCCTCCTCTGGAATCCAGGCGGACTTTGTGATTCCCTGGTAACTGGCAGAATGGAGCAGAAGTGACAAGGTGTGCCTTCTGAGGCTAAGTCATCAAAGGGATTAACCCCTTTCCCCCAGCCCTGACCTTCCATGTAAGAAATGCACCCTCCTGGGCCACCACACCGTGAGAGGAGAAGTCATGCACAAAGGCTGCAATAGCCCAGCAGAGTTTGTGGGCAGCCAGCCTCCACGCCAGCCAACGGAGAGATGTCCCGGGCTGATTCCAGGGCCCACAGTAGAATCGCCCAGCCTGAGTGTTCCCACCCAAGGTCCGAGGCATTGCAGAGAAACACTCTCCCTGCCATGCCCTGTCTGAAGCCCTGACCCACAGACTCTGTGAACATGACAAGACTCCTGTTTACACCTTGAGGTCTGGGAGTGGTCACCTGGCAACAGTGGCCGGAACAGGTACCAGGTCACCCAGTCTCCCTGGTCCCTGCCATTCCCTGCTCCCTCCTGTGCTCAGCATCAGGCCACATGGGAGTGGTCCAGAGCCTTGCTGGGGAGCTGAGGGCAGGGGAAGGATGGACTGACTGGTGGACAGATGGACAGACAGCACCACAGGAGCAAACGCACTACTCTGAGTGAATTTCCAAAGGCCAGGCCTGAGGGGGGTGGCTTCTCTGAACTGCCCTCAGAGATGTTCAGCCTGGGTCCTCAGCCTGGGTTTCTCAAATCGGTGGATGGGTGACCCTGTTTGGGAAAACCACCTTAGGGTTGAAATCAATGATTTTTAGAAGACAGCTGCTCATGGCTATGGATCCTGGACTTCAATTGCAGCATTTTCAGCCTCTGGCCACCCCTGTTTGCTTCAGGCTGGTCCCACAATGAGAACTGGATCTGGCCTTTCCTATCGCTGTTGGTCCTGAATTCAATGGTTTGTGTCCACTGACAGACTCCCTTGGTTTGTTTCAAGTCTGAAGTCAAGGGGAGAGTCTGTCCGCAGCCAAGGACCTCTGTTCAGTCCTGAATGGTGGGTTTTTCATCCAATTCCAGGGCTTGTCCCTATACTTTCGCTCCTAAATACACAGTTACACCATCCCCTGGTTGTCTAGTTAATATATTGTGCAGTGTTCAATACACTGCACTCTTAAAGCTTTGTCCATTTTTAATCTTCACTTCAACATTCTGAACATAAGGCTAGTATAGAATTGAACTCCTAGTGAAGTTTAAATGTTAATAAAATAGTATACCCATAAAAAACAGATGAGTGAATTCACACGCAGAGCAAATGCTAAAATCTTAGGCTTAAAAATGTAAACTTTTCCCAGGGGCTCTACCAAGTCAGAAACCTGAGTCCCTGGTGACATCAGATCCCCAAAATGGGTCCTATTTGTTCCTATTGCTGCTGTTCAGGGTGGGGAGCTGGAAAGGAAGGCTGTGAGTCCCGCCGTCTCATTGCTCTGGACCTGGGCTGGCCCTGAGTCAGTCACAGCGGAGATAAGGGATGTGCAACCCTGTTATCCGGCGGGTCAGAGCATGCAATCCGGCTTCTGAGAGACGGACTTTTCCTTCACAGGTTATTTCTTCCTCACGGTAAGTGTCTGTGAGTCTTGGCTATTTTGCTGCCCCTTATGTCATAGGATGTGACACTTATAGCGCTCATGGGCTTGGATCCTGAACCAAGAAGCCTGGGACCCTATGTGCAGGAGCAGTTGTGCGTGCAGACAGCTGGCCTGTCTGTGCAGACCCACCCAGCAAGGGCACTTTCACTGCTTGGTTCAGAACCCCAGGGTCGGCCCATTCTGGCTCCGGTCACGACTTTTTTGCGCTGTATACAAAGAACCTAGAAGACTTGAGTGTGGAAGCTTCTCTGACATGAACTCAGAAGCCTCCCTTCCCCGAACCCCACTCCGGGGCTCCTGTGCAGTTCTTGAAGATCCTTCAGCACCCTTCCTGCAGGGGCTGGGGGCATGTGCAGTGCACATGGGGACCAGATGCAGAAGGTGGGTCTCCAGGGAGCTTGGCCTCTGTCTCGCCTACTCCTGGGGGTCCTTTGAGGAAGACTTCTCCGGTTTGACCTCTCGTGAGATGATGGTGTCTGCTATTTGGCAGGAAAGGAGCTGCTGGTGGTTCTTGGAGGAGCAGCAGACGCTGGGGAGGGGCCCGGATGGTCCAGTGAGGTGATTCTCTTTGTCTCGCTCCCTGGTTGCTCTCCCATGGCTCCAGGTGAGGGCCCTGGTTCTAGCACAATTGCAGGACCACAGAGAAGAAGAGAATGGCCCTGAACACCCGCAGTCAGGTCAGAGTGGCACAAAGGGTGTTAAGTACCTGGGGTCCTTTCCTGACAAGGGGGTGGGGCAATAAACACTGATAGAGATGCTCCTGAGACAGATGACTTGGGGATGCAGGTGGGGCTGTGGGGTCCCACCGTGCCTCCCTGCAGGGACTCTCTCCAGCCTCCAGTTGGAGAGTCTGTGGCTTATTTTACTAAGGGAGGTGGCATCTCATGACAAAGGCACCCGGGATGATAGGTCTACCTTGAACATGTGGCTGGAAGGTCAGGACGGGCTCCTCCCCAGTCCTTCAAGTGCACGAGCAGCTCTGTCTTCTAACAAATGCCCTGTTAACAAGGCCAGCTGCCCAGCCTGTTGAAAACGAGCCACCAGAGGCGGGGGAAGACTCTGAATCACGCCCACCTGGAATACGTCTGGACAATGCCCACCGCTCCCAGCGAAACCTGCCCGTTTTCTCATCATTTTCTCGAAAGAGGAGATGAAAGGATGCAGAGCGCTCCCGTGGCTTTCAAGGGCCAGGCGAGGCTGAGTAATGAAGCCATTTCGTCCCTGAGCCAGACCCATGGTCGCCGCCTGGCTGGGCTGCGTGGGGAGGGGGAGGCGACCTAATTAGCTTGGCCGGGAGCTGCCTGGCCTTGGCAGTGACAGACGGAATGTCCTCTTCAGAGACCCCAGGGCTGAGAGGCCATTCTCAAACTGGGTCAGGAGTGCTTGGATGCCCAGGCTCCAGGGAAAGGCTGAAGAGGTGCTCATAACCAGCCCCAGCACCCGGCCTCCCTTTCGTCTTAGCCACAAATGGTGTCTGCACTCACAAACCTGCAGATTTCTAGATGGGCACGCGTACACCCTTGAAAAGTCTCCTTCTCATCACCCAGGCTGCCTGTTCTCTGAGTCTCTCTGTGGGAGAGATCTGTCTGGTAGGTTGGGGTTGGGGAGTGCTGTTTGGGGGAAATTGCTTTGTGGATGACGGAGCCCTGTTAACAGATCCAAGCTGGTTTTTTTTTTTTTTTTTTTTTCATTTTTCAAAAAAATTTATTTATTTTTGGCTATGCTGGGTCTTCATTGCTGTGCGTGGGCTTTCTCTAGTTGCAGTGAGTGGGGGCTACTCTCTAGCTGTGGCCTGTGGGCTCTAATGGTGTGCGGGACTTCAGTAGCTGTGGCCCATGGGCTCAGTGACTCTTCAGCATGTGGGATCTTCCTGCACCAGGGATTGAACCCACGTCCCCTACCTTGGCAGGTGGATTCTTAACCACAGGACCACCCATCCAAGCTGGGATTTCAAGAGCATGTTTCGGGTTGCAGGGTTCCCTGTGGGAAGATTAAAGGCAAAAGGGCCTTCTGAAATGATCTCCTTTTAGGGATAGGTCAGTAGATCAAAGCCACCCTGTGCCCCTGGAAGTTTGAGTTAGATGCCTGGGTGCAGATGAGGTCACCGAGATCATCAGGGGACGTGGGGGGGCTTGAAGGGAGGGCTGGGGGCACACCCACAGGCCAGAGCTTCAGGCCACAGGCCGGGACTCTCAGGAACACAGCTGCCCACTGGCCCAAGAGCTCATGTTGACCCAAGGGCAGTCTTCCTTCAGGGAGCACAGAACAACAGGCTGAATCGGAGCCCAGCCTGCGCTAGAAATAGAAGAAATTCAGAGCCCAGTCCCTTGTTGCTGCCCAAATAGGGCCTGCCTAAGTTGTGCCCCTTTCAGGGAGGTCCCTGAGCCTGGTTCTGGAAAAGCTGGGCCTCTGCCTCTGGGCTTCTCCTTCTAGACCTGGTGGCCCCCAGACCGAAATCCTAGGAATTGCCCTTGGGGCTCCCAAGGCCACAGCTGGCCAAATTCACCTTTGAGTCCTTGCCTACGGCCACAGGCCTTTTACCCCTGGGGCTGGAGGAGGACTGAAGGAGTGGCCTCTGCCCCCAGTGAGCAGTGGAAGCACCCTGTGGATGCCCCATGCCAGCTGCCTCATTCACCTGCAGCTCCCCTCAGAGGGCCCTCCTCCGGAAGTTCAGGCTGGTGGGCTGTCAAAGCATTACTCTCTGTCTGAACTTTTTCCAACTGAGTGAATTTTACAGAGAAATGATATTTGTCCCTTTAAGCACAAAATATTAATTCTAGAAAGATTGAAAAATAAAACCCACTGTGACATGTATTATCAACTTGTCTGGCCCTGGACAGACTACATGGAATATGGCATGCTTTCCCCTCCATGACCTGGAGTTGTTGTCCAGAAGACTCATTGCTGGCCTGAGCTGTCACCGGATGAAGCTCCCTGGGTCTCCCCATAGCACCTCTGGCCTTAAGACCCTAAGGGATAGTCCAGAGGAGTACAGCTTGGTCCTGCTCTCGGGAACTTCCCTGGCTGGTTCAGAAGGTACTGTTCTGAGATGCTCCCAGTTCGGTGGACCCCTTTGGGCTGGAACAGGAGGCTCCCAGGGGAGGAGGGGGAAGGATTTGGGCATACAGAAGTGTTTATAATTCACACGGCCTCAAAGCCTGGCTCCTTCTTCTTTTAAACAAATAAAGCAACATGTGCAAGACTAATCTTAATTTCCAACTGGAAATTAGAACGAATCTTAATTTCTAATCCTAAAGAAAATCAGTCCTGAATACTCATTGGAAGGACTGATGCTGAAACTGAAGCTCCAATACTATGGCCACCTGATGGGAAGAACTGACTCATTAGAAAAGGCCCTGATGCTGGGAAAGATTGAAGGCAGGAAGAGAAGGGAAAGACAGAGGATGAGATGGCTGGATGGCATCACTGACTTGATGGACATGAGTTTGAGCAAGCTCCAGGAGTTGGCGATGGACAGAGAAGCCTGGCGTGCTGGGGGTCCATGGAGTTGCAAAGGGTCAGACATGAATGAGCGACTGAACTGAAGATTGCGATGCTCCAAGATCTCCTGTCTGCTTATTCTTCCTCCTTCACTGGCATGGGCTGCTTCGTGGGGTTGGGGCCCTCATTTTTTACCCATGTCCTTGTGTGGTTGGGGTCCACTCCTACAAAATAAAGTGAAGGATCCCTGTGGCCATGGGCCTTCCACTGGGAGGCATGGGCTTTCCAAGGCCGCACTGTCTGAGCGTGGTTGGTGGGGGCTGCTGAGTGGTGGTGGTGATGTAGGAAGAGTTTGCATGAACCATGGCCATCGATAGGATAGTGCTATCTTCTATAACCTCCTCTGTATTTTCTGGTCTGAGTCTCTAGAACCTGCTAAACATTCACGTGTCTAATTGGCAGTAATCACAGCAAACATGTAGGTGACCACTGATATCAAAGAAATTACAGAGCCTCAGTGGGTCATGTTGGAAGTGGCCTTTTAATCCAACCTTCACTCAAGTGGGGTCTCTGATCCCTGGGCCAGGAAATGCTTGGTCAAGGTCAGAGTGACAGCAGAAGTGGAGTGAGGACCAGGCCACGGCGTCTGCACCCCAGTCCAGGGCTGTGCCCTGCGCTCCCCCTCAAGGGAGCATCTCCAGGTACACTGTGCCTTCACCTGCTGCAGTCCCATGCACCTTAATTATTCACATCTTTAATTCTCAGGCCTGGGGTCATTTCACAAAGGGCATGACTGCTACATTCAAACAAACCACATCCATTCTCAGGTTAGGTCTCCTGATTTGAAACCTCATGATTAAAGAGGAAAATACAATTATAGGCAAGAGAAGAAAACAAAAAATAAACAAAAAAAAAGGAAGACAGCAAGGAAGAATTTGTCCAGGCTTGGTCACCCGAGAAAGACCTGAATCCTAATGGGGTTTTAATGAACCAATGTGTTCCACCGCAGAGGAGAGTAGGGGAGAATCCTGACCTTGGAGGGCATGACCTGAACATCACAGCCCAGCTATTTGTTCAATGGTGTCTTGCAAGCCGGCAGCCTGATTGCTTCTAGCTAGAAGTGCCCACTGTGCCTCACAGAGCCCGATGACAACTCACTGGAAGAGTGACACAGTAAGGGGAGTGTTCGGGGAGCCCAGCACAGCCCCCATAAGGATGGGGAGTGGCCATATCAGCATCAGGGAATGAGACACACTGCCTCTAAAGAGGCACCATTGTGGCCAGAAGGGAGACTAGTGACCAGAGCCGGGAGGGCTGAACACAGACGGGGAACCCACCTGGCAGACAGGTGAGTTTGCGGGAGTCCTGTTTCCTGAGGGTCAGAGGGAGGAAGGGGAACAGAAGCCAGAGCCACCTCTAGCCTCTGCCAGGTCCCATGGGAGTCACCCCCTGCTCAGGAGCCAGAAAGTCTGGGGCCAAAAAACGGAGGGGTGGTGGGCGTGGGGGGAGCTGCTGAAATACCCGACTCCCTTCCAGGAGAGCCGCCCACCAGCGAGCCGAGGAGCCTCACAGCAATGTCTCAGGAACACACTGTTCTCTTTGTTGGGGCAGAAATCTGTTCGCTGCTGATTATGCAGCCGATGAGTAGGCCTCTCTCTCTCTCTCCCCCTCTAATCTGGAGTCTTCCTGCTCAGCAGGCACAATTGCATGCAAGCGATCCTGGAAAAAGCATAGAATGAATACGCTTGCCATCCATTGTTCTCCAGGTATTGCGAATGTCTGAGATTCCAGGTGTGGGGTTGAGAAGAGACTGCAGACACCTTCTGAGCCTGGGGCACTGTGATCTCTGAAGAATGTGTCCCCCTGGTCTGGCTACCTTCCAGTACATACACCGTGTGCCCAGGAGCCAGCAACCCACCTTTTTCCAAAGAAAGAGCCCTTTCCAGTTTCCAAATGCAAGTAATGTTTTAAATTAAAATATCAAATGAAAATACATGTTAAAAACAAGCCATTCAGTGGCTGCTCCTGGAGTAAGGAGCTTGACTGGGAAGAGGTTCAAAGAACTTCCTGGTGGAAACGTTCCTTTTGTTGACAGAGATGTGGGTTACCTGGACATCGGAGCATAACCCATTGGACAGTACACCCAAGATCTAGGCATTTCCTTGTACAGAGTTACATTAAACCACTGTTTAGAGAGGAACTTCTGGGGTGTAGTGGTAAGGAACTCCAGATCAATGACTTTTTCAGATAAAAAATGGTCACAATTTAAAAATAAAAGATATTTTTAGTTTCGCAATTTGGAAAGAAAACGAGCGTGCTGCAAAGTTCTAAAACTTAGAAAACAAAGGACACCAAATTATTTAAAATCCTGTTGATACAAGCTCTTCAACCTGAACACCAATGATGGGGCTGAATGAAGGTGGGACTCAGTGTTTGGCCCCGAAGCTATCTCCTGTCCACATAGCGGTGCTGTGGCCACCGTGTCACATCACGTCAGCCTCCCTTGCTTGTAACCTCCTTCCCCACAGCCAGCAGTCACTACCGTGCCTCTCAGTTCAGTTCAACTTGTCCCAGCCCCTAGTCATGCCCTGGAGAAGTTCACGGTCTCACAAAGGATGGACCCCAAGATCCCAACCTGCATTGGAAGGGAAGCTGGCTACGCATCCATGCTGGGAAGAGTTGGGGATTTTGGACTTGCCTCTGGTCCGCCAGCCACTCTGAGTCTCAGAGCAGCGCCACATCCCAGATCCCTGAAACGACCCAGTTCATCACAACACTGACACCCCCAAACTACCGCAGGAAGCAATTTTCAGCTAATCAAGGCGCTCATCAGCTCTCTAGACTGGGCCTCCACTTTTCCAGACAGCACACACAGGCCGGGAGGCGCTCTGCTGCAGACAAGCAGATGCTCTTTCTACTTTTGTTCTCATTAAACAGTAGCATAATCATGATTTATAAAAATATTCAAATCTTGAAAAGCATGTCAAAGTGCAGCTTCATCAACTGAACTCGAAAAAGCGACTCATTCCAGGCGCATGATTTGAAATCTGATTTTTTTTTTTTTTAATAGCCTCAAGGAGGTGTGGAGATGGGGAAAGTAATCAGATTTTAAAACTCTTTTCTAGGAAATAGTTATGTTTCTAAACTCGAAATAGATTAGTTATTTTACAAACCTAGAGATCAACTTCCAAAGCTCCAAACAGGTTTTTAAATCAGAGAAAATGTGTTCTAAGTGGCTTTAGAGTCACAGTTGATTGACCATCACATAAAACATTGTCACATTGACATCACAGTGACATGATTGCAATCAGACTCCTGACTGTTTCCACACCTTTCTGGCCTGGGAGGAGGCATGTGATGGCCAGGGGGCGTTTCTAGGCAGTAAGGGCAGAGTTTTCCCCTAACATTGGTCCCAGCAGCTAGAATCACAAACCAGGTTCTAATAAAAAAATACCAGGTGGTTTGTAAATTCAAAATTAAAACAGAGCAAGTGTTACTATATACCCAAAGAATTGAAAATAATAATAATACAATTTTTTCTGTGGCTTCCCATCACTTACCTGTTTTTTTTTTTTTTCCCACCACCACATCTTTGTTCCAACTACTGAAGAAGCCCCTGCATTCTTTCCAGACATTTGAAGTCTGCTATTCATTTCAAGGCTCAGCTCAAGCTTCTCCCCTTGCCAGGCAGTCCTCCTGGACTTGCTGTTTTCTGTATACCAGTGTCTGGCATGATCACATCACCCTGAGTCTTTCCCGACACTATCTGAATATCCTGCTCCTCCTCCCCTGGAAGGAACCTCTGCTTTAGGGCAGAAATGATCTCATTCAGTGTTCCCTTGCTGGGGGACAGCACAGGGCCTGCCGTACAGTTGGCATCAATACATATTTATGGGTAAAAGGAGAGTCCCATATAAATTAATTACTTTTACAGTATTAGACCCAAAGCAAGTGCCCTTAAGCCACAAAGCCTACAACCCTAGGAAGAGCAACCATCTGTTTTCACCCTTCTCAGCCAGTGGTGAAAGTAAAAGTCGTTCAGTCATCCGACTCTTTGTGATCCCATGGACTATACAGTTCATGGAATTCTCTAGGCCAGAATACTGGAGTGGGTAGCCTTTCCCTTCTCCAGGGGATCTTCCCAAGCCAGGGATCAAACCCAGGTCTCCCACATTGCAGGTGGATTCTTTACCAGTTGAGCCACTCAGCCAGTGGACAAGCCTCTATTTCTAGCAAATGAGCTTCAAAGAATAAGTTTTAGAATCCTAAACAGTCCAAGGAGAAAAGACAAGACATAAACACAAGGTTGCTGAGCTAGTTCCCTCCCCCTTCCATTATTTCCTGAGACCACACATGGATCCAGAAATTCTGAATCTTCAAGTCCTGTTCCTCTCAACCCACTCCTCCCCCACGATTTACTTCTTCTGGGAAAGGGGTTGGCAAAGGTCAGGGACTGTTTCCATGTATCGCCTCTGACCTGCTCCAGCTATGCCTTTTATCCTTAGCATCCTTGCCCAGCTCTGGGAAGTGCTGCTGGTGGTTTAGTGACTAAGTCGTGTTCAATTCTTGAGACTCCATGGACAGTAGCCTACCAGGACTTCTCCAGGCAAGAATACTGGAATGGGTTGCCATTTCCTTCTTCAGGGGATCTTTCTGACCCAGGGATCGAACCCCAGTCTCTGGCACTGCAGGCATATTCTTTACCGACTGAGCTATAAGGTAAGCCCCAACTCTGGGAAGTAAGATTGCTAAAATCTGGCAGGGATTATGACAACTCTGTCAGTTACCCCAGAGCCAGGGCACTTCACCAAATCACCGAAAATCTAGCCACTACTTGGGCCTGACAGTTTTAGAGCAAGAAAATAAATATCTGTCTAGGCATTCCTAACTTACACCCAAAGAAGGCAGGCATTTCCAGTGGAATGTTTATCAAATTGATCCCATCTGCCCATTTTCTGTAAGTGGTGGCAGCCAGGCCCTCGACTCCCTCTCTAATCACCCCCCAAAGAAGCGAGGGGTGGGGGCAACTCTAACTGGTCCCCCCACCCTGGGTAGGAGAGAATGCCAGCAGCCAGAAATCCAATGGTAAGTGAGAACCTGGGTATGACTTCAGTGAATATGCCCCAAATCCAAAAATAATAAGGCCTTGCAAAACCATCTCCTTTGACAGAGGAAAGTTCATGCAGAAAGAAAGACATGGCTTTGGGAAACCTATAGGATCTTCTCCTGCGCCTAATACAATTTTAACCACGAAAGGAGACCTCAGTCATAGGGGCCTCTGTAAGTGTTCTGCCCGTTCAGATTTTCAGGGTGATTTCTCTCTGAGAGCTCTGTTTGCTCTGCCACTTTGAGGAATAGAAAGGGACAGAATCAAAGATCTTCTGCTGTGTAATAACCTAGAGGGGTGGGATGGCTGGGGGAGGTAGGAAGGAGGTTCAGGAGGGAGGTTCAAGAGGGAGGGGACATGTGTATACCTATGGTTGATTCATGTTGATGTTTGGCAGAAACCAACATAATTCTGTAAAGCAATTATCCTTCAATTAAGAAATACATAAAGTAAAAAAAAAATTTTTTAAATATCAAAGATCTGCTGGAATCTTGGAAGGTGCGGGGCAATCTCACCCAGGCTCTGCCTTGGGCCTTCTAGGGTCATGTTGCTAACTCTGTGGCTACCAGTTAATGCGGTTGTTTCAGTTACAATATTTTACTTGGATAGATTTAAAAATTCACATGAACCACATTCTTAGTGCTCAAAAGCACGAGATAGCACAGTATAGACTATCTCCTCGGCTGTAGAAAGTTCTGGGCAGTGGGCAGTACTGTTCTAGGGAGTCGCCGCCCTAACCTTGCTCTATTTCCTGATGGAGGCAACAAGCAAGAGGGCAGTGGTGTGGCTGGGTGATGGCTACAGCAGGATCAAGTTCTCCTGCTAGTCTTCTTGTTCTCCTCTTCCCAGCCCCCACCCCCAGCCCTTCCTGACCCTGCCCAGAGGGGCTTCTCCCACCCAGAAGCCGGGAGCTCCCTGCTCTGCAGAGCACACTGAGGCCCCAGGCAGCAGCCCTCCTGCCTGGCTGAGCACCTGCTCCGATTTGGCACATCCACCTGGATGTCAGGACACCTCACTGGCCCTCTAGCCCCCAGCCCATCTGGCATTGAGGTCAAGGTCGAGGTGGAAGCATGGAACCTATGGGAGGGGGGCATCTCAGAGAAAGGAGATTTACTGCTGCACAAACCCTTAGACTTCCGGATTGTCAGGGGAATCCTTGCCCGCTCTGCAGACAATGACTTTCTATTCAAAGAAACAACCACGGTGACAAGACACTCTCATGCCCGGCATTGGAGTCTGAGCACTCAAAGGATCTTTTTTTTTTTTTTAATATATATATATATAGGATCTTGTTTTCACTGCCAGTGTACAAAATCCTAGGATTCTGGCCTGAAATCTGGAGTTAACTATTCCCCCGGTCAAGGGGTCGCCAACCTTTTTTGGCACCAGGAACCGGTTTTGTGGACGATGACTTTTCCAAAGACCGAGTTTGGTGGGGGGTGGTTTCAGGATGATTCAAGCACATTACACTGACTGTACACTTCATTCCTCTTATTATTGCTTCAGCTCCACCTCAGATAATCAGGCATTCGATCCCAGAGGTTGGAGAGCCCTGCCCCAGACCATCTTTGTCCCCCTGGACATTCTCTGCTCAGTGCTCATATAACACAGACTTCTTTTTCCGAATGGCATCCTCAGGGCTGGTTTTCCACAGCAGTGAGGAAAACAGCCCCTGGCCTGCACTCCTGACCACAGTCAGGCTCAGGTCAGATGCACACACACACCAGGCTTGGCTCAGCCTTCTCTGTCTACCCAGCTGGCATTTCTTCTCTTCTCCATTGACCTCAAGGCTCTATTGTTTCAGGAAACAGTGGAAGATGCTCGGTGCTAACAAACCTCCCCTGACTCTTCCAGCTGTCTGCTTCCCTGGTCTGAGATCTCTACGGTACCTTTCTGCCTGGCCCTAGCTCTCCGGGCACAAGTGAGTTTTGGTCTGTTTCTGCCGCCTCCGCTCATCCTGGCTAAGCTATTGCTGCATTGTCCTCGCCCTAACAGGTCTGCGTAACTAAAATGTTTGGGGAGCTAGACTAGGGGGAGCATGTGTACATGTGTGCTGCCTGAGGTGCTGAGCATGGCTCTATCCCAGGAAATCATCAGAAGGAGAAATGGAGAGAAAAGAGGAAGGAGAGAGATGAGAATGGACAGCAGCCACTCGAGAGGGAAAACCATGGGGAGATTTCCAGAGAGGAAAAATGAGTGATTTACTTTAATCCTGTTTTCAAGTAAATTTCAATTGCCAAGAAAAAAAGCCAACCTGCCCCAAATATGTGTGGATTGAAGGGAGTCAGAAATTTCATACCAAGAGAAACAACCCGGCCGGGTAGAGGTGGCTATGATTGGACATTAAGTCATTCTAAAAGGGCTCATGGTTTTGTTTTGTTTTGATTCCTACCCTAGGAGAAACTCGTGATTCTTATACGGTGGCAGAACAAATAGAACCGTGACTTATGCTTCCCAATTTACAGAGCTGATTTCATGAGCTTTCGACAGGAATATGATATTTCTGACAGTCACAATTCTTTTTGATGCTAGAATGTTTTGAGGGCAGATGTCCCATACACACACTCTCTGATTTGTCTTTAGGGCCTTCTAGGTACACAAGAAACTCTCATAGAAATGCAAATTGATGGCCTCTATGGAGGCACAAGTCTGAGCTCCTGTGTCTGCCTGCTGTAAATAACCTTCCCCCAACAAGGCCATGGAAGTCATCAGAAGAAGGGGAGTTGCCAGAGAGTTCGGCAAAGCTGAATAAGATCCTGCCCGGTCACCCTCCCTGGACTCTACAGGACAGCTCTGGTCACTGCTGCTGGGCTGGAAGTCACTGAGTCCTTGCTTCCTGCCCAGGTCCCTGCTGAAGGATGACAGTGCTACTGCCACAGACTCAGGGTTCCCTGAGGGGAAGTCCCTGTCCTCTGGATGATGACAAGGTGGTGGCGGGGAGGAGAGAGGTGCTCTCCCTGAAGATACTTTTCCAAATTTAAGGGGTGCTAGGGCACTCCACTCCAGTACTCTTGCCTGGAGAATCCCATGGGTGGAGGAGCCTGGTAGGCTGCAGTCCATGGGGTCGCTAAGAGTCGGACATGACTGAGCGACTTCACTTTCACTTTTCATTTTCATGCATTGGAGAAGGAAATGGCAACCCACTCCAGTGTTCTTGCCTGGAGAATCCCAGGGACAGTGGCGCCTGGTGGGCTGCCGTCTATGGGGTCGCACAGAGTCGGACGTGACTGAAGCAACTTAGCAACAGCAGCAGAGAGAACTGTATGAGAAAACAGATCATCTCAATAGTCTGGCACTATCTTAGTTCGTACATTCAGAGGAGGGATCATGTATGTTCATTTTACTGTCAGGTCATAAAAACTTATCTAAATGTTGCAAGCACTATTTTGAATCTCTCTGATTGCATCAAACATTGTATGTGGTACCCAGGGATGTCTAATGTCTCTGGATGCCAAATGAAATCTCTAAGACGAGCCTGAATCTGGGAACCGCTGGTATCAAACCATCTTGGCAGGTGAGCAAAGGCCTCTCTGGGACTGAGCGTGGCCTTCGCTGGCCCTCTGGGACCTGCCAGTGCTGCCCGGGCTGTGGGAGGGACCCAGGCGGCCAGGCAGAAAGGTAACGCACCTGAGGTCATGCCGCAGGTGACCGGCTGCAGCTCGGACTGGAGGAGGAGCAGGGCCAGCCGATGTGACAGCGGCTCCAGGATTCGGTTTATAAGTGAAAACAAGCAGTGGGGAAGAACAGCTGGTGTTGAGTCTGGTGCTAGGATTAGTCTGCAACGCTAATCACAAGAAGTGGAAAAAATTAGGAGGTCCTGCCTGCCAAGGAGGTTTTCAAACAGAAGCATGTGCTGCAGTTGCGGCGGGATTAGATTCTCCCCGCGCCAGAGAGCCAGGCGCCCGCAGCCGGGACCGGTGCCCATTCCTGGGCACCACACCCAGGGCCTGGCTCTGACAGGACCCGAGAAGGGCCGGTCCCCTCACTGGCGCTGTGAACACAGAGTGAATACTGCGGAGCATGTCAGTCCCCAACGCTCCTCTGATGCCCTGGAGAGAAGCTGGGACCAATGGGCAGGGGGTGAGAGAATGTCCCTGATCCAAGTGGATGCAGCAGGGCTGACCATTCTACTTGCTGCCACTAAGAAGATTATGAGTATCCTGCAGGCTGAAGTGGGGTGAGGTTCAGGACATACACAAAAGCTGGGGAAAGCCCAGACATCAAAAGGCACAGCTTCAAACACCTGCGGAGTGATATTATCATGTGCCCCAGGCCAGGCGGTGCAATGATTTGGACACAATTCAGCAAAAACATGGTAAGGGGGTGGAGGGGAGGGGCTACGGGGTTAAGAGCTACAAACAGTTAGGCGTACAATAAGCAACAAAGATGTATTGTACAACATGGGGAATGTGGCCAATATTTTATAATAACTGTAGATGGAGAATGGGCTTTCCTGACAGCTCAGGTGGTAAAGAATCCACCAGCAATTCAGGAGACCCTAGTTCAATTCCTGGGTCAGGAAGATCTGCTGGAAAAGGGATAAGCTACCCACTCCAGTATTCTTGGGCGTCCCGTGTGGCTCAGCTTGTAAAGAATCCACCTGCAATACGGGAGACCTAGGTTTGATCCCTGGGTGGGGAAGATCCCCTGGAGAGGGGAAAGGCTAGCCACTCCAGTATTCTCACCTACAGAATTCCATGGACTCTGTAGTCCGTTGGGGTTGCAAAGAGTCAGACACAACTGAGCGACTTTTACCTCACATAAATGGAGAATAACCTTTTAAAATCATGAATCACTATATTGTACACCTGTAACTTTAATATTAGTGTACATCAATATCAGTTCAGTTCAGTCGCTTAGTCATGTCCGACTGTTTGTGACTCCATGGACTGCAGCGTGCCAGGCCTCCCTGTCCATCACCAACTCCCAGAGTTTACTCAAACTCATGTCCGTAGCATTGGTGATGCCATCCAACCATCTCCTCTGTTGTGTTCTTCTCCTCCCATCTTCAATCTTTCCTAGCACCAGGGTCTTTTCCAATGAGTTGGTTCTTCTCATCAGGTTGCCAAAGTATTGGAGTTTCAGCTTCAACATCAGTCCTCCCAATGAATATTCAGGACTGATTTCCATTAGGATGGACTGGTTGGATCTCCTTGCAGTCCAAGGGACTCCCAAGAGTCTTCTCCAACACCACAGTTTAAAAGCATCAATTCTTTGGCGCTCAGCTTTCTTTATAGTCCAACTCTCACATCCATACATGACTCCTGGAAAAACCATAGCTTTGACTAGATTGACCTTTGCTGGTAAAGTAATGTCTCTGCTTTTTAATATGCTGTCTAGGTTAGTCATAACTTTCCTTCCAAGGAGCAAGCGTCTTTTAATTTCATGGTGGCAGTCATCATCTGCAGTGATTTTGGAGCTCAAAAAAATAAAGTCTGTCACTGTTTCCATTGTTTTCCCATCTATTTGCCATGAAGTGATGGGACTGGATGCCATGATCTTAGAACATCAATTATACTTCAGTTTAAAAAAAGCATGGTGAGGGGGTGACTGGGGGGCACTCGGTGACCTTGCTGACAAGTCCTCTATTGCTCTTAGGCCTCTCTACCACCTCCTAGAATGCCACCACAAAGATGCTTCCAGGAGCCCCTCACATCTTTTTACAATTTCGTTTAAAAATGTGTTTTCCTTCAAACAGAGAACTGAGGCAGCACTAAGACACTACTTGGGGCTGGGGGGTGAGTGGAGAAGAAGAGGTTAGCCCGACAACATGAAATGAGGAAACAAGATGCTATGGACTGAATTGTGTCCCTCTCAAATCCATATGTTGAAGTCCTACCCCTTAATGTGACTGTATTTGGAAATAGAGGTTTTATGGAATTACGGTTAAATGAAGTCATAAGGGTGGGGCCCTGATCCATTAGGATTAGTGTCCTTACAAGTAGAGACACTTGCGAAAGCCTGAGTCTCCTCCCTCCCTCTCTCTGCCATATAAGGACATGACAAGAAGGAGTGCCTTTTGCAAGCCAAGGAAGAGAGCCCTCACCAGACCTTGAGTATGCACACACTCTGATTTTGGACTTCCACCCTCCAGAACTGTGAGAAACAAAGGCTCTGTTGTACTCTGCCAATGGTATTTCATTATGGCAGCCAGAGCTGACTTATAACAGAAAATAACTTCATGCAAAGCAAGGCCTGTATGAGATGCAGGAATGACATCCTAATGGCAATAAGAAGTAAAAAGTGGAAGAGAAAAGGAGGTGACAGATCACCAGACTCTATCCTGGACCTGATGGGAACTGAGAGAGTCTTTTGTGGTCCTCACATTCAGGGTCATGGTGACAGGTCAGTCACAACATTGCTGGCCCAGGATCAGGGGTCACTCACAGCATTCCAGTCCCTCAGGCTGAAACTAACTCTGTGCTCAGAACTCTCCAGAGAAGACTCAGCAGCCTTCAGCCCCTCCAGTCTTATATCTTAGAAGAGTGCCCCATGACAAAGCATGTGGATTACAGCAGTATGGATTGGCTTTGTTTCAGTTTGGACTGTAGGAGCTGAAAAGATACTTGGGCTGGTGACATGCCTGTTCCTGAGAAACTTCTGGCAATCACAGGCAAGTATTTCTGGTACAGATGTTCTCTGGTGTCCTTCTCGCCTCTCCCAGCAACCCCAAATCCTCACTTTGGTGTTGCTATTTGCTTCTACAAAATGTGGAGCTTTTCAAAAGACATTCAATTTCCTTTGTTGCTATTCAGTTGCCATAGTCAATTAAAATCTATCAATGCCCCTGAATAAATTTGTGCTAGGTGAAGAAAGAGCCTCAGTGCAATCTCCTGACATGATCTCTATTACCTTATGTTACTTTAATAGCTAGAGTAATAGTTTGTTATTAATGGAATTAAGCAATTTAGTTCAAGTTTCCCAGAGGTCTTATAAGACAACTATTATAATTTGTATTCTCAGATTTTCCATTGAGTAGATGCCATGTGTTTTACATTACTTGCTAATGTTTCGAGAGATAGCAGTAGTATATTTAATATCTGGCTTTGTTTAATGATTCTAAGCCTCTTTCAATGTAGGTAAGCGCTCCTGGAATTTTGAGCAGTTTAAAAGTCTACATGGTACAAATAATTATCTCAAATGTTATTCAGCCCCGTTTCAATTTGCACTTTCACCATCATCCATCCATCCTAAAGATTTGATCCAAACGTGTTTTTCCATTTTTGTCACTGAAAACTATCTTCCATCCCCATGGTGAAAACAAGGAAACACACTTTTAATGAGCACACATCTCAGACACACACATGTGTGCAAACACACTCATATGTACGCCACTCACACCAACTGAGCATATTTTTTCATATAAATATGAATAGAGTCATATTTCATCAAAGATTTAAAAAACTTTTTTTGATGGTTACAAAATCTGTTTTTAGAAGAAATAAATGTATTCACTGCATTATGAAACAGCTTGAGAAAACAAGCTCTTACAATGTACACCATCTCTGTATTTAAATAGTTTCATTTCTATTCATGAGCTCCCTGATTAGATACATGGAAAATATCATCAGTAAAATATGAATAATTCTGACAAATTAATAGTCAATTTTTTTTAAAGAATGAAAATATGTGTAAGCATCTCATCCTCATTAGATAAAGCTGCTATCAGGGGTTCGTGAAAATTGTGGTCCACGTGGCCATGGCACAAATCCCTTGCAAACAGCAACCGATGAAAGAAAAGGCGAGGGGCCTCCAGGGGATGGAGTGGAAAAGGGCAGCACTATTTGCAAGAACAGGTTGCAGCGAACAGCCAGCTGGCCAGGTGTGCGGAGTGTTCTACTTTACGTCATTCCTGTGAGGTAGGCGGGGCAGAGATAACAAGGCCATGGGATTTCAGAGCCGGAAAGGCCCTCAGAAATCATCCAGAGGGACTTCCCTGCTGGCCCACTGGGTAAGTATCTGCCTGCCAATGCAGGGGACTCAGGTTCGATCCCTGGTCAGGGAAGATCCCATTTGCCAAGGATGAACTGAGCCTGCGTGCCACAACTAGAGAGAAGTCTGCATGCCGGAACAAAAGATCCAGAGGGCCACAGCTGGACACAGCCCAAAGCAAATTTTTAAAAAAGAAATCGTCCAGAATCATCCAACTGTCCCATTATAGGAATACCTTGGAGATATTTCACGTTCGGTTCCAGACCACTACAATAATGCGAATATCTCAATACAGCGAGTCACACAGATTCTTTGGTTTCCCAGTGAATATAAAAGTTATGTTCGAATTACATTGCAGTCTATTAAGTGTGCAATAGCATTACATCAGAAAAAAAAAGGCACATACCTTAATTACAAAAAAGAGAGTTGATTCACTGTGCTGTACAGCAAAAACTAGCACTATATTGTAAAGCAGCTATACTCCAATAAAAATTTTTTTAGATGCTTTATTGCTAAAAAACGCTAATCATCATCTGAACATTAAGTGAGTCATAGTCTTTTTGCAACAGTCATGTCAAAGATCAGGGGTGACAGATCGCCATAACAAATAGAATAAATATGATAAAGTGTGAAACATTGAGATAATGACCAAAACATTAGACAGAGACACGAAGTGAGCAAATGCTGTTTGAACAAACGGTGCTGCTGTCGCCTTGCTCGACATGACATTGCCACAACCCTTCAATTTGTTAAAAATGCAGTGTTTGGAAAGCTCAATAAAGCAACGCACAACAACATGAGGTCTGTCTGTTCACCTTAGACTGTCTTCACTGTTGCAGGCGCCGGAGGGAGGAAAGTGATTTGCCCAAGATCACACAACCATCGTGGAGGGAGGCAGGACCTGAATTCTGGCTTTTGGGCTCAGAGTCCTGTGCTTTTCTCCTGGGCAGTACAGATATTAAATTATACCTACCAGACCCTTGATGCCTGCATGGTGCTGGAGCCCTGGTGGGCGTGGGGGCACCCTGGTGAAAGAGATCCAGCCCCTAACTTCCAGGAGCTGACATATAGCCTTGAGTGGGAGAGGAGCTGGTGGCCAGTGCTGGGGAAGCGGGGCTACCATACGTGAGAAAGACTGGGCCTCCTCTCAGCTCTCTCACTTCCTCACCCTGGCCTTGACTGAGTACATTACCTAGAATGTTTGAGCCTCCACGCACTCATCTGCAGAAACAACAATCCTGATAATATCTACTTGGCAGGATTATGACAAGGCCCTCCAAAGCAGACATTCTAGGACCAAAGAGAAGCCACCCCCACCAGCTCATGTGAAAGGCAGGACTCTTGTGAGATTATTTGAGGTTTTGTGGGAGCCAACAGGTGGGCAAAAACAGGAAGAGCTTCAGAGGCCAGCCACAATGAGCTCCGTCTCTTGCTCAAGGTTCTGCTTCTCCTGAGCCATCATCTCCCTTTTCCTGCCTTCCACCCTCAGACCACTGCCTTTGAGACTGAACCAAGTCATGCATTGAGCTCTGGAAGAACTGCTCTTGTGTTGCATCAAAATTATCATTTGGCTGAAGTGCCCAGCCTCAGATGGAACTCTCTCTGGTTCTTTGGAGAGAGATCCTATTAGTCTAGTGAATTTTTAAAAGTCAGGAACAATCAGTCCTGGCCAGCTGATGGAAGGATACCCTTGAATTCAGAACTCTGCCCCTCGTCCAGGAAACTGAGGCTGGAGGGTTGGGGTTGCATGACCTGCTATCAGCAGGAGGGATTGTGGGTGGGTACAGATGTTTCCAGAAGGTGGGATGGGCAAGGCAGGCAGCCCCTAACATGTATGATACAGAAGGCCCTTAAATGTTCATTTCCTTTCCTGCACTTAAGGTATAAACAGCATGTCATGTGAGCACAGGGAGAGAGTGGCTGATTCTGCCTTGGGAGGAGGTCTAGGCGGGCAAGTCCAGACAGGGCAATGGGAACAGCATTCCAGGTAGAAGGAATGGCATGGAAAAGGCACTGTGGTATAAAGTCCAGAGTGTGATTATGGTGGTGGTGTTAGCATGGGGGTGGGGGCTCCAAAGGCAGATGTCTGGGACTCATCCTACACGGACTGGGGAGACTGGAGGTGCAGCTTACACCCTGGAGGATCATGCTGGAGGCCAGTGTGCAGGAACTGGAAGGGGACAAAGAAGGAGGGAGGGGCAAGAATGAGGCAGGAAATCATGGGGTCCTGCAGGTTGGAAGTGGTGAGGCCCTGCTGAACTAAGTCAAAAGCAGCAGGGATGGAGGGAAGGATGGGTGGGGAGGGGTTAGGAGACAGAGCTAAGCGCCTGGCCGTGGGGGTGGGGAGTGATGGGGAGAGGGTACACTCATACTTCTGACTTGGGGACCGGGTAGATAGTGTGGCTATTCCCAGAAGTGGGGAACATGGAAAGGGGAGTGGGCTGGAGGAAAGATGAGTGCTGTGAGGTCTTGCGGCATCTGAGGTCATCCTGGGGAAGGCAGGGGGACATAGGATACAGACTCTGGGGGCATGTCTGGGATATGCCAGTTTATAGCCAAGGGACAGGAGATCAATAGCACCTTGAGGGCTGGAGGAGAGTGATAAGGGTTTCAAACTGCTTGGATGGGGATGAAAGAGGCAGAGTGAGAGGATTAGAAGGGCTCTAATGGCCTGGCTAGGTGGGACGCCGGCACGAGTGGGAGCCTTCAGCATCCTGATGCAGCTGACACCATATCACCTTCCAAACAAGGCTCCATGGGACCCTGCCACCACTTTCCTGGAGGACCTGGGCCTCCCCACCACCTTCTCCGAGCAGGAGCAAAGAGTCACTGGGGCAGCTCCTTCTGACACCCCAGCCCACGTGTCCCTGAGCTTAAAGGTCTTGAGCTCTTGGCCCGGGAATGGCAGAGCTAGAGGCTGCAGTGTCTCATAACCCCCACCCCCCCAAACCTGCAAGGGGCTGGGAGTGTGTCTGCAGAAGGGTGGGAGCTCTTGGGAATGCAGGGATAGGGAGGGAGGGACTTTCTGGGCCATCAGGGGGTCCTCAGTTCTATTAGGAGCAGTGGGTTTTACAGAGCAATGCAGAGAGTGGCTGGTCTCACCCACAGCTTCTTGACAAAAAAGGCAGAGATCATCTTAGAATTTAACGTGAAAGAAGGAAGGAAGGGTGCAGCCTGGCTTCCTAGGGGGCTCAGCTGGGAACTGGACTGGGCCCAGGCAACCTTCCCCACCCTCCAGAGGTCCCCATGACCCAGCCACTGGCATGGGGGTGGTTTGGCCAGGAGCCCATCCACGTAACCAACATGGAGGTGGGACGGCAATACATTAATATTGAATGCCTACCACTCTGTTTACTTTTACAACTCCTAACTTCCCATAAATCCAAGTCAGAATCAATCATCTTTTATGGAAGATATTAATGGCAATTCCATTATTTAAATCCAATCAATGCATTTTTATTTTTATTTTTTTGGTCTCTTTGTATTGAGGGGGAATAGTTTCTGGGGGCTTTTAGGGGGAAAAAAAAAAGTCAAATGACCTGGCTCACATCTCAGGATCACAGTTAGATAACTGCTTAGGAAAAAGGGATTCAGTTTCTCTCCATTCATCTGACAGAGTAGAAAGGTTTTAATTCCACTGACCTAGGAAAAATAAAAATTCTTCTCTTGCGTTCACTGCACCCTGCCCAAGTGCTGTCAGGGACACTCAGCATCACTGTTTTTAAACTCAGAACTGAGCTGCGACCCACTGCTTTCCAATCAAATTTGATTTTTTTTAAAAAAAAAATTATGAACCCAACTCTTCCAGGAACTGGCTTCAGTGGCCTGAAAAATAGCTGAACAAGTAGGGGTGGCTTGTTCTCAGAGGTAAAAAGGCACAAAAATGAGACAGAAATCTAGAGGCCTAGGAGATGCCAAGGCCAACAGAACCGCTCCAGAACGTGTGTGTTTGCATGGATGACCGCGTCCAGGGGGCCTGGCCTGATTCCCAGCCTGCAAGCTCACTGAAAAGTGAAGGACTCTGTGAGGATCTGGACCCACCACCAGCTGACGCAGGCTGGAGAAAGTCTGCTTAAGCTCTGGAGTAAGAAAGAAAGTGAAGTTGCTTAGTCGTGTCCAACTCTTGCAACCCCATGGACTGCAGCCTACCAGGCTCCTCTGTCCATGGGATTTTCCAGGCAAAGGTACCAGAGTGGGTTGCCATTTCCTTCACCAGGGGATCTTCCCAACCCAGGGATCAAACCTGAGTCTCCCACACTGAAGGCAGACGCTTTATCATCTGAGCCGGCAGGGAAGCTTTGTGTGACCAATGTAAAGAGGAATGTAACTAAGGGAACTGTGCTTTCAACCCCCAACCAGGGACTTGGAGGGCAGGAGAACCCGCCTGAAAGCCAGTCTCTTCCTTCCCAGCGGACTCCTTCCCTCCTTCAGCATTTAATGTGGGTGGGTATCACCTCCTTCTAGAAGCTTCCCCAGTTCCCTGGCCAGATTCCATCCTTGCAATTTTCACTGTGTGGGGCTGATCCACTTGCACGCTCGCCCATCTTCCCTCTGCTTCTCTCCCTCACCTCCGTTCATTCAGTTCACTCAGCAGCCTCAGGGGTCCCCTCTGTTGTGCCGAAGGAGGAGGGGCTCTGCCACCACCAAGCCCCTGGCCCCCGGGAATGGAGCCTCGTCTTGTGCATCACTGTGCAAGCAGTTCTCTCAAGACTTGGCGGGGGTATTCAACAGGCCAGGGTTCTGAGAACACTTCCTTGTGACAGGAGGTTTGAAGGACTTCTGATTTATCCAGCTGAGGAGGCATCTGGGTTCTAGCTGTTCTCTGTTTCCACTCAAAGCCAAACAAAGGAAAATGGGCTTCAGGTGCAGCAAGGGAGATTTAGGTCAGATTAAAAAAAAGGTCTGTAGGAGCCAGCAGAGCAGGGACTCTGGGAGCTGATGGAATTTCCTGCCCTGGAGACCTGGGGGCAGGCTTTCGTGTGTGGGCTGAGCCATCCCCAGGGCTCACTGGAGGATGAGGCTCACTGGCAGGTCCCCGGGCTCTGCCTCCTTTGTGCGCATCTCTTAGCAGCCCCGAAGCTCCCGCTTACCGAGAACAAGAGGACCAATTACATGTGAGCGCACACCTAACAGCATCATTTCTTGAGAACTGTCGGAGGCTGTCCCTGGCTATCTGTCAGAGCCCACGGAAATGCCACGCTTTCTGCCTCGTGACAAAAGCCAAATTCTCTCACTCCTTTGACGGCCCCGGGCTAAGAACTCCCCCTCCCACTTCCTAAGCGATAGCTCTGTTTTCTGTCACTCGGTCCACAACCTGCACGGAAAGTCTTGTCCTGATGGGGTTGGGGAGCCAGCCCAGAAGAGGGGGCTTCTGGGACCTCCCTGGTACAGTGGGTCTCAAGTTGGAGCTGCCAGAGGGAGAGGAGGTACCAGCCACACAGAACAAGGGCCTGAATGCAAGGGAAGCACTCTTTGGGGATGAGCAAAAGGGAGATGTCTTAACATCAGTCACCGAGATCCCCTGGTGATTTCAATAGGAGGCCAAGGTCAGAGGCACCACCAAGCATGGAGGCAAATCTGTGACCCGCTTGTAGCAAATGCATGAGACCTCCTAGGTGTGGTTTCATGGAGGCAGCGTGCCCTGCACCATTGCCTGGCCCCACTTGTTTGTCTTACGGTATCCTTTTAAGTCACTGTCTATCCTTTCTGAACTCAGTAAGGTGAAAACAAACAGAACAGAAAGCGTCCTGCTTTTCCCCGGCAGGGCCCTGGGCACAGCTCCTGCCCCACCTGGCCTCCCAGGAGAGAGAGCTGCAGGCTCCCCTCCCCACCCACAGAAGCCAGGCCAGCACCCTCGGTGCTGGTGACACTGCAGTGGGGAACTGCAGCCAGTGCTGCCAAGAGTTCTCTGAGGCCTGTGGGGGCCGACGGAGAGGTCCACCAGAGCATCACTACGCCTAGGATGGTAGCTCTACCACCCCATTCGCCCACTTTGGCCTTTGAGACTCAGTTTACCTCTCTGGAAAGGGGGACAATAACGGTACCCACATCCGTCCACAGGGCTGTTGGGAGGATTTGAGGAGAAATAGCCCTTGGCCTTTGGTCAACACTTGATATTCATCCGTGTTATTCCAGAGACTAAACCCTGATGAGCCAGGGGAGGGAATGGAGGGAGGGCTCCTCAGCAGGACATGGGCAGTGAGAGGGAGCCGGGTCTCCACGCTCGCACGTGCCCCTGCCAAGCTTGGTTCTAAATGGATTATTGTTTATTGGCGGCTTATCCCATCTCTCGGGTTATGAATTATTTACCAGATAATGACTTCATAATTGTTAATGACAGATGCCCCAAGGACAAGCTGTCACAAGTGCTAATTGTGGAATCCCCGAAGCCCCCATGCGGCCGCAGCCAGAGTGTCACTCTTAGGTATGTTGCCTGATTGGCCCTCGGGGATCAGTTTTGAACCCACCTGCCTCGTGACACAGATAAAGAAACTGAGATCCACAGAGGGGCAGGGACGTGCTTCCTGGTTCCGAAGCTGGCCAGCGGCAGCCCTGGGTGGGGCAGGCCCCAGTGCCTGATGGTCAGGCGTCCACTGTCCGGGTTTGGGCTGATGGGGCAGCTGTGGGCTGAGCAGGAGTCCAAGTCCTCTGTGATGGGGGCTGGCGGATTCCCCACCAGCAGTGGGCAGGAGGGACCCCAGGATGTCTGCTGTTGCCTTGGAGAATCGGTTTATATCTCTAGCGGATGGCTGGGATCCCTGTGGGCTAAGGAGGGCCACCTCCCTGGGAGCAGAAGTCCCATGCTGACTGGGTGTATCCAGCAAGCAAAGGCCACAGGGTGACCAACATGGGGGTGGGAGCAGGGGTGGACTATACTGTCCAACACCTTCGCTGAAGGTGCATCTGGTCCTGAGGAGAGTATGAATTAAGTCCCTGACTCGGCCAGGGTCCTGGCCCTCAGGCTAATAGGAGCAAGTCCTTGCATTAAACTGTTTCATGAGTTAGTCTAGGTGTGGTACTGTTTGATCAGCTATTATCTATTAAATGAACCCTGTGAGGTAGGTGATTTTCCTGATGGCTCAGGGGTAAAGAATCCACCTGCCAGTGCAGAGACCCAGGTTTGATCCCTGGTTTGGGAAGATCCCCTGGAGAAGGAAATGGCAATTCACTCCAGTGTTCTTGCCTGGGTCATCCCATGGACAGAGGAGCTTGGTGGCTGCAGTCCATGGGGTGGCAAAGAGTCAGACACGACTTAGGACCAAACAACAACAAAACAAGTCAGATATGTGTATTCATAATAAGGATTATAATCCTCAGGTGAAGAAACAGGCATGAGGAGGTTCAATAATGTGCTGAAGTCACACAGCTGGTGAGGGCAGGGCTGGGATTAGGATCCAGGCAGTCTGCTTCCACCGTCTGTGCGCTTGACTGCTATACCACACTGCTTACTATTGTGAAAGTGAAAGTCGCTCAGTTGTCCAACTCTTTGCGACCCTATGGACTATACAGTCCATGGAATTCCCCAGGCCAGAATACTGGGGTGGGTAGCCCATCCCTTCTCCAGTGAATCTTCCCAACCCAGGAATCGAACTGGGGTTTCCTGCATTGTGGGTGGATTCTTTACCAACTGAGCTATCCCTAAATGAATGAACGAACGAATGAATGCTGTGAGGTCATTTTGAATATGGGACATGCTTTACCAAAAATGTTTTAAATGTTAAATTGAGAATACTGAGACCCTGTGTTTATGCAGGGTCCAGGGAACCTGTCTTTCTCTTGGACTGGGGACTGAGCTTGAAACAGCAGAAAGATGAGCTCTGGCCTGGGGGTGCATGGTGTCCCTAGGGACAGTGGCCTTGGGAGGGCTGCTCAGTGCATGGCCTTCGCCGCTCTGAGGTGGGTGATGGGAGCTGCTCTGATGGGCGTGGCAGGATCCTGAGCAGGTGAGCAGGTTAAGAGAGTCTTCTGAGGGAGGCATACATGCCACTGACTCATCCTATAAATATTCCAGAGCCTTCTTTGGGTCAGGCTTTGAGGAGGGACCTAGGGACTGAGACCCAGTCCTCTGGCCCCAGGGGACTCCTAGCTGTCTCCCAGAGCAGACAAGAAAACAGTCAGGTGCCAGGTGAGAGGGTTCTGTGATGGAAGGGAGACAGAGGGGCTGAGGGACCCCAGAGGCCGTGTGAGTTGACCTCTTGTGATCAGTCCTTTTACAGCGTTAGCATGTGATCAGCTCCGAGCTCACAGTCTGGGGATGAGCCTTGAGCACACTGGACAGTGAAAGGACTGCCCTTGATCCAGGAAGAACCAAAGGGTGCCAGGGAGACGAACAGCATCAGGAAATCAGAGAAGAGAAAATTTTCCCCAGGAGTGGGTGGCCTGGGAGCACTTTGCTGGGCGACAGGTAGGGATGGGAGAGGCTCTGCTGGGAGATGCAGGCTGAGCAGGACAAGTGCCTGGAGATGCGGTGCACAGAGGCAGGGTTAGTTAGGGGCACAAGTTCTGTCTGGATGGGAGCAGAGGCTGTGTGTGCGTGTGTACATGGGTTCCGGGGTGGATGTCATGGGAGGCGAGCTTGGCTATCTGGTACAGGGTCAGACTTCCTTTATCCGATTCCCAAAGCCAATAGTGCAGATCTGTGCTCACCTGTGCAAGGTGCAGAGCACTTTGAATGCATTTTAGAAAACCCTGAACTGGTGCTAAATAAGTAATCACACTGTTTATTCTGGGTTGGAGAAGCAGGATGGCTCCTGTATGTGCTAATGGGAGGACGAGGCTCTCTGGCAGGCTGGCGGGGGCTGCCTTGGTCACACCCGTGAGCATGGGCATTGATCTGAGAAGGGATCCTGGATACGTCCTCTCCCTGTCCTGACTTTTTTCCCCATTTTCTGCACCTGCCTGTGTACCCGGAGGAGGGGGCCCGGGTTAATTGTTACCCCCTGTGCTGTTACTAGGTTACTTTGTAAAAGCAGAAACATGCTTTTAATGATTTTTTGTTGTTGTTGCTACCTCACGGACCAGATGCTTTTATCTAAATGAGTTGCTACAAATCAAAAGACGGCCCGTGAGGGTTGCTAGGCTGCGTCTGTCTTACACAGGGAAGCTCCTGCTCTGTGAATGAGGTTTAAGTCTCCGCTATTCTTTTAGCAACCAGCTCCCTTACAAGGAAGGGCAAAAACACATCAGCAGCTGTACCGAGCGCGCCTCCGAGTGGCCTGGATGAGAGGACGCGGTGAGTGAGTGGAGTGGTCTCCAGCCAGCGGGGGTAATTCCATTCACTGTTCAACTTGATGAAGGTGGGTGACGCCTGAGCCCCGGACAGTAGTCTTTGGGCTTCTTGCGTTACCATGGGTGGGATGACACTGAGGCCCAGAGGATGGTTATTTGATGCTGGGTTGACACACAGTAGGTGGTCAAGTAATGTTTGTGGAAGACAGGCAGGTGCAGATTGACACTTGCTCAGGGCTCTTAGGTTTCAATCGATGGAGCAGCAGTTCACGTGGAGATAAGAGCTCTGGATTAGGAATCAAGAGACAAGGACTCCAGTTCCTACTCTGCTTTGATTGGCTGTATGACCTCGAGCAAGACACCGACCCTCTCTGAGCCTCGGCCTGCTGCTCGGCATAAACAATGGCAACAATCATCACTCTCTGTCTACCTCCTAGGGTCTCCCTTATGACCAAGTAGATGAAATTATGTGAAAACACTTTGCAAACTGAAGGCACTGGGCTGTGGGAAGAGTAGAATAAGTCATATGACCTTAGCCTTGGGTATTCTAATGAAGAGAGGCTTGGTAGCGGCTGCCCAGGGCACAGGGCTGCCAAAGAGTCTTGGGGTCAGGGAGGGCACAGGAAGCTTGGCTGCGACAGTGGTCTCTAACCAGTGCTCTGTGAGCCTTCAGCCATGTTTCCATTATCTGAGAGGGTGGCTCCTGGGGGCTTGGCATGTCACTCAATGCCCATCATGGCAGAGATCCAATTACCTTTCCAGCCACATCTCCCACCTCTTAGGTCACCTTTAGCACTTATGCTCTGGGCTCCCCTGTCCTTTTATACCTTCAGGCCTTTGCAGAAGCTGTTCCTATTGCCTGAAATGCTGCCTGCACTCACTCACACACAGACACAGACACACACACACACTTCCAGTTTGAAGCTTCCTCTTCTTGGAAGCCTGTGGTTTGACCAGAGTAAGTTAGAGGCTGAGTACTCTCATGGCCTCAAACATGAGCTCTGGGTCATGGACTTGGTCTCATATGATCACTGCTATATCCCCCATGCTGCAGTAATACCTGGCATAGAGCAGGCACTCTTAAGAAACATTTGTTGACTGAATGAGTTCTTCCATCGCACATTGTGTAAGTTCCTGTCTATATTCCTGTTGTTGTACTTGTCACATGTTATATGAAAGTATTTATTGCTGGTCTCCCCACTGGACTGCCAGCTCCTTGAGGACAGGTTTTTGTCTGACCTCACTGGACCCTGTACCTTGAACAATATACAGTGTGGCTCCCAGTGAGTGCTTCAGTGAATGAATGAATGGATGTTGGAATACACATTTGTTTAACCACAGGCTGGGTATTCCTCCTACAGCCTCAATGCTTCTGGCTCTGTCTGTCATGTTGCAAGACACACTCACACAGACACACAGAATTTATGATTAGAAGATAAAAGCTGAAAAGTTCTGAGTGACCTGTGAATATACGAGACAATCAATAAGAGACAGAAGCCACAAATTCAGGAGCATCCTTCCATGGTTACTGGACAAACGTGTTCATGGTTCTCTCCCATAGCAGGACTCTGGCAGGGCCTACTACCAGTCTATTTGGCATTTTCCTGCAAATCAGTAAGAGGTGCCCTCCCTCTGAGCCCTCACAGTACACAATGAAGCTGGCAGAGTGCAGGCTGGGTGTCAACTCCCAGGCCCCCCCGGCCAGGTGCCCTCCTGTAGGGCACAGACTCACAACTGTGAGTCATCAGCCCTGGTCTCTGGGGCAGGTGCAATGTAAGGAAGGAGACAGGTCGCCTGGAAAATCAGACTTGGCCACAAAAATAAACTCTGAGGTTTACAGATAAGCTATTTCTGGCCCAGGTGCCAAACGAGGTTTTGCAGCTGGAGTGAAAACTGCCGTGTGCGCCCCGCCCCATCCCTATTAGCTAAGGGGAACTGCACCCCTTGTGTGCATTCTGTTCCTCAACAACTCAGCTCCAGAAACGGGGTTTCCACTCCTGGGGCATTGCCTGCCTTTGGCTGATTGATAGTCAATGGTTCAGCATGGGGCTGAGTCTCACAGGCCAAGGAGGGCAGACAAGGAGGGTGCAGCCACCATCCTGGGCACAGTGCTGCTCTGGTGGATGACCCTGTCAGTCCCCAGAGAACTCTAGGAAGAGCTCTAGGAAGACTGGCTGCAATTTCCCACTGTGGGATCACCAGCACCAAACGTTCTAGCCTGGCACTTGTGGGTAGGGGAGGGCATCTGCAATCCTCTTTCCTGGGAGGTCCAGTGAGGCAGGAGCTGTGTCCAGGGCCCAGCCAGGGAAGAGCAGGAAGCTTTCTATTCTGTTTGTTTTCACCTCACTGAGTTCAGAAAGGATTGAAGGAGACTTACAAGGATACTGTAAGACAAACAAGTGTAGGAGCAGGCAATGGTGCAAGGCATGCTGCCTCCATGAAACTACACGTAGGAAGTCCCATGCATTTGCTACAAGTGGGTGACAGATTTGCCTCTGTGCTTAGTGGTGCCTCTGACCTTGGCCTTCTACTGGAATGGCCTGGGCTGTGTCACAAGAATATGAATGTCTGGGTCTCAGCCGGAGAAATTTTGGTCTAATTGACCTATTGTGTTGCCTGGATATCGGACCTGTAAAAATTTCCCTAGATGATTTTAATATGCCATTGGGTTTGAAAGCCACGGTTTAGACTTGCAAAAGGCAAACAAGGAGGTGATGTGTTACAACATGATCCAGTATGAGATACTATGATGAAGGCTTGGTAGAATATGTCTGCCCTGAAATCAGACACTTCTCCCAAAGGTCCCAGCCAAGGGGTCATGGTGACAGGATGGACATTGACTGCCACAAAATCCTAAATGTGGGCATATCCATATGCTCCATAGGAAAAAAGGTCTTGTGACAGCTTGTGTGTATTAGTCACTCAGTTGTGTCCAACTCTTTGTGACTCTATGGACTGTAGCCCCCTAGGCTCCTCTCTCCATGGAATTCTCCAGACAAGTCTACTGGAGTGGGAAGCCATGCCCTCCAGAAAGTTGCATGGGGCTTGTCAGGAGCTAGTGGTGGGTTTGGGATGAGAGCCCAGTGGTCTCTCCTTCCAGGGTCCCATCCAATACATTGTCTGTGAGGTCACTCTGTCCTGCAGTCTTGTGATCTCTGAACTGAATAACATCATCTGATGTCATAACAGGGAGATAAGAAAATGATCCCTGTCCTCTAGAAGCTCATGGTCCAGAAAGGAGGATGAGAGGCTCAAGGCAAAGGAGACAGAGGTTCACAGAGAGCTGAGGGAGAGGCGATGCTTCATAGCCGTGAGGTGGCTTCTCTTGGCCAGGCCAAGTCTGTGATGCAATCAGACAGGTGGGTAATGGATTCTCAGAACTACAGAGATGAGGTCAGGAACTTGGGACAGAGATGTTGCCTGAGAATCAAGCCCCGGGGACAGCCAAAGCAGAGGGGGTAGAGGGGCCGCTGAGAGACAGGAAAGCAGAGGAAAACGCAGCAGCCCAAACACCCTCATTTATAGGCAGAAGGAAAGACGGTCTGGAGTGGCCAGAAAGACAGGGAGATACAGCCCGCCCAAGCTGAAGGTGGGAGGCTCCATTTCTCCATGAAACGAAAGGGACCCTGACTGAGGAGTCCAGGGTGGGCAGGAGGTCTTGAGGACAAGAGGGAAGGAAGGGACCAGCTGCAGGGACCAGGCCGGGAATGGGCCAGTGATGCATGAAGGATGCCCGGCCAGGGCTCAGGATTTGGCTAGGGCTCCGCTGAAGGATCTGTGCCCCAGCCCGTTGGTTCAGGGTGGAAGCCAAAAGGGGATGGATGAGTAAGGGAAGGAGGGAGGAGGGACTGGGGATCCATAGAAGAGAGGCTGTGCAGAGCAAGGGAGTGAAGGAAGGAGAGGATGTGTGTGGTCAGCAAGGGCACCTTTGGGATGGCTTTGCTGGGTGAAGATGCTGTGAGTGCAAAAGTCCAGGGCGCAACACATGGTGTCCTCTCTGGAACAACTCCAGGTCTCGTTAGACCTGGGGATATCTGGGCTCACAGAGGGACTTGGGGCCTGGGTGGGCAGCACTGAGAGTCCCAGAATGGGGCCTGGGGATGCTACTCAGGGGCGTTCCTACCCCCTGATCAGCTCTGCCTAGGTGTCTATTAATGCCCTTCTTGGCTCAACCCTCAGTCTTACACAAACTGGGTCCTTAGCTTGACCCCCAACTTGCCGCAGCCAGGATCACACACTGCAGTGCTGGCCTCAGATCTCCCTCCCGCTGGCTGGTTCTGGTACCATCCTTTTGGTTATGCAGAGGATTCTCATCAAACCACTGCCAAGCAGAGAGCAGCCCCCACGTTCTTTATCTGAGCAGACGCTGCTTTGTAGCAGGAAACACAGAGCAAAGCAATCTGATCCAGTTTCCACAGGAAGGTGATGGTTCTACCACTGGTCACCAAGGGGCCAAAGTGGGCCGTGGAAACTTCCTGTCTTCTTGGGAACCAGTGGGAGTCCTGCATGTGAAGGAAATGGACAGCCCAGCATGGGGCCACGTGCTGAGGTGGTGCTCCAAGGAATGGTTATGACTGAGTGTACGGTGAATATTTATTGAAAGCCCAGCAGGCACTAGGTGGGATGGGGGAAGGGAACACAGAGAGAATCAATGTGATTCCCATCCTCCAGGGCTGGCCAGGTGGTGGGGAAGATCGCCAGGCATTCACAGTGGGTACAGAGATGTGAGGCCCACAAGGAGTGTATCCTATCAGATATGCCTGGTGAGGTCCCCTTCAGTGCCCTCCCAGTCTTAAAATACGGGCTTCTCCAAGGCTGGGATGAATAAGAGCCGTGTGTCACCCTGCAACAGAGGTGGGGAGGAGAAGACTCCCAAATAAGGGCCATCAGAACCATTGCCTGGGTCTTTCTGTCCCCTCTCTGCCACCCACACTCACCCTAGACCTTGAAGACATATTCTTGGAAGGCTGACTTCAGTGAAGAGCATCTCCTGAATCTTTTCTCAAACACTGAAAGCCGTGGTCACCAAATCCAAGCTTGTTGTTCTTGTTGTTTGGTCCTTAAGTTGTGTTGACTCTTTGTAATCCCGTGGACTGGAGCCCACCAGGCTCCTCTGTCCATGAGATTTTCCAGGCAAGAATACTGGAGTGGGTTGCCATTTCCTTCTCTGGGAGATCTTCCCAACCCAGACATTGAACTCGCGTCTCCTGCATTGGCAGGTGGGTCCTTTACCACTGCTCCAACAGGCTCAGTTTTCCGACTGAAGCTAGTTTTCCAACTCACCTCTCTGGCCCGGCAGTTGCAGAAGCAAAGCGTTCCCTAGTGTCCAGGATGAGTAGCCGGATAACTGTCCAGCCAGCCAGTGGTGCTCCGAGAACAGCTCTCAAGGTCAGGAGCCCATCTGCCCCCGCTGGCCACCCTTACTGGGGCGCTGGGTGGCAGCTGGATGCACTTGGATGTTTCTTCTGTTTCAGCAGCCGATTCAGGCCTGGCCTGGAGCCCCCTCCAGCTTCCTGCTGACTGCCATGGGTGCTGCACCCTGGGATCCCTTCCGTTTGTGAGGGCCCTGGGAGTGGAAGGCACCCCAGCCCCACTGCCTCTGAGTCCAGAGAGAAAGCTCTCTGACCAGCGGACAATGGGGACATGGAGGAAGCTGGCTGGTCTGCTGCCAAGGCCCCTGATGTGGAAGGAAGCTGGGGTTCAGGCTCCAGGCTGGCCCCAGGCAGAGGCCCTGAGGCTCTCGGTCAGTGGGCACCAGGGCGTGGTCCTGCGGAGAGCACACACCTGAGCTGCCCAGCACCAGGCCCCAGGAGTGATGCTGGGTGACACTGGCCCCTGGACCTCTAAAGGCTCGAGTGTCATTGAGACATGCTAGCCTAGGCCATTCAGCCTCAACAGGCCTGAATCCCACTGCCTGTGCCCCCAGCTCCCACCTTCATTATTCTGGGAACCGCGGCCCCCCCCCCCCCGCCCCCCGCCAACTCCCCTGACTGCTTGGTCTTCACCATCTAGGTTGGAGGCTCCTGAATCAAAACTTTAAGCCTGAGCTCTATAAGTTCAATGCAAGAAAATAATCAAATGACTATGTAAAGACACATACGCAAAAATGTTTGTTGTAGTGTTATTGGTAAGAGCGATGTATCAAAAATGCACTAAATTTCCATTATTAAGGCACTGGTTAAATAAGCTGTGGGGCTTTCCCTGGTGGCTCAGATGGTGAAGAATCTGCCTGTAATGTGGGAGACCCTGGTTTGATCCCTGGGTCAGAAAGATGTGCTGGAGAAGGGAATGGCTACCCACTCCAGTTTTCTTGCCTGGAGAATCCCATGGACAGAGAAGCCTGGCAGGCTACAATCCATGGGGTCACAAAGAGTTGGACACGACTGAGCAACTGACACACATACAAGTAAACTTTATAGCTTATTATAGCCATATGATGTGAAGCCTTTACAAATCCTAGAGGGGCTTGCCAGGTGATCCAGTGGTTGGAACTCCATTCTTCCAATGCAGGGGGTGAAGGTTTGATCCCTGGTCAGGGAACTAGAATCCCACATGCCTCAGGGCGTGGTCCCCCCCAAAAAAGATGTTATAGAATTGTATTTAGTGGCTTGGAAAGGTACCTGGGACAGACTGTGAAGTCGACATAATGAGTTACCAAGTAGTACACACCATGTGACCTCATCTGTGTGTGTACATGTGTGTGTATACCCTCTATGTAAAGGAAAACAGCCAGGAAAGGGACACTGAAATGGTTATTTCTCAGGACTATGCTTATAAATAATTTATATAATTTTAGGTGCTATCTTTAAAAATATTTTTACAATGAGCAAATACTATAATATTGTTTATTTTAATATCAACAATATCAATAATATTTTAATGACACTTAACAATACTACTTTAATAATAAGAGAAAGTTAAATTATAAAGGAAGAATTACAATTTTTGAGGAGCTTAAGAGTCACATAGCTGCTGGCTGCCCCCAGACCCAAATTCCTACAGGGCCAGAGCCCCAGGTGAGTGATCAAGAGTGCCAGTCATGCTTGTGCATTGATTCCAGAAGGGTGGGGCCCCCGAGGGCTAAGCTTGGCTCTGGGTACCAGTGAATCTCAGGTCTGTGGTAAAAATCTCATGAACAATATGGCAACAGGACCAGCTACATCTATTATACCTCACTTCCCCAAAGTAATCACTGTCAGAGAAAAGTCTTTCTGACTTTTAGGTGAGCTGACCTACCTTGCACCGTCCGTCTCTGGCAAGCTCAGGATTCGTCCCCAGGATGCAAAATCCTCGATGGCCACCAACACTTAGCACAACGTGAGCATCACCAGGAGGCCAGGCCGTCTAAAAAGAGACAAGAGAAGAGTGAGGGTGCGGTGGGGAAAAGATAGCATCTTTTTTGAAAAGCTCTTTTTGGAATTCCAGCATCTTAGGTGGTCCCCACCCTAAATGGGAGCTTGTCCCTACCTTGGATTTTCTGGTGTGGATGGCCACGCACAGGCCATGCCCAAACTCTGCCCTGGCCACCAAAATAAGTGGGTCTGAGTGGGTAGCAGAGAACCCCAGGGGGCAGATACGAGATCTCAGTTCCCCACTCCCCAATGCACAAAGCTCTAATCCCCACAGCAAAGCCATAATCACTCAATAACAATGAGAATCATGGCGTTCCTTTCCATCTAACCCAAACCAAGAAATTCCAGAGATGGGAAAAAATAAAAAATGTACATCTTTAATTTAATGCTGAAAAGAGAACAGGACAGAGACTTGAGAATCACCAAAACATATCATTACTTTTAGACAATAGACTAGAAGACCTTGAGGATGCAAACGATGGGTTCCCGGAAGGAAGGTTTTTATGAAATATATAGATTAATACCTCATAGAAAGAGACTATCTATTAAGGGGAGGCAGGGTTATTCCTAGTTTCCTCTTTCAAATATAATATATGTGAATACCATCTTCACGACAGGCAACATCACCCTCCACTGCAATAAATGCACAATTGTCATTACTGGGGATCAATATATTTTTCTAAATTGAATATATCATTATCAATTGATTTTCCCTTTTCCTCTTAGCACTCCAGAGTCCTGGCTAGCTGGGCAAAGCTTTAATGTGATATGAAGGATGTGGACAGGTAAATAAGTTATTGTAAACTAATTTCATCTTACAATGCGCTTCGCTCCAATGACACAATGGGTCTTTCTCTGAGCCTCTCACCTTAAGCTTTTTCAGCTGCTGTGGACAGACATGTGGGCCATATTGAATAGCCACTTTAAAGCTGAAAGTGGCAAAAATAGTATTTTTTCTAAGGATAGTGTGTTCCCTTTATGATTAAGAAATAACCTCTGTAGGGAGGCAAAGTAAGCCAAGGTCACCATTAAACTCTGACATGCAGCCAAAGCCGTGAACACATTTCCTCTACCAAGCTTCCGTGAAGCTCACGGTTAAATCGAACACTTTGGCCACAAAATATCGACAGTACTGGTGACAACAAACGATCGATGTATTTCTGGGAAAGATCATTGGCAGATATGTGTTGGGGAAGAGAGAGGACTAGGGGACAGCGGTCAGTCCATTTTAAGATCCTTGAGGATCTCATTCATTTATTTACCCATTCATTCATTCAGTACATAATGGAGTCCCTGTTATGCGTCAGGCAGTGTCTAGGCATTAGGAATATGAGGAAACAGAAGGAAAAAATCCTGCCCTCCTGGAGCTCATCTTCTAGTGGATGGACACGCAGAATAAGCAATAAGCTTAAGAAATAAGTACAAATTGTACAGTAAATTAGAAGGCAGTCCGGACTATCTGTTAGAGAAGAAGTGGAGCAAGAGATGAGTGCAGGGTGTGGTACACATTAGAGAGGGTGGTTGGGGCAACAGCCCCCGTGAGAGTATGACATTTGAGCATGCTGGAAAGTGACGCAGGTATGGGCCGTGCAGGTGTCCAGGGAAGGGGAGCATTCAGAGCAGAGGAAGAATCAGTGACTCGTGTTCCTGGATCTGCAAGGACCCTCCGCTGTGGCTGGACATGGGACAGCCACATAGGACATTAAGCTGGAAAGGTGAGAATTCAGTTTGTGTGGGGCCTTGCAGGCCACTGGAAGAGTGGGGGCGGTTTAGTTGCTAAGTTGTGTCTGACTCTTGCGACCCCATGGACTGTAACCTGCCAGGCTCTTCTGTCCATGGGATTTCCTAGGCAAGAATACCAGAACGGGTTGCCACTTTCTTCTGCAGAGGATCTTCCCCACCCAGGGATTGAAGTCACATCTCCTGCATTGGCAGGTGGATTCTTTACTGCTGAGCCACTGTAAAGCCTATTAACCGAAAGCCCAAGATGCTGGCCACCAAGCTTTAGAAAGAGCTCTCACTCTCGAGACAAACTCTTGGTTGCCAATGTCAGGTTAATTGGCTTCCCTTCTCTCCATCTCAGATGGCTGGACCCTCTGGGCTGTGCCAGATGGATGTGGCAGCCCAGACAGGAGCTGAGGGGCAGTTCAGGGGGCGAGCCAGCAGGGCTGTCTACACTGTTCTGTGACAATGGCCTCTTCCTTCCTCCTTTGTGGTCCCCAGAGGCCAACTTCTAGAGGAGATAACTGAAACAAAGTTCTGAACAAAAATAAACCACATGCAGAGTGGATTTCTCTGGCACTGTTCCCTAATGTGCTTCTGAGAAGATCCTAGCGCAAGCTGACGTTAGACATCACAGGCTGTGCTGGGTATCTTCTGTCCGCTCCTCCAGGTCAGCTCCCCATCCATTTCTGTGTCGTGGGAGGCTCACCCAGTCAGCATGGAGAGCATCTCTCCAGCTCTGAGACCCTGGGACTTCCAGTTATGTTCAGCCAATGCAGACACCAGCAGGAGACCCGGGGTTGGGGTGGCCTGGGTGTTTATTTGCCCTCTCTCCTTCTTCCTTGCAGAGTCTTCATGAGATGGCTGGGACCTTCTGCTGAAGGTCATGGCTGGTGGCTGGTGTTGAGGAGGACACAGCTCTCTCTGCCTTCCAGTAACAGCTCCCTCCCCTTGCCCTGATTATGAGCCCTGGGGTATTGCCCTGTTTTATGCTCTCTTCCCACTGTGTTTACACCTTTGTGAATAGCCCTTTCATTGAACTCTCTTCAGATTACACATTTGGATGTGTCTGTTTCCTGTCAAGACCCTAATGAATACATTCTCAGAGACAGTTAGAAGCAAGACTGTGGAAATCAGACATCTGAATTAGAATTCTAACATGGCCCTTAGTTTTGTGACACTGACTAAATTATTTAATTTCTATGAACTCTCATTTCTCTTTATTAATGTATCAGAGAAACTGGTACATAATTATCATCCACAGCAAAAGCATCAGCATCTCACTATTGCCATCACCTGCTCACAGCCCCAGGGCAAGTCACACCTCCGTCATGACATCTCTGCCCACCCCGACCAGAGGCCCCTCCCTTGAGGGGTTTCTAGCTGTTCTCGGCTCATATTTAGCATTAGTTGATGTCTCAGTAATTTCATCTCTTAACTCTTCTAGCTCTTCTTTCTCCCACCCAACCACTAATTCTTGCATCCTGAGCATCCTGAGAACAGACATTATCTTAATGTCTGAATCTCTGGCCCACAGCACCCATCACATGGGGGTATGTATAGACCCTTCATTATGCACTATGTTTTCTTCTTAGAAAGCCTGTAAGTTCTATCCATCTACCTAAACATATTCTACTCTAATGAGATGCATGGTACTTAAAATGATTTTAAAATAAATGACTAGAAACTGATTTCTAGTAACAATATAATTCCCAAGATAACACTGTAAAATCTTCAGTTTCCAAAGATCATGGCCTGGGGAAATGAATCTCAGGAAAGAAACTAGGAATTCCAGGGAAGCAGGTATGAATTTTCATCCCTGAGGGAGATGAAGGTTCAACCTCTGAACTTGACTTCTGACCTCTCTGGTCAAACCAACCTTTTCTCTCCCACTAATCTCATCCTCAAAGGACAGCTTCCAGGCCAATGGAAAAGAAAATTTAAAAAGCCAAAGGATGAGGGACTTTTTTAACTTAAGTTTTAAAAATAAGTAATAAGTCAGTGTCTGTGAAATTGGTCTTAAGTCCTTCACCTTCTCAAGGCCCTTGCTGCTGCTGCTAAGTCACTTCAATCATTTCTGACTCTGTGCACCCCACCAGGGTCCCCCGTCCCTGGGATTCTTCAGGCAAGATCGTTGGAGTGGGTTGCCATTTCCTTCTCCAATGCATGAAAGTGACGAGTGAAAGTGAAGTCGCTCAGTCATATCTGACTCTTTGCAACCCCATGGACTGCAGCCTACCAGGCTCCTCCACCCATGGGATTTCCCAGGCAAGAGTACTGGCGTGGGTTGCCATTGCCTTCTCCGCTCAAGGCCCTTATGAGATGCTGATTGAGTTTGACAGAGCATAAAGGGCAATATAAAACCAAGACCCATGGATGGGCTGTTTGGGTTACATAACTGTCTAAATGCTGGGAGATCCTCAAAATTAAACTCAGAGATATTTCTGAGACCCATTCTAACTCTAAGTCTATAAATAAAGATGGTTTCTGACATGAACCAAATTGATAGCCAAGAGAATAATAAACAAAGGCCCTAGGATTTCATTTTTACTTCCCTATAAAAGATACCAATTTTTGGGGGGAGAGAAGCTGCCTTAAGAGAGGAGAAACCAATTAGGGAGGCTCCCATTTGATACAGGATCAGAGAGCAGCTCTGCCTGGGTCTTGACCATGCTACCCAATTACAACTCCAGTGTCCAGGCAGCTCACCACCCCTCAGCCAACTGGGAAACGAGGATTCTTCCTTAGAAGGAAAAGAGCAAAGTAACTGGAGGCTGTAAACTAGAGCAAGAAAACCAGCTCCCACACCCACCCTCTCATCAGTCCTGGAGAAGGACCCTCAGGCACCCCTGGCACAGGCTTGGATGGCGGTTCTGAATGTATCCTGCAAGGGGAACACTCATTCACATTCTCCTGCATTTGAGAAGAGAGAAAAATAGGCCATCCATTAATAATATCAACCATGGCTCACCAAAGCTTGCAGGCGTGTTGCCAATCTCCAAATAAACACTCTCTCTGAGTGTTTATCTATCAGGTTCTTGACAGTTTATGGACTGAGGGGTCTGGAAGGCACTCTTTTTCAAGGAGAGAATTAAGATGCAAGATGTAGCACAATGTGGAGGCTTCTTGTTGTCATTAAGGGCCAGAATTGGCCACTGATGAGACCTGTTACATATTCCCTACGATGGGGATGTATTGCCTGGCAAGTTATTCTGTGGGCACATATTCTTCAAAGAAAGACAGGATCTTCAGAGGCCATGACTCCTCACTGAAGGATAATAACAATATTTTCATAACATTTGACATTTACAATGTCTAGCTGTTCACAGTTTATCGTGTACATTTTAATAAGCTTATGAATACGTTACTATTAGTATTCCCATTTTATAGATGAGGAAGCTGAGGCTCATGGAAAATAAGAATCCTCTAAAGTCACATAGCAAGTGGAAGCGGGAGGGAGCTAAAACTGGAGCTCTAGGTTTGTCCTCCCACCCTACGTCTTTGTTCTGAATTTCAGCCCACTTGTTCCTTGGACCCCAGTCAATGAGGAACCTAGAGTTGTTTTGTGTTTTCTCTGAAGTCATCACCCTGGGCTGAAAAAAGCACAGGTGTCAATGGACATCACCATCCAATCAGGTCCTGGTGAGCCCAAACCAACCCCATGATCCAACTGGCCTCTCCCCCAATCCCTGTTGCCAGTTTGTCAGCCAATCCCAGATGCTTTGAGGTGGTCAGTTTCCCAAGTGACCCCCCCACCCTGCACAGACCCTTCCCACAGCAGAGAGATCACAGACGTGTCCCCTCCTCCGCCCCCAACCCCAGTCAATAGGAAGGTAGCTCATCCGGATTCTTGCTACTATTAACTCAGAGTTTCTCAACCTTTTTCATTGTCAGCCTCCCCCATCCCAAGAGGAAATTTAAATTCTTTCCTATGAGAGAAATTCCATTCTGAGGAGGCGGATGCTGTTGGGCAGAGTGGAGTTTGGTAGCTCACAGCCACCGCACGGAGGTTTCCTTGCAGCTTCCACTCCAGCAGTCAGTTCCCCCCAGCCCACCTGATAGTGCACCGTCCCCCACACTCGCTACTGCCAGACCCTCATCTCAGGGCCTGGCACCTCCACTTGCCCTGTCACTGCTCAGAACAGTTCTCTCCAGTCTCCATCATGGCTACCTGGGGTGAGGCCTTCCCTTCTCACACCTGGATCATAGCCACAGCACCCCCTCTTACCCCCCACAACATGGCTCTGCTGCTGCCAGAGGGACTGTGCTCAACCCCAAACAGGTCACATTCCTCCCTGGCCAGCAGCCCTCCATGGCAGGGGCCCTGGAGAACCCAGGCCAGTCTGGACTCTTCCCAGTGTCCTGCCGTGTCCAGCCTCGTGTCCTCGATGGCATCAGCTCTCCTCCACCACTGTGACCAGACCTACACCTGCTCCTCCTTCCTGGCCCTCCTCCTCCTGCCTTCATTCACCCTTTCTGCTGAAAACTCCTCTGCAGTAGGTCTTTTGCACTCTTGAAGAACAGACCCTCCTGGAGTGAATTACTGGGAATGTTCAATAAGAACTCGGTGTCACCATTGGAGGCTTCTCAGCAGCCCCTCTTCTGTCCCGCTTGGCTGGCTTGGGCAAGGAGAATGGGGAGATGGGGAAAACGGGGTGCCCAGGCACTGGCTGGGTTTGAAGTCTTGCTACAACAGGCTCGCCAGAAACCCAGACTGAAACGATTCAGTAAAAGAAAGTTGCAAATCAACTGCTCCCACACGAACTACTTTCTTGTTGCATGGCCGACCCGCTTCAACTAACTAGGACTCCCTGAGTCAGCGCCACCACTCAGAGTCCTGCACAAGTTAACAGAGGTCTTCCTGTGCCTGGATCCAGGGCCAGGATGACCGTGCAATTCCGGAGGGCTGCGGAGAGAAGGGCAGAGATGCCAGCAAACCTGTTCCACCGACCAGGAACAGGCCAGAACGTGTGGCACCTGGCACGTAGTAGATGCTCAGTAAGGCTCTGCTGAAGGAGGGAGAATGCCTCCAAGACTCCACTCATTTTCTACAATTTCACTTCGAACATCTGGACGTTCGCACCACAGCTTCATGGTTGGAATACAAACCAGTTTGAGAAAAAAAGTCAGACGTGGCTTCCAGATTTTGCTCTTATAAACCAGGCCTGCATCCTCCCTTTAAATTGCAATAATTCTTTCCCAGATGTTGCTTCTCCTTCAGACCCATAAATTGAAGCTTTTCATGATGACGCTTCACATTTGCCTGGTGCCATGGGCTTGGTGGAGTGTTTTCTGCATCTTCTCTCCCTCATTAGACGGCCACGCAGACCCCACGGGAGGCAGGGCAGGGGCTGGCATCCTAATTCAGAGACAGGAGGGCCAGCTGCTGGTGTTGCTGAGCCGGATTGCAGTGCGAATGGGTGTTTCCCTCCTTCTTGGTGCTGAGGGATGGGGTTCTCTCCTCTCCAGCTCTGTCCAGGTGGCCAGGTGGGTGGATCAACTGTGGAGGCTCCACCTGTGTGACCCTGCTGCCCACTGAGAACTCTGACCCAAATGTGAACAAGCCTCTTCCTTTGGTTCCCCCTGCACTCCCGGGGCCAGGCTGTAACACTTGAACAAGACTTATCTCGACTCTTGGGGAGTAAAACAGAATTATAGGCCAGGAGGGGGTTGAGAGCAGGGGAAAGAGGAAGTAGAATTCGGCCTGATAAGCTGCTCCCCCCCGCCTCCCAAGCTGTTTTCCAGGAGGGTCCATCCTGGCTATGCGGGGCAACCCCCATCTTAGCACCAACCACACTGGAATTCACACCGAAGGAAGAACCCACCTCAAGTCTGGACCCTCAGTAGAGCCCAGAGAGACTGGGATTTCCCCCTTCCCTCCCACCTTCTCTGTTCCAGTTTCTTCTCTGAGGCTTGTCCCTTTCATGGTGGTAGACTCTGGGGCTGGCTGCTTCAATGCTTCATGGGAGCCTTTGACCTGTGTTCAAGGCACTCAAGTCACCACCACATCAGCCCTCTGTCAGGCCCACAGCTGTACACGTTGGGGGCGGGGGAGACAGCATGAGAACAGGACACAACGGCCAAGGAAGCTCACGGGTCCAGCGTCTGCTCACGGCCAGGGTCTGGACTGAGCCTGTCCTGACCGACACCACGGCTGCCAGGGTAGAGGTCACTCAGCATCCGCTGACCCTTTGGGTCTTGGCCTCTTGACAGCTTTAGAGAGAAGGGATGGGGAAAAGCAGCTCCACAGAGTAAGACAAGGTGAGCTTTCAGACTCGGTGGGTTTTAATTTCCTGGTGGAGTTGCAGAGAGGTTCTGGAGCCCCTTCTCCCGGGACCGAACCCCGCAGCCTAACTCATAGCCTATAAGGCACAATCCAAGCCTCACCTTGGATTTTCATCTTAGACCCTGACACACCTGGTTCAGGGTTGGCTCAGCCTGTGGGGTGGTCGAAAGCATGGGATATTTATAGTCTGAGAGACCTGGGTCTAAATCTCTAATTAGACCTGCGTCTAAATGGCAGACTGTCCACCCTACTCCCACCCTCTGACCCAATCTCCTCCCTGTCCAAAGGGGATGACATTATTGAACATCTGTGGTTGTTCTGAGAGTTAAATATTGGGGTGTAAGGAAGGCACTTGGCATAGCCCATGGCACAGATTAACTGGTGGCTCTAACATTGTTATTACCATGCCTGCCAACTAAAGCACAGACTAGGTATGGCTGGAACACCTACCTCACCCAGGGGGAGGTGGTGCATTTCTTCCCATCACCTCTCCGCGGAGGTGAGCACGCAGAGGACAAATGGACGGGGAGGGATCTTCCTTAGGAGCTAGTGGATCAATGGGCTGACCACGTATGTAGTTTTCCTGGGTGTATCTGACGCCGGTCAGCTCCCGCTTCCCTCTCCCTTCACTGCATCTCCCTGAATTTCCTCCAGGAGGACACTTTCAGCCCTCACCAGCCCCTCATCCTCCTCCCCAGCAACTACTAGACGCCAAGCCTGAGGACAGACGCCTTCATGACTTCAACCCCTTACTTGTTCCACTTCTTCTCTGAATCTAAGCCATAGGGCCAGTGGCTGAAAACCCCTTCCCATCCCCAAGTGGATCGGAGAGGCGTCACTTCCTCACTGAGCAGAAACTGATTTTATTTGAGTAGACCTGAGCCTTGTTTCTCTACTCTCAGAGAGGAAAAAAAAAATTGTGAAAGAAAAGTCTTCGGAGATTACAGTACTTTTTATCCAGTTATGATGAGTTATCCATTTAAAAATAAACCACAGACAGGCAAGTTTCTCCATACCCAGGCAGAAAGCAGTCATTACCAGGAATTTCTCTAAGTTCTCTGCTTTTCTTGGCCAATATAGAAACAGCCTAGGAACTGAAAATAGAAGTAGAAGCTAATTCTGTTTTCCTGGTCTCTACCAAAGTGTGACGGCAAGTGGCTTGATCGCACCAGAGGTTCACGTTCCATCTGAAAAAACAAGGAACCATGGCTCACCACACTCATGGCACTTCTGCAACCTATGAGTCGGGCCAGAGCCCACAGCCATTAGTACAAATGCACCAGATCTCTGGGCCACAGTCTGTCATGGCTTGATGTCCAGATATGGGCAGGAAACCAAAGGTAAGAGCTGGTGTGTGACAAGCTGAAGGTTTCACAGCTGATTAGCAAGAGAGCTGGGGCAACAACGTTGGCTTGTAAACTCCCTGGCTGCTGCTCTTTTTTTCCCCACCCAGTCATCTCTCCACAGTTTAACTGTAACTGAAGCTGCCAGGAAAGTCCCCTAGAAAGGTTAAACAGCTTATCCCAACCCAGTCTTCCTTCCTGCAGAAAGTCCCCCACCCCTGTCCTTGCTCTCCAGCGAGCAGTAAATCAAACATTCCCTGCTGCATTAGTTTTCAAGCTTGATGTTTCTAAATCCAAAGACATCTATAAATAACACATACTCATTTATATGTACATTTAAAAGATTAAAAAAAAATGTAACAAAGATACCTGTAGATTCTTCTGAATACGAATGGGCTACTTAAAACACAGTGGAAGCAAATGGCTGATGAGCACAGGTAACCTCATACCTGAATTTCCCTCCACCCCATCTCGGGCCTGTACCCAACCAGGGAGCCTCTGTTCTGAGCCCACTCCATTCACTGCTTTTCTCCCACGGTCACATTTAGCCATCTGCTGCTTCTATTATATGTGGGACTGTGTTTTTTTTTTTTTTCCCCTCTTCAGTTTTATACAAAACATTTAGCAATGAAGTAGCAAATAAAAATACTACATATCATCTAGAATTCATAGGAAATTGTGGTTGGCTTTAATGCATCTAAAGGTTGATAAAAAGAAACACATAGATGCTTCTTAAGACTTGTTTATATTTTATTCCACATTACACACATCTCACTCCATTGAGAAAATTTAGAAATTGATGTGGTTCTCTCTGTCACAAGCTGGCATGGCAAGGATTACCGCATCTAGCGAACACTTTTCCCTTGGAACACAGCACACTCGCCTTTGCAATTACCCCAGCAGACAGAAATGGTGCAAATAATCCATCAGGGCTCACATCAGTCTTTGGAAGGAAAGGTTTCTGTACTTTTTTCCCCTAAAAGGTACACTCTTAGTGTTGTCTGGCTACCCCATCTTCTGCCCTGCTGGGCACCTCTGGTCTTCACTCCTGACTGAGGATGTGACTGGAGCACCACCACCTCTCGGACAGACGCTCAGGTCAGCAAGGAGCTGGCAGACTCGGTGTCTGTTCCATCACTCGCCCATGTGCAGAAGCAGGGGAGGTCCCGGGGCTGCAGACGGTGAGGGCTAAGTTAACTCTGCTGGTGGGGCTGAAGGCGGTCAGAGGAGGGAGAATTCCTGGGGTACAGGAAGCTCCTTGCCAAGCATGCCTAAAAGATCAACCTGAAGACATTCAGAAGGACAAGCATCTTAGTTTGAGTTCCCCTCCAAAGTGGCCCTTGAAAGAGCAATTTGGATGCGAGTAGGGTTGTTTTTCTTTAAGTTGATCCAAGGAATCACCATGAGGAAGTAGGAATGTGAGGTAGGAGATGGGGAAAAGTCAATTGAGGAAGCATCAACCAGTTTCCGCCTGGGCAGTTGGGGCTCATTCCTACTGAGGATGCTCCAAGAGGCTGGGGAGAACCCATCTCAAAGTTGTCCTCCCAAGAGACATAGGAGGAAGCTGCAGTGTTTATTCATCATCTCCCACCTCTCATTGGCTGACAAGTGCTTTTTTAAAAAAAATTAATTTATTTTAATTGGAGGCTAATTTACAGTATTGTGTGGGTTTTGCCATATATCAACATGAATCAGCCACGGGTACACATGTGTCCCCCATCCTGAGCCCCCCTCCCACCTTCCTCCCCACCCCACCCCATCCCTCAGGGTTGTCCCAGTGCACCGGCTTTGAGTGCCCTGTTTCATTCATCAAACCCGGACTGGTGATCTTTTCCACATATGGTAATACACATGTTTCAATGCTATTCTCTCAAATCATCCCACCCTTGCCATCTCCCACAGAGTCCAAAAGTCTGTTCTTTATATCTATGTCTCTTTTGCTGTCTCACATATAGGGTCACTGTTATCATCTTTCTAAATTCCATATGTATGCATTAATATACTGTATTGGTGTTTTTCTTTCTGACTTACTTCACCTTGTATAATAGGCTCCAGTTTCATCCACCTCATTAGAATGGATTCAAATGCATTCATTTTAATAGCTGAGTGATACTGACAAGTGCTTTTGAGACATCACTCCCCGAAGACTTGCAGCCTGCCCCATGAATGGGCTGGGCACCCCCACACAGAGAGAGGCAGGAAGCAGGAACTGTCAACAGGTGATCCCCAGGGTGGGGAATGCGCTGGGCACCAACAACCTCTCTTAGGGCAAGTAAGCGGGAGTGCTCGTCAGCTCCCGAGGGCTGCAGGTGACTGCAGCCCCAGCACCTTGCCTTGGGCCCTGGAACTTCCCCTTCTGAGTGAGAGGGAGACACACATTGCTCGCCACCATAGGAGACCTTGAGTTTGCTCATCCCCACAGCCCATGCCCTGTCAAATGTGTTTGTAATGGGATCATCTGCTATCTGTCGGCTGCGCAGCAACCATGTATGAAAAATAGCATCGAGGAGCAAATTAAGTGATCTGTCTGCAAGCAGCCTGTTTAGACGAGGAAGGGCTGCCATTGACAAATCTATTAAAATTATACATAAATTATCTAAGAGCACATAGATTCATGCTCAGAATGAGGACATCGATTATGGGCATTTAAAACACAACCTGGATGAAATCATCTTGTCTCACTTGAATGGGGTAATAATAATTAAGAGAAGAGCGAGAAATAAATTATATCCATCACTTTCCTGATTAAAAAGAAAAGTTCAGAATTTTCATTTTTCAGGAGGATGATGCTTTGAAACATGAAGATTCTGGGTGCTGCCAGTTTAAAGGACAGAGGGCTCCAGCAAGGCATCTGTGTGCTCAGTCACGCAGTCGTGTCTGACTCGGTGTGACCCCCATCGACTGTAGCCCGCCAGGCTCCTCAGTCCATGGAATTTTTCAGGCAAGAATACTGGAGTGGGTTGCCATTTCCTCCTCCAGGGGATCTTCCCAACCCAGGGATTGAACCTGTGTCTCCTGCATTGGCAGGTAGATTCTTTACCACTGAGTCACTGGGGAAGCCCGAGAGGGCTCTGGGTGCTCTCCAAACAGGAAGGGGGAGGGTTAGGGGGCCTAGGCGTGCCTCTCTTGGGAACTAGAACCCAGACAAGGCTTTGAGGCAAGTGGTTTACTTGGAGAGTGAGGCCAGAAAGCTCAGGCCGGTGAGTGGGGAACGGAGACAGGTAAGTGAAGGAAGCCAACAGAGGTTGCCCAAAATGAGCAGGATGCCACTGGGGGCACCTGGGCCTGTGTGTCCGGGGACCTCTGGGAGGAAGGAGAAGGACACGTCTTAGAGTTACCCCACCCAGGGTATGAGGAGGCTGGAGCTTCTGCCGCCAGCTCCCAGTTCTCATCGGCTGAGAGCTCTCGTCAGCGAATTCACTCCCAGGCACTTCAGGTCTGTCCCTCAAGGCCAGCAAAGGCTCAGGGGGCAGCAGGCTAGGGAGGACTCTGGGAAAATAAGCCTCCAACATGTGCAAACATACTGTGCTGGAAACTCATAACCTCTGATTACTTGGATGGAATTCAATTTGCCACTTTCAAAAGTCTAACAAAAACAGACCCCCCCCACTTTCATGTAATCACTGAATAATATTATAATCATTCTGCATGGAAATTGCATTATTTCCCCGATGGAAGCCTAGGCTTTGAACCTCTCAGGGCTTCACCCACTACATTACTTTTCAGAATATGAAGTAGCAGGTTCCAATTATCTGAAAAAAAAAAAAAAAGTTTAAAACAGTCACAGCACAATACATGGTGTGATCCAGACGGAGAGAATATACATTCTCTAGGACAGGCAACTTGATTAGTGCCTGTGACTGTTAAACACATTTCAGGTAATATACTGATAATGGACATTAATAGTAGCAATAGTGCTGAAGTACTGGAATATAATGATTTCTGATTATATTACTGTTTCCTTTTGTGAAGCACAGTGCATATTTCCAAATGACTCTATGTTCATTAAACCACACAAAAGCCCAGCAGCAGGTTGGCAGAAGGGGCTTGCAGTTACTGGTGTTTAGGAAGTGGGGAAAGGTGGTGGCCAGAGCTCTTGGCGGGGCCCAGTAGACTCAGCACCATTTTCTGTGCTCTGGATTCATTGCACATGTCCACCTCTGTGGACAGACATTAACTACTGAATAGCCAGTAAAGAAATGCTCCTGTGTGCAATGTAATAAGCTGATGGGTGTTAGAGGAGAATTGAGAAGTTAAAACTTTTTGTCTACGTCCAAATATATGACCGTTGTTCCCTTGAATCTCCCATTATCCCTCAGAAAAAAGGGTAAGTCATAATGGAAGAGAGTATAAAAATAATATGTTCAGTGACTGTTGTACAGCAGAAATTAACACAACATTGTAAATCAACTGTACTTCAATAAAAGGGTATTATATATTAAATTATTAAATATTCTAAATTCAATATATTACTGAATTTAATTAATTCAACATATGTATTAAATATATTAATATATACAAATTTTATTTATATAAATTTATAAATACATATTTATTTATATTTATTTTATATAAATTTATTTATATAAAATAAATTTATTGAAATTTATTTTATATAAATAAATTGTATTTACATATATTTATATAAATATATATATTTAATAATATATTAAATATATTAAATTCAATATATCCAATATCCAATTTGATGGATTCTGTATCAGTAAAAAGTCTCATCTCTCAGATATACTCTCCTACCTGATTTAGTTAACAGAGATGTGGTAATTACTCTTGGGATTATGACTTCATAATTTTAGTGTTTGGAGGTTGTTGTAAACAACACTTTTAAAAGTCACTTTAAACAGAAACCCAACAATGGTTAATTGCTGCAAGAGATCATGAATAGTCACCTATAAGGCAAATGAAAAAGAAAAAAGCAAACTGCCTCAACTTATGGGAATTGGGACCTGTGACTTGGATAAAATTTTGAAGGAAGGCATAATCCACTGATTCTAAAAGTGCTGTCTTCAAAATGTAGATGGAAGTGAGGCTCATGAGCTCTGTAAAACTGTCAGAGGACTTGAGAAGCTGCTCTAGGCTAGGGATAAAAAAATACGCTGGGAACAAAAGACACTCTGCAGTGAGAACTGCACCTGACAGGTTTGGAGAATGACTCATCTAATAAAAGGGGGAGAAAGTAGTATTTAAAAATTAACAGTTTACTTATTTTGTGATTTTAAAGATGTGTAACTAAAGTAATTAATTACATATTATAAGTAAACAGTTTGTTGTTTCATTTATACTGTATTCCAAAAATATCCACATATTCAGGTCGACTAAAATTTTTTTTGGAGCCCTTTTATTTGGGAATGTGGGGAACTGTGTTACATTTGGGTGCAAAGTTAGTTTCCTTAGCACCATAGGTGTATAGTTGTCCTACTGGCAAAGCCTTGGTTTACTCTACAACCCAAACCCACTTAGAGACACAAGCAGGTCTTTACTGCAACCGCCCTTTCATTGGGTAGGAAATGTGAAGCCTAGAGAATTTTCTGTCCTACCACAGAATCCTTAAAGGAAGAAGTGAAACAGAAGGAAGCCTGAAAATAAGAACATGGCTTTTTAAAAAATGAACTTTGTTGATTTATAATATTGTGTTAGTTTCAGGTGTATAATAAAATGATTCAATGATATATATTTTCAGATTTTTCATTATAGGTTTTTACAAGATGTTGAATATAGTTCCTTGTGCTATACGGTAAATCTTTGTTGCTTGTCTGTTTTATATGTAATAGTGTATATCTGTTCACCCTATGCTCTTAATTTGTCCCTCTTCTCCCTCTCCTTTGGTAACCATAAGTTTGTTTTCTATGTCTATGAATCTGTTTCCATTTTGTAAATAGTAGTATTTTTTAATACCACATGTAAGTGATACTGTAAACATTTGCCTTTCTCTGTCTGACTTACTTTACTCAGTATGAAATCTCTAGGTCTATCCATGTTGCTGCAAATGGCAAAATTTCATTCTTTTTATGGCTGAATAGTATTCCATTGTGTGTAATGGAATATACATAACTATACACACACATATATACATACAGACCCACACTCACACCCACACACACATACACGCGCGCGCGCACACACACACACACACATATATAAACCACATCTTTATCCATTCATCCGCTGATGGATACTTAGGTTTCTTCCAAGTCTTGGCTGTTGTAAATAACGCTGCTTTGAACATTGGGGTGCATGTATCTTTTCGAATTAGAGTTTTTGTTTTTTCCAGATACGTGTCCAGGAGTAAGATTGTTGGGTCATATGTGGCTCTATTTTTAACTTTTTAAGGAACCTCCATACTGTTTTCTGTAGTGGTTGAGCCAGTTTAACATTCCCACCAACAGTGCAGAATATGGCTTCTCGCATGAACATGCCAGGTGACAGCGGACGGCCTAGGCTTTGCATCTGTCAGCTGGGGATAATTTGGGGCTGTGAGCTCTCTGGTCAGAGCCAACCTCAAGAATCCCCTGGTAGTGGGTTATTTCTCTACACTGACCCCTGCCTACTCTTCTGTTGGGTATTCCTTCTGGATCCCAGACTAGTTTGCTTTTCTTCAGCCCTGCCAGAACGCTGCCGTTGTTTTAAAAAAGTGAAGACACTTTTATCGAAAAGTGTATGTAAACATGAAAATCCATCTCCAGTCTTCTTTCCGGATGGGGAAACGCCCTGCTGAAAGGTGCCAGGTGGGAGTGCTCTGGTCCCGCCTCTGTCTGGGGAGCACTCCCTGCCCCCTGGTTGGCAAACCCAGCCTCCAGCTCTTTCTCTCTGTCAGTCCTGGGCCAGGGGCCGTTACATTAGATCATCCCTCCTAGTGAGAGGGGGAGCCTGGTGGGCTTCCGTCTATGGGGTCGCACAGAGTTGGGCACGACTGAAGCGACTTAGCAGCAGCAGCAGTGGGAGGAGGAAAAGGAAAGGAAAGTGAAGTCACGCAGTCGTGTCCAACTCTTTGTGACCCCATGGATGGTAGCCTACCAGGTTTCTTCGTCCATGGCATTTTCCAGGCAAGGGAACTGGAGTGGGTTGCCATTCCTTCTCCAGGGGATCTTTCTGACCCAGCGACCGAACCTGGGTCTCCCGCATTGCAGGCCAGCGCTTTACCGTCTGAGCCACCAGGGAAGCCCAGATAATGTGAGGAGGAGCCGCTGTAATTAAAACCCAGGAAAGCAAGATCTGTGCTGGTTAATGATGTGGCTTTGGGTCCTGAGACATACTTTAAATTTTATAAGTCATGCAAACCCACTTTCCCCCTCCTTACCCCCAGCAAAAATAGAGGAGAAAAGGTGCATCTGATAGTGAGGCAGGGTGTCCTAATAGGGAAGCTACATGAGGTCAATGGGGTCTACGTAGAGGTCTCAGGCAGCAAAGAGTGAATACAATTTCCCAGAAGCAAGTGTTTCTCTTTCCATGGGGGCATCTCAGCCACAAAGTCGCTAAAAAATTAACAGCTCCATGAGAACTCCTATTCAGGAAGAATTAAACTGGCTACCTTGATGCCACACTCCTCAAAGCTGCAGGTGTGGGACTTTGGGAGCAGCTGCAGGGAGAGCTAGAACATACGAGTTATGAATTGAGACCCCATGGATGCTCCAATCTGGTCCGGGAGCCCAGACCCAAAGTGGAAGGTGGGAGAAACCGTAGGTTGGCTCAGGCTTGTGCACAAGCTCAGTCTCAGTCAAGGACTGCCTCCTCATTCATCAGCATTTTGACCTTCTGCCTCAGTCTCCTCAGCTGTATAATGGGCACACAAGGACCTACCCATAGGGCTGCTGGGAGATTAAATGACACATTCAAGAAAGTACTCAGAAGCCTACTGACACACAGTAGGTTCTTAATAAATGTTAGTGCTTATTGCTTGCTCTTGTCTGTCCCCCAAATGATCTTCCTAAGACCCAAATCTGGTTTCCTCTCATTGAAAACCCTTTAGAGGCTTCCTACTGAATAGACAAAAATGCCAAAATACTCGGTAAGGTATTTGTGGCCTCAGCCCTACTCTAGTGACTTTAGCCTTTCTGGCCATGGTGCCCCCATACTGCGTTACTAGAAGTTTCCAAGCAGGAACCTTGCCCCCTCATGTCTGTCCCTCACCTCCTGCCTGGCCAGCTCCATGGTGGTGCCTACGTACCTATCCTGAGCTCCTGCAGTTACCATTTACTGAGGTGCTTTTTGCTTTATTCACATTTTGGGCTGGATACTAATTTTGGGGATGGGGGACTGTCCTGTGCACTAGAGGACATTTAGCAGCATCCTTGGCCCCGCCCACCAGGTGCTGGTAGCATTCCTAGATTCCTTCTCACATGCCCACCCCAAGTTATGACAACAAAATATATCTCCAGACATTGCCCAGTGTTCCCCAGGCAAGGGAAGGGATAACATTATCCCTGGTTGATAACCACTGCATGAAACTATAAGTCCCTTGAACACACAGATCCTAACTTACTCATCTTTCTATCAGTGGACCTTGTCCCATACTTGACAGATAGTAAGTGCTCAACAAATGCCTGTGGAAAAGCAAAGAAGGAAATAAAATGAATTTGGTGCTCATGACATAGTAAATATCTCCACCAAGGATGAGATAAGAATGTTGGCTCAAATAATGAATCAACAAATGAAACAGATACAAGTTTGGTTAGTGACTAAGTACACAGAGGGTGTGTTGAACCAATAAATCCATCTCATCATTTAACATCTTATAAAAAAAAATTTCAGCTTCCCACCTCCATCCCCTTCTGGATTCTCCTCTACCTGTCCTGCTCAGCTTCCCTGCATCCCAGTGAAAATTCTTCAGGGGTTTCCTGGGCCTCCTGTCTAGTAGCTCACCTCCCATTCCTTCTTCAGCTCGCTCCTCAGCCCATCACTACCCCTCAAGTTCTCCTATTAAGGTCACCAACGATATGTGTTTGCGTGCTGAGTCACTTCAATTGTGTCTGACTTTCTGCAAACATATGGGCCACAGCTCGCCAGGCTCCTCTGTCCATGGGCTTCTCCAGGCAAGAATCCTGGAGTGGGTTGCCATACCCTCCTGCAGAGGATCTTCCTTGACCAGGGATTGAACCTGTGTCTCTTATGTCTCCTGCACTGGCAGGCGGGTTCTTTCCTAGAACCACCAGGGAAGCCCCCACCAGTATATACTACTTGTGCTGAATGCTACAGAAGGTTTCTACTTTTCATCCTGTTTGCCACCCCAGAAGACTTCCATGCTGATGATCATTCCTTAAAAGCAGGGATGACAATCGTGATATAAACTACTGGGATGGCATGGGCACCGGCCACGTGGATGCACTGACTGTCCTGTGCACTAGAGGACATTTAGCAGCATCAGTCTCCAGGCATCAGTGGTCAGTGTGTACAAGCTGAACATAAACCTTGCTTTAACACTTCCTTCCCAGTCTCATACGTTCCCCCCCACTCCCTTGGTTGCTGTTTCATTCTATTTTGCAGGAACACCTCTTTCTCTGGCTATTAAATATCAGAGTTCCTTGAGGATTTTTTCTAGGCTCTCTTCCTTTTTTTTTTTTTTTAACTCTATTCCTTTCCCCACATGATCCATGCTCAGGGCATTTCTTACCTTCCATATGCTGATGGCTCCTGAAAACACATGGTCTCAGCCCCTACCTTTCCTCTGCCTCCCAGATCTGTCCATCTCACTGCTTGTCCACCGCCTCTAATCTGATGTCTCAGAGGCAGCTCAACGTGCCACACCTCTTCCTCTGACCCAAACAAGGCAAAGCATCAGGGACTTCCCCAGGGCTGCGGTAGACAGACAGCACCGCTAACCATCGAATGGATAAACCTGACACCTAGGAGTCTCTCCCTCCGTCGCCACCCCATCAACACTCCTTCTGAAATCTTTATCTCCATCCAACTCTCTTTACCTCCATAGCTGCCTCCCTCTCTTGCAACAGTCCTCGCTTGCTTTTCTCCGATGCAGCTGAGAGACTTTTCTCAAAATGCACATCTGATCCTCTTCCTCCCCTGCTTTAAGCCTCCCCGCTCCAGGCTGTGCCTGGACTGGTGACTACTTTCCATCCTGCCTCATCCCCCTGCTCCTGGTCCTCTCGTATGCTTCTGCACACTGGCCATGTTTGAGTTTCCAGAGTATTCCACACTCCTGCCACAGGGCCCTTCCATGCACTGTTTCCTCTCTCTTCACCTGTTAATGCTGATTCAGAGCCCAAGTCAAGTATCAGCTCCCAAGGGAAGCCTGCCTTGACCTGAGGCTGTATCACCCTCCTATTTATAGAGAGGGTCTCTCTCCTTTCAAGTACCTGGGTTCATACTGATAATTTATGCTTATAATTATAGAGTTAACGCCTGTCTTCCTTGCCTAGAGTGTAAGCTCCATACAGACAGAGCCCATGTCTACTTTTGTTTACCTCTGTGTTTCCAGTCCAGGGTGGGGAGCTAACTGTGCTCTCTGGGCCAAATCCAGGCTGGTGCCTGTCCATCAAGTTTTACCGGAACAAAGCTACACCCATGCACTTGTGTATCGTCTGTGGTTGCTTCTGCTGCAGAAGAGGTGAGTACAACCGAGACAACTTGGCCCTCCAAGCTCAAGTATTTTTGCCGTTATTGTTTAGTCGCTCAGTCGTGTCTGACTCTGCAACTCCATGGACTGTAGCCAGCCAGGCTTCTCTGTCCCTGGGATTTCCCAGGCAAGAATACTGGAGTGGGTTGCCATTTCCTTCTCCAGAGGATCTTCCTAACCCAGGGATGAAACCCACATCTCCTGAGTTTTCTTAATTGGCAGGCGGATTCTTTACCACTGAGTCACCTGGGAATCCCCTAAATGTTTAATCTATAGAAAAAGCCTGTACTCACTTTGGCAGCACATAAATTAAAACTGGAACAATACGGAGTAGACTAGCATGGCCCCTGCACAAGGATGACACACAAATACGTGAAGTGTTCCATACTTCAAATGGAAAAGAAAAAGGCTGCCATCCCCTGCTCTAGGCTGGAGCACTAGTGTCTAACAGAAAGCAGAAATTCCAAACAAATTCGCTAAGTGGAGCGTAAACAGGCAAGGAATAAATGAGTTTCTAATAGGTGCCTTGCTGTCTGCTGAGTGGCTCAAATGAGCCCTCTCTAGGACAGCGCTGGCCGCTGCAGGCCTGCATGAGAATACTGGGGGCTGTTACCGATGTGCCGACCCCTACTCTTCTGCCCAGGAGTGGGGCTCCTTGAGTTTTCTTTGGGTTCCCAGCCAACAGGTCACCACGGGTAAGGAAAGGGTCTTTGATCTGACAATGGGGGCCCCTGCTCCTGGCTGCTTCTGAGCCAGGGAAACTCTCCCTGGCCATCCCATACCTGCCTGACCCTGTCACAATCCTGTGATAGCCCTAAAGAAGGAAGAGGGAATTTCAGAGTGCCTCCCCGGCCCACCCCTCAACTTTAGGGACACTATGGGGACTCCATGAGAAGTCTCAACTACACAGTGGGGTCTTAGGTGGGGAAGGAGCCCAGAAGCCCAAAACCCCTAACATGATAGACCCAAGGACAGACCTGGTCACCCCTGGCTGTTCCTCCTGCCACTTTGCCAAGGCCTCCAGGAGACTGCAGCTTCCGTCCAGAATAAGATTACCTTCCCTACTCCAGCCCCTGGAGACCTGGCCATTTCTCATTCAGAGCTCACTTTGAGTTCAGCCTTTCATCCAACATTATCCTATACTGCTCACTGCATTTGCACGAGGGCCCTTCCTTCCTCTCTACCCTGCGCCGTCGCAGAGGAGGGGTGCTTTACCCTCTCCCATCTCTGTCACCACCCCTCCCAGCTCCAGCCCCTGGGTCAGGAGCGCATAGCACAAAGCACACAGGAGGGTCTTGCCAACACCTAAGAAAGGCAGCAGGGCCTCAGGACACTCCGGATCCCAGCTGCACCACCCATGACACCTGAGACGCGGATGGCCACCGCCCAGCTCCCTCCCGCCCGGGCCTGCTTCTTGTGTGTCTTGCATGACCTAGAGTGACCGTGCCTCCTGCCTCCCACCTCCCTCCATCCAATGCTGGCTCAGCTGGGCCCTGTCAGCACATTTCAGACCAGCCGAGGTGCCTCCAGAGGCCAGCCTGGAGGTTCCTGGACTCCATGCAGGCTTCTTCAGGTGCTGCCATCCCAGTGGGGGTTGACTCCAGAATTTTAATACTCATAAATAAGATGTAGAAATTTCCCAAAGCAGAGAAAAAGCTGCATCCAGGCTGAAGTGTTAAATGTGGCAGGAACAGAAGACGCAATGTGAGCATTTACACCCAAGCACAAGTAGCCAGCAACCCGCAGAGCTGGCGTGGGAGAACGTTTCCGGCTCTTCACTCGTGGGTGCTAGACGCAGGCACCACGTGGTTCTACTAGAGAAAGAGTTTCAGATTTAGTGCTCAGATGCTTTGTTAAGATCCAGGGGAAAGAGAAGGAACACTCCTGGGTGAAGCCCAGATCACTGCTCCAAGGATTCTAGAAGGCCCTCCTCCCTGAATCCTCCTGGGTCCCCGGCACAGCTCTAGGTGCACTGGGCCCCCAGGTAGGGACCCTGCCAGGGGGTCCAGCAGAGGCGGCTCTCCTCAGCCCTGCCGCTGCCCTACTGCATCAAGAGCCTGCAGTCTCCTCTGCCTCAACTTCCCCACTGACAAAGGCAGAGAGGATGCCAGCTCATGTCATCTCACAGGACTCTGCTCTGAAGTGGGATCCTTTGAAATAGGCTTGGTGGCTGTCTCAGTCAGCTGGGGCCACCAAGATAAAATGCCACAGATAGGGATGCTCAAACAGGAGAAATTAGTTTTCTTGCGGTTCTGGAGGCTGGAAGTCCAAGGTCAAGGTGCGGCAGCTTCAGTTTCTCCTGAGGCTGCTCGTCCTGGCTTGCAGATGGCAGCCTTCTCGCCATGTCCTCACGGTCTTTCCTCTGTGTGCACACACATCCCTAGTGTGTCTTTGTGAGTCTAAGGTTCCTCTTTTTCTAAGGATACTGGTCAGATTGGATTAGGGTCCACCCATATGATCTCACTTAATTTTAATGGCATCTTTAAAAGCTCTGTCTTCAAATACAGACACATTCAGAGGTCTCGGGGTTAGGGCTTTGACATATCAATTTTGGGGATACACAGTTCAGTGTATGACAGTGGCTAATAATGAGCTAAAGAACATGCTTGACTATGTCATGGTAGAATTAAAGAAAACAGGATACCATTCCTCCCTGGATGCTTCACGCAATGGCAAACTTATCTGCTCTCCCAGGATGTTCTTGAGCAGAAAGACGAATAGAATTCATATCCAAAAATACCTTACATTCACTGGATTTCTACTTATTTATTTGACTTTAACAAAAGCCTTCACTGAAAACAGATGAATTAAACTGGTGATGAAGACAACCAAGCAAAGCTACAAACACTTTTAAGTTAAAATAAGTTAAGTTGACAAGCTTTGTTTTAGACCTGAACTGTAACTCTGAATAACATGGCATTTATAAAATATATATTTAGCTAACCCTTTTACAGAGCACTGTAAATCAGTCATAAAAGGCCAAACTTTGTGAAGTGGTCTAATTTTAGAGGTGAAACAAAATGCTATTACTGATTATTTAAGAGGCTAAAGGCAAACACTGCCCAAAGGAGCCAGACCTGCGAAGTGTCTATTTTGGAGGCATCAAAGGGAGGTCTTATTAAATTCACAGTGAGTTTTCTCCAGAGACTACAAACTGATTGCACGTGGGGGTATGGACATGAGAAAATAAATAAACATGCCCCCACCTTCTGTTTCTACAAGTTGTCAAACTCTGCATAAAAGCCTTCATTCTTTTTAAGTGTCAGGCTCTGTGGAATGAGATGTCAAGGGGGAGGCAGCCTGGCTGTTTTTTCCACATTCTACACTTGGCACTCAGCATAGAGTCTGGTGGGCCGTAGGGAACCAAGAGATAGTGCTCGTATGGAATCTGAAGAGCATAATCACTGTGGATGAGATCTGGGAATGAGGGAAGACTAGAAAAAAGCAGGAATCGAGGGATAGCAAAAATCAGGGACACTATGAGCTGACCTCCTAACCATCATCAGAGATTGTGCAAATGAACTAAGTAAATCACTATTCAGTTGTCTGATAAAATTAGAAAAGGGAGCAGAAAAAGCTGAACAAATAACTGCTTTAAAATGTATAATCTGCATCTTTTCAAAAAATAAACCCAGAATTTTGTAAAGAATGTTTATCAAGGTTACATAAAACATCAAGACTACATTTTAGAGGCCGATTGAAAACCTGAGGGTTTAAAGAAAATCCATCCTACTAAGCATAAAAATAAAGTAATTTTTAAAAGTTACTACATGAAATAAAGAATACAAATACTAGCTTACTCTTTTACAAAGCTCACTGTACAATATAATCCAGTAAATCATCACTGCGTGAATGGGAGAGGATGGGAGGCGAAGGGATGGGAGGAAGGGAGAGGGGAGTCATGCATGAGGCTAACAGGAAAGCTGTAGTCAGAGCATGACGGCCTGGCCGCGAGGTTAAGGATTTTGTACTTTCTCCTCCGGCAAGGGGGAGCCAAGAGATTTTAAAAGAAGAACTGGCCCCATCAAATTTGTGTTTTCAAAAGATGACTCACCGGTTAAAAGCCCCTAATGAAAAGAGTGGCCATCAGCTGAAACAAATACAAAACAATTAGGCACTGAACAGGCCCCTCAAAGCAGACATGTTCTCCTCATGTGCCGCCTTCACGGACAGTAGATAACAAGTAGGTCCCATGTTCAGGGCTTGCTGCCCCAGTTTCAAGTGCTGTACAAGTCCCACGACATACATCTTTTCCCCAAATGCTGTCCTAGGACATCTTCCTCCTTAAAGAGTAAGTGCAGGTCGAGTAAGAAGTACAATAGTTTGCCCAGAGTAAGAGCAAGCCTGAATTTTCTTCATCAAAGGGAAAACAAAACAAAACAAAACCAAAATACCAAGTCTCTCTTATTTTATGATCTGCTTTTTCTAAATATTCATGTAAGCTGACCTTTTCAAGGCATCGCCTTGAAACATGCTGAAACTGAAAACATGCTGGTAATAAATCGTGTTTCTCTGGCTTAAACGAAGTGGTGTTTTGCTGTGAGCCAGGAGTGGTTTCCATTCCTGGAGATGCTCAGAGAACCGGGCTGCCAGGAGCTGGCAGGGGCTCTGGTACCAGGGCAAAGGCCCCCCTGTGTCAGTGAGGATCAAGGAGGGTGTGTGTGTGTGTAAGGCACTCCCCCTGAATTTCCCATCTTCAGTCCTTCCGAAGTGCTTTTCTGGGTACTGTGAGTAGTGGGTAGCCAGGTGCCATGGACACCTTTGGCAGCCTGGTGAAAAGCCCGTAGACTCCTTTTCAGAATAATGCTTTTAAATACATAAAATACATTGCATAGGATGATTCAAGAAACCTGTTACATTTAAACATAGTTATCAAAATGTTAAAAACAAAATGTTAATGTTGTAAACGTCCTTCTCTATCAATGCATTAAATAATAAAGTCTAGAGTCATTTTTTAAAAATTGGGTTTTTTGACTGTGCTGCACAGCGTGTAGGATCTCAGTTCCCTAACCAGGGATGGAACACACACAACCCATCCCGGCCTCGCCCCCACCCCGCCCCCCGCCCACTGCAAAGCGTGGAGTCTTAACCACTAGACCGCCAGGGAAGTCTTAAGAGTCGTGTTTAAAACTACTGTAACTTCCAAGTAGTGGTGAATATAAATGATACTTTGAGACATGTGCAACAAGGAGGAAAATATCTGTGATCCCCACGGGTGACAGAGCCACATACTACTGTGGTTTGTCGCCTACGTTCATGAATTGAAGGGAGCGCCGGCTTTCACTGGGAAAATAAAGCCACATATTCCCCTATTCACACCACAGATGTCCTGTGCTTGACCAAGTATGAAAAACAACAAATGTGCCCAGCAATGCTCTGAGGGAGGGACGCTACTTCCCAGCCTGATTTAATCTGGAGTATCTCTTAACATTTCTGGGGACGTTAACACTTGAACTCCATGGGACTGTTGTGCAGATTTAATAGGTTCCTTCCCTTTATTTTTGTTTGTTAAAAAAGAAGCAATTGATGTGAGAGATTAGGAGTGGGTGCACCCAAGGCCTGGACCTATACCCCCTGGAGATCTGGGCCCTGTGACCTGCTCCTGGGGCTTCCCTGGTGGCTCAGTGGTAAAGAATCTGCCTGCCAATGCACCAGTTCAATCCTTGGGTTGGGAAGATCCCCTAGAGAAGGAAATGGCAACCCACTCCAGTATTCTTGCATGGGAAATCCCACGGACAGAGGGGCCTGGTGGGCTACAGTCCATGGGGTGGAAACACACACATGAGCACACCCTGCTCCTGATCTCACAAGGATGTTTATGAGACTATGGTGGGAAAATGGGGCCACGTGCTTTGCCCATCATGGAGGATGGCTGAAACCAGAAGGACTGAGCTTTGAGGTCGTTATTCTGTGTCTTCAGGTGTGGCTGGTATGGCAGGAATCCTGGTGCCACGGCGACTAGTGTGGGGCTTTGAGGATGTTTCTTGTCGATGCCCCAGTTTCCCTACTGGCAAGTGAGCAACTCTTCTTTACAGAGTTTTGCAAAGGTGGGAGGAGAGAATGTGGTGTTTAGAAAAGGACCTGGCACTCAGTAGGCACGCAGTAAAAGCGAGCCACTTGATTATAATATTTACTACAGCCTTGTCTCAGGCCATGACGATGCCTTGGTTACTATACCAAAAGCTTCCTTCTTCATCCTCTCAGTGTCTGAAATAAAGCAAAGGCCCAGAATAGAGGGTGGGTTCTTTCCCAGAGTTCCCATATGGCAGGAAGGAAACTTATTTTCAATAGTATTTCTGAAAAGTCTCAGTATGGATATGCAGTATAAGCAAACAAAATCCTAAAGCTTCAGAGACATCCTACCTCTTGGCCCAGCGCTGGCCCTGGCTGAATTTTCCTGTCGCCTTATACAGCACAGACAACACAGTTCTGGGGCAGAAGACACTGCTGGGTGAACATGGGGACTAAGCCACGGTGTGAGGGGAAGTGTTTGCAAGACAATTTCTAGAGACACTGGATCCTTATGTCAATAAGAGGAGGTTGTGTGCATAGATAAGAAACCTTAAAACTTTTTTCTTTTACTTATTTTTCTTATGAAACACAGACTCCCATAAAGGGAGACAACACAGTTCGTGTTCTTTAGAAGTTTACAGGCTCTCAGGGGAGACAAACCCAGACATGGAAAAGATATAAAAACACACAAAGAAACCACAGTCCCAATATAAATGGGGTGATGACACAGAAATGCTGCTCTAGTGCTCTGGGGTGGAGAAATCTTTAAAAGAAATTTTGGGGGGGCCATGCAGCTTGTGGGATCTTAGTTCCCCAACCAGGGATTGAACCCACATGCTCAGCCTTGAAAACACAGAGTTCTAAACACTGGACTGCCAGGGAATTCCCTGGGATGGGGGAACTCTGTCTTCTCAGAGTCCCCCCAGTGGAGTTTGCTGGTCTCATAAAATTCTACCCACCTGGCGATGGAAAGACTCCAGAAGGAAGTCAGTACATGTTCAGGCTGGAGGGATAGATTTCCTTTCCTTTTACCCTGTGACCTTTCTAAAGGTGTCTGTGTCACTTTATGGTTTATAATATTAACATTAATATATCATGGCATATGGACAAGTAGGAGCAAAGGGAGGGAGGTTCCTTTCCACCAGGGCTGCGATGACACCCTCTCCCAGTTGCCGAGTAGAAACACTGAGGATACAAAGCGGAGGCCCTCCGGGTGATGTTCCCTGAACTACTGTGAACACTGGAGCCCAAGCAGGGGCCATGAGACTGCCTTGGGAAGAGGGGTGGTGTGCAGGAGGCTCTGAAACTTTGTGAGGACTTAAAAGACATACGCAGGGTGACAGGTGTGGCCTGAGTGGGAGAGTGGTGCAGGCTGCAGAAATTGTTTGTTGAGGAAATGAAAACAGGAGGTGGCCCCCCCCACCCCAAACAGAATTCAGGGACAGCCAGGATGAGAAAGATGGTTAAAAACTCCCATTGACCAAAGCCTGTACGTCAGGCACAGCTCAAAGCCTTTTATGTGTGTTAATACTGGAATGCTCCCCATATTAAGATGGAGAAACTGAAGCTCAGAGAGGTCAAGCCATTTGTCTAATCCCACACAGCCAACTGGCTGTGGACCCAGGATCCAAACCTACTCATCTGCCTTCAAAGATGAAACTTCAAAAAATGTACTTGGTTAAAGCTAGGTGAAAGAATCCAGTAACAAAAGACCACATATTATATGATGCCATTCATTTGATATGTCCAGAATAAGGAAACCTACAGAGACAGAAAGCAGATTCCTGGTTCCCAGGGGCCTGGGGGGAGGGGTGAATGAGGAGAGACTGCTAATGGGTATGGGTTTCTTTTCGAGGTGATGAACATATTGACCATGGTGATGGATGCATGTATCTGTGAATATATTTTAAAAAACAGTGAATTGTACACCTTAAATAGGTGAATTGCATGGGAGGTGAGTTATATCTCGATAAAGCTGTTACTTTTTTTTTTTTTTAACTTAAATCTTCCCTTGTGGCTCAGATGGTAAAGAGTCTGCCTGCAATGCAGGAGACCTGGGTTCAGTCCCTGGGTTGGGAAGATCTCCTGGAGAAGGAAATGGCAACCCACTCCAGTATTGTTGTCTGGAGAATCCCATGGACTGAGGAGCCTGGATATAAACCAAGGAATATACAACTCTGCTTTCACTGGGGGAACCTAGGGCAACAACTGATCCAGAGGAAAAACTGGGAGGAACACCTGCTTTCCTTATGGTCTTCCAATATCACAGCTGCTCTCTGACCCTCAGACCCGGGCCTGGGGCAGCCTGACCTGATAGGCAGAGAAGGGCTTAGCTGCCCAGGGACCTCATCGCCACTTTGTCCTCACAGCACAGCCACCCGGCAGCACTGTCAGGCTATTAAATATGGATTAAGAAAACGTAAGATCTGCCTGCCGAAATCTAAGCTAAGGAAAAACAACTCTGACCCTTCACATGATCCTGCAGTGTGGGCACAGTGGCTGGCGTGACCCAGGAAATCTTGGGAGAGTCGTGCCGTCTCGCTGAGAAGCCAGATGAACGCCGAAGACAAGGCCGGCGCTTGGTTCAGGATTACCTCGCTCGTGTTCTCCCCACTTGTGTTCTGAATTGCAGAATTGTTTTCCCTGGCATTTGCCACATTGAGGACATGAGCCTTTTAATTGGCGAGCGAGCAGACACGCCGCTTGAGATGTCAAGAGACTGTCTTTGTTGAGCAGCAGCTCTGTTAAGCGGAAGCCCTGAGTCGAGGGGCTGTGTCTCCGAGTCAGCTGCCAGTCTGGCCTGAGCACAGAACGGAACCAGCCAAAAGAACCGGCGATTCAGTTTATGCAGGACCTTGCCAGATAGCCCCTGGGGGCTGAGCTCTGCATTGGATTGGATGCTGTGGGGTTCCAGAAGCCTTAGCCCTCCGTGCCTCCCCTAGAAAGCCTCTAAGCAGTGTTTTCTGTGGCACCAGGTGAATGGGCTCATCTGAGAGGTTAGATGTTGTGTCTAAGGTTGACATAATGGCCTCCCTGTATCCACACCCTTTGCCCTGGAACTTTGTATCCATAGTACCCTTTCCACCATGACCCTGAGCATGGCCATGGGGTTTGGTTTGGAAACGTACATGTGCTTTCCCACCACCTCTCTCACTTCTCAAGAGCCACTGTAAGATCCTGCTGGAGGATGAGCGATCAGCCTACCCAGCCAGAGATAGGTCAGCCTAACCCAAGTGTGAGAGAGGCCAGCCAAGATAACAGAGCCACCTAAGTGACCTGCAGCTGACCGCAGAGGCATGAATGAATCAGCTAAAACCAGAAGAATGTTATTCTACAGACTAAATAAGAAACACTCGGTATTTATTGTCTTCAGTCACTGAGGTTTGGGGTGGTTTGTTGCATGGTACCATTGGGTCACTAGGGAACTGATTCAGCCAGCCAGTATAGGACAGATGGGGATAATCCAGGGTAGATGGAGATCATCAATCACAGTCCCCCCAAATTCAGAGTCTAGGGCTGGAGGCCCCTGTGAACCATATGGACATCTGGACCACTTGTAGACCTGCTGAAGGAAGAGAGCATGGAGAAGATATGTCATGAGGGGGCCAGTCGAGCCAGGCGTGAGCTCATGGAGAGGTGGCAGAATTTACAGAACTTAAACTCTGGAACCAGACAGTCTGGCTTCAAATCCTGGTTGCACCACTCCTGTGTCATCTTTGAGAAGCTAGTTAATGCATGAAACCATAGATTGGCTCAGCTGACATCCATTCAAGTTTCCTCCTGTATTTCAAAGGCAGGAATGCTAAAATGGCCTACTCCCTTGCACCTCCAGGGGATGAGATGTGTTTTCGGTTCTACCAAGCAAATGTGCTTGAATGTGATCTGAGAGGGCAAGGAAATGAGGGGAGGCCATATGATCATAGCTTTGGCTGTTCTCCTGCCAGGCAGGGGTGAGGAGACCAGTCACTGGCTTTGTGGGTGTGTTGGCAAGCAGACTACCTAAGGAGCAGGTAGAAAGCTGAAGCAACAGCCTCTGTGACCCCTTGTGGTCTGTGGGTGGCGGTGGGTGTTTCTGAGGTCACTAGTTCTCATAACGGGGTCCTGATTCCCAACCTTCCCACTTGTGGAAGTAGCAGGCCTGGCGGTCCAGTCTATAGCGTGAGTATTTCTGGAGACTGAGCCTAGATCCTGCCTTCTAATGATCCTGGAAACTCCTAATCCCCTCTGGTAACCTTTGCTTAAATAGCCAGAGAGTTTCTGTTTTCTGGCTTCTGAACTGCAGTGGATACATTTCATCTCTCTGGATCTCAGTTTTCTTATCTCTAAAGGGAGAGAGAGATAGTTTAAGTTCGAAGGGTTGTCAAAAGAGTTTGATTAGCTAATCCATATCAGGCAATTAGAACAGTGCTGGCATGTGGAAAGCATCTAAAATCTTTTTACTATTAGATTTCTAGAAACTTGCTGGTGTCAGGGAACCCAGTGTTGACAAATTATGGGGACTGTGTGACATCTAGTTACATCTGATTTGGGCACATTTTTCTAAACCTTATGCATGTCTTGTGGACATTTCAGAGATGAAGAAGCTCTTAGTACACTGATTGCATTGGATATTTTCAGAGTCTTGGATATCATATACTTTTAGTCTTCCTGGTGTGGGTCACTTGTCTCCATGAATTACTTTGTCAGTCACATGGAGTGAAATTATAGGCATTTCGAGTCTCTGGTTTTATGCAGGTCACAGTCCCTTATCCCAAGTCCCTGAGACCAGATCCGCTTTGGAGTTCAGAATATGAATGTCATACCTCATGATACTTCCAGGAGGTTCTGAAATGGTACTCCAGAATCAGGTATATTAGCATTTTGATAGTAAAAGATAGGACTATTTACATTTACTGGGATAAATAAGGACTCCAAGTGGCCTCATGGCAGTTTAGGTCAGGTTTTGCTGTCAAATCCTAAAGGAAATCAGTCCTGAATATTCACTGGAAGGACTGATGCTGAAGCTGAAACTTCAATGCTTTGGCCACCTGATGTGAAGAACTGGATCATTGGAAAAGACCCTGATGCTGGGAAAGACTGAAGGCAGGAGGAGAAGGGGATGACAGAGGATGAGATGGTTGGGTGGCATCACTGACTCAATGGACATGAGTTTGAGTAAGCTCCAGGAGTTGGTTATGGACAGGAAGCCTGGCGTGCTGCAGTCCAGAGCTTTCCCTATTTCAGATTTTCAGATAAGAAAGATGGGCTTTTGCATAAGGAATAATGACATGACAAAGGCCTAAGTACTGAGACTGAGGGGTGCATGGCCAGCCACAAAGGGTCAGTGGGGTCTGAGCCAAGGCAGCTGGTAGTGCTCAGAAGACATGGCAGGCTGCTGTACGATTTTTTAAAATATTTGCAAGGATGTTTGACTGAATGCAACAAATGCAGGCACCTCCCAAGCAATGATTCCAGAAAAGCTATTTTCTCTTTTCAAACATTTAAAAGAATAGGAAGACAAGACACCAAAGGAAGACACCTCCAGGGGAGCAGAGGGCAGTGTCATCACTTTGGAAAAAAGATGAAGAGTGTAGCAGAATACTGGCAGAAGTCACATGATTTGAACTAGCAGTGCCCAGTGTTCAGAAGCCAATTAGGTGGCAGGGGTTTCGTTCTGAGGTTTATTTGTTTTTTAACTTCTTATGTTATATTGGAATATAGTTGATTAACAATGTTGTGTTAGTTTCAGGTGCACAGCAAAGTGATTCAGCTATCCATATACATGTCTCTATTCTTTTTCAAATGCTTTCCCCATTTAGGTTGCTATATAATGTTGAGCAGAGTTCCCTGTGCTTACAGTAGATCCTTGTTGGTTATCCACTGTAAATATAGTAGTGTGTACATGTCAATCTCAAACTCTCTAACTATCCCTCCCCCTTCCCTTCTGGTAACCATGAGTTTGTTTTCTAAGACTGTGAGTCTGGTTTGTAAATAACTTCATTTGTATAATTTTTTTAGATTTTGCACATTAGCTATACAGACACCATTTGACTTTCTTGGCCTGACTTAACTTCACTCAGTATGTCACTGTCTGGGTCTATCCATGTTGCTGCAGATGACACTGTTTTGTTCTCTTTTAAGGCTGAGTAGTATTCCACTGCATATATGTACCATATCTTCTTTCTTCATTCCTCTGTCGATGGACACTTAAGTTGCTTCCGTGTCTTGGCTATTGTAAACAGTGCTGCAATGGACGCTGGGGTGCATGTATCCTCTCAGACCACGTTTTTCTCTGAGGTTTATTTTACCTATGGCCCTGGGCCTCCCCACGGAACAGTCTCAAGACACGGCCCCCTCACTGTGCCTCCTGCAGAGCCTGCAACATGAGTGCTGGTGCCCAGGCCATCTCTCTCAGCAGCACGGAAGGGCAAGGACATGTCCTACCCACTCAGCCTCCTCCCCACAGGACTGATATCACAGGCTGCTCAGGGAGGGCTGCCCTAGAGCTGGGGTTCTGGGCACACTTGTGAGAAAGGTGAATGAATTTATGAAGCAGGAAAGGCCAATTTTGTCACCTATGGTACAAGCTGAGCCCAGAGCTGGGGAGACTGGAGTGAAGGAATTGAAAGGGAATGAGGCAGCCAAGACTTCCTAGCTGTGGTGTGGTCTCCACAAAGGTTCAAAGGGGCTGCTGGGCCAAATGAGGAGGACCAGGAAGTGAGAGAGACAGTGACAGCGTGGTGACGCAGGCCAACAGAAAGGTCTGCGTCTGCTCCACCTGGCAATGCAGCTTTTACCCCGGGTGGGCCACCGATGGCAAAGGTGAGTCAGGGTGCACACGTGTTCAGTCAAGTCAAACACAAATGCCTCAAGCTGACTTTAGTCACTAAAACACTTGTCTGAACCTGTATCAGCCTTTAAAATCCGTCTGCATTTTTTCCTCTCTGTTCTAAAAGGGTAAGATTTAAAGGATGAAAGCTGCTTGACCTGGAAGCAAAGGTGTTTTTCTGCATTAGGTAAACCTGTCAAAGAGAAGTTCCTTTGCAAAGTGCAGTAAATCTAGCCTGAAATCAAGGACGGTACATTGTTTACATATTTTAGCAGAGCCAAACCATCCTTTTTGCGGTTTAATTCCCTCCCTTCTCCTTCGAAAATATATCCCTCTACTTCAAAACAGTCTGCAAAAGTGCACTGAAAAAATATACAAGTAAAATGAAAAAGAGTCAAGAAATCAGGATAAATACCAAAAAAAAAAAAAAAAAAAAAAAGATAAAACCGGAGGGAGAGAATGGTATAGTAAATGTTCAACAATACCTTTGAGTTTCACAGTTTTTTTCCTTAACACAGCTCTCAGCCCAGGACCATATGAGTCAACAGAGGGTTGTTTACCAAAAGCAGTTCCCAACATAGTATAGACTGGGGTGTGTGTACGTGTGCGTGCTCAGTCATGTCTGACTCTGCAATTCCAGGAGCTGTAGTCCACCAGGCTCCTCTGTCCATGGAGTTTTCCAGGCAAGAATACTGGAGTGAGTTGCCATTTCCTACTCCAGGGGATCTTCCAACCCAGGGATCAAATCCCTGTCTCCCGCATCTCCTATATTGGCAGGCAGATTCTTTACCACTGCGTCACCTGGGAAGCCCAGTATAGACTAGAACACATTACCTAAGTGTCCAGCATGACCCAGGAAGAGCTCTTAGAGCATCCACTCCTGAGGACTACATGCACTGACCATTCCCTAGACCTTCTCTCTAAGTACTGTTGTCCTTAGCAAAGCTGTTGGTACAATTTGGGTTGCTGAGAGTCTGCTGTGATGTCCATCACAGTCTGATTGTATGGACCACAGCTGCTCCACACTGAGGTTAAGTGATCCGTCAGGAGCTTTCATCCTCTGGGGTTGGGCTGACCCTGGACAATGGAAGGACATGACAGAGACACATGGTCTTTCCTCCCAAAGGTGGGTCAAGATGATCTACATGAATCTCAGGTCTGATAGATCCTTGAACAGAACAGAAAATGGGCAAGTAGACCCAAGTACATGTAGAAATTTGGCATGTGATAAAGGTAGCATCTCAAACCTGTGGAGGAAAGATGCATGGGCTTTTGGAAAAACCTAAATTTGAATCCATTATCGCATACCACTCCCTGGAATAAACTCTAGATGGACTGAATGATCTAAACAGACAATGGAATTACACTAGAACTAGAAGATGACATGGATGAATTCCCTGATAGCCTGGCAGAGGAGAAACCTTTCTAATTTACGATCAAAATCCAGAGGCAATATAAGATTGATAAACTTGTCTACATAAACATAAGACAGACGGATGGCAAAAGTACAAGTGGAGCCAAAAGACATAATAAAACCCAGAAAGGAAGTCATCTGCAACTCTTATCAGACATACCTTTATCTCTGATAATATTAGGAAAGGCTCTTAAAATTGAGAATAAAAAGGCCAAATGCCTGACAGAAAAACACAATGTGTACACAGTTCAGAGAGAGAGAAAGGGAAATGGCCTTTAGACCTGAAAAAATGCCCAACTTTACTCATAATGCTGCTGCTGCTCCTGCTAAGTCGCTTCAGTCGTGTCCGACTCTGCGCGACCCCATAGACGGCAGCCCACCAGGCTCCCCCGTCCCTGGGATTCTCCAGGCAAGAACACTGGAGTGGGTTGCCATTTCCTTCTCCAATGCAGGAAAGTGAAAAGTGAAGGTGAAGTCGCTCAGTCGTGTCCGACTCCTAGCGACCCCATGGACTGCTGCCCACCAGGCTCCTCCGTCCATGGATTTTCCAGGCAAGAGTACTGGAGTGGGTTGCCATTGCCTTCTCCACCATAGATGGCATCCCACTAATAAGATAAATAGAAATGAAACTAAACTGGAATTCCATCTCTTACTCATATTGGCAAATATCCAAAAGTGTGGCAAGCATTTTGTGGTTAAGGCTGTGGAGACCCAGGCCTTCTCATATATCACTGGGAGAATACAGAATGGTACAACTCTCAGAGAGAAGAATTCAGAGATACCTGGCAAAATTACGTATGTTTTTATCTTTTCACCCATTCATCCCACCTTCTCATGTGTGAGAAAGCATATGCTAGAGATGACTGATTATGGCATTGCTGGTAAAAGAAGAGCTCAGAAACAACCTATGGATAGAAACTGGCTGAATCCACTGAGACGAGGAGGAGCAGCACAGCTAGGGAGAAGGAGGACGGGCTGATGGAGGGACTTCCCGGCTGCACTGAAAAGCGGACAAAGCAAGGAGAGGAAGAACACAGACACTGTGCTACCGTGGTCTAAGAAAGATGGGGAAATGAGAGTGAGTACAAAGAAGAGGAACCTAAAGCTAACAAAAGGGCTTCCTACACATGCCCAAGGGTTCCATCACATGCCCAACCTTACTCATAATGCTGCTGCTGCTAAGTCGCTTCAGTCGTGTCTGACTCTGTGCGACCCCATAGACGGCAGCCCACCAGGCTCCCCCGTCCCTGGGATTCTCCAGGCAAGAACACTGGAGTGGGGGATGTGAGGGATGTGATGGAGAAGACAGATATGGAATCATGATTTCTCTGAGGTTACCTTATTAAATGGGCTTCCCCCGTGGCTCAGTGGTTAAGAATCCACCTGCCAATGCAGGAGATGCAAGTTTGATTTCTGGGTTGGAAAGATCCCTTGGAGAAGGAAACGGTTGCCCACTCCAATATTCTTGCCTGGGAAATACCATGGACAGAGCAGCCTGCAGGGTTACAGTCCATGGGGTTGCAAAAGAGTTGGACACAACTTAGTGACTAAACAACAACCTTATTATTAAGTCCAGTTCCAGTTCAGTCGCTCAGTCATGTCCGACTCTTTGTGACCCTATGGACTGCAGCATGCAATTTGACTTTTAAACCATGTAAATGCTTTGCATTTCCCCAAAAAATTAATTTAAGAAAGATTAATTTAACTTATGGACTTCCCTGGTGGCTCAGTGGTAAAGAATCCACCTGCCAATGCGGGAGATGTGAATTCAATCCCTGAGTTGGGAAGATCCTCCGGAGAAAGAAATGGCAACCCACTCCAGTATTCTTGCCTGGAAAACTCCATGGACAGAGGAGCCTGGTGGGCTACAGTCCATGGGGTCGTGAAAGAATCAGATACGACTAAGCAACTAAACAGCAACAATTTAATTTAAACCCTATAATCCAAGACAAATGTCAATAAATGAAGCTGGTTATCAAATTGATAACACAATTACATAAAGAATGAATTTTGAACACAGCACTCTGACTGTGCTTTCATAATAGGATATATTCTAAAGTCAAAAGAAGTGTAAAGAGAAACTTCACTCAGCAGTTTTATTGATAGTAACAATATGGGTTTTGTAAGTTGAAAAATATTTCACATGTGTGTTAGTACAAAAAAGTAAATATGTTGATGTTTTGAAAATGGATTGAAGATTTCCATTTGAGGAGATACTAAGAAGAAAAAGACTTGAGTATTTGAATTGGAAATACAAATGTGAACACTTAATTTGTTAAATAAATAAGTTTCCTAGCTCTACCCACTAAATGGCCTTAGAATGAGCATCCCTAGGGCCTAGATGTTAGTTTTAAATTTCACACTAAAAAGAACCAGGGTGCCTCAGGAAAATGGCTGATTCTAGGTCTGGAACAAGGAAGATATGAAATCTGTCTGGGACATATTGTGCCTAACACTGGGAAGGGGCTGATTTCAGCTAATAAACGTAGAAAGAATGATATAATTAGAAAAATCCGTATTCTATACCTGAAATAATTGGCTCAGGTAAGGCATCACTGACTCGATGGACGTGAGTCTGAGTGAACTCCAGGAGTTGGTGATGGACAGGGAGGTCTGGCGTGCTGCCATTCATGGGGTCGCAAAAAGTCAGACACGACTGAGCGACTGAACTGAACTGAAGGGTTCTTGAGGTATGCAAAAGCCACTAGGTGAAAAGTTATTGGAAACAGCATATCTACCCAGTGCCAAAATATCACCCCAAAGATTATTTGCAATTACAGAGGAAAAAGGCTTCCCAGAGGGCTCAGTGGTAAAGAATCCACCTGCCTATGTAGGAAACATAGGAGACATGGAATCGATCCTGAGGTCTGGAAGATCTCCTGGAGGAGGAAATTGCAACCCACTCCAGGATTCTTGCCTGGAAAATCCCATGGATAGAGGAGCCTGGTGGGCTACAGTCCATGGGGTCACAAAGAATTGGACAAGACTGAGTATGCATGCGTGCACAGAGGAGAAACTTACTTCAGCAATGATGTGACCTGATGGTCATCACTTCTAACCCAGTGATTAAACATAACTTCACCAATAGGAGATGCCTGACACTATGTACCTCTGGGTATGAGGACACATGAAGGACACACGTCATCTATGAAGTTTTCTTGACAAAAGTGTCAACAAAGCCAATCAAATCGTGAAACACAACTTCCAATTTACAGGAAATACAGTGGATTGAGGACAAGTTAGACAACATCAGAAAGAAATAACTGGGCAAAACTTGGATGTGGGACGTTCCCAACCCAAGGTGCCTGGCCTCTTCGAAAAGTCAATGTCCTGAAAAGAGAAAAAAGGTGTAGGGCTGTTTTAGAGTAAGAGACTCCAGAGACATTAAGTAAATGATCTGAATGAATGGATTCTTAAAAAGCTATTAAAAAAACATATGCTTTAGCCACCGGGGAAATTTGAATGTATACCAAATATTAGATGATAGTGGAGAATTAATAATTTTCGTATCTGTGATAATTGGAGAAGGAAATGGCAACCCACTCCAGTATTCTTGCCTGGAGAATCCCACGGACAGAGGAGCCTGGTGGGCTACAGTCCACCGGGTCGCAAAGAGGTGGACACAACTGAGCGACTTCACTTTCTTTCACTATGTGATAATGGTAATGTGGTAATATCAGAGAATGTCCTAACAGTTAGGACACATATACTAAAATTAAAGTACTTAGGGATGAAGAGTTGGGATGTTTGAAACTCCCACATAAAAAATCCACACCTCTCTCCCTATCTATTATCTGTCTACCTATCTCAACATATCTACAGATAGATAAATATGCATATACATATAAATCAAGCAAATATGGCAGAATATTAACAATGATTGAATCTAGGTGGTAGGTATCCAGAAATTCATTGTATTTTTTTTTAAAAACTTTTCTCTATGCTTAAATTTTTCATAATAAAAATTGGGGAAAGGAAAAAGAATATTACATTAATTCCAAAATAAGTTAAGGTCTAAAAGTGCTGTCCCATTCAGCATGGCAATAACAATTTTAGCTTGAAACAACTATAGCATGTAGATAACGAACTGTGCATCTTGACCAGGAAAATTGATAAGGCATCCGCAGTGGTCAAGAATCCACCTGCCAATGCAGGAGATGCCAGAGACTCGGGAGATGTGGGTTCAATCCCTGGGTTGGGAAGAGCCTCTGGAGGAGGAAATGGTAACCCACTCCAGTATTCTTGCCTGGAAAATCCCATGGACAGAGAAGCCTGGCAGGCTACAGTCCATGGAGTTGCAAAGAGTCAGACATGACTTAGCAACTGAGCATATACACACCCACAAAAATATTTAATTTTGAGCAAGATAACTACATGATGAAAACCTAAGGATATTCTGGTTTGTAAAAATGTATCTTGATTTAAGGGTAGACTGTTCCCTTGATGAACCTCCAGTGAACCAAGGCTCCCATATGTGATCTTTGTACATCCCTCCCACACTGACTCCGGGCTTGGCAGTAGTTTCCTATTGTTGTTGTGACAAATTACCACAAACTTAGTGGCTTAAAAACCCCCCACAAATTTATTATCTTATGGTTCTGGAGGTCAGAAGTCTGATATGAATTTCACTGGGCTAAAATGAAGGTATCGGCCAGGGCTTCTGGAGGGTCTAGGTAAGAAACCATTTCCTTGCCTTTTTAGCTTTGGCAGGCTGCCTGCAAGCCTTTGCCTGTGGCCAGTTCCTCTATCTGCAAAGCTGACCTCTGTGTTGCTTCAGATTCTGCTTCTCTCCTCATATCTTCTTTTCTGATACTGACTCTTCTGCTCCCTCTTTCACTTGAAAGGACCCTTGTGGTTAGATTGGGATGTCCATATAATCCAGGATAATCTCTCCAGAAAGAAGAAAGAAAAAAAGGCTCAGTGCCAAAGAACTGATGCTTTCGAATTGTGGTGCTGGAGAAGACTCTTGAGAGTCCCTTGGACTGCAAGATCAAACCAGTCAATTCTAAAGGAAATTAACCCTGAATATTCATTGGTAGGACTGATGCTGAAGCTGAATACTTTGGCCACCTGATGTGAACTGATTTATTGGAAGAGACTGTGATGCTGGGAAAGACTGAAGGCAGGAGGAGAAGAGGGCAACAGAAGATGAGATGGTTGGATGGCATCACCAATTCAATGGACACGGATCTGAGCAAACTCTGGGAGATAGTGAAGGACAGGAAAGCCTGGCATTCTGCAGTCCATGGGGTTGCAAAGAGTCAGACACGACTTAGCAACTAAACAGCAGCCTCTCCATCTCAAGATACTTAATCACATCTACAAAACCCTATTGCCATGTACAAGATAACATTCACAATTTTTACGGATTAGGATGTGAACATCTTGAGAAGGGATGGTCATTATATTGCCCATTATACCATGTGACTGGTTTTAGCCAATGAGATACAAGCAAGCATGATACAAGCAGAGGCTTGAGAGGTACTTGCACTGTGGGGCTTGTCCTCTGGAAACGTTTAAGATACTTCCTCTCAGAACCTAACCACCATGCTGTGAAAAACCCACCCTAGCCACCTGGGGAGACCACAACTGAGGTTCTCTCTCATTAATAGCCCAGTTGAACTCCCATCCAGCAGCCAGTTCCATGCGCCATCTTGGAAATGCACTTCCAGCCTTGGTCCTAGCTGCCATCATGAAAGGCAGCGATGAACTGAGACTTACTAAACTGCAGCATCCAGGACAAATTAATGACTGTTGATCTTTTAATGACGGATTTTTGCTCAGCAATGTATATAAACTGAGACAGGGTGTTTGCTCTAAGCCAGTGAAACACTGAAGAACATATACCAAAAGTGTTGACTTTGGATCTAGAATAATTATTCAGCAGCTGTCTTTAAGATAACAATTAGCAGAGTCTGTCCTCTATCAGATCCGTTCTGGATCTGTGAAAGCAAAGCCTTGTCATCCACATAAACAATCAGGCCTTTCATCCTAGTTATTGCTAGTAGAAGTGAAGCCTGTGCACCATCCGGAAGTGGGAAAAAGTCATTAAGGACCACGTTGAAATGAAAGAGGGCAAGTATACCAGAATGCTGCAGGATTTTTGCAATTGCAACCTGATGTATCAAGAAAACAACCTTCATCTTGTGGCATTAAATGAGATTCTGAGATTAACTGCTGCTCCCAGATGAACTAGAGTAGGATGATTGTTGATGTCACTCAAGTCTGTTGTTTCAAGTAACTGATTCAGAGGCTGGTTCGCATAGACTTGGCCTACTTGCTACACCTTGCCCTCACATTCCGCTGAACTAGGGCTTTCAATCAAGCCAGTGACCCAGCTAAACCATAGCACGGGGGATTGATTTTTCAGAGTCTTGATCTTGCGATGAGCTTTTGCTACATTGGATGGAAACCAGTTACTGTCCTGATTGTGGGAATTTGTGTTTGCTGTTTTATTCCTCTTGGAAAATATGCTTAAAAATAATTCATCCACCATCCCCTTCCTTCTAGTCTGTAATGCTCCTAGCAACCGCAAGAGAATAAACAGACCCAGCTTTTCATCAGAGAGATGGTACCCAAGTCTAAGGTATGTTTTTAATTTATAGCTCTGGGCATGAAAGCGTTGACCTAGCAAGGCATGGGCTTAAATGGTGCCATTCCCCTGCACAGCAAATAGCAGAAATCATTCTCATTTGCTCCACGGCTGTGGAAGCCTGGCTACTTCTCCAAAACATTTTCAAGTCTGCACATAACTAACTTGATCCGAGACCCGGAAAATCATCACGACTCCTGTTCCTGCTTCCCAGCGCTGAGGGCACACCTGTGGCTTTGTCTCGCTAACGACTGGAGCTGCCCCGCAGATCCACACGTGTGACTCAGCCGCTTTCCTCTGGGCGGCACTGGGTGCTGAGATCCACAATGAGGGAACACAGAATGCAGGGTGAGTCTCTTCCAGAAGCGCAGGTGTCCACAGGGCTGTGGGCAATTGCCACACGAGTAACATGACACGGAAGGGAGGAGAAACTGGTTCTGCAGTGTGGCTTTGAAACACCGGCCTACCAGAGACCAAAAGGAAACTCCCCTGCTGATGGAAAAATAGAAGCCTATCTACCTCTCTTAAATCCATTGATGTTTTCTGAGTGCAGACGTGTTCAGCACAGTGCCAGGCACAGCAGGTCACATTAAAGGACTACAAAACCATCCCCATGTGCTCGGCTCATCATCCCCAGTCAAGCTATGGAGCTGGGAGAAACTGGAGGGAACCAGCCAGTGAACAAGGGAAACAGCCATCAGAGTGGCCATATACTTTATTGTATGAAGATTTGTAGATTTGAAAAGCTGGGGGCAGATTAGAAGTAGGAGCGTGAGAGTCTTAAAAGCTCTACAAATGAGAAATGACATCTGGGAGCAAAGACAGAAAGAAAAATTGGGGAGGAAACAATGGATTCCCCCCCACCCCATTTTCGGGTAAGACACAGAACTAGCTAAGGACACTAGCCTGGGACCATTGGGTGATGGGGCAAAGGGTCCCAAACACCTCAACAGGCACGGAGGGCCTGTGACAATGAGGTCAGTTGCAACTACTCATAGAAACATTCCCCTCTTTGGGGAGTTCTAGTTCTTTGCTGAAAAATGCAGAGGGTGGTGCTCAGTGGTCACTGTTTAGAGAGTCTTCTTTGAAGACTTAATGTAAGTTTGGATGCTTAAATGAAGAAACTTAGTGGAGTAGAAAATTGATTTACGTGCGGCAGCAGCTCATTTCCCAAACTTGGGAATTAAGCTTGATGTCTCCTTGACCTTGTCACCCAAACTGATTCCAATGGCCTGCTGATTCTATGCCAAGGCCACCAGGATCGTCCTGTTCAGGACTGACATGTCCACCAGGGCAGTGTGGCTCCCAGTGGCCTGGAGCTTCTTTCCCATCCAGCCTGGCTTTGACCTCCCCGACTGACCCATCTTTCTGATGATGTCATCACTCACACACATAGAAGACAGACCTCAGGGGAGCCTGCAGGAACACTCAGAAGCCAACCCAGTCTGCCTCCTGTGTCATATCCCAACGCCCCGCCTTGTGCCTCTGACACGCACCATGCATTTTCATGTCTATGGCTTTGGTCACGTGATTCCCACACCCCGGGATGCACCTCACCATTTTGCCAAAGCTGCTGAGATGTCTCAATCCACATTCGAAGGCTGCCCCCATTAGGGTGGGTACCGCAGTGAATTAATCCCCTCACCCCACCATCACACCCAGTCTGTGCCTCATACTAGCCCCTTACAGGGCTGCATTGCAGTATGGAATGATGTTTCCATCAGCTCTGTGAAGTCTTCTTTACGGCAACACCTCAGCCAGCTCCAGCCTCTGCCTTCTCCCCATTTCCCAGATCCACCCTCAGGCAGGTGGGAAGACAACCCAATTTGTGGGTCACTCAATCTCCCCTCACCCTCCCATCCCTAGTCCTTCTATGACTGGCACAGGCTGCCCAGACCACAGCGGCAAAATGCTTGTGTCCTGCTCTCAGCCCGGAGGAAGAGGAGGATTCCATCCTGGTAATGGCTCAGTGCAGCCAGTCTCACCCCATTAAGGACAACCACTTCCAGCATGTTAGACCCGGCCCCCCTGCAAAGCCACTTCATCTGTCCCACATATCTGTCCTTTGTTGAAAATGTATATAAAACCCCAGGAACTGGTTCACCAGAAATAGCCTGGGGGAAGGAATCTTAATCTCTTCTGTTTCTTTCTTTCTTCCTTCCCTTCTCAAAGGCCCAGGCATGAAATCAGGAGAACGTCAGTCCACTCTGCAAGGGTAATTTATTGACTGCCTAAAGTTTTAATTAGGATTGCATTCTTGACTGGTGCCTTCACCCGATGGGGGGTTCAGGCAAGGCCTTTCTCTCCCACAGAGAAAACAAAACCATGGTTCTGCTCTTTGTCAAAGCGTAGAGTTCCTGGCTTTGGACCATGCCCCATGGGCCTAGCTTTTTAAAAAGACCACACACTCGCACACATCCCACTATACAACACACCCTCCAAGAGGGAGAAAACTTACTGCACTTTAAAGGCTGCATTTTTCATCTTTTAGAAAGATATTGTTACTGCTCTGTGAAGTCTCGTTGGGAATCTGTTCACCTACGTGATGGGCCTCCCACCAGCATCTTCCCAGGGATGCAGTGGGTGCCGTTTCTTCCCAGTCCCACCTCCCACAGGTGCCAGGACACCTGAACAGCACCGCATAGCGATGTGTGAGCCTGTGGCCACCCCCACCCCAAGCTGACCCCACACTCACTCCTGGGGACAGCCCTGCACATAGTCCAAGAAAAACAGGGTCTGGGCAACATCCTGGTAAGTCTCTTGCCTCCATAATTCAGGTGCCCTGGTAACTCTGTAAAGAGATTTTAGTACGTGCTTCATAGGTTTCCTAACTCTTCTGCTGGTAGAGACTCAGGCCCAGCACTGACATCCTTCCTGCAAGGGGCTAGAGAGACCAACAGGAGGGCAAAGCCTGGTGGACTAGAGGGTCCTCTGAAACCCCAGCAAGGGAGCCGGTCAGTTCAGGAGACCTTCCCTTGGCATCGTCTGGCACTGACTCTGGAAATCAGAGAGGAGGCGGCATCAGGCTCCTCGTGGATGAAGCTTGTGTGTGTGTGTGCTCAGTCGTGCCTGGCTCTTTGCGACCCCATGGACTGGAAGTTTCCTTTGATTTCTCTCCCTGATCTTCCTTCCAGGATGCATCAGCGTGTCCTATAGGTTCCAACTCCAAAATAAATCTCAGTTCCTTCCTTTCCTCCCCATCCCCCTGCCACTGACCTGTCACATTGGCCTCAGAAGGAAATCTACACAGTGTCTGCCGACTTCGGCTCCCAAGCACTCTGACTCTGCCAACAGCTCCAGCCTCTTCTTGGATCAGGGATCCTCTGCTTCATCTGCCCAGCCTCCTCTCCCTTCCTCGACCACTGCAGCCCCTCCTGCCTCAACCCTCATTCATCTTGCTCAGCCCGGTTTCTTCTCTTGCAGGTCTCAACTCAAACACACCTGATCAGCAAGATCTCCTGTGACCTCCCATGTACCCACCTTCTCCTTCTATCTCTCCATCACATCACATGTTGATTTCAGAGTCTGTCTCCCAATCTGCAGTGACTTTGTAAATTTACTTTTTCTTTATGAATCATGTCCCCTTTCTAGAAGTTCTAGGATAGAGATCTTGGGTGCTATCTCAGCCCTTGCCTGTGACACAGTGCTGGCACACAGCAGGAGCATGGTAAATACCTGTTAGAATGAATGAATAAATAAGCTTCACCATTAAAAAATGCCCAATGGAAAAAAATTTTTTTAATGCCTAGTGAATTAACTGGCAGTAACTGGGCAGTACACAAAGATATATGCATTGTTCATAGGGCAAAGTTTGAAAATAATTTAAATAGCCAACAAAAGAGGATGGAGTAAATCAGTGCTTCAGCATTATTAATTATTGAACACTAACTCACTCTAGTCAGAGAAGGCAGTGGCACCCCACTCCAGTACTCTTGCCTGGAAAATCCCATGGACGGAGGATCCTGGTGGGCTGCAGTCCATGGGGTCGCTAGGAGTCTGACACGACTGAGCTACTTCACTTTCACTTTTCACTTTCATGCATTGGAGAAGGAAATGGCAACCCACTCCAGTGTTCTTGCCTGGAGAATCCCAGGGACGGGGGATCCTGGTGGGCTGCCGTCTATGGGGTTGCACAGAGTCAGACACAATTGAAGCGACTTAGCAGCAGCAGCAGCAACCCACTAGTATTCTTGCCTGGAGAATTCCATGGACAAAGGAGCCTGGCAGGCTACAGTCCATGGGGTCGCAAAGAGTCGGACACGACTGAGTGACTAGAACCCATTTAACCAGGGTGAATTGGATCTTTCAGCACTGACATGCAAAGGTATCCAAGATGCTCTAAGTGAATAAAGCATGTTACTTTCTTTCCTGCCCCTTGCAGGAAGGATGTCAGTGCTGGGCCCGAGTCTCCACCAGCAGAAGAGTTAGGAAACCTATGAAAGAAAATATATGTAATCATGATTTTATTTATGGTGAAAAAAAAAAAAGCTCTATAATACCAAACATAATACCAAATGTTTTCTTGCTTGCTTAGTCGCTCAGTCATGTCCAACTCTTTGCAGCCCCATGAACTGTAGCCTGTTAGGCTTCTCTGTCCATGGGATTGTCCAGGTAAGAATACTGGAGTGGGTTGCCATTCCCTCCTCCAGGCATCTTCCCGACCCAGGGATTGAATCCATGCCTCCTGCATTGGCTAGTGGATTCTTTACCACTGAGCCCCCTGGGAAGGCCAAATAGGTACATAAAAATCTTACATGAAAGAATGAAGAAAGGATGATCTGGAATGATACCCACAGTTTTAGACTGTGTTTATCTTTGGGGTGGCTGGTATTATGAGGTATTTTCATTCATTTCTTTTCGGCTCATATTTTCTGATTTTTAAATAATGAGCATATATATTGCTTCTGTAACAAGAGAAATATAAGAGCAAATTTGAAATGAAGAATAGCCTTCTGCCATCCAGGTGGAGGGACCAGGGGAGCAGAGCCAGCCCAGGGCCTGTCACACGGTCCCCCGAGAGGAGAAGGTAGAGGTGGGACTGCAGGGAATAATTATTCTTGACCCATTTTGAGCCTGCTTCAGAGAAAATACTCTTGTTAGATAATAAAAACAGAAGCCTCCAGGCATATTTCCTTCCCACAGAGAAAGAGCAGCTGTGGCTCCCTTCCACATTATTCACTCAATCCTGAGCTCGGCACACAGGTTATACTTTCAGATGAAGGGCCCAGCTGCAAACTCTGGCTCCCGTAAACTCAGCCCGAGCCCCTGGGGAGTCAGAGGAGTTGAGCGTGCCTGGGCTCCAGTGGACCCCTTGTAAAAATTCTGGTATAGGATCCAGCATCCGGTGTTTCCTCCAGAGGCTACCCACACAGGTGCTAGAGGGCCCTCGGGTGAGATGGAGGCAATGGGCCCAGAGGCTGCATGACAGGGGGCAGTGTGGGCTGGGGGTGAGGTGGGGACAGCTGCTGTACCCCATCTGTCTCAGGTCTGTATGCTCTCAGTGTAGGGATATCTGGGAAGTCATTTTAAACAGTAAATGTAAATCAACTAGAAAGTCAAAAATAAATCTATGGTTGTCATGAATTAATTCAAAATAGAGTTTATAGGGACAGTGCTCTGTGTGGCTTGGGACACGTCTCTTCATCTCTGGCCTTAGTTTCATCATTTAGACCCCAAAGGGACTGGCCCAAGTGTCCTTGGGCCTTGCAGGGCTGACAGTCTGTGTTCTGAGGATTACTTTCTAGAAGAGACAAAATTAATTCCTAGTTCTAAACGAGACAATTAACCACAGTAACACCCATGTTACTGTGCTCAGCACAGAAGATACTGAAGGGCTGGTGCAGGCTGGGTGGGCTTCCTGGTGGAGGTGAAAGCTAAATCATACCTTAAAGAATGGAACAGACTTAAGTAACCTCTGGAAACAGTATTGGGACTGATGCAATGATCCAAGGTACTGTCACTTCTGGACCAGCTGGAGGGCCCACAGAATCCTTCTCAGGAAGGGATGTAACTGTGGGTGGTTTTCCTGGGCTCTCAACTGAAGACACAGTCTGTGAATTCCAAAGCACCAAATAATCTGTAGATTTCTTTTAAAGAACATGCACTATACCATGTAGCAGCTGAAAGTGATGTTTGTGAAGCCGAATGGCAACACAGGGGAATGATCTCAGAATGAGGAGGGCAATCGGGCCACAGAAATAGGTCTGCACAGGGAGGCAGTATAGACCAGCAGGGTGGTTCTCAAAGTGTGGTTCCCAGGCCAGCAGTATCAGCATCATCTAGGAGTTTATTACAAATGCAGGCTCTGAGGTCCAGACCTACCGAATCAGGAACTCTGGAGCTGGGCCCAGCAAGCTGGGGATTTTTATATAGTCGACATATGAGGACCACTGTGCTTGGGGAAGGTGGGAGGTTCTGGGGTCACAGACAGGGAGGGGTTCAAATCCCAGCCCAGCAGCTAAATACCTTCAGCAATCTATTCAAGCTCTAGTCACTTTCTCTGCCATAAAATGAGGTCCATTACCCCTAACCAGCAGGAGTGCTGTGAAGATTCAACTCATTAATATATGTAACGTCCCAGTTCAGTGCCATGCATGAAAAAAAAAATACACATCTGAAAAATTAAGAAGGAATTTTACAAAATGATAGTGGTGTCTCTCGGAGAAGTGGTGTGTAGGTGACTTCCCTTCCCCTCATCTCCAGTCTCTAAACTTTTGGTAGGGCAGTTATGTGAGTTATAAAGCCAAAGAGAAATATTTATACGGCACAGTGAGAACCCACAGTGGGAGCACTACTCTATCCTTCGGGGTTGAACGGTGGCTGATATGGTTGACATGGCAAGGAGCACGGGGCAGCTGCATGCTGCAGCCCCTCCCTGGACACGTGGCTACCCAGCTCCCTGCCCTTCCCCCCACCAGCAACCACTGCTTCACAGAAGGGACTCACATGGAGAGGACAGACCTTGGGCTCATTGGTGAGGGATCAGGACCCAATTGAACACATATGCACACATGTGTGCATGTGTGCACATGTCCAAGCGCAGGCTTGCGTGGTGAGAAGCAAATGTTTATAACCAGAACTCAGAGCTGGTAGTTCGTTTCAAGCCCCCGCCTTGGGCATGTGGGGAAGCTGAGGCCCAGAGAGAAGGCACTTGCTCAGTTGAGGTCACACCCTGAGTTAGCAGGAGTCAGGAAGGGAGCCCAGAGCCCAGCTTCACTTTAGCCTCGGCTGAGATAGGGAGCCCAGAACTTTCCAGGGGTTGTCTAGGAAGATGCCTTAAAGAGAAAGAGTATGGCATTTAGACAGCGAATATCAAAGAAGTATTTGGAGGCCCAGATGGTTCTGTTGGGGGAGCTAAAGCCGTCAGATCCCTCCTTCCATCTTGTGAAATCTCAGGGTGTGCTGAGCCGTGATTACACCCCTGGGATTTAGACATGAGAGAAAGGCCCTTTCTCACAACTCAGCCTTGCATTCCTGTTTGACACGTTTCAGTCACTTACACTGAGGATCAACCCCAAGTCAGCCCAGGTGACACAACATGATACATGTGAGGGGCCTGGGGGCAGGATGGGTTCCCCTTCTTGACTCCAAGATAACATAACCCAGATGCACCCTGGCCACCGTGGCTACACACAGTGGGTGTGTGCTCACTGTTGGCATGGGCAGGTAAGAGATGAGACACAGACAACCTCATAATGTCAGACAAGTGAAAGTTATTACAGGACGCAAAGAATGAAGAATGCAAGTTGGCTAAAACCAGTAAAACCCTAAGCCCATGTCAGACCCTAAGCATCTCAGAAACATTTCTAGGGGAGCATGGGCCTTAGACTCCCAAACCTCACCTGCAGGGGACAGACACAGCAACCTGTCCAGCAGTCACTGCTCCCCTCCACTTGTGCCCATGCAGGGTTCTACAGGTTGCCCAGGGAGGCATCGCCTCTTATAGCTAAAGCCCCAAACCCACATGGCTCATGTTGGGTGAGGCAGGTGTTCTGTCATTAATCCATCAGCAGCGACAGCCTGCAATGCTCCATCAGGGTGTGACATATTTCAACAATAATCAAGAGACGAACTTGTGAGCATGCTGATGGCTCATCAAAGCTCCAGACTGGGATACAGTCTGGCACGCTTGTTGATGGCATTCTCTATTAAACTAGAGCCGCCCAGGTATAAAATAGCTGCCCAGGTAGGAATCTCCATGAGCCCAGGAAGATGGGCAGACAGTCAGCTGATGGGCTCCCAACACCGCTTTACCTAACTACAACACGCCAGAATATTCCTTCTGAACAGCTTCCTGTGTTTAAAAATATGTCACAGAACTGACACCAAGGATCTCGCTCATGAACCAACAGGATTTTACATTTTTATCTTTAAATACTTCCCAGTAGCTGAATTACCTAAACTAGTCAATAATAGAACCCCAAATGACTATGCTTAGCCAATTGAGTGTGAGACCAAAATGCGTGACCGCATGAGCCATCTCTCTTCAAAGTCATTGTAACGTGACAGCCTGCAGTCACTGAAGGGTCGCAATTTTGCTGTGATGGTGGAACACCGCTGCTGAAAGTTACAAACTCATAAACATGCACATGCGTACATGTAGAAACTGCCGCCTTCTGCGCCTAACGCAGAACCCAAAGTTACTGTTAATACCTAGAATGTTTAAAAATGTTATTTCCACCAATATCAATTTTTCTTCAGGACACTTCATTCAGAGCATAACTTCCCACTGCAATAGACTTGGCTGGCAACTCAGGTTAAAGAAGTCATTCAGTAAAGGGTGATTGCTGACACATTCATTCATTTCCTGTGATCATGGCCATATTGTGAAGTTCATCTCCATTTTCATGTAAACACAGAACGCTGTAAAAATACTCAGCCTAGAATCAACTGGATGTACCATTCTTCTTAGAAGGGGCCCTTGCACGATTATCCCGTTGTGTAATTAGCAGGGGCTTTCTTGGGAAATTTCTGGCACTAGTGGTAAAGAACCTGCCTGCCAGTGAAGGAGACATAAAAGATGTGGGCTCAATCCCTGGATCAGGAGAAGGACATGGCAACCTGCTCCAGTATTCTTGCCTGAAGAATTCCATGAACAGAAGAGCCTGGCGGGCTACAGTCCATAGGGTCGCAAAGAGTCAAACATGACTGAACTGACTTAGCACACACATTTCTTGGGAAGTTTTGGGGGACCTTGAGCTCCAATGAAGTTCTCAGGAAAGAGAGTAGAGACATCGGAGGTGCCTCTGGTGGTCACCTGGCTCGCGAAAATCCAGGTCAAGAGGCCTGGGCATCATTAAATGAATCGCTGAACATCTCAGGTCTGTATCACTCTGTAAAGGAGTGACAGTACTTTTCTGTAGAACAGAAAAAGAGCTTAGAAAGAGACGTGCTTTCTGAATGACACATGTGGTCCTTGTAGATAGAGGTGAAATTCCACTGCCCCTCCTGCATGCCTCAGCCCCGTGCCAAACTGCATGGCCCCTACTAGAACAGAAGCTTCCAGAAGAGCTGTCAGCTATAACTGGGCCCAGCTGCTCAATGAGATCTTGGCACAAAGAGCTGGCAGCCCTGCCCTTTGCTGCCTGGTCATCGCTCCAAGCGCTGCATTTGGTTCTCGGGCTGTGCTTTTCATGGATGTGGACAAACTGCAGCCCATTTAGAGATGCGTGAGCACGATGCTAAGAGGGTGTGAAACGTCCCTGTTAAGAGCAAGAGATGGAGATGTTATTGCTGCCTTGGTGTTTATCTGCAGCCACAGGGAGGGTGTGGTCACCATCTGCACCTGTCCTGTGGCTGGTGAGCCAGGTGCCCTCTGGGTGAACCCAAGGGGCAGAAAGAACCAGAGGTGGAGGTAAACAGCTTGAGGAGCAGGGCCTTCGCTCTGCCAGGCTGTGCCCAGAGGGATGGACAGCCATGTGGGCAGCGCACTCCTGCCCCTGGGAGAAGACCAGCCGCGACTGGAAAGTCACTCGGCAGGGGAGCCCTCGGGGAGCTCTCGAGTCAATGGCTCTATAAATAACAGTACCTGGGATTGATACGTTTGAAGATGGGCTGTGGCAGGTCAACCAACTGGAATAGATACAAATAAATGTTCCCGCAGGATGGGTCACAAAATACCTATGGAGCCCCGACCACAGTAGATGGTTTCTTTGTTGCTTGAGGTAATCATCTGTCCCCAAAACATATGCCTTCTCCCCAGTGGATGCCACTCCTGAAACCCTGCTGTCCTCCTGCATGAGAGCATTTCCCCATGACCTTGAGGCCATCTCCCAGGGTGCAGAGAGGGTGCGGTCCTCCTGTGATCAGCATCTTTGAAATTGCACATCCTTTTGAACTAGATCACTCTTGAAGATTCCCTGGAAAAATACACTCATGAGACCCTCCTGGGCCACCAGGAAGCTGTGTGTCAGCCTCCTCCCATCTCGGGCTCGATGGGGCCCCTCTACAGAAAGAGAACTGGTCTGCAGGGCCAGCGTCCTGTGGTCCTTCCAGCTCTTGCAAATGGTGCAGGGCATGGAATCCTGCCTCCCTGCTATCCTCCTGCCAAGTCACCTGACAGCTGGTTCTTGGAAATGATGTCACCTGCACCCTGTCCACCCAGTCTAATCTACGGCAGGCCAGCAAAGCAGCTTAGCTGGAGATTAGCCTCGGGGTGCACCTTCCGGGGCTGCTGTTTGGGGAGATATGTATTTCCTCGGTGGCTGTGGGAACAGGGTTGTGTCCTGCTGCCTCCTGGGGTTTCGATCTTTGAAGGATGTACTTTTCATTGTGACTCAGTTTCAGGAAACAAGAGGTCAAGGTAACATTGATAAGTGTCCTCACCTCTGACTAGGCTTTGGAATTTGCAGTGGGCATGGTCACTGGTGGGTGAGGGGTGACAGGGGTCTTTGCCAGTGCCGAAGCTGAAGCTGGCTGGCTGCTCCGGGCGGGGCTGGCCCCTCCTTATCTTCAACACCAAAGCTCACCTTGCTTTCTTCCTTCCAGCTTGCTGCTGTGAGTTCCTGGGTTTTGTGTCTTTAGACTGGCATTTGTAATCCCATTTTTGACTAATGAACTCCATTCATGGCTATCTATAATTTTACAAACTCCCTACAATTAAAAAAATCATTTTATCAATTTTGCATGGTTTACGGTAAAAAAATTTTTAGTTAAATATTTTATATGAGTATATTATTCAAAGATTATATTAAATGAGCATTAAAAGACAATTTTTAATGATGTTCATTATATCTAAGGATACATTTTAACGTTTTTCCATTTAACAATTTATACCCAGCATTTCAGTTCTTTTAAATTAGTTGTGCAAGGAAAGACTGATTTGTTGACAAATAAAACACAACATTTTGGTTCTGAGACCAACACATATTTGAAACATAATTGAAACTTGATTATATGCGCTAGCTTCAAAAATAGATAAAAACTGTGTTTTGTGACCTGATCTTTAGAATTCTTGCCTTTTGAGCTTAAGAAAAATCAACTGCATTATTTTTACAATGTTCATGTGTTATCTAAATGACAAGATAAAGCCGGATTCAGAGAGAGATTTGTAAGTTCTTCAAAATAACACATTGAAGGTAATATTTTTTTTCCAGTCAATAACAAGACAAGCTAGTTAAATTTTCTCTGTATATTCTATGGACCCCCATCCTTTTCTGTCCCTTCATTTGGCATACTAAAGACATTCAGAACACCTATTTAAGGACTTGGATCAGATGATCACAGCTTGTGAAACTGGAAAAATGACCAAGGCAAATTTGCAGAACGATCACTCTTAGGCTTCTCATCAGCTTGGGGGTGGTTTAATATAAATGTTCTTTATGTTTTCTGTCTTTGCCACTTTTTATAGCCATGTTTTGGTTATAAATGAAATCACATATGACAAATAAAAAACAATTTAGGGGGATTTAGGGAAGAATGGATACATGTATTTGTATGGCTGAGTCTCTTTGCTGTTCACCTGAAACTACCACAACATTGTTAATCTGCTATACCCCAATACAAAATGCTTTTGGTGTCAAAAAATTAATAAAGAGCATACAGCAGTCAAATTGATCCAAAGTGATAAGCCATTTGGTGACTGAGAAATGAGCATGATCATCTGATCTTTGCTAGCCATGCATTCTCACATGATACACACACAGGCACACACACATTTACACACAGGCACACACACATTCAGAGGTCCCCAAAGGTCCATTTCAGGGAAAATTATGTAAGTAGTCACTTACAGATTTAAAAAAAAAACACATGATTTGAAACAGATGCATTTACCACTTCAGTGACAGCAAACCTCTGTTCTAGCATTTGCTCTAGGAGTATTGGCTCTGCCCATCCATAGTTGGAGGAGTAGGGGGGGTGCTTTATCATAAGAAAAAACATTGTATATTAATGCATACATGTGGAATATAGAAATATGGTACAGAGGAATCTATCTGCAGGGCAGGAATAGAGCCTGCAGATGCAGGAAGCAGCTATGTGGACCCAGAGAGGGATGGAGAGGGCGGGATGAACTGGGAGGGACTTCCCTGGTGGCTCAGATGGTAAAGCATCTGTCTACAATGCGGGAGACCTGGGTTCGATCCCTGGGTCAGGAAGATTTCTTGGAAAAGGAAATGGCAACCCCTCCGGTACTCTGGCTAGAAAATCCCATGGACGGAGGAGCCTGGTGCTGCTACTGTCCATGGGGTCGCAGAGTCGGACATGACTGAGTGCCTTCACTTTCACTATGTACTACTTTGTGTAAAATGGGCTTCCCAGGTGGCGCTAGAGGTTAAAGAATCCGCCTGCCAATGAAGGAGACATAGGAGATTGCAGGTTCAATCCCCGTGTCAGGAAGACCCCCTGAGGAGGGCATGGCAATCTACTCCAGTATTCTTGCCTGGAGAATCCTATGGTCAGAGAGGAGCACGGTGGGCTACAGTCCATGGGGTCACAAACAGTCAAACATGACTGGAGCGACTTAACACACATGCATGCGTGTGTGAAATAGCTAGCTAGTGGTAAGCTGCTATATAACACAGGGATCCCAGCCTGGTGCTCTGTGATGACCTAGAGGGATGGGATGGGGTGGCAGGGAGGTTCAATAGAGTGGATATATGTATACTTACAGCTGATTCACTTTGTTGTATAGTAGAAATTAACACAACATTGCAAAGCAATTATACCCCAATTAAAAAAAAAGGTAGCCAGAGTGACAACGACTGTCCTGTGAGGAGCTGTGTGAGAAGGGGACAGCAAGTCAGGCCCTTGGGGTGAAGGTGGACGGCTGGGAGGCAGGTGAGTGAGGAGAAAGGGCCTGTCAGTAAAGACGCGAGCTGCAGTGGTGGGGAGCGGAGAGTCTGAGCAGTGGTCTGGTTGGGAAACTTCCAGGAGGGCAGAGGCTCCAAACAGGATTTGGAGAAGGTACTTTGGTGGTACGAACGCGGGATGCCACGCAGAGCTTTAGAGAAAACCTGTAACAAATCTCAGCATTATTCTTCAGGGAAAAAGACACTGCTATGGTTTCACACACACACACACACACACACACACACACACACACACACACACACACACACACACACACACGTCACCCCTGGAGCCTGGACCACGGGCAGGTGTGGGCGTAGCTATGCTTGGTCTACCTGCCTGGGACAGTCCGGATTGGAACAGGAGCTCAGAGGGTGGCCCTGAGCACAAGCCATGGCCTCGGGGGAGAAGAAACTCTTGACAGACCCACCAGGCCATGGGGGAATCAGACACTCCAGAAGTCATGGAGACCATTTCCCTACAAGGGAAATGGGAGTCCAGAGTTCTTCCTCAGGCTGTCGGGAAATTTGAGAGGCAAAAGCATTGACTCTGCAGTTGCTTGAGAAATTCTCAAGGAGGGTTTGTGTGCATGGGCCGGCAGACCACTGGAGGGCCTCCAGGAGGGCAGGAGGAGCCCCTTCTGTGAAGGGAGGTGACTCCAGGCTTGGGGAGCTGTAGCCAGAGAAGCTCATCAGCGAGGTGACCACACGGACAAACACCACCTGAGCAGCAGGCCCAGAAGAGGCCCGCTCACCCCAGCCCAAATGGCATTTTAGGAGACTCACAGGCTTTTACACCCCTAGAGAGAAGAGAAACAAGAAGCAGGTGGGCAAAAACCACTTCCCAGGATGTCAGCAGCTTCTCTGGGGACCACCTGAGGACCCCCGTCAGACCAGTAGCTCAGCCAGGGCCAGCGGCTCTGGACCAAGGGGGCGACGGAGCCCAGGCCTCTGCATACACCCCGAGACCCCCTGCCCTGGACGATGCCAGAACAACGTGTCAGTAACACCCCAAGAAGGGCCACTCATGTCTCCCAAACACACCTCCAAGGGGCGTTCTCACCAGTTTCCTGCACATCTTTCCATCGGCAGGACTATTTCAGCTCAGCCGGGAGCCTTCTCGAGTCCTCTCCATGTCCCTGCCCGGCCTTTAGCACTGACACCACCAGCCAGGCACTGGGAAGGGTGACATTCATCAAAGGTTCGCATTCATTCCCGGGTGAGCCTGCAGGACCACTGGGCTCCTGTGGTCTCACCAGGCACCAGCCAGGGCTCTGGCAGAGCCTCTGGGTGTCAGAGGCCAGCCCCTGGGTCCCAAGAGGTGACTCTTCCAGGCTCATTCATAGGCTGCTTCACTTCAACGACTTGAGTTTTTCATTTTCTAAGAAACAGGGACATAAATGGCTTGTTGGCATTTTACCAACAGAGGTGTGGGCGAGTGACTGGATCCCTCAGACTTGGTGCTGAATGGGAAATCGGAGGCTCTGAGAGTGCAGTGTCATCTGCCTTTGTGTGCGCACACACACTCTCACATCCAGACACACAGATGGACACAGACACACACAGACATACACACTCCCACACCAAACACAGACACACAGACACACATGCTCAAACACAGCTCCCAGTGCAGATATACACTCCTGCACTCAGACACACAGAGACACACATGCACAGAGACGCACACACTCATACAGAGAAACACACAGACACACTCACAGAGACACACAGTCACAGAGACACACACTCTCATACAGAGAAACGCACAGACACACTCACAGAGACACACAGTCACAGAGACACACACACTCATACAGAGAAACACACAGACACACTCACAGAGACACACAGTCACAGAGACACACACTCTCATACAGAGAAACACACAGACACACTCACAGAGACACACAGTCACAGAGACACACACACTCATACAGAGAAACACACAGAAACACAGAGACACACACACTCATACAGAGAAACACACAGACATACTCACAGAGACACACAGTCACAGAGACACACACTCTCATACAGAGAAACGCACAGACACACTCACAGAGACACACAGTCACAGAGACACACACACTCATACAGAGAAACACACAGACACACTCACAGAGACACACAGTCACAGAGACACGAACACAGAGAAAGAGACACACACACACACACACTCATACAGAAAGACACACACTCATACACCAAACACATACACACAGACACACATGCTCATACAAAGAGATATACACTCATGCACTCAGACACACAAAGATATACTCTCATACAGAGAAACACACAGGCATACTCACAGAGACACACTCACACACAGACACATTCACAGAAACACCAACACACAGAGATACACACAGACATACTCACAGAGAGACACACACTGCCAGGCCAAACACAGGCACACATGCTCATACACAGAGACACACATACTCAGAGACATGCACACTCATACAGAGAAACACACAGACACACTCACAGAGACATACTCACACACAGACACACTCACAAGACACTAATAGAGAGAGAGACATACACAGACCCACTGAAACACAGAGAGACACACATATACAAACACACACACGCACATGTACTCAGACACACACACACATTCAGGTAAAACTTTCTTCCTGACATTAGGACAAGCAGAAGAGATTTTGCACTGGAAACCCTGAGCCTTCTCCCTTAAGGAGAAGACATCAGGCCGGGGACAAGGAGAGGCTGAGACTGCCAGGAACCCGACCTCTGTTCAGCACATTCCACATGTGAGCCTGGACGGTGCCCTGCCCTGCCTTCTCAGTGCTGACCCGACCGTTTAACACGTGGAGGAGCAGACACACCGTGGGCAGTGGACTAACCAGAGATCACCACAACATGGGCAACCAGAGATGCCACATGGCTGGCTCCAACCATCAGCCCTCAGAGGCGAGGGCTCAGGATGGAAAGAATGTGGGACGGGGGTCACGGGGTGGAGTCGAGACTGAGCTGCATCACTGCAGCTTTCGGGGCCTCAGTTTCTGTCTGTAAAGGGGAAGGCAGCTTCCAGAAGGGTGTGGTGAGCAGTGAGCTAAGGGAGGGAGTGTAGCTAAAAGCATCAGGATTGGCCCTGCCTCTGCAGGGTCTCTGTCAACTGGAGAAGAGAAGGAGGGACCCAGAGGGGCCTTCTTGCAGGGCCCAGGGTCTGTGCTGGGATGTGAAGGTTGGGTAGGGAGGGCCTTGGTAGGAGGACTAGCAACACACTCCAGTATTCTTGCCTGGGAAATCCCATGGACAGAGGAGCCTGGCGGGCTACGGTCCATGGAGTCGCAGAGTCAGACATGACTCAGTGACTAAACAACAACAAATGTGTCTATACATGCCTTCAGTCCCTAAGATGCTCTTTCTCCATGCTCTCCTGCCCAGAGCTCCTCTGAGGGATGGGACCCCAGGAGGGCCATTCCTGGCAGGATGGTGACACAGTTGGGACTAGAGGTGGGCTCTTGCCCAAAGGCAGTCCACACTCAGTCCAGCACGTGTTCTGCAGAGATGGCTCAATGGGGCAATGCCAATTACCTAAGCCCCCTGGAATGTCATTCCTTTGGAATTCTCACCAGAAAGCTAGCACGATGCACCATCTGATTGCAGGGAGGAAAAGAAGAAAGACAGGAGGGAAAGAAGAAAGACAGGAGGGAAAAGCCCAGGCCTGGGTGGGCAACCGTTACTGGGGGCAGAGCTAAGATGAAGACGTGTGGACCCCCTCGCCGGTGGGGAGCACACAGCAGGGCCACCTGGTCCTTGGAGCCAGTGGCCCTCAGTTCCCGTGGGGTTCTGCCGCCCTGCAGGGAGCCTCCGACCCTTGTAGCTAGAAGGGAGAGAAGCAATGACAATGTAGTCAGTTTCAGGGCAGCAAAGAAGGCAGGAGAATGGGGACGGAGAGGCGAGCAAAATGTTGGGGACAGCCTCGACAGCTGAGGAGGGAGTGGTTGTTTGACAGATGAGGGCAGTCCACGAGGGTCGACGGGCAGGGTGGATGGTAGTGGGAGAGCTGATCAGAGCTGGCGGCCTCCTTGAGGTGACTGGCCCAGCTTGTCCCAGTGGCGGACCAGGGAGAAGGGCCCCATGGAGGCGACGGTTACCACGTACTTCCAGAGAGGCCCTCATCCCTGGCGGGTCACCACTGGTGGCCTGAACTTTTTGTTCCACCCGTGTTCCATGGGTGAACACATGGGGGAGTGCTGACCTCGCCTCTGTGATGTGTTAAGGGGGAATGCCCCTGAGGCTCAGAGAGGAGAGGGCAGCCATGCTGTCACCCAGCCGGTCCAGAGCCACTGGGACTGGAGCCCAGTCCTGGGATGACAGACTGGCCCCAAGTCCTTCCTGGGAGCTGCCTTGGCCCTGCCTGAAGGTACAGCCTCAGGTGCTGAGTGAAAACCGGACTCCTCATTAAAGCCCTGGGTGTCCCAAAGACTAATTCTGCTCATCGTTTTCAAGGGAAAGGGCAATTAAAAAATCTATTCTGAACAGAAGGAAGACATATTTTTAGAATGAAATTGAGAAGACGCCCTGAAAATAACATAAACCGTCTGAATTCAGTGATTAAAAAGTGATAAATCAGCTGCCCTGCTCTGAGTAGTCCTTCTAATCGGCCATTCGCTGGATTTGCAGGAAGGATGGCCCTGGGGTCCCCCAGGGACACTGCCAGCCTCCTCACACTCATGCCCAGAGCTGGCACAGTGAGTGAGGGTCGGGGAGGGAGGCCTACTACCATAAGGTCAAGTGGTCACACTGGTGGCATGGATCCAGCCAGGTTCCCCCAGAAAGCGTGGGTGAGCAGACCACCCAGCAGTTCATGCTGTGGTGGTTCCCACCCCAGCCCGGTCCCACCAGGCTGGGAGCACCCGGCCTCTACGTTCACTGACCCCAGGCATGGCAAAAAGTGATGGGAGAGAAATGGGGAAAAAAAGAGTGAGATGGTTCTGAGCTGGCTGGAAGGTCCACCCAGTAGCAGCAGGGGTCAAAACTTCAAGTCACAAATTCAACTTCTTCTCTTCTTTGGGGGTGAGCAATACTGGCCTGGGAATCTAGAAGCCTCATTTCTTCTGACCCGACTCATTTTAATTTAGCCAGTGGGACAGTTCACTACCAGTAGAACTGCTGGTGCTGGTCCATGCGTGCTAAGTCGTGTTTGACTCTTGGTGCCCCCATGGGCTATAGCCCACCAGGCTCCTCTGTCCATGGGATTTTCCAGGCCAGAATACTGGAGTGGGTTGCCATTTCCTTCTCCAGGAGATCTTCCTGAACTAGGGACTGAACCCACATCTCCTGTATCTTCTGCATTGCAGAGATACCACTTGAGCCATTGGGGAACCCAGTAGAACCAGCACGACTATAGCTTTAGACGCTAAGAAATATTCCTGGGGAATATGACATAGCAGGAGGTAAAGACAGAAACACCTTAGAGGAGAGAAGAAAGTCTATTCATGACACAGCTATTTCTTTACACGGAAAAGTATCATCAGGCACCTTTGGGAGCCAATGTTACAACAAGTCAGACGTCACACGGTACTAAGGACAATCCAAAGGGGATAAATATTTACTAAACTCATATCATGAGTCAAGCAGTGTGTTACATTCTTTCTCTTTGAATCCTCACAATAACCCCTAAGGGAAAGGTACGGTTATCCCACCTCACAGCTGAAACGGCAGAGGCGGAGGGTGAAGTTGCTAACAAAGTTAATGAGTGACAGTGAAGGTGTCCGTGATGGGACTGCAGCTGCTGGAGCGCAGCTTCACCCGCCACCCCGCACTGGTTACTGTTTAGCACAGGCTGAAATCTAGTCAACAAAGAAAGTTCCTGTGTCAGCAACAGTCCGTGGAGGAGAAAGTGAACATTAACAAATGCCTGATTACTGTAAACTAGCTCAGAAATGCCAGGGCACTAAATCATGCTGAAGGCTAACATTTCCAAACCACGGCATCCCATCTGCTTCCTGCGTTGTCCCCCTGCAGGCCACAGGTTGGCTGGAAGGGACAGGAGGGAGACGGGATGTGCCCCTGGGCCCGACGGGGGAGCACCAGCCTTGGGACACATCCTCCCAAGAGCCTGCATCCCTACCATCCCATACAGGGTGGATGGCCACGGAGACCCAGAGGGAAGAGATTTCAGAGTGGAGTCGGGGAGAGAGGCTGGTGTCCGTTTCAGAAGGTGGCAGTGTGAGAGGGCCAGGGCAGATGATCCCCAGTGACCTGATTTTATAGACCTTATGGTCAGCTGTGGGGTCTGTACTGAAGATGTGGATTTGGGAACCATTGTGTTTGGCAGTTTAGAAGATGACTCAAGGAGACTATGCAGCGTGAGGAAAAGAAAAAAGGCAGAGCCCTTGAACAGTTGGGGGAGTGAACCTGGCAGGGAGGGTCACTGTGTGCATGGTTGGTCATGGACTGAGACACTTGTGACTCCTAAGAGGCCACAGTGGATGAAACAGCAGCCTCTCCAGGAAGAGTTCAGTAAATGGATGGCTCTCTGCAGTATTACTGATGGAGAGATTAGGACACCCCAGAGGACACAGGGCCATGAACCTTACAGGCAGTAGAGGACTGTAGTAACTCTATGAACTGTAACTCTGCAACCCAGAACTGTAACTATGCAGCATCCCTTTTATTTGCAGGAATAGAGCCTGGACTTCCTTCTGGGCTCTGCCTCCAACTCACTGGGCAGGTGACCTTGGTTGGCCCTTTGCCTTTCTGCCAAACGAGGAAATGGAGGCATGTACCTGGAGAGGACAACACAACCTGTCCTGTCCCTCATCCTGGCAAGGGCTAGAGAAGGAGAGGGAAGGAGACAAAGGGAGAGGATGCTCACAGTCCCAAACACTAAATCCCTGAGTCGGGGTGGGGTTGGGTTGCTCTGGCTGTGTTGCCAGTGGTGGGACTCCGTGGGGTTAGGGCTTCTGAACCTGGGCTCCTTCTGTGTTTGGAACACAACAGCTTCCTTCCAGCCTACAGGTGTTAGCAGAGAAGAAAGAAATGAGGGTTAAGGATGTCCCCAGGCACCTGTTATTGTGACGGTGAACCTCCAATGGGCACACAGATTCTCAGGGGTCCTGGGTTACTTTGGATCTTTCTCTAGAAAACTGTTCTGGTCACTTTCAACCCAGCAGTATTTATCAGTCCCTTGTTGGTGGCCAGCTATGCACTCTATCCATGTTTTCTTATTCACTGCTCACCACAATCCTTCAAAGTGAGGATTATGATCTTTTATTGTACATATAAGAAAGTGAGGCCTGAGAAATCTGATGCCACTCACATGAGCCCTGGGATTTGGACCCAGGCTGTCTGGCGCCCAAGTGCTTCATCTAAACCTGTAGTTCCCAGTCTTTCGAGTTTCATGGGTTACTGAGCTTCCAAAACATTTGGGAACAAATAATAGGTTGCCAACTTCATATCAAGCCAATTAACAATACTTTAAATAGCAAACAAACGAATCACCTTCACTTCACAGAAGAAACACCAGTTTTACCAAACGTATGTGTGAGCAGACAGGCACATACACTCAAGGAAGGAAGAGACACAGAAGACACTCCCGTCATTCTGTCTGGTGCTCAACTTGAACCCCTTCCTAAGGAGATGAAACTCACCTCCCACTGATGTAGCTGAAAATGGTGAGCACACTGACCTCTCTTTGTCCACCAATCAGACTCTTAACGACATCCACTTTCAACCAGAAGCCAGTGAGGCAAAGAAGTGGGGATGGTGCAGAATTAAGGCAGCAGCCACGCTCATCATTCGGAGCTGGCAGTCCTGAGGGTATCAACTGGAGGTCTGATCCGAAGCTGGGATCCTTGCTGGGTCAGATCTGGGCATGGGAGGTTGCCATTTCTGGTCACGCAGCCTCTGAATTGGGTTCTCCACCCTCCTGGAGACTCGGCTGCCTAATATCCTTTTAATAAATTCCTTCTCTGCTTCAATTAGCCAGAATTGGTATCTGTTGCTTGCTGCTTAGACTTTTTTGAAATTAAGGATTTTACTCCTGACACTTCTGAAATATTGTTTTCAAATTTTTCATAAAAAGATCACACAAATAACTAGTCACAAGCAAGATGTCAAAGAGCACACCGCCTTTTTCTTCTAGCACTTTCTTCTAGCAGTAAGACGCATGGTTTTGTGTCTTACATTTAAGTCTTTAATCCATTTAAAAGTTATTACTTTTTTACTGATGTAAAGCTGATTTACAATGTTGTTAGTTTCAGGTATATAGCAAAGTGATTCAATTATACGTACATATATAAATATATGAAAGTGAAAGTCGCTCAGTCTTGTCCTGCTCTTTGTGACCCCATGGACTGTAGCCCATGAGGCTCCTCTGTTTATGGGATTTTCCAGGCAAGAATACTGGAGTACGTTGTCATTGGCTTCTCCAGGGGATCTTTCCGACTGGGACTGAACCTGGGTCTCCTGCATTACAGGCAGATTCTTTATCATCTGAGCCACCAGGGAATACACACACACACATATATATTCTTTTTCATATTCTCTTCCCTTATAGTTTACTACAAAATATTGAGTATAATTCCCTGTGCTATAAGGTAGGTCCTTGTTGGTTATCTATTTTATCCATGCACGTGTGTTCAGTTGCTTCAGTCATGTACGACACTTTGTGACCCCATGGACTGTAGCCTACCAGGCTTCTCTGTCCATAGAATTTTTCAGGCAAAATATTGAGTGTGTTGCTGTTTCTTCCTCCAAGGGATCTTCCTGACCCACGGATTGAACTGGAGTCTCCTGAACTGCAGGTGGATTCTTTACTGCTGAGCCACCAGGGAAACCCCATTTTATACATAGGAATGTGTATATGTAATCCCAAGAAAGTGAAAAGTGAAAGTGTTAGCCATTATGTCATGTCCAACTCTTGGCCACCTCATGGACTGTAGCCCACCAGGCTCCCCTGTCCATGGAATTCTCCAGGTAGGAATACTGGGTTGCCATGTCCTTCTCCAGGGGATCTTCCCAACCCAGAGATTGAACCCGGGTCTCCTGCATTGCAGGCAGACTCTTTACTGTCTGAGCCACCAGGGAAAGTGAAAAGTGAAAGGGAAAGTCGCTCAGTCATGTGTGAATCTTTGTGATCCCATGGACTATACAGTCCATGGAATTCTCCAGGCCAGAATACTGGAGTGGGTAGCCTTTCCCTTCTCCAGGGGATCTTCCCAACCCAGGGATCAAACTCAGGTCTTCTGCATTGCAGGAGGATTCTTTACCAGCTGAGCCACAAGGGAAGTCCAGTTACTGCCTGAGCCACCAGAGAAGCCAACCCCAAACTTCTAATTTATCCCTCTACTTGGACTCTTGACTAAGAGAACACAATCTTAGAATAAAGGACAACATTTTAAATGGAGTGCATTTAGCTCCACGAAAGGCTCACTACCCAGGGTCTGTGTTTTCATTCTGCTGCAGACCAGTCTGTGATGGGCAAGAGGGACCTCTAGACTGGATTTTGGGACTGAACTCTTCTGTGTCCCCACCCTTCCTCAAGGGGTCATACATGAGAACCAGGAGCCCTATAATGGTCACTCTCTGGTTGAGGCATCACCAGTGTGTCCCCGCTGCCCGCAGGTAAAGCTCACAACTGACCTCTCCAGCCCCATCTCCCCACCTCCTGCTCTCCCTCCAGAGATGCTGAGATGGTTTCCACCCAGCCTGCAGGATACAGTCAGCCTATCCCCACTTCTCAGCTCTACTCATACTGCAATTTGCTCCCCACCCTTTGTTTTCTGCTTTTAAAAGTTCTGCTCATCTTTCCAGCCCTCCTGCAGCTCGGCTTCCCAGCCCTTGGAGATCTTTCCTCCTCCCACGGTCTTACAGTTTCATTGTTTCTGTTAATTTCTTGCTTTTTAAGATTTTCTTTCGAAGAGAGGGCTGGGACATTGCCTTCTCCCTCATCATCCCCTCCAGAGCTGCCCACCCTCCAGCGCAGTGTCTCCCTGCATCCTCCAGGCTGGGGGGGCTACTCAGCAACTCTGCTCATTCCTTTGAGATCCACTTTGTCTTCTCTCTCTTGGCAAGATGGAGAATGAACTCATCTCCGTGCTCCTCAGGAGCATCCTTCAAAGACAATTAAGTCCCTCCTCAGCCTCTTTCTTCTGAAATGAAATTATCCCTAATCCTTTACCCCATTTTCAAGAGCCCTGTTTTCCAGTGCTTTAATGGAGTGGAGTCCATCTGAGGAACACCACAGCTGGGAGGGCTGCGGGGCTCAGATGTGGGGTTTGGAGGCATCTATGAGAGCAGCAGCCTCTTCTCAGATCACTTGCAAAGTAAACTCACCTGGCCATTTACAGTCTCCACTCCTTATCTCTTTGGCCGATGCCATCCTACCCCACAGCAGAGCATCCAATCCTCACGTGGAACCCACAAGGAAGGGTGGGAAAGTGGGAAGCCACATAAAGGGTGGGAGGCTCGCTAGGACAAACTGAGGGCTTTGAATGCCAGGTTCAGAGCAAGGGGTTTTGGTGGAGGACAATGGGTAATTTAAATGAGGAACTATAGGGAAATTAGCAAGCATCTAGGGACAAGCAGTAGTACATGACCATGAACCTGTGCTTTCCCCTGGGAGGCCAATGGTTTCTTTCAAGTTGGGGACCAGGCTGTTTTTATTTCTGTCTCCCTCAGTGGTATACACTCAGTTTTGACATTGGAAAGAGAGTGGTATCTTTTGTGGGGGAGGAAGGTGGATCTTAATAAGGAAGTGGATAATTACATGAAATCAGATTAGTAACCTCTCCCCAGTAATGGCAGTTCTAGCTCAGTGAAGTGGAAAGACAATATTGCAACCACCATGTCCGTGGGTCTGCAGTGACTGGTCCTTGCCACCGAGGAAAAGATCACACAGAATGAGGGCATTGTTATGAGAGAAGCAGTAGGCTGAGTGCCACCCAGGTGCCTCCCCCACCCACAGGCTGGTCCCATGGTTGGCTTCTGCACGGAGATGGCCTCTATGGTCAACTCAGGGTGAAAGTGATTCTGCAGATGAATAATTTTTACTCACAAATGATTCTTCACCCAGGGTTGAGGAGTTGCCTTCATCTGTTTAGAAACGAAAGCCTTAGAGCAAGTTCACTGGGCCTGACACCTGGCAGTTCAGACACTTCATTACATGCATCCTGGGTCTCACCTTTCCCCAAATGAAATAGAGAACTGCAGGCATTTTCTTGAAGGCAAACAAGAAAATTGCCCAAAGAACCAAGTAATCTTCAAATGTCAAAAACATCCAGTGCATGAATCACGTTTTAAGTAAGAGCACAGGAATTTGGCAAGGTGACAAGCAGTGGTTTACAGCATTAAAGATGACTCAGAAACAGTCATACAGTCAGAAGTGGAGGGAGAAAGATGCCTGGACCAGTCCGAACCAGCCATCTCCCTCGACAGGCCCAACACCTGCCCATTTTCCCATTTGTGAAAGGGCACTGAAGCCTCGAGCTTCTTGAGGGGGAGATCAGTAATCCTTGGAGCAATACATGCACCCGTTCAGCCCTGTCAGACCTAGCAGAAGAGTTCTGCAGCACTGCCTTTGACCTCTGAGCAGAAGACACCTGGGCAGGTGCTTATGCAGTGGCCCAGGGCTGTTTACCCACCACCTTCTCTCTCTCTACCAAATGCAGGATGCTTATCTTCCAAAAGAAGCGGTGAAATCCTTTCATTCAGCCCCAGGTGCTCAAAAGAGCTTGATACACTTCTATTCCACCATAATCTCCACCCCTTCTGATTCTCACAGGGCTGTCCCCAGCTATAGGGGTTTCAGGCCCTCTTTCCCTCAAGACAATGATCTTCCTGTCCTACAGCCTCTGTCCAGCCTTGGAGGGCAATTCAGATTCAGTCCACGCAGCCAGTCCACACAGCCACATTTATATATGCTGGTCAAGCTCTGGGCTCTGCAGTCCATGGGCCGGTGATGCTGACCCCATCTGCCTTATCTCCAGCGAGCTTCTTGACTCCTGTCCTCACCTTCCTCTGCCCCATGGTGTCCATAACTAACTGGGCTGGGTGCTCAATAAACAGCAGATGAGAGCCTGGTCCAGGAATCATAAATACTGCTTGGGACCTGAAGTCAGAGCAATGGCAGGGATTTGTTTCTATCCCTTCTCTGAAATTCCTCAGCTATTGACAAGCTCTGAGCAGATCCGTGTGTGAGCTGGCCTGCTCCATGACCCTGAGACACCCTGATCCCTGGGATCTGTTCAGAGGTGCTGGAGGAAGTCCAGCCTGACCCTCTGACATTTCCTAAGAAGCCTGGAAGTGAGACACGCCTAAAGGGAACTAAAGGTCATTCCGATGAGAACGTGAGTCAGAAAACATTCATGACTTAAATTCTGGTGCCTCTGGAAGGTTATTTGTTATTAGATCGGGCCTGTATGCAGGGCCTAAGTAACTCAGACAGGAACTTCACTTTCTCAAATCGCCCAAAAAAAAAAAGCCCAAGGAGACCCTAAGAACAAACCACTCAGTGCTGGGGATGCTGGGAGCTGCCATTTTCACATCCGGGAAGTAGAGGAGGCAGAACCAGCAGTACCTGTTAAGATTCCAGTGCAGGCTTTCATTTCCCAATGCGAGAAGAATAAGGATATTTTTGTCTCATCTCATCTCCTGACAGCAGGAACGGATGAAGCTGAGAAAACTCTTCTGCCACACACAACAAAAGGAAATCCAGCCGACCTCGCCACTCTCTTCCCCAGGGTCTCTGTTACCTGGATGCTGCTTACCTGGGCAGCTTAGTCATCACACCACATCTCCCGGGCCCTACGCCCACTCCCTGGGCCCAGACACCCCAATCACACACACACCCCTAACACAAATATGGCATGTTCGAATCAAGGAAACCATTTCATGTTCCCCAAATACCTCCTCTGGTCCCAAATCCTGCCCTACCCCTGCCCTCGGCTACCCCAGTAGCCAAGTCACACTCACCCCAGTCCTTTTCTGGCTCCATGGAATAGACTCCTCCCTCTCCTGACCTCATATGAGATGTGGGACATCCTTCTATTTGAGCATTTGTTACATCAACTTGATAATCCCATCTCTTCTGTCTTTCTCTCCTCCCTGAGACTAGAAGTTCCTTTGGAGGGGTATGACTGTGTTTCACTCACCGTTTTTATTTATGCTACAGCACCTGGCACACACAGGCATACCTCGTTTATTGTACTTTTCTTTATTGTGCTTCACAAATGCTGGGGTTTTTGTTGTGTTTTGCTTTTCCTGTTTTATTTTTCAGAAATTGAAGGTTTGTGTGGCAACCCTGAGCCAGCAAATCTCTCAGAATCATTTCTCCAACATTATTTGCTTACTTTCAGTCCCTGTGTCACGTTTCAGTAATTCTTGCAGTATCTCAAAAGTTTGCCTTGTATTTGTTTTGGTGATTTGTGACCAGTGATTTTTGATGTGACTATTAAAACTGTTTTGATGTTTTTTAACAATCAAGTATTTTGTTATGAAGGTATGTGCATTGTCTTTTTAGGCAAAATGCTATTGTACACTTAACAGATTACAGTAAAGAGTAGCATAAAACTTTTATTTGCGCTGGAAAAACCAAAGAATTCGTGTGATTCACTCTATTACAATTTCTCTTTATTGTGATGGTCTGGAATTGAACCCGCTGTATCTCTGAGGATGCCGGTAGTAGGTGTTTCATAAATATTTATTGAATGTATGATTACATAAGTGATCTTAAATTGAAGCAAACTTAATGTTCTTCTTGGCTCATGCAGCAACATGATCAGGCAAGGTATTTTAAGGCTCATCATTCAGACAGGAGGGACTTCAGGGAGGAAAGGAAGGCTTAGGACAAAAAAGGGAGGGGGCGGGAAAGACCCAGGTTCTGTCTTGTTACTCAGAGCCTCACCCTGCAAGGTAGGACCGATCAGCCTGGAAGGCAAGGAAGTTCACAGACTGTGGAGAGGTGTGGATTCTCTGTATTTATCTCCTTTTATTATCTCCAGTGTTGACTCAGCCAAGGAGGATACACAGGAAATCTTCTCCAGGAAAGCACCATCTCTGAAAGCCAGAGCATGGGAGTGGCAGGAGGGCCCAAGAGGACTGGGTCTGACCACAAGCTTGTCCCTTAGGTCTAAGATTTTTCTTCCTGAATCTAATTCGCATCATCCCTCCAAATGGACATCTCTGAACCTGATCTCTCCTCTGAGCAAAAGCCAGACCCACATGTTTAACTGCTTGCTGCTGCTGCTGCTGCTGCTAAGTCGTTTCAGTTGTGTCCGTTACTCTGTGCGACCCCATAGACGGCAGCCCACCAGGCTCCCCCATCCCTGGGATTCTCCAGGCAAGAACACTGCAGTGAGTTGCCATTTCCTTCTCCAATGCATGAAAGTGAAAAGTGAAAGTGAAGTCGCTCAGTCGTGTCTGACTCTTCACAACCCCATGGACTGCAGCCTACCAGGCTCGTCCATCCATGGGATCTTCCAGGCAAGAGTACTAGAGTGGGGTGCCATCGCCTTCTCTGGTTTAACTGCCTACCTGCCACCATTACCATGTCTCAGCAGCCCCCACACTTGAAAAAAAAAAAAACCAAAACCTCCATCTTCTCCAATATACCTGTCCTCTCCCAGTGTTCCCAACGCCATCAATACAAGCTGAGGAACAGAAATTTCGGTGTCACCCTTAAGACATCCGTTTCCTTTATTTTCCCACATCCCACTTACCACCGAGGTCACCCACCTCCAGCTTTTAAGTGTCTTAGACGCATTCACTTCTGTCCCCCTGCACCATCAGCTCTCACCTGGACTCTGGCAACCATCCCAGACCTGAACTCCATAATCTTCCTCAGCACGCTTCAGCAGGTTCCTGCATGGCAGCAGGGCCAGTGTTTAGAAAATGCCATTCTCTTGCTTAAGAACCACCTAAGTCAGGCAGCACTCTTGCAATAAAGACAGAGATTGCATATAGGGCCAGCAAGACCCAGCCTGCTCTCTCCCTGACTAATTCTCCGGGCTCCTCCTGGACCACATTTCCTCTTGCTTTCTCAGCTCCAGCCTCTCTGACTTTCCTATTTTTCCTGGGAAGTGTCATACTCTCACCTCTTCTGGCTACATTCTACCTGACTCCACTGCTTGCATTGCCTCTTCTCCCATCTCCTAGCTCAACTGCCCTTTAAATCCTGAGGTCAACCATCCCTGTAAATCTCAGCTCAGTCGTCACCGGCTCCCTGAACCCAAATTGCAGTGAGGCTTGCTGTTACAGCCCAGTGTGCCTTCTGCCTGAACTACCGGTAAATGTCGGGCTCCCCCACTGGACTGGAAGCTCTTTGAGGGGAAGAGTCGGGCCTGTTTTTGCTCCTCATTGAGTTTCAACACCAAGTACAATGACCGGAATGCAGAAAGCACTCGGATATTTGCTGCAGCACAAACAATGGGTCTGGGTTTATTGTGGAAGCTTTACAGTCTGGCTTCACAGGAGACAGTTACAACATATAGGACTCGTTCATGGCAACATATTCCTTCGGAGGGAGATTTTCAAGTGGGAGAAAAACAACCTTGTGGAACTGGCATAGAAATCAAAGAGCAAAAGAAGAGTTGTCCAACGGAGGAAATGCACACCATCGGAACATTCACAAGCCGTCTGTGTGGGGATGTGGGGAGATTCCGCCCCCACCCCCTGCCATATGCTCGGGAGAAGCCGGGGAGGAGAAACCCTTTCCTTGCCCATAGCTGACAGAAAGCCTTAATTTGGAGAAGATGACAATGTTAAGTTCAGGAGGGCTGCTGAGAACCAAGAGCCTGGATGTGACGGTTATATTTCCGGTCGGCATTATTCTGTTTTTGCTCACTTGGAGGGGCAGTCTGTGTGCTGTGAATGGAGATTTTGAGTGTCCTTCAGGGCTCAACAATGGGGCAAGTAGTGTCTGATTGTTTCTTTCACTCCAGTTTGTCTGGCTCTGAGCGTACACCAGGGTGAAATTAAAACTAACGTCAGTAACAGCAGACTCTACCCAATTGGTCTGAGACATACGTCCATTGCTGGCTCCTACATTGTTCTTTATGGCAAGTCCCTCCCACCCCCTACAAGGCAGGGCTGTGAACCCCAAACTCCCAGCTGAACACTGAACTTTTCAGCACATCCGAGTCACTAAAGCTGTCCATCCCTCAGGAGAGGCCTACAAGCATTGCATGCCGAGATGGTACACCCCAAACAAATTCTGTTGTGGACTCAGACTCAGCATCAGAAAGAAATTTCATTGAAATGGTAGATAGGACACAATATAAATTCTGCCAGACACTACTGGTGGTAGATACAGTCTTCTGGTAAAATGCTAAGCATATTTGGAAAGCCTTAAAAAAAATTCAATAACCTGGCAAGATACAAAATAAATACATAAAAATTAACAGCTTTCTCAGCAATAAATAACTCATTAAAAAATATAGAAAGATCTCACTCTGTATGTAGCCTCTAAAAATGAAGTTTCAAAGAACAGGGCAGAGCTCATATGAAGAAAACCACAAATGTTTACAGAGAGATGAAAGTAAACTTAAATAAACAGAAAGAGAGAAAGTAAATGGAATAGTGCATTCTTGAATGAGCAGACTCAATATTGCAGTCAGGATGTCAATTCTTTATAAATCAACTTATAGACAACATCTAATTCATATGGTATCATGTAAAAAGAGTCAACAGGAGATTTTTTAGCCTGTTAAAAATGATTCTAAAGTTTACCTGGGCTAGTAGATGTGTTGGAGATAGTAGCTAAAAATATTTTGGAAAATAACAATAATGTAGTTGATTGTATACCAGATTTTAAAACATAATATAAAAGCAGCTGAATTATAACAACATGGTATAGTTCTAGGTCAGAGAGAGAATGGAAAAGAATAAACAGCCTGGAAACATGCCCTCGCTAATATAAGAATTTAGTCTTTAAGAGAAATAGCATTTCAAACTGGGAGAAAAGAAAGCTCATTCAATAAACAGAACTGAAAGGTTTACATAACTATTAAGAAAAAAGTTAAATTTCTACCTTATATCTTACAACAAAAGCAGATAACTTAGAACCAGATAAAATTTGAATCTATAAAATGAAATAATGACACAGGTAGAAAAAAATGTGAATGAATAGATATCTAATGCTGGGAGAGGAAAGGATTTTTCAAGCATAAAGAATGAGAGGAAACATCAAAGTGAAAAAGGCTGACAAATAGGACAACAAACAAATTAAAGGCTTCTATACAATCAAGAAACCATAAATGAATTTAAAAGACAAATGACGAACTGGGAAAAATATTTCTAACATGACACCAAAAGGTTAATATCCTCTTATGCATAAAGAGCTCTTACAAATCAATAAGAAAAAGATGAATATAAATAGAAGAACAGGCAAAGGACAGGAATGTCAATAAACACAGAAACAAATGCTCCAGCCCACAGGTAATCAAGGGAGTGCAAATTGAGACCACGAGATACCATCACTCACAGCTCCAAGAGACTGAGATAGTTTAAAAATTGTAATAGGTAAGCGTGGAGTAAAATAGGTGTTCATGTGCTATTTACGGGAGAGTAAACAGGCTTTGTAGGGGCGATGTGGCCATGCAGATCAATGTCTTCTGTATGTTCCTACCTCTGATCTGACCTGTTCTATGAAGTAATCTTAAGGAAATAATTCAAAATGTCTGCAAAATGTCTTTATGTTTAACAACAGCTGATTTTTATGTTATTTATAATAGCAAATCATTATCTAAATATCCAATGATTGGAAGTTAGTTAAATAAAATATGGCACATTAATATAATGGAACATAATGAAATGCAGCCTTTTAAGATGTTTCTGAATATGTAATGATGATGGAAAATCAATACAAGGTTAAGATGGGAAAAAGCAGGAAATAAATAAATATAAATATACGCTTCCCAGGTGGCACTAGTGGTAAAGAACCCGCTTGTCTATGCAGGAGACACAATGATGAGGGTTCGATCTCTGGGTCGAGATCCTCTGGAGGAGGGCATGGCAACCCAGTCTAGTATTCTTGCTTGGAAAATCCCATGGACAGAGGAGCCTGGTAGGCTATAGCCCGTGGGGTCACAAAGAGTTGGACACAACTGAAGTGACTTAGCATGCACACGTGTGTGTGTGTGTGTGTGTATATAATTCTTTTAATTGGAAAGTAATATATATGTATACATATATATATATAGAGAGAGAGAGAGAGAGGGAGAGAGTACATCCCAATTCTACTCAAAGTGATAAATAATGGATTCTAAAATGTTAATTGTTTTTATCTTTTAGTGATGAGATTAGGCATGGCTTTTCTTTTAGCTAAAATTTTCCATAAAGAACATTATTCTTTTAATTAGAATGTTATATAATTTTAAAAGATTAAACCTCGGTAATTCTATTTCTAGAATCATACCCAAAACATTCTCTCATGTAACTCTCACAACCACGCCATGAGGTCGATACTATTATCTCCATGTGACAAGTGAGAGACAGAGGCCGGGGTGAAAAACGTGATGAGCCCAATGTTACTCTGGGCTTTGTCAGATCTATCTGACACCAAAATTATGAACCAAGATGATACACAGAGGGTTATAATAGGAAAAAAGTACACCTGCTGGGTGGAATGGCTGTGTAAACCAGTTTGCAGACATGACAGAATACCACGTAGGGTATTCTGATGTTAGGGAATCACTTTTCATGACATGGAAAGATGCTTTATAAAGTTTAAAAATGCAAGATGCAAAATTCATTGGCAACACAGCCCCAGCTATGGTAAAAATTCAAAACAAAAGGAAGACTTGAAGAAAATATGATAAAATAGCTCTCTCTAGACAATAGCGTTTTAGAGATTATTACCTACTTCATCCAATGGACATGAGCTTGAGCAAACTCCAGGAGACAGTGAAGGACAGTGAACCCTGGTGTGCTGCAGTCCATAGGGACACAAAGAGTTGTACATGACTTAGCCATTGTACAACAACCTACTTCATCATACCTGAAAATATTACATAATGGGTGTTGCTGTTATTACCAAAAATGTTCCATATTAACTGAACAACAACAAAAAAAGAACATGCCACCCATTATGGTTCCCTTCCTCATACCAATCTACCCACTAAGGCCAAGTTGAAGGCTCACCTCCCACATGAAGTCCTCCTTGATTTGCCCAGTCCATTCTGCTCTGACCTTTTAAAACATTTCTTCAAAGTAGATCTTTGACTCCTGGGTTTAGAAATTATCACATGGGTCTCTTGGGACATCATAGGTCTTGAGCTTAATTCCCTATCAAGTATTCTAGAATCCCTGGGTGGGAAGCCATCACTATCTTCTGTTCCTGAGTCTTCCACGTGTTCACTGGTGCCAACAGAGCTGCCATTACTGTACCTTCTGAAGCCTGGGCCGGTCTGGGACAGGGTAGACAATTACCATGAGCAGGACTAGTCTATGATGAAGTCCTCACAGTCCATGGAAAATGAGAAAACTCAGGAGTGAATTTTCTAAAACACTAAGCATATTCAACTCTCCCATCTTTTGGGATTATATCCTTCCTACTCTTCAGTGGTAAAACATTCATCATTTTTTTGAAAAGATGGGGTAAAGAGTAGATGGTAACTGTAAAAACTTGTTTAACAATCTCATAACCAGAAACTTCATGTTGCTTTCCCTATTTTCATCACATTTCACGGTCCATAAGATACTAAACATTGCAACTAACTTTTTTGAAGAAGGGAGTTTATTTTTATTACATTTGTAATCTAAACAGTGCTGGCATCCATTGAGCAGAACTAGAATATTATTTGTTGCCCTTAGAACTAGAATATTATTTGTTGCCCTTTAGAGAAGGATTCCTAACTACCCAATCTCACATAGCTTTCCTTTTCCCAATTATTTTCCCTCATATAATTTATAATTATCTAGATTATATTCCAGTATTCATTTGCTTTTTTTTTTAATACTGTCCCACTATGGAGAATGTATGTCTCATGAAGACAAGGTCTTGGCCTGGTTCATTGTTGATGCATGCAGTAGGCACTCAATAAATATTTTTTGAACAAATAAAGGAAGAACCTTGGAGCGGGAAAGGGTGGAGGAGGACTTTGGTCAGAGTTATAAAATATTAGAAAATCAAATTTAGTATTAGAGTTATTGATGAGTAAAATACCAGTTCTGGAATTAGTTCTAGCTACATACTAGCTATATATTAGCATGTGGTTATCTTGTATCCGGAGAAACCTCTTATAAAGGTTTCCTCTGGTGCCCAGTCATTCTGGGAATAAGACATTAAAATCAGAGTAAACACACTGAGCAGGATTCCTGGCCAGTAGCACTGGCAGGACGTATTTAGTGGAAACATACATACAACTCAATTGCAAGCAGCTCTCCATCCCCAGTTTCTGATTAACACTTTCCTTCCCCAATGCCTCTCAGCTTCTCTTCAAAAACAAATCATTTTTTTTTTTTAATGTAGTTGATGAGAAAATGCCCTCTTGTGGGCGTGACAGTGGACCACCTCGATAGTCTCTGAAAATGTGACTGTTGAAGAGAGCTCCTTCATCAGACTTAAAAGATTTTTTTAAAAAATTCCAAATATCAACCCTTTGTTAAAGTGAAAATGCATTTTCTAAAAGGCCATTAAACAGTACTCGACTCACTTCTGCATGTCTAACTTAGCAATGCAGGTTCTGATTATCTTGAACAGCATCATCACAAAGATAATTATTTTCCTTTCTAAACTTCTGTACGATCTGCTAATGACGGGGTGGCTTTTTTTTTTTTTTTTTACCATCGCCCAGAATCTGCCTCCTTTCTGCTCCCAGGAAACCATCACCTGAGATTGACAGGCAGCAATTGAAAATAATAAAATTATGTAAGATGAGCTTGTAATCACCAGCATTTCACAAGCAGCAAAATGCATTTCGCTTTGGCTGAGGAACAGAAAGTTTCTTCCTCATTTTAAATCTGTATCAGAGGTAAAGCCTTCTATTAAAACACAATTCTCAGTACACTTAGAGCCTCTGGCAGACTGCCAAGGAGACGATCAGGGAACCACTGCTGTAGAGAAGCAGGCCGTCAAAGGCCTAGAGGAGCATCCTGAGAAACGGGCAGTCTCCTAAATTCTGGGAGGGTTCCACCCACAGCTGCCCTCACCCCTCTGGGCAGTCTCCTCTGCTAGTGGACACACACACGTGCTCACACACACACTCACTCCCCCACACACCTCTTTCTGGAAGGATGTGGGATAAACATTCAGAAAATCATTCCCTGTCTTTTACTCTACACGCACACACGCACTCTCTCTCTTTCTGGGTTTCTTCTTCCTTTTTCACTCCTTTTTGTCCTGTGTTACTGACATCATCGTTATTATTAAATTACATACCCTGTGGTTCAGGATTTGGTTAATTGCAACCCTTTTGCTGGATGTAATTTACAGGTACAAGTGACCACTTGGGGGCACAGTTATTTGAGAAGGCTGGCACTCAGCTTGCAGGCAACAAGACAGGCTTTTTTGCGTTTAGCATCTGCTTTAGCTTAGCTGTCTCTGAGAAGAGAGACCCCCAATCCTGGGTCCTGCTGGAGCCCCAAGATGGAATAGAACCTTGAGGGAATTGTTCATTTAAGATGAGTCTGAGATTCACTGTGAAGATTATTACATATGGAATTATATGAAATTATTTTGGTCCTTCCTCCCTTTAAAAAAACCGGTTGTTTAAAAAATCTCTTCCACATTGTGGCCTGTCCTTTTCATGTTTTCATCAGTATTTGTGTGGGCATGTACACAAACACATTGCTCACAGTGGCAGGTGGCAAAAATTAACCTTATTTGTATAGTTAAATTTCTTTCCCCTGTTAAATAAGCTTTTATTTTATGATAAATATGCTGACAGGTTTTTTAAAAATCTATTTTTAAACTGGAAAAATTTTAAGTAGAATTTTAAAAGCAGAAAGATGACTACTGTTAACATTATGGCACATTTTCAGTCATTTGTTCTATGTTCTTTTTTTTTTTTAACATACTTGACATCATAGTATATATATATCATATGTCCTTGGTTTCTTTTTCATTAACAAAGTTTCCTTTTAAAAAATGATTTTCACGCTAAACAAACTCACGATAAGTCGCTTAAAGAATTTCGTTCTCAAAGCCCAAAGAAGCGTTCTGTATTTTCCCTTGTCTCCTGATCTGAACACAAGGAATGTTTTTTATGCCATCTCTTTGCCAACCCTACCCCAGCACTCAAATACGTACTGTGAAGACAGATATTCCCTGAGACAAACCAGGCTGTCTGGGTTCATAGTTGGGCAGAGGGGAGACACAAACCCGGGTCGGGGGAGAAGAAAGAGGGTGGGGCGGGGGTGCATGGCAACAGCCAGGAAACACTGGGCTTTCACCAGCGACCCCAAGGCCCGAGGCCTCAAGATGAGCACGTGAGTTAGCATCCTGGGAAGGTCTGTGGGTGGTGTGCAGAAAAACGGGAGCGAAGATCATCTTTCGTGGCTCAGATCTGAATGCACAGTCATTTCACATCCCGGAAAAGGGATCCCTTATCTAGTCACACGTTTTAGGAAGTCATTTCTGCTTGCTTGTGACAAAAACCAAAACAGAAAATTCCCCGGGGTTTGCACTCTGTCACCCAGCATGGCTTGAAGCAGCACGGGATTCACAGGAGGGGATCCCTGCCCAGACCCGAGGCTCCCACCCCTCTTCCCACACTCATGATGCTGTTTCCATGCTCTAGGATTTGGGGCTCCAGTCCCAGCTCTGCCTCTCACTGGCATGTCTTAGACGGTACTCCTCTTCTCTGGGCCTCACTTGATCAAACTGTGACATGTGTCCAGCACTGCCCTACACTCTTAGAGGAAAATCAACAGACGGATATAAACAGAAGGGGAGGTGCTCAATCCCCCAGGAGCAGTAAGCTGGAGACCCTTAAGAGGGGGTTACACGGAGAACCTGGGCCATAGGCTCCTCCTAGAGGAAGCTGTGAAGGACGGGCAGGATCTGAACTGGGCAGAGATGGGCAAACCTTCCAGAGATGGAAGAGGGGAGTGGGGAGCCAAGGGGAGCCAAGGGCAGCCTCAGGCTGGCAGAGTGGCTCCTTGGAGCCAGCTGACAGTCCCTCTGTCTCCAACGCATCTTTCTACTCCCCAGCCATGTGGGGGACTAGCTCCCTGCACCCACGGGTAGGTGGGCACGACTCATCAGGCCTTGACCTGCTGCGATAGGCTCCAGGCCCCATTCCCTTGTCCCGGGAGCATGAGCCCTGTGGGTTCTGGCTAAGGAGCCGACCACAGCGTCACAGGGCCCAAGCACCCCACAGCTGTGGCAGCAACATCTCTCAGAGGTGAATTCAGAGCAATGCATCCTTTAGGAATCAGAGTGCAGACCTAGGCTGGCCATCTAGGCTTACTCCTCACAGGGCAGAGTAGATTCATTAGCTGTACTGGGCTTGTAAGCTGGTAGATTGGGAATGGGGGTCCTGGGTGTTCAGAGGGAGGCACTTGAACAGAGGGAGGGTGACTGTCATCAGCACACCTGCCCTGGGAGGTCCTCCAGCTGCCTGCTTGGGGGTGGAGGGGTGGGGGAGTGGGGTGGTGCTTCCCAGTGACCATGCTCACCCTTATCAGCCCTGTGTCCCAACAGTTCTTTCCTGGAGGCGATAGCCCCGGTTGCCACCTACACACCATCCTTGCATCATCTACATCATGCAATGAGGCACTGCCCAGGAACGTGGACATAAGGGAGACAAATGAACTCAGCTTTCACACAGATGAACTTTGTCTGAATTCCTGCAAGGCAGGAATGACCCTGCCCCCCCCCCCCCCCCCCCCCCCCCCACTTACAGGCCTGTTAGAGGCAGTACGTAGAGCAGCAAAGCTATTATTAGTGTTATTATACGAGGTGGCTCTATTCCAAGAGATGAAGTAACCTGCCCAAGATTTCATCATTCCTGGGTGGCTCTGCTAAGACGCTGAGCTCATACCCACATGGAAGTGAAGGCCACAGCTCTTGAGCACAAGGTCTCACTACTACTTCAAGAGCCGAGATGCTGCCCAGAAATGTGGATGTGGGGGGTGACACTGATCTCAGAGTCAGACTGCACACTCACCTGAGAATGGGTCACAGCAGAGAGGGCAAGGCCACCTTAAGGACAGAATTCTCAGACTAAAGGCCTTCGCACTGTGGCAGAAAGAACATGTCAACTAGCCCTGAGACTGCAAACCAGAGAGGAAGGGGCCGAGCTGGGGACCGATCAGCCCAGCCCTATTCCCTGTCCCTACCCCTGGGATCCGGTCAATTCTACAGGTGGCTGCTTGGGCTGGGAAGGTACAATCATGGCTCAAAGACACTGACCTTTAAGGCCATCCACCAATCTCCTGTCTTCACAGCAGAGTCACTACACAGTTTCCTGATACTCAACTTCCTGCATGATGTGCCTTTAAGGGAGAAATTTGTCCAGCAGCCACAGGAGCATCTGGTCTACCGGGTGCCACGCTTTCAGTGTAAATCACCCAAATGCCATGACCTGGAGATGGTTCAACTCTGGGGAAGCTGCCAGTCCTGCAGAAAACTCCCTGCATGGAAAACTTGTGTGACAACCCCAACTCGTGGGGATATTCCCAGTTGGCCAGCTAACATCCTCACTCACTGCCAGCTGTCCCCAGACACTGCAACACTCAATGTCCGTCCACAAGAGAGTGGACACACCAGCTCTGGTACATGCCATGGAACCCTATTGAGCAATAGAGAAAGAACTACTGGGGTGAATGTCAACATGGATAAATGGCGCCTGGGGTTCGTTGAGTGAAACCAGTGGGTACCAGGGTATACACTACATGCTTCCATTCACACGGAGTCACACAGCAGTTGGAACTCATCTCTGGTGACTGACATCAAAAAATGGTCAGGAGGAGAAGGGAGTTTACTTAGAGGAGGCACACGGGAACTTTTTGGGGTGATGAAATGTTTTACATTTTCCTTTGGATGGTGGCTCCAGAGGTATATACAGTTATCAAAACTCAGTGAACTGAACATGTATGGTCTGTGGATTTTATTGTGCTGCCTCAACTGTTACACCTCAAATAAAACACATACATATATAATAATACATACAATGCCCGGCAAAGGCTAAGGTATACAAATTGTTGAACTGTTAAAGCGAGTGACTTTTTGCCTCTAAGCAAATGATTTAAAGAATTTATTAGGAGAGCCAGCTTAGAATGTCTTCTTTTTATTGTGGTAAAAACATATAACATAAAATTTACCATTTTAACCAGTAAGGTGTATAGTTCGGCAGCATTAAATACAGTCACACTGTTGTCCAAATATTATCACCATCCATTTCCAGAACTTAGTTATCTTCCCAAACTAAAACTGTGCCCACCAAACAACAGGTCTTTATTCTTCTCTCCCCTAGCCACTGGCAACCACCATTCTCTGTCCTGTCTTTCTAAATCTGACTACTAAGTACCTCATATATGTAGAATCATACAATTTGCTGTTAAGTCACTAAGCTGTGTCCGACTCTTTGCGACCCCATGGACTGCAGCACGCCAGGCTTTCCCTATTCTCCACTATCACTTGGAGTTTGCTCAAGTTTATGTTCATTGGGTCCATGAGAGTTTATGTCCATGAGATGCTATTTAACCATCTCATCCCCAAACAATATTTTTATTTTTATGACTGGCTTATTTCACTTGGCATAATGCCTTTAAGGTTCAACCAAGTCACAGCAAGCGTCAGACTTTTCTCCCTTTTTAAGGCTGATTAATACTCCATTGTATAACACATTTTATTTATCCATTCACCCACTGATGAATACTTGGGTTGCTTCTGCCTTTTGGCTACTGTGAATAATGCTGCTATGAGTGTGGGTGTACAAATATCTGAGTCCTTGCTTTCACTTCTTTTGGGTATTTACCCAGGAGCAGAATTACAGAATTGTATGATAACTTTATGTTTAATTTTTCGAGGAACCTCTATTCTGTTTTCCTTGGTGGTCACACCATTATATTGCCACCACCAAAGCATAAGGGTTCTGATTTCTCCACATCCTCACCAATACTTTTTATTTTCTATTTTTTAAAGAATTATAGTTATCTTAATGGGTGTGAGATGGTATCTCATCATGGTTTTGATTTGCATTTTCCTAATGATTAGTGATATCGAGCATCTTTTCATGGGCTGGTTGGCTATTGGTATATCTTCTTTGGAGAAATGTCTGTTCAAGTCCTTTGCCCATTTTAAAATTCAAGCTGTTCGCTTGTTGTTGAGTTGAAAGTAAGTAAGTTTTATTTGTAACTATGTGCAGGACTGAGTGAGGAGGGCATGGCAACCCACTCCAATATTCTTGCCTGGAGAATCCCATGGACAGAGGAGCCTGGCGGGCTACCGTCCATGAGTTCTCAAAGATTCGGACACGACTGAAGCGACTTAGCACACATGCACGCAGGACTGAGAATCCAGTCTCGTCCTCCCCACTGTCACATGCTCAGTCCCTAGAGGTCAATCTCACGTCCCTGTCCCTGTCCCCGGTGGCCCCTAGGTAACACAGCACAGGAGCCAAGGGTCAGACAGGCAAACTGCTTTTCCTAGGACCCTTTCCCTAGGACCAAGGAGACCATACCTGGCCTAGGTGTCTCTTCCAGATATCAAAAAATGCTTCTGAAGATCAGACGTCCAGGGAGGCTTACCTAGAATAAAAACAGCTGACAGCTACAGCTCTCCAATTGCGATTTCACAGTCCAATGAATACCCACCCGTCCCCCGCAGCCTCCCCGGGAGCCTTCCTCAACAAAGAGGGCTTTGTGTGGTTTCTGCAGAATCTGGGAGAGAAGCTTTAAATTCTGAGGTAGGAGCCTGAGCAGGGTGGTGGCCCTGGAACGCCCTTGTCACTTGGGGATGTGAGGGAGAGTGCAGGGGAGGGGCAAGGGCTGTCACAGCCCATCTGGAGACCCAGGGCTGAAACTCTTGCCACCAGAGGATGGTTCGGTTCGTGCGGCTTCATCTCAGCATGGCAGTAGCACCAGCTGTTTTCTTACTAGTCTCTCCACTGCTGCCGGTGACCTTCCCTCACGTCCCAGTCACTGGTGTCTTTCAGCATGTCACACACCCCATGTCCCTCCCTTCCTAAAAACCCCTGACTTCTGCCCCAGGGATCCCAGAGCAGATCCTCATAGAGACCTGGGGCCAGTGAAAAAGAGAGGTGGTGCTTTTGTGGAGAGGGAAAAAGGGACTTCCATGAACCACGGTTTCCATAAAAATCATTTTTTTTCTCCTCGGGGGTAAAGGAGGAAATTTTAGATCCTAGTGCCATTTAATTGTGGAGAAAGGCATTTTTTCCCACAGTGCATGAAGCCACCCGGTGCTCTTTTTTTTTTTTTTCTTTTCCTGCAATGTCTTGCCATAGATCGGTAAGTTGAGAAGCTTCGGAGCTTCTACTTGGCACACCCAGGTTTCAGCAAGAAAAAAGTTCCTTTCACAGTTTGAATATTATTTAAGTTTTGATGATTAAAGCTGGCTGGAGCAGCATGAACCGAATAGATTACAGTACTCTGCGTACAGCAGGCTCTTCGCTAGCAAGATCAGCCAGACACACAGGCTGCCTGCAGCCTCCGGGTCTCACTGACACGGCTTCCAAAATGCAACACTTACACTTCCCAGATGCCGTGGCCCTGACCTGTTGGTTTGGACAGCCAGAATCAGAGCATGGTCATCTTATACGTCTTCAGATCAACCAGATAAGTGAATTCAATGGCAAAATAGCCTACCGCAACCAAATCAGTGAATTCAATGGCAAAATCACCTATGCACGGCTTTAGAATTCAGAATAGTGCAGAACTGCAACAAAAGGGCCTCATATGAATGTGTGGATGAGATTCTTGTGCTAAGACCCCCAAGCTCTCACTCAGCATCAGGGAGCTGAAGAGAGATGCACATAAACACAGAGGAGGAACCCCTGGTCACAGCACCCCCCGACACGGCAATCATTCCCTGGACAGGACAGAACAGACCAGGCAGCTGTCCCTGCTATGGTGAGCACGGTCAGATCGGCACAATTCAGTCTGCCTGTTGTCCCAAAGGAGGCAAGGCTGGCCTCACTGATGAATAGGTGGGAGCTTTAGCAGAAAATCACTGCCTGTGGGTTGGCAGGACAACTACATCTAGGCTCTCATGTTGCCCTCTACCCCTATCTGTGGTGAAAGACCCCAGATTTTTGGGTTTTATTTGCATCGCCAATCTGTTAAGAATCGAAAGGCAATCTTAGCATGCAATGGTTACCCACAGCTCTCACCACACACTGCTCTCTTGGCAATACACGAGGGAGTCTGACATGGCCCCAGACTGGTCCACACCTTCAGGGAGAGAAGCTGAAGGCTACGCTGTCAAGGGAGTGCCAAGTGCGACAGAAGTTTCTAAATGTTTCTTCCCATTTTATTTTGCCTCAGACTGGTAACCAATCTGTGACCTAGCACCGATCAGAGGACCAGGCCTGGAGCATCATTATCTACTGGCTTGGACAGCCTGGACAGTGGCAGAGGCAACCGATCTAAGTGGCTGCGTGGAATCGTGTTGTGGATGCCTGCGGCAGCCTTCATGATCAGGTTCTTCTGTGGTCTTTCAGAATTTCTCTGTTCTGAAAGAAATGCTGGACTGTCCCCTCACTGGTCTTTCTCCACCTGCTTTCCACATGCCACAGGCTTCTGAGTTAGACTGGAACTTATGGCCGGGGTCATGTCTCAGGGCATCCGAACAGTGAGAACCCAACATGTGCCAAGTCCAAAGCCAAAAGGAGGTAGTGATTCCCAAGTGAATCCAGAAAGAGCCACTTGTTCACATGATCTGGAGCAGAAACCAACCCACATGTTCACATGGAATACAGTTATAACATGCTTGATATTGTTCTGAGTGCTGTAAACAGGAAGCCATTGAAACCTCACATAATTGATTCTTATCCATGTAAGTCAAGGGCACCCTAAGAAGCCTTTGACCACATAGAAAAGTAGTCAGTTAGATCTAAGCCTTCAAGATAAACTGAGAATCAAACGCTTGTTGAGTTTTACAAATGATGATGGCAGTGAGGTTAAGTGTGAAGGAATCTGAAATCGTACTAATGGGTCTCACTTCCAAGTTTATTTCAAGCCTTAACATAAAATTAGCTGGACCTCACTTTATTATGTCAACTGTGGTATAATAATATGAGAAATGTGGCTAAGTGTGTGTATATTCTGTTATTTTAATAATCAGTTTATATTCTGTATGAAAGGGAACACAGGCTCTCTCCCTTCTTCAGAGGTTGGTAGTCACCTGGAGGCTAGGCTTGTGCATTGCTGTAACCCATTCAGCCACCCATATTTGCACCCATTAGGCAAATGCTTTGTCTCTCCAGAACTAATCTTCAGAATGGGAATAACGCTACCTAAATCACAAGGTGAGCAACAAATGAGATGCCGTGTGAAAGGCATGGTTCTCTCCATCATACCTGCTCAGTAAATAGACTGAGTCTATGCTCATTTAGAAGCTTCAGAAAAATGAAGCTTCCTTACGAAGCTAAGTTCAGCTGCAGTTTTGATCCAAAAGCATATGCTTAAAGCTGGAAATATGAAAAGAGGAGATAAAAGAGAAAGGTAAGTTTTTGTTTTGTTTTAAAATTCATGTTTCACCTTTCCCCACCACTTCTCAAAATGTTTACATATATCCAAAAGGAAAACACGGATGATCTGGCAACTGTTTGGTCTAAGACTTTGACTAGCTTTTGCTTTTCGCAAGACAGAGAAAGCCCTTCTGTTTGCTCTTGCCTCATTGTCCCCATTTCTGACCTTGCTTCGAAGAGCTTTACAGGGATGCCTGAAGAAAAAGAAAGCCTCCTGCCTGATTTTTCCTTGAGGGTAGAAACAAGCCCAGGAGTGAGGCAGGGGGAGGTGGTGGAGCTGGCCAGGCTGGTACCCAGCCACTCCAGAACACCTGCTGCCTCTTCCTCATCCAGCATGATTTCCTGCCTGATTCCTCAGTTACAGGTTTGATCAGCGGCATGGTAGCCATGTCTTCTCACAGTGAATCTCTAACTGGAGAAGTCATTTCTTGCCTGGGTGAGGGTTAGAAGAGTTCAAACAGGGAGAAAACACATTTTTGTGGTATACGCCCAAGGTTGTATTCAAATCTTCTTATCCATTTCCAAAACAAAAAATCCTTCACCCTCGCCCCCACTAAAATAAAGAATTAAAATAGGCCAGAAAAAGTTGGAAAATATAGTGTTATTGCCCTCTTACAGTGGTCTCTATGATTGTGAGGCATTTTGTTTTTCCTTAAAACAACACTTTTATGAAATGCCACAAATTAAAAATCTCAGTGGGGACACCACCTCACAGGTAAGTGTATCATGAAGGATGGGCTAGGACGGACTCTGCATCAATTTTCACAAGTGCCAAGTAAATTCAAGTTAGCACTGGAAAGAAGAAGCTCCAAGAAAATTAGTCTTCAAAGTCTCAAGTCATAAATCCTTAAAGATTCCATTTAGATTAGTTATAATTCATCAACAAACATATTTAATAGATAGATGTCCAAATATAGCATCTAAGATTCCACACAATGTAAAACTGTGGAGATACAGCTACACAGCGACTGAGTGAAAGCTAATCCAAAAAGCAGCCTTTGATGTCTATTACCTGACACCTTCTCTGGGCATAAACTGATCCAGGCAAATAGTTTTTCTATCACGTTTTGTGCCAGGCACTGTATTCAGTACTGGGACTCAAAACAAACATGCCCAGATCAATCTTTGGTGGTCCTAAATGTGTTGGAGAAGACTCTTGAGAGTCCCTTGGACTGCAAGGAGATCCAACCAGTCCATTCTGAAGGAGATCAGCCCTGGGATTTCCTTGGAAGGAATGATGCTAAAGCTAAAACTCCAGTACTTTGGCCACCTCATGCAAAGAGTTGACTCATTGGAAAAGACTTTGATGCTGGGAGGGATTGGGGGCAGGAGAAGAAGGGGATGACAGAGGATGAGATGGCTGAATGGCATCACTGACTCGACGGACATGAGTCTGAGTGAACTCCGGGAGTTGGTGATGGACAGGGAGGCCTGGCGTGCTGTGATTCATGGGGTCACAAAGAGTCGGACACGACTGAGCGACTGAACTGAACTGAACTGAACTGAATCCTTTCTACATTGTTTCTGCTCCTCAATTTGCCATTTATTACACTGGATCAGCATGGAAACAGATGCCATTCAAAAGCATCTAAAAGTTTTTCTCAGCATTCCAGGAGTAAGAGTAAATGAAAGCAGGTAGGCAAATCCCAAAGTACTGTAAATGTTGGACCTGGTCAATATTCTTATTAAAGCTCACAATCCCTCTAGTAGAATTATTTCATTTAAAATGCTAATTGGCACAGACAACGAGGTACCTGGTACATAACAGGCAGTGTGCTGTGGTGCAAATGAGCTTCCCAGGTGGCACTAATGATAAAGGACCCACCAACCAATGCAAGAGACATAAGAGATGTGCGTTTGATCCCTGGATAGAGAAGATCTCCTGGAAGAAGAAATGGCAACCCACTGCGGTATTCTTGCCTGGAGAATCCCGTGGACAGAGGAGCTTGGCAGGCCAGAGCCCATAGGGTCACAAAGAGCTGGACACAACTGAAGCAACTTAGCATGCACATAGTGGTGTGAATCATCGAGACACAGTCTGGAGTCTCAAACACACACACACACACACCCCTTGAAAAGACAAGACAAGACAGATTGGCAGTTGATAGATCTAGGCTCAAACTTGGATGTACAGTGCAGCCAGATTCATGGCCTTGGGCCAGTTGATTACCTTTCTGAGCCTCATCTTCACTTGTAAAAACGTGGATAATCCCTATCTTGCAGCATTGATATGAGGATTAGAGGTAATGTATGTAAAGTACTAAAATACAGTGGGCAGCCATAACTGGAAGCTGTTATTATTATATTATTGGGGCTTGATACAGGTTTGATGATTGAATAATAGGCAGATTAGCTGACCTCTAAAATCCACATCAACTCTAAAATTATGATACTAAAAATGGAATTAAAAGTTCACATATCAAATCCACTCAAGGATATTTTTAACGATTGTAATTGTGATGCAAATCTCTTTTCAGAATAAGTTCTGGTAGTGAGACTCACAGAATACAATATATTTATATATACCCTGGCATATTACGAAAATGTTTATGATCAAATTTAACAGGAGAGCTCTCTATGGTTTCTGAGAGCTCCAGGGGTTGCTGCTGCCTTCTCTATCATGACTGCCTCTGTCACCGAAGCTCTCCTTTCTAGAGTACTTCTCGAGGTTAGACACTGTGAGGCAGGTTTTAGCAGTTATCTCGGCCACGATGATTCCCTCCAGTTTCATAAAAGAAAACGGAGGTTTACTGAGATTAAGGATCTTTCCAAGGTCACACAGCTAGTAAGCACCAGTCACTACAACTCTGACACTAAGCCCATTCCTTTAGCCACTATGTCATATCGCTGCAACTTACACCAGCCCTAAAAGCAAAATAAAAAAGAGACTGGAGAGACTTGTGAGGAAATGTACACACAGAAAGGGAAGAACAAATCTTCTGTATTCTTCCTCTGACTGTCTTCTGTGGACTGCATTTTCACCATCTCTCTTCAACAGAGGATCAATGTCACACATCTGTGAAAAAGTAGAAGAACCACCACTCCCTTGTCTGGGTATATACGCCAAAGGATTGAAAGCTGGATCGTGAAGAGGTGTGTGCCCACCCATGTTCACAGACATGCACTGCAGGATTTCTCCTTATATGAGCCATCAAAGTAGTCAAATGTATAGGAACAGAAAGTAGGGGAGGAGAGTGGGCAGTTGACGCTTCATGGGTATACAGTGTCAGTTTTGCACGATGAAAAAGTTCTAGATATCCATTGCACAACAATATTAATATTAACACTATTGAAATGTACACTTAAAAATGGTAAAGATGATACAATTTATGTTATGTATTTCCTTTTACCACTATTTTAAAAAGTAAAGTAGTAGAATATTTATTTGTATATGTGTGTATACATACACATTTTATACAACATATATTTGTATATATGTATGTGTATATATTTATATACACACACACACACACATAAACATTGTCGTTGTTGTTTAGTTGCTAAGTCGTGTCTGACTTCTGCTGCCATAGCCCACCAGGCTCCCCTGTCCATGGAATTTCCCAGGCAAGAATACTGGAGTAGGTTATCATTCCCGTCTCCAGGGGATCTTCCAGACCCAGGGATTGAACCCACATCTCTTGCATTGCAGGCAAGTTCTTTACCGCTGAGCCACCAGGAAAGCCTATACACACATATATTAAGATATTGTTAAAAGAGTCAGTGATTTTAATATATCAAAACTCTAGAAAAGAATTATAAAAATTGATGCCAGTGGGGCCAATGGCAGCCTTTAAATGTTTGGGGAGCTGACCTCTTGGCCCAAACCTGATCCCGTATACAACGCTCTGCCATTCCTGTTCTAGCTTCTGAATCATCAACTGCTACAGAGTCCAGAGTCTGAACCATGTGAATTTCATGCAAATATCCTCTGTGGTGGTAAATGAGAAATCTTCCCTTTCCCTTCCTAAAGGTGGAGATGCCCCAAGCTGTAAAGTTCATTTCGCAAATAATTAATTGTATTGCTCCTTCCAATGATCAACAAACCTCATCTTTTTCTGCAGTTTCAATTTCCCTATTTTCAAGTGATTTCCCTTCTGACCTAGGACTTCAGGAAAGTAAGCTGGTAGCCGTTGTAGGAAGAATCAGTTTGCTTTCAGTGTGATCCTGATCTCAGAAGGCAGGTAAAGAATTCTGACACATTTTTCTGCTTAACCAAATTATTAAGACTATTTTTTTTTTTTTAGCATATTAGGAGATAAATCCTGATTTCCTAAGTAATAACAAAAGACCATCTGTACAAACTACATTCTCCCAGTTTCTAAACATTTGGGTCTATATGTGATTTATCTGTCCACAAAGAGATTTCTTTTCTTTCTTTCTCCTTTTTTTTTTTTTTTTTTTTTGCTGCACTGCTTGTGGGATTGTAATCCCCCAACCAGGATCAAACCCTGGGCCCTTGGCAGTCAGAGCACCAAGTTCTAAGCATTGGATCACCAGGGAATTCCCCGCAAACAGATCTCTTACTCTCTAGTAAAACCTACACAGTTTCTGCCTTGGTTTAGCCTCACCCACTGCAACCAAAGGCTGGATTTCTTATTCATGGTATTTATTCCTACCCCTACCCCACAAGTAAGCACTTAGTTGACCGATTATAGAATCACAAGATTGGTTATAATTCCGTTTCTCCATCTGACTTTGAACTTAAGTGCTCCAATTATTTCTCCTGATCCTAATAAGTCAGTGGCGTGCTAATGCTTGCCTTGATATTTCTGAAATATACAGGGTGTGATTAGCATGGGACTGCATCATTAGAAAGCAAAGTTGAAAGCGGGTGAGCAAAATCATCACTTATATTTAAGCAAAGCTGCCTGTGCAGTGAACTTACAATGTTATGTGATCCCAGAGATACTATATGTTGTGAGTAAACATATACTGTATTTGGAAAAATAATCTGATGCTCCAGAACATTCTGTCTTTGGCTACTACTTAATGAGACAAGATCCTAGGACTACGGGCTTGTTCTAATATACAAAGTCCAAAAGTCTGTTTGAGCTAGATATAACTGAAGACATAAAGAATCCCTGAACCATAATAGGATAGGAGGGGAAGAAAGGTAGAAAGGAAAGAAGGAAGGAGGGAAGGAAAGAAGGGAGGGAAAACTTTAGTCAGTTCTGGTGGGTTGGATTGACATCTCCAGGCCATAAAGTGAGAAAGCTTTAAGGTAAGCCTGCTGGAAGAAAAAAGAAGAAAAAACCCATGCATACACACATATCAAATGAGATGCAAAAAACTACATTAGCATCAGTGGTGTTATTTTATCTGTATGCAATCAGCAATAGTGTAAACTTTTGGGAACTAGCAGAAGGGAGAAAAAAGAAACATTTTAAAATGGGAATGATTTACAGCCAAATCAATTGATAAATAAAAGAAAAAAAGATGGTACAACTGAAATTGATGCCAAAGATTTATAAGGTTGACTAAGTAAATAAAAATGGAATGGATCACCATGGAAATGCATGAATATTGAAATAAGCAAGATTTGAATAGACTAATGATATGCCTCACTTAGACTGACAGGTGTTGATAACAACTGTGACACTCAATCCACACCAACATCCACACTTCTAACATGTTTATTCCTAGAAAACATGGGCCAGATTGAAAGGTTCCTTTGGTAAGAGCTCATAAGGAAAATAAATTTTCTGCTCTTAAAGGGACTAACTCAATTCTCATCTATCTACTTGAAAAATAAAAAAGGTTTTACCTATTTGCTTCCTGGATATGAGGAGCTGCAGTTAGCAGAAGTCATTCTCCAGGGCTCTACTAGTCTTTGTTCCAATAAACCTCTCACAGCACTGAATTCTCAGTTTGGCTTATCTCCTGCACTGAGTACTTGAAGTATGACCACCACTCATTAGAAGCATAATTAAAAAGATACAACCTAGATTCCTCCCTCCCATCACATACAGATGAAAACCAATAACCCTTAATCTATTTGTTACCATGGCTACCATAGGGTATTTTATTTCAGTACAACTCTAGGTATTTCCTTTGGATTGTTGCTTGCAAATGAAAGTTGGAGACCTATAAATTTTTGTTAACTGCTACAAATGGAGAGACTGAACAGAAGAAAATGTTTTTCTTAATCATGGACGAATATGGTTTATAAGATGCTTGTGCAGAAAAGTTATTAAAATTGGTTAAATGCATCAGCCCATAAACCAATTTAAATGCCATTAAATTTATATAGAGTTTAAGGGCACATATGCTAGTAATTCTCTGATTTATAGCAGGATGATAAATCAAGTGCACTCAGAAGAGTGTACAGGACGGAGACTTTATTCATCAGTGGCACATAGCTTCATATTTGTATAAACGCCTGAAATATGTGACTACTCAAACACAGGCATGCCAACCAGCCTTTAAAGTATTCACCTGTGAATTATCCAACAACGTTTTAGCCTAGAGTCGGGAGGAACAATTGATAAATTTGTTCATCATGCCCACTCCAGAAGAGTAGCTTTGCACTTTCCATTGTAATTTTTAAAAAACATCACGAATGAGGTGGGCTAATTAAATCTGCTGTCATTCATCCTAAACCGAAATAATTCCTTAAATCTGCCGTCCCAGGACTGAGTTGGAGAAAAGACCACACAACAAGAAAAGGAACTCTGAAGTGACTAGACAGATGACTTTAAAGAGACTGAAATTAGGGTAAATACAGCTGTAACCAGGACAGATTTATCACCGCAAGAGGAGTCCGAATCCCAGCGAAGCTCGGCTGGTGAGAGGCTGGCGCCTGCAATAGTGGAGCCTGAATGTCCCTGAGTCGATGTGGAAGTTTCACGGGCAGCTGCAGCTGGGCGTCCTCAGCGGTCCGGTCCCTCCAGCGCTGAGGTCTCCCCTAATTCTACATAAATACCTGCGTCCACGATTCGCCCCGGGCTAGCCGCGGCGCAAGCACCGTAGCGAGCCAGGAGAGCATTTGCAGAGCGGCAGGGATGGCAAAGGCGGCGGCTCCTCACCCATCAGCATCCCTAGGGACCCGCCAACTGACCCCGTGTCTGCCATTGGGTTTCAGAGCCCAGGAACCACAACTGGCTTCTCCGCTGGCGGACCCAGGCATCCGAGACTTGCGCTTTGGCCCCATCACAGTTGGCTGCAGGCAGGCAAGCAGGCAAGGCGGCGCGTCCCCGCCTTCCCCGGCCGACGCAGACCTGACCTGCCCGGGAGCTGCCTCGGACCTGGGAGCTGCCTCGGACCTATCTGGGATCTCGACTCTGCTCTCTCGACCCCGGGGGAGCGCTCCCCTCCCTCGGGGTCCGGGGCCCGCACTGCCTAGAGTCCGAACCCGCGCCGCGATCGCAGATGACCCTCGCGCTCTCGGCCCGCTTCAGGCCACAGAGACCCGGACGTGAGCCCTCTGCCAGCCGGCACCTCCCGCGGCAGTCAGGGCGCAAGCCCACACTCCCACACCACACATCTCCCAGTCCACACTATCCCGCACATAAACAACCCCTCCCCACCCAACCCCACATCCTCGCCGCCCCACCATTCCGGTACGCTCTCGTTTCCGCGCCCCCCAAACACGTTGGCACCCACAAGGTGCTAAGGGAAGGGGAGGGGGTTACAGAAGGTCTGTGCGGGTTTCCTCCCTGTGGTTTTCACGTTCCTCTGCCTCGAAAGTTACTTGGGATTGAGTGAAGAGACCCGGTCCCCAAATGCGGGGTCTGAGGACGGGTGGGGGCAGAAACCCCAACCTGGCTTCCCGCCGCACAGAGGCGCGCACCTCCCCAAAGGGTCGGGCGCGTGGCCGCCCCCAGAGTCCTGCCCTCCGGTGCCTCCTCCTGGCCCCCAGCCCGGCCCGGGCCCTGGGCCGCTCCAGGGAGGTGGCTTGGAGAGGGACGCAAGCTCTTGGGCCCAGCTGAGAGGGGTTGCTTCGGCGGGGGTGGGGGGTGGGGGGGTGGTCACACTCGCTTCCAGCACCCACTACTACCGCAACATTGGCCCCGGGCAGCCCGGGGGCATCCACGCCCGGGGGCAGGAAGTTTTTTTTCCCCCCCTTTTTCCTCCTGGAGCAGCGCAGGCGCAAGGGCTCCTGCAGCCTTGCGAGTCCAGACGCGGGAGGCTCCGGCCGCCGCCGCCGCCGCCGCGGGAGCCGAGCCCAGCGTTCCGGGTTCTCCGGCCCCACTCCCAAGCCCGGCCCGGCCCCACGCAGCCTCCAGCACCCTGGGTCCCCGGTGCCGCATCCTTGGCGCCCTAGCCTGCGTCTTACCTCCGGCCGCGCGGCTCTGGCCCCGGCCCGACGCGCAGAGAATCTGGGGTCGCGACTGGGCGCAGGAGGGCTGATGGATAGGGGACGGCGCCGGCGGGCAGCGGTGGCTGGGGCCGCTCGGGTCCTGGCCGGGAGAAACGGATCCAGGTCCACCTCCTCCTCGCGTTCCTGCTCTCCGCTTTCTCCCCCCTTTTCCTTCTCCTCCTCCTCCGCCGCCGCCTCCCGGCAGCCCAGGGAGGATGCCCGAGAGAGGGAAGTCAGTCCTTCTGCCTGTCAGCCTGTGCGGCTACGCGCGGCGCGGCGCGGCTCTCACCGAGGCGGCGGCGGCGGCGGCTCCGGCAGCATCGCTCCCCCCGCCCCCCCCGGCTCTCCCCGCAGCCGCGGCGGCCGCCGGGCTGGGGTTGGCTCCGGGCTCGGGGCTCGCGCTCCGGGCGGGGGCTGCGCTCAGGCGCGGCGGCCGCGGGGACTGCGGGCGGGCCCTGCGGAGCCGGGGCCGGGGCTGCAGCTAGATCCGCGGCGGCGGCAGCGGCGGCGGCGGGGGCTGGCGCGGCCGCGGCGCGGGGACCATGCTCCCTTCTGGCTCGCTCCGCTCCGGGTACCGTCTGCTTTAGCTGCGAGGGAGGCGGGCTTCGGCGCGCAGCCAGGGGCGGGCGGAGCCAATCACGGGCGCCCGAGTGGGCGGGGGCGGAGGGTGGGGGAGGCGGGGCGCCCCCGGCCGGGCACCCGGCGCTGCTCCTCGGGCCCGAGGGATCCCGGGCAGCCGCGCGCTGGGGCCCGGGGCGGAGTGCTCGCGGGTGTGTCCATCCGTCCATCCGCCGCCCCCGCCCGCCCCCTGCGGTGGCTCCCTGCTTGCCCAGCTCGGCGGCCGCGCCCGGCAGATGCGCGGTGCTTGGTCCCGGCCTCCTGCGCCCCGGGCCTCCCGGCCCCGCCGGCCCCGGGCTGGCGGACGGGACCGAGGCGAGCTCCCCGGCCGCGCTCAACACCTGAGGAAACTGGCGGAAAAGTTTGAGAACGAAAAGTCCAATCGTCTTTCAGCTTCTGCCCTCCCTATGACACTTCAGCCACGGTAAGGAGGAGGAATTGTCCAGGTCCCTGAAGAACCTCGGCCGGCCCCGTAAAGCCTGACCACCCACCCTCTCTAGTCCGTGCAGGCTCGACTCCCCTCGGTGTCCACGGACTTTCCTGTCTACACCGACCCTCTTGAGTCCGCAGGACCCCTCTCTGTTTCGACAGCCCCTGCCCTGGCCACCCCAGCCTTCCATGTCTTCACTGACTCCCTTTCTGTCTACACAGACTTTCTTAGTTCCGTCACTTCTCTCTCCTCACGTGCGGTCTCCACGGACCCTAACTTCCACCTTCATAGCAGAGGTTTGGCTAGAGGCCCGTGGCAGCCCCTTTGCGGGCTTATCCACTGTGTCACAGCTTTTAATTTCAGCACCAGTCTCCCCTTTCTTGGTAGATCTAGATCTGGTTTTCATTCCCTGACCTCTTCCCCTCCCCTACCTTACCCCTTCATTTGGTTTTGATTTCAGAGGAAATGTATCCCCCACCCCCCACCCCCCACCATCCCCATCTCCAGCCTGAATGTAACGTCTTGTTGGGCTACAGCCTCTGCCCCCCCACTCCCCAGGGCGAAGCCGCAGAGGCCTGAGGCCTGGGTGGAAATTGGGGAGGGGGGTGTGGAAGGTAGGGGGCCTGCTTGTTCTTTGGCTGAAACTGGGAGGAGCCAGCTCCGGGCGGGCTCTGCAGGTCCCGCCCGCCCGCTGCCGGGGCCGGGGGAGGGGTGATTGGTAAATCTCTCTCGCTCAGCTCACTCCTGTGATGTGTGAATCCAGGCCTCTGCTCTCCTCGGCTGTGAACTCAGTTCAGGGATTGTGTCTTCTTTAATATCTTGTGGGAAGCAGAGTACAGTGTGGCGGCTGATAAATAATAAATAATAATAATCTACTGAGGGTAGCCGGAGGACTGTCAGTGAAAGGGAGTGAGGACCCTGGGGAAATGGCCCCATTGGTGTTTCCTGAATGGAGTAACTGCGTTTCCTGAAAAGAAGAAGAAAAGAAAATCGGATGAAGTTTTGGTGTGTGAAGCCTAGGGGAGGGGAGAGGACACAGAGTAAAGGAGTCCACCCTTGATGGTGGGGATCAGCCAGGAAAAGGGGGGTCTTTTTAAGAGAGGGCGACAGGAGGGTGCCTTGGAGGGGGAGCAGGTCGGAGCCCGTGCAAGAAAGCTCCTCCAACAACCTGAAGGGGAATGCGAGCTGTGGTCTGAATGCTAA